>NC_047665.1:35401954-36736954 GCF_011762505.2 Arvicanthis niloticus
GCAGAGGGAGGGCAAAGAATCAGTATATATACTATGTGAGAAAAAATGAATTTTCAATATAAGAAAAAAGGAATTCCATTTTAATATAAATATACACTGAGAGTTATAAGCTAGTCTGCCTCCATTTTAGGATTTAAATCTATCTTATAGTAAAAAGAAACAAGATTCATTCCTGTTTGTGATTAACCTTCTGTTTCTCGAGGATTTGGATATGCCTTACCTACAACCTTAACTACAAATAGTTCTTTACTTTCTGTTTCAGAAAACAGCAACCATGTTTTTTTGTTTCAAAATGTTGTCTATAAAAATCTTAAAAACATACCTTTGTTTCAAAATGTACCTATGATATCTTGTTATAATTGTTATTATGACTACCTTGTTATACCATCTTGCAACCATGGCTTTGTTTCAGGATGCTGTTATGACTAACTTGTTATGCTTATGTTCAGCTCTCGGTATCTCCCATTTGGCAGTCTTGCACCCATGAATTTTTCAAAACCTTGTCTTCCTTAAGTTTAATGTTGACCTCTAGAACCTTGCCTTAGGGGAAGCAGCCTATGCACATGTATTAAAAAGCAAACAAACAAACAAAAAGCTTGCTTTAATTAATTGCTTGCTTTAATTAAGTTAGCCATGATCATTTGGGTAGGTGGTCCTTCTCCCATCTTCATAAATAACAAGAATACTACCAATACATTTTAAAATTAGGCCTTTTAACTACAATCATAATAAATACACTTTTGGCTTTTCTTAACATATAAAATATATCATCAACCTTGTGAAAAGTTTTAGTTTTATCTCTGTTGATGAACACCTATGATCCTTTCATAAGGGAAAGTCACAGCTAAGACAACGAAAATGAAAGTGGGATCATCATTTTTTTAAAAAGAGGACATGATATATGGGGAAAAGACTAGAGTGTGTATAGTTAGGAAGTGATGATGCTGACTGTGGTGTTGTTCAGACTTCAACCATGTTCTTATTAAATAGCGCTGTGCCCCGTTAGACCCCGGCAAAGCAATCCTATTTGTATTTACTTTGAGGTGTCCTGCAACTAGTATTTACTTCTAGGTCTAAACATTCACTGGAAACTTTCTGGTAATCACCAGAATGTTATTTTACTGTATATTGTAGTACTTACAGAACAGCAGATATCTCTACATATTAGCAATAACAAATGGCTCCATTTGATCAGTCAATGTCTCCACAGGTGCAAGTATTGAAAGCTTGGTCTTCAGATGGAGGTATTGTTTTAGGTGCAGTGGAAAGTAGGAGGTGGGGCTTACTTTGAAGAAGTAAGCCACTGTGAGTATGCCTTGGGAAACTCCAGCTTATATCTGGCTCTGTCCATCTCTGTCTCTATTTGCTAGCTACCATGGGTAAACAACACTTTCTCTTCCAAGACCTTCCTTCTTGATATCCTTCTTCTACAGAGATTTGAAAACAACATAGCTTGCTAACCAAGGACCAAAAGCCCTACAACTGAACCAAAACAAGGTCCTCCTCTGATTTCATTGCTTCCCTCAGGTATCACTGAAAGTAATACAGACAGCCAAGCAATACAAGTATGTAGATAATTAAAAAAATGAATGAGTAAATAAAATTTCTGGTGTGTGATAAATATTCCAGCAAGGTTGTAAGAGTCTTTCTATCGATACTAAATAAGATATATGTTTAGCCTAAGTATCCCAGTATTCTTTCTGTACTAACAGTATAAAGTGGGCCCATCTCTTGTAACATAACTATTTTTTTTCTGGAAAACAGCTTTACTTATTGACTAAGTTAACTCATTAATTAAATCTAAAGCATGAAGTTCTCCATGAGATTCTGACTATCTTGTATCTGAGAATAAATTCTGAAGGAATGATTTTTATTCTAAAAACAAATAATATGACACTTGGCCAGCCTATCACAACATGACTTTGTTTATGTGGGGGTGAGGAAGGATTCTTCTGTACTGCATTCATGTACCTGTGGAAATCAGAGGTTGATCCTGAGCATTCTTGATCAAGAGTATTCCTCTTTATATTTTGAGACAGGCTATCTCACTTAAATCTGAAGCTCAATAAGTATACTAAGTTGAACAGCCAGTAAGTCTCAGTAATCTACCTGTCTCTGCTTTAAAGGGTCCGGGGAATCAATTGACATCCTGGTGCTTGGATAGGAAACACTTGTCTAGCTGAACCATTGTCCTGACTCTTTGTTTCATGTATGAACTCTGCAAGTCATATCTAGAATAATTAGAGCTCACAGGAGTTATTTCCTAGTCTTTAAGCAAGGTCAAAGCTTAGTTCCCAAGTTTGAGAGTTAGAACAACTTACACAATTACAATTTAAATTGGGGTAAAATTGAGTGTGAGAATAGTGAAAATATATGCTTCTGACAACTTTGGACAGTCTTAATTATAGAGGGACAACTTGATTTGTGTCGTTTGTGCTGTGTGAAAATGAAAACATACTGCAAGCCATGCTGATTTGGCCACAGTAGCATGTCACAAGCTGATAAACACAGCTATGATGGTGGGGTCCACAGGCCAGTGTCAATGTGGGAGGGAAGACTGTATTCAACATGGGCTGAGATGGTGCGGTGATACTGACCATGTTGCTTCTTTTAGATATGCAAAATTGATCTCATTTCACACCTGCATTTTATTAAATATACGATTACTGAGAGTAAAATCATGAACTCAGAAATATATTAAATCAATCAATCAATCAATCAATCAATAAATGCCAAACAGCTAAAACAGACATCATTATGCTCATCCCTAAGAGAATGTGATGAGTGTCATTAGGAGTTTGAGGGCATCCTAGGCTAATGTGAAGGCAGGAGGTCAGCCCAGCCCCCATTCATAAAACCCCTACTTCGGATGTTCAGTGTACTGAGGCTGAAGGGTTAGAAGAGGTTAATACTAATGACCGTGACCCACACTAGGGCAGATCAGGCTTCAGAAAGAGCTCAGTATTCTTTTTCTAAGAGTAAAAGCACATTGACAATAGTAGAATATCGCTTGTACCAACACTTGTAGAATACTTGCTGCCCTTTGTTTTGTTTGTTTGTTTTACCCCAGCTTCCTTCTGCTATAACAGAGATGAGAGAAAGAAAGACAATCACCAAGTGTGGACTCACAAAAGAGAACAAGGAACATTGCATATAGGCTGGGGATTAAAACTATAAGTGGAGTCCAACCATACTGAATGTTCTGTTTATAGTTTTAAAAAAACAATGAAATCTGGGGTAGTATTAAAGGAATGGGAACTTTACCAAGCAGGTTTGAAAAGAATGGATTGAGAGAAAGGAAAAAAAAACCTGCATTTTCATTTTACAAGCAAACAATTTTACATCATATTCAATACTCCTTTCTTTCTTGTCATTGTTTCACCGAATGAATGAATGCATGAAGGAAGAATCAAGACCTTATCACTGCAGAGTTTTTCTACATTGAAACAAAATCAAAGCTTTGGTGAGCAGATGGTGGAAGCTTTTATTTTCCAGGAGACAAAAGAGCCTGTCTATGCCCTTTAACTCCTAGCAGTGGGAGACTGCAATCTTCCCCTGGGTGAAGGCAACCCTAGTCAGTTGCAAATTGCCAGTGAAAATAACCCGCTGCTTCATGTTTTAATTGTACTTAAATTATATTTTTAAATATATTTTGAAATTTTTACATTTCTTAACATTAGTTTTGGGGGAAAAAATCCTCTCACTTTATATCATAAAAGGAACAATCAACTTTGATAAGAGGAAATCTAGAATTGCCAAGAAGAAAATCTTAAGATCCTAATGACTTGCATTAGCATCCCCAGTCTGTTCCACAAGGATTTCAATTTGCGGATGTAAACTAAAACATGCCTGCTCGGCTATGTTACACCCTTGAAAGGATTAGTTCATGGAAAAGCAATGGAAATTGAGTGCTGCTTGTTATTTTATGCCACAGGATATTTGCTGTTATCAGAGTTCCATTGTTTGAAAGAGATTTCTTCTACTGTGAATATGCAATGTCTCCTTTGGGGTCATATGCATGCATAAAGATATATCATTTGCCTTTTAATGGGGCTTTCTGGTGACTCTAAAGCTTTAAATTGTTCTGTATGCATCTAGCGCTCCTTGGTAAGTGTTCATGCTCTGTCCTCTGAAAATATGGATGAGAATAATTATAGTGGGGATAGCTTCATATGGTGATGTCACTCCAGAGAAAATCTGCACCACAGGGAACATTTCCTGTAAAGTATGGCAGAAACTGCAGGGTAATCAAAGTGAAAATTCCAATTTATTTAAGCAATATTGTTCTTGCTCCTCCATTTCACAAAGCTGTCCCTTCTCATTAAGTTTTTGAAAGAGAAGGAATGAATTTTGCCAGTAGAAATCTGAACACACGAGTCACCCTTTGTAAACTCTGTTTGAATCAGGGGCATCAGCTGTCTTCACAGCCGTGCTGACGAAAGGATGAAATCGAGGCTTAGAAAGAGTATCCTCAATAGGTATCAGATTTGATGGCATCATCTCACTTTTGATTTGGGAGAGCTGGTACATATTGAGGAGAGTGTATTAGCTGAAAGACTGTGAAGGGTGAGTTCTAGATGGACACTCCTAGGATCAGCTGTGATTTGGTCAGGCCATAAATGGATGCCCTATAAGAAAGTGACTTTTTCCTCTCTGATAAAAACAAAATAGATGAACACAATGGAAGTCATGACAGATGCATATTGGTGACAGTAGGATGTACGTTAGAACCTTTGATCATTTCATAGTGTATTCTTTTGTCAAATGCATGTTAAGTCTCATTGTTGGACATAACCATGATTGATGTATTAGAAGGACAACTTTACAACACTGAATAAGGGCAGCTCTTACAATGTTCAGGATTAGGAGGAGGCTTCTCCTGAAGTGGGTAGAAAATTATAACCCAATGTAGTCATCAGTATTACGGGCAGAGGCCTAGGTGGTGAAAGAGTGGCCAGAAAGTATTCTAGACAACAAGCCATGATAACTCCTATCTGGTTTGAATGATAAATGGAAAATCAATCAGAAATGGTCAAATAGAAGAGACAAGGACTAGTAACTTCAAAGCACCAAATGTAAGGACAAGGAAGCACAGTGGGGACTCAAAACATTTCTCTTTGACCAGAAAGAAGAGCACATGACAAAGAGGGCAATTACCCAGTAGGAAAATGAAAAGCAAGTGTTGTCCTTAAAAAGTCTGCCTTCTGCACTGTGATGAAGGCACATATATTCCTTTGCGAGGAGAAAGAGTAACAACTGACATGTTTGTTTCTGGTCTGGGCTTTTGAGGTTGCCTTTAAGGCTGACACATTAAAAAGCTTTTGTTTCCCAATCACCCAAAATGCTAAAATATATGGTGAGTACAAGACCACTTCTGTGCACAGGTTTTAACACACATCCTCTCTTGGGTCAGCAAGTCATCCAAAACACCCAGACAAACACTTCTTCACATCTGGTACCTAGTATAGAAACAATGAAGTCCACATGCTGGGAAGAGGGACAGATGGGCCTTTGCCAGGTCTGAAAGCAGATCGACCTCAAAAAATGGTGAGAACTTTAGAGCAGAAACTGGAAGTAATGGTCTTCTTCCAAAATACATATTAATCATTTTAAATGCTCAGTGAAAAGACACAACATTTTTTCTTAAGAAAGGGCAGCTCTCATATGGAATGAAGACGGCATCCATTTGCTTGCTTTTCTTTTTGTTTCAGTTGGTTGGCAAAACAAACAAAAACAAGCAAAAAACAAAACAAACAAACAAACCTAACTGAAACCATAAATATTAGGATATTGGCCTCATTTTATATACATGAAGGCTAGAAAGCATTTTGCAGATTTAAATACTTATGTGACTTAAAAAATTTCTTTTTGTCTTCTGTCTTTTCATGCTACCATCTACCCTTTTCTCAGCAGATGACTTCTCATTACAGAGGTTATACATCAGAGAATAGAATATACTTGAAAATGTTATATACAGATGATTTTTTCTCATTATTTCTTAAACAATTAAACATAATAATTAAATATCATTTATACTTTGTTTGATATCATTAGAACTCTAGGAGAATTTAGAGTGAATAAAGAATTAGTGTAAGAAGCATATATAAAATATTATAGTATTTTATAGCAGACATATGAGCATCTGTAGATTTTAGTTTTATTATGAAGACTCCCAGAAAAATCCACCCCAATGCAAAGGATTATATGTTTATATACCAATGCATACATGTACATTATGTATACACAAAGCATGTACCAAAATACAGAAAGAATAATTGTTTTATGTTGAATGATAAAACTTGAATTGTTTTATACAATTGAAACCATTAAAATTCTTAAAATTATAAAGTCAACTTTATCTAAAATGTTTAATATTTCTTTGTTCTTTTTTCTGATTTGTAATTTTACATTGTATAGATATTTTGAAAAGTTTAGAAGAAAAACATTTTGAAATTATGAATAAGCTTTCATTTTCACATTTAACTCATACCTTTAATAAAACTATATTTCACTGTTGTGTTCTTTAATATATTAATACTTTTATCATTATCATCTCTGGAGTATAACTTGAAACATCTGATTTAATATATGTAGTGGTCTGAATGGGAATGGCACCTATAGACTCATTCATTTGACTGCTTGGTTTCGATTTGATGGACTAGTTTAGGAAGGATTAGAAGGCATGACCCCATTGGATGAAGTGTGTCACTGGGGGTGGGGTTTTAGGTTTCAAAAGCTCATGCTATTCTCAGTTATCTTTCTTTCTCAATGCCTCATGCTTCTTGATCAGATGTAAGCTTCCAGCTATGCCACCAGCATAGAGAAGGAACCCAATAAGCAGCACTTTTTATTATGGCTTCTGCATCAGCTCATAGCCTTCAGTTCCTGCCCTGTTTGCATTCCTGTCCTGAATTCCTTCAGTTATAGACTATAATGTGGAAGTATACGCCAAATAAGCCCTTTAATATCCAACTTCCTTTTGGTCCTAATTAAATGAGGGTAGTAATTCTTACCATGTCTGTGGACTTCATTCAAATCAAACTATAACTGTACATATACTGTTAGAATGGCAAACTATTTAACAAAGTAAGAGATAACCTATTTTGCAATTTGTTCAATAGTTTTATAATTTTTATATATTCAGTCCCTAGGCCTTGCAAAGGAGTTGCTGGTGGGTCTGGTTTCTGGAAAGATTATACCAATGGGATAATACATCCAGCTAGGCTGAAGCTGTCTCTTTTTATAGGTAGTGTTTTTCAACTTTAACCAGAATATGAGTCAATTCCACACGTCTTCCAATCTCACATCCTCAAAGACAATTCCAACCACACCAACTATAAGTTTCCTGGCCAAAGATCTATCTATTTTTGGTCCAAGCACTTTTGACAGCTCAGCAATTGGTCAGAATAGATTTCAGGCTTTTTGCCTGACTGAAATGAGAGAATCTACAGGGACTTGTCCTGAAAACACACTCACACAGTACCTAGAGCCAGGCATTAACCACTGGGGGGCTATTCATGAAATGTATCATTTAGAGCCTATGATAAATCCTTTGGTGGTATTAAAGCTGTCCATATATTTTAAAACAAGATGTGTGTGTGTGTGTGTGTGTGTGTGTGTGTGTGTGTGTGTGTGTGTGTTTGTATCCCACATTTACAGTACCACAGAAAAAGTGTTGGATCAATTACAGCCAGAGCTACAGGTACTCATAAACTTTGGAATGGACAATGGGAGCCAAACCCAGGTCTTACAGAAGAGCAGCCAGTGTTTTTAACCCAAATCTCCAGCCCCAGTTTGTGTCGATTTAAGCATCAAAGTGAATGATTCTGTTGTAGTCCTTGAGACCTTCGGACTGACTAGGTAAGTACCTGGTGACTCAGCCAGGTTCCTCAGGATCTTCTCACCTCAATCCAGGTTCCTTGGAATGTTGCTGATGAGTTCTCAGTGCGAAAGGAACAAGAAGAGGCATATGAGTGGAAGGTAGGTTTTAAACTCTTTGCATAGTCATCAGAACAAAATTGGGAATGCATGAGGTAATTTTTACTCCAAATTTATGCTAAAATTGAGGGGGAAATTCTCACCTACTGTCAAGCTGAAATAATACTTGGAATACATGTTAAGCAAAAACCAGGGATTCTAATTAAAGGTGTTTTTTTGTTTTGTTTTGTTTTGTTTTTTGGACTGACACACTCAGAAAGCTTTCATCTCTATTTTTGCCTTAAAGAAAACAGAAAAGTTGAATATTATGGTAATGTCTTGATGACATCAAGCATCTAAAACGGGAGACAAAATTTATTTAGAAAACAAATACTGTGTCCTAACATGCTTTTATTTTTGTTTTACAGTGTTTGACAGCAGAATACATCTATATGGAAATATTAAAAGCAAATGAAGGACTGAGTGATTAATCTAGAAGTATTGAAAATTCAAGACTGTGAAAATGTACAATTTATATATTTATATACATGTACATATATAAATTTACAACTATAATACTTAAGAGACAGCAAAAAGAAAGAAATTACATTAATAAGCAATGTAATTCCTGTTTGCAATTTACATAGTGAATTTTTCACTGTGTCAATAGAAACTCTGAAATAGACTTCTGTAATAAAAACTCAAGATGTTTTCTTAAAATACTGCTGTGGTTACTTATTAGCAGTTTTGCTTTGTCCTAATATGGTTTATTCTATTTTTGTGTATGATATTTTTCATAGGAATGAGAATGTCAGTATCATGTAGTCCAAATATGGTACTTAACACAAAATTAGCATCTTCAACAAGGGTGTCAGAGACATTTAGACTCAAGACTTCCCTAGAACAAAATTCTGGTTATATGAATAAAAATATTTAGCTAAAGTGATTCTTCCTCTGTTGTTTCAACATATTACATGCTATACATGACTGTGTCCTTGTTTAGCAGTTGATTACAGCTCTTCTTTTTGTCCAGCATCTGATGCGGTGATACTTTATATGGTTCATGTGGTGCCATGGTTAACTTTCCCTTCCTTCATATACTCACCTATAAAGTGAGGAGACTGAATGTATGTATTGGGTTTAGTAGAAAGTGGTACTGACATATTGTGGTCATCAGATAATATGGTATAGGTGAGATGCTAAACAAAACTTGCCATAAAGAAAGTACCCACAGGCATGTTATGCATTACACCACTGAAAACAACTTCATTAGGACTTCAACAAATGTGTTTTCTTGTTACTAATCTACTATAATTTATCACATCTGAATTTATCACATCTTTGTTTCAAGATATAATCTGGATTGAATCAAAAGATAAAGCAGCCATAGTTCTTATGACAATTATATGGAATTTCCAATGGTAAAATCGATGTCTACATACAGTAGCAGTTTCTTTGAAAGTTCCTCATCAAAATAAACATTGCAGATCTCAATCTGAAACTGTCTTTTTGACTACCTGGGTCATGTCCAGCCAGGGAAGAAGAAAGAAACACCTCCTTTATTACTAGAGTTCTTAAGGTTTGCTACAGACAATCTGTGAGCAAATTGTCAGTAGAGAGTTCCGGATACACCTGGGAGCCCTAGCAGACAGAGCTAAACAGATGCTTAAAGATCTTAAAGATGAAGAAATGAGATTGGAAGCCTCACACAGAAAGCACTAGCAAGGCACAGAATGGAAAATTCACAGGTTAGCACATCGGAATATTTATTTTGTCTACTTCTTAAATATTTAGTCTGGAACATTTTAAAGTGATAGTTTATTGGTGTATACATTTGTCCAAATGTTCATCAGTCAGCCTACATGGTGCTTTGAAGATACAGTTTCATAGCTTTCCGGTTTAGAAAGCACATATTTAAAAAGCTGAGTATTTCTGTGAGTGTAGTTATAAAATGTAGGTAAGGATAAGAGTGTGGAAAATGAAATAGCAGGAGATGTGGAGGACATTCCCAATAGGGGCTAGTTTCTCTGATCTCCAACTGAACTACATATTAATGAAGGACGAAAATCTCTCTCAGCTGATAAAATAGGCTGTCCCTTGGCAATTATCACAGCTCCCTTTGCAAAATAGTTGTTCTATTTAGACTTTATCCATTCCTGGACTTTCTCTCTGTGAGGCATCACAGCCTCAAATAATTGCAGGTCTATTAGCACATCAATTACTTAAAGACCTTGGTTTTTAACAAGGAGTGTGTTTTAATCCATTGTTGCAAACGTTATTGAGAGATTAGTTGTCCAGGAGAAAAAGTTAACTATAATTAGACTGCAATAACCTGTCTGTGTTCCTGGCATGTATTTTCATGTTACTGAAGAATTAATACACTTGCTGCTTTCTTGTGGTGAAGAGAGATATTTATAGGCTTTTGCATAGTGACAGAATTAGTGTAGCTTTTACATTTTCTTCTGTGAAATTATCCAACAGTATACAAACAAAATAGTAAATAAATATCACACAATTTATTATGGAAGCCTTTTTATTAAAAAGATATTTGGAGATCATGGATAGAAAATAGATTCGTTAAAGCCAGATCACATTTTAATCATGAAGCTCAATGACATGTTTTTACAGCCTTGGTTGTTGAATTGAACAAGGGGCAGAAAAGACATGAGAAGAAGTCTAAGAAAACATAGGGCAGTTCAGTAATGATCAATCAATTCAACAAGTTGACTGTACTCTAGATAGTAAACATTTGAGTTTAATTAGATACTCAGAAATTCATAAAGAGAGAACTTACTAAAATATTACATTTGCCATATTCAGACCTAATGGGGGAATGTCTGCAGAGCATGTAGCAATTTCCTTTCAGCGCCGACATATAAAGTGCAATGATATGAATCTGCTAGTTAATAAAAGCTTGGTCTTAAGGGCCATCAGATTCTGCAATTAGGAATCCACATTCCAAAGGCCATGCCTGACACTGTGTGAAAGGGTTTCAAAGCCCTTTCTCTCAACACATCTCAAACACTGAGTGGGATCTAATTAGCATAGTGAGTGTCAGACAGGGGTTTGCTCAGTGAAATTAGTGGTAGTTATTTACGGTGATCATTGATAGAACTCTGCTCTAATTGATTTGGTGACTCGAAAGTTGTCTTAACAAGGGGAGATGGCTTCATGGTAAAGAACACTTGTTCTTGTGCTTCAGATCCCAACCCTCATAGGGTGGCTTACTACCACCTATAAC
Source organism: Arvicanthis niloticus (assembly GCF_011762505.2). Lineage (NCBI taxonomy): Eukaryota > Metazoa > Chordata > Mammalia > Rodentia > Muridae > Arvicanthis > Arvicanthis niloticus. The sequence continues at coordinate 35,413,113 of NC_047665.1, forward strand.
TTCAGTTACAGGGAATCTTATACCTTATTCTGACCTCCGAGGACACCAGGTATCCTTGTGGTCCTCAAATATACACACAGCCAAGACACTGGTACACATTTATGAATCTGAAAAAGAAAATGCTCCCAGAGATGTGACTTGGCTGAAATATTAACCAGCATTTCACATACTTGTATAAAAAGAATTTTAAGGTTCAGGTAGCCTAGACCAGTGTGTTAGTTTATGCTATATGCCCCACAGTCCGTCATGGCCTGATGCTAACTGTAAAAGTTTTCATTTCCTGTCTCCACAAAAATGTTAGGACCATCTCAAGTGAAACTTTGTATAAAATAGCAGTTAGGGTGCCTATGCCTAGGATGACTACTAAGGCAGAAAGATTTGCCAAGCACAGAGAATAAGTAAATACACTATTTACTGCTTCAGTGCACATACATGTTAGCTTTATGTATTTTATATTTATAACACAATTTAATCTAAAACTTATTTTCATTATAAACTGGTATTGTGTGACTTTTTCTGGGGAGACAGTAGCAAAAATCTATGATAAGTCACCAATAACAGATCAAAGAAACAATTCTATTCAACTATACTGCTATGAATCAATTAATTTAATTTCAGTTGATTTCTAAAGTACAGACACCACATTACAGCTACACAAGAGCTTCTATGTGTGAGCACACTACACCAGAAACACGGACTATGGTTCTGTCTTTTCACAATGTCAGAATTTATTGACTGTCAGCAGCAAATTCACAAAGGATGTTGACATCATCTGCCATAAAATTCATATGGCTTCTGCTCAGGCAAATGTAGCAAATGTAGGTTCTCTTATATTAATTTTATTTTCTAATTTACTAACATTAACACTAATACAACACATTACACTGTATAAAAATCTCTCTCTCTCTCTCTCTCTCTCTCTCTCTCTCTCTCTCTCTCCCTCTCTCTTTCCAAACACATGCGTGCGCATGCGCGCACACTCACACACACACACACACACACACACATACACACACACACACCACACACATACACATCACAGAATAAATTTAAGTGAAAACAGCTGTAGTGTTTTAGGAGGATTCAGACACTGGAACTCAAAAGGCAAAACTTCCTTTAAAAAATTTTCAATTAAACTATAATATCACTTAAACAACCCCTCTTTCCATCCCATTCCTTCCAAGTCCTCTCATTCCCTCCCAAATTCATGGTCTCATTACCTTTAGACATTATTATTACATAAAGAATTAAACATAGAAATAAAACATGCTAATTCTGTTCAGTGTTGCCTGCATAAGTGTTTCTAGAAATGATCATTTGATAACCAATTTCCAATCCATGGAAGAGACTGAATTGCTGTCTCTCAGAAGTTGTTAGTTGATTGTAGTTCTTCATCTAGGGGTGGGATTTTGTTAACTGCATATAGATTGAATTTCCTCCATCTATATTGGGATGTAATATATTGTAATTGTTCAAGTCTTGTTTAGGCAGCCATGATGTTGAGATTTTGTGAAGGTAGCTTCCCCTTTACAGTGAGAAAGCATGATCTCAGAGCAGCATTCCCAGTCCTCTGGCTCTTACTCTTCTTACCTCTTTTATGGTGTTTTCAGAGCCTCAGATACAGAAGTTGTTGATATATAAGTTGGGACAGACAAATTCACAGTCAATCTAATTGTAAACAGTATATGACCCTGGAAGATAAAGACTAAATATTTATCTTTATTAACCACCAAAATAATTTACAGTAGCCTTCATATTTAAATGTAGACAACAACCTTTGGTAGTACTAGAGACTTGAAGTTTTGATTAATTCCAGTGATCACAGAATCACTCTTTTACCCTTTTTACTTTCTTCCATTGTTATTTATATAGTTCTAAACATTGTTTAAAAATCATTATTTCTTAAAATGTATGATAGCATTCATATCAACTGCTAGATCAAATAAATATTTTATTTAATATGTCAATTAACACTTAATTACAAGAGTAAAAAGTGCAAGCCCCATCTCTAGCAGGTTCTAGTAGTGCCAATCCCATTGTCCAAATTAAAGTTTACCTTTTTTTTTCCTGTATGTCACAGAAATAACTGAATGGTGTGTGCATGTGTGTAGAGAGAATGTGTGTATATGTGTAAAGTGGTTTTGGACTGAACTCAGAAATTTAAGAATGACAGCATACAGTCAGATCCAAGATGGGGGAAAATATACTGAGAATGGGTTGGTCGTATATTCTTTTAAAAACCTCTTCTCTGCTTTGCAGGATGGAAGAAGAGAATTTTCTGGAGAACTATTTACTGAATCCTATATCCACACATCTCTTTTGCCCTGTGGACAAAAGATTAATTTATTTACTAATAGGACATTAGAAGTCAAAGAAATATGCATGAATCTTTGGTCTTCAGACTAATAACACTAAGCCCATTAGGCCAACATATGAATGTTCTTGGTTTATTTTTAGTTGAAAAATAATTGTCATTTTTCTTTGACCCCAATTCTTATGGCTAATGCATGCTGTTCATATTAGACAGTGATTCCCTGTCCTTGGCTGATCTGTACTTTATGTGTCTTTGCAGCAGGTCTCCACAGAGAATCATTGTTCTTCTGATGTGTGAAACTTAAAAGGAATTGACTTATTGGTTCCAGGATTTTAAATGACCCCTTGCAGGTAGGTGATTCTTCTGAAGATTAAGTTTCCACAACTTTAAAACGGTAAAAATAATCATATTGTCACTGAGATTCACACATAGCCAATGCCATCTCTAATAATGTAGGCACATACTGAATTGAAATTATCCATTGTTGTGGGCCAGCCATGTCATCCAGGTACTGAGGCAGGCAGCGAAGGATGGTGTCAGCATTAATGAGGCCAGAAATGCTTTATCTTTGGCAAGTCTTCTGTTTTCAACTCTTTGTGATTTTATAGCCAAAAGCCACTGGCTTCTGATAATTTGATTTCTGCCTATGGCAGCAAGGAACTTCAGAAAACTTTACGCTTAGTTTCTCTCTAGCTCAAGGGACACTTACTGGTAGGGTAAGAGGTTTGGAGTTCATTAATTCTTTGTGAACCATAGAGAAAAAAAAAAAAAACAGAAAAAAGGGGGAGAATTCAAGCACACCCATAGATACATATACTTTTGCTGGGCCGGACCACCTGTCTCAACAATCTTGGGATTAAGTCTCTGGTGCCCTTGCATCTCAGAGTTCACCCAGTACGGCCATACAAAAATGATAGGCCATCTCCAAAATTTTATTAGCTTGCCTTAGCCTTTCTTAGATGGCTTCTGCTAATCCATGTCTACCATTTTTGAAATAAAGTAATTGTAAAGTCTCCTTAGACAGTTTCCTCTTATTATTGTATGTATATAGATATTTTGTTTGCACATACATCTATGATCTATGCAGATGCTTTCCTGGTGTGCCCAGAAGCCAGAAGAAGATTTTGAATCCCCTATTATTAGACTTATCAGAGGAAAAACAAACAAACAAATAAACCAATAAAAAAACAAAACTGTTGATTCGTGGTAGATATAAATGCTCTGAGACAATAGAGTGAAATTCTGTAATAGAAACACAACACATAAAAAATTCTGACTATTTCTCAAATAAGAACATAACTTTTTTAAAATCTGATTATTCAAAAAATGAGCCCCGTCTCTCTAAGATGTTCTATGGTATTCTACACACACAACTTCTATGATAATGTGAGATGATGCAGTAGCTGCATGATGAGATGAACTAGTGTGATCCAGTGAGCATTGTTGTATAGTGTTGGGGAACTGCACAGTTACTTGATCATCACCCCTAGGACATATAACCATTGTTATGGATACTGGGGTAGCTATTGCAACTAAGGATGGATAGTTTATAGGATGTGAAAAGTGAGACAAAGAAATCAAAAGTGTCTTAGGCAGAACTGAAGAGTGCTGGAAGCCAAACCTGCGAAATCATCTGCTGTTCTAAGAGAACCTCATGAAATTACCTGCTGTTCTGGAAAGCCCAGTCAGTACAAGGTTAAGAACAGACTTTCACCAGATCCCAGGACTCATAGAACATCTGGCGTTTGCTGGGATCCAGATATGACAGTGGAATGGTTTTAGACAATGAGGAGTCAATAGTGGGATAGCCCTAAGCAATGACCCTTGCCTAAACTTCCTGTTTTGCTGTGTCTTTATAACCTGCCGCCTGAAATTAGAGAGCTTGATCAGAATGCTAGACTTGCTCTCCTCCTTTGTGCCTCTTGTCCCTTCATTCTTTCGCCCCCTTCTCTAGGGTCTCATCGAATCCACCACTGACCGGTCAGAAGAGGATGCTGTTTTAGGGCTTTATTGTGAAGAAACACCAGGTCCATGGCAACTCTTATAATTGAAACATTTATTTGGAGCCGGCTTACATTTTCAAAGGTCTCACTCTGCTCCCATGCTAGCTCTCTGGGTCTCTGCTTGCTATCGGTCCTGGTTCAGGCTGGCTTGCTAAGCCATCCAAACCAGTTTTTCTTGAAAATGCCTAGTGATAAATGCCAATGATCGCTTTGGTCTCACTCATTAGCCCAGTGAAAGGAAAACACTAGAGACTTTTATATTTATACCACCCAGATTTGTATCAGTAAATCTCCAATACCAATATGCCCATGCAAAGATCATACAACCTAAGTTAATATATTTACAAGCTGCGGGCACTAGTCTATTGCCCAGCTATGAGATCCCTATTTGCATCTCCTCCAGGCCACAGTGGTGGTGGGGGGGGGAGGAGGTTTGCTCCATCTTCCACCTCCTCTTCTTCCATTTCTTCTCTCATCCTTCCATCTTGTCTTCTTCCTCTTCCTTTCTGTTTCTCCTTCTCTAAAACTTCCAGCCCCACATTTCTCTTCCACTGCCCAATCACAGGCTCTAGCCTTTATTTGACCAGTTAGATGGGGAGCAGGTTCACATGGAATCACCTAAGTTATCTGCTCCTCCTTGGAGGGACAAGATTAGAATCAAAATACAAACAGTACCAAGGCAATCTACAACACACCAGGTCCAAGGCAATTCTTATAATTGAAACATTTATTTGGAGCTGACTTACAGTTTCAGAGGTTTAGTCCATTGTCATCATGGTGGAAGCATGGCAACATCCAGGAAGACATGGTGCTGGAGAAGGGGCTGAGAGGTATATGTCTTGATCTCCAGGCAACAGAACAAGACTGTCTTCCACAAGCAGCCAGAAGGAGACACTACCCTACCTTGGGGAGAACTTGACCCTTCAAAATCTCAAAACCCTACCTCCATAGTCACACACTTTCTCTGACAAGTTCACAAATACCTCAACACAATATCATACCTCCTAGCAGAGTCACTCCTATATGCAAGAATATGAGTCCATGGGGCCCAAACCTATTCAAACCAGCAAAAATGGAACTTAATATTACAATTCACTGGTAGTGTATAATTTTTCATAAAATTTTTTTATGTTTGAAACTTTTATTTTGATATTTTCTTATGAAAGTTAATTAGGGATAACAGAATCTAGAAAATGTGATTTCATAAATAGCAAGAGACTGAGCTGCTTCTTTCTTTGTTCTGTGGATGGCAAAGTGTTAATAGTACCTACACTGTTATATCAGTTAGAAACACTCATATATTGGCAACACTGAGTCAATGCATTCTAGGTTTTAAATATCCAATCACATCCAACTGCACTTAGAAGTTGTATTATTCTACAGGACCTAGAAGTTCCTGTTTAGGTAAAAGTTTATTTTTGTAGTTTCATGTTTCTCAATGAAGTTCATCCCTGGCATTTCTCTACTTCCAGAATCTGTGCATGCCCATGGTTGAGTGTCACACATTCTACCTCCCATTACCAAATGTATTATTCTTCTCTGTGGTTGTGTCTGCCACTAATGAGCTCTTAACAAACTTCCATAAGTATCCCATGTATCTTGAACTTCATAATACCCTCCTCATTTATGAAATACGTTTTCTACGAGAAACTAGCTGGATTCCTTGCTTTGAAAGTTTTGACATTAAAAACATGGTGAAAATTCATAATGCCAAGAGAAAAATGTGATAATATGTATTTCTAAGGAGTCTTCTGGGTAATATTATTTCAAAGCCATTATATATCATACCTTAGGAAATGTTGACACATGATGTTGTACTTGTCCATTAGCTTATCTGTACTGTCCTCTAAGTTGTGAGGTCTACAAGAGAGGAAACAAAGCTTACGCATTGTTTTTAAAAAACATTTATTCTAGTAACAGGATATACTCAATATATTCTTGTTCCTTTGTATGTGAAATCAGTGTAGAGTTCTAGGACTTTACAACCTAGGAACATAGTTTTTAACTTTTTAAAAAAATATTTATTAAGCATTGGTTTTCCAGTTTATTTTTTATTATTTTATTTTTAAGATTATAATAAAATTACATCATTTCTACCTTCAGTTTCCTCCTTCAAATCTTTCTTATATACCACTCTTGGCTATTTTTCAAAACTATTGTTTCTCTTAATGCACACACACACACACACACACACACACACACACACACACCACACTCCTAAATATAACCATATCAGGCAGTATGTTAATTATATGAATGCTTTTATGGGTTACCATTTGGAAAACCAGTTCTTGTGTTCTTCCCAGGGAGACTATTATTTCCACTCTCAGTATTCCTTATTTGTCTGCTGTTCTTTGTGTAGAGTTGAGGCCTCCTGATCTGTCTCCTTCCAGTGTCCATTTGGCATGCCTATTGTCCTTGTTTTAGCTTCATGTTTAGGTAATAATGTTAGCAAGATTTTTTGGGTGTAGCTAGCTACTGAAATTACTAGAAGATGTAATCTCATAGAACATTCTTTGCCCCTCTGGCTCTTACAATCTCCCCTCCTTCCCTTCCACAGTATTTCCCGAGCCTTAGGTACTGATGTATTTTGGATATGTATCCATTAGGACTGGGTTCCACAATTCTGCATTTGACAAGTTGAAGTTTTCTTAAATGGTATCCATCTGTTGTGAAGAGACATTTCCTTGATGAAGAATAAGAAATATACTTATCTGTGGATATAAGAACAACTATTTAGAGTGTATTCAGTTATTATGCTGGTTTAGTAAAAGGGTGGTTGTAGGTTCTTTTCCAGGAAAAATGACTGTAAACAGAGTTGAAGATCTGAAGAGTATTTTGACATAATACTAGAGGGGCAGAGTTTAGAGTTTGCTCAGCTGGTTTTTTGGTCTTGCTTTGGTCTACTATTTCCTCACTGTGCTCCCTTACCTCCTTTTTGGAATGGCAGTATTTCTTTTGCCAATATATATTGGAAGTATGTAATCTTTTTTATTTTGATTTTATAGGAAAATACACTTAAGAGAATCCATGAGTTTCAGAAGACACTTGAAGCTTTAGAATTTTAAAAAAATGTTGAAACTGTTATAGATAATGGGGCTTTTGAAGTTGGACTAAATGTTTCCTGTATTATAATATATTTATAAGCCGATGAAAGTCAAGAAGTGGAATGTGGTAGTTTTTATTGTTATTATTTTATTTATTGGATATTATATTTACATTTCAGATTTTATCCCCTTACATCATTCTCCCCACCACCCAGGAAACCCCTATTCCATCTGCCCTCCTCCTGCTTCTATAAGGGTGTGCCCCTACCTACTCCCCCACTCCCACCTCCCCACCCTCGAATTCCCCCCCCCCCTTGGTGTTCTGCTTTCATGGAACCAAGGATCTACTCTCTCACCTATGCCCAACAAGGCCATCCTCTTCTACATATACAGATGGAGTCATGGGTCTTTCTCTATGTGCTCCTAGGCTGGTAGTTTAGACCCTGGAGAGCTCTGGTTGGTTAGGATTGTTGCTTTCCTCATGGGGCCATAAACACTTTCAGCTCCTTCAGTCTTCTATCTAACTCCTCCATTAGGTACTCCTTGATCAGATCAATGGTTAGCTGTGAGCATCTGCCTCTGATTATGTCAGATTCTGGCAGACATCTATGATTATGTCAGACTCTGGCAGACCTCTAAGGAGACAGCTATGTCAGGCTCCTGTCAGCATGCACTTCCTGGCATCCACATCAGCGTCTACCTTTGGTGACTGCATATGGGATGGATACCCAGGTGGAATGGTCTCCAGGCGGCCACTTCTTCAGTTTCTGTCCCACACTTTGTCTTCATATTTGCTCCCTTAAGTATTTTGTTACTTATTCTAAGTAGGACAGAGGCATCCATACTTGTCTTCCTTCTTCATGAGCTTCATGTGGTTTGTGAGTTGAATCTTGGCTATTTCAAGCTTTTGGGCTAATACCCACTTATCAGTGAATAAATACCATGTGTGTTTTTCTGTGATTAGGTTACCTCACTCAGGATGATATTTTCTAGTTCATTCTATTTATCTAAGAATTTCTCAAATTTATGATTTTTAATACCTGAGTAATACTCCATTGTATAAATGTACCACATTTTTTGTATCGATACCTCTGTCGAAGGACATCTGGGTTCTTTCCAGCTCTTGGCTATTATAAATAAGGCTGCTATGGATATAGTGGAGCATATGTCTTTGTTGTATGTTGGAGCATCTTCTTCAGGGTATATGCCCAGGAGTGGTATATCTGGGTCCTCAGATAATGCTAATGTCCAATTTTCTGAAGAACCACCAGACTGATTTCCAGAGTGGTTGTACCAGCTTGCAATCCCACCAACAATGGAGGAGTGTTTCTCTTTCTCCACATCCTCGCCAGCATCTACTATCACCCTAGTTTTTGATCTTAGCCATTCTAACTGGTATGAGCTGGTATCTCAGGGTTGTTTTGATTTGCATTTCCCTGATGACTATGGATGTTGAGCATTTCTTCAGGTGTTTCTCAGCCATTTGAGTTTTCTCGGTTGAAAATTCTTTGTTTAGCTCTATATGCTAATTTTAATAGGATTATTTGGTTGTCTGGAGTCTAATTTCTTGAGTTCTTTGTATATATTGGATATTAGCCCTCTATCAGATGTAGGATTGGTAATGATCTTTTCCCAATCTGTTGGTTGCAGTTTTGTCCTACTGACAGTGTCCTTTGCCTTACAGAAGCTTTGCAATTTTATGAGGTCCCATTTGTCAGTTCTTGATCTTAGAGCATAAGCCATTGGTGTTCTATTCAGGAACTTGTCCCCTGTGCCTAGGTATTTGAGGGTCTTCCCTACCTTCTCTTGTATTAGTTTCAGTGTATCTGGTTTTATGTGAAAGTCCTTTATCCACTTGGACTTGAGCTTTGTACAAGGGGATAAAAATAGATTGATTTGCATTCTTCTACATGCTGACCTCCAGTTGAGCTAGCATCATTTGTTGAAAATGCTGACCTTTCCCACTGGATGGTTTTAGCTCCTTTTTCAAAGATCAAGTGACCATAGGTGTGGGGGTTCATTTCTGGATCTTTAATTCTATTCCTTGATCTTCCTGCCTGTCTCTGTACAAATACCATGTAGTTTTTATCACTATTGCTCAGTAGTACAGTTTGAGCTCAGGGATGGTGATTCTCCCAGAAGTTCTTTTATTGCTGAGAATAGTTCTCACTATCCTGGGTTTTTTTTTATTCCAAATGAATTTAGAAATTACTTTCTATCTCTATGAAGAATTGACTTGGAAGTTTGATGGGGATTGCATTGACTCTGTAGATTGCTTTTGGCAAGATGGCCATTTTTACTAAATTAATCCTGCCAATCCACGATCATGGGATATCTCTCTATCTTCTGAGGTCTTCTTCTATTTCTTTCTTCAGAGACTTGAAGTTTTTGTTATACAGATCTTTCACATTATTGGTTAGATTCACTCCAAGATATTTTATATTATTTGTGACTATAGCAAAGGGTGTCATTTTTCTAATTTCTTTCTCAGCCTGTTTATCCTTTGAGTAGAGGAAGGCTCTTGATTTATTTGAGTTGATTTTATATCCAGCCACTTTGCTGAAGTTGTTTATCAGGTTTAGGAGTTCTCTGGTGGAAGTTTTAGGGTCATTTAATTATACTATCATATCATTTGCAAATAGTGAAATTTTTACTTCTACCTTTCTTATTTGTATCCCTTTGACTTCCTTTTGTTGTCTAATTACTCTGGCTAGGACTTCCAGTACTATATTGAATAGGTAGGGTGAGAGTGGACAGCCTTGTCTAGTCCCTGATTTTAGTGGGATTGCTTCAACTTTGTCTCCATTTAGTTTGATGTTGGCTACTGGCTTGCTGTATAATGCTTTTACTGTGTTTAGGTATGGGCCTTGAATTCCTGGTCTTTTCAAGAGTTTTAACATGAAGAAATGTTGAATTTTGACAAATGCTTTCTCAGCATCTAGTGAGATGATCATGTGTTTTTTTTCTTTGAGTTTGTTTATATAGCGGATTACAATGATGGATTTCTGAATATTGATCTATCCCTGCATTTTTGGGATAAAGCCTACTTGATCTTGACGGATGATTGTTTTGATGTGTTCTTGGATTCCTTTTGTGAGAATTTTATTGAGTATTTTTGCATTGATATTCATAAGAGATTGGTCTGTAGTTCTTTTTTTTTGTTGGGTCTTTGTGAGGTTTAGGTATAAGCATAATTATAGCTTCATAGAATAAATTGGGTAGTGTTCCTTCTGTTTCTATTCTGTGGAATAGTTTGAAGAGAATTGGTATTAGGTCTTCCTGGAAGGTCTGATAGAATTCTGCACTAAAACAATCTGGTCCCAGACGTTTTTTGGTGGGGAGACTTTTAATAACTGCTTATATTTCTTTAGAGGTTATGGGACTGTGTAGATGGTCTATCTGCTCCTGATTTAATTTTGGTACCTGGTATCTCTGTAGAAAATTGTCCATTTCATCCAGATTTTCCAATTTTGTTGAGTATAGGCCTTTGCAGTAGGATCTGATGATTTTTATAATTTCCTCAATTTCTGTTGTTATGTCTCTCTTTTCAGTTCTGATTTTATTAATTTGGATACTGTCTCTGTGCCCTTTGGTTAGTCTGGCTAACGGTTTATCTATCTTGTTGATTTTCTCAAAGAACCAACTCCTGGTTTTGTTGATATTTTGTATAGTTCTTTCTGTTTCTACTTGTTTGATTTCAGCCCTGAGTTTGATTATTTCCTGCCATCTACTCCTCTTGGGTGTATTGGCTTCTTTTTGTTCTAAAGTTTTCAAGTGTGATGTCAAGTTGTGAGTGTATGCTCTTTCCAGTTTCTTTTTGTAGGTACTTAGAGCTATGAGTTTTCCTATTAGTAATGCTTTCATCGAGTCCCATAAATTTTGGTATGATGTGTCCTCATTTTCATTAAATTCTAAAAAGTCTTTAATTTCTTTCTTTATTTCTTCCTTGACCAAGTCATCATTGAGTAGAACGTTGTTCAGTTTTTACATGTATGTAGGCTTTCCATTGTTTTTGTCATTATTAAAGACCAGCCTTAGTCCATGATAGTCTGATAGGGTGCAAGGGATTATTTCAATCTTTTTGTATGTGTTGAGGACTGTTTTGTGACCAGTTTTATGGTCTGCTTTGGAGAAAGTACCATGAGGGGCTGAGAAAAAGGTATATTCTTAACTTTTAGGATGAAATTTTCTATAGATATCAGTTAAATCCTTTTTGTTCATAACTTCTGTTAGTTTCATTGTGTCTCTGTTTAGTTTCTGTTTCCATGATCTGTCAATTGCTGAGAGTGAGGTGTTAAGTCCCCCACTATTATTGTGTGAGTTGCAATGCATGCTTTGAGGTTTGTTTTCTTTTATGTATGTGGGTGCCCTTCCATTTGAGGCATAGATGTTCAGAATTGAGAGTTCATCTTCGTAGATTTTTTCTTTGATGTGTATGAAGTGTCCTTCCTTATCTTTTTTGATTACTGTTGATTGAAAGTTGATTTTATTTGATATTAGAATAGCTACTCCAGCTTGTTTCTTGGGACCATTTGCTTGGAAGATTGCTTTCCATCCTTTTACTCTGAGGTAGTGTCTGTCTTTTTCACAGAGGTATGTTTCCTGTATGCATCAAAATTCTGGGTTCTTTTTTTGTATCCAATCTGATAGTCTATGTCTTTTTATTGGAGAATTGAATCCATTGATATTGAGAGATATTAAAGAAAAATGATTGTTGCTTCCTATTATTTTTGTTATTAGAAGTGGAATTATGTTTGTGTATCTATCTTCTCTTGGGGTTGTTGGAAGATTTCTTCCTTACTTTTTCTAGATTGTAGTTTCACTCCTTGTGTTGGAGTTTTCCATCAATTATTCTTTGAAGTGCTGGATTTGTGTGTTGGGGACCTCACTAGTCCCACGTTGGGGTGGCCAAAAAATGTCTCGGCCTGAGCAAAATGTTGAGGCCTGGGCTGACCCACGTTTGGGCAGCCACTGTATCCCAGCCCAAGCTGCTGCTCCGGTCTGCAGGTCGGGGTTCAGCAAGAGCGAGGGTGAGGGCAGATTCTACCTAATGTCTGATGTGTATGAATCTCTCTCTCTGGTCTGATGTCTGGTTCTGTCTTCTATAGTCTGATTCTAAGCCACGCCTCTAAGTTATACCTTTAATCATGCCCTTAGGTCTTGTCTCTAACTCTGATCTCTATACTTCTAAGTCACACACCTTTAATCTCAAGGTATCTAAACCAAGATTATCCGAGTGTTCTCAGCTGTTGTAGGCTATTGTAATTCAAGTCTCATGTCAGGGTATATGGCTCAAGATGGCTGCAAAGCTGATAGCCGCTTTCTGTTAAAAGTCGGCCCCCAACAGGTCCCCCTTTTTAATTTTTTTTTTCCAAAAGGGAAGGCTGGGAAAACTTACGGAAACCGTGCCTGTCCTAGGTTGGAGCAAAGGACCCCAGCCTCCCTTTCCCGTCCTTGGATACTCAACAGCCATTGGTTGAGCTCCTGTCTTAGGATGGTGAGGCTTCCCTTCTTTTAGGGGCAAGGGTCTAGGTATGCTCTCTTACCCGTCACTGACTATCCGGCTTAGCGCATAAGTTAGGGGATACACCTCATTAGTCTTGATGACAGAGGTTTTGCAATCCCTTACTTCCAGCCTGTAATAATGGACCTGTGTGGGTTTCATTTGAATAGCATCTCATACAAAAGCCATCAGTTTGTTGAACCGCATGGACCCAAAAGACAAGAGACTTAACAACGCCTGAATAGTTAGTATGACAGCAACACTCTTTTTAAAGGGCAACATATAACTCCCTCTATCAGAGGAGTAAAATGTGTAAGCCTCTTCTATTCTGTTTATAAATGTCTTATATCAGAATCTAAATCTATATAAATACAAAACTGATCATAGCTTTGATCTAAAGAAAACTAAGGAAATCCCTGTTCCTGCTCTAGTCAATCTAAAACCCAAAAAAAACAACTATGGTAACTGTGGTAGTGGGTTTCTCCTGTGTCTAAACAATCTAAATTCCCACTAAATCTAAAACAATCTAGTTCCCCACTAAATCATAAGTCAGGGAATCAAGAGTCCAATAGAGCCACCCTGGAGATTTAGGTGGTGATGTCTCCTTCAGCACAGTTAACTTCCCAAGTCAGGTTTACTCGTTGATCTGTTCCAGTTTGAAGGCAATTGTGAAGCATCTTTATGTTTCCTGTGAAGAAAAAATACGCTTCTCAGGGGGTTTCTCCTCCCTGGATTTATTATTGTTGTCTATTTGTTTAATCAGTCTCTCTGGCAGCCAACATGCAGCATCTGCAGCTTGGGAATATATGAAAACAGAACCTCTTCCCCAGATAAGCACTGGATCTGGCCCATTCCAGGTTCCAGTTAATGGGTCTTTCCAGAGGACTGTTGCAAAATTCTTTTTGGTATCAGGATGCCAGAATCTATCTGCAGCAGATTTTCCTTCAGAATCCAAATTTTAAAAATGTAAAATGAAGAGTGCATGATGAAGGATATTTCTGGGGGATCCCTTGGTAGGGTACCATTCACCCTTTTTAATTTTTTTAAATTGACATTTAATTGTTTGATGTGCCCTTTCTACCATACCTTGGCCCTGTGGATTATATGGAATACCCGTTTTATGTAGTATTCCCAATCTTTCACAAAATTGGTGGAAACTGGAGCTTGTATAACCTGGGCCATTGTCAGTTTTTATCTGTTTAGGCACACCCAATACTTCGATTGTAGCAAGCATATGAGCAATCACATGCTTGCTTGCTTCTCTAGTTTGTAATGTTGCATAAATGAAACCACTGTATGTGTCTACACATACATGTATATATTTTTGCTTGCCAAATTCATTATAATGAGTAACATCCATTTGCCAGATACTGTTTGGTATCAGTCCCTTTGGATTTACACCCAAATGAGGAACTGGTAAAAGTTTAACACATGATTGACATTGTTTGACAATTTGTCTAGCTTGTTCTCTGGTAATTTTAAACATACCTTTTAAAGTTTTAGAATTAAGGTGATGTAACTCATGAGCCTTTATGGCCTGATCCAAATTAGATTGCGAATCTGATAAAGTAACTGCAGCTATTCGAGTAGCTAGGTCTGCCTTGGTATTTCCTTCAGAGAGAGGACCTGGTAGCCCTGGCTAACCTGGAACTCACTCTGTAGACCAGGCTGGCCTTGAAGTTAGAAAATCTGCCTGCCTCTGCCTCCCGAGTGCTGGGATTAAAGTCGTGTGCCGCCACCACCACCACCTGGCTTGATCCAAGTTAGATAATCCCTTCTTCACTTTTTCCTAATCCTTTCCCTGGGGGAAAATCCAGGGTTTATCATTTGAGCTGTGATTGCTTCATTAGGGCTGCACATAATCAATCCCAACTGGGATAACAGATCTCTGCCCCAGAGATTAATGGGAGGGCCTGAGATCCCATTTCTGGGGTTAATACTATGTGGGTGGCAGAACTGAGGTTTAGTCCTGCACTTCCTGGTATTGCTCCACTAAGTTCAGAAAGGGATTGGTGTTTGCTGGTAGGACACTGACTGCTCCATAAGCCTGTTTTGGCTTGCGTTGGTTCGGGGCCTGGAGCTGGCCCCTGTTCCCATTTCCTTGATTATGGGAAAGGGTATTACCTTGTGTGTCTTGTTTAGACCTACAATCACTAGCCCAATGCCTTCCACGTTTGCAAATTGGGCAGAGCCCAGGCTGTTTTCTGGGCTGTCTCTGGCTTAACTCATTTTCTACCTTGCAATCTCTTGCAAAGTGTCCAGGCTTACCACATTTAAAACATGCCTTTCTGTCTTTACTTGCCAAAAAATCTCTTACTGATTTTCCTTGCATAGCAGCCACCATAGCTAAGCCCTGTTGGTAAGAGGGACCTATGTCAGAACAAAGTCTGATGTACCCTGTAAGGTCTGTCTTTTTCCTATAAGGTCTAATGGCCGCTTGGCAGGCAGGATTAGCATTTTCATATGCAAGTTGTTTCACATAATCTACACCTGCCTCTGCATTACCAAAAATCCTTCCTGCTGTTGTCATTAATCGATGAACAAAGTCAGAAAATCGCTCATCAGGCCCTTGCCTGACTGTTGTTAAAGATGCACCAGGGTCTCCCTTTACCGGAAGTTTACGCCAAGCCTTCATGGCTGTATTTTGAATTTGAGTAAATAAACCTGGGTCATATTGCATCTGGTTATCACTAGAAGCAAATTGCCCTTCTCCTACTAAGGCATCAAAGGACCAACCATTATCTGCCTCAATATTTCTCCTAGCTGTTTCTTTGCAATTCTCATGATACTCTGATTTCCAAATTAAATAGTCTCCACCAGTAAGAACTGCTCTCGCTAATGTATTCCAATCACTATGAGTTAGCCACTCCTCTGCGGCAGAGTCTAAAATTGCAAGAGTAAAAGGAGCAGTGGCACCGTATTGAGATACTGCATTTTTTAATTCCTTAATAATTTGAAAATTAATACCTGTGTGATGTCTCCAAGCAACTCCTTGATTGTCTCTAGTCTCGGATACAGGGAAAGCCTCAGCCTTTCCCTCCTCTGGCTGATCTGTGGCTAATCTTAAGCTAGGTGATAGGGACTGCCTTTGGATTCCTGGTTGAGGAATGCAAGGAGCCAGGGGATTTTCACAGTTTACCTCTTGAGACATCTTTCCTGTCTTTAATTTTTGTAGCTGATTAATTAAGTCCTGATACTCTTTTTCTAGCTCTATTTGTTGTTTAAGAACAGATATTTTTTCCTGTAATTCCCTTATGGGATCTATAACCACCATCTCCATTGGGGGAGCACTTGGAGGTGGAGACACATAGGGAGGGGGCATTTCAGCGTCATAAAATTTGACTTCCTCTTCCTCTTGGTCAGCACAGTCTGGCTCTGACAAATTGTCAACAACCTTTGGTTGTATTTTGGATTCTAACTTACGCTTCCTTTTATTTTGAACAAAAAAGACAGCATTCAAGAACAAAAGCAGAAAATTAACACATGTGAGCAGCAAATAACAAAACCAAAACAGAGAGTTGAATTCAGGCTGAATAATTTCTTGTCCCATTTTCATTACCTTTCTTGAAGCAAACCAAAACAGAGAGTTGGATTCAGGTTGACTAATCTCTTGTCCCATTTCCTTACCTTTCTCAACGAGGCAGATTCCTGCGACAATCAACAGATCCTTCTTCCAGTAAAGTCCGTCACTGGGTCTCTCGTTCTTGCTGCCCCACGTTCGGGCACCAAAATAATGTTGGGGACCTCACTAGTCCCACGTTGGGGTGGCCAAAAAATGTCTCGGCCTGAGCAAAATGTTGAGGCCTGGGCTGACCCACGTTTGGGCGGCCACTGTATCCCGGCCCAAGCTGCTGCTCCGGTCTGCAGGTCGGGGTTCAGCAAGAGCGAGGGTGAGGGCAGATTCTACCTAATGTCTGATGTGTATGAATCTCTCTCTCTGGTCTGATGTCTGGTTCTGTCTTCTATAGTCTGATTCTAAGCCACGCCTCTAAGTTATACCTTTAATCATGCCCTTAGGTCTTGTCTCTAACTCTGATCTCTATACTTCTAAGTCACACACCTTTAATCTCAAGGTATCTAAACCAAGATTATCCGAGTGTTCTCAGCTGTTGTAGGCTATTGTAATTCAAGTCTCATGTCAGGGTATATGGCTCAAGATGGCTGCAAAGCTGATAGCTGCTTTCTGCTAAAAGTCGGCCCCCAACATTTGTGGAAAGATATTATGTAAATTTGGTTTTGTCATGGAATATCTTGGTTTCTCCATCAATAGTGATTGAGAGTTTTGTTGGGCATAGTAGTCTAGGCTGGCATTTGTGTTCTCTTAGGGTCTGTATGATCTCAGTCCAGGATCTTCTGGCTTTTACAGTCTCTGGTGAGAAGTCTGGTGTAATTCTAATAGGTCTACCTTTATATTTTACTTTACCTTTATCCCTTACTGCTTTTAGTATTTTTCTTTGTTTTGTACATTTGATGTTTTGATTATTATGTGATAGGTGGTATTTCTTTTCTAGTCTAGTCTATTTGGAGTTCTATAGGCTACTTGTATATTCATGGACATCTCTTTCTTTAGGTTAGGAAAGTTTTCCTCTATAATTTTGTTGAAGATATTTACTGCCCCTTTAAGTTGGGAATCTTCACCCTCATCTGTACCTATCATTCTTAGGTTTGTCATTCTCATTGTGTCCTTGATTTCCTGGATGTTTTCAGTTAGGAGCTTTTTGCATTTTGCATTTTCTTTGACAGTTGTGTCAATGTTTTCCATGGTATCTTCTGCACATGAGATACTCTCTTCTATCTCTTGTATTTTGTTGGTGTTTCTTGCATCTATGACTCCTGATCTCTTTCCTAGGTTTTCTATCTACAGGGTAGTCTCCCTTTGAGATTTCTTTATTGTTTCCACTTCCATTTTTAGATCCCGGATGGTTTTGTTAATTCCTTCACCTGTTTGGTTGTATTTTCTTTCAATTCTTTAAGGGATTTTTGTGTTTCCTCTTTAAGGGCTTCTACCTGTTTACCTGTGTTCTCCTGTACTTCTTTAAGGGAGTTATTTATGTCCTTCTTAAAGTCCCCTATCATCATCATGAGAAGTGATTTTAATTCTGAAACCTTTTCCGGTGTGATGGGGTGTCCAGTGCTTGCTATTGTGGGATAACTGGGTTTTGATAATACCAAGTAACTTGGGTTTCTGTTGCTTACATTCTTGTGTTTGCCTTTCACCATCTGGTTAACTCTCGTGTTACCTGCACTCACTCTCTCTGACTAGAGCCTGTCTTTTCATTTATCTGCTTGTGTCAGAACTCCTCAGGGTCCAGATGTCTCTGTGATCCTGAGATCCAGCTGCTCTGAGTATGTCCAGCTCCTCTAGGATGTCTCAGGATATGGTGTCTCCATGGTAGCAGACCAGCTAGGTGTCCGCTGCTCTAGGGTGCAGTGTCTCCTCTAGGATGTCTCAGGATATGGTGTCTTCACAGAAGCAGACCAGCTAGGTGTCTGCCCCAGACACAAGGACCAAGCAAGAGCAGAAGGGGAATGGTATTCCATAGGGGGTAGGGTTTGGGTGCCTGATGTGTCCTGGGCACCCCCTCCTCCAGTTGTAGTTCTGGGGCATAGGATAGTGGGCAATTGTTCTTACTCACTGCTCTGAGTTCAGTGGCTCCTCTAGGATGTCTCAGAATATGGTGTCTTCACAGGAGCAGACCAGCTAGGTGGGATTGTGGTAGTTTTAATAAAAATGGCCCTGTAGGGTCATAGGGACTGGTACTATTGGGAGGTGTAGCCTTGTTGGACTTATAGGTGGGACCTTGCTTAAGGAGATACTTTACTTGGTGTGGACTTTGAGCTTCGGAAGTTCAATCCCGGCCTAGTGTATTTCACAGTCTCTTCCTGCTGCCTGTGGATCCAGATGTAGTACTCTAGGCTACCTTTCCTATACCATGTCTTACCATGTGCTGCTATGATTATAATGGAGTAAACCTTTAAAATATGAGCTTGTCACAATTAAATATTTTCCATTTAAAGTGTTGCTATGGTCATGGTGTCTATTCACAGCAATAAATAAAACTCAAACTATGGCAAAGCATTTTTGGTTAGTGCCAAGAAATGCATGTCAATATATCCTTAGGAGTATTGTGACATGCTGGTGGTTGTTTTGGTTTACACATGTCATAGTTGAGTAGGACTTCTGGTTGATTGCCTCCTTTGGAAGCCTGCATGGCACCTTCTGATGCCATGAAAACTAGTCCTCAGAGAGTTGGCATACATGTCAGTTCCAGCTCATAGGTCTCTGGGCCCTAAGAGTGAAGTGCATGGTGTCTTCAGCAGTAAGGACTTACATTCTACCTGTGAGAGGAAAACAGGGGCAATAGCAATAACCAATGTGTTTTGGAAGTCTCTTAGACAACGCCGACCAACTCAAAAGAGGGTTTCTCGTGACTAGGGTTGGGTAATTTGTTAGATGGTCTTTCGTTATTGTTGGGGGACTTTTCAGCCCTCATGAAATAATTTCATGTAAATTATACATGTATATGTATATACAGACTCACTTATAGGATTTGTTGTTTATTTGTTTGTCTGGTTTTGTTTTTTTAAATTTGTTTTTGTGTTTTGGTAAATGGTGAATAGTATTGTTCCTTATGACATTTTTCAGACATCCTTACTATTATTTTACCTGCCTTCCTCCTTATTCTGGCCCTACAACTTTCAAAGCCATTAGGCTGGAAGTGAAATACACGTATGCTATTTAATGAAGTCATGTTTAATAACAGCTAAAGATATTATTCAAATTTCTCTCACAGTACTGAAATTATTTCTAAGATTGTTTATGAGATCACATGTTTGAACTCACATTTGAATGCTAATGGTGACTGAAAATTTCACATATAGAATAGAAGATTTGCCAAAGTCAAAGCCAATATTAGCTTCCTTGACATATCATTATCCCTTATCCTTAGCCAATATTTACTAAGAGCATTTCTTTTTCAAAATAACATTGCAGGTGGTGTGTGAAGAATAAATTGTTAAGTAGAAATGCCATTAGAAAGTCCAGGTAAATGTCACAGCAACTGTAAGTAATGTGAAATTAGATGAAGACTACACACACACAGACACAGAGACACATACACACACACACACACACACTCATGTGCATCATGTACATACACACAATATTTTTAAACTGTTATAGTTTTGTTTCCTGTAAAGGTTACCTCATGTTTGATCCAAGCGTTACGCTAAAGATAGCTTAAGTATATACCACTTGAGTAGAAATTATATCTTTCCCCTGGAGGGACATTAATTTTTCCTCTACAGCCTCTGGAATTTCTTACTTGGTCCTACAGATTTTCATAGTATAATTTATTGCTATACCTATATTGTTCTTTCTTTGGCCCCATACAAATAGCAAATGTGTAATAAAATACCTTCGGAAAAAATCAATCCTGTATTTTATAGCATTAAATTAAATGTGGTTAAATTAAAAGTGATTACCTTGAGGTATTTATGATACCAAGAAAACTGGTTGACATAAGGAATATTCTTTAGATAAGGCAGTTGGTTTTCTACACTGTTTGTTGCAAAATGAAATCTATATATTAGCAACTCTGTTTTCAAATTATATCTTAAAGTTTATAGCCTTACGAAAACTACAATAATATCTGATTATTAATGTAAAGAAAAAGCATTGTTACACCTTTTTGTAGTTGAGCAAAGAAGAAAAGTAACTCATAATATTGTACATGATAAGAAGCATAGTTATTACTTAATAAATAGACTTAAATTTTACTTAATGTTTAATTGATTCATAATAATTGATATCCTTTAGAGCTCACTATGACAGTTACATACAAGTATGAAGTGTAATGATCAGATCAAGGAAAATAGGTCAATTATCTCAAATACTGACTATTTATTTCTGTTGAAAATATTCAAGGTCCAATTTAGTAGTTATTTTGAAATAATTAATTATCAATAAGAGGTATTCTACTATTTGTAGAAAATTAAAAATTATTTCTTTTACAGAACTGTACTGTTGAACCATTCTTGCCATCTATTTTTTCCACTGTTTGCCAGCCTTTGCTGGCTGTTAGGTTACTGTCTAAAACATTATGTGTTCAATGATTGTAGCTTCTACATATAATGAGAAAACATGGTATTTGTCTTTCGGTACCTGACAGATTTCACTTAACACTGTCCTGTAATTTCCTGCAAGTGATAGGACTTCATTGTTTTTCATGGGGGAATAACATTCTGTTGTTATACAGATGCCAAATTCTTCACCAGTTCCTCTGCCAGCAGTGGTGTTTATACTGCTTTTGGAGGAATGGGAAATAGACTTCTCAAGTGATGCATTCTATTAGCTATTGCAAGCAGCTTGGAATTGAGTGTGGAGAAAGGTAAAAGCTGCTTCTGAGATCAAATGGAAAGATGTTAGGTACTGATTAGGTACATATTAGGTTGTGCTAATATGGGAACTGGGGCTAATAGAGGCATGCCATGCAATACAACTCTCTATTCCTGGTTTTGGATGTAATACCCATGTGGTTGCTTGTGTAGAGTCAATGGTTTAGTGTACTATAGATAAGGCTAATTCTTAAGAAAATTGAATACTGAATATGTAAGTTCTCACCCCCCTCTGCTCAGTTGTATTAGTCTATAATCGTCTTATATAGAGAAACTTAAACATATTATTACATTTAAAGTGTTATCAACTGTATATTTTGTTCTGTGAGTTCAAACATGGCATACCTTTTTCTAGTAAACGTATTCACTCATGTAACAGGTTGATTTCTGCCTATAAGCTATCAAACCAACGAAATGCTCTTCCATATTATCACTTTTCAGACCACTCAGCCAGGGAAGAGCAAATGTGAACTGGGAATTAATAATCAAAACAAACAAAAACAAACAAAAAAGAAGAGGGATGGGAAAATAGGAAAAAGAAAAGAAAAAATAAGACAAATGAGACAAGTGAAAATGAGAGAATAGAAGATGACATCAAGGAAAGAAACATACAGCTTTAGAGAGACTAATTAAGTGCAAATTCCAAAAGAATGAAAATGAATCCTTAAAAAGAAAGTTGAGAAGAGAAGACCATCTCAAGGCATAATATCTGGGGATGCTGAAGAAATGCTGGCTCGGCCATCTGCAATGGATTGCTCACTAGCAGTTAAAGGAAGGTAGGTGGTAACTGGATTCATGTCTTTCCACACACTCCTAGAAATAGATCTGTGTGACTAAGTAGAAAGAGCCCAAGCAGAAGCATAAATGATGTCTTGGAGCTAAGGTGAAGGATGGAGGAATTTCCCGTATTGTAGGTGGAATTTCCCTGTACTGATTTGAATTAGTAGACCGAGAGGAAACTCCAGGATTGGAAGGAAAAGGCAAGGTGGGTACAGCTTTGGGAAGCTGAGCTGCAGGAGATTGTCCTTCCCATAATGTTCAGCAGAAGGATGGATAAGGGTCAGTGGCTGTGTGTGTTGATATGTTCGGGGAGTGCAGAGACACCTTTGGATTGGGAACCATTTGTTAACAAAAAATACATAACAAAATGTGGAAAGGCATCTGTGTTCCATTTTTATATGTTGTCTGAGAAGGCAGCTATGAGTCTGTGAACATACAAGCCTTTGCTTGGCTGATATAATGTGCATTCTCTGTATTTTTTCTCCCATAAAAGGAAGAGTATCAGTGTGTACTAAGAGAGAAGATTCCACGATGTAACCTGAGGAGTTGTTTTTCAGGATTGTGGGGCATCAACATCACCACCACTGAGAACCCCAGGTACTTGAGGATGGAGCTGAGAAGTTGTGACAACCAACTTGTTTTTTTGTTTGTTTGTTTGTTTGTTTATTGTTTGGTTTTGATTTTTTTGATGTGTACTTGAGATAGCTAAAGTTGCCCTTGGGAGAAGGTAGCAATCAATAGTTTTAGTCTTTGAGGTATTGTTTTAAATTTCTCTTTATTCTGATTTGTTTGTCAAATCTTTTGAATATATATATTTGTATATATATATGTATATATATTTATATATATACATATATATGCTGGAGAGATACTTCACAGGTTAAGAGCACTGATTATTCTTCCAGAGGTCCTGAGTTCAATCTCCAGCAACCGCATGCTGGTTCATAACCATTTGTATTGGGATCTGATGTTCTCTTTGGCATACATGTAAGCAGAATACAGTGTGTATAATAAATAAATACATTATATATATATATATATATATATATATATATATATATATATATATATATATATATATATATATATATATGACAGTTAATCATATGATATATTTACCATGGTTTCTACTAACTCTAATTCTTATGGTTGTTATAATGATTAGAGATTATAGTATATAAAATTGTTGATGTACAGAGAATATATCTACATGTTAGTTTTCACCTTCTTGTCTTTATTCTAAAAGTTTAACACTGTGTTGATTGACAATGCTATGGGAAGGTTTTCCCCCACTGACTGTTTTGGCAACCATATGAAACTGCTGCTTTATAAAAAACATTATCCCTCAAAATACTTTAGATTTCTTCTTTGTCCCTTTAACTTTGATAGTTGCTTATGCCATAGAAAGTTAGTCATTATATAATATTCTAAAATCTAATCCTGTACATAGAGGAGAATCTTGAAAAGGACACGTATGATAGGATCCTAAAGTATGTGCAGTTACAATAAGGCCTTGTATAAGTTCCTTTGTTTTTCTGTGATCAAATACCTGAGAAAAACCAGTTTTAGGGAGGAAAGATTTCTTTGGACCTTCATTTTAGGGGGTAGTCTGGAAGGAAAATAAGGAGAGCAAGGCAGTGTTCTGGTAGCAGTAGTGTGAAGCTGCCTGCTCACATCTCCAGAGTAAAAGGAAAAGAGAGCTATTCAACTAGGCTTATTCCCAGAATCCTCATTTCTTCTAGTTAGGTCCAATTTCTAAAGGCTTTACAACGTCTGTAAACAGTGCTACCATCGAAGAACCAGGGATGAAATGTAGAAGAGGCTAGAGAGCAATTATAGCTTTGAATGGAAAAACATGATCATTGCCAGCCAGGAATAGAATAAGCAGAGAACTTAGGGCATAAATACCTAGCTTCACTTGCTTCCTGGCAGGGGCTTCCAAAGCTTGAAATCAAGAGAGGGCTAGTATGCTTCAATATAGAATGTTAAGAAGGAAGTAGATTTCTCTAGTATGAGTGAGATAAGTATTTTATGTAGGAACATGTATGTGAGAGGTGCACATGCCATGACACATATTTTGAAATTAAAGTACATCTTGTATGAATCAGTTCTCTTTGACTCTGTGTTCTGGGGTTAGGCCTCAGGTCATCACACATAGCCACAATTGCTTTTATTTGCTGAGTATCTTGCTTGTCCCCAAGTGATCAATTCTATCAGAAGACAGGGTCAGAAGAGTGGTTTATCTTTTAGTTTTCAACTTCTTCTTATACACTGTTAGCATATCTGGAAAATTATTTAATTAGGCTCATATTCAGGCTCAGTTCTTTGGAGAGAAAGACAGATAATTTCAAACTGAAATCATATGTGAATGGGTTAAAAATTTCATCTGCCTTATGGTGAATTCTTAGTGAGAAGCCTATCTATTATTCACCTTAATCCAGCTCTCCTGGCACTGGGAGTTACCATGGGAACTCTAGTTTAGCCTTTTGAACAATAATGGTATTGGAAGGACTCTGTTTTGCTGTGAGGGCAGGAGTGGGTGTTCTACCAGATAAAAGCTATCAGAAGTTAATGAAATTGGTTTTATCTTTGTCTGTGTCTAGATTCTTAATGGTTTACCCATGGTGAACTTGGGAGATAGCCAATTTGGAAATAGTTGCCTGAGCACGTTTCTGTCTTTTGTTTTACAAGAGAAGGTAAGTGCTTTGAATTTCATGCCTAACGAGATGGTAAGGAGAAGTTCATGTTTTCAAGTGAATGAAGAGAAAAATCTGAAATCTGTAATGAGTGAGCTGACAGTGTAGGAAGGTTCATTCGCAGAATGTAACCTGGATGAATAGAGAAAATAAATTATCTATGAATCTCAAGAGGAAAAAAGATGGTAATTTAACAAAACCTAGCAAGTGTACCCCAGAAGTCTCTTCTCTGTCAGCTAGAAATAAGTCCTAAAGGAAGAAAACAACCGAACCCCATTCTGGTACATACTGGTAAATTCTGGCAAGTGGAATAGTTTTGTTTTTGTTTTTTTTTTGTATCATTTAGAGGTAATGTTAAATTGAATTCTATTTCTTTATAATTAAATTTCTCTCTAGATCACCTTGAAATAAAATTTCTTAGACTTTTACTAATGCAATCTTGGCACTGTCAACCCTAAACTGTCAAGAAATTAACTGTCTTGAAAAAGAGATGGGCACTAGGCTGTCCATGACTATTCTAGGGTATACTCATTGAAAATCTCACATTAAAATCTTTCAAGTGGGAGGACACTTGTCAAGATGTGCCAGGGTAGTCTTCATAGGTAATGCTTAACTGAAAGAAATGGAATGAAATTTGTAGCCTTGTACCTCCTCAGCACATTTATGACACATGTGTGTCTATACTAGCTTCCTCTGGTACAGGGACATAGCCCATTTTCAATAACATCCTTTCTTATATACACAGTAAAGAGACATAGTCATATCAATGTATTGGTATCCTCTGATACAAACAGTGCTGCTGATGGCCAGTTATCTCCTTGGCATCCTGTTCAGTGGCTGATAATACTTTTTCAATGAAGACAGCAGACACTTTTCTTGAACACACAAGAGAAGAATCTAAGTTCATAACCTTTGGAGATGAGTCTAGAGCCAGAAAGTGAAAACCTAAACTGCTGTGACTTGATAAAATGATGGGAAGAACATTGGTTCTGTTGGTGAGATGTATGTTCCTATGCTGTAGTACCTCCTCCCTTAACTCAGATTCTTGCAAAATTTCACTGCTATGCCTAGCCCCCATCTGAATTCTAACTAAAAATACAATATGTTATCTCTTTCTCCTCATTCTAGATCTTTTTTCCAGACACCAGCTAAGGTCATACACACATCATCCATGACTCTTCAGTTACTCTCTCCCTCTTGCTGAAGACTCTCAAACCATGCAGCTGCTAATCAACTGGTGAATCTGATGCTTATCTCCCAGAAAATGTCAACTTTTCTCTCCATCATCTCTCCCTTTTTTACTCCAATAAAGTTGTTCCAGGTTTTTCTTCTGTGCTTGCTTTTAAATTCTTCTATCTACAAGAACAAGAACCCACAAAGGGGATATTGTACCACCTAGTGAAGGTACTTTGGAAATATGAGTTTTCTTCAGCAAATGTCTTTCCAATTCAGTTTAAACAAACTCAGGGTCAGCCATGGTGGCTGAAAAGGCCCAAGATGATGTCTCCTCTGCCACTCCAACACACCTTCCTCTGTTACATATGTGCTTATAGCCTGGCAGTCTTTCCTGCAGACAGCTTGAAGAGAAGCTTCCTTTGGGAAGCAGTTTTGCCATCATCATTACAACAATGAATGATAATACAGTAAAAAGAAAAAGGAAACATAGCAAGAAACTATCCAAAAATAAATAGAAAATTGAATTTTGTTTTTCACTAATACTTGAAGTAGAAACATATCTCTGACTCCAAGTTTGCTTCCTAAATTCTTTACTTGGTTTGTCTATAACATGACAAGACAAACATGACTGCGATAAGCTTTTAACATCTTTAACTTTAGATTGTTATGTTTAAAATACTGGAAATTTCTGATTCTTATTATCTGTAAGATACAAATGTGGAAATGACTTTACACATAAAGATGGTATTTGTATCCATCAGACAGCTACACTGGGAAATGGACAACTACTTGCATGATTTGACACTTAACCAGCCAATACTACAGAATGTTATTAAATGGCTTCTTGAATTAGCAAATTTTCCTTTAGTGCTAAGCATGGTCATTTCTGTGCTTCATGGAGTAAAAGGACAATAAGA
This sequence comes from Arvicanthis niloticus, assembly GCF_011762505.2. Classification (NCBI taxonomy): domain Eukaryota; kingdom Metazoa; phylum Chordata; class Mammalia; order Rodentia; family Muridae; genus Arvicanthis; species Arvicanthis niloticus. The sequence goes on from NC_047665.1 coordinate 35,439,946, forward strand.
GGTATTCATTTTTATGCATTTGTATAATATTTCTGTCCATGATATTTGTTTATGTGAAGTAGTTGGATCAATTTTATTGGTCTATGCATGGCCCGTGAAGTAATGAGGTTTTCTAACTTAAACTGGTGAGTTTGTGTTCCCTTTTTTGGATGACTGTCATCTGTGGGTAATACGAATCAATTGTTGAATATGAATTGCCATTTGTGATCTGGAAGACTATAATTTTATATATGGCATTTTATGCCTTAACTTGTAAGTAATCAGAGTAAGCACGCAGTCAGACGAGAAAATAAATGCCCTATTTATCAAGACGTCAAGATCTTTTCAAGTCTTCTACAAAGAAATTTGTCATAATAAGCTTTCAGCTAAACTCTTACCTTGATGGTACATAGATTTCAAAAGTGTGTTAAAAAATTACCTAAGAAATGTATGTTGGCCCAATGAAGCAGGGCACTTGAAAATAATTTGAAATGGGGTATACAACCCTTAGTGATCTCTGATAAAAGTCTCTCAACAGAGAAAAACTTGGCCCTGAGCATGTATATTGTGATTTTTAATATTTTAAGTCACATAGAGTGTAAGCACATAAATTGGTTTACAGTATGCAAATTTACTTATATCTTTAAAACTGCAAATAATAAGTTGTTCATTTTATATAATTTATCACACATAATGTGGATTGCTGTCTACAGGCAGGTGAGGGCAGGTAAAAGATAAGGCTAGAGCTTGTGCTTGGGCAGTGGGAAAAAAAGGCAGCTGAGAGTTGAAAATGGGAACAGAGATGGACAGAGAGAGAGAGAGAGAGAGAGAGAGAGAGAGAGAGAGAGAGAGAGAGAAGAAGAAGAAGAAGAAGAAGAAGAAGAAGAAGAAGAAGAAGAAGAAGAAGGAAGAGGAGGAGGAGGAGGAGGAGAGCGAACACAAAGAGACAAGATGAAACTTATCGGAGAGGAAGACTAACCGGATCCACATGGCTTGAAAGAGTCACAGGTAGCTATGGATATCATAGAAGAGCTATAGAATAATATAGGTGGTTTATCCCATCTAGAAATAGAGTCTGTGTTTGTATTAATTGAGTTTTGAGTTCTTTGTGTGGACATTTTGGGGGTTAAGGATTTACTGATCTAAATCTGACTGATAAATTATAAGCCTCTGGAGTTTTGATTTTACTGGGTTAACAGGATTTCTGACAGCTGGCCACAAGGGGTAGATGGCTGGAAAGTTATGAGCAGTTTGGAGGCAGGCAAGAACCAAAGGAAACAGCAGACCGCAGCTTGCAGCTCCCAATGCGGGGAGGGGAGACCAAGTTACTAGAGTGTAGCTGGCATTAGCATCGATTGTTTTTATAATTACAGGCAACACATAATATACCTTCATAATTGAAAATCAATAAAGCCACATTCTAACAAGAGAATTAAAGACAACTGAAAAGAATATTCATAAAATGTTTATATTCATTTAATTTCATGAAATAGGAAATGTTAAATAATATACTCAGTCACAAAACAAGTCTCAGTAAATAGAAGAAAATTAAAATAAATGCCTGTATCTTATCAAACCACCATGGATTAAAGCTGCTCTTCAACAACAGAAAAATCAGAGAACCTACAAACTCATGGAAACATAACAACTCTACTCAATGACCACTGGGTCAAAGAAAAGAAAGAAAGAAAGAAAGAAAGAAAGAAAGAAAGAAAGAAAGAAAGAAAGAAAGAAAGAAAGACAGAAAGAGAAAAAGAAAGAAAGAAAGAAAGAAAGAAAGAAAGAAAGAAAGAAAGAAAGAAAGAAAGAAAAAACATTTTCTAGAATTCAGTGAAAGCATAACATACCTAAACTCCTGGGACATAATAAAAGCAGTGTTAAGAGGACAGTTTATATCACTAAGTTCCTTTATGAAGATATTACTGAGATCTTGTACTATTGACTTTACAGCACACCTGAAAGCTCTAGAACAACAAAAAAGCAAACAAACCCAATATGGTAGATGTCAGGAAATAATCGAATTCAGGGCTGAAATTAATAAAGTATAAACAAAGAGAACAACAAAAAGAATCAAAGAAACCAAGAACTATTTTTTTGAGAAAATATACAACATAAACAAACCCTTAGCCAAACTAACTAACTGAAAAGCAGAGATATAACATCCAAATTAACAAAATCAGAAATAAAAAGGGGGACATAAAAACAGTCCCCCAAGGAAATTCAAAGAATCCTTAAGTCTTAATGAAAATAAAAACCTTATTCCACGAAATTAGAAAATCTAAACAAAAAATACATTTCTTTATAAATACTACATACCAAAGATAAATCAAGATAAAGCAAGCTAGCTAAATAGACCTATAACATTTAAGAAAATAGAAGCCCATCATTAAAAGCCTCCAAACCAAGAAAAAGCCAAGTGCCAGATGGGTTTTACTGCAGAATTCTACCAAACATTTAAAGAACAGCTAATACCAATATCTCTCAAATTATTCAGCAAAATAAAAAGGGAAGAAATAATGCCAAATTCATTTCATGAGTCCTCAGTTACCTGATACTTAAACCATACAAAGACTCAAACAAAAAAGAGAATTTTAAACCAAATTCCCCTATGAATTTTGATGCAAAAATACTCAATAAATTACACCTTACCCAAATACAAGAACACATTCACAATGCCATCCACCATTATCAAGTTGGCTTCATCTCAAAGATGTAGAGATGTTTCAATATATAAAATTCCATCAATGTATTACAACATATAAACAAAATGAAAGAAAAAGAAACCATGGTAATCTCATTAGACACAGAAATTTTTTTTTGACAAAACCCAACACACTTAATGATAAAAGTCTTGGAGATATTAAAATACAAGGCACATATTTAAACACAATGAAGGTAATATACAGCAACCTGAAATATCAAATTAAATAGAGAGATTTCAAAGCAATCCACTAAAATTAAGGACAAAACAAGTATCCACTCTCTCCTTATCCTTTCAATATACCAGGGAACCTCTAGAGCTGATAAACATCTTCACCAAAGTGACTAGATGCAACATGAACTCAAAAGAATCAGCAGTTCTCCTATATACAATAATAAAAGGGTTGAGAAAGCAATAAGGGAAACAACACTTTTCACAATAGTCACAAATAATGTAAAATATCTTGGTGAAACTCTAATCAAGAAATGTAAGACACGTATGACAAGAACTTTAAATTTTGAAGAAAGAAATTGAAGAAGATATCAGAAAATGTAAAGGTCACTCATGCTCATGGATTAGTAGCATTAGCATAGTAAAAATGGCCATCCTAACTCCTGCAATCTACAGATCCAACATAATTCCCCTCAAATTCTAATTCAATTCTTTACAAACCTTGCAAGATCAGTACTCAACTTCATGTGAAAATTCAAAAAACATGAGATAGTTTATTGTACATCATGTACAATAAAAGAATTTCAGGAAGTATCACCACCCCTTACTTTAAGCTTCACTACAGGAAATAAATAAAAACCTCATAGTCATTGCGTAAAAACAGACAGGTTGACAGATGGAATGGACAAAAATATGCAGAAGTAAATCTACACACCTATGAACACTTGAAATTTGATAAAGGGCTGAAAAGCATACAATTAAAAAAAAAGTCACATCTTCAACAGATGGTGCTGGTCTAACTGGATGTCCAGATGTAGATGAATGCAAATAGATCCACATGTATCAATCTTCTGAAAAATTGACTTCAAGTGGATCAAATATTTCAATATAAAACTGCATACACTAAATTTGATAGAAGAGAAAGTGAGGAATAGGCTTGAATGCATTGGCACAGGAGACAATTCTTGAATATATCACCAACAGCTCAGAAACTAAGGTCACCAATCAATAACTGGGGCCTTACAAAATTGAAAATATTCTGTAATGCAAAAGACACTGTTAAAAGGACAAAATGGCAGCCTACTGAATGGAAAAATATTTTTACCAGCTATACAACTGTCAGAGGGCTAACATCCAATATATAAAAAGAACTCAAGAAACTAGACATCAACAAATCAAATAACCCAATTAAAACATGTAGTACAGATATAAACAGAATATTCTCAAGAGAGGAATTTTTAATGGCTAAGAATCACTCAAAGAAATATTCAGCTTCTTTAGCCATTAGAGAAATGCAAATTAAAACAACTCAGATTTCATCTTACAATAATCAGAATGGCTACTATCAAAATTTCACATGACAGCTCAGGCTGGCAAGGATTTGTAGGAAGAGAAACACACCTTTATTGCTGGTAAGAGTTCAATCTATACAACCACTCTGGAAATAAATTCAGAAGTTTCTCAGAAAATTTCCAATAGTTGTACATCAAGATCCTGTTACACCACTCCTGGGCACATATCAAAAAGTAATCCACCATACCACAAAAGCACTTGTTCAACTATGTTCATTGCAGCTATATTCATAATAGCCAGAAACTAGAAACAACCTAGAAGTCCCTCGACCAAAGAATGTATAAAGAAAATGTAGTACATGTATACAAAGAAGTATTACTCAACCATTAAAAACAATGTTATCATGAAATTTACAGGCAAATAAATGGAATCATCATGAGCAAGGTAACCTAGACACATTAAGACAAGCATGGTATATATGGATATTAGTCATAAAATACAGGATAACCACGGTACAAAGGACAGAACCAAAGAAGCTAAGTAACAAGGAGGGCTCATGGAGGGCACTTGAATCTCACTGAGAAGCAGAAATATATTAGACATAGAAGGTGGATAGGGGAAGTAGACTGGATGGGGAGAAGTTGGATATGGGAACAAGAGGGTTGAGGTGTAGGAGGGTAAAGAAAAAGGGAAGGGAGAGAGTACTAGAAGAGACCACTGAAGGGGGGGGGGATCTCTGGAACCAGCAAGAAACATAACACAATGAAAAGTCCCAGGAATCTGTGAAGATCACCCTAGCTAAGTTTCCTAGCAGTGGGGCATACAGAGACTGAACTGGCCATCTCTTGTTACCAGGTAAGACTCGGAGGGATTGAAACACCAACCAGCAACAAAATCTTAGACCCACATTTTTTTCTGCCTACAAGATGTGCAGGGGTAAAGATAGAGCAGAATTTGAGGGAAAGACCAACCAATAACTGGCCCATCTTGAGATCCATGCTATGAGAGGGAGTCCACTGCTGACACTATTAATTTTATTCTCTATAGCTGCGGGCAGGAATCTAGTATAACTATCATCAGAGAGGCCTCACACAACAACTGATGGAAACTGATGCAGAGACACACAGCTAAAATTAAGTGGAACTTGAGGAATCCTATGGAAAACACCGAGGAAGAGTTAAAGGAACCAGATGGGTCAAGGACACCACAAGAAAACCTGCAGAATCCATTAATCTGGGCCTATAGAAGCTCATAGAGACTGAGCTGCCAAGCAGTGAACATGCATGAGATATCCCTAGGCCAGTGAATGTATAGAACCTTTGTGCAGCTGGGTGTTTATGTGAGTCTCCTAAATGAGAGCAGAAGATGCCTCTGACTACATTGCCTACCTTTAGATCCCTTTCTCCTAACTGGGCTGTCTTGTTTAGCCTCAATAGACGAAGATACGCCTGGTCTTCCTGCAACTTGATATGCCAAGGCTGGTTGATAACCATGTGAAGTCTCCCTTTTCTGAGGAAAAGGGGATGAGCAGTGGGTGGAAGAAGGGAAAGGAAGATGGTAAGACTGAGAGGGAAGGAAGGGGAAGCTGAGATCAGGATGTAAAGTAAATAAATAACAAATATAAAAGAGAAATGGTAAGCATATGTGAATAACTTTATTAAGTGGATATTTAAATTGAGAGCCATTTTGAAGTTACTGTTTATTGAGAACAAAAGCTATAATCAGACTTAATCAAAACGTGGCCTCACTAAAATTAAAAATGCCCCTAATATTTACGTGTATATTGTATTTCAAGACTCTTTTGATGATTTTATATATGGGAGTTTATAGCATATATACTATTTTCATAAGATATAGTATAAAATACTATTTTAATCAACTTACATGTAAAATATAAGCCAGGCTCATACTTTTAAAACCCACTGAAATAAAAACTAATTTTTTATTGTTTAGAAAAGACTCTCATGACCTTCAGATTTTCTATTGCATTTGATTGTATTTTCACTGCATTCCACAAGCTTTTTGATATTTTAGAGAGAATTAATTCTTGAATTTCATCTTCCTGGTAGGGGGGCAGAGTCTATTCCTTTCCTCTCATGCACAGCATTTCCCTGTAGTCACTTGGGTGATAATGAACTAACTATTTAAACATTTGTGGGTGTAGAGAATAGGCACCAGTTGGATGGTCATTTATTTGGAGTGAGGAAAATGATCTTATAATGTTAGTGATTATGTTAATTACTTCAAAGGGATGGATTGAACATACCGTTAGAGAAAATGAGGTGTAAGAAGTGTATTATGTTGTTAAGACACATCCGTGACAGCCATGAATGATTAAAAAAAAAACAGCACTAGAAAAATAAGCTATTTGAAGTTCTATAGGGAATTTCAGAGGAAGTTTTGATTTATTTTATATTAGGTATTTATCTTTATTATTTTCTTAGATTGCTTTTATTTTGATTTTGATATTAATAGCTTATGTGCAATTATGCTAGCTCTTCCATATCAAAACTTAAATAAATTATTGCCCTAATATTACTTAGATGAGGCAGTCATTTTCATTCCTCAGAGAAAACTTGGGCATCTCTAGGTCATCTCACATCTATAATAGTTTTGGGAAACCCAACAGCTGCATATAAATAAGCATATTTGAAAGCCTGTGGCAGGACGGTGCATAATGTTTATGTAATGACTAAAATTTAGTGAACAGAATTCTCAATTCAGGCTAGCTGACAAATAAGAAAATGAACACAGCTAATTTAAACATGGTCTGATAGAAGAAAAAAAATCACTTACTGCTCCCCTTCTTAAAATGGATTGTGATATTTAATTATTATTACCCTTTCTCTGAATTAATTAAGAGACCGTGGCTTTAATAGATACTCAGGAATATCAACAGTGATGTGGTACAGTGCCAGAGGTTGACAATCTAGTTAAACTGCCAGGAAAGCAAACACATGTCAAGTACTCCCAGCAAGAGTAAGAGCAAGGCTGTTAGCTTGCAAAAGAAAGAAGGAAACTACAGGAAGGCCGATGGTCAATAGCAGGTGACTGACTATTGCTAGATTTCTCACTCATTATACATTTGGATGGCTATATATGTGGAGCTATTTTCAAGTACCTGGCAAACTTTTGTTTGCTTATTTTACTTTCTCCATAACTCGAGACATTTCCTATAATACAAAATGTTTTCTCTCCTCCCCAACCGACAATACATTTCCTTCATGAGTTGCAAAAAAACAAATGTGAATATTATAAATCATTCTTAGTGAAAAACAAAAACCACTAAAAGCACAAACAAGAACTGGGGTGATGAATTGGTAGGAAAGTGCTTGCCACACAAATGCAGACCTCTGTACGGATCTCCAGAACCCACATCCATCTAGGCATTGGAGCCCATAGCCAGTGCTCCTGTTGTCAGATGGGGGTCAGGGACTTAAGAATCCCCTGGAACTCCAAAACCAGCTAATCATGTGAAAACAACAGTGAACAATGTTAACCTGTCTCAAACAAAAGAGAAAGCTGCCCACACCTGAGGACATTGAGGTTGTCCTGTGACAGCCATAGACTGTTCTCTAAAGCCTGGACTTACACATAAACACACTACACTACTCACCTCTCACACACACAGTTTTTAAAATAAGTGCATACACTATTAGTTTGAAAAAAAGCTTAATTGAGCTTGAAATATAACTAATACTATTTTCTGTACTTTAAATAAATGTTATATAAATGGTAGTCATTCATTCCATGAAAATCAGTTGCTATGTAGAATGGCTTAATTTAGTTATTGTACATTGTATACTTATATAAAAACATCATGTTGCACTATATAAATAAATACAGTTTTTCTCTGTGTAAATTTAAAACAGGCATTTGGATGATGTATTAGCCAGGGTTATTAAAGGGAACAGAAATCACACACAGACACACACACACACACACACACACACACACACACACACTCTCTCTCTCTCTCTCTCTCTCTCTCTCTATATATATATATATATATATATATATATATATATAATATATATATACATATGATGTGTATGCATTTAAGTATGCATGCATGTATGTATGTAAATATATATACACACAGATATATCTGTACACACACATATATAAAATTTATATAAAAATTTATATATATATAATTATATATAAATTTATATAAAAATTATATCATATATATATATATATATATATATATATATATATATATATATCAAAAGGGGGTTTATTAGACTGGCTAATAAATTTGGTGTCCTAGTACAAACATGGCTGTCTTACAACAGAAAAACCAAGAATCTTGTATTTGTTTATTCTATGAGACTGGATATCTTACCAGCCTCAATCTGTTACTAGAGACTCAAAGGATTCCTGGTGAGCTACTGGTCTTCAGTGAATGTTGGAGTCCTGAGGAATTGGGACTTCATACAGACTGAGCCCCAGGATAGAATTGCCAGTGAGTATGTGGCTGAGCAGACAAAAACCTGTTCGTTTGTTTTTTTTTCCATGTCCTTTTACTTGGACTGACACAGAAGATATGGCCTAGATTTAGGGTTCATCTTCCTTCTTCAAATAATCTATGAAAATCTTTCATAGGAATGCCTATTGTGTTAGTTTCTGGATAGATGCAGTCAGGCTAACACCCAAGACTAGCAGTCCCAGATGTCAAATTACAGGAAGTGCTGGCTATCTATCTATGAATTTCCTTCCTCTCACATTTAAGCAACTTTCTTAGTTTTTTTTCAAACGACAAGAACTATATATATTTTCTGCCTTGTCATGTAACTTAGGTGCCACGTGAGTAGATTCTTTTCAAGGTCAGAAGAGCTCAAAGCCTCCAGAGAGGTCTGAGTCCTTGGCCTGCCTTCCCATTTTCTTTATGGTAACGCTTTTATCTTAGATCCATTTCCCTACAGCCAGTGTGTCATAGAGAAATAAACCCCAATTGTACTAAAGCCTTTTATTGGGTATCTCAGTTATAGCAACTTAGCCTGTTCATTAAACAATATAGCCTCTCTTGACAGATATAACACTAACAGTAAAATTACATTTTAAAAAGTTTTTATAGCCTTCATTTTTCTTATGGGAAAATTAGAACCTATAAATTCCAAGTCTGGGCTCATCTATCCTGATGCAGAATTGTTTTTAGAAAGACACTGAATCCCAATCATGCTGGTATTATTTAGACAGCAATGCCCCTCCTTGGTGCCTTTGCATGCCACCCATAGCTCCTGCTTTTTGAGTGAAACCCTCTTCCTACTAGTACCTATGCTGCACAATCCTAGCACCTCAGCTGCAAGAACATGTCATCGAACAGTGCACATGAACTCTTAGCCCATTGTAAATTTCACAGCTGCTTATAATAATGTCTACATTTAATAAGGAGAAAATGAGTCCAAAATGTTTCCATGGGTAAAGGTGCTTGCTGCCAAACATTACAACCCGAGTACATTGTTAGGACCTACAGTAAAAGGAGAAAATGGACTCCTGAAAGTTATAATTTAACCTCCACATATGCACCTCAGCATATATGAAATAAATAAATAAATAAAATTAATAAGATAGGTTATTTAATAGTAGTGCCATTATTTTGCAAATGTTCGTTCTAAAAGTGATGACATTTACAATCTTCAAACCCAAATATTTTTTCTCCATAGATGCCATTTACTATTGACATTCCCTTAATTAGCTAACACTCTTTCCCCCAACCAAAGTGATCTGTGTGATTTTAATCCTGTATGCTTATACTATTATACCACCAACCAGAATTAAAATTTTGTTAATTTCTAGCAATGTAAGATTTACTTTTGTGTGAAAGGGGCTGTTTTGAGTGAAACAATTCAAACGAAGACATAGCTCAATGAGAGCATAAAGCTATTTTTCCTTCAGAGAAATTGTTTTATAAGTGTGGAGACTTAGAGTTGCAAAGGACACTTGGTATTGAGAGAACGCTCCTTTTCAAATGTTCGCCAGCCAGCATGAACTGTCAAGTAAGAATGCTCTAAGCCAGCACCTTCCAAATACCAAAAGTGTTCTTCAAAGGAATCACAGTATCTCCCTGTCTCACACTTTTATTCTTTAATTTTTTTGCCATTTTCCTTTACCCCATTCACACAGGGTTTAGAAAAATCCAATCTCTGTCATGTGTGTGCTATTAGCTACTCAGGGCATACATGATCAGAATAGATTTTTAATGTTTTGGCATACTCCACACACCTATCCACAGAGATGAGGTTTTCTGCATGGTGTGCACTCCAGTGGGCACACCCCTGGTTGTTCCTTGTAGGAAACACCACACGTGGTAGCATTTTGCTCCTCTATCATTGTTCCACTTTTGGTAACTGTTTTATTCAGAAAGAAATCATGTATCTTACTCTGAGTTAATCAGCTTCATTACATTCTATGATTGATCTGCTTCCTGCTTTGTTGCTTTTAGTAGTTCATAAACAAGCCTCAGTGCTTTACATAATCAGCACACATGTGATACACTCTATAGTCATCTACTCATACTGAATTCAGTTTGTCCCTAGTTCTCTAGTTCTCTAGTTCTACCTCCTTCTCCTGTTACCCGTGTCATCTTCCTCTAGCATGAACCTGAGACAACATGTGTTCATGGAGGCAGGTACTATAGAGAACTGACTGAGCCTCAGCATGTGAGATGCTAATATCTGAGAATAACGAAAAGGAAGACAAAGCAAGTAAAGCAAGCAAAATGGAGTATTTTTATTTCAGCTCCCTTTTGTATAAAAACAAAACAAAGCAACAAACTAACAAACAACAACAACAACAACCTAAAAGCCTAAAGTCGGACTTGGTGGTTAAAAGTGTTTGGTGCTCTCTAGAGTTTAGTGTTTTCCAGGATTCAGTCCCAAACATCTATGTTTGGCAACTTATAACCAATTGTAATCCCACATCTGGGGGGTCTAATATTCTTGACTGGAATCCACAGTCATCTCCACTCATGTAACCTGGACACCTACACAGACACATGTACATAATGAAGATGAAGATGAATCTAAATGTTATATTATAGTCAAGTTCTGTCTTGTGGAACACTGTAACTGAGGGATGCATTTTATAACTTTGAGGAAATGAAGACCAGTCAAATAAGAGAAGAGCAACCCAGCTTCTCAACACTCAAAGATTAGTGGGCCTCCAGCATGTGTTCGGGTTGCTTCCATATACAGTAATGGACAGCAACTGTTTGCCTCCTCATTGCCTCCTAGGTACTCTTTCCTTAGCCTTTAAATGTCTTCTCCCAGCATGTCAGTTCAAATCATGGTGTTTATTAAATGAAAGGATTAAGGATGCTTATCCTATATCTTCCTTAATGGGTCACTGCTTTTGTGACTGATAATTGTCAATCTTCTTTTGACATGTTTAAGTGAAAATGACTGACCAGAAGTCTCACACCAGTCCTAAAGTTGACTGACTTGCAATATGTAATTATATATATAAAAGTCTAGATAGGTTAGTTACATAGGCCGTGTACAGCCTGCTCATGCTGATAAACATAAGACTTGGTGTGTTGTATATGATCTTGATACATCGCTCTTATATCTCTCGGTTCATGGTTAATTCCATGTAAAAATTTAAACTCACAATGTTTTCCTTAATGCTACTCCATACATATGCTTACACTTTGAAGAGTGATTAAAAGTTTACTACTGGGATTGGTGAAATAGTTCAGGGTAAAGTACTTGTCTTACATTAACAGCAACCTAAGCTTAATTCCCAGAATTAACATAAAGTGTCAAACAGGGTTGCATACACTTATAATACCAGTGTTCAGGAAAGCGAGGCAAGTGGATTTCTAGGGCTCCCTAGCCATCTTGACTAGCCTTCTAATTGAGGTCTAGGCCACTTAGATACCCTGTCTCAATAAGCAAAACAAAACAAAAGTGCTAATAATGGGTGGTGCCTTAGAAGGAATAACACCTGACGTTACCTTTTGCTCTCTACAAACATGCACATGTACACACACACACACACACACACACACACACACACACACATCAAATATTCACAGAGAGAGAGAGAGAGAGAGAGAGAGAGAGAGAGAGAGAGAGAGAATTTAATAAAGACTTGTCTAAAGCAACTAGATTTCAAGAAAAATAGAGAATAGAAAATGTATCCCAAAGCAAGAAACATTGATTTTTAACAACAGTTTTATTTGTCATTTCCATCTCTCTCATTGACAGATGAATCCCATAAAAGAGCTTCTACACAGAATTTGGAATTTGGGCAACTCATAATCACTCAGTTATCTCTGAGAACTATCACAAGCATCGGAGATAAGCCTTAGGCAGTTTATTTGTCATCGCAGTGGATCTTTATACAGAAAAATTTTTTTATGGGGTGAAGGAGGAGAACTTTCTGAGTTGATGGGGAAATATTGTATCCACACACAAGATAAAGTACTTAGGATGATCTTGAAGATAACTTGGTTTTGCTTGAAACAGTGCAGACTGAGCTAGGTAGCTGGGAAAGATACATCTTAGTGCTGAGAATTAAATCAATGAGGGACAGAAAGACTGTTCAATGACTAACATTTCTTCTAAATGTGCTGTCTGTTCAGTAAAAGTTAAGTGAATAAAAGTGTAGTTATGTTTCAAATTAAATAAGCTCCATCTCAAGATTGAGACATTTAAAATGTACCCACAAGTCTTTGGGAGTATGTGGTTGTAGCTGTATAAATTTTCCTTGTGACAGAGGATGGACCACAAGAACTAATAATCTTTCATTTCTGAAATAGAAATATATGATGCAGAAATATATTTCTAGTACTAAAGCAGTCTGCAGGGCATCATTTTTTTTTTTCATAATAGGAAATGGCAGAAGTAGGCAATGATATTTTCCCAGTATAAAACAGAATGGAATGATCTTTTGCAAGTATAATGCATAGACTCTATTGGTCCTGGTGCAGGAAGCATAACAATTTACATATTTTAATTTAGAGGTTAGAGACCCCTGTCAAAGCAACAGCTTGGACCAGGTCAGCAAGGAGAAATCGAGAAGAGAGAAATAATTGAAAAGGCAGTTCCCAACAAAATGAAATTTGTCTCCTTGTCACTTAAGGTTGTCTTCTTGTCTTTCTGTGGGAGCAAGGTCAGCGTAAGACTGAAGGGTGGGCAGAGCATGGTGGATCACTAAGGACCAAAGGATAATTTTTCTTTAATAACAGTGGCAATTGCAATATATATTTATGAGGGGGGAGAGGAAAAGAATGAATACAGCTTCCCACTTAAGAGCCAGCAGGTGACCTTTGAGGGGAAAGCTTGCAGGCATTTTCAGGTAGATCTAAAGTTTGTCTTCAAAGACAAACAGATTACATAGGCAATGAAGTACTTAATGAAATAATTCAGTGTGACACATTGATATTGAAGGCTAGAAGGCGGAAAAGGATTTGTGACAATATTGAGGAATGTCTGTCTTGAGTCAGTTCCACGATTCCTTTCTCTGGGGTATGAAATGAGGCCGTATAAGCAATGTGTCCTGTGTTGTTTCTCTTTCTGAGTCTGTTCCAAAGTGTAGGTGTTAATGTGAAGTTCAACACCTGTAGCCAGAGGAAAATTGCACTGGAATATATTCCAGAGAGAATTAAGTTATGAAATGATTGTATGGGTGTGTTTTGAAGTTAGCTTAATCTCTCCAATGTTACATGAGTTTTCGCGTTAGTGAAAAAATCCTGGGGCAATAAGAAAGCTGGAAATTGGGCCTGCTGAAGGTTGGTCTGGCATTGAGGGATTGGAGAATGACTCGACCTATTATGCCATGAGCACAGAAGGCAAACTTCAACTTTGAGGATAAACATTTACACAGTATCTGGGACTATTTAAAAGCCTCACTTTGAGAAAATGAAGGTAAGTATTTTCTGTTCATAAAATAATATCATTTTTGCAGGAGAAGGAATGAAAAATAACCTAAAAAGAAGCTCTATTCTATGGCTAGAAATACAATTTCGGCCCTAGCATATATCTGGGGAATCTGCTTTTTATGTCAGTGACTCTCAGCTGTCAGAATGTCATATCCAAGTTTCCAGAGAGTCATATGGGGAAAATAAAATGCGTACAAGTGACTCTCATCCTCCTACATTTGGCACAAGTTGACATTATAATTACTGGGTTGATTGGATAGGTTTGGATATGATGTGTTCTTCAAAGTTCATGCACTTATGTTTGGGTCAGCAGTATAGCAACATGACCACTGACAGAATTTTAAGAGTTAGGGCAAGAAAATTGATTGGCACCAGGAACAGGCGTCAAGGTTTAGTCAATTGATGTTGAAGGTTCTGGGCAGGCTGAGGTAACAGGATCCTCAGCTTGTCACCGTGTCCTTGTCTTAAAGTCTTTACAGCATTATACGATTCTTTCAGGTACCTGGAATGATATTCTTCTCTGGCTCTTTATATCTTCTGTTTGTCTTTAGCCCCCACTCTTGAAGCATTAGAAGACCATCGTTCATGCTTGTTTCTACCTTGGCTGCTCTTTCAAATAATTCATCTGCTTCATCCTTTGGCTCTCAAGCTGCATGCTACCTTGCTGCTTTGCAGTGCAGTCTGCCAACTGCTCAGCTGGTACTTCTGTCCCCATGCTGCCTTTGCTCTCTGGCGGGTTTCGCTTCTTTCCTCATGTTAGCAACTCAGCCTACACTGCAAAATTTGCAACAATCACTTGAAATGAACAATTTTAAAAATAATACTTTTATTAATTCTCAGAATTAAATGAACATATTTACCTTTCTCTAATTGCTCTCAAATCCAGCCTTAAGTGGATACCCACCCAACTTGTAATTCTTTTATTTTTTTTCTATTGAGTCCAGTCTGTGTTGTGCTGCTCTTTGGAGTTGGGTCTGCCATAGACTGTGGTTGTCTTTCCAGGGGCACAGCCTTACAGCCTTAAAAATCTAAACACACACTCTCTCTCTCTCTCTCTCTCTCTCTCTCTCTCTCTCTCTCTCTCTCTCATATCAATGTTCAATTTTCAATAGATGCTTGGCTGCTAGGGACTTTGTTCTTAGTTTCCTTCCTTCATGGTGGCCTTTTGCCTGGCTTGAGTTTGTGTGGGTTTGGGTATGTTTTCACATTTGCTGTGAGGTTGTATCACAACGGCCCTATTGTGTTGCAGTCACCTTCCTCCTCTGATCTTACAATATTTTTACTCTTCCTTCACCAAGATGTCTGAGCCTTAAAGAGATGAGACTCATATATATGTGCATCTTAGCTAGAATGAAAATGCCTAGTATCTAATACTCAGCATACTGGCTAGTTAAATGTCTATGTGTTTATTGTCATGTACTGTAAAAACTTTCTCTTTCTAGAGCCTTGAGAGATGCTGGGCAGTGGTGGTGCACACCTTTAATCCCAGCGCTTGGGAGGCAGAGGCAGGCGGATTTCTGAGTTCAAGGCCAGCCTGGTCTACAGAGTGAGTTCCAGGACAGCCAAGGCTATGCAGAGAAACCCTGTCTTGAAAAACAAAAACAAAAACAAAAACAAAAACAAAAAAAAAAAACAAAAACAAAAAAAAAAACAAAACAAAAAAAAAAGAGTAGAGCCTTGAGAGATACATTGGATTACAGGTAGAATAAGTATAAGTCTAGGAGTAATTTAAATCCTATGTCCAATTGCCCAAAAGGTTATATTAAGTTCTCCATAGGACTTACAACCAATCTAGTTACATGCTCTGTGCCCTGTTAACAGTGCTGGCACAGGTTCCATCTCAGAAGCAAGCCTTAGATCCAATCATAAAGTAGTCCATATTTTCATAGCATTCATGCCACTATGGAAACAATGGGTATACGGCGTCAGGCCAGTCATTAATATAGCTCACAAGGTTCACTACTGGATGAGATTGATGGCTAATTTTGTCCTCCAGAGTTGTGCATAGCATTTTAATGCCAGCTTGTAGGGATGAAGCTTCTAGGTGAGTGCCATTTTAATTTGAAATGTTATTAGGCCTAATGTTGCAATACCAAGAGTAACAAACACAGGAAGGTTCTTGAAACCGAGACCCTTACTCCTAGCCAGAGGAGGGATGCTTGGTCATAGCACACTTCACATTCAGAGACTTCAGAGACGGTACTATCCACACCAATCATAACACTACTTCTGCTTCACCATCAAAAGATGTAGTAATCTCCCTCTGGCCCAGGTGGGAATGGTTACTATATCATCTAGAATTCATCCCAGGCTTATAGTGGCAAAAGGTCCAGTACAAGCTGCTTGAAAGTTCTGGCTGAGAGCATGAATTCAGTGGAGGCAATCAGTTGAAGAGAGTATGAAATTTTTCTTGGGTCATCTGTATTAGTTGCTTTTCTGTGCTATGATAAAATATTATGGTTAAAAGCAGCTTAATTAAGAAAGAAAGGATTTATTTTGACTTATTGTTCCAAAGAGATAGAGAGTCATGACTAGGAAGGCATGGTGGCATGGTGACAGATTCAAGAAGTTGGCCGATTCCATTTCCATCTGCACACAGGGACCGGAGAGGGTGGACCAGAAGTAAGCAATGTTGTAAACTCTCAACACATACCTTTATTGACTGCTTCCTCCAGCAAGGTCCCATAATCTTTACAAGTAGAACCATTAGCTGAGGACTAAGTGTTTTATGCATAAGCCAGTAAGGGACATTTTTAATTTCCATCACCATAACATCCATGTAGTGTTTATAATGGCTAGTGTTGTTACAGAGACAGTTTGGGTGACTGTTTGATTGGCAGCCCGTTTGTTTAAGGCAGCCAGGGTGGCAAGCTGCTAATAGAAAAATAATGACTCATCCAGCCTACAACAGCTTTGCTTACATACAGAAAAAACTTGCATCAGAATGAGTGCCTATAATAATCATGTAAAGAAATGATTATTAACACTAATAATGATTAAACAGCTTTTAACAATGCTTAACAGTGTCCATCGGCAGGTAGGTCTTCTTTATCAATCTCTGTGAAAGGTATTGCTATTGTCTGACAAGACTTTTCCTGGGAGATAGAACATATGTCTACTCAGCCCATATAAAAATCTTTTGACAGACCAAAGAACAGATACTACCAAAGTCCAACTGATGAACCAATATCCTTTCATTGAATGTTCTTAAAGAAATATAGTTGTAGAGTTATTTACATAAGGAGAAATGACTCAAAGACAGCAGCAACATCTGGAGCACACTGTATGACCTAAAGGATGCTCAACAATTTGGAGAGTGTCCTTTTTCGTAACACAGGTATCTAAACCTCTGCTTCTAGGCAACAAGACTTGTCTCTGAGTCTTTTTTGCCACTTGAGTTTTCTGAGAGGACTTTTAACAGTCTTTACTGTTTATTCTTGGTAGGAAAGAGCCTAGTAAATCTGCTCAATTTCAGGGATTTCCTAAAGCTATTTTGAGTTTTTTCTTATGCCTTAAATAGCTTCACCATAGGTTAGATTTTTTTTCAGTCTTGGAGGAAACTGCTACACAACAGTTTCTTTCCCCTGCTATCTTTGACTCTTTATTTGGCAGTGTGAATTTTCACTCCCAAATATAAATGCTTTTGTCATGATGCCTGTTACTGTAACGTCTTCTGGAGAACCAAGTCTAATCCTAGTTCTCAGCATGGTGCATTGAACTTTCAGAACTCTGTAAATAACAAACCACTTTTCTTTATAAAGCTGGCCTCCCTCAGGTATTTAAATATAGTAACCCAAACACAGTGCAGAAAACTAAATATTACTACTAGAGTACCAGTTCCTTGTACAATTGAACAAGTCAGTTCTCATTTAGAAACATTACATTTGTTTGCATAGCTTTATGAGACTAATACATGTATGTATATTTTGCAGTATACAGAATTTAAAATTTGAATTTTTAAAACTTTTTATTTATTTTTGTAAATTTCACATCATGTCCCCAATCCCACTTAGCACCCTATACCTCCTTATCTATCTTCTGCCCTTACATCCCCTCTAAAGAAATCAAAGCAAGCAAGCAAGCAAGCAAGCAAGCAAGCAAGCAAACAAACAAACAAATAAACAAACAAATCTCACCATGGAAGCCATGGCTTATCATGCATTATATCCCTTTGCCCAAACAACTTTACTTGCAAATGTTTATTGCAATGAGACATTAATTGGTATATTAATCTATGGATAGTTTATAGAACTTATAAATCTAGTTTCTTGAATATTTTTGGAACACAGCTTCAAACACCTACATGTGTCATTTTTTCTAGTCTGAGCATGCTACCACCTACTACATCTTCTCCACACTCTCCTCCCCACTCTTCAAGGGTTGGCTCTAGAGGAACAGTCTTGTGTTGGTGAAAATATTTAATCTCAAAATGGAATGTATACTCCACCACCGACCCTTTATTTCCTGGATAAAAGACATGTATAACTTTTATATTTATGATCAGCCTTAATCAACACAAAAACTGGGCAGATATCTGTCCTCTGTGTTATCTCTATTTCTCAGACAACAGTCTCATATATTCATATATATATATATATATATATATATATATATGTGTGTGTGTGTGTGTGTGTGTGTGTGTCTGTTTATGTGAAAATATATATATTTTTTCACATTTCATCTGGGCTCCTCTTAACTCCAATTAGCCAAACCACATGGCCATTATTTTACCCCATGGTAGATTCTCTTCTCTCTACCGTTTTTTTTTTTTTTTTTCATGACCTGTATTGTGGTCTCCTTGAACCCCCAAGCCTAAGAACCCAAGTCCCACCTATCTCAATTCTGCGTAGCTATAGGTTGTTAATCTTTATTTACCAATCAGAAAAATATACGGGGTAACTTCACATAAGAGTCACTTGGGTCTACATATAGACTCTCTTATATCTGGGATAACCAAATTTGGGTACCCACACTCAGCATTACAATATACAGCAAAAGACCACACCTCAACAGGCTTGTCCTCAAATACATGTTCTTTAATTAATTTTATATTTTTTGAAATGAGGATATAATTTCACTGTTTCCCTTTTCTCTCCCAACTCTTCCTGTGCACCACCTTGCAATCATTCAAACCAATGGCTTCTATCTTTAATTTTTTTGAATTTACAAATTGGTTATCCAATACCAAGTGGTGAGCCCTGAAACTGGGTACATCCAAGTAATTTTATACAGCTTGAGCAGTTTGAATGTATATATTTATTAATAGACAAATACACATTCTTAACAAAAGATGTATTATTCTAGAAACTGTTAGAAATTTATGTCCCCTCATGACTCTAAGACTCCTCTTGGTTTTCAACTTTTGAAAAATTACTTGAGGTCATGAGACAATCATGCAGCTTCTGGTGAGAAGTTGAAAAGAAGTAACTGTGGACAGTTTCTGGAACATACTTTTTGATACTGAGATTTTCCATGAAAATGAAAAGACCACACATCACTTGTACAATAATACTATGTTTTATTCAGAGAAGGAACACTCCCTTCTCTGCTCTGGAGGCTCTCCAAAGACTATAAAACATTTTTGTAGGTTACTTAACCTAAAGTTATTCTGAGACTCAAAAAATACCTATGAAGTAATAGAATGGAAACTGTTAGTATTCTAATAAGACACATATAGGTGCAGTGATCTTGGGAAATAAACGTTTCTGTCTGAAGTTTTCTAGGGTGAAACTGATGATTCCAAGAAGAGAATCCATGTTCCAACTCTGTGTATCCTGAGAGCAGCCTGAGAACTGTTACTATTAACAGCCTCTGCACATAAACCACAACTCACTTCTGCAGGAGGGTGAGATCATTACAGCAAGGCCACTCTCTCCACAGGAAATATGGCAATAAAGGCTAATAAGCTAATTCATAACCTAGACGAGTATTATATCACTAAGCGACATCAATCACTACCTCTTTCTAGTATTTTAATACTGAGACAGTCTTCCTAAGTAGCTTGCAGGGTGGAGTAGAACTCATTCTATAGCCCAGGCTACTCTTAAACTGGTAATCCTCCTTTCTCAGCTTTTTAAATAGCTGGAATTATAAGCCAATACCATTGGGCCTAAGTAAAAGTAAAGGTGTGTGTGTGTGTGTGTGTGTGTGTGTGTGTGTTGACGTACGTAGGACGTCATGAAGGACAGAGGACAGCCTTGCATGTCATGCTTCAGGAAAGTTCCACCTGTTTTGAGAGAGTGATTCTTGACTCTCTCACGTATTTAGACACTGCCTTCTGGGCAGCAAGCCCTCTGACTGCGTGTGTTCCTCCACATCTACTGACCTACACCTGGCTTTTTTGCTGGAGGTTATGTGGACCTGGATCAAACTGAAGTCTTCAGGCTTACCACACCACACACTGCTGACTGAATTATCCTTCAACTGTAAAAAAGATGTTCATGAAAGCTATTTTCGCTCACCGCATTTCCTTATAATGAAGATCAAGACTGCAACTTACCAATACTTTCTCTTCTACAAAAGTTTCTCTGTGAGAGACAGAGGAGCTGAGAGTGCTAGCAAATAGAACAACCTCGTCGAAGCCAAGCCATAGCTAGTCATAAGGCGCCGTTCCCAGGGCACTCATTGGCTAAGGAGAGAAGCAGCCATAACTGACATCATCTTTACAAGCAAGGAATTTATGGCTACAGTGTTGACACTCAGCCTGACTCAGCCTCTGCAGCTTTTCATTACAGTAGAAAAAAAGGAAAGTAAAGAAGAAACGAGTATCAGCTATGGATGAAGGATGATAACATGAGGGATGCAGATGGAGAATACGACAGTGAAGGAGGAGATCTTCATCTACACTCAGTCACAGGGACCCACAGTCTGTTTTTTAATTTTCTTCTATCCCTTCCTTCCTTCTTTCCTTCCTTCCTTCCTTGATCCCCCTCCTTCCCTTGCTTTCTACTTTCTACATATTTCCTTCCTCCTCTTCCTCTTCCACCACTTTGGACCTTAAATCTTTCTTCTCGGTATGTAGCTCTGAACCCACCCAAACTTATGCCAATCCTTCTGTCTCAGCCTCAAAAATACTAGCATTATAAGCATGAATCTGAGCTGCATCTCCTGCCTTATATTTCTTGATTTTAAAGTTCTTGATTTTAAAGTTGAAAGCAAATAGACTTTGATCTGAAAAATGTTCCATTTCTGAATCTCTGCTAATAGTTTAAATTGGCACTAGCAGGTCAGTGTGGAGAAAGTTGAATTACATTTTGCCTTCTTCTACTTGCAATTTAGTAAAATTTCAAAATTAGCTTTCACATGGAAAAATACATTAAAATGCAGAAATTGCTTCTGTCATGAATCCCGTATAATTTTAATTCTATAACTCTTTTAAATCCCCCCATAAATATATATATATATATATATATATATATATGTGTGTGTGTGTGTGTGTGTGTGTATATATATATATATATATATATATATGAAATGTGTTCAAATGGATAATTTGAATTACAATAAAACCTTGATAATACACCTTTACACACACACATCAATGTACCTGAGAATAAAAAGATTCACACTGAGAAAATGGAACTTAGGACTATTTGATAAATTACTACAGACTATTTGAATATTCCATTAGCAAAATAATACCTCGTTATGAATCTCAGAAGAATGTACCATAATTACAATGGTACTATCCTCCCTCGGGGTTGGGCAGAATGCAAATGTTAAAGAATGATAGCTATTTAAGCAATGCTAGAAAAAATGCCTCCAAACAAACTGAGAGGTTATGATTTCTAGATTCCAATAAGATTATTTTTTGCAGTTTCCAACAGCTTTAATTAGTTTGATGTGTTTGTACAAAGTGAGGGCTGGTCACATTCTTGGACTCACATAACCACATGCTTCCTATTAAGCATGAGGGAATTGAGATCTGTTAAAATTTCCTATGAAGAGGGGCATATGGGAGAGTATGGAGGAACAGAAGGGAGTGGGGAATGATGGAATGAGATTACAACCTCAAAGACATTTTTAATAAGGAAAAAAAAAACTATTTATCCAGATAACAAATTTACCAGACACATACCTAGAATTATCTGTGAGGCAAGGATATGTATATGTACCCTGAGTGAGAGTCTTCTGAGAAACTGCATGTATAATCTAAGGTATATTAAATGAGGAATATGCTGAAAGGAAAGAAGAGAAATGAACACAACAGAGGAGGGTTGAAACTGACCAAACAAGGTGGTGCTTACCAGTATAAACCCTTTACCCTTTGCTCAAACCTGCAACCACACCCCACACTTGTCACAGCTGAATTGGCTTGAGTTTAGAGCTATCCTGGGCTTCAAAGAGAGCTCTAGGATAACTAGAGCAATAGTGAGAAGCCTAGAACATTATTTCTTTTTCTTTTCAAATTATTTTATTTATTTACATTCTAGGTGTTGCCTCTTCTATGGGTACCTCCTCCCACAGTTCTTCATCCCATTCCTCCTCCTCTGAGCATCTAAGGGTTATCCAACTACTCCCTCCCACAGCACCAGGCATTTCCCTTCCCTGGGGCCTAAGTCTCTCAAGGATTAGGCACATCTTCTCTCACTGAGGCCAGACCAAGCAGTCTTCTGCTATATATGGGCTGAAGGCTTGGGACCAGCCTGTGTTTTGCTGCCTGGTTGGTGGCTCAATCTCTGGCAGCTCCCAGAGTTCTGGGTAAGTTGAAATTGCTGGTCTTCCTATGGGTCATCCTCCCCTTCAGCTTCTTCAGTTCTTCCACAAATTCAACCATAGTGGTCCCAGACTTCGGGTGAGTAAAAGTAACTGCATCTGTCTCAGTCAGCTGTTTGTAGAGACTCTCAGAGGACAGCTATGCTAGGCTCCTGTCTGTAGGCACTCATAGGTTTGGTAATAATGTCAGACCTTGGTGGCCCTCTGCAAAAAAAGAGGTGGATCCCCAAATTGGTCAGTCATTGGACAGCCTTTCCTTCAGTCTCTTCTTCATTTGTACCCATGCAATTCTTTTAGACAGGGATAATTCTGAGTCAGAAATTTTGACTGTGGGTTGGTAACCCCATCTCTCCACTTGAAATCCTGTCTACTGGAGGTAGACTCTTGTTGCTGGAAGAAAATATCTTCTAGGAATCAACCTAAGAAAAGATGAGTTTGTTTTCTCTCTTTCTCCTTCTCAGCCTAAGCCCCCATCCCTAGGATGGTTCCACCCACAGTGTGGGTCTTCCAACCTCAGTTAAAATTCTCTGGTAATACTTTTACAAATACATCCAGAAGTATGATTTCATGATGTTTCTATATCCAGCCAAATGGAAGAATTAATAATCAGCATGAATTATTTACCAACTCCCCTGTACCAGCCTTCACAGAGCTGGAGAAAACTGCATCCAAATACATGCCCTAGTAACTGCCTGGTAGAAGCTTCTTTTGATACTAGACCAAAATGATACATAAATGGATAAACAAAATGAATTTCTTTTGAACAACTGAGCTTCATTTTTCAGAGGTGATGTTAATTGTTGCATTCAATAAACCACCTGGGAAAAGCCAAACTGTGCTAATCAGGGGATTCAATCCTTAAAGTTAAAATGTTGCCTTAGAAGATAAAAGGCATAATTACTAGCTTCAAGCAGGAGGGTCAAAAATCAAAGCATTTTTAAAAAGACTGCATTGAATGTGAGGCTTTCAGCCTTTTTGTAGATCTGGCATCCTTGCTCATACTTAAGAAATTTGCAAAATGTTTCTAAGCAAAACATTCACAGTGAGGATCATGCTCAGTCAGCTGGAATTTTCATATTTAGTTCACATTGCTATGTTAAAAATCACTTATTTGATGTCTTAGTTTGGGTTTCTATTACTGTGATAAATCATCATGACCAAAAACAACTTGGAGAAGAAAGGATTTAGTTCACCTTATGTTATATAAATCCATTGTCCCTGGGAGTCAGGAAAGGAACCTGGATGTAGGAACTGGAGCAGCTGCCAAGAAGGAACACGGCTTGCTTGCTCCCCATGGCTTGCTCAGCCTGCTCTCTTATGCAATCAGGGACCATACATCCAGGGACTATGCCACCCGCTTTGGGATGAGCCCACCCATATCAATCACTAATCAATAAAATGCACCACTAACAGGGCCAGTTTGATGGATAGTATGTCCTCTATTGAGGTTTCCTCTTCCAAAATGACTTCAGATTAGGTCAAGTTGACATAAAAACTAGCTAGCATTAGAACCTAAAAAATTGAACACAAAGTTGTCCCTGATCTTCCCCTTATGTAGCCTCTATTCTTTGGTAAAAGTGAGATTAGTATGCTCATATTATTCAAATATACAAATAGGGTAGACAAAAGACTTTAAGTTATGTGCTTCCATATGTTCAAAGATACAACCTAAGAAATAGACAGTAAATGTTTAGTAAATGAATAGGTGGTATGAAGTATCACAGTAAGATAATATAATTGTATCATGAAACCCCTTTCCATTATTTACTGTTCATTGATATATATCTAAAATCATGACTAATTTGGAAAATGTATGCATTTGAGGACATATTCTTTGCGTTTCTTTTCTTTTTAACTTTTTAGATAGGGTTTGATATATTCCGGGTTGGCCTCTGTCTCTCTATGTAGACTATGGTAATTCTTAATGATCTAAAATTTCAGATCTCCCCATTTCCAGCTCCAGAATGTAAGGATTACTGGTATCACACACACCACCAAGCCTGCTTCACATGGGTTTGAGGAGAGATGCAAATTTTGAGGATGCTAGGAGAGGACTCTCCCAACCAAGCTGTATCCCACTTCTAAATTCATTGAGTTCCTAAATATGGCCAATGATGATTATCATGGGCATTGTTAGAATTTCTTCTAGCTTTTCAATAAGCATAGACAATGAGAGGGGTAAGAGTAAGTAGAAATGTAAGTAAACAGGTGCCACTTGAATGACATGTAACACAAGAGGGTTTGTTCTTCAGTTATTTATGGTGATGTTTTACAAATTCAAAACCTAACTTTTAGTGTTTTATGAATCTTTTTCAAAACATGTATCTGTCTTATATGTGATTGCTTGAACGTTACTTTAAAAAACCCGAGAATCCAGTATTGGGTAATAGAAGCATAAGCACTCATTTTTCCTTCATTGGAAGAAAGTAAAAACGCGTGTAGACCAGATATTATCAAAGCTCCAACAAGCTTTCCCTTTGTGCAGTTTTATAAATCATATCTTAAACCTGACATGGCTAGAAGTCTGAAGCTGAATAGTAAGACAGGGGGCTAAGACAAACCTGGATTGAAACATTTTTTGAAATGAGAAGACTAGACTTTTGGCTGTACTAAGCTTCCGTTATCACATGGTGACCATAGCAGCCACAGTTATGGTAACCATAGAAGATAAACTAAATGAAAGTAGCTTCTCTCTGAGTTCCCAGAAGTTGTAATTATAACAAGGTAGGATAACTCCCCGCAGCTTATTATCTGTACTTTTATTTGGCCCCTTGACCCAGAAGGTTCACACAGTCTTCTGCACAGAATTCTGTAGCAAATTTGATAAGTTTAAATAAAGCTAATTTCATAAATATACTTAGTATCACCCATTTTCCCGGCAGTCTGATATTATACACAGTAGCCCTCTTGGTATCACTCTGGTCAGTTCCAGATGCTGATTATTACATGACATGAATAGAATTTGTTTCTGGGTTTTCAACTTTCTGATTCACCTTTCTGCCCCAATCACTTTACTATTACACTCAATGTTACACTATGAACTATAATTATTTTAGTATTTTCCCATTTTCTTCATTCTATCTTTTTTGGCTAACATTCCATTCACCACAAACATATTTCTACCATTTTTTTTTTTTACTGGAGAAGATTTATAACTAAAATTAATGTCAAATAATACCAAAATCTATGTCATCTGTGTAGCAGCAATTAAGCTTTCTGTATTCCTTGTACAAATTAGTACATTTCAAGGTCTATAAACATAGAATTACTTGTGCTCACATGTACATATTTTGACTATTACATTTCTAAGTCTCTAAGTGCTCTAAAATTCTATAAAGAATGTTATTTTTGCTTTAGTGGTAATTGGTCTAATTGTTATGTCTATCACATATGTCTATCACAGTCCTGTGGTTAGGTTGGCTTTTAAACACTTTGCATTTGGTTCCAGTCTGTCCTCCATGAGCCATGAGCATCTATGGGATAGGAAATTATAATTAAAATAACTCCCCCAAAATAATTTTGTTTCAGTAACCTGTGAACATTAGGAGTCTCCCACCTCTGTTATTTAGGCCATGAGAGAAAAAAAAGTATAAAACAATATTGTTTTCAGATATAAACTACATTGCAGCCTAGAACATTAAAAAACAGTTCCATTCATTCTTGCCAGAGCATGCAATAATTGGGGTTGGAGACCCAGTGTCCTCTGCATAAAATACAGCTAAGATGTTTTTCATATTTTCACTTTTTGTATATTCGTATGGTGGTTGTTCACTCCTGTGAAAACAAAACCATGTTATAAGCAGTCCTGACATGTGTTTTGTTTGTTTGTTTTTGTTGGTTGTTTTGTTTTGTTTCCTCCCCTCCTCTGCCAAGTATCTCCCTGCCCAGCTGCTGTGAGTTGTGGGCAAAATCAAAGTTGAGAAATGCTTTGAAGTTTCTCAAAACTTCAAGAAAACAAACAAAACGTTTTTGAAATATCTGAGCCACCGCCAGGCTAAAACAGATCTTGAAAGCCCCACCCTTTCTCTCATCATCCAGGTGGCTGAAGAAAGTCACCTACTCCTCAGCCACCATTATTTTGTAATCAAGAAGACAGAAACAAAACCAAAGCCACCCATTTAGAAGAGAAAAATTCAAACAAGGCATCTGTGTTGGTTCTGGTAAGTAATCTAGAGATTTTGGTGGGCTAAAAAAACCCAGCAGCCAATTGTGTTACAGAAAAGAAGCATGCCATGACTAGTGACCATCTTATCTTTCTTTGGCTATAGTAAATGTATCTTTATTCTCCTGCACATACCACCCTATTTTATATAGCCATATGCAAAAAAAAAAAAAAAAAAAAAAAAAATGTAGTCACATACCCCTGTAGGAGTTCCAGCTTTTTCTTCTCAAGATAATCTTACAAGGTAAATTGTCCTTATGGTAACTGACTTGTAGGTAAGGTTTATATGAGAAATGCAGACAACCAGGGAATGAGCTCACCCCAGCCAATTGGTGTCTGGGCCTGGGAATTTTCATCTGGAGCCTGTCATTGTTAAGAGAAGCTTTTATTTTTCTTCTTGGGAGAAATATAAACAAGATCTACCTCTCCCAGTGAAATCTCAAGGACAAAGCGAAACACAATTCCATTAAGCTTCCTCTGAGGAAGCAGTGAGTTCACTATGTGTCTTTACAGAGTGTGGGTGAGATGATACGGGCAGGATTATGGGTGACATTAAAGCACCAACACTGGGAACTCAGCACCCAGGGAGGACAATGATCTCCTCATTGACCCAAACATGGAGCCTCATTCGGTTATCTTTACCCAGGTATTTAGCCTGTAGCTAAATTTTATACATGCTTCTGGGTGTGAGAAAAATGGCTGGACACTCAGGTGGATGCCTTAGGACTCTTCTAAAATCCTCTTTCTGTAAAGGAAAGCCAATGCTCTACAGCCTGACCATGGTGGATTCCTATATATATAGTTACCACGGAGCCCATAAAGATGTGGCAAGTTTTCACATTATTTGTGACACTAGTCAAATAACCAGGAAGAGAAACTGATAATGTGTGCCCAGGAGTCTTGGTTGGTGTTTCTGTGACAGAAATGTCCAGCTGGACATTTTATTCAAAAACAGGTTTTTGTCTTGTTTTGTTTCTATAAAGTTCTTATTTCCAAAGTCTAATTCTCCATCTTCTTGCAGAGGCTATAAGCCTAATTACTTTTTGAGTAACTATCTTTCTCTTAAAATTAGCCAGAGGCACTTCCAGTTACCCACAGCAAGTGATCCTACTTCATATATATGAGTTGAGGATGTTGTGATCATTAGATGAGAAGGGAATCATTTTCATTCCAAACTCAGAAATACTCTTGGGGAAATTTCTTAGGTTTTGCTGTTAGTGAAATAACAATAATCTTGGCAGTAAACTCAAAAATCGAAATGAAGTTTCGAAGAATTCAACCATGGAGCACTGCAAAAAAGAATTGGTAAGGTTGTGAGTTTTGAGAATGAACATGTTTCCTGGGCTTTCTAAAAATTAGGCAAATGTTTGTTGTAAAATAATCTCGATGCAATCCTGCTTTTAGAGCAGGTTGTCACAATCTGCCCACTTGTGTAATGTGTGCTAGAGGCTCTCTGCAGGGAGAGTCAGTGGGAGGAATTCTGGCATTTCTTTATTATTATTATTATTATTATTATTATTATTATTATTATTATTAATCAGCTTGATAGTCCTACCTTCCCATGAGTTGAATCTGGGTCAGACATCCTGCACTATTGTCCTGTTGAGGAGAAGGAGCAGTAGCCACTCTATCTTTGGAATGTTTCTGCCCCCTTATCAATCACTTAGGTGACCCAGTTACAAAGGATTCCTTTCTGGGACACCTCTACTTTGAGGAACCCCAAAGGGAAGAAAATAAAAGCAAGCTTTTGGCTGTGTGCTGTAGTGAGTGAAGGGTGGGAGTCTTTGGCGGTTTTCTGGTTAGACAGAGCTAGTTAAATAAGGAGAACCCCAGGGAATCTAACTGTTCTCTATATAGTTTTCTTTGTAAAGAATGAAGATGGGGTTGAGTGAACCCAGAAGCTTTTCCTCTCAGGAGAGAATTAGAACAAAGATTTCCTTTAGAAACAGTGTGCTTAGTATTGTCTGGTGACAGGCAGATCTCAAAAGACTCAGTTCTGATAAAGCCCCAATGTGGAGCTTTGGGCTGGAAGCCTTGAATAACTTCTCTGAACTTTTCTCTACTTGGCCCTTGGTTGCCTTGACACCCAGATTCCTGTTTGCTCTATTCTGTCATTCAAACTGCATCTGGCCTTCTCCTTGGAAGAATTGTCATGAAGAAAAATTCTAAGTTGTCCCTTTCTGAAGAAAAATAATTTTGTATGAGGTTATCATCCAGTTTTTTCATGGTAATATCAGTGGTGCTGAATTGAAATAACCCAAAGTGTCAAAGCAATTAGTTTGCATGTGGTTTCTGACTGTCCATAACATTCCAATTTTACTCTTCTAAGATAGTGACATTTAGTCCATTAAAAGAATTTCTAAATGTACTAATTGTTTAAAGTTTACATAAAAGGATTATTAAGTCATTCAAAAAACTACTGGTCCCAAAGTGGTGAACAGGGTGAACATCTGTACACTTGAAGAGGCATCTCTTCTATCCCTCCATGACTACTGTTTCTCTGCAGCTGGCTGCATTGCCCACTCTGATGATGCCATTACTCGGCTCACCACTGCACACTGAGGAGGTACGGTGGCTTCTCACATGACTCATGTTAGATATGAAGTTTTATTCCTTGAGAATAGATTGTCATTAACACATCTATTCTTCTGACACCATATTCTAGAGTGTATTATGTTCACCTGCTAGTTTTAATAAAATATCTGGTAGAAAAAAAACCCTGGATTGATTTGGTAAGCTCAGAGTAACTGTGTAGTCCTCTTCTTTACCTCACTGATTCTATTCTGTTCTTTTCATTTCTACTTTTAAAAATGCCTCCTGAGTATGTAGGAAAGTGAACTTTGAAAACCCTTTTTTAAGCACCTGTCCCAAGGAGAGCTGTGTGTTGTTCACTTTCCAAATTTAAGGAGACTACTCAGTATAGTCCTGCCTATCACGCTGTGTTTGCTAGAACTGGTCCTTCTACTGAATGAAGGCACAACATCTGGAACACCCTCTTCTTGACTCCTTTCTCCACCTTCCTTAGCCTCAGATAACCCTTATTTCCACTCTCAATTTTTATGAGGTACACTCTTTCAGATTTCATCTGTGAGTGAGATCACGTGGAGTTTGTCTTTTCATGCCTGACTTATTTCACTTAACACAATGTCCCACTAGAACCTCTTGTGTCTCCACAAATGAGATTTTATTTCCAACACTGAAGAACAATGAATAAAAGGTAATATATTTCAGATAAATAACATCTTGACAGATACTAAGGGGACTATAGAAATAATACATAGAATTTAAGAAGTTTCTTGGATAACAGAAGTACTATAGCATTGAAAATACTGTTTCCCCTTTTGGAGATATCAAAATGCTACATTTCGGGTGGGTAAATGAGGAGACTCACTGTTTGTGCTGGCCAGATATTAGCCAGTGTTCAGTGTTCATATTAGGATGTGTACAGTTTCAATTTCTTCTATTTATTTATTAATTGCTTCAGATTTGGTGGAACCCAACCATTTAAGGCTGAGATTTATTTAAAAAAAACAAAAAACAAAAAAAAAAAAACGGTGATTCATCCTCCATCTTTTCCGTGATTTCATTTCCACATAGGCACCATCTCATCAGCTTTACACTTTGGATTAATATTGTATACATTGATATTATTAGGACATCAACAACTAATAGATGATTCTCCTTTAAGTGATGAGTAACATTTAAGGATATGTTATTGAGTGATCTGACAAGAAAGTAAACCCAGTGGCCTTAGACCATTAGTCATTCCACTTTCCTGGGTATGTCTGGTTATGAATGAGCCTTAGAAGTTTAGAGGGAGGAAAGTCACTTAATATATTAAACAAACATAAATAGCCTTGTGCTTACATCCTTTGTAGGAAAAGTCCTAAGAGAAGAGAAATGTGGTTCTATCACACTACCTACAAGTTCAGAAGGTGACAAGCTTGATTCTTTCCATCATGTCCTCCCTCTCAGGCTGAAAGATGGCTCTTTTGTATTTGTCTACACAGTGATGACAAGTGATCACTAAACACGTTTTAAACACATTGACTTGTTGTCTGTTCAATTCTGGAATCCTATATCAAGCTGTGAATTACATGATGATGAAAGTTTGGCCAGTTGTCACCTTTGAATCATGAGATGGCAGATTGAAATAGTCAGGTGGCTGCTGACAGATAGGAAATATATATGTCTAACTCCCATAGCAGGATGAGTCCTTAATGAATATTAAGCATTCAGAAACGAGTGAGACTGATGAATTGTTTATCTTTCTACTCTTGCCAGTTATTTTCATGATTTCTGCTGTGATAGTTCATAAGCTGAAAAAGGTCTACAAAAATAAAAGAATTAGAGAAAAGGACCCAAAATGAAATGAGAGATAATATTTCTGGAAAGGAAACAAAGCAAAATGCAAGAATTTGCTTAGTAGTCATGTGAAGTTCTGTGTTTGGAGAGCAAGACTCATACATTATCCAGTTTGTTTTGTAACTAGCTGCTAATGGTGCACTGACAGATGGCATGATTTGGGAGAATTTCATGCATTTCTCTCAAATTATACACACCTATGTATATGTTCCAAATAGGTTCCCAATCTATTATAAGGAGAAGAAATATTTCACTTATTGTCATTTAATAACATGGTACATGTAAGGAAAGAAAATCACTCACAGAGTGTGCCTTTGTGACATGTCTATGTCTCCTTCACCTGCCTGAAATACAAGCTGATTGGATCATTTTTTGATGTATCTGGGGATTCGTTTCCTCTCTTTTATAAAGTCATAGTATCCTTATGCAAATGGTTGCCGAATGAAACATAAAGAATAAACAATCCACTTACATTTGAGAGACTGTCTCTTCTGCAGACATCCATTATTCTTCTGTCAACTGTGCACATCAAGAAATAAATAGATCAGGTTCCTAAACTGAATCCAGGACCACTATATCACAAGGGAATAAATATGTGTCCAAGTGTCATAGATGAATGTAGCTGTGTCATTGTTGTGCTTCCCCCTGCAGTAGCATGACTTGCTTGCTTACTTTCTTTTCTCTCTGTTCTTACACTTCAGAACAAATGGAGCTGAGTCCTATCTTTAGAGATGATGGACATTCTTACTGTACTCAAGTGCTTTCACACACTGAATTCAGCATGGTATAGACTCAACAGCTCACCTACAGTGAAGTGGCCATTTCAATCTAAAGCCATCCAAGGACAGCTTCTTCTCTTTAAGCTAAGAGACACTCACAGGTGTTAAAGTTGTTTTTTCAGAGTTATTAGCAGTTGGACAGTTTTGACAATGTGGTAGATGTTGGGGTTTTAACTCTCTTGTGTGCATAACATTCTCTGGAATATAAATGTAGCTTTTGCATTTTAAGATCTTTCTCCTTCTTAAGGCCATAAGTTTAACAAAAAACTTCCATCCTTGATTCTCAAGTTCTTGATTATTACCTATTTTTCAGAGGAATTAATTTAGTTATATCCTTCACATCTCTATAAGGATGAAGTAATCATAGAATTATTTCCCATGACAGGCCCTATAGACAACAAAAAAATTGTGTTAATTGATGCTATTTTAATTTGGGGCATTGTGAGTATCTATATATCTCCGACTGTAGTAGAATCCCATTAAAGAGAAAAATGATTTATTTATAATTGCCATACATTAACACAGTGAATTGTGTGTAGTTAGAGCTACAGATTGGTTTAAAAATTAACTGAAGACTGTGGCGTAATGAGTAGGGAATACTTTTCTACTATAACATTTTATTTTTTTATGGATTCATGAAAGTAATATTAAAGTTGTTTATAGATCTTGTTTTGATCTTTCCTTATGAGTTAAAAATAAGTAAATATATTTGACGTCCTTAGTTTAGAAATTATGATTATATTACCACTGACATAAAGGTTAGAAATAGAGAACAGTGTTCTTACATTCAACTTCATTGTAAACTGCCAATCATCTAGTCCTATTTGTTAATAATATCAATTATATTTTTGAATAATTAATACACATTCAACTAAAATTTTAAATTAAGAAGCTATTTTACAATTTTATTTTGCCTAAACTTTTACAGAAGCCTATTTTCCTCAAGAATAAAGTTGGAAAAATATTGCCAGTGTTTTGTTTAAAAGATATAATAGAGGGAGTCATCGTTATCTTTATCATTGTAAAATATTTTTTATTCATAATTTTTCTTATTATTCATTACTATCAGATAGTATGAGACAAATTCCTTTGTTTTAAAGAAAAATAACCAATGCAACTTTGTCACAAATCTTACTTTCCTCCAATGTTAAAGTTTTTTGATGACTTAGCTTCTGTGAAACTCTATATTAGAGAGGGTTGTAGGAGTGACACAGTCCTTTGCTAGGTTGAGCATAATTCCTCTAGGTAGATTAGTATCACAAAAGGGTGAGACATAACTGAGTAACAACAGGATTGGCAACTTAGATGTTTAATTTTTTCTTCTACTAAAAATATGACTAAATAATCACAAGGTGCAATAAAAGTTGTGTCCTTTGTCCAGTGTAAATTACCTCAACTTGTG
This sequence comes from Arvicanthis niloticus, assembly GCF_011762505.2. NCBI lineage: Eukaryota > Metazoa > Chordata > Mammalia > Rodentia > Muridae > Arvicanthis > Arvicanthis niloticus. The sequence goes on from NC_047665.1 coordinate 35,473,402, forward strand.
ACATCTATTTAAATGCTTCTGGCCTATTCAAATGTCATGAGCACTCATAAGCACATACCCAAACACAGAACTACAGACATATGCTTAGTTTAAAAACATATAACGAAATACATCTTAAAAATAGCTTACCACCCCAAGCCTGTACATCATTCCACCTTCATCATGTCTTTTGTTTTGAAAGGTTCCCTTTCAAATTTCAATTTCTCTAGGAATTACACTGGCTGACTCTTATTTTGCTTCATGAAGGCAGGACAGGGTAGTATTGGGACATTCATTGGTAATCCTTTCTGCAAACAATGGAATGCAGGCAGTCATGAAATTCAGTCTCAGGGACTGCAAAGCAGGAAGGTTTTCACCTTCAAAGTAGGACACACAGACAAAGAGAACAGTCTGAGAATAAGACAGCTAGTGCAAAACTGAAGGACACACAGCAAGAGAGAACACTGCTCTTAAATTCACATAGAATCACACATTTTTCTGGGTTATCCTGCCACCATTTCAGGATTTCTGAATTTCAGGACTCATGCAGTTCTTGAGATGTGATTTATTTACCAAAGCATTTCTATATTCTCAAAAGAAGGGATGAATAACCCTTTACATGTAAATAAAAATCCCGGGCTTATGCTCAAGTGGTATTCCACTCTACAAACTCCTTTCCACAAAGAATATGTCCTTTTTTTTTTTTTTTTTTTTTTTTTTTTTTTTTTTTTTTTTTTTTTTAGTTTAGATGGGATACCAAAGTGTTATATTTATGTACACTTCTCTGGCTTGGTGTGCACTTTAGTTATTCTTATTTTCCATTCATGTCTGACTTAATAAAAACTAATATGGAAATAGTTGAATATGAAGTAGTTGAGATTATAGAATTGGCATGGACAACTCTAGCCAAAATGACATTTTGAAATATTATTTATCCTTTATTTTCTTTGTTTATTCAAAATAGAAATAGTTTGGAAAGAAATAGCAGAAGAAAAGATTGACCATTTGAATAGAAAAAAACATATATAACTTTTCTCATTCTAGAGGAATCTCATAGTCATATTTAGGACTAAGCAGCTTTTCAAAGTATGTTGTGACCATCTATTCAGATGTAGAGTTTGGATAGATGGGCCATATGAGAAGTCTGGATTTGAGACATGGAAGACATGGACATGAGTCTCATCAAGATGCTGTACTTATTAGTAGAAAAGTTTCTGACTGAGGTCTTGCTAGAATGAGAGCTGACATGTTCAATGTGTCAGCTAAAGTCTTAGTTACGGCAAAGTACAACACTAGATCTCCAACAGTCATCACTGATAAGCTTCAAAAAAAGCAAAGCAAATCTGAGATAATGAAGTTTACTTGTATTTTAAGATTCAATTTGCTACCATTGTTTGCTTTGTAACATTGAGAAAAAGAAAATGCATATGACTTTCTACTGCAGGTAGATATATACCATAGGTAGATATACACTCACATATTAAACTCCTTTTATTCATATACATACACAAAAACTTTTATGCTTTTCTTTGATGAGTTAGTTTTCTATGTTGCTATATTTTATCTTACTATTATCCCTTAGAAATCTGTTTTTTTTTTTTCAACTAAACTGTAGTTCTCAGAGGTCTCAGCAGCTCCCAGTAGCACCATCTGGGCCTAAGCCTTTGACACATAGGTCTTTGCTGACATTTAAGATACAAACCAGAACACAAAGTTAATAAAAGTAACCCAAAGGTAACTCTTGAATTTATAATTTATTTGTCCAGCCATCTGGAACAAATTATCCTCTTTGCTTTTTTTTCTGATGAAACAATTTTAATGTATTTCAACAAAGTCATAAATATAATGAAGTATAACATGTGGACATTATTATAAAACACACTATTTTAAGAAATTAAATTAAGCATTCAAGGTACAATAATGAATGTTAGCTTTATCAATTACTATTTTCCTTAATATTTATCAGCCAATTAAATTCTTTGTACATCCCATCTTCTTTTGACATTACCTGCCGACAAATAAATTTTTGAGAATTTATGTCTCTTATCTACCACCAAATTTCATGACTTTCTTTCCCTTCACAACTTAATTGTATTCCATTGTGTAAATGCATCATGCCTTCATTATCCATCTGTCACTTTAAAATATATTGTTTCCATTTATTAGCTAATTGAATAAAATGGGATGAACTTGGATGAACAAGTTTCTGCAGAGTGGATGTAAAGTCCTTTGGATACATGCCAAAGAGTGATAGATATAGATGTATTTTTAGCTTTTTTAATTTCTAGAGTTAGTGTACCAGATTGTACTCCCATCAGATGTGCACAAAGGTTTAACTTTCCTCGCTTCTTTCACTTGTTGTCATTTGTGTTCTTCATCTTAGTCATTTAGACAAGGGTAAGATGAAATATCCATGCATTTCTAATTTCTATTTCCCTAATTTCTAAAAATGATGAATGCCTTTTGAGGTAGATATTTTTGTTTCTTTAAGAACTCCCTGCTCTGTTCCATGGCACATTTTTAAATTGTGATGTATTTGTTACTTACTTGTGTTTCTTGTTTTTGAGTACTATATACACTATGGAAATTCTTCTTTAGTCTATATATAGTCTGTCAAGATTCTCTGCCATTCTATGAACTTCCTTTTCACATGTTTAATTGTGTCCTTTGCTGGACTAAAACTTTGTAGTTTTCAGTTCTCACTTGTCAATTGTTTCTCCTAATTCTTGAGATAATGGAACCTATCCAAAAAGTCCTTTTCTATATTTTTATCTTTTAGGGTACTACTTTTTTTTCCTCCTAAAAGTTTTCGTGTTTTAGGTTTCACATAAAGATCTTTGATGCATTTGGAGTGGATTTTGTACAGTGTTGTCGATAAGGTAATAATTTCATCTCTCCACAGTTTTTCCAGAACCATTTGTTGAAGATGGTGTTTTATTTCCACTATGTATTTTTGGGGCATTTCTGTCTAATACACAATGACTGCAGTCATATGTACCCATGTTTGGATCTTCTAGTTCATTCTATTGAACTATATGTCTGTTTTTGTACAAGACACATGCTGATTTTGCTCCTTACAGCTTGAAATCTGGTATTATAATCCACACCCTATTGTGCTTTCTGCATAGGATTTCTTTATCCATGGACTTTTGTGGTATCATATGAAATTTAGGATATAGTTTTCTGTTGCTGTGAAGAATGTCATGAGGATTTTTCAGGCTTGCATGAGTATGTAAATTCTTTTGGTAGGATGGTCATTTATTGAATTAGGTAGCTCAGAATGGGAAATATAAGTACCAAGTGTTATTTCTTATGTATAGAACCTAGATGTTAATCTTCAGCTATGAGTGTATAACCTGTAGTAACTGCAGAAACCTAGAATATAAAGGGGCATTCAGGTGGAGAGGAGAAACCCTAGGAGGCAATGTGAAGAAAAAAATCAGAGAATCATGGGGGTGGAATTTATCTATGGTTGGGGGTGGAATTTATCTATGTGGGAGGGAGGATATAGAGATGGAGAGGAAAGGAAAAGGAATAATGAACACTAAGAATGATTGAAAAACCCATATGGGAACATATTATTTTATATTATTGAAAAAACATACCGTGCTTATGTGTGCTTCTATCTCTGTTTTCATCTCTCTGTATAGTTATGCGTACATATATAAATAATTTGAATAAAGTTAAGGTACTTGGTATGGTAATATAGTCATAGACTAGCAGAAAATCCAGTGTTAAACATGGGAAACTTCCCTTTGAAATGTGGTCAAGGAAGTTTAAGAGACTCCTCAAACAATATAGGTTATTACTGCTGCTTTTCTCTTAGTTGCCTTCCAGGACTTGAAGATAAAACCATATTGTTATGTCAACATAGGATTTAGACATAAAACTTGGACGAATCAAGGTGACATGAAAGCCTCCTCTCTGAGGACTAGCTCTCATACTATGTTGAGGAGTTATGCAAGCTGTCAAAAGAAAGGACAACTAGTGGTCCAACTAAACTGAGGAATCTAGGAAGCACATCAATGTCCTCACTGGCAAGATATGAAAATGGTGTTAGTAGTGATTCCTATTTCTTGGAGTAGCCAAAATCATTTAATTGGATATATGGCCAGTAGGAGGGAAATTGCTGCCTGGTGATGTAAACCTATCCAACTTGCACGGACAATGAACCTAGTAGAGTACCAATTACTGATACTTTTCTCAATGAGTATAATTACTAACTGCATTCTAACTAATTCATATACTCATAGAGATGGGTAGCTCCTACCCTTCATCAAAAAAGCTCTTTGATGTTTTTCAGAATTCAATGATGACCATCACAAAAACTCACCACTGGTCAAATGATGAGAAATACTAGCCATAGGGAACTCAGCCACAACTTCAGTTACAGCATACTAGTTTTATCTAAGACTTTTAGAACATCAAAGGAATGGATGGAAAGTGTGTAAGAGTCAAAGGACCAGTAAGTCTAATGTGGGATAAGTCTTTTCTATCCGATAGGGAAATTTTACTCATGAAATCTCAACAATATGATCATCCAATAAGACCTGCAAAATGACAATTTCAACTGATATGTCAACAGCTGAGGGAAATCTTACAACTGTACTCTTAAACCAAGAACTGTAATAAATTAATGGTTGCCTAGAAAGACAATTAATCTTCTGGAGATGAGCTCTCTGATAGACTGTCTAACCAAATGGTCAACCGTAAATAGAAATATACCTACTTATGTAAGAGTAGCACAGGGGATCCAGGTTAGTTGTCAGGGAAGGGGAATACCCAGGGGGCATCCTTGCAGAGGTGAAGCGGACAAAGGATGAGGAAAGAAGTCTGGGCAGAGGTCCTGGACAGAGGACAACATTTAGGAGGTAAATAAATAAAATGATTAATTAAAAAAAATGTACTACCAGATGGACTCAAAAGTGTATTGTGTGTGTGTGTGTGTGTGTGTGTGTGTGTGTGTTATGAATACTTATAGAAAAGTTCATAAATTTGAGAGGAAGTAGGAGACAAACTGAGAGAAGCTGAAGGGAGCTGGATAAAATTATATAAATATTCATTTATGAAGTTCTTAACAAATGTAGGAAAACAATAATATCCCCACTATGACTACCTTGTCAGTAGTCACAAAGCCACTTAGACTGCCCTGATAGTTGTCACAACTCCCTCACTTTGGAACTATCAAAAATATTGTAGCAAAATACTTATGATGTCAGCTATGAATTCATGAAACATTTTTAAAAAGTTTAAAATAACTTGTAGTTGTTTAAAAACTTTATGTTGCTTCCTCAGAACAATAACAGGAATTATCAAACTTTTCCCTCTGAGAGTTCAGGGACGGAGACTCAGGTTTGGGGACTATCTCCTTCCCCATTGTTTTTATTGTTCTTTTGTTCTTTGCTGAGCAATTGAAGGACTAAACAGTTGGGAAAGATTTCTTGAGTCAAGGGGTTTTCTGCTAACCTGGAATAAATATGCTCTAATCCCTCTCACTGTTATACCTGGAGGGTTGTCACAGTGTGAATTAATCATGACACAAAATGATATTTCAATTGAGCCCAGGAATGTCTGACACAATTCAGAGAACATAGACGGTTGACTTTAAGGACTATCTTCTTTAGACATAACTGGCCCAGTCTAGAAATGTTTGGCTGTGAAGACTTGTTTCTTTACAGTGCACAAGTGTATGAGGAATTTCACTCTAGCATTAAACTGAAACAAGAGAATATTTTGCACCCTTTTCAAAATGTTCTAGGTTCATTCATGTCTGTATTCTTACACTTAAGTGCTTTGATTTGTCATCCAATACCATGTTGTTTATATTCGTTTGTAGTTCTTTTCCTTTAACTTTCTCATTGTTGGCTGCTCAGACAGGTATATTCTCCTCACAAATTAAGAGTTTTCGTTCATTCTTGTTCGTTTTTGATCAAGGGCTTTTTTTTTGGTTTTTTTTTTTGTTTTGTTTTGTTTTTTGTTTGGTTGTTTGGTTTTTTTTTTTTTTTTTTTTTTTTTTTTTTTTTTTTTTTTTTTTTTTTTTTTGTCTCTTGGCAAAGAAAATGTAGAAAATGTGCAGGTTTACTTTTGTCTGGCTTTAAGGATAAGGATAATACCAGAAACTATGGGTTGAGCTACTTCTCCATTCTATTCCCTTCTGCTACCCCACAAATAATTATGGCCTATATTGCCCTACATATCACAGTTTGGCACAATTTAAACTCAAACTAAGTGATACTCTGGTCTATTATGATTTAAGTGTGAAATAACTGTAGATTCAAGTCTTTAAATACTAAGTTTCCAGCTAGTAGTGCTGTTTTTAGAGGCTGTAGAATGTTTAGAAGGTGAGGAATGAGGAGGTCACTTCCTGCCAAGTCTCTTTTTACTGGTCCTTTAAGATATGAGCCAGTAGCAATCGTAGCTATAGCCATGACTACCACCACCACGCTTTGTCATCAGTTGCATTTTGTCTCCTCAGACACTGATCCAGATTAAATCCATGTTCCTGTAAGTTGCTTCTTGATGGATATTTGGTCACAACAATGAAAAGTTATCTAATATAGGCCCCTTCCATAGGAGATAAATGCAAAGTATATGATGTTTGTTACAATAAGAGAATTCATTTACTTGGAGTCCACTTGCTTTAAATCCATGGGGAAAGGATGCATGATGAGGTTAAGAAGTCATTGCAAGGGACTGAAGAGATGGTTGTGGTGTAGCTCACAAGAATCTCTAACACTACCTCCAGAGATCTGGTGAAGTCTTATTATCTCTAAAGTCATTCGCAGTCACGTGCACAAGCCCCCTCAAGGGTATGCACAAGATACATGCACATAATTTTAATTTTTCAAAAAGTATGCACTTCAAAGTATGAATTTCTCTTTTCTTCGGTGATAAACATTCACTATACTACAGACCTGCTAGGTAAACAAGACTTTTTCCCTTATCAATTACTTCAAATGAACAATCATTGAGTTACAAAGCCACTCTTGGTTGAGCATTCTGTGACATGAAGTTTAACTTTCCTTCCACCATAGACAGAAGCTTCTCCATGTGTTTTGCAAAAAATCTACCAACATCAGCTCTGCTATCTATTTAGAGAGAAATTCAATATTTCTGGGTATTTTAAGTTATGCCCATATGCCTACCCATTTTAATCTTATTTTTTCTGTGTGTATTTTGCTGATCTCATTTTTTTCATGGATTAAATATAAACAGATGAGTAACCAGGGCTCACTTTCCTTGTAATATACTTTATTTCATCTAATTGTTGGAATTCAGGTAAGTCTCAAGAAAAAGTACAATACAGAATCAATTGGAAATTATGTGGTGCTGTTTGTCTTAAATAAGCCGAAGCCTGGCATATCTGGAACCTTTGACAAGCCCAGCTTGTCCTTCTGTATTCTGTACTCATTTGGGAATTTAGTGCCTGGCAAGTACAATGGGAACTTTATCTCATTGGAAAATATGAGTTGGAAAAACCAACCCATGTAAAATTTCAGAAAAGGGTGGGGAAAAGTTTCCCTTAACTTTTGGCTAAATAACCTTGCACAATACTGTGTTTACTCCTTGAGGGCTGTGTTTACTCTTCTCAGGGATTGTAAGAAAATAAGGAAAATGGCAATATTAGTAATAACTTAAAAATGATAGTTGCTTTTTTATGATGTAAAAATGAACTCAAGTTAGTTGTAGGACTTGGCCCAACTTCCTGCCTTTGGAAAGTTTAGCCATTATCTTTATATGAAGTGAGCATGTTAAAGTTCCTCAAGCTTTGGTGTCTTCATCCTGACCAGGAGTTTACATCCTGAGCTTTTCTCTTACATTTGTGTCTGAACTTTTAACCTGCTATTCTTAATATAAGCAGTGAGACTGATCACAGAATTAAAATGCAAGTTTCCAGATATGGCTATTACACACATGTACACAGTAGCACAACTCTGGCAAACTTTCTCTGAAACTTCAATCATGACTATCAATGACCTTGTTTGGAACAGGATTCAATAAACACATTATTTTCTATGGTGGTTTTAGATATCATTTATGATAAGATCATCTAAGTTATCAGATTTGGCAGACATAACATGATGGCTTAATAAATGTTGTGTTTTCCATACAAACATTAGGTCATTAGTTCAGATCCCAATTTTGCATAAAATTCTTGTATAAAGATACACAACTGTAATCCCAGCACTGAGGAGATAGAGATAAGCAGATCTCTAGAACTCAAAAATTGCTGGCCAAACTGTCTTTGTTTGTGAGCTTCAAGTTCAGAGGGGAACCTTGTTTAAGAGAGAGACAGAGAAAAACAGAGTAAGAGAGAAAAAGAGAAAGAAAGAGGGAGAGAGAAGAAGAGAGCGGGAAAGAAAATGGGGTAGAAAGAGAAAGAGGCAGAGGGCAGAGACAGACACACAGAGACAGAGACAGAGAGACAAAGTAAAAAGTGGCAGACCAAGACACCTGTCAGTGACTTCTGGCCTCCACTTACACCTGTACATACATACATGCAAACTAGGATTCACATGTGTATACACACACATAAACACAATCATATACACAAGATTTTCAAAAGTATTAACCTGTTTAAGGTGCATGGCAACAAGGTTGAAGATGCTAATTTTATTCCTAGTTTTGAACTAAGTACATCTTAATGCAGAGAGGTTAAAGAACTTGAAGATATATTCCAACAGGAACAAACTACAAGGCCAAGGATTCTTTGCTTGTTGGCATGGCTCTGATTGTTTTAATGATTCTGGCAAGCAAGATTATAATCATAAAACAATAAATAATTAAACAAACTCTAGTGAGAGAATACTCTTGATTCAAATTGAGTCATCAAAACATTTTAGAATGAAGAATATATACCAATTTGGTGAAAGTAATCAAACTTTGGTAAAGATAATCATATAGGAATGAAATAACTAAAAGAGTAATAGAAAATGCTATATCTAATGTTGTTTTTCTGTATATTTTGTTAATGACAAATTCAAAAATATGAATTTTGACAGCTGATGTGGTGGCACACACCTGTAATCTTGGGCTTTGATGACAGGAACATCTGGAGTTCAAGGTCATCCTGGGCTATGACAAGAAAAGCCATCTGGAATTACAGTACAAGCTGTTTCAAATAAAACAAAATAAAATTAAAAAAGAAAAGAAGAGAAGCAAACAAAACATGGATCTAATTTTCCCAAATACTCAAGAGTAATTGTAGGGACTGCTCTAACAACTGTTCCTCTAATTTTGATTTGGGCATCTTTAGAAATCAAGGCTTCAAAAATGAATTTAACTTTCAGTGCTCCAGGACAATATTAACAAATATTTTGGTCTCATAGCTGGCTAATGTACTCTACTTTAAAGTTTTGGAAAGCATCCTAAACTTGTATTGATATGGGTTCTGTCTCTAAACGTTTATATTAGAACTACAACAGAGACTTTTATAATATTTATCTACTAGACCATCTAAATTAGCAATTCTATGTCTGGTATGATGGCACATGTATTTAGTAATATTTAGGTGTCAGAGGATGGTGGATATCTTTAAGAATTAGACCAAATGATCAATGCACCAAGTTTCCAGTCTGCTAGAAACACATAGCTAGTCCATGTCTAAAAATAAAACAAGCATATTTTATTAAAAATAAAAAATATTTTTAATAAAATATATTTTATTAAAAATAAAAAATAACATCCTGTACTAGAATTATGGTTAATTATTAGGTTAAGACATTTGGTGCTAAGTTTGAGGATCTGAGTTTGATCAATTCTGTCATCAACATGAGAGAAAGAATCAACTCCCAGAAATTGTCCTCTGGTCCCCTGATCAGAAACACACACATGCACACAGACACATAGACACAGACACACACACACACACACACACACACACACACACACACACACACTAAATGTAATACAAATATCATAAACAAAGTATACGTTGACATAAATTGCATATTTTAGGAAGACTATTTTTTAAAAGGAAGTCAAATGCCATTGTTATACAATTTTACAAATTTCTTAATTATTTATTATAATACAAGATAGCTAAATTGTTTGATTTTCTTCTTTGTCTGCTAGGATATCACACATCATAAATCTCCTGTGAAACAGTACTGGAAATTTATTAAGAAAGTTAACATTGTCTTCATTATAAGGACTCATTTTATCACATTAACCCTTTTACAAATCTAAGGAACTCTGAATTTTCTGACCATGTTTTCAGAACCAATGGTGCAGAATTAATCTAGGGCTAAGTTGATATTTTGTTATGCCTGTTTTCCATTTAACATTATCTGAATTTGAACTTTAGAACTTAAATATATCCCCAAACTATGATTTCAAGACACTACATAAAATTAATTTCTGTTGCTCATGGCACCCTCCAAAATGTTGATTTACAAATGTTTTATTCTTCTTTTTAACCAACTATTTTTCTTTAGGCTAAATCAAAATATTTATTAAAAATGAACTGTAATTGGTAGATTTCGACAGTGTGAGGCAAAGGAAACTACTTCAAGGCATTGATGTTCTTTGAGTATTAAAAATAAGATTGAGAACATGAAGTTGGGAGGGGAAAGAAGGGAGATAAGGAAGATATTGGGAAAGTAGAAATCGGGAGTGGATTCGATTACAACACATTAACAAATGTATTAATTTTAAAATAACTTAAAATATTATCTAAATGTTCATAAAGGGAAACATTTTTAAATAATGAGAAATACAAGTTTTAAATGTGTTTCACATAAGAGGCAACCATACTGTGTGCAGTATACCTAACAGGAATGGGGAATACCAGGTAACCTGACACAGACAGATGAACAGACAGACAAAGGCAACTAATCTAGTTTTGTTATGTGCACAAATTGATAACTTAAGAATATGCTATTTACCTTATCTACCTATGCTCCTTAGTGTATAGACATGAAGTTATTGATTAAATCAGTGGCTGTAATACTATTCTTGTAATATGAAACAAAAAGAAACATAGAATGGAAGAGCTAGTAGAAATATTAGGTATTTATAGTTCTTGTAATTTTTAAATTCATTAAATATTTGCTAGTAAATTGTCTAGTGTGGTAGCTAGTATATATAGTCAACTTGACAGAATTAAGAAATATCTAGAGAATTAGGGAGATGCAGGTCATGTCTGTAATTAAGAGTGCTTTCATAGAGGATTAACTGAGCTGGAGGGACCCCTCCATGAATGTAGGCAACACCATTGTGTGGACTGCTATCTTGAATGTAAGGTGAGCAACAACATTTGTCTCTCTCTGATATCTGGTGTGTAAAGATATGAACAAGGGAGCTTCTACACATTCTCCACCAGCCAAATGGAGATGAATTATATCACCTCAAGCCAAAAGCTACCTTTCCTCCTTTAAAATGTGTATTGTCTATTATTTTGTCAGAGATACCTAGAAGCAGCTGATGTAGATGGCTTGCTGTGCTGTAAGTGAACTACATGTATCCTAATAATATATCCAATGAATCCAGTGTTCCAACATTCTCCTTAAGAGTGTGGAGGTGTTTAGCTTTCTCATGATCAGAAAAGCACAGGGGTTTTCCATTTCCTATAGAATGCTTATCAATTTTCTTCTGTGTGCACAGCTTTGATGTAGTTAGTTCTTTTCCAGGATAATGTCCCTATCTGTCAAGCACCATGCCTTTTGAGTAAGAATTGTGTTACTTTAAAGAAGGTAACTGTTTTAGAGTAGTGAATTGTTTGTAAATTCACCCCATGTAGTGAAGCATGAGAAATAGAAGTTAATTTTATTTTTAAGATCTAAAAAAAAAAAAGTTTACTTATAAGAGATTAATCATTTGGACAAAGGGGAAAAAAAACCCAGATACATGTCCACACATAGGTGTATTTAGGCAAATTCTACTGATATTAAGAAAATATAATACACTGGCCTAATTCTTTAAATTGTTCTTCTCTAAGAAACTGAAGAGCTATCCTCATAAGCAAATGCTCAAATGGAGCAAGAAACAAGGTTGAGTTCTTCGATATGTTTGGAAATGCTAAGTGGGTAAAAAGTAAGACAATACCTGCAAATCTCTAAATATCTACAAACAGAAGGGTGTTCTGTTTCTTAGTTCCAAAGGCTGTAGAATTTTCTCCATCCTGTAAAGGTGAGAGATTTCCTTTTTTATTGGAAGTTTTAGGACAGACTATGACCTCATCTTAAATACAATAATGAATATACAAGCAAACTATGCATTTAAAATAAAATAACTTTCATTATATTTTCTGTAATTGGCCAGATGTGCTTATAGTACATTCTTTTAGGTTATAATAAGTTTCTTTAATTAGTATATTTTATTATTGAGAGTATAATTAAACTACAATAGTTCTCTTTTCCTATTGCTCTCTTCAACTCTCTTAAATACCACTCCTCACTCTCTTTCAAATTCTTGGCCTTGTTATAGCATGTGTATATGATGTGTATGTGCAAATATATGGTATTTCCTTGATAGAGGGCAATAATTACACTTATCTGTGGGCATAAGAACAAATATTTATAGTTAGAGATTATATATACATAAATAATTGTATTTATATTTACATATATAAATATATATTTATATTTTTTAATATAACCTGTTAAGTCCTTGTACTAGTACTTGTATGTATGTTTTAGGGAAGACCATTAAGTCTGGACAATAAATTGGTGTGCTCTTCCATGGGCAAGGCAACCTTTTCCATTTCTAACTTTTGGGTTGGGGCCTTGTGGGATTTTACCCATCCGTATTGGCATGTTTATTAGTGTCATCCTTGTTGAGATCACATCCAGGGTGTCATGTTGGTAAGACGTTGTGAGTGTAGCTTCTGATGTTACAAGAAAAAAAATCTCATAGAAAACTCTCTGATTCACTGGCTCTTAACATCTTTTTGCCACCTCTGACATGAGGTTGCCTAGGCTTTGGTTCAGTAGTATTTTGTAGATGTATCCATTGGGACTGTTCACTACAACTCTACAATTTAGATTGGTTTTCGGTAATGGTCTGTTGTGATGAGATGCTTCCTTGATGAAGGGTGAGGACTACACTTAACTGTGGGTAAAAAGACAAGTCTCAATAGATTGTTGTTAGGGATTGTGTTGGTTTAACAAACTAGTCATTGTAGATTCTCTTCCAACAACCATGACTTTGCAAGCACTGAGTAGTTACTAGATTTCCATTACTAGTTATAGTCTAATTTTTGATGCCTAGCAATTTATAAGCAGATGAATTTTTGTTTGTTTATTTTGTAGTGATCAATAGGTTCAAGTTCATGCAAATAACCTACCTTTCTGTCAATCACTAAATTGTGGCATTATATGATTAAGGCAAATAATGCCTTATATCCTGTTGATATCATAGGACACTGCATGTCCTCTATCCACTCATTCCATCCAGTCATTTACAATTAGTAATAAGAAGCAGATAACCTGCAAAGTAAAGAACATTGTGATATGTCAGGCTTGGATGGTCAGACAAGGACAGAGCTTGCAAACTAATTTACAGACACAGCCAAACACAAAGAATTTAATATAGAAAGTACTTGAAAAAAATGTTTTACTACTGGAAATGTGTGCTAGACTTCTATCTAAACATTTAATCTGCAGAAGGTATCTCTGAAAGTTAATAGACTAAATAACTTCTCTCAAAGACCCAGAACTATTAAGACCTAGGAAAATAACATTTCATTATGTTGTGTCTCAGATATGCACAGATAATACACAGTTTAAAAATACTTAAAGCAAACATTCACTGTAACCATCATCTACTCTCAGCAGCAGAATGACAATGTTCCCAAAGCTGTCCATTATAGTGGACAGTTCTCACTGATGCAAAACTGAGCCATTTAGTGTTCAGAAGGCAACGGACTGACCAACAGAAGAGGCATCCATCCAAAAATGTTAATTTCTTTTATATTTGGTTGCTCCACTATTTACTTTTGTACTTGTTACTTATTGTCACTTAATTTCTGTCAGCTAAGATGTTAAGAATTCACCTTTAAGCATATTGGGTCCTTCAGATTAAATGGTGACAGAACACAAAGTATAAATCCCCCCTCCCCATACTCAGGATTCATCTTCTCAGTGAGAGGTATGAAATTCCAGGAAAGAGACTGTTCATCAAAAGCAGGGACTAGGAGCTTAAACAATGGCAACTTTTGAATGTGGTTCTAAAGGACTCTGGCTTCAGGGACTGGAGAAATTCAAGGACTTGAGAAACACTCTGAGTCAGTCCTGTATAGGTCTTGGGAGGAATAAATATTCAGATGTCATATCTGTAAAGGATTCACTGATTACCTAGATGCAGAGCTGTAGCACTGGTATCTATGATCAGGAGAGGACAAATGCAAAAAGGGTTTATGTTGTCACACATATACAAATAGATGGTTAGAATTCCTAAAATATCAGATAAACCTTTATCATGCACTGAAGTGTCCATCTTCTTGGACATACACTGTTTACAATGAACTTCTCTAAAATATCTCATGCAATAGTGAGAGAAAGGGAATGTGTCTATCCACTTTGAATATACTCTTTGTCTTGTTAACTGTAAGTACATGAAGAGCTTGAACAATTGGTTCTTTCTTCTAAAAAAAATGCCGTTTGCTTTGGTTGGTGCTATTTTTTGAATTCAAAACCCATTTCCATGTTTCTTAGCATCTAACATTCTTGATGATTTGTATAATGCAGTGAAATAACTTGCTGAAGTCCTCTGGGGAGGCCTTGTTCTGTCGCCTACTTGCCCTCCTACATAGCAAATGGGATGACTTGATTCCTTGATAAACACATTACATTTAATGTCATTTCAATTTTTGCATTCTGTACATCTGAGACCTAATCCTAAAGGAGAAGAGTCTTGGAAGTGAAGGCCAATGGAGGTGGTTGTTTTAACCCAGTAATATTTTAGTTTTCTGAACATGGGTGTTATAAGTATAGAATATGACAAGAGGTTTTTTTTTCCTGGTTTTCTCAACACAAACTTCTAATGGCTATTAAATTCTAAGAAATAACCTCGATTTAAAGAAACGTATTTTGAGCTAAGTGCACTGGGATATTTGCAAGAGTTATTCCTTTGGCTGAAATCCAGCAGTATGGTAAATGTGGGTCCAGGGATTAGGGAGACTTGAGCTCAAAACTTCCTGTTCTACTTAATAACTGCTGAGGTTAGCTTTGTGTATTCTTGAGTCCCAGATACTTAACTCTAACATTTAGCATGATAATGCCGACTTCATAGAATTGCTATGAATACTAATTGAGATAAAATTTGTAAAGTACATGACACAACGTATTCAATAAATATTAATATATGTAATTAGACAAAGAGCCCTGCTAGGTCTTCAGACCTACTGTTTATTAATTTTCTTCCTCTGATTACGTCTGTTTTACAATTATGCATATTTTCCTTTTGTTTAACATTTTATTAATATTTATCAAATTTTTAAAAATGGAGAACAAGACTTTTTCTTTTTTCCCCAAGCATTTTTATTACTTCATTGAGAATTTCATACCATATATTTTGATCATTTTAACACCCTAATTTTGCCTCAACTCCCCTCAAATATACCTACTATTTACTCATTGTGGACAACTCTGTGTCCTAGTGTTCATATACATACATACATACATACATACATACATACATACATACAGGCATATCCATCCATCCCATTGCACTGACTATATAATCCTGGATGTGGGGCCAGCCCAGAAGCTTGATGGATCTGCTTATTGTCTCACACTTAACAAATCTTTTTTTCTTTCCCCAAAAAGTGTCCACTATCTACAATTCTTCAGTTAAGGATGGTGAAAAGAAACATCAAGCCTCTGGTCTATAGGACAAATAGAACACACACACACACACACACACACACACACACTCCTAGTTTGCATTAATCCATGTTCCTCATTTTGTAGTCTACTTTGAGCAAGGTAAACCACAGCCTTATACAACAAAGAAATTCCCACTAGATATTTAATTGAGAAGATCACTGCCTTTTGCTTCTTTGGAAACACTGATCATGCCTAGGCGAATTTTTTAATATGAAGGTAAGTTTTGCACTATGATGCTTCTTAAGAAAAAATAGAAATGTGCAACTCAGTAAAACAGTGCACATAGGTACTTATAAATAGATAACAAAAAGCTTTTGGCACAATTCATGGTTCAAACATTAAAAGAAAAAGTCATAAACTATCCTTGTGGTACAACAAATTCATTTTACTAGTAAAGCTTTTATATATATATATATATATATATATATATATATATATATAACCTCAAAATTTGAGAAAAACATTACTAGTCCTTTAATAAGATATGTAAGAAAATCACTGAAGAATAGATATGAAATGATAAAGAATGGATATGCTTTATGTTTCCAATTTTCTAGGCTAATGAGAGGAGAATGATCCCTTGATCACTTAAAATGTTCAACCTGCTTTTGATAATATTTATGATCTGTTGGACACACTAAAAGCTTTGTTAATAACCTACCAAAAGCAAGTGACGTCAGTTATTTAGTTCTTTGGTCTAAATCCTGACCAACATTGTGTTTTTACTTATCCTATTGGATACGTAGAAATTATCATGTTAAAAGCACTGACAAAGATGATTTGTTGCTCTAAATATGTGAGTTGAATGGGAAATTTCTGGGCTTTGTGATCATGAACCTCGCACACAGAGAAGCTAGTGAGTCCTGCCAAAATGTCAATGGAGTGGGGTACAGTGCCAACATCAAGGGCAGAGAGCCCATTTGGGTACACCAGGAGTATATTACGTGTATGGCTTTATCTTTTCTTGGAAACCAGACAGCTCTGGTAGTGTGCTCTTCTGCATAAAATAGTAAATTAGTCACCCAGTGCTACCGAGGTGGTTCATTAATTCTAAGTGTCAGCCTCTCTGTATTTTCACATGGCTGAGAATCAAGTAGTTGCACATCAAATTGTGACTTTTTTCCTGCTTCTCACTTGGCATGGACCCTTTATCTGTCATTATTTATGTCCTCAAAGGCCTCAGCAAAGCTGCCATCCTTGAGTAACAAAAGATGCTGCTCAGAGTGGCTCAGACCGGGGCTTGTTGCAGCAGATGCTGTTTTATGTCTTGCCAGAGAATGGCTCCTTTTATTTCTGCCTTGAATGTAGCCTTTCTTTCCATCCCTAAAGGTTTTCCAGCATTAAACCTAATTCTTATCTATCCACTATAGATGATAGCTCATGCCTTTGCCATCAGAGCCTTAGAACATTCACTGTTCAGACAGAGATATGCAAAGAAGTGAAACTCTGTGGTGTTTATTTCACTGCCTCTGCTCATCTCACTCTTAAAATGAGGACAAGAACTGAAGTCTCTGCCTGTAGGAGAAACTGATTAGAAGTGGAAAATGCCCGAGAAAAGCATTAAAATAAACAAATCAAACTTAGAACAGTTCATCGCCAGGTTTGCTATTGAAACATAATCAGGGAAAGGGCAGAGACAGAATTAATGGTTCGTAACAGGAATCACTTTCTTTCAAGGTAATGAGATTATCTGTTCAAAGGTCAGAGGAGTGCCCTAAAATCAGAGTATGCCAGGGCAAAGGTGACACTTGGGGCTATTTGCACCTGTGTGGTTGTGCCTCAGAGAAAAAGTTCTTATAAGAAAATACAGTTGTCCAGATGACTTTCTTTGATACTATTTTGGGAGGGTGGTTCTTCTTATCACTACTTGAAATATGTGAAAGCATTGTCCTACTGATCTCATTTGCTTCAATATTGTTGCCATTTTCTTACATGGAAATAGGCAATAGGCTAGGCAAAAAAAATGCGAGCTAGGCCAGCAAGATGACTGTTCAGGTAAAAAAAAAAAAATGCCAAACAAGCATAACAACTTGAATATGATCCCCAAAACATACAAAAAGCTGGATGTGATCATCTGTGATTCTAGCACTTCTAGGGCAAGGTGGAGATTGGGAACACTAGATGCTTGGAGATGTATAGACAATCTAGCCTAGAGTATGTAGCATAGCAGAAACAAGAGACTCTCCTCAACAATGTGGAAGGAGAGACTTGACTCCTGAAAGTCATCTTCTAACTTCCATATGCTCACTACCACTCACATGTATCAGATATAACCTACACACCTTTTCCCAAGAATAAAAAATTTAAATTTACAAATATATGACAACAGCTTTCAATGTGTTTTCTTAAAGAACTTGAAGTGTGTTGATTTGTTGCTTTGTTGTTCTATTGTTCCATGAAAACTGCTACTCACCTTTTCTTTATTTCAGTTTTTTTTTTCTTCTTTCTGTGCAAAGCCCTTATGTTGACTATCTGGAAATTTTGTCAAAAGTAAAGATCACAGACAGCATGAATACTTTATCTCAGTAGTAACATAAAGGGAAAGGAGGATGTGATAACATGTCTGAGGAACAAGTATTTTAATGATTGCCACTATTGTCAACTTCCTTCTGTGGTCTGTGTGTCCTATTAAGAGCCATCATTTTTGTTATATTCTGCACAAAGAAGGAGAATCTGTAGAAACTGCAGAGCTACAGCCTATGTGGAAAGAAATGCTTTCAACCCATGCCATATTACTATTTTTGACCCATGAGTAGGAATAACCATCTGCAGAATCAGAGATCAACATTAACATTTGTTTCTGGCCAAGTCCACAGCAGCTTCTCAGTACCATTTAATTTAGGTGACAAGATAGAAGTAGGCTCTGACAGGCAGTAGTTATGGGACATTCATCCACTACACCCATGTCAGTGGTAATAATACTGCAATTCTATCCAAAATGTGGTCCTTTCTTATGTTTTGACAGGCATGTTGTTACTCCAAGAGTCTGTGTGTTATTGGAAATACCCAGAGTAGACATGGACATACATATATACATATGCTTGTGCTCTAATGGCTATATGCATTAGTAGAAGAATTTAGCAAAGTCAGTCATCCATATTTGTCAAGTATATAGAGTAGAAAAAAGCAGTGATGTTTAAAACTATGAAAAAGTTGGAAGAACACTCTAGGAGAGCTTCTTATGTTTCAACAGAATGGTTTTGTATTTATTTTGAATGACTATAGAGGCCAGTAAAGGTCTAACATAAATTCTAGGTCCTTAATCTAGCATTCCAATATTCTCTACAAATATGTATACAGTTATGAACACATGGCCTGAATTAGGGCTTACAAGCAAAGCTTTGGAGTAAAGTTTATATGAATATAACTGTAGCTTCTGCTATTTGAATACTCTGCAGCCTAGAAGGGTTGTTAAGTTATTCTGTATGATTAAATGTGGTAAACCATGTAAGGCAAATTATTTTAAAATGATAAATTCAGTTACTCTAAAATGATTTTGGCTATGATTATGGTAGTAGTAAATACTGAGAAGAATAAGTGTTAACAGAACCTGACTCCTTTCTAGTGACTGTTTTGTGTGAAATTGGAAGCTGGATAGAATTTCTCCCTGAGAAATTTTATGTCCTGAAAAAGTAATGACATACATTCCTTTGTTCAATTACAAAGTGTGTGTGTGTGTGTGTGTGTGTGTGTGTGTGTGTGTGTGTGTGTGTGCCATATGCATATAGGTACTTATGGAGGCCCATAAAGGGAGACTGGAGATAGAGGTAGCTGTCAGTGTCTGTGCAGAGGCTAGGAACCAAACTTTGGTCCTCTGCAACAGTAGCAAACACTGTGTAATATCCCTAACTTTGAAATTTCTATGGGTCTTCATAAATTTTCACAAATGAATATCGGACTTCTATGAAGTAAACACGTACTTTTTAGGTAGTTAGTAAATCTGTGTGTGTGTGTGTGTGTGTGTGTGTGTGAGAGAGAGAGAGAGAGAGAGAGAGAGAGAGAGAGAGAGAGAGAGAGAGAGAAATTATTTTTGTGTCTACATAAAAGATCCAGGTTCTAATCATATCTTTAAGTGTCATAGTGGATGAGTTATGTAATATTTCTTGATTTACTTTGTAAAATTAATTATTTACCTGGTAAACTGTGTCAGCTTTATTATTATCCTTGGTTAAAAGGTGATTTCATGAAAACCAAGGGGATAGTTCAGTAGATAAAAGTTCTTCCAATGCCAGCCTGAGGATCTGAATCTGAATCTCCAGAACTTACTGAGCAAGACTCACTAGACCCCATGATAATAGTAAGCATAAGAAGATATTCTGGGAAGAACCATGAGACTATTTGGAAGACTAAAGGCCCATTAACTTGACACATAAACCACCTAACCACATTGAACATTGTGTCTCAATAATAATAAAGGTCTCATAGTCTCCATGTATTTGAACAATTTGCTGGCACTATTTGGAGAGGAGGTATGGATTTATGGCGGGAAATATGTCAATGACTCTGGATTTGAGAGTTCATAGCCTTGTCCCATTACTATTTTTTTGTCTGTGGCTCACTTTGTTTTTGAAAATATGATTGACTAGCTTCCTGCTATTACCTAAATGCCTACTGCTTGCCGTTTTGCTTCCCAATGTGCTATGGTGGCCAGTTACCTCCCTGAAAGTATAATCAAACTAAACTCATGCTTCAATGAGTTGTCTTGGCCAGGGTATTATTTTCTTAAGCAGCAGAAATATGACAAATATAAAATTTGGTACCAGTGATCAACATGTTGTGATAAACTGACCATGGATTTTGTTGTTTTTATTCTTATTCATATTTTATTTTATTTTAAAGAATTTGCAATACTTTAGAGTTTTGGAGTAGAAAATTAATTGAATTATGTTGGGCAGAACATAAAGCGTGGTTTTAAAGTAAGACTGGAAGACAATAAATATGAGAGCAATACATACTGCAGATGCACAGCTCTAGCTATAGGCCATTTGTATGGTATTTTGTCAACAAATCTAGCTGCCTTATGCCGATGTCCTAAGAACTTGCCTGAGAATAAATTGAAGTGTAAGAGACTAATTTCTTTGGAGTTAGAAATTTTAAGACAGAAAAAAAAATAGAAGCTGTAGTATGGTTGTTACTAATGATACTTATACAAATCAACAATAGCAAGTAGAGCACAAAGATATACAAAACATACCATGTGAAAAGAAAAGGAGCAATTGGAAGATTAATGTTAGAACCAAGTCACATTCTGAAAAAGGGTCTGTGGTCATTAAAGAGATTAATGTTATTAAGGAGAGACCTGATTTACACTAGAATAATAAAGAAGGTACCTGGATGCCAGACTCTGCCCAACTAAGTCTCTATATTTTGAAAAAAAAGCCTAAGGAGTTTTCTGCTCCTAGAAAGCAACAATACTTTTAAAATGTATACCTCAAGGAGGTTAGGGTCCATGTCATGCATCCATCCCAAACAGGCAGCTGAATTTGGCAGTGTTTTCTATGTGATATTTGTTTTAGAACCTTGAAGGTTTGTTTTAGAACCTTCATAAGTATGAAAGTGTCATAGATTTTCTGAAGAGTCCTAAAATGAAAGCCCTTAGAGGGCAAAGACTTTGAGAACCCATTGTGTGAAGCCTTTATTATAGTAGAGAATCTAATATATTGATAATTATTGAACTTTTGGATACCTGCCAAAGTTATCAGCTTGCGATAACAGTATGAGATAGATAGATAGATAGATAGATAGATAGATAGATAGATAGACAGACAGTTTTATTTTGCAAGAAATCTTTAGAGGCAGTACCAGTTAAGTCTTTGAAATTAATGTTCTGGGCATGAGACAGGGAGTTCCAAGATTTGGTGTTTATTCTGTGGAGCTTTAGTCGTACCTTGATCCAGTTTTTCCTCACTATGATTCCAATTCTTTTTCTTGGAATGGAAGTGTATACTCACTAACATTTTAAGTTATAAGTATGAAATTATCAGTTACACAATGATTTTTCAGTTACACTATGATTTTTCAGTGGATTACAGTTAAGAAACTGCCTTGACTCTCAAAATAGCCATTGGACTTAAAAAATGTAGAGAGAGTAAAAGACTATGAGAACTTTTAAGGTTTAAGTAAATACATGTTACATTATGGTCTGACCATATACCATATGAGGGCCATGAAATAGATGTGATGTTATAAATGTGAATTGTTCCTATAGCCTCAAATATTACAACATTTAATCCCCAATTGCTGGACTAGTTGAGATATTGGTATGACTTTGATGAAAGAAGTATATCATTAGAGATACTCTTAGAGTGTTCATAGAGTTGTTCCATTTCTAGTTTGCTGTCTGTGTTTATTATTTGCAGAAGTTGTGATCTCTCAGCTTCCTTCCTCTACTACCATGCCTTCCACTTGCTGCCCTATCACCCTACCATGATAGACATTTTCTTCAGGTACAATAAGCCAAAATGAACTATTTCTTCTACATGTTGCCTTTATTGTGAATTTTTTTTTTTGCAGAAACAGAAAAGTAACTAATAACAAATGGAAGATAAAATCCATACTGCAATTTATCCTCTGACCTCTACAAATGCATGATGTGATACACATGACCACACACACACACATACACACACGCACACGCACATGAGCGTCATAAAAGCAACATTAACGTAAATGGTTCCATGAATGTTAGACAGCTTAGGATAAACTATGCAAACATTATTTCCTTCACACTTTATTTATTTATTTATTTATTTATTTATTTATTTATTTATCTCTCTCTCTCTCTCTCTCTCTCTCTCTCTCTCTCTGTGTGTGTGTGTGTGTGTGTGTGTGTGTGTGTATGCTTGTAGGAGTTATAGTATGTGCATGGTGATTTGGTGAGGCTTGAGAAAATCTTGTAGAAGCTGGAACTATGTAGATTCTGATGATCAAATTCATATTTTCAAGCTTACACAAGAAGCCATTTTACCCACTGATCCATCTCCTTGACACACTTTGTTCTTTCTAGTTCAGTGTTTCTCAAATTTGAATGAGAAATCTCAAGAGTTCTAACAATATCAACTCAATCTGCAATCTCATGACCCCTTAGCTAAAGATTTTCGGGCTCTGATGCCCCACCCATTTCCCTACAAAGTAAACATCCTAGAATCGCTGGGAACTGTGTATTAAGCACTATACTTGATGGTGAAAATCCATGACTCAAAAGTTCAAAATAAAAAAGCACACATTGTTTTTATTGTTTTAAATGCTAGAAAAATTGTCCAGAAAACCCACTCAGCATTACTGATGAGAACTGGCATATATACACCAGTGTCTTTAGAAATATGTTTTCAAAGATGTAAAACAATTGATCTCATGGATGTTGTAATGTAGAAATAGTAGTTGTTCAGGGGCTAAAGGAAAAACACATGTAAAGATACCAAGGTAAGAGAAATGTTGATGTATTTAGAGAATAGAAATTTTACCATTCTTGTGGAAGTGAACAGAGCTCACTGGGCAAGATGCAGACTCCATTATCAGATGGCTCAGTTTTAAACAAGCTCCATTTCTGAGTTGTAGTCCAGATTAGAAAAATTACTTAATATTTTTGCTTTAGTTTCTTTATATGTATAATGAGACAGATATGACATTATGAAGATATTCTTTTGGAGCATATTTTATTAATGCTAGCTATCTTTCTTTGTATTAAATAGATGAGTGGTCCAAAACATAGAGGAGATATTAGAAATGTAGGTTATGATTATAAAGGATGGTTATGTATATTAGCATGTAAGGGACTCTTGTTCCTTCCTGGTAGGAATTGAAGCAAAGTGTGACATATCCTTTTCATAAAAGTAACAATAAAAAATAATGCCCTAAAGCTCTACCTTAGGAGACTGTGTAAATTGTGACCTTAACACCATAGGCAACATCTATGGAAGGTTTGTTAGTCACTGAGAAATATGATGCATTCAGGTTGGCTGAGTTTTCCTTTGGTTGCCAATCAATCAGCTTAAGATTTTCTGTGAATTTTTGGAGTGGTATCTAGAAGAAAGTAGTATTTTCCAATAGACACCATATGCTAGGCTCTAATGCAAATTACTCTATATCTAGATGTTGTAGTAATTATTTAAAAAGCGGCCACCAGTGGGTGTTACCGACTATCTAGGCTGTGGTGTCTCTGCTTGGCTCAGCTGCCATGTTCCATGGACAGAGGCCACTTGCACCGCAGCTAGAAACAGCTAGCCAGAAACACCAGCCCTGCCACCCACAAGACACCAGCATGGGAGATGGCTCTGCCAATCTTCCATGCTGTCTCTGCAAGGCTGGGCATTGCCCAGACCATCCTTCCATCCATATGGGCCCAGTAATAAAATGAGACTCTAATGCTTAAAGATTAATCAAAGGCTTTATATATTTAGTAATGTTTAATAACAATATGCCCATACAAAGAGAGTGGTTTCCCAATTAGCTAACCTAAATAAAAGTTATTACCTGCGAATGTTCTCCATACCTGTGTGGCTCTCCATCTTCCTACATCTCTGCTCTCTCTAGCTCCTCCTCTTCCTTTTTTGTTTCCTCTCCTTACTCCTCCCACCTTAGCTCCTCCTACATCTAGACAATATGAGTGTCATTAATATTTGTCATCTTTATCCCCTTAGTCCTAAATATTTTTATAATTTAAAATATCAATATCAAAGTGAGGACCAGGAATAGAATAGAGTCCTTTCCATGTAAATAAAATAAAATTATCTTAAAAGTGTTATAATAAAGCAAGTTTACAAAAGGGGACTTGGTTTTTCAAAGGTCAGAAAAATCCCTGAAGTTGTTACCAGGCTGAGAACTAAAAAGTGATGGAAAAGAAAACCCATCGGGAGGCCAGAATATATTCCAGGCAGTGTAGAATTTTACTGAAAATACAACATCATGGGCATCAGGATCAGTTATAGACATAGAGATATTTATGTCAGGATGCAAAGGAAGGGCAGTGCACACGGTTGAGGGGATGAGATGATCCTCTCCAGCATGTATATAAGGGGAAGGAGGAAACAGAGTTCTGTGCATGAATACTATCAGTTGTGGATGCCGAGAGTTCTGGAAGCAATACTCACAAAAATAGACAATGTACAAAAAAATGAATAAGATCATATAAGGCAACTGAAGAGAGAGAAAATTTACTTTGAAAAGTGGCCAAGGATGCATCAAATACAGCAGGAAGTCACCAGGAAAGACATGCCTGAAAAGATTGAAAAGCAGATTTGACATCTGTTAATGAAGACAGCATGAGGAGCAGGATGAGCTCAGTGGTGAGCGAAGGGATGGAAACCCAGTTGTGGTAGAAGACCAAATGGAGCATGTAGAAATGCGAATATTACAGGAAGCTGACTGCTGGGAAGTGCAGGCATTATCCACACAGGAAGAAACCCAATGCTTTCTGGTAGCTGTTTGATTTAGATTTTTTTGTCTTGTTTTTAATCATGCAAACCTTTCCATGTCTACATTCTATTACTCATTCTCCAGTGTTTTACACCAAAAAAGAGGTGATCTCCAGAAAATTCCGTACTTCTCAAATGTGCACACAGATAACAGATCTCTCAGTGGTATCACGAATGTGTAGCTGGTGCAAGACCCTGGGTTCAATCCCTACCAATACAATTTAAAAAAAAAAAAAAAAGGCAGATGAAACTGTATTGGTTTGACTAAGAATGGGCCCTGTAGGGTCATATATTTGAATAGCAAGGGGCCATATTGGAAGGGAACAATGTGGTCTAAAACTATAAACAACCCCTAATTAAATGCTTTTCTTTTTGAGTTGCTGTGGTCATGGTATCTCTATACAATAATAAAATGCTAACGAAGATAGAATTTAGTACTAGGGAGCAGATTATTGCCATGACAGGCCTAGCTATGCTGCTTTGTGGCAGAATGTGGGCTCTGGGACACTGCCATGGGTCTTAGTTGAGACTTTAAACTTTGGACTTTGAAGCAGTATTGAGACTGTGATATACTATGACTTCTGAAGTTTGCCTAATGCATTTTGTATTATGGTATGCTATAAGTCTATGGGAGCTGGAGACTGGTGCAATATGATGGCTTGAAGTAGAGTGGCCCTTGTATGTTTATAGATTTGATTACTTAGTTACCAAGGAGTGATGTGTAGGTTTAGATTTTTTTAAAGAAAAAAACTACTTTTCATAAGGGTTCTCAAATGCTTAGACCCTCCTTGCAGCCCACTGTCTAGTTGTAGGAGAGAAAATATGGTAAATAGGACAAGAGATTGTAGACTTGTTTAGAAGTAGTTCCTTGGGAGATTCCAATTTTTGTCAGGATACTAGCAGTCCAGTTCAGTAGTGTCAGGATAGCAAACACCAGTCAGTAGCAGTGGCAGAAACTGCTAGGCCTCTACCAAATCAACATGAGTCATCTGGAGGAACCAGGGCTAGCCAGGATGTCAGGAGAAGTTCTTTGCAGTTACTCTCTCAATAAAGGAAAGATCAGTGAAGATGAAGACATGAGAATAAAGAAGTATTGCAAAGCTAGCTATGCAAGCTCACCATCACTGTCAGTTGGGTCCTATTTATACTCTCTCCAAACATCACATGTTCTCTCATGGGTCCTGCCTCAGTAAAACATCACATGAGGTATCCTTAGTGTCTGAGTTTATATCAGTAAAAAACAAAGTGAGTCTGTATCATCTACCATATTCAAGAATGTCCACTTCAGCAGCACTATTTGAAAATATTAGGAGTTGTGCACTTTCTGATGGAAGTTTTTCACAGTGGAATTGACTTTGATATTTCAAAAAACCCACTCCATTCCCAGAGTATCTTTCCTCCTGATGCATACAGGTCAAAAGTAGAAGTCTTACACACTTTTCCAACACAATATCTTCCTGAATGCTGCCATGATCTCTGCTATGATAACAATGATTAAACCTCTAAAACTGAAAGCAAGCCTCAATTAAATAGTGTTCTTTATAACACTTGTCACGGTTATGGTGTTTCTTCATAGCCATAGAACAGTGACTTAGACAGACAGACACACATATACATGAACACACACACACACACAGGGGTAGAGAGAGAGAGAGGGAGAGAGAGAGACTGAGAGAGAGCGAGAAAAGAAGAAAAGGAAGAAGAAGAAGAAGAAGAAGAAGAAGAAGAAGAAGAAGAAGAAGAAGAAGAAGAAGAAGAAGAAGAAGAAGAAGAAGAAGGAGATACAATTTGTAATTTGTCAACTTCCTGCCAAGTTTCTTGGGGTTGATGGAATGGGTATTGTATCCAGATGCATGGAACTAAGTCACTATAAAAGGTCTTAGCATGCATTCTCTTATCTTTATTTTCCAGCCCAGATATGAACCAAGTCATTGGTTTCCTTTTCTTTTTGTGTGTTTTTGAGAAAGAGTTTTACTCTAAATTTCAGGAAGGCCTTCAATTTTCTGTATAACCAAACAGGTTTCACTATGTCATCAATCCTTCTGTTCCATTCTCTAAGTGTTGGGATTCTGGATCTCTGTCACCAAGCCTGGCACATACAACATAGTTGTTGACTTTTAACTGATCACCTGTTTCATGACAGACCTATTTGACAATAGCTGTGCCAACAATGGATTTATTACAAACTTGTGATTTGTACACAGCTCTTCTTAGTCTTCTTTGGGAGGGAGAAGGCGAAGAGGGAGGAGGAAGACACCATGGGTTAGGAGTCCAGAAATCATGGTCCTGAGGCTTAGCCAATTGGATCTGCAACCTGCAACCACTCCACAATGACACTAGGTTTATTCTGGGTCTTGGTCTTTGGCATGGCTTCTGCTACTCTGGATCAGATGTCTGGCTGGCTCACATAGAATCATGAAAGAAGGCTGTACTTGGCAGTTTCTGAGGAACCCATGACATGCATACCACCTGTGATTCTATTAGTTCTGCACAGCCTTTCACACAAACACAATTAATCCACAAGGGACTCAATAAACAGCAAGGAAGCAGAAATGAACAGTGAGAATGTGAGGACAATGGGAAAATGAGAGTGATCTAAATCCATCGTGGTATCCATGAAAATGTATTTCAATCACACGGACCACAGTGGAATATTTTAGAAAGCCTGATAACAATGACTGCAATGACCTTTATCTGCTTATTCTGAATTTTGCTATCTTTTTTCCCCTTCCTTTCATACATCTGTCCCTCCCTGACACCCTTTAGGAGTTAGCATCCCATCTAGTTGATGAACTGGAACTGTGAACTTCAGGCAAGGAAAAGACCCTTCATGTTATTTTGATTCCGCTAAATGTAAAGCACATTTATAGAAACCAAAGCACTGTTTCTGCTTTGCTACCCTTCACCTGTCAGCCTGCTTATGCATTTCACTATCAGCACCTTCCCCATCCCTTCCCTTCAGTGTTCTTTCTTACAGAGCTCCTCATTTCATGTGGCAGTTATGACTGCTTGATGGTACACCACTAGGAGCTCATTTGCCATGGAGACAGCTGCAGGGGTAGCTACAATACAATACATATAAATAACATTTCTGGCTAAGAGAGCCTTTTCACATTATCTGCTGACTAACTGAAGTGGAGTTTTGCAAAGACAGGCAAGACACATATACATAGAGGGGAAACTGAAAATAAAGAAAAGAGAAGAAATTGAAGGGTCATGTGATAGAATCCAAAGCAAAATGGGAATTGATATTCATAGAAATTTCTTTTCAAATACAAAATTATTTTTACTTCTTAAATTTTTTTCTTCATATATAGTGAGACATCATCTTAATAGACTTCTTTGAGAAACAATCACCTCTGCAATTTCTAGGTGTGATAAAACAGTGAGGCCGTTCATTACTTCCTTAGAAACAGAGAGAAAGGGCAAACCAGGGAACTGAGAACTGGTGGGTCTCAGGATCAGTACAAAGGTACTTCATGCCACATGAAGAGGACATTTCTATGATTCTCATTAGTCAAAACCTTGCCACAATGATCATGAACCTGACCCTTGGATGATCGCCTGAATAGAGGAGAAATTTCTTCAGTGACCAGAGACTGAAATTGTTATTTCTGCTTTAAGAAAATGAGAGATGAGCCTACACATTTTACCTTGAAAGCTGCATTGAATAAAAAAAAAAAAAAAACCTGACAATGCACTTCGAGTCATAAATAGAGCAAGAAATGATTCCCAGGCCTGTCCTTCCAAAGAGAATGCATGAAAGGGGCTGGAAAATCATCCATTGTAGAGCTAAACAAAGATGCTCCATCCCTCATTCCTTCCTATTAAGTGAGAAAATAGAGTGCACTAACCAAAGAAATCAACAATCACCCTCCTCAGCAAGCTTAAAGAACATTTTCTGCAGCTCAGGTCACTGATATCAAACAAGAGGAAATTTAAAAAATTCCACCCATGCTCACGGTGTTGTCCACAGCAAGTGTGGGCACAGACACCATGCAATTGAGAGAAGGCAGACTCAGAATAAGCTTGTCAACACCAGTTGAAAACCACTCCATAATGCTGCCACCAAACACCTAATTATGAAAAGGGACTCTGCTTTCAGGTGGTTGGTATGAACAAGCACAATGCTTTATCTTCATGGATTAATGCCTACTTGATATTTTGTTCAATATTTCAAAGAAAGGGTTTTGTTCAAAATGTATAAATGTAGAAACCAATAAATATATGAACCCATACATTGCAAATGCATGGAATATAAATTTAAAATAATAAGCACCAACTTACAGTATATTTTTGTGTCTGAATTATACAATTTAGATATTTACATATATTAATGTTATTGTCTGTCTCTCATATAATGTTTGTGCTATATAAGTCTGGCACAAGAGGGACTCAGGGCATTAATAATATTATTTATACATTTATTTGCAAGATTTTTCCAACACAGAGTCTCCAGATAGCTAACTGCCTTGTATCTGGTATAACACCAATGCAATATTTTACATTAAGCCACTGAAAATAAGCAAGTCAATGAGGGACTGCTTTTGCTCCTCTGTGAACCCAAGTGTTTTTGATAGTGTGGAAAGACAAAGGACACAGGTTTACTCTAATTAATTTTAATTAAGAAATAAAAGATTATAGGATAAAGTCATTCAGATATTTCTCATTTATATTCTGGTGATAATTCCTGTTTGTCAAATATTTGATGTGATGTTAATATTGGATATAACAGCCTGCTAGGGCACTGTCCTGTGCTGAAACTTACACTAATTGCATTTCAAGGTAAGTATATGGTCAAGAAATAAAATGTTCAGAGTCTAAAATACACAAAAGCAAATGACTTCTGGTTTAGTTTATTTCATTAATATTTCTCTGATAAGGGGGACATACAAGGCTCTATCTATGAGAGTCTGTTTGTTTGAGCTGTCTGGTTCACCAACTTCTTGTGTCAGCATAACTTTTCAGCAAATGTCTCTAAGCTTACTTGCAATACTAGAGTCCAAATACTGCACTACTGAACAGTGTCATGGAGTCTCAGGGAAATACTGGTGTGTGGCCAATATCACATATTCATCCAGTGAGGACATTTAAGAGAAGATACCTCATCAAAAGTTCCTTATGGTCAGTAGGCTCTGAATATATTTGGCCTGTACTTGTGCCCTGTACATTCCACAGGGATGTGTCAAGGTCAGCGGAGTTCTCTTTCATTTCTGCTCCATTTAAAAGCATTGCAAGGAATCTTGGCTAGCATCTGAATTGCCTCTCTGTCCACCTGTTCCCTGGAAACTGGTCTCCTGACTAGTTTACCCATCTTTTGACATCTTTTCCTGAGGTTAAATGTACTCAGATGAGATGTTTTCTCTGTACATTGATGAGGTGAAGAGTTACATCTAAGGAATTCATTCTGACGAATGATTGTAGAGACACACTTTCTATTATCCTCTTCCATGATGCTCTATTCTTTCAGAACCTATGGTACCACAGAAGTCACTAGAAGGCAAATTTCTGTTACTGATTATAGTATGGTTAGTTACTGTCTTATTGCTGTATAAACCAGGTAACAACAGCGTAAGGAGCATGGATTTTTTTTTTTTTTTTTTTTTTTTTTTTTTTTTTTTTTTTTTTTTTTTTTGTTCACACTTTGAGGATTCAGTCCATCACGATGAGAATGCTATGGGCCAGGACTGCCTGGCAGTTAATCACACTGCATTCAGATCCCCATGGCAGAGTGAGACAAGGTCTATGCTCCACTGGCTTCTACCTTTGCAATCAGTTAGGAACTCCAAGTGATGGTGTCACCCACATTTAGCTGCATGCAAGCTGCTGCCACTGTAATCAACTACTTGTTTGTATTTAGGCAGTCTTTAAGATCTTCTTGAACTTCATCATCCTTAAGTATCAGTGAGATATCCTCTAAATCATAGGAATAATGAAGCTAAGAACGTCTGATAACATTTTAAAGGTAGAATAGTAGAGAAACAAGATTTTGTAGTGTTTATTTTAAACTAGATTTGAAAAGTATATCAGAAAAGACACAATCATTTTCACTTCAAATGCACGTCCTCAAATGGTTATCATTATAAACATAAAACCTGGTCAGGATAAAATCTCTGAGTGCTCAAATCCCTTTATATCATATGTTATCTCTATTATGTTTGATGCTAAGATCTCCATATATCTCAGCTATTTTGATGATAAAGACTAATATGTAGAAATTACTGAATGTCAGAATAAAAGTAAACTAATTATTGTTAGTAGGTTTTCAAGAGGAAGTATATTACTTGGTTCTCTTGTTATAGGTGAAGGTATGCAACTACTATTAAAAATATTCAATCCCCATTTCCATATTATTTGATGTTTTTTAGTAGTATTTTATTAATAAAGATTGATTAAGTGCTTCATAGACTATGACTTCATAGTGCAGATGCAAAACCATGGCTCTCATCTTTAAAAGAATGAGAGATAGTATATTCTGGAGCCATCTTGAGTGACAATTGCTCCAGAATGCATATTTAGATTACCCCAAATTTATGTTACCCCAAACATTCTAATGTAGAAATAATTTTATGAAGTTTTATAATTTTACAGGAAGAGAAAGTCATTAGTTAAGTTAAGTTTAAAATTCACTGGAGGGTATGTAGAGAGGTGATTACAGCCAGATGGGGGAATCTATTTTAGGTCAAAGATACTATCAAATAACATTCTTAGCTTTTGAGTTGTTGGAAATTAGTGGTCTTCTAAGTTAATAGATTTCAAAAAGTTTTTATCTTTGTTAGCTCTGACACAAAGTTGGACAAGAAATGGCTGGCCCTGAGGGCTAGAGCTAGCCTAAGAACTAGTGATCACAGGACTCTGTTTACTGCCTTGCTTGTTCTTTGACTATCCTGTTTATTATCTTGCTTGTTCCTTGACTATTTGCATCTATTGTATTGCTAGTTCCTCAACCTAGAGCTGACATTAATACTTGCATGAAATTAAAATTGTATAAAACAAAAGGAAGGAGGAGGAGGGATAAGATAGAGTGTCTATGGGGGTATGGGGAAGGGGACAACATCTAAAATGTAAATAAATAAATAAAATATCCAATAAAAAAATAAAATAAATAAATTATATATATATGTAATTATATATTTATAATTATACATATATACATATACATCATACACGCACATATATAAAGTTTATATATATAAAATCAGCCACTGGACTTGCGGCATTCCAAATCTCCACAGAACTGCAGCTCTAAAGGATCAATCTTGGCAGATACAGTTTCTTTTCAGGAATTCTATTTCACTAGTAGGTACTGGTTTTTATTTCTTCTTCTCTCTCCTATCAACCCATCTTCTTCATTTGCTATTCAAGTAATACAAGTAATCTTGTATGGTTTTTTTTTTTCTTTTCCATTTCCAATGTAATCTTTGGCATCAATTTTGTCAAGACTTCAGAAATCATTTCAGAGTGGCTTCTGGCTTGTTTTGGTTACACTTTCAGCCTGTGGGAATTAATTTCCTGACCTCTGCTGACTCTTAGTAACCAACAGACCTCCTTGAGCCCACATTGATGTAATAACTAATTACTGGTTACTTGTGATCATTACCAATTAGTCAAAAATACTTAAAAATATTTGACTTTCATTTATAAAGGAGTAGCAATCTCAGTTCACTCAGTTCTGGCATTTCATTTTCCAGCTCAAATGAACATTTTCTTTTTTTTAATTTATTTTTTATTGGATATTTTATTTACAATTCAGATGCCATCCCCGTTCCCCATTTCTCCTCCCTAGAAAACCCCTATCCCATGCCCCCTTTTCCTTTTTGCTTTTATACAATTTTTTAAAAATGTTAATCCAAGGCTTTATAAGTTTGGTAATGCTCAATCAGAAGTGTAACCCAATACCCAACCCAGATATATCAACTATCTTTGACTGGTGGAGACACGTGAACAACTGCCTCCATGTCCCCCCCGCCCCCCGCTTTCTCTTTCTCATCACCTAACTTCTCCTCTCCTTCTTTTCCTCCTCTTCTTACTCCTTCTGTTCCTCTCTGTACTCCTCCCACCTTAGCTCCTCCTACATATCACCCTTCCTGTTAAAATAAAACTTCTCTCTCAAAATACATTTCTTTTCTTATTATCCTGGAGACCTGCAGAGACAGTTGTCCAAGTTTACCTCCTCTTGTGGAAAGAGGTAGTACTCACGTGGTAGTGCACAATGATCTGTATCTGTATTCAGACAGTTAGAAAATTCAGTCAAGCAATTAGTAGTTACCTTAAAGCTAAGACTTTTACTTTTTAATAACAGGTACTTTTAGCACACTCTCTCTTGATGAAACCAGGCTCAGTCCTCTGCAATTTATGTTTTAGCTTCTATAATGTTAACAAGATATGAATATATGCATGAAGAGTTTCAGTGAGTGTAATTACAGTGGCAGAGTGATAAACACATAGCTATTTTGCCTGATAATATTATGTATTTAACAGGTTTATTTGTTCAACAGTTTGAACTTTAATTATATTTTGCCATTTGGGAGTTTTAGACATGTAACAATCATAGCTCTTCTCTGGTTATTAGTTTAAGAAGATTGCATTCATTATAAAAATAATCCAGATTTATTTATTAAAAATTTTCTTCTTAATGCCTTACCAGTGAACTAAGATATGATCACTTCCTTTGCTGCTGGTGTTATGTGACTCATTTGTATGCTGAACAAATCATTTCCCAATCAACATGCCACAGTCAAAGATGGTAAAGATGGCTTGGGCCCGAGGCAGCAGTAGAGATAAGTGTGCTGTGCCAGGTGCTGTCACAGAAACCCAGAGCTCTTCCTCAAACTTTTTTGACATATTCCTCGGTGGACCTCAAGTACATTGAGTAACTAACAAATGAAGTAAAAGTAAAAGTACAGGACATGAACCTGGAAAACCAAGAAAGAGGAAAAGAAGGAAGAGAGGGAGGAAATATGGAAGGATCTTTACATATCAAAGCTAATAAAAAGATGCAGGAACAGTCTGTTTATTAACCAAGCTCCATTCTCTTCCTGTCTAACCATAGTACAGCAGTCTTTTGAAAATCATTGCTTGTCATTGAAGAAAGGCATGATTTCGGCAAATGTCAATGAATTTTAAAAGACTGGTAAATATAGCTCCAATTAGTCATAATTATATTATTTATTTATAACAATAGCTCATAAATTATCACTTAATAATAGCTCATATTAAATAGATGAAGTTTGGAAAAAGTAATTGGTAGTTCTTTGCCAGCTGATCATTTTGTGTGGTTATCATTTGCGAATTTAAACAGGCTGCAGTTCAGTCTTCAACACCAAACAAGCCTGTCTCTGTTTGCTACATCAGAAATCTGCTGGGACGGAGAGAGGCTTGATGGTTAAGAACACTGGTTGCTCTTCCAGAGCTCCTGAATTCAATTCCCAGGAATCACAAGGTGTCTCAGAACCATCTATAATGTGAGTTGATGCCCTCTGTAGTACAGATGTAAAAGAAGACAGAGCATTCATATACATATATAAATAAACCTTAAAAAAGAGAAAACCAAATCTCTTTACACATACAGTATTTGGTTAGTTAAATGATTTCTGCAGAATACTTTCTGATAAAAGCATATATTTCCAAGATATTGCTTAAAGATGTGCTTTCTTTGGCTTACAGCACATTCTTGTTGGAGTTGTAATTCAAGTTGAGTCAAATGCTCAGATCTTAAATGTTCATCAGCATGAATTATATGTGTATATACACTCATGTAATGACTTACCAATCTAAAGAAGGCAGCCTCTCATTTCCCTCCAGTATGGCCCCCTTGCACTTATGTAGAATAAGTTTACATTTTCCCAAATAACATTTGAAGTTAAAAAATGTTGATGACTTTGTAGATAATATGTTTATCAGTTTTAGTATTTGAATATCAGAAGGCTTAAGTACATCTGTTTACTCCTGATAAATAGAACTATAAAGTATGTTTTAATGCGAGAGACAAACTCATTCATTCATGAAACACACATTCCCTATAATACATGAAAAAATATTTCATAGTAGAAATAAAGATTAAAACAAAAGTAGATATGACTAATCCTACTCTGAGAGCACTTAGAATTCATGTTTGTTTGGACTGATATCTGAATCTATCATTTTGAATTGACACATGTGGGGTGAATGAAGAACCAACTTTTATTTATTTAATAATTTTTTTGCCTACATGAAACTTTAACTATGATCAGCTGATAATCATATCACATTTGGATAATTAGATCTGTGGCTTCAATATTATCCACTCTAACCTGAGGTGAGGTTAAAAAAATACTCAGGTAAGCCATATGTCAGCATGTTTGTCTGGACCTGATGCATATACTGTGGTCTGTTTTGTTTTCTGCAGTAGTGTGACTAGATTGTATCCTCAGTCTGGTTGTTTCTATAGATTCTGCCTTTGGACTAGCTGCTTAGATCTTGGGCACACTTTTCTTGTATGATCTATTGTCTCCTGACCCAGGCTCAAAATTCCAGGGACACTTCTCACTTTCTGGCTTTCCTACTCTGCTCTGTATTATATATTCTTTTCTAAGACAGCATCTTACTGTGTAACTCCAGCATCCCTAGAGATTATGATTGAGGCATTGTTTGTTTCAAAGTCACAGCATTGCCACCCTGGCCTCCCTAGGATTGTATATGTGAATTACAGTGCCTAGATTGGGTCACATTCTTTCTATCACTTAGACATAAAGAATTTTAATGCCAGGCTTTGGGTATAAATATTTGCATTAAAAACAATTTCCCAACTCTTTTGATTCCAAAAGGAAAATAATATCTTTCACTATTGGAAAATTCCTTACATTTAAGTTTTATTTGAAATTCTCTTGAGGAATTCTATTTGCTTTAGTGAACTGATAAGATAATCTTGTGGTTCTTCCTTCTATGTAAAATTTATTAGTATTTGCAAGGGAGTTTGCTTTGCAGTGGAAATTCTGTTTGTAAGAGCAAGGCTTATTATTGGCCAAAATCCTTTAGTCAATAAAGCATACACACTCCGATGTGCATGTGCTCATAATAGTTTGACATGTTTTGCACTTGCAACTGCCTATGAATTATTTTCTTTTTTTATTGGATATTTTATTTATTTACAGTTCAGATGTCATCCCCTTTCCCCATTTCCCTTCACTAGAACCCCTATTCCATCCTCCCTCCTCCATTTTGCTTTTATACCATTTTAATTATATGCATGTATTAAGGTCAGTTCTAGGTTGTGGGTGTAGCAATACAATAGATGCAAATAGTCAAGGAACAAGCAAGGCAATAAACACAAATAGTCAAAGAACAAGCAAGGCATTAACCTCAATTATGTGACACTCCCATGATCACTGTTTATAAGGGCTTATCAGGATGACCAAATATCTGAGCCTCCTTCACTGTCCTAGCCCAAAGTCATTTTCATGTCTGAAGCTTACTTCCTTGTTCTAGCCTAAAATTTAGATTCCTGCCTGAAATTACTTCTTTGCTCTGGCCTAAGATTTAAATTCCTGTCTGAAATTACTACTTTGTTCTAGGCTAGTACTTAGATTCCTGCCTGAAATTACTTCTTTGTTCTAGAATAAAGTCAGATTCCTGCCTAAAGCCTACTTTCTTATCCTTGGACAATGTCATGTTCCTGCCAAGCAGCCCATTTCCTTGCCCTTGGCCCATGTCAGATTCTTGCCAAGCAGCCCCAAAGGCTCTCCACCTCTCCACCTTTTTTATTTCATTAACAAGACTGAGCTTTTCTTAGGTCATTCTAACAAGAATGCCTTCCTTACACATCATGGAATATGCATTATCCAAAGCAACGCACTTCCTTCTCGGGTTGGTAAGGCTCTGTGCAGAATCTTATGCATCCTTGGCTTGCCAGCATGTTAATTTAATAACTCTGTCTGGAGATCCATTTTCAGGTTTAAGCCATGTACTTTGGCTGCCAACATGTTGATGTTAAAGATAAGCTTTAACACGATGGGCAGGAATAAAAGAATTTCCAGGACAAAAAAGGGCTAACATGATCATGCTATATATGCCATTCTTGAAGCTTAACCAAAATAGAAATACTGACCTCAGGCCACCATTGGATTCATGTTAGTTCTAGAATTTACAGTGGTAGTCATTATAATTAGGAAGAAGTTTAAAGACACTTGCAGTGTATTTGTCATAACTGTAACACCTCTCTGGATGTTTTAGCATTACATAGTGAACTTGTGAATTTCAAGAATGCTGCTCTGCTGATCATTAATGTGGTAGATAACGTGGATTATTTTCAACATACCTAATTGAAAAAAAGAACTCAAAGTGAATTTGAGTTTTATTTTCCATGAGGAAGAAACAGTAAGAAAATAATCAGTGATGTATAGCTTAGTGGAGAACAAGAAAAATAAGGACTGGAGAGGGCACTTAGTAATTAAGAGCACTTGCTACTCTCAAGGAGGACACCAGAGTGATACCTAGAACCCAAATCAGATGACTCTAAACAATTTGTAATTATACCTCCTGGGGATCCAACACCTCTGGTTGCCATTGGCAACTACGCTTATGTGCATGTATTAATATATATTTAAGAATAAAAACATTTAAAAAGAAACAGCAAAATATTACAAATCATTCTCTCTGACACACACACGTGTGTTTTTTGTTATCACATAAATATATACATTCAGACAAATTTTATATATCATATATAAAGAAAGCCACATTCTAAATAACTTAATCTGTCATCATTTTGTTATTGTCTTTGCTGTATATGAGAGTTTGAATGAAGCATTAATTTTTATGTTTTGTAGAAATCTACAACTATGTAGTATTTACAGGCTAGAGAAAAGATATATATATATATATATATATATATATATATATATATATATATGGAATTCTCTTGATATTCTCTTCATAATTCTTCTGATATTTAGCTTCTTATATATACATTGCTTACATTCAATCAAACATATATAGGATTCTTTCACAAAATATTTAAGTTTTTGTCATTATGCTTTTGCTGAAGTCTTAGTAAGTTGTTATTTTTCTTGTCACAAACAAATTAGAACTGTCAACATTTTGTAAGCAGATTACAGCTGATTCTGCATTCTTTTAACTGCTCACCAGGTGCTAGCACTGTCTTGGTCACCTCTGACTCAGGACATCTCCCTGATCCACTGTGATGTGTGGGAACTATGTTAGAAGTTTTGAAAAATACCTCTCTACATGAAAGATACGTTGATTCATGAAGCATTTTTAATTAGTATGTTTTTAACTAGGTGCCAAGATTACACCAAGGCAAATACAAGTCCCTTCAGCCAATAATACTGAGTTAGAATTCTATTTGCCAAAGTATAAAATAAGATTTGTTCTTCATTTCAAAGTTCTGAAAACAAACCGGAGCAAGCTGGGATATTTGGACAAGAAAAAATGGAGATATTGTGAACTATCTTATTTTATTTCTGTACTGATTAAAGCTCATCTCCTACAGTAACCAAATTTAGCACATGTAGAAAAACATAGGATTATAAATTTATATGGCCATGCCTGGCCTTTATTCCTTTAATTTTAATGTAACTGTCTAGAATTTAATCAAAGTGTGTTCTTATATTAAAATTACAATTTATCAAAGACTTAAACGTTATAAATTTAACTGTAAAGCTTTAGTAATTTGAAAAACTAAACTAAACAGGAAAATAACTTGCTTTGTAACATTCACTGGGTACAGAATTCTTAGATAGATTACCAAATGTATGGCACAGAAATGCAAGTAGATGCTGTGTTTGCATCAAGCCAAATCTCTGTACCAAAATGAACAGCCAATAGCATGAAGCGACAAAACAGATATTGGGAGATATTTTTGAAATCCATGTAATAAAAGCAGCCATATAGTAAACATGTGAGAAGCTCAATTAACTCAAGAGCAAGATCCCATGAAACAACAGGAATTTTAAATTATCCAGTCAAATAGGATAGGGGCATAAGGAGCCACTTCTTAGGACAAAGGCACAGAAATAGTCAGCAGATGTTAACAAGTTTTGTCATGAAAATTAAAATTAAAATTCCCATAAAATATTACTTCATACCTGAGAAAATGGCTATTTGTCAATACACAGAAGTTGTTGGTATCAGGGTTTTGGCACCAATGATGTGTTTATAAAAAGATAAAGAGAGTATTTTCTGTGAGTGTTTG
The DNA here is from genome assembly GCF_011762505.2 of Arvicanthis niloticus. Taxonomy (NCBI): domain Eukaryota; kingdom Metazoa; phylum Chordata; class Mammalia; order Rodentia; family Muridae; genus Arvicanthis; species Arvicanthis niloticus. The sequence goes on from NC_047665.1 coordinate 35,512,812, forward strand.
TAGAGATATGGGGGAAAGGGATGTTTCAGCGGGTCCATGCCAAGGCATTGCTTGCCCCTGAGGAACCAAACACACCCTGGTATAGTATAGAATAGAGTTTATACAGGGCATGGGGAGGGGAGCCAGGAGGGTAGGAGAGGCAGAGAGAGGGAGGGAAAGAGAGAGAGAGAGTGAGAGAGAGAGGAGAGAGAGAAGAAAAGTAGAGGAGCAGAGGCTAGCCATGAGCACATGGAGAGGGGATAAAGGAAAGGGGAAGGAATGAGGGAACAGGGAGAAGCAAGAGGCAAGAGACAGCAAGAGATCAAGAGAGAGAGGAAGGGGCAAGCAGCCCCTTTTATAGTGGGCCAGGCCTACCTAGCTGTAGCCAGGTAGGCTAACAGAAGGCACATGCTGGCAAAGATGTAGAGGAACCCTAGAGCACTGTGGTTGGGAATTTAACCTAATACAGGTTCTCTAGAAAAGTAAACATGGATCTTACCATGTGACCTAGCAATTGTATCACCTTTACACACAAATGTAACCAGCATTTCAATGAGGTCACAGTACAATGTTTATTGATGAACTATTCACAAGAGCTAAGCTATGGGATCAAACTAATTGATTATCAAGCAACAATGGATAAAGAAACTGATTTACCCATACCCAATAGAATACTATTTAGCTATATAAAAAAGATACATTTCTGTCATTTGGAAAAGCCTCAAAAAATAAGCACACAAACAAAGGGAGCCCTGTATAACTGTAATCTTGATACCTGGGGGGTAGACATAGAAAGGTGGTCAGTTCAAGGTTAACCTGGGCTACCAAGGGATCTGGTTCAAAACAAAGATAAATATAACCAGATGTTTTTTGAGAGACAGGATACAGTTTCAAACAATAGAATAATTCAAAATGGATCTTGCAAAATATCAATTTGGTGGAACAAAAGAAAAGCCACATCCCTGTTCAAATATCTAGTTTCTGATGCTCTTCCTACACTGGAACACTTATTTACCAGAGAAAAACACAATAGTAAATATTGTCTCTATATGCCATCATAGTCTTTTAGATGCTGAATATCTCTATAAATATATTTTGAATCTAATGATTACAAACTGCAGCTGGGTCCACAATAACAACTTAGTTTGTGACAATGGCTTCTAATGTAATTTCCTTGTTTCAGCTGCTATTTCTCATTTATTTTACAAATATGAGGCTTCTTCATAGTTTTCGTTTTTATAGGTTTTTAGTATGTCAAGTTTTATTATCTGAGAACAAGTTGATGTTTTCCCTTGGCATTTGTCACAGCAAAGTAAGTGAGTTCATTTTGATTCTCCTTCTAAGTCTTTGCATGTGCTTAGGTTCTTTATTATGTTATAATATTCCCTGAAAAGTTTAACAAAAAGTTTATTGTGAGCATCCTTGACACACTGAAATATAAGAATACAATCATTTCAAACTTTCTTTTAAATTCATGTGTTACAACTTAAAAGATAGACCTTGATGTCCAATTAGCATATTTTTTTCCAAAAGCAAAATTTAAGGAATACGCATGAATAAAAACAGAATGAAAAGGAGCATAACCACAACAACGCCTTAAATTATCCCTTGTGCCTAGTGGGACATTTTAAAAAAGAAATGCATTTATTCTAGTTTTCACTAGTCTGTGTTGTTGTGTGTGTGTGTGTGTGTGTGTGTAGAGCATACCTGTGATTCAGGCACATATGTATTAAGATTACAGGACAATTTATTGAAGTCAGTTTTCTCTATCATATGGGTCCAGAAGTTAACCCCAATCATCATTCTTGGGAAAGGTACTTTTACCTGAAGAGATGTTTCATTGACTCGTTGTTTTAGAAATTTAAGGGAACATATTTTTTTATTTATATTTTTATGTGTGCCTGTGTTTATGTATACACATACATACATACATACACACATGCATGTGCTCATGAGTGTGTGTGAGTGTACATGCATATACACACATACAAACACACATATACATGGGTACAGGTACCTATAGAGTCCAGAAGAGAGTGTCAGATCCCCTGGAGCTGGAGTTACAGGCAGATTTGAGTCTTCTAATATGGGTGTTGGAATCCAAAGACAGGTCCACTGCAAGGATGGGAAGCACTCTTAACTGTTAGTCTTTGATTCTATCCTAATTTGTCTTAAACATGAGATAGTGTACAATGTAGTTTTAGAGGCAAAGGTCCATGTAGTTACATCATTACTGGCCAGAGTATGGAAGAGAAGTTAGGCAGGAAGAGGCTATGAGCAAACTGATGCCTTCTGAACTAATCTTCTAATGCCTTCTGAGTATGCTACATTTAATGGGAGGAAACTCACCCATCATATGTAAGTTTGTAAATGTTGAAACATAAAACTGTGGAAACACCCATTTGACAAACCATCAGAAGTCATTATTTTTTGTTTTTCTCAGGCTAACGTTTATAATAAAAGTATTTCTGAGAAAAAAGCATGAAGAATGACTAAATACACACCCCATAAAATGTTTTCAGAGCATGTAAAATCCATGCCTAATATGATCAAAGAAAAGCCTTTAATTTTGTCTTCAGATAATTTTTAGCATTTCAACTCAGCACATCCGCTCCTACACTAAATGACTTTTGATTGGCTAAAACCAAAAATAAAATTAAAGTGAGGTGACATAGTTCCCTTGTTACGATAAGAATAACTTGTTTTCACTGAAAGCCTCGTGGTAGCAGATACACAAAATATAATCATATTCTCAAATATGACAAAGGAAAATGGGTTGTTTGATCTAAGCAGAAAGAAGCCCCTTTCACCAGAACAAAGCATGCAAGTTATGGCTGGAGAATAGCATGGCATGTTCCTATTGGCTCATTGCTGTGTGTATCTTAAATAAACTAGCGATGAGAAACAATAGAGTTTACTAATATAGTCATTATGCAGTTGGTAAATGTTATGTACGTATTTATGTATACTATCTGGAATTCCATTCACCGTATGAGGTGCTACATGTATGAAGATCCATTCCACCTATGGTGTCCACCTAATTGCCAATATCAGGAATATATCGTGTATGCAAGAACAAGGAGATGAGGTGGTTAGAATGCATTGAAATCAGAATGGTGAAGCACCATCTTTGAAACCCTGATTTTACACAGTCCTAGTTGTAGTCATAAACCCAACACAAGCAAATTGACAGGGGTTCAAATACAGGTATCTTAAGCTTGAATCCTATTTCCTTGTGGCATCCTTTCCCACCTAAGTTCTGATATGTTGAACACACTACTTGGCTATTCGGTTACTCCAAATCTTATTAAATAAACTAGGAATCGTAATAACATTGACTGTCTTAGAACTGTCCTAAGAATCAGATGATCTTATATTTAGAAGTGCTTATGTCAGAGCCTTTTATAGACTAGTGATAGCTATCCCATTCCAGATGCCTAATAATGTTTTTGTACATAGATTATACAGTGTTATCTGCCTACATGTACTTATGCAGAGGTGCTTGCTCCCAAGATTTATCTTGTCTTGATTTTTGAGATTATTTCATGGCAGGTTATTTATTACAGAATGCAAACTAGAAAGCTTATTTATTTAAGCTCTAGGAAAAATCACACAAATCTAAACTGCAGGGATATAGATGCAACAAAGTGCTAATAATGTGCATGATATCATAGAAGGAAGTGGTTAGAATAAAGGGGTGTTAGTGTTGGTCTTTCAGGGGAACTTTGGTACTATAAATAGTACAGGGCATCCTACAGGAGTATGAGTAACTGAGTGCTACACAGCATATATAAGAAAGAATTTTTGTGTGTTTATCACCAGCAACATGTAATAGAAACAGTATTAAGAAATTCAAATTATCTTTAGTTTTTATGGAAATAGCATGTGATACAATGGACATAAATTTTCTGTATGTCAAATCCAGGAAAGCTTTTAATGAGGTCAATCAATCTTGACAATATGCTCCTTGCATGAGAGATATAAGAAAAGACTATGATCTTTGTAATATCAGGTATCATTTCAGAGAAAGCACCAAATAACTCATAATTTCCTAATTTTTTCCTTTATTTGGGCAACATTGGACTTGATTTTTTAAGAAACCAGTTGACAAGACTATGTAAATATTACCGATGAGAAGACCAAGGAACTAAAGTATTCACATAAATCTACAATGCAAATCTTTGCCCAAACCAACACTAAGTTGTGAAGCATTGTATCAATATCCAAATGGTTTTCCCTTAAACCATGTAGGCCTTAGAGGATGAAGAAGAGCACACTGCTATTGGTAACCTACAACATAAGCTTCTTTGAATTCCACATCGCATTTGATTTACTTGATCAGTTCCCAAATCTGCTTTTGAGGCAGTTTTTGGCTTTGACTTAAATTGAAAACACACAAGTACCCAAATAGAACAATGTGGTATTTTCACCAAACATAGAAGAAGAAATGTTGGTAAGATTGTTAGGATCATTCAAAGAATGGTTTCCCAATGTTTTCCAAAGAGAGTGGATATGCAATAAACAAATGTCCACACATTCAAATTTTCTTTTCACAAAACCCATATAGAAACTTTGAAAATCCTGTCCACAGTTCTATCATCCACATAATATATTTGGGAACAATAAAGCTGGAGCCTTGCAGAGGCTTGTGCTCCATGCTATTTTTATGTAAATGGAAAGGCTTGAGTTTGTGGAGAAGACTCCCCAGCAACAGATCAAGTGCCTTATGACCCTACTCATCTGAGCTAATAAAACAGTAGTCACAAATGCTTGAAGGAGGTCATATTCTAAGATATAGTAGTATTTGACAGTAGGTGAGAAATTTATTACTTAAGATGCCAAAATATCTTAAAGACATGAGTTAGTTATACTTTACTCAAAGGCAGTGAATGGTACCAGTTCCAGACTGAAAGAGACATTTATGTTTACAAATCTATACATTTTTAGATAACTCCTTAATTAGAAATACTCTAAATATTTAGACCTAAATCTTACCACTAACCGTATTTTCAGATCACCACCTACAAGCAGTGTTCTGCCTCTGTTTGACACTAAACTATCATCTACTGTTTCTCTTCTCTGTGTAGACTCTAACAACAGTCATTGTCTATATTCTTACCACTGTCACGAACTGATGTTCTATAATATGTTATAAAAAAGTACTTTGTACAACTCATCCATGATTCAAACTCAGAGAGTGACCAGAGTCAAAAAGTTTACAGATCTGGAAGATATTAGAGCATTCTTGCTCCTGAGTTAGGAGAAAATAGATGTGTGATTCCATGAGCTGTAACAATTTTTCCTCTTCAAGGAGATAAAGATAGTTTGGGGTATCACCTGGAAAACATTTTAATCCAAATATCTGGCTCTTTCTTTCTATTTAGGAATTGAGTTATATCCAGCCCCTTGAGATTGAAAGAATTCAAGTATACCTTACAAATAGCAGCCATGTTAACATAAAGACTGAATCATCTTATTGTTTTTCTTTAGATGCTGGGGAATCAAATCCAAGGTCCTGTTTATTCTAAGTGAACACTAAGCTATTCTCCCAGCCTTTTGACTTATGTTCTATTTTTTAAAAAATCTTTCTGGCTGATAATACAGCATAGTTGGTGTATTCATGCTTGCTATGCCATTAGGAGGGTATACATTTAGATCTCTAGCATCAATATGAAAGCTAGATATAGTGGTGTTCATCTGTACTTGTATCAGTAGGGAATCAAGGCAAGCAGGCTTTTGGATCTCAGTAGCCCTATAGTATAGTTAATTCAATGAGCTAAAGGTTGAATGAAAAAGCCCCATCTCAGAATAAAATAAATACAATAAAAAATAAAATATAGCTTTTATCTTCCTGAGCCTTGCCTAGCTTCTTTGAGCATTATGAAGCATTATGAAGAAGTTTGGGCTCCTTCAGCCATAATCCTCAAGGAGGAGGCTTAGAGCTCAATTCCAGTTGGGTTTCTGTCCATCTTCTGTCCACATGTGAGAACTAGCTCCCATAGTGCCTGAAGGACCTATGCAAGCTTTTAAAGGAGAAAAGTAAACAAGAATAGTGCCCAGCTTGCAAACAAGATTTGAAAAATGAAAACATCAATTGACAGATCAACATGGATGGAAGAAATCTCACAAGTCTGAGCTTCTACATGAAGAGCAGCAAGCCATTAATGGTTGCTGAGAGCACAAAAATCAGTATTTTGCATAGTCGAGTCTCCTGATAGGTTATACAGTCTCAAGCAATCAGCTGGAAATATTCATTCACTCCAGCAACACTAAATGAACTCAACAAGTTATATTTATTAATATTTGTGTATCTGTGAATCGATTTAACAATAATGATTAAAGAATAAGAGACCAAAAATTTAAGAAGGAGCACAAAGGTATTAAACAAAGGCAGAGATAGAAGAAACTGATGTAAATATATCCATATATGAACTTTTTGAAAACAGAAATAGAAAAATGTAGAGAAATAATTGAAGGAAATACTCATTACCAACATAAGGCTTCTTACGTTGCACATACATGCACATAAGTGCATTATCACCTGTGTACACCACCATCAGCTGTAACTAGCAAACACAGTATATTGCACACACTGTGATTACTCAACCTTCCTTGATACATTGGGCATCTTCCTTTCCTTTTCTTCTTTGTCTGCCTGCTTTTTAAAAAAGTATCTTGTCATTAGAGAAATGTAAGTGAAAGAAATCCATAGTGAGACATCAGTATGGCCGGAATAGATGAAAGTACTGAAAATAGCAAACACTGGAATTGAATATGGAAGCAGTGGGATTCTTAGGCCTTGATGACTTCAATATAAAATGGGTAATAGCTCCAGAAATGAGCATGACAATTCTTACAAAACTGTATCTGCAACTACTATGAGACACACAATTGCACCTCTGGGCAATTTCACCCTCATTGGTGAAACATTTGTTCACAAAAAACCCTGTCTATGACTACTAATAGTGACGTTTTTTTCACAATAGCTTCAAAATGGAAACAATAGACTTGTTCCACAATGGGTGAATGGTTAAATAAAAGATACTATGTCCTTGCTTTGGAATACTATTCAGAGTAAAAAATTATGTATCAATGCACACAATAATGTATATGGATCATGAGATAGTTAAGATAGGCTGGGTAGAGAAGATACAAAGATAATAGATTGTAGTAGTCAATAACAGTCACAAATGACAAAATCATGTGACAATCATGAGTAAAACGGTGGTTAGTGGGGTTGGTATAATAGTAAGCTGAACAGCCCTGTGTGTTGCTCAAGGATCTTGGTGACAGCAGGATAGCTCTTCATCTTAGCTGAGGTGGCACTTCCTTGGCTCTGTACTAGAGTTGCACAGAGATGAACACACCTATACTTAAAACAAGTACAGGAAAAACTGGTAAATTCAGATGAGAGCCTTTAAAACATTGATTCGTTTATTAGTGGTGGGTGTAAGAGTTTCCATGTGGAAGTTGAGACAGGATGCAGGAGTTAATTTACCCCTTTCCACCACCTGGGTTCATGGACTTGATCTAGATCACTAGGCCTTGCAGAACATATCTTTACCTGCTGAGTCAGGCCCTGGCTCACTACAGTCCTTCAGATAAACCAATGTCAATTTTCTGGATGGCAACATGATGCCTTAGATAGACAAAATATTACTCTTAGGTAGGTAAGGACATGGTATGTCTTCGTACTGCTAGGTAGATTCTGTTTAAAATCTAAAGTTGCTGCAAAAACAAGTAAGCATGATTTTAAATTAAACAAATTAGTAGTATATAGAATAATATCTATAACAAAGATGTCAAAGTTTACTTTCAGAGAAACTGGGTGAGCCTTAAAAAACAGGGTAATATATCACTGATAAAGCGATGAAGGATCCATGACATCATCAAAGTGGAAATTCTCTTGTACCTCAGGCTGAAATTCTACCAGTTCTATTAGGATTCTAGTCTCCACTCTGTTTGACAGAACACTTAAGGAAAAAACATCAAGAGTAGCTAAAAAAGCTTCCTTGGTTACAATCATCATGGACAGAAAGTATGCTAGTAAGATAAAAGAGCAGTTAGAAAAAGGACCAGGACTCTCCGGTGAGATTGTTCATTCCTAGAAACAAGTAGCTGATTCTACAAGTGGAAAGGAGTTAAGTGTCTCATGTGGGAAAAGATCAGATAATGTTTCTTCCTCCGAGCATCCATTCAAACCACATCCAGGTAGATCTGAAATATAAAAATAAAAAATAAAATTATAAAACTTACTTCAAATTCCATTTTAAAAACCAGAAAAATCAGCCTGGCATATTGTTCATGCATATGACATCAGTATGTCAACACTGAGAAGAATATATATATATATATATATATATATATATATATATATATATATATATATAACTTGCAGCAGCTATGAGTACCTGTAATATTCTTGAACACACTTGAACCCATGGACATTTCATCAGAGGTAGGGGATGGCCTATAACACTCTATTCTCCCTAAAGGATTATTGTATATTAATGGCTGCCTGAGGACAGAGAAGGATAATTTTCTTCAGTGATGTGGACACTGTTAAGATGTCCATACTCCCATAAATAGTCACCAAATTTAAATGAGATTTGTTTGAAAAACAGTTTTGGCAGAAGGAGGGAGATAGAAGAAGGTAAGATAGAGGCAAAACCAGTGGAAATGCTTTGTATACATGTATAAAACGACAAGGCATTTTGTTAAAAATTGGCCAAGCATATTAATTATGGTATGAAAGATTTACATCACCTAGGCAGGTGATCACTGATCACATGCAGAAATAGTGCCAGCTGTAAATATATACCCCAACAGCCTTGTCTGCCCATCCCTTGAAATGGAAGAAGCCATCCCCTGGTACCATTTTGGATATCTATATGTAGAAAGCATACATGAAAGATTACTTATCTTTTCTAACACTAAGTAATCCCACAGAGCATATTCTAAGAAGTTTATAATGGCAGTTATTCAATAAAACCACAGTAATCCGAAGAAATATAAATGACCTCAATCTACAAATGTCATTCAATTATAAATATAAAAACTGTAAAACTGAATGATCAAGATAATTACAAAAGGTACAAATTTTTAAAAATGTGTGTACATGTGTGAGACCAAGTACTCAAATTTATGTGTCCAGATGAATTGTTGATGGATGATTGGATGGATGGATGGATAAATGGGTAGATGGATGGATGGATGGATGGATAGATGAATGAATAGACAGACAGATAGACTGACAGTGAACACAGATATCCATATTATTTGAAATAGCAATTTCTTAGCAAATATAAAGGGCAAGTGTTGGGAGTAAGGCTTTAGCTGATGCTTTGTTGTTGTTTTTTGTTGTTGTTGGTTTGTTTGATTGTTTTTATATGTTCTAGGGGTTGGGGGGGCTCTTTACAGCCCCTTTGTGCTCTTTGGTTAGCTGCACAGTCTGTGGGAGCTTCCAGGGGTACAGGTTAGATGATACTGTTAGTCTTCCTATGGGGTTGTTATCCTGTTGGGTTTCTTCAAATCCTCCCCAAACACTTCAATAGGGGTCCCTGACCTTTGCCCAATGTTTGGCTGTGTCTGTCTCAGTCAGCTGCTGTGTAGAACCTCTCAGAGGATAGCCATACCAGGCTTCTGTTTGCAAGCACAACATAGCATCATTAATTAGTGTACGGGATTGAGGCCTGTCCATGGGACTGGTCTCAAGTTAGGTTGGTTACTGGTCAGCCATTTCTTCAGTCTCTGCTTTGTATTTACTCACTGATAAGTGAATATTAGCCAAAAACATACAGAATACCTGTGATACGCCCCACAGACCCAGAGAAGGTAAATAAAAAAGGCCCAAATGAGGATGCTTGAATCCCACTTAGAAGGGGATCAAAATGGTCAAGGGAGGCAGAGAGAGGAAAGGACCTAAGTGGGAGAGGGAAGAGGAGGCAGAAAGGGGGCAGAATCAGGTATAGGAAGAGACAGGAGAAAGGCTCAGATGACCAGGAATATGAATGGAAATATGCAGCTGCCAAGGGTGAGGGGTGCTGGGAATCTCTAGGAAGTCCCAAAGAACTGGGATGAGGGATGCTTCCAGGAGTCGATGAGGGTGACTTTATCCATATGCCCAACAGTGGGAGGTATGAAACTTGAAGAAACCACCTACAGTAGCCAGACAAGCCCTCCAGTGAGAGATGGGGACATCATCCCACCTACAAAACTTTTGACCCTAAATTGGCCCTGTGTAAAAGAAACAAATTCAAGGGCTTCAGAGTTTTAAAGTTTTTGAATGATCCAAGGTGAAGAAGGCACACCATGGTAACATCTGCTAAATCTCAACAATAGTGTCCTCCTTATCTGCTACAATAACTTTTATGTATTAAAAATGCTTAATAATTTGAGGCAAATTTTCTAAGCCATCGGAAAAGATAGAGGCAACAGACAGATAGCAACATTTCTAGTCATAAACCTGTGGCAATTTTATTTTATCCTTCCAACTCCTAAAGCAGTAATAATCTAGAGAATGAGATGTTCTTCTGGGAGGATTGAATGCTGTGGGTACAAGTGTTCCCCTGGACGGTTTGAACTGGGGGCAACATTCTGCAATCACTCTTCTTCATTGCATGTATATCCCAGAGTCAGGATAGTGGAAGAATGCCAGTATTTTGAGTAGCGGTGAACGTTGCATAGTGCAGGACAGATCCCTGTGTAGGAAAGCACATACAGCAGTATTGACAAATGCCTGCTCAGGTCTTTTCAGTATGGGTTTCTGAATGTCAGAAGGTACAGCCCATCTCCACACATCTGGCAGCTCGGGAAAACATTAGGAGTCTGTCTGTCTTCAACAGTTCTATAGAGTACAGCAGTTCTGAGAAGAGTTTTTCTTCTCCTTGGTGATTAGTTTTATTGAATATGAAAAAAAATAATTAAGTGCCTCAATAATTTCCAGACTTTTATGAACATGCATTTTATTTTCAAACAGGTCTTATTCTATTGTCTACTCCAGTTTGATTCCCAGTCATTAAGATAAAACTTTGGATCAAAAAAAATTTTAATACAAGGAGGATTTTAAAATCTGCAGGTATTTTTCTTAGATTATAAACTCTTCATTGCCCCACACGTAAAATATATTAACAGCCATCTATGAATGTATTAGAAGTACAAGTGTTGTCTATGAAGATGAAATAATATCAGCTCTTACTACATATAGGTTTGTGTTTTCTGTCAGATATGATAAACATTACTTAAAGAAATTAAGAGAAGAAAGGAGTTATTTAACTTACAGTTCCAGGTCATGGCCCAATGCTCAGAGAAGTTATGGTAGGAACTCTAGCAGGAACTTGAAGTGGAACAAAAAAACCCAAACAAACCAGAAAACAAACAAGCAAATGAACAAACAAACAAACAAAAATACATTGAGGACCACTACTTGTTGGCTTGCTCACAGGCTGGTCATTAGCTAGCTTTTTTTATGCCCTTATAGCCACCTGCCTGTGGGATGATGCCTCCCGTGGTTAGAATAGGTATTCCTATATTGGCTCCAGTTTAAAAAAAAAAAATCTCCATACAGACATACCCAAACCCTAATATTACCCTGGCAATTTAGGCTTTCTTCTGAGATGACACTAGTAAAGGAGAGTCAGTGAAACTTGAGCTATCTGGAAAACCAGGGATGACCCCATTACAAAGGGCTTTTTTTTATTATTTATTTATTTATTTTTTTTGCTTTTGGGGTTGTGTCCTCTGTCACCTTGTGAAGACATGTCACCCTTTACATTTCAGTCAGTAAAAGTTACAAAGTTTTAATTGCTGGCTGTTGGGATCAATCGGGGTGAAGGAGAGAAAGTCTGGAAGTGGGATGTTCAGGAACCTACACAGTGTCTGACAAGAGCTCCTGTATCAATGGTCCCTCTGCTAACCTTCCCATCCACTTGATGGGAACTCTTTGTTCTAATAAAGTTTGCCAGTTTTTCTTCTTTCTTCTCTCTGAAGCTTATGTTCCTCTGTTCTCAGCTCTCACCATCTGTACCTCTTTCACTCTCTGGTACAGACCCCTTTGAGTTATCTGAGTTGGTAGGCACATGACGGTCACCTCTCTCTCTTGGAGGACCATCACTCGTCAACTGTCACTAGGCTTTTCTGACACCTTTGCTTCCTCTTTATGTATTCTTTGTCCAGGTTGTACAATTCTTTGTTTATCTTGTGGAATCAAATCAATAATAGCACTAGATGACCACACTGTACCCAGATTCCCAGTGACACGATGCAGTATCCAGTTGACAGTGAAAGATAACTGGGACAATAGAAAATTAATATTTTTGGTTAGTTATTCTGAAAAGCAATGAAAAGTTTCTTTATCAGGATTATCATAGCCTTAATGAAAAATAGCACATCAACCAAAAGACTAAGTATACTAGAGTCTGAAAAACTGTGGTAAGAAAAGAAAATTTCCCTCTGAACATTTCAGACTTTAAATCACTATAAAAAGCGGACATTTCAAATTCAAACTTCAACATTCCAATTTCAAATCTAAAATTCAAAAGTGAACATTGCAAAAGTGAACATTTCAGACTTTAAGTCACTAAAAAGTGAGAATCAGTGACATCATGGTGGCGGTCTGCCAAGTCCTGGAACCAGACTAAAAATTAAGTGTACAGGATCAGTTTATCTTGTTTTTCATGCCTCAGTTGCTGAAGAATTTCTCATAATGTTTAAATTGGTAAATATGTAGAGTTCTCACAACATTGCCTAGTAGACGTGTAGTTTCATGGTCTTCTTGATGCACTATCATTGGAAAGTCACAATGTCCAGTCATTCAACCGAACATCTAATATGAGTTTTTGTGTGGTGATACCTTGAAAACTTAACTGTCCCTAATCAGTGGGTTGTCAATAGGAAATATCATCCTAGATTTTTCTATTGGTTCTGATAATAAGTGAACAGGCTTCCATAAAACAGAGGGTATTTGTATGCAAGAGGCAAAGCCTGGAGATGGATGGAAGATGGGTTGGTATGGGTCACAGGGGACAAAGTTTAAGTCAGACAGAGGAATAGTAACTGGCTGTTCAGAATGGAACATAATGTTTCATGTGATTAAAAACTACTGGAAGAGTAGATTTTAAATGTTCTACCACATAATAAAAAAAAATGGTAAAGATGAGGACTGGAGAGATGGCTCAGCAGACCACTGGTTTCTCCTTCAGTGGACCCAGGATTGATTCCTAGAACACACACGTGGCTCACCACCCTCTCTAACCCCAGTTCTAAGGGATCTGATACTGTTTTAACGCCTCCAAGGCCTTATTTGCACAAGTTATACACAAGTAAACAAGTAGGCAAAACAAGCAATATGTATTAAAAAAGGTAAGTAGAACTAGAAATAAACAGGGTTCTTCACAATAAACATGAAAGAAATTCAGAATATTATAATAAGAAAATACTATAAAAACCTATATTTCATTAAATTGACAAAAATTAAAAAGTAAATTTCTAGATTCATTCAAGCCACTAAAATTAAACCAAGAAAAGATTAATTATCTGAACAAATCTATAAAAATAAAGAATTTAAAACAGTAATAAAGAGGCTTCTAAGTAAAACAATGTTCAGGCCCAGATGGATGCATAGGACAATTCTACCAGACTTTCAAAGAAGTGCTACAGCTAATTGTTTTCAAATTAAAAACAATGACAAAACAAAACAAAAATAACAGTAAGAAAGGAAAGAAACAAAATAAGCACTACAAAATTTTTTTTCATGAAACCAGTACAATCCAAATATCCAAACCAAGTTAAGATTCAACAAAATAAAGACTATTGGTCATTATTAAATCTATGCTCATAAGGCATATGAGCATAGATTTAAAATTCTTCAATAAAATACTTGCAAACTGGATACAGACATACTTAATATGTATGATTAAAAGGTTTTATTTAAAATATCAAAACATATTATTCTCTATGACCAAGTTAATCTTCTATGACAAAATTGGCCTTATTGCAGAGATGAAGAGATGGCTCAACATATACAAATCAGTAAATATAATAAATCATATAATAGATCTTTAGGGAAAAGTAACATGATCATTTTCATAGACGTGAAACCCCCAACATCTATTTATAATAAAGCCCAATAATTAATATGGCTAGAGACTATAATATTTAAAAAGTTACATGAAAAATCTACAACCTACATTGTTCTAAATGGAGAAAAGCTGGAAGCAATCTCCTTGATACTGGGGATGGTGTATTCTGTCCACTAATATACCTTCTCAATATTGGACAGGAAACACTAGCTGGAGTAATAAGAAAAGAGAAGTAAAGATAATTGCATAGGAAAAAAAGTCAAATTATTCATGTGTCTAGATTATACGATATATGAGATGCCAAAAAATTATACCAGAAACAATCAATGTTTTCAGCAAAAGGGCAGGACACAACATCAACTTACAAAATTCAATAGCTGTTCTACATACAAAACATAAATACAAATGGAAAGTGATCATGGCTAGGTACAAATTCATAATGGCCTCAAAGAAAATAAAACATCTAGGAATAATACTAACACAGAGGTAAAAGAGTGAAAGACTTCTATATAAAAACTTTAAATCTCTAATATAAAGATAAGTATTAGAAAATGTAGACATGTCCCATAATTTGTACAGTTAATACCATAAAAAATGAAAATTTTACTAAAAGTCATTTATAAATTTCATTTCATTTCATTTTTTACAGAAATAGAAAACTAATTCCAAAATTCATAATGGAACCTCAAAACACCCCCAGATAGCCAAAGTAATCCTGAATAATAAGAACAAAATACAAAGCAATGCTGGAGAAATGACCATTGAAGACCTCCAGACACATAATATAATCATAGTAAAGAAACAGCAAAAAAATGAAAAAAAAAATAAGAAGAAAAGAAAAAAGAAGTCACATGGACCCATAGAACAGAGTACAAAAGCCTAACATGAAGACATGTCATAACATTATGTACTTTAAAAAGATGTGACACAAAATCATCTTCACCAAATGGCACAAGGAAGATGGGGCATCCACATGTTGAAGAATAAAATTCGATCTATGTTTATCAACTTGCACAAAAACTAACTTCAGTGGTTCAAAGACATAAATGTGAAACTTCCAGATGAAAACGTAGGGATTAGTACCCTTCATGATACGGGTAGAAACGAGCTTCCTGAAAAGGACTCCACTGGACCAAGGATTAAAGCTAACCATTTGTAAATGGTAAATTCATAAACAAACAAAAAAAATTAGTTCTTTCTGTATCAGCAAAGAAACAATAAATTGAATGAGACAATGTTGCATGGTCTTTGTCATCTGTGGCTCCTAATCTTCAAATGTGCAAATATAAACTGGAGAAAGCACAGAAAGCAGGAAATTTAAAAGGAACCAAAGACAAATGGACAATAGAAGGTAGAGGAGCATGGTAAGTATAATTTGAAGAAGGTAAAAGGGGAAGGTGGGGTGGTAACTGGGGAGGTGTTGGGAAGGGAGGTCAATACAGAAGGAACAGGGAGGAATGTAATATAACAGTAAGCACATTTTTAAAAAGTCATTAAGAATACTATTTACCTAAAATTATGTGCAGTACATATATATCAATACATATACATACACATAGTTAAATGAAATCTTCCTTCCTGGGCTAGCAATGCTTTCCTCAAGAGCCATAGATTATCAAATATAGACACAAATTAAATTCTAGGAATGTAAATCTCCCTTTTTTATTTAGAAGTGCACAGAAACTACTAAAACATCATAGGCTATTTATGTTGCCCTTGATTGTCTCCTAGAAGTTGAAAGTAAATCCCTATTGCTGAAGATACCATATAGAGTAGACATAAGATTCAGCGAATCCTAGTAAGATCTCACCTGAAAGCGTCCAGTCTAAGAGCTCACTTTTATGCTACCAGAAGGTGCTATGAAAGCTTACTGGGGAGAGAAGCAACCAGAAGTCCTTCCAAGCTATGACACCTATGGATTGTAACAACAATCATAGCACACCAACTATAATGGTACCATGGTGCTACTCATATCTTGGATGAACCAAACCCTGTTCAACAAGAAAGAAATCATGCTTGTTACTGGAAATCTAGCTAACTATCCAGGGCTCATACAGCCATGGGTCTTAGAGGGGAACCTACAACAGACACTTTAGTAAATCTGTTGGGGGCCGACTTTTAGCAGAAAGAGGCTATCAGCTTTGCAGCCATCTTGAGCCATATACCCTGACATGAGACTTGGATTACAATAGCCTACAACAGCTGAGCACACTCTGATAACATCTTGCTTTAGATACCCAGGACTTTCCTTGGGTGTGTGAGATTAAAGGTGTGTGAGATTAAAGGTGTGTGAGATTAAAGGTGTGTGATTTAAGAGTGTGATTTAGAGATCAGAATTAGAGACAAGACTTAAGGGCCTGACCAAATTAAAGGCTTGACCAAAAGGCATGGCTTAGAAGTGAGACATATAAAGATGAGAGGCAGACAGAAGAGAGATCAGAGAATCAGACACTTTAGAGAGTACAACTTGGAGAACAATTTGGAATAACAGAGATTCAGACACTAGGAGTAGGAGTAGACATTAGACACTCGGAAGAGAACAACAGGAGTACAACTAGGAACTAGGAACTAGGAACTCAAGACTTGGGACTTGGACTAGGAAAAGAGACTGAAGAATAAACGGGATTGAATCACACTCTGTCTGGTCTCCATTCTTCCAGTCCGTCCTCACTCTCTCTCTTGCTGAACCCTGACCCCCAGACCTGACGGCAGCTTGGGCCGGGATATAGTGGCCGCCAAATGCGGGGCAGCCTGGGCCTCAACATTTTGCTCGGGCTGCAACTTTTTTGGCCGCCCGAACGTGGGCTAGTGCGGTTCTCAACATAAATCAGCATAATTCTCAACTTCATTCCCAACATTTGTCTTCATACTCACAGGACAGTATAGTTTTTAACCCCCAACAAGGAAAGTTCTTTTTGCAACAGACTGAGACCATTAAAGAAAGCCACAAATGATCAAAATGTAGAGAAGTGGTGATCTGATTCTGTGATGCCCAGCCCCAGCTGATAAATCTGCATCGTATACCTTCTGTATCTAGGCTTGGAGGAAGAAGAGAGGAATAGACATCTGCTATGAGAATGTCTCCTAGAAATGACAGGGAAGCATCACCCATGAAGTCTCAACAATGCAGCTTCACGAACAAGGGTGCTATTAGTAGATAGTCAAACATAGAAGGAGAAATCTCACAGGACTCCAAGCCTAAGCAATTACTACTGGTAACCAAGAAATGCTTATGGATGTCAAGGCCAACAAGCACCAGATCAAACAGGCCGTGAAGAAACTCTATGACATTGATGTGACCAAAGTCAATACCCTGATAAGGCCGACAGAGTGAAGGTGTGTGTTCGCTTGGCTCCTGATTATGATGCTCTAGATGGTGCCAACAAGATTGGGATCATTTAAACTGATTCCAGATGGCTAATTTTAAATATGCACTTTTTTCACTACAAAAAAAGAAATCCTTAGAGAGGGAGAAATAGTCTTCCCCAAGAAAGAATTTCCCAGTTAGTTACCTAATACCAAGTGGTCAGTCCTGAAGTAATACACTTTAATCATCATGCACACTGAGAAGATGATACAAACACTAAAGAAAATAGAGCTCAGAGACTATGAATTTGAGAGAGAGGAGGAGTATATGACTGAAGTATGAGTGGTGAAGGAGGAAGGGGAAATGATGTAATTTTATTTTAATTTCAAATAATAAAAAATTAAAGGTTAAAACAGCAGGTAATGAATTCGTTAGTTAAGTTGATCTAATTATCCCACATTGTAAGCATAAATCAAAACATCACACTGTGTCCCTTAAATAAATGCATGTATTATTTACTAATCAAAATAAAATTAAGAAATAAAAATTTAAAAATATAAAAGAATTTTCTGATGGCTTCCTGTATGTATATGTATATGTATATGTATATGTATATGTATATGTATATGTATATGTATATATTTCAGACTTGTTGAGCTAGAATCCCATCACATAAGCTAATTACTTAGCACACATCTATTATCATGCTGTTCCTGTGGTTGAACCCTGGCTAACAGTGGCACAAAACTATAAAATAGACAACTAGAAACCATGCTTAATTCAGGTAAGAGTTCTAATTGTTGTGCAGAGGAGCAGGGTAAGCCTGTGTTTGCTTAGCATAGGAAGAGACACACAAATGAGACTTTTTGCTATGCATATAGATCCCAGCATCTCTCAACTATAATTAGTGATATTAGAAATTCTTATCAATGCAGTAGATGAAAACACAGAAAACCACAACTGGTCAATGTGCAGTAAATAGAAATTTGTAGAGTTCTCAGCCCTAAATTGAGTATTTATATGGCACATTTCACTCCAAGGCTCAGAAATCTTTCCAGAAGATGGAGAAGAAAGATTTTTTAGAGCCAGAGTGGTGAATAACTTCTAGGAAGCTGATTTTAAGACACAACATGGAAGATGCATGTATAAACTCACAGTGATTATGACAACATCCAAAAGACCTGGAAAAGCTCCAGCCAGAAAATACCACAATATGGAAGAGAGGTGAACATGTAAGCCTACAACTAGCTGAGGAGCTATTATCATTTGAAAACTGCTAAGACAGAGAGTCAGGTTTTTTAATGATGTAATCTCCTACACGCTGACTACACATTAGAGAAGTTCTCGGTCAAAAGATTAGCTTGGCAACACACACTAGACTCAATGGCAAAAGAGGATGTGGAGAATAACTCAAAGTTGGGTGAGAAAGAATGGGAAGATTCAAAGGATAATGGGGGAGGAATTCAGGGGCATTGGATAGGTTCAAAATACATTGTATGAAATTCTCAATTAATAAAAATAACTTTAAAAGAAATAATAATAAACTATTAAAATATTGTGTCTATGTGCCTGCTCTATGGGGCTATGTTGAAATTTTTTCAGGGATAGAAATGTATAGAAAGTGAAAATCCCTAAATTATACCCAAGGTCTTAGAAAGGTCTCTAACTTAAAGTTAATTTGCATCTGGTTCCTCTTTGTGGGCCTGCCAATATTCTGCCTGAAGTATAAATGATAATCTTATTATCCACTTTATTAAAATGCCATTAAATCATAAGGCTTGAATAAAATTCCAAAAGCAGAGCAATTAAAATAAAAATCAAAAAAAATCTCTGCAATTGCCTGTCATGTTCCCCGGGGAGTTTATTGTCAGTATACAGTTTGTGAGGCACTCCCCCTTTTAAGCCATGCTTTCCATAAACTATTGCGAATGATTCTAGGTCCTCAAATATGTGAATTCGTTGTTCTGTGAGCTTTCAGGTAGGCACAAATATTGATATGGGCTCTTCCTAGCCATCAAAGCAGTCCAACAAATACTGCTGCTGAGAAGATCATTGTGGATGTGCGAACAGGCTGAGCAGATGATAGCCTCCTTCTTTGAAGACTACTTTTTACAAGATTATTCTTTTAGCCCTGTGCTGAGTAAAACAGTTTTTAAAAAAATGGTGGAAGAAAAATGAGTTCATTAGTAGAGAGTATGCTTGATTGAAAGAGAAAGGGGACTAAAGACACCAGTTACAAATTCAGAGGAAAAGGAGTTTCTCTTAGAAATTTAAAGCTGAGTGACTAGGACCAGTGAAACTAAAGGAGTACATTTTGTATCATTACTTTCAAATAACCATTTTCAAGTTTATAGCAGGCAGAGTTTCAGAAGGGAAAAAAATAACCACTTAAATTCAATTTCAAATAAGTGACAAAAAATGTTTAATTATGTCCCACACAGTATTTTTTCCTAAATGCAACCTTAGTAGAAGGTTAATTATCCTTTTAAATTTCTAGCTTATGTAATGCAGATAGGCAACAATGCCCCAGAAAAGTGCTTCAGATCACATGATATTCTAAGGGTCAGTTCCTTGGGAACAACTATGTCCAATGACCTACACGCAACTTTGCCAGATAGAGAGTTGAACACTGAGCTAACAAGTCCTGGGAACATTCATGAGGGTTTGCTTTGGAGGACCTGATAAAACTAAACTGTTTACATGCAAACGAGAGTCCCCTCATCCAACAGCTTATAGTTTCATTGGTGAGTTACATAATGGTCTGCCAGAAGGAAGAAGAACCTGCAATTTTCTTCTGCTCAGTGAACTCTAGGGGCCAAATTGGCAAACAAAATCTTGGTAGGGCCAACATGCTGCAAGACAGCCTTTTTACCTAAGAGTATTTGAAAAACACAAAGGAGTCTCAAAGGGCTTTTAAAAAAAGAAAAAACCAACACAAATTTGGGTGGGTAGAAAGGAGGTGTGGATCTGAGAGGAGATGAGAGAAAAGCGTGAGTGTGGTCAAATTACAGTGTATGAAATTCTCAAAGAAATAACTAAATATTATTTTCTGAATTGTACATTGGGACTTGCATATTTACATATTCTCATACAGTTTCATAGATGAAAGATGAATGAAAAAATGGCACACACTCTAAAAACTTATTATATTATAATATTGGTGCACCATGGTGGCCCTCCCAAGAATCTTTGCTGATTTGGCCCCGAGAGTTCACTGAACAGAGAAGAAAATTATAGGTTTTTCTTCCCTGTGGCAACCCATTCTGCAGCTCATCAATACTATAACCTTATTATATGTTTATTGGATGCAAGAAAAATCACTAATTTTGACATTTTAATTTAAATCAAATTTATTTAAATCACATTATTTAAATTACAAGACTCAAATTTTACTGCATTCAATTTGAGTATATTTTTTAGTAACATTATTTATACAAGGAAAAGTAAAAAAAAAAAAAATGCTGTTCTCCATATATTAACGGTAAGATACTATTGCTGAAGACAACAGCTACAGAACTCACTAAACACAGAGAAGTTAAGCCCATGCCTATCTAGAGCCTTCACCCTTACTGACCAGTGTTCATGGTACTAGAATTTATCCTGCATGCTACCACAGGAAAACAGTAAACAACCACCCAGCTGCAAAAATTTCAAAGATAGTGACCTGCTTAAATGATACACTAGTGCAATTTTAACACAAATGTGAGAGTTACCAACTCCTATCTGATTGGATTTAAGGCCCATTCATGATATGGAGCCCATGTATGATACTACTCACGTGGACAATAACCTGAGACTAGATAGTTCATGGATATACTGGAAAATCCAATACTCCTGCTCTCATAAAGGAGTATAGCAAGAAAATGATTCCTTCTGACACTTAGCTGTGCTCAGAAATCATTCTTACTCAGCCAGGATCAGAGAAGATTCCTCCTTTGGTGATCTGAATATGTTTGGCCCCAATAGATTCATGTGTTTGAATGCCTGTTCCATAGGGAGTGGGACTGTCAGGAGCTATAGCCTTGTAGAAGTAGGTTTGCCTTGTTGGAGGAAGTATGTCACTGTGGGTTGGGCTTTGAAGTCCCTTAGTTCTTAAATTTCACCCAATATGGAAGATTCTCCTCCTGACTGCCATCAGATCAAGGTGTAGAACTCTCAGCTCCTCTGGCACTATGTCTGCCTGGACACTGCCATGCTTCTTGCCATGATGATAATGGGCTAAGCTTTTTTATCTTTAAACCAGCCTTAATTAAATGTTGGCCTTTGTAAAAGTTGCCTTGGTCATGGTATGTCTTTACAGCAATAAAACCCCAGCCAAGACATTCCTCCAGTAGATATAACAAATACAGAGGCCCATATATGGAAAGTGAACAGAAAGTGAGAACCTTGGAGTATTCATTCCTTAATGGTGTGGCTACATCAATCCCTCCATCAGAGCTTAGTCAACTTTGTAGAAGAGGAGATAGAAGTATTTTAAGAGCCAAAGTGGATGGATGATACTAGGGAAATCATGTCTTCTAGACAAATAGGACTGAGACATGTATAGACTCAAAGTGACTGTTCCAACATGCATAAATCCTGCATAGGTTCAAACTAGATCAGGTCCAGTGCTAAAAGAGGACATGAGTTCCCAGTGCTAACCAAGAAGCTATCTTTAACTGACTTTGCTTGCAATGGTAAAACTTAGGTTTCTACAAGAAAGCCTCACTGGGTATATTAATCAAACTTAAAGGTGGCCTCATGTCAAGCAATAAATGGCCAACACAAAACAAACTCAAGAGTGTTTTTGGGAGTCTGTGTGTGTGTGTGTGGGGGGGGGTGGGTCTGTGTGTGTGTCCTACTGCATTTTGAGGGTAGCCTTTGACTTAACTGTCTTTGGCTTGTATACTATGACTTCTGATTTTGTGTTTACGTGGGATTTCTTGGTGTGTGTGTGTGTGTGTGTGTGTGTGTGTGTGTGTGTGTGTGTGATATGTGTGTCTCTGCACTTGTACATGTTTCCTGTGCATTTACATTGGGTCCTTTTTAGTTGTTTGTTAATTTCTTTGTCCTCTTCTTGTTTGTATTGTTTTATTTGCCTATATTTTTTTAATAGGAAAGAGCAAAAAGGAGTGTGGATTTGGATAGGTGGGGCAGTAGGGAGGATGTTGAAAGAGTTGTAAGAGAGGAACTATGGTCAGAGTATATTGTATAATAAAAATCAATAAAATTTAAAATTTAAAATAAAATTTAAAAGTTTAAAATAAAAGTATTTTCTATTTTTCCTACATGTTTTCTAAGTAGATCAAATTTCTTGTCATGTAAGAATTTCAAACCTGTAAATATAACATTTTAAAATAAAGAACATTGCTACTACCACTGTGTACAATTCTAGGAAGCCACTGGGAGAAGCACAGAATCAGGGGACTGGATGTCCAGGTGAAGGTGGTTCAACATCACCAGCTTCCTGAGAGCCTGGGAGCCCTGGTGAGTCCAGTTGAGTTTATGTAAATTAACCCTGGTAGGACACTTCAACAAAAAAAAGTGCAGGGTCAAAGAGAACCTGGGGAAAAATGGAAAGACCAATGAGATAATGAACATATAAAATCCAAATCGACAGCAATATGATGTTAGAATTCAAGATAGCAGGATTGCCATTTAGAAAGTGAAGGACATGCTCACTACAGCAAAGACACTCCGGGCAGGTGCTGTGATTATAAGCTTTCTCCACACTATGTTTCCCTCCAGTTCTCATCTAAGGAACTACACAGGTCTTCAGGAAATTAAGGAAAACTACAGCTTAATATGGATTAACCTTTAAACTCAAAGATTTTATTTGTCAGGTAAAGTTAATCCTCATTTTTATATTCTCTGTCACACAGCTGTGGGAATTAAATACAAATTTGTATGTGGTACCGAGTGTAGAAATAAATCTGTGTCAAATGAACTAAATAAGATGACATAAAGAAGTATTTAGCACAGTGCCTGGAACTATCATAAATATTATTTCACTTTCTAACTGGCCATATATAGACCTGACTCAAAATTAGAATTCATTATATTCAGTGAAATCATGTATATCTGGCTTATAAAACTTATTATCCACGGCATAATTAATCAAGCATATCAAATTAGCTCATGAGTATTTGCTGAGCTTGTACAGACTAGGAAGCTCTGATTTCTATGTTAAATCATACTGTGTGTTTAAAACGCTCAATGTGGATGATTCTAGGTCAGATTTCTAGGAAGAAAGTGAATTGCTTTGGTAGCTAAAGCATAACTGAACTTTTGTGTTAGATATTGTTTCCATTTAAGGGCAGATAACTATTGATCATTGGTATATCAGATCAAACACATCCCTGGTGTGTGTACTATACCCAGAAGTACATGGATGTAAGGTTTTCCATCCATTTCAAATACAAGTTAAAACAGAAATCAACGTTTTATGTTGCATTCTAGTTATTTCAAAATTCTTCACTTTGTGATCTATTATCTGTATTGTAAAAATTAATTTTAATAAGAATATGATCAGACAAGCTAAGTTACTGTGAGAGGTAATATTGATTGTCAACCTGACAGAATCTAGAATTTCTCTGAAAGACAAAATTCTGGATATGTCTGTAACGGAGTTTCAAGATTGAGTTGCTTGATGTGGGAAGACTTATTTTAGATATAGGTGGCCATATTTCAAGAGCAGGGCTCTATATTAAATTAAAGGAGGAAAGGTGGCTGGGTAGCTTTCTTCTCTCTCTGCTTTTTGATGGCATATGCAAAGTGACCAACTGCCTCACTGTCAGAAGTCCTGTGATAAACACCCTAGAATTAAAAGCCAAAATAAACCTTGGCTTCATTTAATTGT
Organism: Arvicanthis niloticus; assembly: GCF_011762505.2. Lineage (NCBI taxonomy): Eukaryota > Metazoa > Chordata > Mammalia > Rodentia > Muridae > Arvicanthis > Arvicanthis niloticus. The sequence goes on from NC_047665.1 coordinate 35,537,014, forward strand.
TTTGTTAGGTATTTGATCACAAAAATGACCAAAAACCTGACTAATATAGATAATAATATATGCGTGTGAATTTTAAAAGCATTGTTATATGAACTAATGTTTTCATTAGATACCATACAGATTTTGTATTGTTTTTTATGTGTTTTCCTAACAAAATATTTAATAGATGGCTTCAGCAACAGACATTTATTTCTCACAATTCCTGAGAATGGAATTCTAGGACCAATGAGTTGACAGGTTTCATTTTTTTTTTCATAAGGTGTCTGTCTTTGGCTTGAACATGGTATGCTCCAATTCCAGCTTCCTTTGGTCTTGTTGAGGTGTATCAGCATACCTAAGCTGTTGCTCTTTATGTATCCACTTTCCTCTTTCTAAGTGTCACCTGTTTGTGTTTGTCAGTTGGATTTGGCTACAGCTCATCTTAAGAACCTTGCTTGAACATCAAATGCCTCTCCAAATGCTCGGACTTCAAATTTGGTTACATTCTGAGGTTCTGGCATCAAGACTATAAATCAAGAGTTTGGCATGAGAACAAGCACAAAACTCAGACAATACAAATTTCATTACATTTATTTTTTGCCAACAGTACTATAGATAACCTCCTTTATGCCATCATTAAAAACCTATTACATGTCCCTCAATAAATCTCTAAACATTTTACACTCATCAGTTCAATCATTATTCTTTACTATTTATGTACTGATCATTGTTTGCCTGCTGTGGCTCTAAATACTTTATCTGAATTAAGTCGCTTGAGGTTGTGGCAATTCTGTGAGCTAGCTACAGCTATGGTTTCTGTTCTGCTGAAGAATGAGACTAAGATTTGTCCATTGACTTACAAAGTGACATATTTGATGGGTTGATGGAGGAAATCAGGGTACAGTTCAAGCTCTTGGTTTGCTTAACAGCCTGCTGGATTCTCAATACAAGTGCTGCATATGGTGCTAAGAATAGGAGAAGGCTTTACTCATTTCCTGTCCTTTGAGGTCAGACATGGCCTGTGCCATGCCTTCATCTTGTTCCTATCATTATTGTTCCATGCCAAGCAAAGTTTTGGAAGGCACTTAACAAATGGATAACTGGAAGCTTGTCCATTTTAACTGTTATTTTTAATTTTAAAAATATGGAGGCATTAGATAAATAACTTTGTGCTGTATTTATTAAACAACATTCCAAAGTAGTTAGTGGAAACAGAAAACCTACCAGTAACAGTTTTCTTCAACTTAAAAGCAGGGTGCTTTAGACATATTTGAGTCAAACTGAATTAAGAGCTTGAACACGGTGCTCAAAGTCACCTGGCTAACTGATGACAAATTTAAAAACAAACAAACAAACTCATAGAATTTGTTACAATTTTAGACTAGTTATAATATATATATATATATATATATATATATATATGTATATATAGTAACACACACACACACACATATATATATATATATATGTGTGTGTGTGTTACTATATATATTTATTTATAATTTAGTTGGAATAAAATGACCAACAGAATTTCATCACTAGATAAACATATTCTTGTGTATTGATTTCCTTGAAAAGAGAATCACAACACCCTACTTTTCTTTTTTTACATTCAGATTTTTTACTCAGTATCATCCCGCTTAAGAGCAATAGAGATTATTTCAGAAAGGCCATAGCAAGGTTAATTTGTGAAAAAGTATAGCTTATGGACAAGCTGCTCCTCTGCTATCGTCTGTCCAAGTACTCTAGGAAAGAGGACATTGTGTATGGTCCCACTAGCACTCACTCTTGCATTTTGATTGCCTTCTCAATGGAAAGCCCTAGGGTCTTGGCTCACTTCCTATCACAATCCAATCTTTGTTCCATCTTTGTGTCCTCTCTTAAGCCACCTGGTTGCCACTGCGCACAAATGGGAACTTCAATGCTTTATAATGCAAGACTGAAGCAATCTTGAGAATCTCAAATTGTCTCTGGTTTTGCCACTTAGAAGTCAAAATACTCATGGGAGCAAATATGGACACAAAGCATGGGACAGAAACTGAAGGAGGGGGCTTCCAGAGACTGCTCCACCTGGGTATCCATCCCTTGTTCAGTCACCAAAGGTAGACACTGTTGTGGATGCCAGCAAGTACATGCTGACAGAACCCTGATATGGCTGTCTCCTTAGAGGTCTGCCAGAGCCTGAAATATACAAAGGCAGATTCTCACAGCTAACCATTGAACTGATCACGGGGTTCTCAATGGAGGAGTGAGAGAGAAGACTGAAGGAGCTGAAAGGGTTTGAGGCCCCATAAGGAGATCAACAAGAGCAACAAAACAGAGCTCCCAGGGTCTAAACCACCAGCCTGGGAGCACATAGGTAGGGACCCATGGCTCCAGCTGTATATGTAGGGGAAGATGGCCTTGTCGGGCATAGGTAGGAGTGGAGGTCCTCGGTCCTGTGAAGGCTGGATGCCCCTGTGTGGGGAAATTCGAGGGCAGGAGGTGGAAGTGAGTGGATGGGTGGGGCACATCCTCATAGAAGCAGAAGGAGGGGGAATCAGATAGGGGGGTTCTGAATGGGAGGGAAATGGGGAAAGGGGATCACATCTGAAATGTAAATAAAATATCCAATAAAGAAGAAAAAGAAGGAAAAAATACCAACTATCAGAAAACAGAAAACACTAAAAAAAAAAAAGTCAAACGCAGCCTTGTCAGTGTTTTTGCCCCCTTATTATACCTAAGTCACTTGTGTTAACAGTATTCCCTTCCATTTTTGTAAAAACTGGTAGATCTTATCATAATTGTTTTTTAGATAATTTCCGTATGATAATAGTGAAAAAGGTCTTACCCCTAATACTCAACGGGTATTTTCAAAATGCATGTCAATAGATTTATGCATTTACTCCTTATTAAAATTGTTTATTTATAATACTGAGTCTATTATGCTATATATCATTATATACATTAATATGTATTAGTTTTATTATCAACATCATAATAATAGTAATTCTGGATTTTTTGAAGGGTTGTGAAAAAACACATTTGTTTAAAATAATTTTGAGGCTTTTTGCTGGAAGGTTTTAAAATTAATATTATTTTTGTTATGAGCAACAGATTACCAGGAGCAAAACAAATTAAAGAGCAATGTGCCTTACTCCTCAAGTATAATCTTGTTTCCGGGAATGTGCCTCTACTTCAATTCTATATGTGAGAGAGTCTTCCAAAGCACGAGCTACTCTTGTCTAAGGTCAAAATAACCAATTATGAACATCTTTTCAGCTTTGAAATTGGATAATGTGGAAACCCTGGAGATCCATTATGGGGTGGCAGGCTGGCTGATGGAATGTACATATGCTCAATGGGTCCCCAAGGACAAGGTTAGCAGTGAGGAGTCAGGGCAGCATAACCTCCATTCTTAGGGAAGCCGCTGCTCTCCATTGTGACTTGTGCTTTATAGTCTGAATGGCTACAGTAATATGTGTGTTCGTCACTGTGCTAAAAGGATGAAAAGCTTTTTCCCATTTTGATGAGAGAACATCCAAAGGATCTCATCTTTCAATTTCATATTTCTCTGTTGACGAAGTCCAGGGAATCATCCATTGCTACTCTATGCTACCATTTCATTCAGGCAAAATCTCCTTCTGCCCAGTCTGAAAAGATTATAGAATTTGCACTGTCAGTGGGACCCTTTGTAGAGATAATTAAGTACATAAATACTTGCCACCCTAAAACAAGGCATTGAACAGTGACTCTTAATTTTGGGGAAATTTCTTTACAAAGAAATTGGTTACTAGGCTGCCATATTCCCTCCAGCAGAACCATTATAGCAATAGTTATGTCCATTCCCCCATTCCTCACAAAATTAGATGGCTATTAAGAGATATTCTTGTTCAAAAATGTATGGCCATGTAAAAATAGTGTTCACATGGTATTTATGCATAGTAAAAAGATCCTTCCACTAGAGACTTTCAGAAGGAGGAACTTTCTAAATGAATCAAACTCAGCAAGTGAAAAGTTGAACAGAATTAAGGAGCTCTGAAATATGTCAGATGGTGATGATATTATTATTATTATTATTATTATTATTATTTATTGTGTCACCAAGTATTAAAAACAGGGTTTTGTACCTAGTAGACAAATTCTGTCACTGAGCTATGTCCTCAGCCCTAAAACTTTTTAACTTAAAGAAATACATCAAGAAAGAAGAGAGAATTTTAGCAATTATTTATGGTGTATCTAAACGTGTGTGTGTGTGTGTGTGTGTGTGTACAGATCTATGTCTGTGTATGTATTTTATCCCTTTCTGCTTCCAAAATCTATTTCAATATGTATGATACACACCGAGACTCAAAGAAGGAAAGAGAATTTAAATGCGTCGGGCAAGCCCTAAGACATCAATACTTAAAGATGTTATCTCTATTATGAGGTTCACTTTCCCTCTGGCAAAATCAGTATAATTATTTCATTTGTATTAACACTCCAGTCTCCTGGCTGTCTGGTAGTAACACCCAAAAAGGCATAATTACTAACTAGGGCAGCCATAGTTCTTATATAGTTGTCTTATGAAGATGCAGTTAAACTGCCCCGTGAACCACTTCTCAGCGCTATCTCCTGTACAGTCACTTTGCAGGAAATAAAAAAGAAAACCAGAAATAATTTCCTGTTCTTTGAAGCATCAAATAAATTAGTTGAATTCTATTTTTCCTTGAAATAGTTATTCTCTCATTTTGTATTTTACCTCTTCTAAGTATTATCTCTATATGTCTACAAAACCAGTCCCCAATAAAAAGACTAACAACCATTTATAAGAATGAGAGCCAACATTCCCTACTTTACAAAATCTGACAGAGAAACTTTTAAAGCACGTTGACAGAAAAAAATGAATATTGGTGCATTGAAATTTGTTTTGAGCTACATTCGCACACAGAAACAGTTTTCTTTCCAATCATTCAAATTGGCAAAGGAAAGTATTTATCTAATTAAACTTTAGCACTGAGTATAAAAATTTAAAGAATAAATCAATGAAACAGTGGACGGTCTACACAGAAAGAGGTGAGCTTTGACCCCCGTTGCAGAGCTCCCTGGAGTCCAAAAGTCTGCTTTCCACTCAAGTTGTGCTCCGGTTCCTCAGTGAAGTCTCTGGCCTTCTGTCTTTCTGATATTGCACACAAAGTAAGGGTGGAAAGGAGGGCAGACCAGACCAAATGCTCCCACAAGGAGTGACTTTTCTAGTGCTTTGAGCCATGTGACCTTAGGTATTGATTTACAGTCTGCTGTAGCACCCCAGAGCAAATGGGACACTGGTAATTAAGTCAATCGCAGCACATCCTAAAATAGTACTGACTGGCTACAAAAAAAGGCCTTCTTTTTCCTCTGTCTCTGAGCAAATGCAGATGCAGACACTGACCTCTGATCGTTTCCCAAAGTTTTTAGCTGCAGCTGTTAGTTTTCTTTCTTGGGGCCTTTTGCTGCTGACAGACTGATAAGAGTCATTAAATTGTGTGTGTAACTTTCTTTTAAATAAACGTGAAATGATTTATACCTCAAGCCTTACTTATGAAATGTTTTATTGAGGCCAGAATGAAAGAGAATGCTCTCATTAGGGCCTTCCCAGCAAGGACCTAGGCCAGTTGAGCACATTAATAAGGGAAAGCCATGTTCTTTAAGGATTTTAAATTTCAATGCAGAATTTTTCCATTGTACAACTCTCAAGATTATAAGCACTGTGAGTCAGAAATCTCTTTGTATTCCATTAGAGTCATTACTGAGATAGGGCCACAAAAGGTAATAGCAATAAAACCAAATACCTTGAGGAGTATATGCAAATTATATGCTAATATATGGTAATCAAGCACTATGTTCAGTGGCCATAAAAAATACTAAATACAGCTAATTAAAGGTAGGTAAGTTGCTGTGCTTTCTACTTCAGAGCTATACGTGAGAGGTAGTATTTTACTATAATTACATCAGTCGTGCCCTCGGCAGCACATCCACCATTTTAACAGGCTTTCTTATTCTGTTATTATTTGTCCATTTCACCGAATACAATCACTTCTCTTCTCTACCTCAGGCCTTGGTTCCATGAAGTTACTGAGAAACTAAAAGACAAATTAAATCCTTAGCCTCAAGGAAAACAAACACTTTCCTCTCTAGAAACCTTAGGCATGCCATGCCCACTTGAAACTCCTCTTAAAATAAGTGTTGCTCCCCCACTGGGGAAATAGGGCTCAGTAGTCAGCCATATTGAAAACCACATTGGTAAAAGAGCCAGGAATAACCTAAGAAATTCATTGACTTTTTCTTGAAATGCAGTTCAATGCAGAGATTTGCTGTTTGAATGCAACATTTGCATAAGAGCGCAGTCTAGCTGCCTAAAATAATTGTATTACTTGACTAAGTAGAGTTATATGTATATAGTCACCGTTGGAATTCTTTATTGCTCATACTTTTTTTTTCAGCCTTTAGTATATCTTTATGCCTTATGGAGCTTAAAAATAACCAAGTTTGGCTAAAAGTCCCACTTAAGCCACTCTGTATTTTGTTTGTTCTTAAAGTTTATATACTAGTTTGAGTCACTTTGTGTGGATGCTATAACAAAGTGTCACGTTAGTAGGTTCAAACAACCCAGATTTCTTGTCTCATAGTGCTAAGGCTCAAAAGTACAACATAGGCCTCACTGACAAGAATCAAGTTATCAGAGAGTATTCTGAGTGTGCCTAGAAGAAAGATGTCTATGTTGTCTACTTTTCTAGTCTTAGACCCCACCTAAAGTCTTGGGCTACTAGTATTTTCTTCCATGTTCCAAGCCAGAAAGAACAAGCTCAGTTTTCTTGTCCATATGACAGTACTTTGATCTTATCTTCTACCCACCTCTACCATTTAAAACATTAGGGTTACCCTAAGTACGGACCACATCATATTACACAATCTTCCCTTTCTTCCAATCAAATGATGAACAAACTCAACCTGCTCAGCAACTTTGATTCCCTTTGCTTGAAAGATAACACACTCATATGTTTTAAGAATTAATATATGTGCAACTTCACAAGACTGGACCTTTGATCTGTCTAATTTTCTGGAACAAGTATCTGAAGAACAGATTTAGATATGAACAAACTATAGGCATACATTTAATTATTTGCTAGCTTGTTCTAGGAGATAAATATGTGTTATAGTATTTAGAGTTTGATAAGTGGTCAGATAAAAAACATCTTCATGAACCATTTATAGCCCAAAGGGAGGAGAAATTCAACTATGAACAATCATCAAAACATTCAAAGGAGAGTGGGGTGGGGCTGGGGTGCATACTAGGATGTTAAAGAGTAAGGCAAATAAGGATTAAAGCTAATTTAAAAGTATGGGATGTTGTGCCAGAATACAGAGTTTGGGGGGGTCTAAAGTTGAGTAGAAACAAGGTCAAAGAGGCTCTGATAAGAATATGAACATATTGGGAGTTCAGTGAGAAGTGATCTGTAGATTGTGAACAGTGTGAAGGGTCATATGTATATAGATACTGGCAGATTAGAATAACTACAATGTGAAAGAGAATTTATAGATGAAGGAATGAGGAATCACTAGGACATTTAGAAGATGACAATGGTTCTTAAAGTCAGAGAATGCAATAAATTTGAACTAATCTCATAGCAGTGAGAGGAAGGAGGAAGAGGTAGAACTGAGAAGCAATGAAATACAAGTGACAGGACTGGCCTAGTAATTGAATGCAGAGCCTTAGGGGAAAACAAGTCAAAAGTCCCCCTCCCCCACTTCCTGCCTTGGAAAAGTTGTTTAACTGTGGTGCCATTACAAGGGCGTGAGTTCCAGAGGAAAAGCACAAGGTTGTTCTTGCCCTGATTACATGGGCTTCAAGTGCTCAGAAAAGAATTTTGATGGTCAATTTCATGGAAATGAATTGACAAAAAGAAAGATCTAGGGCAAAGTTTTAGCCTAAGCTTAAATTAGCCACATCCTCAATGTAATATTAGTTTGATTATCTGGAAAGTTTCTTCTCAGCAGGTAGTGATGAACAGAAGCATCCATGACTATAGACACATGGCAAACATGAGCACAGTGGCACAGGAAAGTCTGGTCAATGTCTAGAAGGAAAAACCTAAGGAACAACTAAATACCAAGGGCAAATAAAAGTTGCTTGTGTTACCTGATTAGAGCAGAAAAGTACCAAGGACATGTAGCAGTGTATTACAAATTACTTTGAAAGGATGGAGCTTGTAGGTATTCTCCCATTCCTTCATAAGACATGGTCTTCAGCTTGAAAGTGATAATTTCAAGACTACACAAATAAGGTAAAGAAATATTCAGGACCTGAAAGCTGTCTCAGCAGGTTAAAGCACTTGCCACTAAGCCTGACATCCTGGGTTCTATCCTTGTTCCCCATATGATGGAAGGAGGTAACACATTCTTTTGGGTTTTCCTCTGACTTTTATATGCATGTCAGCTGTCACATGCCTTACAATCTCACACACACAGTCATGCACCCATGCACACATGCACCGATGCGCGCGCGCGCGCGCACACACACACACACACACACACACACATGCACACACACACACACACAAATAAATAGAGAAATAGATTGGTAATAGATAAATACATAGACAGAGACATAGATAGATACATAGATAAATAAACAAATAAATACATAGAATAAACTCTGTGTAAAAGACATGTATGAGAGCTATTGGAATACTGTCCTTATTTGAATGCCTTCTACCTTTCCAGGACAATTTTAATTGCCAGGCCATTGTTACTGAACCATTTGTGTCTAAGAAGTTGGAAGTTGGGAAGATCTGGTAAAGTATTTAACGAATGGCATCTAAATGCCTAGGGTGAGAGTGTCAAAGGATGGAAGTTTCATTATCTTCTGTCCTGATGAATTCAAGAATATGCTACTCAGATATTCTTGAATTGCTACTCAGCAATAGAATATCGAGAAAATGCTTAGGGAAAGTTAACAGAAATATATTAATAGGGAATAAATTCACTTATGTTTTAATTTCAGGGAAAAGATGATTTAAAGGAAGTTAATAAATTGAAACCATACCAGGACGGAATGAATATTTCAGTTTTGAAACAGTAAACAAAGTAAACCATACAGGGAGTAATATCAAATCCTTCACTGAAGTTCATAATGCCAGGGAAGAAATTAAAGGACCAACTTAACCAAAAAGTTCCAAGATTGACTCTTTTATACAAGATACCAGATAGTACTTTAGAGTTTCATATTGGACAGAGTTTCATGGTAGACATTCCTCAAGCTGGGAATAAAAGTCTTGACTTGTGCTTGCAGAGGTCCTTTTCTGAGGATATAAATGAACTCTTAGAATGACAGAGCATCTGGAACCCTGGAACTATGGGCCTTAAATTGAGTGGATCCCCAAGGCTCACTAGCCAGCCACTATGGCTGACCCAAATCCAGACTTGGTGGGAGCAACCCTACGCATATATATAATAAAAGTGATAGAGGAAGTCATTTGACATAGATCTCTGACCTTATATACACAAGTCCAAGAAAAAAACAACTCTAAAAATGAATATATACACACAAATAAATGCACACATATATACCACACCTGGGGAGTGGGGGTTGGGGGGACTGACAATCACTTTATGAAAGTGACAGTTAAAATCGCTGGTGTTGACATGAAAATGAACAAGGAGTAGCATGGCAAAGCCACACAAGTTAAGAGCCAACAGGCTGGTTCCAGCCTTCACACTCCTCCGCATGCAATTCAATAAGCCCTGTAGCTGTATCTATACCAGCGGAACTGAACCCTCTTCCTTTCCTCCTGATGTTTTGCATCTGCTCTGGCTTGAAGATGAGGAGGCAGGAAAACAGATGAACCAGACCGACCTCTACATTTTGTTGATATTATTTCCACATTCGGGTGGTTGTAGTTTTTCTTGTGTCTATTACTGTGTTTATGGTTCTCCTAGAATCAATGGAGTATGGGAAAAATCAATGAAAAGGCTTGACTCTGAGCTGTGTATGGATCATTCCAGTTGTATCATAAGAGAAGAGTTCATCCTGAACTTTGAACTTTTGTCACTTTGGATATTTTACTATAGATAATAACACATATGCAGAAAAAATTTAGAAAGCAAAGATGTTTCCATTAGAAAATGGATTGTATGTATATATCCCATTCAAAAAATCTACATGGTTCAATCTATCTATACTTGTATCATATGCATACATATAATCTATATATCTAAAAGAGACATACACGAATAGAGTTATACATATTTTAGTAATACTGATTTCTGTCTTAAGATCATGGAATATACATGCACAAACCTAGATGGTACAATATATAGTCTACTCATAAACTATATAATATTTACTTTTGTATATCCAAATAGGGACTAATTCTCTTTTCTTTCTTCTCCTCTCTTCCCTCCTTTTCTCTCCCACATCTCCCGTTAGTACTCCTATATCCCATCTACATGTGTGATAGCTTCTTTTTCCTAGAACTGTGATAAATGAAACATGAGTTTAAGTGAAGCATAAGATAAATTTACATGAATAAAATTCAAAGGGAGTTCCAGGGAGATATCTTAGTGTGTAGTGACTGCACCATAAACAAGAAGACTTTAGTTTGGATATCCATCACCTACATAATGAAGGCTAAGAGGTGTGAGTATGTAATTCCAGTATTGTGAAGCACAAGCAAGAGAATCTCTGTGGCCAGGCAGTGGTGGTGCATGCCTTTAATCCCAGCACTTGGGAGGCAGAGGCAGGAGGATTTCTGAGTTCGAGGCCAGCCTGGTCTACAGAGTGAGTTCCAGGACAGCCAGGGCTACACAAAGAAACCCTGTCTCGTAAAACCAAAAAAAAAAAAAAATAAATAAAATAAATAAGAGAGAGAGAGAGAGAATCTCTGGGGATCATTGGCTGGGCTAAAAGCTCCAGGTTTGGTTTCATCAGACCCTCAAAAAAAAGAAGAGAGAGAGGAAGAGAGACAGATAAATAGAGAGAAAGAGAGAGAGGAAATCACCTTAGGTTGACCACTGACCTTCTCATATGTAGCATCCCATATACATGTATGAGTATGCACATGTACACACATGTGTGCACACACAGACATGAGAGAGAGAGAGAAAGAATAACAAGATGAACCTGCTGCTGCTGTTGCAAAACATATAGAATTCTATTCTGCATTAAGTGTTTTTAAAATAATTAGGAGTCCTCTATAAAGAAATAAAATGTGAAGTAGAGTAAATATGCAGTAAGACTTTCATTTATTCTCATTATCAGCTATTACATATTGCACATAAATGTGGGTGCTGTACTGCTATTCAGCCTGTAATACAAGCTTACTTCAATCAGTATACCAGACACGTATGAGTAGCAAGTCATTCTACAATGTTAATTGATAATACCATCACTGGATAATAAGAACTTTTTAACTAATCTTATGGACCACTACTACTGTACCTTGTTGCCTAAAATCTCATTATGTTGCATGAGCGCGCGCACGAGCGCACGCGCGCGCACACACACACACACACACACACACACACACACACACATGAGACAGACACAGAGACACAGAAAAAGAGACACAGAGATAAACAGAGAGAAAATAGATTTTTTAAATTCCAGACATACCATTATCTCACCTCCATCTTGGAATTAGAGATAACTGAATATCCATCGTTTTAGAAAAGTACAAAATGCAGTGGTAGCTGGGTGTATTGTGATGGAGATAGATCTGTTAAAAGTCTAATCAGACAAGGAGAAAGAACAACGATGTAGGACTGTCCACCACAATTTTAGTCATTACTCTCCTCTGTCCCTTAAATAAGCAAGCAATCTTGGAAGTGTGTGTGTGTGTAGTGTGTGTGTGTGCACATGTGTGTGCATGTGTGTTTGTGTGTATGTATAATGAAGGTTAGCTGAAACTGAGACAGTTTCTATGAAGTCATCATTTATGAATGGGTTAGACTTTGCCCAGACACAGATGTTTTGGGGTCACTCATATTCCTGTAACTCTTCATCTGTGCTCTGTAAGTAAATCCAATAAACGCAAGTCAGACTTGTGTGGAATTCTTGTTTTAATATATCTTGGTGTTTTATCTGTGATATATAGACATTTGTTCATGTCTTCCTAGAAAATTTAGACACACACACAGGTGCACACGCTTATTTCCTCTCAGGTACCGTTGTTTCTGTGGCAAGACCCTGGCCACCGTTTAAGCAAAGATTATTAGAAAAAAACTTTAACAGGACACTACAACTCATGAGGAAGTGTACAAATAATAGCTTAGGAGTTTTATCCTTTACAAATGACCTTTGCTTCCGAGGTCTCCTTCAAACAACACACTGGTATCATCCTACACAGCCTTGCATTTATCTACTTGAGCTGAGCTGACCCCACTGGAAATCGAACGTTGCTACAGATATTGATCCAAGCCCATAGACACTGGTCAGGCTCTCTTTGTTTGAAATTTACAGAAGAGCCTGTTAGATGGAGCTCTGAACTACAGACATATCCACAAAGCTGCTGTTTCCCTCAGTGGGATGGTAGGGAAAACTTTGGTCTACTTGTGTCCAGGGAAAGAGATGCCTCTGAAATCATTGCACTGGTCATGACTCTTCGCTGCTCAGCCCGTCGTCTTGCACTGACTCTCCATGAAATGTGACCAGTTATTCATGACCTTCACTTGCTGTGCTGGGGCTCTGTTCTCCCTCTGGTTGGTCTCTTTGGCCTTAGGCTACAGCAAACTCACTAAGCATGGGACTGTCCTTTAGAAAAAAATAATCGAACTGAATGGACTCTTGTTTGCTTTCTGGCCCTCAAACACCAAGGCACTGTTGTGCTCTTTAAAATTGTAAATTATGTCTGTTTAAGAAAATGTCAGTGTTTTTTAAAACAGAATAATAGAGCTGGAAAAGACTGGGCTGTGCTATTTGTTGCCAAAGTTTCGTGCAGGAAAATGATGTATTTATCATCATGGGCACAGGCAAAGATTCTAGAGGCTCTGGCACAGTGACTTCTCAGTTCTTCTACAGAGTATCTTAGTTTTTTATTTTTTAATTCTCAGGAAATTACCTGAGTAATATAAAAGCTCATAAACTTTGAATCAGGGAGACTTTATCACCAACAATTAAAATGTAAGACATATCTCCTAGAATTCAATTGATATTTTTCCCCACCAGAAATGCGTTCATTGCAGATAATAGTTGCATTGGCTGTTTAAAATTAAATTTCTTGGGGTAAGGAGAGAGAAGATATGTTGCTGATGTTCAGATGTCACTTCTTGTATCCTAAAGATTTAATCTCTAAATAGGCTGGTTGGATGAGTTTGAGTAGAGGACGGTAAATGTCTGAACAGGATGTGTTAAGTGTTGAAGAGGCATCACTGCTCGGGCAAATATGCCTCTTAGACCCCTAGAAGTTCACCTCTGTAAGAGGACTTCAAAGGTATTGAAAGATAAGGATGAAGTACTTACTGAGAGCTAGCCTCTGATTTTCACTGGCTTCTTTGCTTATCAAGAACCTTGATTTGCTCAAGTATTCTTAACAAAATGCAGGCAAAAAAATCATAACCTTTTGTTCCAAGAGTAAAGTGAAGTCTATTTAAAAAAAAAAAAAAAAAGAGGCTTCACTTTTTCATATTAACAAGTACCTTAATGAATACAGTGAAAGAGCACTTTTCCCAGGAAAACATATGGTGTGTGTGTCCTCTTCATAACTATTCTAAGGGGGAATATTTGCCTAAACCTCTTTTCTTTGGACTCCATTCACATTAAGCTCCTGTTGGCATGAGCACTAAGAATCCTGCCTGACTTTCTAGTAATAATTTTGACAGTTCCCCTTCTAAGAGTTTAAACATCATATTTATTGATGGTGTTTTATCATTTCCAGAAGTAGAAATGAATATTTCTTTTTCCATTTAAACATTACTGCTTTTAGTGGGCTAGAAATATTAAGAGAAATTCTCGGCACATGGAGCTTTGAAAATTAAGAATAAGAAAGGAGAAAGATAGTAGACATTTGCTTTTATTCTTGCTTAATATTTTCAAACATATTTTCAAACATACCCTAAGCTAGCCAAGGTTTGTGTGCCTCAGCAAAACGTATTTGCCCTGAGGCGTGGAGGAATGCTTGTTGAAGGACTTTTCAAGGAAAAACAAAAATTATAGCTGCTCTCCAATCTGGCTCTCACACAGAGCAGTGGGCCTTTTGAGCATCATGTTTCTGTAACTTGTAGGCACATTTATGATTTGCTTTAGGAATATCGGCCTTAGATTGTGTCTAGCTGCTCTCATTCTGCTTGGCAGAATGACTAGACCTGCTCTACTTACAAGCACAGAAGATGTGGAAGAGGATATACCTCTTTCAGATGATTTCTGGGGAAATGTTTCCAGAGTCTAGGAGAAATCGTACCCTAATAGAAACATCATATCCATTTGATACATGTGCCACCTTGAGCCTGCATCTTTGCCATCATTGGGTCTTAGGTTGATCTAAAAACTGAATATTGAGGACCAGGGAGTGATAAGTGTGTAATCAAGTCCATCATTTTCTTTTATTCTCTATGGTCACTAAGACAAAAGTTTTGACAGAGGACAACACTTAACCTGGGTAAGATGACTACTGTGACAGCAGAGAGTCAAGGGAATGGGCAAACAACATGCCCGGAACAGCACAGTCCTTGCAGCAGGATGTCAGGTGGACAGAATTAGGTCAAGGATTATTTCTTATTCTGGAGTTTCTGTGATTTTACCTACACACATGCTTCTGACAATGGCACCAACAAAAGGCCTCTGAGCAAGGCTTAATACTTAGCTCTACTCTCTATAAAAAGCAATGGTCCTCCAAAAAACATCTCTCTCCCCCTTTCTCTTTCTCTTTTTCAATGTACTTTATAGATTACTTTAAAATTCTAAGTAAATGTATTTAATGCCTTATAATTTATTTCAAGGGTAATGTTTTCTTCATTGATGACAATGAGTCTGCCAGTTGCCTTATTCTTTTTTAAAATGTATTTATTTATTTATTTTAAATTCCAAATTTTATTCCCCTCTCAGTCCACCCTCCAACTTCCACATCCCATACCTCCTCCCCACCCGACTGTCTCCACGAGGATGTCCCCACTCCTTACCTCCTACCCCACCAGACTCCTTGGGGCCTCCAGTGTCTTGAGGGTTACGTGTTCTCTGATTGAACACGGACACGACAGTCCTCTGCTGTATAAGTTGGGGACCTTATATCAGCTGATGTATGCTGCTTGGTTGGTAGTCCATTGCTTGAGAGATCTCAGGGATTCAGGTTAACTGAGACTGCTGGTCCTCTTATAGGGTCGCCCTCCTCCTCAGCATCTTCCCTTATTCTTTTTACAGGTGCACTTTATATTCTCATAGAGACTCTCCAAGCTAGATACTTGTGCCTCTGGTTTATAACAGAAGAGGAACAAAGAGAGAATTTAGTAAAGTAGAGCTGACTTTGAGGTTGAATTCTTTGTGGTTGTGATAAAATCTCATGTATTTCAGATTACCTTCCAACTTTTAATATAGTTGAAGTTGGTTTTAAAATTCCTGATCTTTCTTCCTCCATTTCAATGTTGGAGGTATAGATCTGAATCACCATGCTTAGATTGACATAAAAATTTCAGTTTCACATATGTTTAGTAGTTATGTCACATAAGCTACTGAATAATGTGGCTTACTGACACACATATACCCAAATGCACATACTCAGAGACAAACACCACTGTTTGTGTATTACTGTAATATAGTATAATAAAATTCCAACTAAACTCTTAATTTTCAAGTATTAGTATTGCTACACAATGAAGGTTGTTATGTCTAATTCCAAACTAAGGCAAATGAGGTCTTGATTGTGGCATCATAACAAAGTTTTGTAACACTGATGGGTAGTAGTGGCTTAAGGACATTCTCTGTGCTTTCCAACAGACCAATAAGCGAGATAATGTTTGGAGAGCTAAGTTTGAATTCATTCACTCTTCTCATGCTTTATTTTGGAAATATAAAGAAACATGTGATCCAATTCAGTCCACCTATTCTCTTTTAAAATTCAACTTAAAGATCTCAGGTCTTTTCTATAGTTTTCACTAACAGGAAATCCAGAATAAAAAATTATTATACTCTTTAATTAAGGATAACTTTCTAATTTTTCACTAGAATCTTTAACATAGACATAACATAATAAACAGAATCTACAACATTTTCAATAAATTGCTTTTGGAGGATTTTTCTCTTCAAAACTGATGTGAATCCAGTCTTTCTTGTGATTAACAAATGGCATGCAATTGGACTTTTCACCAAATTAGCCAAACTTGTTTGAACTTCTGTATTCAACCAAAAGCTGGTTAATAATGGCATAAACTAGCCTCTTGGGACATTAATAAAGATAGTAAGAGGACTAAGTAGGGAAGTAGCCTATGGTATCCCGTCAATATCAGAACTGGAAAACACTTCAAAGAGTACAAGTACAACAAAGAAAAATGAAGGAATTCACAAAATGCAAACACAGTATCATACACTAGAAGGTCAATCTTACATCACTTGAGTTCCTGGCCTAGTTTTAGAAACCTAAATAAATGTCTGCTTACCCTAGACAAACAAGGCTCAGTGAAAACCAAAACCCTACTCCATTGTAATGTAGCTTACTGAAATAAGTACTCTTATTGGAATCATTTATGTTGTTATGGAAACCCATTGGAAACTAAACCTAAGGAAAAGCTCTTCCATGGCACCATCTAGAGAGTGACAGAGCTGTATGTGACCTTTGCTGCTAGCTGGCTAGTCAGCCAGCAACCATAAACTGCCTGTATACCTTCTCCCACTGTGTGACAGACAGCTAATTGTACCAATGTTGTGTGAGTCACCTTCAGGTAATCACAGCTGCTCAGAGTCCAAGAGGGCAATGGTCAGCGAACAGAACTCCACTACCCAAATTCCTTTGTGGACTTAGGGAAATTAGGGCTGTAATGTGCTTTATTCACAATTGGGATTGATCAGGCATAGGCAATAGTTTTCTTTTTACAAACTCTGTAGTTATTACAGCTGTCCATCCTATAGGTGATTGGTTCTCAGACCCCCAATAGGTACCCATATCCCTGAGATCTCGGGCTCTTTGAAGAAAGTGATATTATATTTAAGCTGTGATTATCTTCTTATACATATTAATTACATATAATTATACATACACATTAGATTTTTATCTAGAACAAAGCAAATGCTATATAAATAGCTACTACATTGTATTGTCAATTACCTTCATGCCAAAAAAGGCTGGGATATTTAGAAACTCAATACCAATGCAGTGTTTGCTCCTGGTGTGTGTGATCCATTGTTAGGTGACAACACAGGTAGGAAAGCAGTGGATCAGTAAGGACACCTGTCTAACATGTTATAAATTCTTACTTTGAAAGATTTGAAGATCTATTTGTATGGCTCCAGTTACTCTTTCATGTGTATTTGAGTTTGTGGTTAGAAAAGAAGTGTTTTAAAATTATCTTAGTTTCTCTTCCTATTGCTGTGATAAAAATTCTCAGACAAAATAAATTTAAGAGAGAAAAACATTATTTTGTCTCACATATCAAGTAAGAGCTGAAAAGTGAAGACCTGGAAGCAGCTAGTCGTAGTACAAACAAAGCCATGCATGCCTCCCGGTACTCCTCTGGCTTTCTACAATTTATGTAATCCAGGATCTTCTGCCAAGGAAATAGTCTTACCCACAGTCAAGATGGGTCCCCTCATGGCAATGGAATCTAGAATATCTCCAGCAGGCATGCCAAGAGATCCATCCCCTGGGTAATTTTAGATTATGTGAAGTTAGTATAGTAACCATACTTCCCTCTTTCCACACACAGATATGAAGGCTTGTTTATAAGTGAGCACTGTGACACATTAGCCTACTTTAATAGAGTGTATTCTGTAGGGTGTGCCTCAATGTCAAGAATTTTGCCCATCTGGAACAATGAAGAGAATATGAACATCAATAAGAAGGGATTAATTTAGTCAGAAATATGTATTGGTAACCTCTACAGGACAGAAAGCTGGCTGTTAAGAACTATATCCTTGAAAAGATGAACTGGGTTGGTATGAATGTTTATAGAGCCTGTTAAATTTCTAGGGTTATTTATCATCTGCCTTTCTATGCGTACACCATGTTAAAAGCTTCCTTCATTTTGCTGTTGTTATTGCTGATGAAAACCGAGCTTAGGGTGCTGATGGTATAGCTCAGTGTTAAGAAGCACTGACTACTCTTGCAGAAGACCAGGTTCAGTTTTCACAGCTAACATAGTAACATGCAAACAGCTGTCCAATTAGGCTCATGCTTCTTTCTTGACTCCATGGGCGGTTACACATAGGTATGCATGCACACACACAATAGAATGCAGGCATAATGTTTTGTATGCTATGGAAAGTTTACCCTTGGGTTATTCAAAAGCTGATTTCTCTGCCCTTGTATCTTGTTTTACTCCAGACATGACATTGTAATACCTATTCTAAGAATCTCCTGCTCAAGTTTGTGTAAATGGTTCTTACCATTTATTCTCTGCCTTGTCAATACATGCTGATCATCCAATGGCTGGACAGAATAAAGAATGGGGGTGGGATGTCCACCAGCAGAGGAAATGGAGAAATAGAGGAGGAAAGGCAGGTCAGAGAAAGGATGGAGGAATTAGAGTCATGAAGAAGAGGTCTGAAGAGCCAGATCAATAATAATATACTAGTATTAATGGAGGGGACTGGGAGGTAGCCAGATTAGCAGAGGAGATAAAGGTAAATCATTTATCTGCTAAGCTGTTGAGGTGCAGTTTTGGATAAATGTTATTTCTTCTTGGTGGTTATTGTGAAATAGCATAAAGTAAAGAAATGTAGACACCAGTTTAATTTACTGTTACATTTATATTAGGAATAATTAATTCACAATAACACATATAAAAAATAACAATTTGTGCAGGGCTGATTTTTTTTTCATCAGAGAACATACCACCATACAGTTACATTCTCAGTGCTACCTTAGAAGCTAATTGCTTATCATCAGTTTTTCTCATAATAGCTCTCTAAAATATGCAAACATTGTAATAATTCTGATCGCTTTATTAACCTAATACATACTTAATGTTTTGATGATTTTTGGTCTTAGTGTCCCTGGAACTCTATTCTAGAAAACTATATCTCAACTGATTTTTACTGTGTTTGTCCATTTTCAATGTTATTCCTTTTATTTCAGCATAGAGAACTCTCAGCTCTTTTAAAATACGACTGAGAGGGAAATGTTCCACTTTTCTATGCATTACTTAGGTGTTTGGAGGACTGAGAGGTGACCTGATAAGATTGTACAAGAGCAATTACTATGAAAGGGAAGAAAGTCAAGTAGATTGGTAAGTGATGGCTACAGAAAGGGAAGATAGGCATGCTCAAGAACATCTGCAACAGAGGTTCCGTGACCATCAGGGAAACTTATGTTTATATTGCCATGAAGCTCTGAAAATACTGAGAAATTAAATAGGTGGTCACTCAGAACTGGGTGGGCCACACTTAAAACAGCTAGCTCTCAGAGTGCCATTAGGTTTCAAACTTAACTGAATCCTTTACTAGATGATTTGTGTACTCGTGGAAACCATAATGTCTAAAGGCAAAGGATAACACTGAACCAACATCCTTCTCATTCATCTGTTTTATAAAAGGAAACATAACACAATGTTTTTAATATTTTAAATATTTCTATTTTGATATTACATAGTGAAATACTCCACACCAGAGTCATGCTTTTTCTGTCAGCTGGTGAGAGTGTATTATGCACTGCTTCTCAGAGCCATAAAAAAATAAGTGAATGTTAAGATGGATTACAGCAGTAGGAGTGACGTGGCAGGTTATTCTCTCTACTGCCACTTTTGCAAGCTTTTCATTTGTTTGACATTGAAGAAAAACTATCAGGTCTCACACATATTCAAAGATGGATCTACAATACATTAACTAATCTAGGTTACTAAAGCAATTAAATTTTCACAGTATATAAGCACATTCCTGCATTAATATATACATATGATAATATACATATTATAATATTCATAGTATAATCTATAGATATTAATATACATATTCTGCATATATACACAAAAATGAACACATACATATATATCTTTTGTAAGAATTAGATTCTTCAGTTGTTTGAAAGGTTGAAATTTTTATACACTATTATATAGAAGAAGCTAAACGATAGCCCTTTACATAATTTTTTACATGGAAAAATATACATGTGTATGTATATATACACATATATTTATATATATACATATATACATATATATAATCATTGCATTGGCTTTTACAAATACAGATTAAAAATTGCATGTGAATATTTTACATCAAGCCTTCAAACAGGAACATGAGGCCTCTTCCTGTGCTTCATCTTGTCACTGTGCTTCTTCTAACACACATACACCAACTAGCATGAAAAACACAACCAACGAGGCATGATAGGATCTTCTAAAAACACTTATCTTCCCTGCATTCTAGTAAATATTAAAAAGAGATTATACTTTTCCTCTGTTTCAATTT
The DNA here is from genome assembly GCF_011762505.2 of Arvicanthis niloticus. Lineage (NCBI taxonomy): Eukaryota > Metazoa > Chordata > Mammalia > Rodentia > Muridae > Arvicanthis > Arvicanthis niloticus. The sequence goes on from NC_047665.1 coordinate 35,557,538, forward strand.
TTACTATTAATCAAGTAGACATTTCTATGTTTGAGTTGCTGTGATCCCAGGTAGCAAATATTTTGCAGAATATTCCAGATAATGTGATAATCAAATTCTATCCAGAATAGAAAGTACAGTAGAACTGAGAGTTTTTGTTTCCAACTGTTGTTTGAAATATCAAAATGATTCTAAGCACACAGTTACAATGTTAGGGTGGCTCCACAGCTGCTGTTTCTAAAAAAGGACCATTCGAACCTAATGTCTTCAAGAATATTCACAAGACATAGAGAAGAAGCCTGTGGACTGCCATGCCACCAACACACCTGCCCTACTGTGCATAGCACAGGTTGGGCATAGACACCTGCTTGCTGCCACACCACACAACATGGATAAAGAATGTCTCCCAGGGGCCTATTTGCCATATGGCCAGCCTACAGTGAGAGCCATCACAGTGTGTTAGTATGTGGTGGTCAGATGGGAGAGAAAGACAAGTAGATCAGTTTGACCATTATGAAGAAAGATGAAATTAAAGAGTTAAGGGTAGAACAGAGTAGCCTGTTGTGAATGCCTAGCCTTGCCATCTGGGGTCATGATGAGGTCCCAGCCTGAGCTGCCACCAAGGATCATGTCGGAGTCCATGACTATGAAGCAGCAAGGATCAGTGTCAATGTCTGTGGCTCATATTACCAATAGAGAACACGGGGGTGTCCATGGTTGGGGCTGCTGCTGGGAACACATAGATGTCCAGGGACTGTGGAGAATTGTCCCTGTCCCTCACTAGATACAGTGCTCTGGAGGGCTGACCCCATGTCTCACCTCCAGCAGTACCTAGGAGAGCAGGCCCTGCACCTCATGTAAGCAGCCCAGTAAATCTGGTCCTAGGGACAAGGGTGTGGGTGAGCCATCCCCTAGGGTATGAGTGTGGAAGAGATGACCCCACCACATGTCTGCCATGAGGTATCCTGGGAAGGAGGTGGAGAAAATACCTTCTGCCCCCTCACCACCTGAGGCACTTGGAAGGACTGGCCCTGAGGTCATGAGATCTGGTAAGCTGGCCTTGCCTCTCACTAGCTGAAGCACTCAGGAGAAAGAGCCTTGCACCTCATCTGGGCAGCAGAGTAGAGCTGGCCCTGGTGGAGTAGTCACAGATGAACCAGTCCTGAAGGTAGAAGTGAGTGTGAGAGAGCTCTGCCAAGAGATGGCATGGGTGTGGTTGCGATTCTCTTCCCTTCCCTCTCTGGGCACTGCAATAGTCTAGATAGTTGGCACTGGAGTCATGAGAGCATGAGACTTTTCTATGCCCTCTCATGGGCTGTAATACTTAAGAGTAGTAAGTACTCCACACAGTGGAGCTGGCCATGATGGTGAAGGCAAGGATGAACCAGCCCCAAGGATGTCTGCGTGGGAGAGCTGGCCCAGCTCCTCACAGTCTACAGCATGTGGGAGAATGGGCCCCACCCCTCAACTGAGTAGCACAGTGGAGCTAGCTCTGGAGACATGTGTGCAGCCGAGAAGGCCCCAAGGAAACTAGAGCAGGAGAATTGACCTTGCCTCCTGCTAATGGCAGCACTGGATGGCTTAGCTGAAGCAGTGCTGGAGAGTTGACCGGCTTAGCTACTACCCAGGTCCAGATCCAGGGCTCTAAGTTGGACCTCCCCAAAATTTATATTATCTGCAAATGGTACACATAAAATGGCCAATCCTGCTCTTCTGACTTTTCAGGATCTCCATGACACAGGGCAACAACAGGATACCTGGTAGGCATCCAAATTATGACATCCAATATTGATGGTGTCACAGAAACAAGATCTTAAACCAGACCAATGACTCCTTGCAATGAACACTTGCAAGGGAAGATGTGTGGATAGAGGGATATATCTTAGATGCACTGTTATATACTACAGCTTCCATACTGAGGTGATTTTATTCTTTGTTGTTGTTGTTGTTGGTGGTGTTGGTAGTGGTGGTGGTGGCGGCAGTGGTGTGTGTGTGTGTGTATGTGTGTGTGTGTGTGTGTGTGTGTGTGTGTGTACATTTTACTTTTCTGGGGATGGTTTCCTGGGTGAAGGGCAGATATGAGATGATAGGACATGAGGGGACTGAGGTACTTGATGTGAAACTCATAAAAAATAAAAAGTTAAAACATACAGAAAATAATTTGTTTTTCCTTTTTTTTTCATAGAAAAAAATCATTTCTCAGGAATAAGTTACTTTCAAAATTCCAAAAATAAAACTCTGCTCCGGAAAAGAGAGACAAAAAGAGTTTCATCATGCCAACTCCCCTGCTATTTTAATCTAGATGGTCAGAACGTCCCTGTTGTGGTACCCTCACAATTAACACAATGAAATAATAAAAAAAAATCTGCTTATGTTAACATGAAAGCTCCAGGTGTTTTCAACTACCCCTGTAAAAGAAATGGAATCCTTTGACTTTAACGTAAGCATCTATTGCAACTTGCTAATGTCTCCTTTCGCTCGGCAACTTGACATATAGTTTATTTTAGTTTTTAATGAGTCAGATTTTTCACTGTTTATCCCTGAATATTCTGCAACTTGTTATGGAGAATAAGTTAGCCTCAAACTCATGAAGTCCCACCTGCTTCAGTGTCCAGGTGAATGGACACTGAAAGACCTAAAACACTTTGCTTTCTTTGACCCATTATATTTTTAAGTACAAAAAAAATCTCATCTTTCTTATTTTGATTCATTCAAAGCCTTATAATATTAATAACAGAACAGTATATGAATATGGTAAGTAATGGTTAATAGAGTGACTAGGAAGAAAATGTGAGAATGGAAGATCCTTTTGGAATTAGTGAGAGAAAAGGATGGTTACAAAAAGAATCATAACGCAATGTGTACGGATAAGCTCAAAACAATGGAAATATTTTTTTTGTTTTTAACATTTATTTTTGTTATATATAGCAAAACTACTTAATTATAAATTTACATCATAATTTACTGTATGTAGAACAATGTGACTTACATGTGATTTAGCAGTATAATAAAATATTTGGATATAGTTGTAAACAGAAGAAAAAGGAGATTTCAGAGTTTCAACCCCCTCAAAGCCCAGATGATTATAAAAAAAAATAATTTTTTCTAAAAGGGTCGTTGTGAGATGTGTTCAATGACTAGTTATACCTAAGTCCTATTGACAATGGCAATGGGACTAAAAACCAAGCTTGATTTTTTACAATTGCTGCCTCAAAGGAACAACAAACACATGCCAGAGTCTTTTGGAAGGCAAACATGTTTCTTGCTGCTTCAGTACACAGGAAGTAGAATTCACATATTCACTATGGAAGGCAGAAACTGTGACTGGAAAAAGAAGTTAGCTGCATTTCCTGCCCTGTAACTCATGCGTTCTCTTTCACATGGGGATCCTAGCCTATAGTGTATTTATGTATATGGATTAGCAGGTGTAAGTATGGATATAGTCTAAAATTTGAAAAGAAGACCACAGGAGAATAGAATTAGGTCGTGGGGTAGGATAGAATCTAGGGAATAGTCCTGGGTTCCAAATATTGTGTTGTGCATAGGTTTGTGGGGTGATGGCATTATCACAGAGGCTTACGGCTCTGTTTGTAAGCACAGCAGCTTTATTTTTTGTGTTCTATTTTAACACTAGGTCATTGGGCTTTGGGTAGGAAACATCATTAGCTTCCATTGAAAACACCTCAGACAGAAATTCTATGGCTGAAAGTACATTGACAACATATATGTGACCTGACCTCTTCTTTAGATATAAATTGATCTTCAATGACTAAGAAATTCCCAGAAGGGAACACAATTAACTCGATTGATGTGCAATAACTTACAGTATTTTTTCCCAAAGCTATATCTTAATGATGCACTTAATAAAAACTGTAAAGACGTGAGTGATGGTAGATTGTTTGGCCTCTTATCTCAGGGTGGTTGATGGTGGAGGGGTTCTAAAATATACTGGAAACTGACTCACCCCGACATACCTGATATAACTTGGGTTCTGGTCCACAGAAAAGAATCAGTGTGTGTTTTCCTCAACTTTTTTTCCTGATACCCTCAAAAATCAAACTTTCAGTAGGAAAGACAATCCCATTTACAGAATATCCATGTGTCTTTTGCCTAATATGCTTTCAAATATAAAATAAAATGTGGTTAACATCGACAGATATGGATCTATTACCCATTACCCATTTTCTTCTTATGGTACATCAAAGAGAAAGGAAAATATAGGAGACAGAAGGAGAAAGAAGAAAGGAAGGAAGAGATAACACTTAAGGGGTTCCCTTCTAATAGTTATCCAAGTAACGTGTAAAAGCAAAATGCATGTTCAGATTGACTCACATTTGCATAAATTAGCATGCTGTCCTTTGTCCATTTGGTAGTTCTGTTGCTCACTCTGCCAGGAACGCACTAAGAGCTGGAAAAATGACAGAAATGACTCCAGCCTTACAAAGCAATGGTTTGAAACCAACAAAGAGCCCTTACCCTGAATGCTTAACACTCAAAAGAGGAGCACCACTAAGTGGCATCCAATTCCTATTATCCATACAGCTGTCTTGATGTTTCCTTCTGCATCGAACGGTTATAAATTGGCTAAATGTCCCAGGCTTTGGCCTATACAGAAGAAGATAGGTCAAAGCATGAAAGAGGGTAGTCAGAGTCAGAGAGAAAAGCAAAGAAAGAGCTTCAACAGAGCTGTCATTATTTTCTATTGCCAACTGGCTTTCAGAAACTTCTGACATCCTTGGTCAGATGCTGAGCATGTGATGAGGAATCACCATGGCTGGCACCCTCCACAGAAAGAAGCATCATGGGCCTCTACTGTGCAGGTGCTCCTGTTCCCAATGGTCTTCCAAGAAGCAAGCTCCTCTCTGAAGGAATTGCACACAGTGGCCTCTTAGTTTAAATGGGACACTTATGGAAACACAGGATGCCTTGTTGCTAAACTTAGTAGCTCCTGTTGCTGCCTGTACCCTGATTTGCAAATGAGAGAAGCAGATGCAAGTGATACAGGCTTTCCAGTTCTTGTTTCACTGCTTATTTAAATTGGTGCCCACAATTTTGACTCTATGAGGACAAAGCTCTCAATGGAGATATGAGATGAGGTGACAAAAAGTAACAATGCCATCCCAAATGACTGGATCATATATTATAGTCATGTATTTTATAGAATTTGATGTTGAATCTCATGCACCCCCAAACATAAACTCAGTAATGACCAGTCACACCCACAAACAGAGCAGAGTCTAGTATTTACAAGCTTGTTTCACTGAGATTATCTATTTTTGATTGTTCTTAAATCAGACCCTTTCTTCAAAGTGTATCCACCTGTTTTCTTACCGATCATTCATCTCCTTGATGTTTCCTTTTCGCATTGGTGTATGCCCTCCCTAATAAAGCTTTTAGTTGTGCAAACTCCTTACTATCATTTTACTCTAAGTTTCCTTGTTGCTTAGAAAACAAGTGTGGGAGATGATTATGTGTTGATGAAATTTAATTGTTCATTGCAAATAGATATAAGGCAGGTGGCAGAACAAGGAAGTACCACAAAACTAGGTGCTGGTCTATATTTTCTAACAAAGCAAAGCTGTACTATGTCCCCATGGTTATGACTCCTCAACAGTTATCTCCTCTATGACACTTAGAAGGTATCACAGTCCTAACAGGACAGGTTGTAAATTAAGACCCATGCCTCCTTGTACATCTCTCATTGGACTAAGTTATTCTGTCTTCCTAAGCTCTGGGGATGGGAGATTTATTTTGCTTTTCATAGTGATGAAATTGAAAAGATTTTCTTTAGAGAAGTCTAAGAATCAAATGGGATGAAATGTGCTTAAAATCTTTACAAATGAAGTGACAATTCATGGTCTTCTCAGTGGACAAAGCTTTGGTTTTATTTGCATAAACTATAAAGCATATTTTCTCAACCCCTTCAGACTTCATCCTCTTAACATTCAGTCAGAAATTCAGAGTGAGAATCTAAAATACTGCTCAAGAGTGCATTTTATCTTGTTGCTTGAGCAGGACTCTACATCCAGTTGCTCTCTGTCCTCATCTTATTTTGTCCATTTTTATTTTCTTTCTAAATTTTTAAAACATGGTCATAGATACTGTTTTGATAAGACGGTTGATCTGAGGAGTGTGTGGCTCCCCTTTGCTGCCTATTATAATGTGTATGCCTTAAGATTTTACTAAATACGAGAAACATTTTAAAAATTGATAGTAAAATTAAATGTGACCTGCCCAGGGCTTCTACAAGCACAACGATCCTAATTAATATTCTAATTGAGGGTCTTTGGTTTTAGATAGCATTTGGTCTTAGAAGTCTTGCCTGAGAATCTGTAATGCATGTTTCTTACACTCTGAATATGACTGGAATCCTTTCTATTTTTACCTTCCTGTTCCTAGCAAACCACTCCCCATGATTCATTTTTATTGGCAATCAAAGAAGCACTGTACTAATGGCATGTAGAATTTAGTCAATTAATGGAGTTCAATAGGCCATTTCCACTTGCAATTTTTAGAGAGGTTAATTTTGCAAACACTTGACTACTCTTGAGACTCCACAGTAACTGAACTTCCAGCATATCCTTAACCTCAGCGGATTGAACAAGGAAAAACTGAGAAAGAGGGAATATTTGTTCTACCCAATATTCTTGAACACATTGCTGATTCTCTACTGACTTAGAATCTTTATCTTAGATTTATATTAGAGGTTGTTTTAAAAAATTGTTGCTGTAAACAATGTTCATGTTGTGACAGTATTTATCACATATGTCTTCTTTTGTTTTTAAACTATGTCTACTCTCTTATATCCTCGAGAAGAAACTACTGATAAACAAAAATTATCCAAAGATAAAATAATATTAATGCAAATATAAATATAACAAAAGGGCAATTGAAGAAGTAAAGTCTTTAATCTGTCTGTCCATCTTTGTGTGTGTGTGTGTGTGTGGTGTGTATGTGTGTGTGCACACACAACCATTGGAAAGAGCAGGAGAGACAATAGTCAACTAGTTTCAGAGATTTTTCACTTTGACATTTATATCGCCTATTAATTTACCCTGATGAATTTACTTGCCTCCTCTGTTTTGGGGGATGATTTATACAAATAGACTAATAGTCACATAAACATTGTTAGCAAAGGTGATCTTAATTGAGTATAAATTGCTCATTCATAGCAAAAGTCAGCTAGATGGCTCCCGTTACCATTCTACATATGCAGCAGTATTTCAATTTAACACATTTTATTTCCACTAGATTCCTAAACTTTCCCAGGCTGCAAAAATACCTAGAAGGTTTAATCGCCTGGGCCTATTCCTCAAGTTTCTGTTCAGTAAGTCTAAAATGGAGTTCAAGTATTTGTACTTATGAAAAGTTTCATGATGGTGCTGATGTTGCAGCTTAGGGACTTAAGAATGACTATTCTATGGCATAAAAGAGGAAGAGGAGATCTTAGCAGAGGGAAAAAAATCAAGACGGCAAATAAATGTACAGGACACAAAGCAAAACTGAAGACTAGGGGAAAGAGAGAGGGAGGGAAAGAGGCGTAAATGAGAACAAAGTATAAAAAAATGCATATGAGGCCCTCTTAGTTTGAAGGATAGCTTTTAAAATTAATTAAAAAACAGAAAAACTATTAATATAGCATTTCTTTGAAACAATGGTAATGCATTTTATTGTGATAATCTGTAAACTTATTTGGTCTCTAATGAATGACACATATTCATGCCAAGGCATTTTACATAAATAACAGCTGGGCTTTTGCACTGATTGACTGATGCTTACAGAATGTCACAGAGGTCACAATCTAATACTCATTCTAGGAAAAAAAAATGTGACCTGACAGCGTTGCTATCTTTTGTGAAAGCAGAAACCATTGTTAAATTAAGTACCTGGAGACCAATGTGTGTAAATTCAAAGTCTTCTATGGAGAAGCAAAGTGGAAGACAGGTAGAAACTTCAGCTACTACAAAGAGTTCAGGTCTGGCAAACATGTCCGAGCAAGTTTTCTCTCAGCCTGTCAATTGAAAAAAGATTTCTGATCAGATGATTTCAGGTTGGGCGTAGAAATCTGAGTGAACTCTTGCCATTAAGAAATACATTGTTATGCCAATAATTTGGGTGGATATTGATATCAAGAAGACTCTGTGTGTGTGTGTGTGTGTGTGTGTGTGTGTGTGTGTGTGTGCATGTGAGTGTGTGTGTGTGTATCTGTGTATAAATCATTGAACTTGCAGATTGGGGACAGGTGGAACCCTCAAGGAATCTTTTGCCATATGCCAAGAAAGTATGGAGGAAATTGTCATTAGTGGCTGGAAAGAATGATCCTGTCAGAACTATAAGCATGACCTTCTTCTGCAGGACTGTGGATAGAAAGAATATCATGTGTGTACATCTCCAGAGGAAGAAGAGATGTGCTCCCAGTGGAGACACGGGTAAACATCTACGTTTTTTTTTTGTTTTTTTTTTTTTTCTCATTTATAACAAAGATGGAAGGAGTTTTTGCTTGAAGTAAGAAATCTTAGTTTTCAGGCAACATGAAGTATCAACATAAAGAAGCCAGGGATATATATGTGAATCTCTTTCTACCTCATGGATCTTCCAAATGTTCTTCAAAGTAAGGATTGTCCTGACAACAAGCACCAAACCAGGTCACAGACTGGGGAATATAGCACCTTAGTTAATGTCATGCTTCAAAACCTTTTGAACATTCCCTTATAATATTTTAGCTGATACTTCTAGATGATTCCTGAGTCATAAGACTTTTAATAATATGAGGACTGAGCCTCATTAAATTCCTCACCTAGTAAAAGAGATTTCTAAAAGTCTTAAAACCCGTGTCCAATACATTTGTTGGAGATGTGTCTATTTTATCTACTTCATTTTAATAAAATGGGGTATCAAATGAGTCTTTGGAGACCAGTAAAGTTTGGAATGTAATTACAGTAACAGAACAGTCTATCAATGAAAGTGGAGTTAAAAATAAACTGAAGACTTTGGAACCCCCAAATTTCGGCTGATAGGAAAGAGGCTGACACAGCTAAGCATTGGTGAGTGTGTGGTGAGTTGTTATGGATATTGCCACAAGCTAAGGGAGTGGAGCTCATGGGCACTTGTAGGCAGCATGCCTGAGTCCTTTTGAGAAATTGTTTTCATATACTCTGAATCTTTCAAGAATTGCTTTGGACCACTGACTGCTACATACCTCTTGTAGTTGGTCTTTTTAAAAAGTAAATTACACTCATTTACTGGTGTGTGTGTGTGTGTGTGTGTGTGTGTGTGAGTGTGTGTGTATGTATGTGTGTGGGTGTGTTTGTACATGTGCACATGCCATTGTGATTGTGGAGGTCAGAGGACAACTTGTGGGTGTTAATACTCTTATTCCATTATATGATTCCTGCAGATGGGGATCAGATGGTTTGGGTTCCTAGCATATGACTTAAAGCCACTGAGTTATGTTACCAATACATACTCTGGTTTGGATACTATTTGTTCGGAATATGAAGGAAAAATATGTTGTCTCACTAGCTCACAGGTCTTTGGACAAAGAGGAATTATAGGAGCTTAGGAAGCTCCTCGACATTACACAGAAACCTACAGAATGAATTAGCATTTTTTTCTCATTGTTGTGATCAGCTAGCTATCCAGCAGGAAACAATGTGAAGGAAGAAATGGGAGTTTGTTTACAAAGTTTATGGTTTGAGGAAATGAAGCCTTCATGGCATAGAAGGCCTGATCCATGCTGACAGGGACACATAAGATGCCTTCTTTTATACATCATACTTGGATAGTAAGCAGAGAGGTTAAGAGCAGCAGGGACATGATATTATTAGCTTCAAGGACCCATCATCATAGACTCCCTTTCTCCAGTGAGTCTCTTTCTTCTAAAGGTTTCACATTCTCCCAATAGAAGGGTACTAGCTGGAAATCGTGTTCTAACCGTATAGCCTGTGGAAAAACCTTTTACTTTTAAATCACAACAAGCACCAAGAACCTGCATTTCAATTGAAAAGCTATATTCAAAAGAGAAGATATTTTACAAACTGGGGAAGAAAAAGTCAGGATCATTGACTTAAGAGATGGATTCGCCCCCTCACACCCTACAGGGAAGGACTAAATGGTGCATTATTTAGTCTAGCAGGAGTCATTGAACTTTTGCTTACAACTGGCATGGCATCAACATTGCAGCCAAGTAAAGGATCAGTTACCACAGTAGACAATCTAGTAACAGCTGGGACACCCGACTGACACCGCACCAAATCCAAATTCAGCTCAGATTATACTCTCATGAACACATAAGCGGTTCTTTAGCCTACCAAGTTTCATGGTAGCCTGTTATTTGGCATGGAGAATAAAAGGCTTTATCACAAAGAGAGATTATTATCCATCCTCCAAACTACAAGTTCCATTTTATTTCTGCAACAGATAAAGTTACTCCTTCAGATCCCTATTACGATGTTTTCATTCACGTGGTTTTTCTAGGCTATGTCTCTGAAGTTTTCTTTCTGTGTTTTCCCAATTCTTCTAACTATATTACTCATTTGTGACATTAATCAGTAGATACAAGCATAGCCTTTAAAAAGATAGTCTTTTCTATCTTTTTATAACATTTCTAGAATTCAGTTTTATGATCTTCTCCTCATAAGCAGTATTAAAATGGATTCTAATGGGAAAATGTTAGAATCATCCTGGTAAGGATGAGGCTATGCAAGCACTGGGGATCATGCTTACTTCTCTAGTCTCAGAAAATGCTAGAATGGAGCCAAGAGGTGATTATGCCTCTGTATAATCCTGCAGAGCAGAAGTTTCTCTGGAATCTGCCCAACTCCTTCCTCACACAACTAGAAACTCATTTTGCTCTTCTGTTTTATTTTAAAGCTGACTAAAACTTCCAGTTTTCCTTTTAGATCAAGTGGCTATATCATTATCATGTTATTTTAGGGTACTGAATCCAACACCAAGGCAAGATTTATTTTTCAATAAATTATAAGCTGCTCAAAGGAACAAGAGAGATTCTTCACCTAAAAAAAAAAAAAATCTTCCTGCCTTGTCTTCATAATCTGGCTCTGTTTTATCTTCTAGTGAAGATCCTGAATAAGTCATGTGAAGAGTTCTACATCATGGAAACTTCCTGTGCTCTTGAGCTTTGCATCATTTATTCATACATTCATATATTCACTTACATAACCATCCATTCATTAATTTGTATGCTTTTTCTTTCTCAATAGGTCCATAGTAAATGCTGGAAGACACACAATACAGAACAACGTTCCAACAATCTTGAACTTTGAAAAATTGCATATGCCCAAGGATAGGAGAGAAATACATGGTTTGAACTTAAATGCTTTATATTTGAAGAATACCTTAGGCTAAAATAAGCAAAATGTAGATTTTAAAAAGTACACATTTGTTTGAAATCTCTAGAAATTAATAAATCAGACAAACAAATGAAATGCTATCTGAGTGCTATCGAGCCTAGGAAGATCATGGGATTCAAGAGAATTCTATGTTCTGGACTGGAATGTGCTTTGATAAGTTCATGTATCATTTATAGTTTCCCCATTTTTAAGCCACAGATTCTTTTCTCATCCACTATAATCTAAATTCAGTTTCCATTCTCTTTACTCTTTCAAGTTCCTCCTCACCTCCTTTCTCATCTGGATCCACATTTTTTCTGTCTCTTATTTAAAAATAACAAGTTTCTAAGATATGACAACAAAATGGAGCAAAATTAAATATAATAAGCCTAAAACAAAAATCATCATATCAATTTTGAACAAGGCAAGCAAACACAAAAATAAAAGAGCCTCAAGAGAAGGGACAAGAATCAGAGACCCACTCCTTTACATATTCAGGCGTCATATAAGACTACTAAACTGAAAGTTGTAGCACATATACAGATGACTTGGTGCGTATCCCTGTAGGCCACATTGTTGCTGCTTCAGTCTCTGTGAGTTCATATGAGCCCTTTCTTAGTTGTTTTAGAGGGCCTTGTTCTCCTGTTATTCTCTGTCTCCCCCACTCCTTTTCTCTCTTCTCCCATAAGATTCCCTGTGCTCTTAGGGAAGGGATTTGGAAACACATTTTACTCTGTGTGCTCTAATGTTTTCTTCTTCATATGTCTCTATATTTTTTTATATCTGCTATAGAAGAAAACCTCTCATGTGATGGCTGAATAAGATTATGATTTATAAGTATAGCAGAATACATTTTTGTTGGTGCTTTTAGACCAGTTGTAACTGGCTTTACCCTAGGTCTCTGGCTATCTAATCTCTGGTCTTTCATCATCGAAAAAAATTAGGTATGCGTTTCATTTAATGGAACTAGCCTTAATTCAAATCAGACATTAGTTGGTTCCTGCCATAAGGTTTGTGACACCATTACCCTAGCATATTTCAGGCAGAATAGGTATCTCAAATGCTTCATGGTTAGGATGGAGTTTACATTTCTCTTTTGGTAGCCTGCAGAACACATTCCTGTATCAAAGTTACTAGAACATGGGGTGAATGTTCAATGTACGCATCATCTCCATCTCTCCAAATCATGTGAGTTGCTTGGGTGTTATCTTTAGCAATAGGGTCTTGCAATGATCTTGTGAAAAACAACCTATTGTAGAAACAGCTTGGGTTTTTTTTGAGATTTCCATAAGATTCTTTTGGTCAACAAATCAATTGGATGAAACACAGTCCTTTGTATGACAAAAGATGGCCATTGAGATTCCATCTTCCTCATTATTTGAATTCCTAATATAAAATTTTGACACCATTATTTAAGACTTCATTAGGATCATCATCATGTACTCTAGGCCATTTCCATTTAAATATGAGAGATAGAGCAAACACTTGGTTTGCTGGAGTAAAGTATCAACTCAGTGTGTTGATGATTTTGAAAAAGTATCCCATTTAATTCCCATAAGTAAATGCAGTCAAGGGAATACAGATGTTTTGGTTTTGTGTGGCTGTGTAGTAATCTATAGAAACATAAAGGTTCTAAACTATCATTCTATTTTTTGTTTTTTGACATTGAAATATAGTTATATTTATTTCTTCCATTTTTTCCTTCTAAACCCTGCCAAATAGTCCTCCTCACACCATACTATTTTTAACTCATGGTCTCTTTTTCACTAATTGTTAAGCCATCCAACTACATATATTTCCTAAAGAAAATCTCCTCAGCCCATATAAGATAAGTTAATGAATGTTTTCAGTTTTGAATGTTTGGCACTGGACAACAACTTTGTGTATTCTTTTTTAAGGAAGACAATCTCTCTTGCTCTAAGTTTTTCTTAGTTGTTGTCTTAATCAGGATTGTTATTTCTGTGAAGAGACACCATGTCCACAGCAATTTTTATAAAGGGAAACATTTCATTGGGGTGGGCTTATAGTTTCAAAAGTTCAGTCCATTATCACTGCAGCAGGAAGCACGATAGTGTGCAAGTACACATAAGGTTGGAGAAGTAGCTCAGATTTCTACACTGTGATCTGAAGGTAGCAGGAGAAAAACTGAATGACACTGAGCCTGGGCTTAGCATTAGAGACCTCCAAGCACATGCCCTTCTGATGCACTTCCTCCAACAAAGGAATAAGGCCACACATCTTAATAAAGCCACTCCCTATGAACATTTTGGGGCCATTTTTGTTCACATCACTACAATTGCCTATAGTCTCTTGTGTAGGGTTGAGACCTCTTAGAATTTTGCTCATCCATTTTTTTTTGTACATTTACTGATATCAGTATTGTTTATCTTATGTTTTAAACCACCATGCTTTTGTTATTTTTCATGATGTATCATGAGAATCTTCTAGAGCTAGGTTATCTATTGGTTGGTTTACATGCTTTGGGTATCGATGTGGCTGACAGTGACTGTGTGAGAGTTTGATATCTAATCTTCAATTATCAACTAGTTGAAATCTGGAATCACCTTGAAATTTGATCTCTGGCCATAGCTGTGGGGGATTATCTTTGTTAGATTAATTGTGATGGGACGACTGGTCCACTGTGAACGACTTCATTCCAGAGGTTGGAGTTTGTAGTATGTAAAAAGCAAAAACTATTGCCACTGGTCTTTCCTTCCAGGATTCAATTGTAATGTGATCAACCACCTTCCTGCAACTGACTCCATGCAATAAAAAAGTAACTAAGACAATAGACATACATAGGATCCCTATGGTGTTTCTTAGTTGGCCTTGTAAGTTTTTCTAGAATAATCAGTTTTGGGGATTCAGCATTTCATGTGTTGCTTTCTCATGGCTGCAGCTTATGATTTCTCAGCTGGGTAGCTCTACATCTTAAGTGGAAGTTATGCTCCCAGTAATGTAAAATGAGAAGCCACCAGTACATCTTAGAACTTTGTACTGAGGTTGAGAGGGCAAAACATTCACCACATTTGATTAACCCAAACAAATTCTAGGCTAACCTATCTTTACAGTGGAAGCAATGCAAAGAGTGTGGATATCAGAATGCATAACCACTGTGGAATAGAACACTGAAATACAAAGCAGTGTTTAGGCTTGTCAACCTGAGTCCCCATTTCAAAGCGAAGTTGGAAGGCTACAAATTTTACCAGTGCGTAAGTGAAGGATCACCATGAACTGATCAAAGGAAGCTGAGTCTCCCAAGGATAGAGTAAGTAGAAACAAAAGCACCCTTTGGAGAAAAGGTTCTTCCTGCTGTCATCTGGAATGTTCTTTCTTTTTATTGAAGTCACTCTTTTGGGCATTAGGGAAGAAAACAGAATTTCTCTAGTGCTGTCTATTACAATCTACAGTAAAGTAAACTCTAGATCTAAAGGTTGTGTGTTTTCCTGCAAGATCATTACCATTCATCTTGGTTTAATATAAAATGGAACCAAGTAAAGACTGTCCTAGCAGAGTCCTCAGCTCTTACCCAAGAAGACAAGTCTCTGAAGCAATCTCCTGTCTCAGAACTCCTTCATTTACCTCTTTAGTTCTCTAGACATTGCAATGCGCTTCTTGGATATGAAGGAAAGGACTACACTCATGTTGAAGTTTGAAAAGGAACCTGTATGCATAGGCTTGGGAATGTGAAAATAATACGTTTTTTTTTTTTTTTTTTTTTTTTTTTTTAAGAAAGCATTTGTAATAATTGCCTTACCTGGTTAATTTCATTGCTCTATTGTGAATTAGAAAAGAAAAGCAGAAGAATTTACCCTTCTTGTACATTTTAATCTCACTGGCTCCAGGATGCATTTACTGTTTTCCAAAGTATGGTATAAGAGGAGAAAAAGTCATTACTGCAAAAAAAGAAAAAGACGACCTAGTGGACTCTAAAACTTATATTGCATGTTATATATTCTTTAACTCTTTGAAGTTCTAATTTACTTGTAGCCCTACTATTAGGCCCACTCTAAATATAACCTCAATATCTCTTGTTGTGTCACATCAAGTGTTGTGTATTTCATCTGCACTTGTGTACAGTAAAGCCACAGGATGTAAGAAAACACATCTGAAGGGGAGCCAATGCTGGGTGTGTTTTTACTGTAAGATATTAATTCCATGAAAACTCAATGGCCAGGATGTCTTCCAGACTCTCAGAAGTCATGCATTTTTTATTGTGGCTTTATTTTAATCCTTGGGTATATGAATTAAGCCATAAACACATGTACTTTGTTTTCATCGTATAAAGGAACAGAAGATGAAGAGTATAAAATAATCTTTTAAATATTACTGTTTCATTGTCTTCTGTCTGTATGTATGTATGTATGAAAAAATTACATGTAAAATGTCCAAATTAGCATGTAAATGTGTTTGTGTGTGTGTTTGTTTGTGTAGAAATATTTTTCTTCTTTTAATACATATTATTGTTAGAATAACTGTCGAGCAATAATACTTCTTGCAGTTTGCTATTTAACCTGGGAGAGTTATTCTGAATTTGCAGCTGTGGTCTATGTGCTCACATTTCTTTATTAATAAGGTGGCTTTCCTGCCTGCCTGAAAACTTTGAGATAGGTCAAGCCCTCATTTTTCCCTGTTCCTACCACGACTTCATTAACTGCCTTGTTAATCATCTCAAGGCCTATTCAGGTTGTAGCCAAATGGGAACAATCATGTCTTCATACAGGGTGCAAATAATATTGACCCAATCCATTACTCTTAAACTAGAGCCCTATCCTTGATAGGGGATGGGGGTTTCTCTGGCTTGTGTAACTTGTGCATGAGAGGACTGATACTTGCAGAGAAGGCAAGAGTATTTGAATTTCAAGCTCAAAGTAGTGCTGGAATTCTCCCAAATGAGAGAGGCCTGGTTTCAAGTGAAGTGAGGTCATGGGTCAGAGTTCCGTCTGAAGTGGGCTAATGTATTTGGCAGACCCAGACTCTTAAAGAAAACAAAAATAAACTGAGAAGAGCAATAAGCCCATGTGGAAATCTCAACAACTGTTTGCTTTTATTTCTTCAAACATTCAGAAATCTTCTAATGATCTCCAGCTAAAACTGTTTACAGCTCATATTTTTAGAGCAAATGGTATTCTGATATGTGGCCTTGCTTTAACTTAAGACATTGCAGTGGAATGAGGAGTCTGGGCAGGAAAAATTCTGTTTCCTTATAAAGCTTCTGTGTCTAATGAGTGTGGTCTAAGATCAGCGAGGCCCAACCTTCAAACATACAGCAAGCCACCTTGCAATTCCAGACAGTGCTGAATGGCTTTGTCTGCTGTGTGTACCAGTTCTTAAAACTTGTTTTATGTCAATTGCAATTGTTCCTTTCTCTGGGATGTCTAGTTCTCATTTTGAAGCATATTGGTATTGGTATTTTCTGACGGCAGAGAAGGCCTTTGCCAAGTTAGAGCTTAAGTCTAAAGCATAAAAATCAGGAAAGCAGGTAATTTCTCTTATCTTCGTTTTATTTGTTTATTTACTCTTACATTTCTCTCACAATGTTGTTTTTGTCCAAAGTGAAATTGTCTTTAAAAATCTATAGTATTGAGTTTTTTCCTTAGGGGAAAATATGAAGTGATTGTACATGGTCTATATAAATCATGGTCAATCTTAGTGAAGTAATTTAGTGAGGAGAAAAGACAAACACCAAGAGGCACAATATATATTTTTTAAAATATTTGTATTAATTTTTAAATTTTCATATAATTCATTTTAATCATCTTGTTTCCCGGCTCCTCCCCCTAACTCCTCTCAGATCTATACCCATTTCTCAAATCTATCTCCTACACTATTTTTTGGTGCATACAGTGTAAACCCTGTCTTCTGGGAAAACATAATTTATGTAGATTAATGCATGTGAAATTCTTTCATATGAATATATATATATATAGATATAAATTAATGCATGTGAAAATTTTTCATATGAATATAAATATATATATATTATATTGCTTATATAATATTAGGTTCATATATGGCTTTCTCAGTAGTGTTAGTTCCCCCTCCTCTACTCCCTCCTCTGTCCTCCTCCCATCCCTCTTTTGATTTGATCTTCTATCTTATTATGTCTCTCTCTCCTTTATAACACTTGTGTGGTATTATCAATCCCTGCTTAAGCTACTTCTTCCTCCTCCCCAACCAATTATCCCCGTTTACTTTCCTTGCATCTCACAATATACTCTTCACAGAACATTTGGCATTTGGAAAAAATATATGGATGCAAAGAAATCTACAGCCATCAAATATCATCTGAAATGAAGAGTCAGAACAGGAGGAGAAAAAGTAATGTCATATCTTAAATAATAACAAAAATATCTTCACATTGATTCTGGTCCATCTGAACATGTGTGGTTGTGATGTCCTCTAATTATGACTGGTGGCCCTATTAAAGCTTTATGCAACTCACAGGACATCTTTGTTTCATTTCTTATGCTTTAGGGAAAATATCATGTCAAAAAGTATTACCTGAACAGAAAGGATTTATTTACAGTCCATCATACCAGGAAGATCAAGGTAGAAGAAACTTAAAACAGCTAATCTGTCATAGTACACACAGTCAAAAGCAGAGAGAAACAAATATATTCATGCTTTTTTCTTCACTTTCACATAGTCTAGGACCCTAAACTGGAAAATGCCCTACCCACCCAAGACCATTAATTGACTCCTCCTATATCAATGAACACAATCGAGGCAATTTCCCACAGAATCACCCATAATCAAACCTGATCTAGACAATTCCTCATTGAGTCTATTTTTCCAGACCATTCTAGATTGTGTCAAATAGAAAATTAAAACTAACCATGACACTGGCCGACTGTCCTTTAATCCAGCTTGGTCCCTTAACTCCTTTTTATTGGATATTTTATTTATACTTCAGATGCCATACCCTTTCCCCATTCCCCCCCCCCTTAGAAAACTCCTATCCCATGCCCCCTTTTCCTTTTTTCTTTTATACATTTTTTTAAAAAATGTTAATCAAAGGCTTTATAAGTTTGGTAATGCTCAATCAGAAGTGTAACCCACTACCCAACCTAGATATATCAACTATCTTTGACTGGTGGAGATACGTGAACATCTGCCTCCTTTTTTACCCCTTCTTTCTCTCATCACCTAGCTTCTCCTCTCCTTCTTCTCCTCCTCTCCTTACTCCTTCTCTTCCTCTCAGTACTCCTCCCACCTTAGCTCCTCCTACATATCACCATTCCTGTTAAAATAAAACTTTTCTCTCAAAATACAATTAGAGCATAATTATTCCTAATTGTACCAGTGAGGTACAAGATAGTCCTAATACCCAGTCCATCATTTTGTTGACTAACCAGGACCTCTGTCATCTATCCTAACTAAAACACTTAGTTCTGAACCTGGCTTTTTCCTTGGCTTTAGAATGAATGTCAGCTGAAGACCATTCACTCAAATCCTTTCTCTCAAGGTAAATAGCCAGGATTGGCTATGAGGCTATAAGTTTTCAACCCTGTCAGAAATCCAGAATGACTGAGTTAACTATAATTGTGGGACCTTAACTCTTAACACAGTGAACAGAATGAGCCCTAAGAATAAACCAGACCTGAGCAGAGGTTGTATAGCTCTTACTGTAAATGTTTGAGAGCAAATGCATTTCAGAGTATGGAGTACCATTTTGTTCATATCCTGAAATTGTTTCATAGACATGAACAGCTGAGCAGCCTCATGACCTAGGTTCTGAAATCTAAGATGCTCTAAACTCAAACTATTTGAATTTCATACTTGCTCTCAGAACGTTTACTTATTAGAGATTTTTAGATTTTAGATTTGTGAGTTTGAGAACCTCAATACGTAAAGATTTCTCATGAAAATTGCCTTAGCTAATGAACTTTTGTAGAAGAATAAGTCTGCTGAAAATAAAGCAAAAGACATTAGACATATTGTTTATAAATATATTGAAAATGGTTTTAATGAATATCCACAAACCTGCAAAATGCAAACATTTTTTAATTTGTTAGCCCACTTATAAATTTCAAGATACGCAGATCATAAAAGCAAAACTTGCTGAATATTTACATATTGTAAGCCATTTTATACAGCACACAGGTCAAGGTGTAGAAAATTCTTAGCATTCTAGAGGGTTCGCTGCCTGCCTTGCAGGCAGTAGGTACCTTAAGGAAAACCATTTTTTTTGTGTTTTACCTGTTTTCAAGTTCCACAGAAGTAACAAATATGGGATGTGGCACCCATGAGAATATGATTCCAGTCACTCATTATATTTATGACACTTATTCCTGCTGCCATATGTATTAGAGCTCCATTCTTTTATTGCTGTTTCATTTCTGTTATAGTTCTATGCTAGAAATGTGTTCATTCCATTTAATACTGCTGAATATTTGTGTTTTCCCAATGTGAGATTACTAGAAATGAAGCTGGCACAAAGACTATCCTATGGATGGTTCTGTTGGAAGATGGAGCTATCCTCTGAGGTGGTATACACCCAGGAGCACAGCTCTTTAAGTGCTAGTATCAGTCATCTTTCCCAGGTTCTTGTACTAATTAATCCAACCAGCAATTCAGAAAATATCAATTGCCCCACCTTTCACTAAATACATTGTATTCTTTATTTTTTTATTTCTCTGGATTTTAGTAAATTCCTCTGAATTTATATTTTCTGAGTAATATAGAGCATAGTTTTATATATTTACTGTTCATACTCTTCTGAGTGTTCGGTTTCAAAACATTCCCAAGGAGACATGGTTATAATGTCATTTTCTTGCCAGGAAAAGGTAAGAAAAAATAATTAATTTTGCTTAGCTTCATTATATTGTGATGATTTACATATGCTCTCATTATTACTTCTTTTAACAACCATGTGTAGTGGGTGTTTTTCAGTGTCATCAGAGTTTACATATCTATGAACAGTTGTTTTGATTTTGCATCCTGTCTTATTCCTTGCCCTTCCTATGTCTTCCTTCTCTTTTGCTCCACATGCCCTTGCCTATAACAAGTATGGGAACAGTAATTATTTGGAAGACATCTTGATCACATTGTTAAAGCCATTTACTATCTAACCTGTAGTGGGATAGTCTTTGGCATGCCTTTTGGTTTTTGCATTTTTAACATAAATCCTCCTTATCTTTGCTACTGAAAACATTTTGTGTTTTTATTTCGAAGACTGATCAAGCACTCAGCTACTTCCTCCTACTTAAGTGAAAAGCTGGGTCCTTGACTTTTCAGATTCCATTAAGTGAAGGTAATCAATGACCTGTTTGCTTCTTTACTTACTTCCAAAGCCCTCTCAGCTTCCTGTTCTAAATTAATGAATAGCCTTTGTCCCAACTCCCAGGGAATCAAATATTTACGCTCTTCTTTTTTGGTTCAGCAATCCTCCCTTATCTACGATTTTTATTTTATAAAAAAAAAAAAGTCTCATGTTTATGCTTACATTTATTGACATGATTAGCCTATTTGAGAACTGAAAAGCAACAGTTGCTAGAGTCCCAGAAGTAAGCTTATGTATGTGCTGTCTGAGAAGGAGCTGCCTCTGTTTAGTGCAGGATAAGATGGATTCTACATGTCTATATCTGTTCCTCTTCTATAGCTACAAGTCACAAACAAATGAAACCACAAACTAAAAAAAGGTAAGTTAAACTTTGATGGAATATGCCATGTTCATTTATTTACAAAAGTTAAAATATACCCTAAGAGTAGTCATTGAGAGCAGGGATGAACCAAACAAAGCTAACCTAACTAAACTCACAGGTCAGGAAGAAAGTGGATCACTTAGTGACAGAATAGGGTTTGAGTTTATTCTTACTCAGTAGGAGGTATTTCTAGGCTGTTATTTTAGATACACATTGAGCAAATATTCTGATGTCTTTGTTTTGGCTGAACAGGTTAAGTTTGGGTGTGCAGAAGTTGTGTTTGCCAAAAAAAAAAAAAAAAAAAAAAAAAAAAAAAAAAAAAAAAAAAAGCAATAAAAAGAAAAAGAATGGCCATCCCAGAAGGCATGGACTTCATTTAGGGAAAAAATTTTGTATCCTTGTAGACTTGATGCATTAGTTCACAAAAACATGAGGAATAGAAAATGTGAGTACTCCAGAACTCCTATCTGACATTAAGGTTCATTACAATCTGCAATACATATTCCATGCATATATTCCAAGATGTATCTCTCATGGAGGCATACTTACATGTGAAACTTCAGGCTGCAGATATCATATATTAGAAACAAAAGATAAACTACTAATATCAAATGAAATCCATTTGGGAGGAGAATCATCGTGCCTCGTCTCTCTGTAACACAAACTGAAGTTCGTGAACCAAACAGCAGAACTGGTCAATTAGGACAAGAATAAATCACCAGCAAATGATAAATAACTGATCTCTCTTTTCACCAGATTCATCAATTTGTATCAGTTTATATTACAAAAGTTCTTGAAGCTGATTTAATAATACATTTTCACCCTTACTCATTTGTTTATGTAACAATATTTGAGAATTAGCCATCTACCGGTTCTTTTGTACAAGTAGGCTTCCAGAGCTTATTTGCATCAACATGTTGTATCTTAATTTCTATTGAACACTGGCTCTAGTATGCTGTGTGGACACCAAAGTCCACATATTGTGCATTATTATTTTTAATGACAGTATCTTTGCCTATAAACCATACACTGAATTCTAATACTTTATATTATATCTCAGTCACTCATAGGACCTAACACAAGGTGAATGCTGCATAAATGTCAGCTTTACTATTTGGATTAGGGGCTAATGCAACATTTATTATGGCTACATATTTATTATTATTATTATTATTATTATTATTATTATTATTATTATTAATTATACCTATTTTTCCCATTATTGGTACAGACTGAGAACACTGTGTACATGAACACATGTTCAGAATCCAACTCTATAATTCAAAATTATATTGGAGGCTACTGCATAAGTAATACACAAGATATGTAGGGTAAGTTCACAGAGAAAGTGCTTTAAGAAAATTATGAAAATATTACATCTAATTAAGCTGGAGTCAAAGTCAATAGAAAGACAAAGGAAGAAAGGAAGATGCAAGGACTCACCAAAAAAGACTAAAAATTTATTTTAAGATATGGATTAAAATGCTTGTTTTTCATTCTTTCTTCCCCTACCCTGACTTTTCTTAAAAATAGATTCTTTTTTCATACAATATATACAACATTCCTCTACTCTTTTCAGTTCCTACTTACCTCTTCACCCATCCAGATCCACTCCCTTTCTGTCTCTCATTAGAAAACAACAGGCTTCTAAGAGATAACAACCAAACATAACAAAATAAAACATTAAATGATAAAAAAAAAACATTTGAACAGTGAACTGAATTGGACTTCTCTATATTTAGTAAGAGTCCTCATGGTAAATTGTATTTCTTAGAGTTTCCATGTTATAAGAAGTATATATTATACTTGATAACTGTACTAAGTAGTAAATTAAATTACCTTATATCAAAATATTTTCTTAAAAGTTTCAAAACAGTTCTCAGAGGTCAGTATAGGAGACTCACATGGCAGATGTGCTAGAGTCTAGATCCATCATTTCCCCTTGATTGCCCTGTTATAGGGTGAGGTAACCTAGGAGTCTCCAGGATCTGGTGGCTCCTATGGAAATGGCACTTGAAATCCTGATATAAAGTGGCCTGACTTCTCAGGCTGCAGTTTCTTCCTGTGCTTCCTTCTGGGTCTAAACTTCAAAGATACCAAAGGCAAAGGTAATGTGTATTAAGAGTGGTTTGCAAGTTATGCACATGTATGGTTTTCAAAATGCATACCAACAGAAACAGAAAAGCAGGATTCAGAGCTCACATAAGGAGGGGGGGAGTGAAGTCTCTAATGAACTATATTTGAAACTTCATGTTTTCCCAGATGGTGAGTTTCTTTACTTTTCCTCAGCTTTGGGAGTAGTCAATATTATCTCTCTACGAAAGTCCAAAAAGTAACACTGTGAAGGGTCATCTTCCAGCCAGCCAGTTCTCACATGCTACAGGTTGGGGGTGGAGGGGACTGACTAGAAGAAGCTCACAGTTCTGTAACCTTTAAATATCACAGACTGTGCTATAAGTGGTTTCAACCAACAGGCAATGGGCTGACTCACCTGAAAATTTTGAATATGATTGAAATAGATTTTAGGACTTTCTGCTTTCTGGTTAGCATCTTTATGGCTTCTTCAGAACAGAGCTCACAAAAGCAAGTTAAAGATGAAAATAAACCATTTGCAAAATGGTCTATAGGTCTTGGAAAGGGTAGGGACTAATTTTGACGTGCCCACAAAACTCTGCTTGCTTACCAAGAGGTTCTCTGCAGGGTAGAGAAACTGAGTGCCTGTAGATGTGTGTGAGAATTTCTGTGGGTATGTATGTGAAACTGACTAAAAATCAGGACAACCTGGCCATAAAAGTAATGTCCATCCACCAAACTTTTCTCTCCCAAGCAGTGGTGTATACACTGACGTAAAAGTAAGAGATGATTCTGCTTCAAGCCATTTCCATGGCATAGATCAACTGTCAAGAATTTGCAAAAACCCACACTAGAAAATCCCTGCTGTTTCTTGAAGGTACAAGCCTGTGTCTGGCAGGCTGCATGGATCTTGGTTGCCCTCTGCAGGGACAAACACTGGAAACCTTGTTTGAGGAAGACCCTAGAGACTTGTAGGCCTTGAAAAGATGTATAGGCATGTGGCAATAAATTTTAAAGCCTGTCTGCCTCTTTAAGGGCCTATCCATTGTGGGTGATTTAACCAGCAGGCAGTATTTTCAGAAACCAACTTTAGTGCTTCAGATGTGTGCAGAGGAGTTGCTGACTTGGGGAAATGGAGTAATTCAGGCCGGGAACCCACAGAAGGATGATCATTA
Source organism: Arvicanthis niloticus (assembly GCF_011762505.2). Taxonomy (NCBI): domain Eukaryota; kingdom Metazoa; phylum Chordata; class Mammalia; order Rodentia; family Muridae; genus Arvicanthis; species Arvicanthis niloticus. The sequence goes on from NC_047665.1 coordinate 35,581,763, forward strand.
TTTTTCCTTTTCCCATCCATTGGAAGGCCACTGCTTTTGGGGTGTGATCTTATGATAAATCACATTGAAACAAAAGAGCATGTGCAAGCACACATACACAAACACCTCTCATTTTCATATATGTAGTACTTATGCCGGTGAAACTAATGAGAAGCAGATTGGTCAGAGCAGCCTAGAAAATCAATTTGCAAGCACTTTCCCATTCACGGTTTTGACAATACATAGCTCTCCTCCATTCTGTAAGGGTCTCATGGTGATTTGTCAAATGAGCTTTTCTTTATGGAGGAAATGAAGATACTTTCTGTGGGTCACACACAATAATAAAAAAGTGACCTGCTTCTTCAAATCAATGCTCTCCCGCACCTCCATCCTCGAGGCCAATGTGAAAGAACTTTTATAGTTCTTTTCCATGAGGCTTTTGCTGGGAATCGAAATGGTCAGCTAAAAAGGAGATATATGTCTTCTGTGCATTCATAAATGAATATTGATCAATTTTTGAGGTATTTTATAACTTCACAGTGACCTCATACTTTGTCATTTCCTCCCACATTACAATGGCAGAAACTGGGCAGCTTGTTGTATAATACACATTCAAAGACAAGACTGAGATGGAGCTCTGGAGATAGCTCAGTCACTAAAGTGCCTGCAAGGCCCTTCTGAAGGTTTGAGTTCTATCTTCCAACAACACATTGAAAAATGTTAAAAAGCATTATTGCACATCCATGTGATTCCAGTTTTAGGGACATGAAAACAGCTGAATTCGAAGGTTCTCTAGACAGCAAGACTAGCCCAGTTGATGAGTTCTAAGCCAGTGAGAGATTGTGTCTCAAAAAGAAGTAGATGGCTCTGAGCAACCATATCCAAAGCTTTTCTCTGATATTTGTATGCACATGCTCACATGTACATGAACATTTCCAACAAAAAACATGTATATATGAATACACAGGAGACACAGAGAGAGAGAGAGAGACAGAGACAGAGAGACACAGACAGAGGGAGACTGAACAATGAACATGGCCCGAGGAGTGTATGTTTTGTCTTGCCATATAAGCACGTTTACAAAGAATTTGGGCAGAAGGCCTTGCAGAAGTGACTGAAAAATCTACACTTGTGCTTGTTGAATGTATATGAAAGCATACCAGTCAATTGAGTACGACTGTGGGGCAAATGTAGTATTCATATATGGGTCAATATGTCACATTCGTAATTTTATTCACTGCAGGCATGAGGAAAAAACCTAAAATATCTAAGGAATAAAAATGAAGGGAATGAAAAGCGGTCAAATAGCCACTTTGGAGCTTACTTTCTTTGAGAATGATGTTTAGTGTTGTTAGCATTTTAAAGCGTATTCTACTGGAACATATCCAATGGAGTTATGAGCCTCTAAAAAAGTTCTTCAATGAAATGATGGTTACAAACACCTGTGTAAGTGACTTGAACCTCTTTATCCTTGACAAACTTTTCAGGCTTTTGTAAACCAATGAATAATGGGAGTTGCCAAGACGTAATGTAATAAGCCATTTCCCTGTGACACGCCATCTTTTTACCTGCACGACTATACAAACACTGATTTTGGTTATTGTTCAGGCCTCTTTCAGTGCTAAATTTCTAGGAACTTCAGATAACATAATAGGCTGCTGGGAGAGTGGGGAATAGAAATAGACATAGTTAAATATGTAGTGTGGGTCACAACGGTTTGGGTTTATTTCTCCAAAATATTATTGACAATTGTTGCTTCCTTTTTTATGTTTCTATAGAAATGCAAAGACAAAAAGACACAGTTAGTAATAAGTAAATAAATAAATAGATAAATAAATAAATAAATAAATAAATAAAAGAAATCCCTAGATATTTGTAAGACACTCTAAGTAAATCTTCTGCCATTTGAATTGGATCCAACGGCTGAATCTGCAGGCACTCTACTCTTCTGAAAAAGACAACACTTTAGCAACACAACTTAGACTTTTTTCTAGTTTCAACTTCCCACGTCAAAACATGCCAAGATTGGCAGATCTAAAGCATAGAGCATGGCATTCACTTTGGTTCTTCACACACAAAGAAGGAAAGTAAAGGATAGGGAAGCAAGCCAGATATTACATGAGATAAAGCACACTACAAAGAACCTAAATGATATAGGACTAATATTTAAATCTTGAGAAAAGTAGGTACAGGCTGGTAGCTCCCAGTGTCTTTTACAAAACTGTGAAGTAAAAGAAAAGGACCAGCTGGTCCTGAAGGTCAGAGAGGAAGTAAGAAAGTGAAAACTCTCTTCACATTACAGGGTTAAGGACTTATTTTGGGTGTTGGTGGGTTTTCGGTCATTTCAGTTGCTTATTGTGATGGTCAGTGGTAATTGTCAAATTGATTAAGGGATGGGCCTCTGAGCATGCCTGTGAATTATTACATTGATTACATTAATTGAGGTAGAAAAATATTCCTGTACACTTAAATGGAGAAATATAATTTAATCTTCAATTTATAATCATGAAAATGAAATTTATTAATCATAATTGGCATTTAATAGAGTTAGTATTTAAACCTAGATTTGTCTAATTTCTAAAGCTAGACATTGTGAAACTGCCATCCCTGACCCTTAAGAAGCAAGCTGAACAAATCATCTGGAGCAACCCAGTAAACAATGTTTTCCATCAAGGCCTCTGCTTCAGTTCTTGCCTTCAGGTTCCTACCTTGAGTTCTTGCCTTGGCTTCTCTCCATAATGGAGTATAACTGTAAGCCAAGTGAACCCATTCAACTTGATTTTGGTCATAGTGTTCATCACAGCAATGGAAACCTAGCTAATATGCACATTCCCTCATATGCCAATGCAATACATCATAAGCTTAAGTTGAACAAGATATTGATGGGATATGCAATATTTTTAGTGTAGATTTAGGTATAAAGTTGCATAAAAATTAGACTATATATATGTGGTTATATTACATGTATACGTTAAAATATGTATGAATATATACACACACATACACACATACAATTTCTCACAGGTTATTTCAAAAACATGTTTTCTTCATTTCAAGGAATGATAACAATTCTACAGTACACTAGAGATGTTGAAGCTCTAATTGTCATAAGAATTCTTCCCTTATATTGGGTTCAAGATAATCTTGAGTCTGTTTTCTGTATTTCGGACCATTCTACACTAATCAATATGAATCATATTTCTTCTTGGTGTAAAAGCTAGCATATGAATAATGGAGTGTTCTCATTTTTTGTTTGAAAGTTTTGAAATTCAAATGTGTAATATATGCCCCCAATATTCTTCTTCATATTGTCTTCTGTTTCAAATTACAGATTTTTCAGAAGTTGAAAAGTCCTAGAAAACTGACCCTGCTTGAGTTTCTGATGGGCAGCAGCAGACAAATGTTCCCAGCAGTCCTTCACTGTTTCCTTTGGGATTTTCTGTCTTCTTGGAATTACATTTTTTTCTCTGTGAATGTAGTGGTGCTGTAGAGCACTGAAATCTTGCTTTCATGGAAACATCACAGCCATAATTATGTATTTCTGCATGCAATCATCTTTAATGTCTCTTTCTAGAATTAGGCTGTCAGTTCTAAGAGTATCTGTTTTGCTTATTCCTGTGTCCCCTCAGGCTAGTACCAAACCTGTCACATCATAGGACTTAATAAATATTTATTGACACATGTCTGAGAAAACTTTGCAGAGTTGTTTTCTCTCAGTTGGATTTTTTTTCTCTCAGAATATCTCTGTGTTCATATATGATGTTTGGGAACGTCCATGGGAGAAGTGCATAGTTAGTGTAGAAGTTTTATTTCTGCTCCTTCCATCCTGCCAAATCTCATCTGACACAGGACAGGAACAGAACTGCAGCATGTGTGGGGCTCGGAATACAAAGCACATGCAACTACGAATATCGGAACCGCGTTGTTGTGTGCAGCTTTTCTATGCCTGTGATTTATACTCCTGCTGCTGGAGCTGGGTATCTGGGGGAGTGTTGTACTTGTAATTAGAAAGTGAAACAGATGTGAGGCTGTCATTGTAAATGATGTTTCTATTATAATGCTCCTTGTTGCTCAACTGATCATTTACATTTCACCTATTGAAATTCTCACTGGAAAGATCTGGCCGCCAGGTAAGAGAGCCTCCCTGCAGTACAGTCCTGAAATAAGGCTTGTTTCATGACACTTTTAAAACACAGCCCTGAAAGAAACCACATGGATAAGAGGCCTGGGAGGAAAGAGATCTGACTTTCAACATTCTTTATTTTATTTTTCTTTCTCAGGAACAAAGTATCGGAAGTACAATCTTACTGGCATGCTCAATAGTTTATTTCTTAAAGTTTTATAGAATTTCTTCAGCTTGTCATTCTAAACCAAATTTACCCTTTCCAGGTGATCATAGCAGACAAGGCAGGAAAACTTCGTCCTGAAGCAATCTAACTTGGTTCAAAGACAAATGGTGCTAGACCAAGCAAATACACACCTGTGCACTGAGTTCTGTGCTAGGAAGTAATATGTAAGGCCCCCTTAACATTCCTTGAGGGATTGGTCATACAAGCTGTGATTATAGACACTGGCAGGCTTTAGGTAATGTATATATTGCTGATACCAGCACCTGCACAGAAGGAAGGATGGGACAGCTATAAGACATGTTTTTTTTTCCCCCAGACAATTGGTGCTAAGCAGCAAACAATCTAGACCCCACAAGTAAGAAGTATCTGCTTCTAGAATCATTGCCCTAGAGAAATATGCACTGCCTAGGAAAGGACATGAGATCAGACCTGGACCCTTTGCTCAGCCCAGGCTTAGCAGCAAATTGGGGCGGGGTGGGGTTCAAAGTGATATGCAATTTTCGCTACTCAGTAAGGTTGGTTAAGAAAGTTGGTGATGGAAATTGAGAGGAAAATGTATGGAATGCCTCCAGAATTTAGTGTCACCCTGATACAAATGTCATGCTGACCTCTGCATCCTTCTGAACTCAGCAAAGTAGTTATGATTGATTAGAAGAAACTATTATTAAGGAATAAAGCATGAGACAATAGTGGATATTAGAAGTAGCTTAGCACATTGATCTCTTCCTCTGTGACCATTGTCCTGGCTTTATTCCCATCTTGAAAAAAGAGCCATCATAGACATGTGGGAGTAAAATTAAGAATTACTTGAGTCCTGGTACTTATGTCTAAATTGAGATATCTGAGCTAAAATGGATGCCTTTCTGTACCCAGTATGTACCAGGAAAGGAGAGACTGACCCTATACAATCTCTGTCCTCACACTGTGTGTGTTCCGTCTAAGCAAGCAGCACTTTATCACTATTAACTCTTCTAACACGCTAGCAATGTTTCTCAACCCTTTGATGTTCCCTGGTAGTATTGAGCATCAAATCGGTTTGATGCAGACTTTGGCTCAGTAAAACAGTGAAAAGTGCTGAACCTTCTCTTGGCTGCAAGGGGAAGCTACAGACCAGCTTCTCTGGCCTTGAGGAAGGAATACCTCTCTGTCTGGATTCAGTGTCACCAGTGGAAATGATTGTTAGTGTCTAAACAGTATGGTCTGCTCCTTCTTTCAGTAGAATGCTGCTTTTTATAAAGGGGGAAAAAAAGAATCCCTTGGTGAACAGATGAACCTCTAATGAAATGGAAACTCCAGGAAATGAATTGCAGAAAGGCATCAGACAAAACTTCTTTGATGTGTCTTGAGATACGGTGTCAATGAGATGATGGGCAAATTCATTTGATAAAACACACAGAAAGGCAAATTTAAACTTCTAGTTTAAAAACCTGTATAAATATGTGTACTCACACACATGCCTCTTTGATCAGCTAATGGAATTCCCCAGTAAAACACATTTTCATCTCCAAATGGTTGTTAGTCGAGTTTTCACCTTTTACTTCACATTCCTTCGTAATGGCCTTTTGAGTTCATGGAAACACTCTCTGCTCTACTTCAAAGACAGGTGTGCGGTGATTATTCCTATTGAGCCAAAAAGAATGAAAAGTTTTTCAAAAGAGCCTTGCAAATTTACACAAAATACCTATCATTGCACAAGCAAATGACCACATAAGAGATGCGAAATCATGTTAATTCGGAGAGAGAGAGAGAGAGAGAGAGAGAGAGACAGAGAGAGAGAGAGAGAGAGAGAGAATATCTCTATTACAGGTTCCTCTACCTCTACTCTTCTACTCTGTCCATTGGGGGCACATGGTCATCCTCCATAAACAGCATTCATTACATGAAATTTTATTATTAGGACTTACGATTTTTTGAAGTTAAAATCTTTGAAAAGGCTTCCTCAACTTCTATACATATGCTTAAAAAATCCATCTCTACCCTCGAAGGAATTCAATAATATTCACAAGGCTAGATAAAATCAAGCTGTTCGATGCCCCAGTGTAGGAAAATGCCAGGGCAGAAAAATGGGAGTGGGTGGGTATGGTGTGGGAGAGCACTCTCATAGAGGGAGGGGGAAGGGGAATGGGGTAGGGGGTTTCTGAAGGGGACACCTGGAAAGGAGAAAAAACTTAAAATGTAAACAAAGAAAATATCTAACAAAAATATGTCTCACAGTACAGTCTCACCCACACTTCACCAGTGCTGTATTTTCATTGTAGTGTGAAAATGACAAACTAAAGGAAAGGTTGTGTCTCAGGAATGCTGAAAGAGCCCCAGCCACAGTGGTTCACAGTTATGTGACACTGCTTTAGGCTAAGCCAGGAATGTCACAAGCCTGAGGCTAGCCTGGGCTATAGAGAGAGCAAAACTAAACAGAATGCTACAATACCCCACATTGTTATTGTGGCTGAGAGAGGAAGAGAAAGCCTAATCTATGGTTCCAAAACTCTTCTTTAAAACGATACAGCTCAAAAGAGGAGAATCATTACTTGTTATTGAGGCCTTCAGGACAAGTGGATTTAAATGTGTCTTTCCTAAGGAAGGAAACACACTTGAGAACTGACGATTACTCAGGGATGCGTTTTTCCCTCTTATTTTCACACTCTCCTTGGAATAGCCCTGAAGGTGAGTGTCATATTTTAAAGAGACAATCAGGTGTCTGTGCACCCAGTAGGTCAGCATGCTGCCCATTGGTGTGTTGTGCCTCACTGTGTAGTGAGTATAACTGCCAAAGAGGGCTTTTGGGTGTTGATATATAGAAAACCGCCACGGATCCGTGGGAACTCAGGAGCCTTCTACAGAGAAAGTATGCTAGCCGCTAAGAGCTTTGCTCACACATTGTCCCCCGCACAGAGAAAGTGTGCTACACTGCCCAAAAGCATTTCATATGCATCAAATGTCCACTTGTCCCCAAGGCAAAAGAAAAGATAAGAAAAGAAAAAGAACCAAATGCCCACCCCTAAAGCCAAAACCAAAACAAACAAAAAGCAAGACAAAGACAAAAACAAAAAATAAAACAAACAAAACGATCAAATCAAAATAAATAAATAAATAAATAAATAAATAAATCCACAGAGCACAACAACAGAAGTCAGACTCAAGTGTGTTTGTGTGTTTGAGTGAAAATAGTATCCGCTTAGTGAAAAGCTGTCTGGACAAGGTAAGTTACCTGTTGGTAAATTAGGCCTGGCTAAGTCAATGCCCTTTCTCTCTTATTGGCTTCAGTTTATGCCTTCACACTTATTTGTGCTCAAGAGAAAGAAATTTCCTCCTTCCCAAATTCAAGCAATCTGCATTATTAACACCTCAGTCAATCTTGTTTAATAAATTCATCACCCAATGTTCTTGACAACACAACTTCAATAGTGTTCTAAAATACTGTCCTGCGTGACAGTGTTACATCTAGAAAGTCTCTTAACTCTTTGGACTTCAACCTACTACAAAAATTTCATTACCAAGGTCTTCATAATTTTGAATATTTATGGTCATTAAGCAGAGTTATTCAATTATGTGAACGTTGGGATATGCTTTAAGCCGTTTTCCTATAAAAGGCTTGTTCATATTTTTCTCTATTACAGAAGACGTTGTGATCAAAACCATCATTTTTCTATCCATAGCCACATAATAATAATAATGATGATGATGATGATGGAAAGAACACTAACACTGTGGAAGCCAGTTAGCAATGCATATTTGCTTCTTATAACACAAAGTTAAATGTAGTTTGTGCATGCCTTTTTTCACATGCAATAGTGTTTCTCAAGATTATATTTTACAAATTAAATACTCTGTCCTTGGCATCTATAGATGCTTGCGAATATTAAGCCATTAATATCCTTGGTCTCCTTAGGGTGAATGAGTAAAGAACATTTGTTTTAAAAATCCAGAAGAAACATAGAAAAACGATGTCTGCCACTCCCCCAGGATGGCTTCAATGATAAAGTATCTTATACAGCATTATATTGAGTTACTACTCTGTCATCTTCTTGGTTATTTTTTTTAACTAATATCTTTTCTTTAGTGTACACCAAATTTATGTGCTAAAAATAACAAATGGAGATTTTCAATACAAGAAATGATATTGCATGCTTCCCTTATGTAAAGCCCCTGGGAGATGTGTAGATTAACCCTTATCAGTTAAAAAAATAGATGAAATATTTAGGGTACAGTATAAACAGGTACCTGCAAGTTATCACTAGGCACGTAATATTGCAGATGGCTTGGAGATTTGTTTTCGACGATCTCTGGCTTTTCCCTGCCACAGTGATAGTTTTGCCAGCCATACAGTGTTGTGACATCCAAAAAAAATTTAAAAAAAAAAATGTCAAAAGACCAACTTCTATGTAAAATGTTGAAACTACTTCAGGGAGAGAATTCTGACTGTGAGGCAGAATGTAGTGGTAGACCTGAAAGGGGCTGAGTCATTATACAGAAGTGCTAAGTACACACTGTAATAATAGAAGCCATGCTATGCATTGTCTAGATGCACACAGACACTTAAGCTGTCAGCATGTGCAGCCATTTGGCTAGTTTGGAGTGCCAAAACTTCATGTATCATGTAGACATACTTTTATTGAGTGACAAATTGCCTCATTTTGAAAATATCTTCAAAGAGAATTTCTCAGAATAGCCTTGCCTGATTCTTCCAGCATCCTTCACTACATGTCAATCAATAGATCATTCAATCAATCATCAATCCATCAATCAATCAGAATGAGGCATTGTAAACACGTCAGAGCCTCTCTATTTTATCGGCTTGGGAAATTTTAAAGGAAAGGAGCTGGAGGAAAAGAGTATTCATGTGGATTTGGTAATACTTTACTTTCCAAACAAGATTTTAAAGATTTTTTTGAAATGTATGTGTATCGGTATGTGTTTGCAGAAGTACATGTGTACCATGTGCATACAGGTGTCCAGAGAGGCCAGAAAAAGACATCAGAGACATTGGAACTAAACTAGTATGTCCTCTGCAAGACCAAGAAGGGCTGCCACCAGTGCTATCACCAGTGAATACATAAGAAATCATACTTAAAAGTAATGAGATATAGATCTATGTTTCAGAATAAAGTATATTTCTTTACAAAACCAAAACCTTTAATAATATATATGTTTACTTTTATAGACAGATTTACAAACATTTGTGCATATGCGCACATGTGCACATACATACACACACACAGAAAGAGAGAGAGACAGAGAGAGAGAGAGAGAGAGAGAGAGAGAGAAAGAAAGATCCCTTCATGATATGGATATTAAACCAGCAATTGCTCCTAGCACTATTAACAGTTAGTAGATTTCGGAGGTATACTTGAACATGATTACTACCTGCCATTTCCTCCTAAGTAGTAACTGCCAAGCAATTTAAGACATTTCTAGTAACTCAATAGGAAACAAAATTATGAAAATAAGCACAGGCTGATGTGCGCACCAGTCACTGGCTGTTTTTCAGCTTCCAACTTGTACTCCCCCCACTTCCATGTAAAATTTGGGACTCTGCAGCCCACTTTCAGCTCACCTATTAGCCTGGTCAGTAGTAGGTGCTAATGGTGACTATTATCCTGTTATTGATTCCAAGGGAGAAGCCATCTCTACATGAATCATGACACAGGAAGTGATAACCTTTCTATTAGAGTCTGGGATGTATTTCCCGCAATACTGGAAGGACCAACTTCTTTTCACCCATTCAAAAATACTACTGTCATTTCAGTGGTCTCAGGCCCTAATTCAGGACTCCTATAAATTTCCAAATTTTCATTATCCAGTTTTTTTCCCTTTGTTCTCTGTGCTCATAAAGTAGAAGTTGTTTTCTGCAGTTGGAACCCTCTGTGGCGGTGTTTCTTTTTTTTTTGAAATTAATTTTTTATTGAATATTTTATTTACATTTCAGATGTTATCCCCTTTCCCCATTTCCTCCCCCACCCAGAAACCCCCTATCCCATCCCCTCTTTTCCTGCTTCTATGAGGATGTGCCCCTCCCACACCCACCCACTCCCACCTCCCCACCCTCAAATTCCTCCACACTGAGTTTCTTAACCTCTAGGCTGTGATCCCTACTGGGGTCAAACAGTCCTTTCACAGGGAGCACGTAAGACCATGAAAAAACACAAATATTTACATTATCATTCATGACAGTAGCAAAATTATAGTTATAAAGTAGCAATGAAAATAATTTTTATATTTCAGGATCACCACAGCATGAGAAACTGTATTAAAGGGTCACAGCATTAGGGAGGTTGACAACTCTTACTCTATGGTATCATAGGGTATAGCAAAAGTGATAAACAATTTGTATGTTCAACTTAAATATATAGAGAGTTTTTAAAAAGCTTTATACTGGGTAGAATTTCTCATACAAGAAATGTTTGTATAACTCCATAATATATATGCATATATTATATATATATATATATATATATATATGTATAGAAATCAAACATTTACTGATAAAATTCATTTCACAATAGTTCTTGAGATGGATGCATTTGTTTATTTTTAATGATTTAAATCTTGGATTAATGTTTGATACTGCAGGAGCAATTAAAAGTTTCTTTGTTTTCTGTAACAAGTTATTATGTTGCTATAAGAGGAGAAAGCTTTGTATATTCAATAAAACATTGTCAGTACTTCACATACAGTGGTCTTCTACCTGAGTCAAGGAACCACAGGCAGTGCTCACTGCTGTATGGTGAAAGAGTACACATAGCTCACAGTGTGACTGTTTTGTGTTTAGAATCAAGGATGGAGTGAATTTGCAGGATACAACACAGGTGATGCTTTTGGAAGTACCTTGGATGTGCGGCACATTTGCTTCTGTATTGTTGGTCATTGTGCATTCATAAACCTTCTACTGTTATCACATCTTTACCATTACCTCACATTCTGTTATGTGGCATCTACTGCGTCACTACCCACAATTCAAAAAGCTGTGAGCTAATGATTTTGTGGGTCACTGGGAAAATGTTTTTTCTGAATGTGTCTCTGAAGATATTTGCATCTGAATCAAATGACTAAATTAAGATGATTATTGCCATCCATATGTGTCTGATACCACTAAAAGGTTGAGCTAAACTAAGTTGGCAGGAAAAGGCAGGTTCATTCTCTGACATGGGACTGTCCATCACCTGCTGTGTTTAGGGAATGGAGCTGCAATATCTGGCCTTCTACTTACACCAACTCTCCCCAGAGTTTTCAGGTTTCTGCACATGGACTCAATTAAACTCTGGTTTCCTGGAGTCTTCAGCTTCAATATGTACCCTCTACTTTTTGGCTTCCCTAATTTTGTGAACCCATTTCCACACAGTGTCTGTTTCTTTAGAGAACCCTGAATAATATGACAAACTCCAGCTATGAGCTAGGTCCTGCAGTGTGCCTGGTTTTGTAAATCCTTGTTTATTGGATCACAAGCCCTATAGTATTGATAGAGAAGATGGCTGCTTGCTTGCTCCTACTGTTAAGATGAGAAGTTGTGATGCCAACAAGATTCAGACATTTTCTATCTGCTCTTTGTAGAAAGTATTTTGACTGAGGCTACTCTTTGTTGGTTTTGTTTTGTTTTCATTTTTTCAGAAATCCAGATGTTTGAGAGAGGGTCTTAATTCTTGATGTTCCTGCCTTAAAATCCTGAATGTGAGTCCAGGCCTGTACCATCACACTGAGCTGAAAATTCTCTTTTTACCTTTTGATTAGCTAAGAAGTTCATGTCTATTTAACTGCGTTTTAAACTGTTGAAGTCATTCCAGGGCCTTATACATAAAGTATATTTTTACAAAAGCAGAACACTTTCTATTTTAAAACCTTTTTCAATTAGCAAAAACAAATCAAATAAGAGCACTATGAGAAATTTACTGATGTTAGGTTAAAGGTTAGAAGCATCTCTAAAGATGCCAGCTAATCACCTGAATGGCTTAGTATAGTCCTAATGTTAAAAGGGCAATAAAAAGGTTTGTACCATGAAGAATTCCTAAGTAGCCAAGTGAAACTTCTCCATTGCTCCTACTGAAACTAAAACAACCCTTAACACAAATACTTTTGAACAAGAATTATTGCCATAGAGACCAGCGCCCACAACAGATCAAAGAGCAAATTGAAACCCTCCTGCATTCCAACAAAAGAAGGCCACAGGTCTATAGAGTGTTTTCTTTCACACAGCTCTAATGACTCAAAATAGATCTTATGAACATTGGAAATATGGACTCATTACATCTCTGTACAACTCTGTATTATTTTTCTTTACAAGGCACTGTTTGGGGAAAGTAAGACATAAAAACAAAAACATATATAGGGATAAGAAAAAAAAGTACAGAGAGCACCTCATTATTTTTATACCATCATTTGACAGGAACGCATTAAGGACATCACTACTGGGAACGGTGCATGGACACGACAGTCCATTAGGCAACTTATTTTTAGATACTCATTAGGAGGCAGCTTTGCCTAATGCACTGTTTTCCCCTACCTGGTACATAAGGAAGGCTTTCAAAGTCTGTTAGTTACTGCCAGAGGGATCATAGTTTTGACTACAATCTCTAGAGACGTTATCAACTTTATTTCTTTCCATCAGAACTCGATCCTGTAAGACATTAAAACTTTATCAATCTTTCTGGCTTCTGTATCCCAGATTTTTCTTCACGCAGTCTATATTGTGTCCATGTTGCTCATGCAGTCACAGAATATTGGAATCTTTGTGGCAGTCACTGTAAGGTTTCACTTCCTAAGGCATTTTCTACTCTTGCCATATGCAAGAGTACACACATTGGCAGACAAACCTGTTCTATGCAAAGCAATTTCTGATTACACTGAACACTCTATCAGTCACTTTACTTGTTGTGAACAAATGAACAGGCGAGAGGAAACCTAAGGGAGAAAAGGCTTATTCTGGGTTTTAGTTCAAGAAGATGCAGCTAGCAGGAGGCTGAGGTGACTTGGCCACATTGCATCTGTAGTCAGAGGTAGAAATACATGGATGCTGGTGCTGAGCTTGGTTAGTCCTTTTACTCAGTCTGGAATCCCAGGGTGTGGGATGGTGCTGCTCACATTTACAATGGACATCATCTTCTTTAAAATTCTAGAAGCATTTTCATAGATGTATCCAAGAGTGTATTTCCAGGGTGATTCTAAATTGAGATAATTTTATAGTTAATAAGAACAACCTCTAAAGCAGGGTTATCTAAACCCTTGTCCTCTCTTCTCCTCACTGGTCAAATACTAATTATCTTAGGCTACATACAAAGAATGTCTGTTGTCTTCTTCACCCTCCTTCTTTATATCTACAGAGCTTGGACTATACTGGTCAAATATTGGCTACCAAAGAATGCTTGCTGAATCAGTAAACATCTTCCTAACTTAAAAATATCAAAAAGAGTGATGGTTACCATGTTTCACTGCCATAGACTCTCCTCCAAGAACAACATGGAAAAAAATTGTTCTTTTCCAAGAGCTGTTAGTTGGATCTTGTATCCATTCAAGCATATAGAGGCAAAGCCAGTGCTCTAAATAAATAAGTCCCCAAAGAATGTAATCTCAGTCCTTAGTAGAAATATTGGTTTACATGTAGCAGCAGGATTTCATCGTCAGTTCCAGTACATTCCTCACTGGCTGAGAACTCCCTGTCATGTTCTTCTATGGCTAGAGGAGAAGCCAAGAAAGGGTCCTAGGGGTAACATTATATTGTGTGGCCTTATCAGACTGAACTCATAAAAGACAGCAGATGCCAGGAACATATACAATACACATACACACACACACACACACACACACACACACACACACACACACACAGAGAGAGAGAGAGAGAGAGAGAGAGAGAGAGAGAGAGAGAGACAGAGAGAGAGAGAGAGAGAGAGAGAGAGAGAGAGAGAGAGAGAGAGAGAGAGAGAGAGAGAGAAACGGGGGAGAGATACAGGAGACATGAGACATATATAGAATAATCACATAGCCTTACACTATTAAATTCTTTATTTTTCAACAATAAAAGTAGCATATTTTAGAAAAAAATAGCTAGTCACATGCCATTATCTTAAATAATATTTTAAAGGCACAAGTTCTATTATCCCAAATCACTTGTAAACAGTTAATAGTGAAATTTTAAAGAACCCTTTTGGAATTACAGAGATAGCTCATTTTTTTTTTTTTTTTTTGGAAGCTTCTGCTTTTCCAGAAGATTTGAGTTTAGTTCCCAGAACCAATGTTGAGTGACTCACAAGTCTGCAGTTATATCTCCAGGGCCTCTAACACTCTCTTCTGGCCTCTGTGGGTACCTGCAGTAGTAACATTGAATAAAATGCAATCTACAACAAAGGAAGCAAATGCAGAAACATCTGGAACATGGTAACCCCAGATTACTACCTCTTCTGAGCAGAAATGGCCACTTACACTTACCTCATGACTTCCCAGGGCTTACGTACAGAAATATGCAGGAGGATCCCATCCTGCAGTCCACCTTTATGCAAGCTTGCCAGGTGACCACTCAGCTTGAATGTGAATTGTGAGCTGAGAAGTTGATATCTGGGTTTTCCAACAATGACACAGGAAATAATTAAACTTGATCAGTACCCAAATATATGTAAAATTGGCAATGTAAATTGAGCTATTCTGCCCTCAAAAGGTTTCCTGAAAACACCGGGTAATGTTATTAGTGCTGAATTCACCCATCTGTGACAAAAATCTATTCCTTGGGGTAAAGCAGACATGAATGTTAACCACATCATGATGAGGAAAAATTAGTTTGGGTGATTAATGTGTGTAGTCTGGCTTTAAAGAGGGTGAGTAGGGGAAATTGATGATCTTTCCAGGGCTCTTTAATAATTCTCTAATTCTAGAAAAACAGCTGTGTTTCCAGAGACTGGAGTACTAAAATAAGGGTTAAATAAAAGCATAAAAATGATGCTTATTGCTGTAATTAGGGTTCTCAAAACGAGCATTTTTGATATAACATATGTGTGTGCATATGTGTACATGTCTGTGTAGATAGACGATAGATAGAATTATATCTACATGAATAATAATTTTATCATTATGCATTTATTCTATATATAATATAATAATATATAATATAATATACAATAATGGGTGTGTGTATACATATATATACCTTATAAACTGTACCTTATAAACTGTAGTTCAGGTAGGTCAATAAGATCTGTCTTCTGATAGAAAGGTCAAGAATTCTGTAGATGTACAGCCCACGAGGCTCAATGTATCAGCAGTCACAATCTGGTGCTGGGGATATCTAGAGAGATGCTGGTCTTCAGCCTGTATTGGAAACCCAAAGGATTAGATTTTAATATTAGCATAATAATTCCATAGCAATAGGACATATGAACTTTCCAGCCAAAGTGAGGGAAAACAGATAAATAGCTTTTTTCTTCCTTTTCCTTTTATTATGTGGATTGCAAATAGGTATGGCCAAGTATATGTGGTTCTTCATACCTAAAATGATCAAGAACATAGCTCATGATAATGCCCAAATGCTTGGGTTTTCATTTATTCCAGATGGAGTCAAGTTGAGAACCACAATTAGCCATCACACTTACTAAAATGTTCTCGTAGAGACAGAAATACAATTTGAGTCTCAATGATGTACCTACAATGACAAAGACACCTATGTGTATATGTGTGTGTGTGTGTGCATGTGAGTGTGCATGTGTGCATGTGTGTGTATTCCATTTGAGAAAAAAGGTAAAGACAGATAAATTCTAGAAATATTTTTCAAAGTGCAGCCATTAGAAACCAATGGAACAAGAAAACATATTTGAAACTTATCCACATGCTGCTTGTCGAGTCTCTAAAGCTATTCTGAGTGAGTTGTGAACACAAGCTACTTTGCTCTTTCTCACAAGGTTGTGCAGCATGGCTACTCTGATTCCTCCTTCATGGGGTCTACAGAGAATACGTGAGAGAGAGAAAAACACGGTAAAACCTATATGGACTGTGCATCTAGTAAACAAGGAGGCTGATTGAAACTCCTACTAGCTGGCTCCCAATTGCCATTTATTAACCATACGGTGAGGAATTTCTTCAAAAAGGGGAGAGGGTCCAGGGAATCAACACAATAAATTGTGCTATGTTGACACTAATCTTAAAACAACACATGAATAGATACAGAAGTCACTCTAGAGTCCCTATGTCACTTACACTTTTATCATGTGCCTTTAATTCTTCTCTATGGAGATTATCATAAAGAGAAAAAAAAAAAAAAAAAAAAAGAAAGCCATAGGTCAGTGACTCAGACAATTTTGTCACTCATAATGTGAAGAAGACATTGTTCACTATAGAGAGCCTCTTGTGATGAAACTGAAAGTTAGAGTTGCTTTTAATTAGTCTTCTGATTTCAGAAAAGATTATGTAATGAATGTGGTGTGTGTGTGTGTGTGTGTGTGTGCATGTGATTGTCAAGAACATTTATTTTGTAATAGTATATAGATCCTGAGGGATATAGTGTGGGATTCATGTCTCCCTCAGAATAGTGTCAAACATGATGATCATGATCAAATTACCACATGTACATATATAGTAAGATCCCAGTGAAACCCATTAGTCTCTGCAATTAACATATGCCAAAAATGTAAATGAACCAAAACAAGTGTGTGTGTGTGTGTGTGTGTGTGTGTGTTTTGCTGTGGAGAGCAAGGGCAATGTCTGCCAGCATCGACAGAAGATTTCAGGGAGCTACAATGGACAAAAAAGTCTAGTTGAAGAAGATAGAGTTTGAAAATGAAATCTGTGTATACAAAGAGTAGATCGTTGTGGCATAACAGTTTTGTCTGGGATGAACCTCATCCTGAGGTTTTTAAAATGCATGCTGAAGAGAGGTAAAAACATTCTATCTTTCAGGGAACCTGCTAAACTCAGGAACTAAACAACCCAACAGCTTCTTGAAACCACTGAAAGTGACCAGATTTACTAGTGTCTCCTTCTCCCAGCACACACACATACACACACACACACACACACACACAAGTGCATATATATATATATATATATATATATATATATATATATTATACATATACACACACATACACACACACACAAGTGCATATATATATTATACATATACGAATACATCATATACATACACATGCATATATACACATATACATATAGATTCAACAAGGACTGCAGAGAGACAGTTTCAGCACAATAGATCTTCCTAGAACAAGCAGAGACCAGCTGACCTAGAAGAGGCTCAGACTACATGAGCTGCCTGCAAGAAACACCCTTGAACATGTTGAGTTTCCTACAAGTTGAAAAGCGTGATTTAGTTTTCCTGGTTCTATGAGCCATCAGCCCTCTTGGGATGCACTTGATGATGTAACTGTTTTAGGCCATTTCTGCTCCTGTAAGTAAATCCTCACCCACACTCCTTTATGTAACCCACAGATAACTCACTGGTTCACCCACCAAACTGAACTTTGGTATACTGACTTTGTTCTGTCATTGGTTTCCTATCTGGGGTGAAGTAACATTTATTCATGTCTCCCGTGGAATAGTGTCAAACATGATGATCATGATCAAATTACTACATGTACATATATAGTAACAATTCAGGGAAATCCATTACTCTCTGCAGCTAACATGTGCCAAAAATGTAAATGAACCAAAACAAGTGACAGGCATTGACTGAGCACTTTCTGCACATAAAGCAAAACTTACAGGATTTCACCCACATTCTTTTGGCCGCTATCCAGATAGTCTACTCTCATCAGGATCAATATGTTATTACAAATAAATGTTCTTGGCAATCGCAGTGTAGACACCTCCCTCCCCTGTCCTCCTTCATCTTTTCCAACATTCTGAGTGTGCATTTTATGAAACTAAGCTTGCTGTGATATATGGTTTAGTGAAATCCTTATTCCGTGTTGCTTCTGGAGGACAGTTGGTTCTCTCAGTCATAGCATGATTGTTCATGTTAATTGTCAGCTTGACTGTGACTTCCAATCACCTAGGAGTCACACTTCAGGGCATTTGTGATGTTTATCCTGAGCATTTCCACTGAGCAAAAATTACTCACCCTGTATTTGAATGACATCGTCTCATGGACTGGGTTAGAAACTAGGTAAAAGAAGGAAGAGAGCTAGACACAAGTCAGGAATTTCTCCTGCTACCATGTTTTCCTCTGGTTACTACGAGTCATTTCTTTATGGAAGTGGCAGCCTAAACCTTTTCTTCTTTAAATTGTGTTTTTATGTATGGTAACAAGAAAAGTAGCTGAATACAGGTTGCTAAGGTTTCGAAGGCATTGTAGTCTAGGCTCCCAGAAACCATACTTTGGTGTATTAGTCATTTTCTTGTTGTAGTGATAAAATACCAGGATCAAAGCATCTTATAGAAACAAGTATTTATTTTGGCCTAAGGTTACAGAGGAATAGGAGTACATCATGGTGGAGAGGTATGGCAGAACAAGTGACAGACAAGGTAGCAGTAGGAGGAAGATGAAAGCTTAAGCCCTTAACCACAAGCATAACACAGAAACAGCTGCTGGAAACAGGATGAGGCTTTAATCGCAAAGTCTTCCCCACTGACATACTTCCTGCACTAATTCCACATCTCCTAATCCTCCCCAAACATTTCACCAACTGCGAACCAATATTCAAATGTACGAGACTATGGGAAACATTTTTTTTTTTCATTCAAACCACCAGACTTAGTATTGGTATCTTTCTTGCTTTCTGTTTTTGGATAAAATCTCTTGACATACTTTACAAATCCACTGGATACAGGATGCGTGCAGAAAGACTGAAATAGCTTTTTTGCAATATGAAGTCCTTGCCTCCAAACAAAATCAAGGGTTATTGTTTCTTGTAGTAAATCCAGGTGAAAAGGACCCTCTTTTTGTGAAGGTCTCAGCTCAAAATGCCAGACTCCATTGAGCTCTATTCTGCAGAAGTGATGCAATCCAAGTATTATCAGGATGCAGCAACAACCTGTAAAACATGTGCATGTTATAATCCTCTCTTGAATTTGTAAACTCTGAATATAAGTAAAATATTGTGTACAACCTCTCTGATATGCCAAGTTTCTACTTTATAGAAGACCTAAATACAGATTCATCAAATATCTGATTGATCTAGAATACACATCCTGCTTCCCAGTAGATTGTTGGTTCATAAATATATTGATCTGGTGAGTAGTAAGTTAAGCTATTCCCCCTGCATCAGACTGTTATCTATCTTGCATTTCTCATTAGTAACTTAAGGTATTTAGAAGGTTTAAAGCCATAAAGGCAGGCAAGGATTGCTCTATAATTCAGAAAAATGAGACCCCCCCCAAAAAAATCTATATTATCTTCAATACTGACTTTGTAGCTATTAAGTATTAAAATAAAAATACTAAAAGTAGACCATCAAAAAATATAATTATAGTGTTTCAAATCTCTCCTCTTTATCTCCCTATACCGTATAGTAGTCAACTCTTTGCTTTATGGTACAGTAGACAGAGTGGTTGTTGGTCCAGCAGATTTGAATTGCAGTATCTTACTATCTAGTTCTCCTAACATATATAAGGTATTTAATAAAAAATGTGACTTTCACATCTACAGATTTGTATGGAAATAATTTATAACAAAGGATATTGCAAGGTACAGATAATTTATCTGATTGTTTCTTGTTGTTCACTTCATAGAACTAATAGCTACCTGCATCTCTTCCTTTTTTAGACTGCATAAAGCAAGCAAAACATTATGTTATTAAAACTGTGCTCTGATGTAAAGAATGTGGATGCTCTGAGTTAAAAAAATCTGTCCTCAACTGTGGTCAATTTAGGAGCTTAGTAAACAAGGGGCAAGCCATACCCTACCATCAGCTCAGCTCCAGTCCTTTTATTTTCTTCTAGGTTTTAATTAGGGAATTGTGACATTTGTCTTCAAACACAGGATGTTTGTCCATTTGTTATTCTGTGTACCTTTCCTTTACTAGATTAGATGACAGTACCTAAACAAACAAGAGTCCAACAAATGATTCCTCCCCACTTAGGACAGAGCCAACTGAACCAAAACACCATTCATTTGCAATAGGACACCAATCAGGAGAACCAACACCTGTCAATACACAAAGTCCTACACACAGCTGATTCACAGTGAGGGCGATTTTTCAGTATCTAAAATACTTGCTGGTTTAAGCAGAACAGCTTGCAGTTTGATACGGTAAATAATAATAAAGTAAAATCAGACACCTACTTAGTTAAGAGGTGCAAATATAAATATATATGTTTTCCTTATGAATAGTCAATATCAATATTTGTGTGTTATCTATTAGCATGTTGTACAAGACATACAATTCTGTATCTAACATGATATTAATTGCTATGTGTGATATAAATTTTTAATCACTGCATTTTCATATACATTTATATGAAGTTCGAATTTTTTTCTATGCATGCATAGAAAAAATATGTATTCCAGTGTAATTTCTGTCACTATGATAAAACACTCTGCCTCAAAAGCAACTTAAAGGAGGAAAAAAATTAATTTGGCTTTGCTTCTAGGTTACAATCCATCACTGAACCCAGAGCTCACAGTTTAAGCAAATTTGGCTACCTAGCTTACTTCATGGACTCTCTGTTTTTGCCTTCATTTGGTAGAAGTACAGACAGGCTAACACTCCCACTTGAATTTTATATGGGTTGCAGATCTAAACTTGAGCCGTCCTGATTGCACAGCAAGATATTTGCCATAGGGCAAGCTTGCCAGCTCAAACTGAGGTGTAGCTATTTGAGGAATAGCCATCTTGGTAAGTTGGATTGTCATATTTTTAGAAGGTTTGCCAGAAAAATGTCTATTGATAGTGTTGCTTTGACTCAACAAGTTGTAGTACTTTGCATTTGCTCATTCTTCTTTTGATCAGTCAAAAAGTTCTAATGATTTGTTATCTACAAGTGTATATCCTAGTGGCTGCCATGTTAACCTAGTTATTAACCTTTAAGCTAGAAAGTGATGGTGAGATTCCAGCATTATAACTCTTCTCTTCTTGATTCTCTTCTGCCTAAAAAGAAGAGAATCTCCATCCTCTAAAGCAAAAGTGATCCTTTCAAAATGTAAGTGCCTTTCAAAATGTAAGTGTTAGAGGCTATTCAGCCATATTACCAAATTCTCCACCTCTTTCCAGAAACATGGAACTCCAAACTCTCAGTAACTTATAATATTAAATAAAGGGAGGCCAAAGTCAACCATCAGCTCCCCAATTTTATTGTCATTCCAGTTTTCCTGGAGACATTTACATGCACAAATATCTGGAGATACAGAGAATCTCCTGTTTGCCCCAGAAGATCCTAGGTATGTGCTCTAACTAATTTTCTTTCTTACGTTCTGACATGATCTAGCAATGAAGATCAGAAAACTTCCAGTCAGGGTTCCTAGCACTTTCTCCTGTGTCATTGTCAGTACTTAGAATCTTTGCAGCGATTAACTGAGGTTATTTAAGAGCTTCTTCTCCTTTATTTAAAATATGTTCTATGCATCCTAAGGTTGGCCTGCATCAGGAATAATTTATACATTTAACAATAAATATTTTAGAAAGACATTTGTAGCCATTATTGGTGACTTTACAATAAAAATTTGACACAATAAATTAAAATAAATAAAGAGAAAGCATCACATTTTCCCAACAGATGAAGCTACATGGCAGCTAATGAGTGTACAGCATGAAGGACTTTGAAGAAAAGTCCTTGACACTGTGGTGTCCTGGTTTCATCAAGAATTGATAATGGCCACAAATTCCAACCGTTTGACTTGCTTCTTCTCTCGGAAAATGTTCTGTTCATGACATACTTTTTTCAATAGCAGACTGACCCAAAAAATGGATGTTGACTTAAATGAGTATGTTTCAAATGAGTATATTTCATATTTACCACTCACTGAATCTCTCCAAGTTGCTCATTTTATCACCTTCTCAATGCACAAATTCTACTTCTTGAAAACATGAAAAAAAAAGTCAAAATAAGCCTTACCTGCATTAAAAAGACAGAGACTAGTCCATCATAGCCATTATAATAGTTTCTTTACTGTTCCTATAATGAAAGGACATGACCAAAAGCAACTTATGAAGGAAAGACTTTATTTGGATTATGGTTCCAGAAGGATAATGGTACATCACTGTGGGAGGAATGGCTACAAGTAGCAGGGACATTAGATTGACAGCTTACATACATCTTGAATGGCAAGCAGGACAGAAAGAGAAAAAAAATGGTATAAGGTGGTGGCTTTATTCTCAATGTCTATCATACTTCTGCCAGCAGGACGGTACCACATAAACATCTCTGTCTTAGTTACTATTCTGCTACTGTGAGAGACATGACCAAAGTAACATTCACAAAAGCAAGCCTTTCCTTGAGAGTTTCCTTGCAGTTTCAGAGTTTTAGTCTATTGTTGTCATGGCCAGAAGGATGGAGGCATGCAGGCAGGCACCAGAACAGAAGCTGAGAGCTACATCATGATCCATAGGCAGAGACAAAGAGAGACTCTGGGTTTGGCATAGGCTTCTAAAACTTCAAATCCTGTCCTTGATGACATATTTCCTCCAACAAGACCACACCTCCTAATGCTTTTAAACCCTTTAAAAAGTACCACTCCCTGATAATTAAACATTCAAATATATGAGCCTATGGGAGCCATTCTTATTCAAATCAGCACATTCCCCAAACCATGCTACCAAATGGAGTTCAAATGCTAAAAATGTCCACCAACACTATCAAGGCCATTTTTTGTTCAAACCACTAGAGCCATACTGAGATATTCCTCAACATCTGAGGCAATATTTGAGATAGACACTATATTTGACATATTTTACAGTGGCAAGGAATCTATGAAAAATAGCACCATTGCATGATGGTATTAAAATAAACTCACACATAACACAGAATTTTACGTGGTCAGTTTTAACAAGAACTTCCTCTGAGAAAAATTAAGGGAAACTACCTTTACTTTCATGCTTTAGGACTGACTACTTTGCTGCCTTCCTGTTCACTGGAGTTTTCCCTCCAGAAGTAATATCTTTCTGTTCCTCTTTCTGATCATACCAATAAAGTGGTCTCTGTACAGAATACAGTTCTTAAACTAAAGAGCAGAGGGATCCAAATGGTGTGTTGAACTAGGAGAACAGAATAGAAAACAATACAGTCGACTGAGAACTGTACTAATCTGGCTATTAATCAGGGAAACTACAGAACTAATTATGCACAGGACATCTATGAGGCTGTTTTTCTGCATAGGACATGCTCCACTTTCGAGAATTAGTATGAAGCTCTCAAAGCATGTAAAAGCTTAGCAACTCATCCTCTGTTCTCAGCATTGACATTGCTAACTAGTCCTAAGTATTTGCTGACCATTAAATTCACAGGCTGTAACTTCCAAGTAATAATGGTAGAAATATTGATAGCCGTCGTCTTTATAAAACATTGAATCCCTACTGCAGCGCATACATACAAAAACATTGCTAGTTTCAGTTAGAGGCAAGAGAGACATAAATGAATAAGCACATCAGTTTTAATCCATATTGAGATCTATATAAGATAGAACTGCACACTGAATTGTGTCTTCAGAATTAGAGCTCCCCTTGAGGGGGTACATTTGCTCAAGAATTGCATTAATACTCCAGAAACGCATTGCCTGTCATTTTTTTTCACTGCTTGCTGCTTAATTAAAAGGGTTGTCAGATACTCTTAAAAAGGCTCTAGTAAATTGTCAAATTCAACAAAAGAAAAAAAATGTTAGAAAAAAAGCACTTTATGTAAATTATGCTTTTCCCAAGCCCAATTCCCTTCCTTCGTCTAACCACTGTAAGCATCATTTAAGGTGACTTTTGTCTGGCGTGTAAAAACGAAATGCAATTCTCTTATTCAACCCTTGGCAACATTCCCTGAAATAGTCTGTTAAGTGTTTTCAATTATCTTCCAGTCCCAACAGGATCACAGTAAGAGGTTTTAAAACCACATCTGATCTGGTACGCTGTTTTGTAGTTTCAATATTATAAATATAGACAAGCGCTGCTAAAAAAAAATTATATGACTTTAAATTGGTCTTAATATTTTTGAATCATTTCAGGCCTGTACATTTCAACAACTGAACTTTAGCCAAGTAACTTGCAAAATATTAAAAATAAAATTATCAGCATACCTGGAATTCTAGTACTATTGGGTTGTGTGAGCTTTTGATACGCAAGAAACAAATTGCATCTTGGCATTTAACTTATTATAAGCAGAGATATATGTATTACATATTTGAGACCAGAAAGTCTTTACACAGACTCAACAGTGTTCTGTGATATCTTTCTTTTGCAACACATTTAAGAATTCCATCTTTTTGGCAGGAGTGATAACACATGCCCTGATTATCTGTTAGGAATGCTGCAATACGCAAATACAAACGTACTCTAAAGGTCTCGTGTGTTGTAATGTGGTGCTGTGTGTATGCAAGACCTGACCACTCAGAGTCACTCCTAGCAGTGCCAGGTCCCACTGCTACTCTGTAGCATGTGACTGACTTAAAGCAGCCTTGCATTTCAAACACTTTCAATCTCTGTCAGCCAGGGAGGTAACAAGAAAGGAATGTTATCAGAGTCCAATCTACTTTATTTGGTCATTGCGTATTTGTTGCCATGTTTTTCTGAAGACTCACTTAAGACCTTGGACTTCAGAAAATTAGATATGAGATAAAAGTAAAAGCTTGTGAACAGAAGCCAGCAAGAAGTGAATGGGGGTGGGGTTGTAGTTGTCATGTTGATTTTAGTAATTTCTCAGGCCTTTGTTATTTTAAAAAGACTGCTATGGGACCTTTTGTAAAGACCTATATGATACTTAGAAATAGATTTTTAGGATATTGACATCAAGAAATTAAAATATCTTGTAAATTGAGAAAAAAATAATTTATCCAAGCAAGCCGGTTTCTGAATTCCTATTGGTAGAACGATGAGACTGGGAATACTATTGCTGGGATAACAGCCTGTTTGGTTAATTTTTAAAATCTTTTTATCATTTGCTCTCAGGATAAATGCTGTAACAAGTCATTGTTCTCTGAGTAGCAGCTTTTCAGAAGTGTCCCTTAATTCCTATTTTGCATGTTTCACAAATTTGAATATTCCCCAAAGACAGTAGTGTGCCTTCAGCATGAATAAGATGATTATAGGATGGCAGGATCTTTCTTGAGAAGCATTTTAAAAGTCTTTGTACACACTTTATCAACTGGCATTTGGATGTCAGATACGTTAGGCTGTGAGACTCCTAGTTAAAATGAAACACAATAGAACAGTTGTAGCAACTGGCCAAGGACAAATTGCAAAGAAAGGTTGCTTGTCATTGATTGTTTAAACCTATTGCTGCATCCAGAGGCCCATGATTCAAGCCTAATGTTTGTTCCTATGGACTTTTCAGCTCCCTCTATGCCCCCTACTGATTTTACAGTAGTGAAGAGTGGGCTGCAGTAATATAATATACACTTTCCCTCCTATGCATGTCCCAGTAAACCAAGTGGAGACAATTTTCTTCCTCCAGACTGTAGTACACACAAACCTAACTCCTATAATTATTGCTATTGGATATCAACCAAGAAATCTGGTCTAAGGCACAGCTGCTCTCTGGAGGACATACTTACCTAATTGATATACACTGAAGATTCAGAGGTACACAGACAGGAACACTTTACAGCTTTGGCCAATAAAATTGGCTCATCAGATGCCATTGCATGCATTGCTTACTTTATTTTTTTTCAGTGAGAAAAAATGAAGCAGAATGGTGTAAGTTATGCTGCCATACAGTCTAACCTTCCAACATATTTGAAAGTGACAAGAATCTTGTAGTATTAACTATTTGATTACCCTCCTGTGAAAACCAAGCTACTCATTGAAGTGCCTTTGGTTTGGAACTAGGCAGGGTCTGACATACAGAACATGAAAGAATTATTTATTCTATAGATACTTTTTGACAGGTACCATGTAATGAGCTCTGCCCTACTAGCAGCTGATACTGAAGATCCTGACAGGTAAAACTCCAAAATCCCCGTCCTAGTGGGTGGTGCACCCTATTGTGACTACACACTCCAACACAGTGGGAAAGAAAAGCTGTTAGTCCAAGACATCAGCAAGTCTAAAGTTTGAGAGGATAAAAAGCAGTGAGTAAAACTGAGGAACAAAACAAAAGCAACATGGCTAAAGCCCATGTATGCAGCTAAAATGGAGAAGGGAGGAAAAAGAGCAGCTGGTATTTAGGTCATTGTTTTCCACTCTCGAGCTAACACAGAATGGGCAGGAGCACAGGGGGACTCAACATTAGACAAAGAACATAGGCAATCACAGAATTCTGAGAGTAGGAGAAGTAATCTTCTCCAGGAAAGAACATACCAATTATTTATCCAATACCAAAATATCAGCCCTGCAAACACAAATAGAGCAATAGCATTATTCAGACTGGGAAGGATGTATTTACGAATTTAGTTTTATATATATGTAACAACTATATATATTTGTAACAATTACATATACATATATTTTTAATAATTACAGATATATTTGTAACAATTACAAATACATCAAATATATATTAATAAATACATTAAATATTAAATATAAATAAACTAAAAAAGGCCATGATATTTAGAAAGTGGGGAGACATGAGAGAGGGTTGGAAGGGAAGATAAGGAAGGGAGAATTAATTCAATTACATTACAATCTCAAAATATTTTTTAAAATATAACTGTAAAAGAACACCATTTTTAATATAGCCGGCATCTGATGCCAACCCTAGCATAGTCCCGGAGTTAAACAACTGTGCAGCCTGATGAGATGGAGGATGAAAATTGACACATTATTAATGTTATTCTGCATGATGAACATCAGTCTGCTAGATGGCTGGTGAAACCAAAGGAAAGAGAGTTCACAACATGCACAGGCTACAGGCATTGTGAGCATTGTTACATGAACACCAATTAACCTTTTTAATGGTGTTTTATATGGACGAATCAGCAATACCTAAGAGTTCTAAAATATGATAATTTTTGCATCATTGACACAGTGAAAATGATTGCTCTGCTTACCTTTCTTGTAGTTGGTTCTCTTAAAGAAGCTTTTAGTTATGGTATTAGAGTTCTCAAATATTCAAAGAGAGTGAATCTTCCCAAATGACATTTAGAAGAATGACGTTGAAAGCTAGGTTGTAATAGTTAACACGACCTTTTGAATTTGTGCTGGTCAAACTGAATGGCTGCCTATAGAAGAAGCCAAGTAGATACATTCCTATCACCTGCACAAGACTCAGCTCTAAATGTAATGTAGACCTCAGTGTAAAACCCCCCACACAGATTTAACAGAAAAGAAAGTGTGGGATAGTTTTGAACTCACTGAGAAAAGACTTTCCGAATAGAACACCAATAACAAAGCCACTAAGAAGAAAAAGTAGTAAATTAGACCTTATGAAATTGAAAAGCTTCTGGATTGCAAAGGACAACATCATTTGTACAATTCAGAAGCCTACAGAAAAGAAAACTTTTTATCAACTAAACATCTGATAGAGGGCTAATATATAAAATATAAAATGAACTTATAAAAACTGAACATCAAGCATCAAAAAGACACTCAGCCCAATTAGTAAACCAGGTACAGATATGGACAGAGAATTTTTAAAATAGGAATGTCAGGTGGCTGTAAAACAGTTAAGGAAATGTTCAACATCCTTAGGTATCAGGTAAATTCACATCAAACCTACTTGATGTTCCATCTTACGCCAATCAGAATGCTGGGGCCCTTCAGACCTGCATAGCCCTATGGAAATTCATGTGCCCATTGCTCAGACAGATGAGAGTAGATCTGCCTCAAGATTTAGTTATACCATTCTTGAACCTTTACCCAAAGGATGCTTTCTCCTACTACTGAGACAGTTCCTCAACCTTGTCCATTGCTGCTTTACTCATAATAGACAGAAATTTGGAAGCTACTAAGATATGTATCAGCAGATGAATGGATAAAGAAAATGAGGTGCATTTACACAACACTTCCACTGTGGGGTAAAAGCTAGATATACTTTCTAGGTTGAAATTGTAGCTGTGCCTCTCATTAGAATGTGGCCGTTGAGGAACCACCTGTCTGTGCCAACATCACTTTATTTGAAATCAGATATAATGTTTACTGGTAAACTGTGATGCTGAGGTGATTGCAATGGTTTAAATGTGAATTTTCCCTTTCTGTCTCATCTTTTAATACTTGGTCGCTAGATGGTGACGCTCTTGGGTGGTAGTGAAATCTTTGGGACATAGGTTTTACCTGGTGTTACTGTACAGTAGCAGTGGGCCTCTGATTTGGTTCTAGAACTCACTGATTCCTGTCTGCTCCTTGCTGAGATTTGAGGAGTGTCTGTCACAAGCTCCAAGCACCATAGACTAAGCCACTTTAGCCACTATGACTTCTCTGACATAATGGATTGTTCCTCTGAATCTGTGAACCAAAGTAAATGTCTCCTCTTTTAAACTGTTTCTAACTAACAAATATTTTGTCACAAGGAGTAGTTAAAAAAAAAACCTGATCCAATAATCCAATGCATATTGAGGATATATTGCATTGCCTGGTATATAAAACACACCACGGAAGCAGGAATTTTTATGTAGGGTTTCCTGAGCAATGAGTTCATGTAAAACCCAGCAGCCTCCATCTTAATAATGACAGGACAACTGTATTAGCACTCGAGGGATGATTATTTTTTAAAGTGGCAATAGGCGAACATATTGATGTGATTATAATATGAGCCTGTGCATGCTCTTTCCTCTCTGAAGATAGGCTCATTATCCTGACCTCCTTTCAGAACCACCACCGTGAACATCTTACCTTTCTTTATTATTAATTCCTTTCAGTGTCATATTAAAGATTTTGTTCCAGTAAAAATAGTAATAGCTACTTAGCCTTGAAACCTACTTCCAATAAAGAATTATCTATCACAAAGGAGAAAAAAAAAGTCATCATTACTTTAAATAGAATTTTAGAAATAATCTTCAGTTAAAGCAATTATGGTTGAAAAAAATGCTCTGTCTGTTTGAGCTTCAGTAGTCCTTTCTACTAGACTGCAGCGTGGTAAGCCTCTTGTAATTGTGCAAAACAGAACACTATCAGCCTATACTAACACAGGGCTCAAGTATGTATGTGAACAGCCTGACATACTGGGGTGATGGGGCAGATTGGCAAAGTCCAGAAGAACTATTATACACAGCTTAGTAGATTTTTTCTTTCTTCTAACCTTTCTAAAAATGATCAAAATCATGTTGAGGGTCATATGCAATTATTTAGCTCATGTTTTTTTTTTTTTTTTAATCTATGATATAAAGGGAGAATTCTTGCCTCCTACATAGAATTTCATGCAAAAAAAAAAAAGTAAGGCAAGCTGCCGTCAACTGCTCATAGTTACCTTTCAAAATGTATTTAGGATAAAATACACCTAAACTTACTGTGTCGTGTGTGTGTGTGTGTGTGTGTGTGTAATAAAAATTCAAAAAACTCTTTCAACCCAAATATATAATACATTCAAAAATGCTGAATAAGCAATTTCATGTTAACTTGATTCTGACATTTATTCAACTCATTTGCTGTGAACGCAAGCATTCTGTTATGTAATCATCTGCTTATATATACATATATAAAAAACACAAACTACATGTCAAGCATCATGCTGTCTTCATATGAATCAACATCTTAGCACATATTTTTAAATACTTTTCAATGTTCTTTTCATCTTTGTTTCTCTCATTTCCATGTCTCATTCTTTGATATTTTGTCTTCTAGAAGATATTGGTATAAATATGCAATTTAAGTCTCTATTATAAAGAGCAGATTGAAAAAAAACTGGTCTGCCATGTTTATCAATAGGAGTGTAAACAGCAGAGTTAAATTGGCTCAACTTTAGCCTTGGTCAGAGTTCCCAGCCATATTTCTGTACCCAAATCCAGTAAATAAATAACAGGGAATCTCAGAATCTACCTTTAAAACTTAGATTGGCTCATTTTATCCTTACATTTCGGGGGTGATTTCTTCTAGACCCGCAGAAACAATCCAGGTACAATAAATAACACATGCTAAGGATTGCCTAAACTCAACCTTCATTCCACATCCTTTAAACATTCTGACCAATGAATTGAAGCTAACATTTTCCAGGGCACACTTCTATAGTTAATCAATATAATCAGGAAGCTTCAGATTGTGTATTACCTCTGGAAAGATCATATTTTAGTTTTGAAGGAATAGGCAAATTATTTTATTTTTCTCCACAAACAGTTGAACCTTAAGAACCTTCATTTTCACTTTGGGATGATGAAAGTATATTCTATATCTCTCAGATGAAACACAATGGGAATAGGTTGGTAGAGACTCAACACTGGCTTTCTAGGTATTTCTGGAGGATCCTAAACCTGTTCAGGGACCTGCTTTATTCCCTGCTCTTTGAATAAGTTTGTCTAGTCTGTCCCAAATGTGCCTAGGCACACTACCACCTAGGTGACATAACTGCAAATGAAGTGAAAAAGAGTGTCCAGAGAGGGACACAGAGACACATTAAGAGCTTTTGCATGTGTAGATAAAGGTCTAAGCCATATTAAGTATTCTCTCATAGGGATGATAGACCAGAAAACTGGTAGCATTTCGGGACACACACACACACAGAGAGAGAGAGAGAGAGAGAGAGAGAGAAGCTGTTGAGATCTACACAAGGAAATCTTCCTTTAAGAATAAGGCTCTATGGGACAATTTTGAAAATCAACACACCATTATTGACTCTTTGTGTCCTATATCTCTGAAAATCAAGATGTCTTTTTTCATGGTGCTGTGTGGTTGGTTGTTTTTCTTTTCTGTCATGAAACTGGAATGCTTGAGTCTATAGTTGGGAGATAACAATATCATCTCTTTTTGTTTTATGTCTAAATTCAACATATTAGATGGTAATGTAGCACAGAGGAGTAAAACTTACACATTGTTACCAGGACAAATGTTAAGGATTGTTCCCTTGAGCAATGCTGTCTCTTGGCCAGTGTACCAATGACAGTGATCCAGTTTTTTATTAAAGAAAGACAGATTTCCTCAGAAGGCAATAGCTTGAACGTTGAGAAAATGTCTATTTGATTTCTGGGTCCTACGATCTTCACTCAAAAAGTGCCTAAGACAAATAACCCTATTGTTGGACACAGTTGCTTCCATCGATTGAATTGCTCTCTACTTTGGCTAAGTCCTACAATGTGACAAGGAAGTGGATTCGAATCTCTTCATGTCAATTTTCAAGAAAACCAGCTCACTGCTCAATAATACCAGATACCTACAATTTGGAACACTGAATACCCAGGAGACTGTTTTGACCATCAGGTGAGAGGATTTTTCTCAGAAAAGCTGGCAAAGATCTAAGACCAAAAAGGAGACGGATTTGTTTCTATAGCCAAAAAGCTGTGGCTGAGTTGCCTGTTGTACCAGAACAGTAAGACTGGATCCTAGAGGAATTAGTCTGTCATAAGTCACCATAGGTCATGTTTAGAGGGGTTCAGAGAGTAGATGTAGCCACTCTACCAGAAGTAAGAACAATGACTTCCTGAATTTAGTTTCCCCCAGTGCAAGAACAGTAGGCTGTTTTGTTTGGGTTGGAATGCAGAGACTACTTCTGCATAATCTGAGCCATCATTCCCTCCTTAGTCTAAGAAGTTTTGAAAACATAACTGGCATAATGATGAGCCCCAACAGCAATGGAGGAAAGGAAAGAGAAGATAGCATGATCTGGATCAGCTATCAGCAGCTGGATTCCAAAGAGTTGATTCAGACAGACAATGGGCACTGCTGAGTAACAAGGTTTTCTTCCCCTGCAGGTAGGGAGCAAATTTCCTTTCACTGAAATACATATCACACACACACACACACACACACACACACACACACACACACACACACACACACACAAATAACCCTACCCAGCCAGGGTGGTACCAAATACAAATCATCAAGGCTCCACAGATGAAATTGCCTTTTTCCCCCAGTAACTCCACTGGGAGAAACCCATTAATCCCACAACAAAAATCTCAAGGAGATCCTGATGTCTGGAGAGCCTCAAGGGCATGGCTTAGTTTGTTGGCTTGGTTCCCACTGAAAGGATGCTAACTTGACAGTTAGCTTGTATAATTAGAGTTGAAACAGCATGTTTAAGTGAGGTGTATTGTTCAAAATTTCCATGAGATGTTGGGTCTACTTTATGGTGGTGGAGAACTAAAAAGAAGACACCTCATTCCTTGAGGGATTGAACATGGTGAAATAATCATGGAATCCCCCCCCCAAATTGACAAGATGACCCCCATATTTGACACAGGTTTTTGATAATAAAAGACTTTCAAGACTTTGACTTGCAGCTAAGAAAGATAGATTGTTCACAGTGAATATTTTAATGTCACAAGGTTGGGGCACTTTCTCTGTATTCTGGACCAGCCAGTAGTGGCAAACTATAGAGCAAGAGACCCCATATGTCTTTATATATCTTTTCTCTTCCAACATTTACCAGGCAAGGAGGTACAAGAGTAATTCAGTGAATCTATAAGGTGAGACAAAGAAGCAGGCTAAAACTACTAGACCTTGGCACAAAAGATTTCTTCACAAGTTCACACTAGCTTTTCATCCTGGTTTGAACCTTTCTGTGACTGAAGTCTTCCTCCCTGGGATCAGCACACATGGTAGATTTTGACTGTGGTGCTTTTATAGAAGGGATCTCTTGTCATGGAGTCTTGTTACTCCTCAGATTTCCCTGATGCCCTCAGCCAGATTCATGTTATCCTTATTTCCCCTTGAAGAAAGAGAAAACTCGGTTACACCCATAATCACCACATTCCTTAAAGAGTTGAGAACAGGTAAGAAAAAGAGGCCAGAGATACTGGGGGAGAGCATAATGCCACTCACAGAAGCATGTCTGGCTGACTGCCTACAGCTCAGGCAAAAGAACCCTGTAGAAATTTATGAGTTTCTTTCTCTCACAATCCCTACCTAAACGACTCTTCAGTGTCTTTTTGTTCCCATTCTACATCCTCTCATTCTGATTCCACACATTTACTTACTAACTGGTGGGGCAGAGGGACTGTTTTTTCTTCCTCCCCTTCTTCTTGAATGTGGATTTTGCTCTGCATCCAGCAGAGTCCTGAGCATAATACATAGTGTATGCGTGAGGGCCTGTAGATATGCCTTTATGTTGAAGGGCTCGGAAGTCATTGTCAGGTGTCTTTCTCTGATTGTTTTTTACCCTATGTTTTTGAGATAGAGTCTCTCTGTGAGCACGAAGCTCAATGAGGGGTCTGTTTAACTAGCTAGCCAGTGAAGTCTAGAATCTACCCATCTCTGACCAGTTTCCTACCTTTACCCTGTGTTGAGGTTACAGATGTTGATTACACTGCTAGGTTTCTATTTCCATTCTGGGAAAATGAACTCAGGTCTTCATGCTTATTCAGCAGATACTTGATCAACGGAGCCAACTCCTAAACACAGAAAACTTTTTCAGAGGTTTGATTTAAGATAAAGATTCATTAATTCATCACGTTAAACTTTTATGGAAAAAATGAGAGTGTAAAATATACATAATTTTTTAAGAACAAAAAAATATGTGTAAAGAATGTGGAATATACTATTGTTTTGGCATATATCTGTAATTCCAGCATAATTGATGCTGAGGTGAAATTTCTGAGTGTTCAAAGTCAGCCTAAGCTATATAGTGAAACTGTATGTTAATTATTTAATTAACTAATAAAGAAATAACTGTCTTCTTTTCTTGTTAATAGTCATATTCCACCCATCGCTGCCACAGATCTGGGATCTATCATGTCTCTAAAACACCCTATATTTTTAATGGAAAGTCATGTTTATAGGCCATACATGACATTTTTAAGGGGAGACAAGGAACACTGTAGACTGGACAATCCAGGAGGCAAGTAAAATATTAGGTATTTTTAAATACCAGACAAAGGAAAAGGTGGTAAAACAATGTTGGAAGAATTTCTACTATTCCCTAGTATCCAGTAGGTCATAATATTTACAGTTTCCACAAAGCACAAGAGAATGAAACAAAATTTTAACCATGATTTTAGATAGAAGAGCAGGGTTTTACTGCTTGTCAAGGCACACGTTTATAATCTAAAGATCTTTATTACATGAAAAATTCTTAGTACAATTCCAAAGGACCATTTTGAGACTGGACTTGCTTTAAAATGCTTAGAAGCCCAGATATTCTTTGCTATTGATGTGACTCGCATAATAAACCCGTCTTGGTGGTGTGTATAGACATATGTTGCCTAGCCTCTTTTAAACCTGGCCCCAGAGATTTGCCTATTTCTGTGGGAAGGTAACTGAAGAAAGTATTTGAAATAAGGGCAGTGTGCATCACTGGCTACAATCCTCAGTGCTTTGGGGACCACTGATAGAAAGTTCCTGCCTGGAATATGCATTCTAGTGAAGCTCTGAAGACAAGAGGAATGGGAGGCTCTGGCCAGCTGATGTAAAACTGGCTCTAATTCATTTAGGACTACAAAGTAGTCCTCATGTACCCACACAGTTTATTTGTAGATTCTATTCAGCCTAACTGGGAAACTAAAATATGTTTTTGTATTATTTGAGAAAGCTGACCATATAGGAAACGGAGAGGAGGAATCTTTCATACTCATGCCACATTTTAGCATACAGATGGTAACTTTAGGAGGTGTTAGCTGGGAGAAAAAAAAAAAAGAGGTGATCGGGAGGGTTTGCTTGAGTGAATTTTGATTGTGTTTCCAGTAGACCTCCTAGAATGGCATTGTTTATGCAAATAGATTGTCTTTTCAGAAACTGTCTGGCTTCAGCAAACCTGTCATCAGACCATAAAAGCTAACTTGTATAGCAGTAGTTAACAGACCAGAAAGGCCAGCTGAATGCAGCAAGGAATGCAGTGAGCAGGGAGGCATGCAAACAGAGGAGCTGTTCTTCTTCTGGGTCCCCATGGGTAGAGGGAGGACAGCAGACCCAAAGGAAGACAAAAAGGTTTGGGAGAAAAAGGGCAATACCCACTGCTAGAAAGCAGTTTAAATAATGCCCATAACCCCCCGCCCCCAAGGCTTATACACAAATATGGAGAGAAATTAAAAGCTGACGTTACTAAGTACACTGTAAATTTAGTAGCTATACTATATAAAATTGTTTGCTTTGCATTTCCTCAGTTGAGACTTAAGGGAGACTACAACCACAATGCTGCTTCGTTTTAAACAACCATACCAGCTTGGCTTTCATGGTCCTTCTCATTTCTGCCCCTACCAGCATTTCTTTCCTGAACAGAGCTTGAATCTTATTAATATTGATGGCAGAGATGAGGTGGGAAATGGGTTTTTAATGTTTAATCTATATTTTTCTGGAGAGTATGCTGGGAATGAGTCAGAAATCTCCATTTCCCTGTAGTTTTCCTGATTTATACGTGTTTATCTGCATAAATAGAGCACTCCATATATAAAGGTACATATAACATATACAGATTATTCTAAGTATAAAATACTACCCCAAGCATAATGACTTTATAAATCATCCCACAGGGAACAAGACATCTGATAAATTCTGCACCACATTTCAGTTCCAATAGAAGACTGTTTTTCCACTTTGTGATGAACACATAATTTTTCCATAGATTTATTTTTTTTATTTTTTGAAAGGTTAAGGAATAAAATTAACTATACTATAGAGACACCTTATTAATAGAGTGAATAACAGTTTATTTCATTTTACCTTGTGATATTTGTCATAACTTAGTTTAAAACTTTGTTCTTCCCTCACATAAGTGAATGTTTTTAAATTGAACACAGCCACTACAGATGATATAATTATATTATAAAATAAAATTGCTTGCCAGTACAGAAAATGTTAGCAATCCAATAACAAATAGGGAAATTTTACTGTTCCTATTTTAGCCACAACTAGCAGAATATGATTTTTGACCAGTGTTGCAAAGCCATCTACTCTATGTTTCTGTAATCTATGTGAGGTTATGTGGTGACACATAGCAGAGAATACCAAAACAGCTTCACCTTCATGCTTTGGAAACTGTTGGTCATTGTGACCACCTTAGATGTGTGTCATTTTGAGCTGCACACACTAACCTAAATGAATACAAAGAATAAGAAGCATTCCATCAGCCCGGCCTCCACTCAGGCATATTGTCACTGTTGCTCCTCTTAGTCACATACAGAAGCAGCCAAAAATATTTTCGGAAATAAGTGCAGGGCTTTCAGGAAAGGTTCATTTACCCTCTGTCATCATCTCGGGTCTTGCATATTCAATAAAAATTAATAAACTAATTTCAAGCATATATGACACAGAAAATGTGTAAGGCCTATTGTTTAGTAAGGCGCAGTATGTTCTTATCTGGGTTTAAACAGCTATTTGTCATTTCTAAAGAGCAATTATTTGGAATCCATTATACTGGAATTCATAATACCACTGCATGCTGAATTTTAAACAGAAATCAGTATTTAGATAAAGGAATATATTAGTATAAGTCGTTAGAGCCATGGAAATGCAGGACTCAGTGATTTTTCACTTTCTTTCTTTCAATATGAAGCACCAGGGATGTTGGTACTTTATTAAACCCAAACAGAATGTTATATGAGTAATCAGGCTCTCTCCCTCTCCTTCTTGTTCTCCCTCTCTTTCCCTCTCCCTCTCCCTCTACCTTCCCTCTCCCTCTCCCTCTTCCTCTCCCTCTCCCTCTCCCTCTCCCTCTCCCTCTCCCTCTCCCTCTCCCTCTCCCTCTCCCTCTCCTCCCTCTCCCTCTCCCTCTCCCTCTCCCTCTCCCTCTCCCTCTCCCTCTCCCTCTCCCTCTCCCTCTCCCTCTCCCTCTCCCTCTCCCTCTCCCTCTCCCTCTCCCTCTCCCTCTCCCTCTCCCTCTCCCTCTCCCTCTCCCTCTCCCTCTCCCTCTCCCTCTCCCTCTCCCTCTCCCTCTCCCTCTCCGTCTTCTCTTCTCCCTCCCCCCTCTCATCCTCATGTCCCAGTGTTTCTTGTTATTTTTCAGAAACAAAAATGATCATTCCCTTGAAGCACCTTCAATATTAAAGAGAAAACTCTTAGTTCCAAGCTGGTGACATCTCTCTGCAGGTGTGCTCTTTCTGATTTCCTGGCACCCACATCATGTATGTAAGAGTGGGAGGTGGCACATGAAACCAATCTGGAGCTCAGCATGGGCAATCACATGCTTCAGTATTTTAGATGCAATTAGTCTTTATTATTAGAAACATTTGGGCCCAATAATTTTAGTAATATGAAAATAATGAAAAGATTGCATTGTAGACTTATTTTAATACATAGTTCAGAAACGTATGTATCCATCCAAAATTGATTATATTATAAAGATAATAAAAAGGTTGGCATTTTAGATAGTAAATGAATGCATTTTGACACTTTTAATTTCTCTAACATCCTTTTCCTCCATATAAACTTGTTAAATAATGTATCCTCCAATCTGTGTTAAGATAATGGAGGACTCTAAATTGTAAAGTGTGGCAGAAATGTACATATGTATTAAAAGAATATCTAGCCCATCCTCCCAGATTGTATTTCTGGCAATGTGTTACAGGGATTTACACTGAGTTCCTTAGTGTATGTATTTGACAATGGAAAAATTATGAATGCACAGTGACCAGTAAGAAAAGATGGCATGACGATTAATCTTCCTTGTCAATGTGACCAGGTTTAAAATCACCTAAGAGATATAGCCCTGGACACATCTGTGAAGATGTTTCATCTCTCAGAGAGGATTAACTAAGAAGGGAAGAATGCCATTATCCAAAAGTAGGAAGGGTGCAAGGGAAAAAGCTCCATGAGCGTCAGCATTACCTTCTCTGCTCCTGATTCATCCAGATGTGCTCAAGATCCAGATGACACAAATGGAGCCAATCCTGTCTCCACAGCTTCCTTGTCAGATGAGCTGTGGTATATGCCTTGCGTGGTAGGCCCAAGAAGCCTCTTTCACCCTGTGGCTGCTTCTTGTCTAGTATCAGGTCATAATAATGAGACAGATAAGGAATGGATGTAGACATAAAAAAAAAGATATTCGTCAACCTGAACTACTTTAAGTAAGTCTTTATTATTTGTCCTTCCCTGAACACACTCCCAAATTCCTCCATTCCATGAAAGGCTAATGAGACAATCAAATGGAAAACCAAATAAAACAAGTTATATATTCCATGTATGATGATATGCATTCAAATAAATCCACTTTCTCCACATTGTAGCATATGGCCCTATGAGTTGTGGCTTGTGTGGATGGTGTGACTACAGTCTGTTCCAGCAACCATACTGTTAGCATATCTCTTATGAGAAATCTAGATTTTTTTAAAGCACATGCACCTGCTTGTCTGTGCGTGCATATTTAGGCAAGCACACATTGCACTGGCATATCTTATATCAGACTGAATCCATAGTAATAAACACAGAAGTGGTGTAACATGGATTTATAGGCAATCATGAGCGCTCAAAGGATCATAAGCCAGAAACATCTTATTTGAAGTCTTTGCTAATATATAGTCATACTAAAAATGAGTAACAATGTGTTTATGCATCCAAGGGCCACAGGAAATCTAACCAAGCCCTAGAATTTATGTATGTAGCTGATTTTTAGATATAGTTTGCATATAATTTCATCATATTTATTGTATGGTTTTATTTCATAGTTTGAATCAATAACTTTAAGATTTTAAGTCACAAAGGTATTTTTATAAAGTAACGTCATTACTTTTCCTTTTGTGTGTTATATGTAAGGATATATTACTTCTTGTATCATATCGTTTATTTGGTCATACAATATGTGTGTATATGTCTGCGTGTCTACAGTAAGCAGATGGAATTAACATCTGCTCACAAGTTCCTATATGAATTTTTTAGGGCTATTAAAATAAAATTTTGTCAAAACAGAGTTTCTAAAAAAAATAGACATTTATGGATGACAAGTTGGTTCAGTGGAAATACAAAACAAAACAAAACATTAGCCCTGCAAGTCTTTCAATCTGAATTTGATCCCCAGAGCCTATGTATGACTACTAATCTTGCTTGACAATTTGACTGAATTGATCTGATGCATCTGAAATGAGTGGCAATGGACAGTCCTGTGAGAGACTACCTTGATCAGATTATTTGAAGTAGGAACACCCACCGAAAATGTAGGCAGTGCCAATGGGTGGCATGTCACGTAAAGGAACCTAAAAAAAACATTTTCTTTGCTTGCTTCCCCTTTTTCTGCCAAGTCCCTTTGTGCGGTGGCTGCCATATTCTTTCACTGACACTAGATTCAGCATCTTCAGCCTTCCAGTGTAGACTGGAGACCAGTGGCACTCTAGCAGTCCCCCAGATTTTCAGTGCCAGGTATTGACTGCTAATATGCATATGATTGTAGATGGAGAAAAGTAATGGATTCTTGGCCTCTCTTGTGTGAGCAGTCAATGTTGGGCTACCTGCACCATAGAGTGCAATTCAATCTAATAAATCCTCTTTTGGCATGTATAGTCATTACATCAGTTCTGTTTATTTAGAGAACCCCAATGAAGCAAGTAAAGTGGAAGGAGAGAACCAATTCTACAGTGTTTCTCTCTGACCTCCATGTTTACAGTGTGCCATGTGAGAGGCTTCCACCACACACACAGCATCTATAGTCACAAAATAGCAGTGGTGATAAAGCAGACTTTTCTATCTCAGAGATTTGGATGTACAGAATATAGAAGGTAGTAGAGACTTGAAAGGAAAAATCTGTAAAAACTCCTCTCTCAGTTTGAGAATATGACTTTGTAATCTTTACTATTTCATGCTCCCTGTGTTAGGATCTATGCCCAAACCTTTTCCTTTTAATATAAATGGCATCCTTATTGGAATAGAATAAGGAGATATTTCTGACTCAATGTAATATAGTATATTCTTATCTGAACTCATTGATATACAGTGATTTTTGTTTCCATGTAAAGTTACCATCTGAGATTTGGATAAGAGGATAGAGGCCAGGAAATCTAGGAAAAGAAACAATCTAACCCATTAGCCCATCCTACAAAGGCAACCAAAGAGAAGAGGAGCTGCTGTAACCCACAATCGTGTTGTTTGAGATTTTTTTCACTGAAAACTATCTTTTCTCAAACTCCAACAAATAATGGCGTTGATCTGGTGAGCAAGATGAATCTTACCTTTATATCACAAGTGGATGAACTCAGCATGTGAGCAATAGTTCTTTCACATATTAGTCAGGGCTAAGAAATCACACAGGGTTTTGTCTACTCAGAGCTCCAGAGAAGTCTAAAGGGAGGTTTCAGTACATAGATGTTTAGATATGTAAATTTTGGTATAAAGATTGAAGTTCCAGTGATAGAAAATGCCAATCTAAGAAGCCTCTTTGAGGACATAATGATGATGACTTGAAATGCCATCAATCAGGAGAGGCAGGCTGGCAGAGCTGGGGCTTGTTTGGTATAGTGCCAAAAAGGCCATTTGTATCTATAGAGACGATAAATTTTACAAATGAGATCTATATGGCTATTACATACTTAGTGTTTTGAGAAAATTTATAATAACGGTGTTTAGGAGTTGAAAGCATATCAGTCAATACCATTTTATTATAAATAACTAGAATAGAATATCAGTCTCTCAAGGGTAGCTCTTTTTACGGTACAGAAGAATGAAATCTATAAACTATAACCAACTCAAACTTATTGACTATATACCTTATATATCTTTAACTTCAGTTGTCTTTAAGTAGAGATACGTGTTTTATCGTCAGGTTTTCAATATTGTAAACTATAGGGAAAACACTGATTTACACATGTACATACACACACACACACACTAGATTCTTTTCAAATTTTGGTCCAATGTAAATTAGAAGGCAGAAAAAGATGGCTGACCCTTTGAAAGACACACTGAAGTGTAAGAACTATGTAGATACTTGGTGAAAAATCA
Source organism: Arvicanthis niloticus (assembly GCF_011762505.2). NCBI lineage: Eukaryota > Metazoa > Chordata > Mammalia > Rodentia > Muridae > Arvicanthis > Arvicanthis niloticus. Next base: position 35,623,041 of record NC_047665.1, read on the forward strand.
TCAAGCCCCTGAGTGAAACTGAAGAAATACAAACAACAGAAGTTTAAAATACCATCAGAATGATTAAAGGAGCTTGGGTAGAGGAAGATCTTTTGCTCACTGATTGTCTTAAGTGTCTGCTTTTAAAAGTGGGGAATATGCGAACCTGTGTAATCAGTGGAATAAAGAAGATACACCTGGAACTAAACAGAAAAGAAGTTTGGAAAACACGTGTGTTTTAGTGTCCAAATAAAAGAAAATCTTTCAATTTCATACTATATAAAAAGTGCCTGTTGTTCTGTCGGAATTTCTGTCTTGTACCTCTCCCTGTTAGATTTATGTCATTAAATTTTCATATAGTTGAGTTTTCTATTACTTAGTTAAACTTTCAATACAATTTAAAAATTTCTTAGCAATACATTTTAGTGTTTGGTTCTGTGGCATCATAAGACACAGAAGAGAAATGTAAAGGCCTACTTCACCATCTTAGATTAATAGTTGGGTGAGTTTCAAAGACATCACTAAAAATGATCAGAGGATTTCTTGGTATCCACAGATGGAGTCAAGACATGTTTTTTAGATAGAAATTAGTTGGCTTTTAAATTTTTAATTTATTTATTTATTTATTTATTTATTTATTTATACTCCAGATTTTGTTCCACATCCCATACCTCTTCTCTGCCCCCACCACACCCCACCCACCCCACCAGACCTCTAAACTCTCTGGGGTCTCCACTCTCTTGAGGGTTAGGTGTATCTTCTCTGACTGAGCCCAGACTGGTTTTGTGAGTTGAACTGCATCTTTCTCCAGATAAGTGAAGCCTCAACCCTAGGTAACTATAACTTAGAATAAGGTCTTTGAAAATGTAGTTAAGCTCTATCCTATGTTTGGCTGTGGATGCCTGTATAGTATGAGTCAGCTGCTGGGTGGAACCTCTCAGAGTACAGCCACATTAGACTCCTATATGCAAGCATAACAGAGTATCATTAAAAGTGTCAGAGATTGCTGCTTTCCCATGGGTTGCAAGTTGGGCCAGTTATTGGTCGTCCATTCCCCAAGTCTCTGCTCCATTCCCCATCTCTGCATTTCTTGTAGACAGGGTTAATTTTGGGTTGAAAGGTTTGTGCACTTAGTGATTCACTGGGTCTCCTGCCTATCTACAGAAGGTGGCCTCTTCAGATTCTATACCCTCAATGCTGTGAGTCACAGCTAAGGCACCCCCTTTGATACTGGGGTGCCTCCCCTATTCTAGGTCTCTTTCTTGTCCTAAGGATGCCCCTACCACTCTACCTGTGTCAGTTACAGGTTTCATTCTCATGGCCATCTGGCCATCTCTCCTGTGTTCCCTTCACTTCATCCTGAAAACCCCCATTCCCCACCCTATCCCTTCTCCCATCCATTTTCCTCCATCCATCTGCTTCTTATGACTATTTTTATCCCCCATTCTAAGTGATATTCAACCATTCTAGCTTATGCCTTCCATCTTGTTTAGCTTATTTGGGTCTGTGGAGCTTAGCATGAGTATTCTATGTTTTATGACTAATATTCACTTACAAATGAGTACGTATGATGCATGTCATTTTGGAACTAGGTTACATCACTCAGGATGATCTTATCAAGGTCCATTCATTTGCTAGCAAAATTTATAATGTCTTTGCTTTTAATAGCTGAGTATAATTCCATTGTGTGGATGTACCGGATTTTCTGTATCTGTTCTTCAGTTGGGGAACATCTAGGTTGCTTCCAGTTTCTGGCTATTATGAATAAGGTTATAAACATAGTGGAGCATATGTCCTTGTAATATGGCATAGCATCTTTTGGGTACATGCCCAGGAACAGTATAGCTGAGTCTTCAGATAGAACTATCCCCAGTTTTTGAAGAAAATGCCAAATTGAATTCCAAAGTGGTTGTACAAGTTGAGACTCCTACCAGCAATGGAGGAGTTTTCCCCTTGACCCACATCCTTGCCAACATGTGCTGTATCTCTTTGAGATTTTGATGTTAGCCATTTTGATGGATGTAAGATGTAATATCAGAATTGTTTTGATTTGTATTTCCCTGTTAACTAAGGACAGCAAGAGCAGATGGAGCTTGGGGATTCTTATAAAAGAATAGGAGGAAGGATTGCAACCCCCTAAGGGGATAGGGACTCTACAGAAAGACTTAATAAAGTCAGCTAACCTGGACCCTTGCCAGAGACTGAACCACCAACCAAAGAGCATACACCAGCTGTACCTAGGCCTCCCTGCACATATGTATAAAATATAGAGCTTAGTTTTCATATAGATCCTGATATGTTCTTCTAGCTGGGCTGCCTTGTCTGGCCTCAATGGGAGAGGATGTGCTTAGCTTCACAGAGACTTGATGTACCAGTGTGGAGGGATACCCAGGTGTGTCCCCACTGGCTCAGAGAAGTGGAGGGAGAAGCGAGGTAGGGGAAAGGATTCTAAGAGCGGGTAGCTGGGAGAGGGTACTGAGTGGGATGCAAAGTGAAAGGTAAAAAAAAAAAAATAAAAATCACACACACAAAATCAAGAAAATGTAACTAAGATGTTTATACACACACACACACACACACACAAATGTAGTATCTTTAAAATAGGTTTTTGATCTTGCAGTACCCAACTCTGCACAATAAGACTGTAATGTCATTACAAGGAGAAACAAAACACGTGTGAAGGAGAAAAGACAGAAAGAGAGGCAGTCTTGTTGCAACAGGGAAGAGATAGAGTGAAGCAGTTTCATAGCAGGATTTGCCTAAGCACTAATGATACATCAGTTAGAAAGTAACTAAGGAGTTTAGCCTGAGTCTCAAAAAGAACCTGACCATGCAGACTCTCTTATCTTGGACTTCTAGTTAGAGAGCTCAGAAAGAGCACAATCTTGTTCTTTTAAACCACCTTCTGCGTAGTACCCTACTACAGCATGCCAAATAACTAAGGAGTTTAGCCTGAGTCTCAAAAAGATCCTGACCATGCAGACTCTCTTATCTTGGACTTCTAGTTGTACAGCTCAGAAAAAAACACAGTCTTGTTCTGTTAAACTACCTTCTGTGTAGTACCCTACTACAGCATGCCAATATGTTAGATCCTGGTATTTAAAAGTGACCGTAACTAGCCAATTCTTATTTTACAAAACTCTACAGGCATGCATGGATCTCACTGCAGTATTTTTGAGAGCAATAGGTGCTTTATTTGCCCTCAGTGTTGAGGTTTACAGGAGCCCACCGGCTCATGAATGCAACCATGCGGTTCCCAGCTGGAAGTGCTGATTTGGAAGGTTGGAGAATTATTAGGAGGTGGGGTCTTACTGGAAGAAGCAGGTCTCCTGAAGAGAGACGGGAGGCTTTATAGACTGTTCCCACTTTCCAACTGCTCTCTTCTTTCTGTTCTACCAAGCTATGATGAGCTGAGAAGGCCCAGTAGCCCATCCCTCCTACCATAGCGCCATCTACAGCCATGTTTTCTCCACCATACTGGACTGGATCCCTTGAGACTTTTAGAATTCTGCCCAATAATTCCAGGAATTTGGCCAAGACAATAAGAAAAATAACTAACACAACCCTGCTACCTCTTTTCCCCTTTGCACTAATTAAATATTATTGAAAATTTGTCATTTCTTTGATAGCCAACCACACACTATACTGGAGAGTGATGACTGCTTCTGCAATATAAAAAGTGAATGGGTGGATCACTATTGTGTAGTTAAGTGGGAGACATTTAAAAATAATTTGACTGTTTAAGTATTGTCCACAAACACCCACCTAGATCCGTTACCAAATAAACTACATGTGTACATTCCTCTTCAAGTTGTTACCATTGTTTGAAACCTAAGCATCCACTGAACTGGATCACTTTTTGGATATAAAAATCACCTTGCATCTCCAGCCCTCAAATATCCCCCTTTGAAAGCCCTTCTTTGGATTCCCTTTAAGGGCAGAAGCCTCTGAATTGAAGTGACTGTTTCTTTAGGGAGATTTAGTTGGGTAGAAACAATTTGTTTTAATCAGTTCACTTTAGAGAATTAATAGCAATCAATTTAATTTTCCCAGGAATAGTTTCATTTTAAAATGAGAAGTATTAACATAAATTAGTCTTTTATGAGTAAAAATATAGACAGCATACAAAATGGAGAATTGCATAATACAGAAAGAGATTTTGGAGGAAATCGTCTTTCACAGGGCTCATTATATCCTGCTGATTAATAATGGTGTGCTGTAACATTTAACCAGGAAGCCAGCTTTCTCATTCTGATTTCTTGTGAATTTACAGAGGAAGACAATCCCCAATGATTATCCAATTCAGATTCAAAGGCTCATTGAATAATTGGGAAAAACAGTTTTAAAGAGACAGACCAATCCACATATAGATCTTGGATTTGCATTACTACACAATATTGAGCTAATTACTTCATTTTAGGATGTCTAAATGTATAGTGTATTTAAGGAGATAACAGCTCATATATAGTTTCTAGCATAGTGCCTAACCTCCATTCAATCTCTCATACCTACTGAACAATAGTTATGTATAAGATGTATAGTTTGTGATCAGTAAATGTTCTCATAGTTCCTTTGTTTGTTAGTGGGCACAAGCAGCAATGTGCAGCAGAAGGATATAATAAGAATTCAGAGCTTGGTATGATCCAATTACTTTAATTTGTATGTTTTCACATTATTACTAGCTCTTTGTAGTTGTGTTCACTTGCTTAGAATTGTATCAATTTGCTTTTTGAAAAATATAGAATATCATCACCTTAAATTACTTGGTAATAAATGTATAATTTTAGTTCAGAAGATAACTCGATGCGTGTCATATAAACTGAGAGGATCTACTCCCTAGCTATGCAGAATAATGAGATGAAGCAACTGAGAACAGCTTGTCCTGATCCATTGAGGAGGCACAGACAAATTTCTTCTTTCTGTTTCTCCTGTGAGCAGGTTGGTGATGGAACTAACTTGCTGCCTAAATAAGATGTGCAAGATAAAGGTAAAGAGTGTTTAAGGTCAGGTTTAGACTTACCCTTCAGCTCCTATCAATAATTAAGCTTGGAAAAACCTTCTAGGCGGCCATTCCTTTTGTTTTCAAAGGTTAATTGCAGGGTTTTTCTGTGTAGGTACAGACTTTGAGCAAATATTCCATTAGCAAATTAGTCAGCTCGCTCAATGTATCTGATTATTTGTGTCTATTTGCTAGCTGTGAGAAAGCACTCGGAAGGCCATCTGTGATGTTTAGATATCAATACCATGTGTATTCTCTAGCTCTGTGGTGGCTCTCAATAGGAGTAGTGTGATACTCTGGCTTTTTCACTTAAAGTCTACATCTTCTGCATTTTCTGACCAGCTGTCTTGTATTCTATCCCATTTGTGTATTAATTTTAAAATAAGTTAATTAGTAATACCAATCAGTCATGTCATTTCTGAAGTTCTCAGTATGTTTCCATCTAAGCTAATATTGAACTATTTTAATCTCAGCTGATTATTTCAAAGATGCATTGCTTATCGGGAGGCAGGGCATTACATTTTTTTTCTCTTTCTAATACCAATGAATGCATGCACTGCTCAAAGGTCAGTGCTGGAAAATGCTACTATATTTTTGTTAGTAGTTATTAATTGTACCAAAAGATTTAATGACTGCATTTCTATGCATATTTACAATGTACTTCATCATTAATTGTCTTATTCTTATTATTTATGCATTTGTGTGCCCTGCCATAAATTTTAGACAAATTTTAGATCAAGTGTATGCCAACTATGTTATTCTTTGGTCACTGTGAACATGTATATATATGTACCTCATGTATTGTGCATTTCTGGTGACTGCAGAAGCCAGAAAAGGTCATCAAATTCCTGAGAACTGCAGTTACAAACGGCTGTGAACCACCATGTGGGTTGTGGAAACTGAACATGGATCCTCTGAAAGAACAGCCAGTCCTATTGACTTCTGAGCCATTTCTCCGTGTCCACTCCCTCGGCCCCAAGTGCCAGCATGCAGTATTTCTCATTCTTAGTCAGGTTCACCTCACTTAACATTATCTCCCCTATCCATTTTCCTGAAGATAACAGGATTTCATTCTTCTTTAGGAGTGATTGTAATCTCATAGGGAAATATTTCCCATTTTCTGTATCTACTCATCTGTTGCTGAATCAAAACTAATTACATGGTTTGAATATTGTAACCAGTGCTGCAAAAAAATACAGGTATAGAACTGTCTCTCTAACAAGTAAACTTACTACTTTTAATTTTCTTCAGCAGCCACCACACTGATTTCTTTTGTGCCTATATGAATTGGAATTCCCATGAGCCGTGAACAAAGGTTCTATTCTCCTTGCATTCTCACTAGCATTTGTCATATTTATTTTGTTCTTTGAAAGTCATTCTTGTTTGATTTCCATTTTCTGACTCCAAAAGATGCTGGTTACTTTTCATGATGCTACATTAACTTGCACAATGAAGATGAATTCTTCCCAAGGGATGAAAGCTCTTAGCTCATGTTCAAGAAGTTAAGTAATTGAAGGCTGGGAAGAGAGGAAAATATTATTTGGTCAAGGCATGGGGACTTAAGAATAACAGAGTTGGTATATGCTTGTTCTAAAATTTGTTTTTGGATGTAAAGATAACTGTAGAACATCTGGGATTATTTATGAAACTGGTTGAATATCCAGAGTAAAGAAACAGCAATTCTCCCACAAAGTCTTCTCTAGGGCCAGACTGGCTTGGAACTACATTCTTTAAGTTATTCCTTAGAAACTGAAGCTTCGTTTGTATTAATTACATTTCCCTTGTCTCAATTTCCTTTTGTCAATTAGTGAATGTGAAGCCTGCACTGGGATTTGGCTTCGTGTCTCATGTGCATATTTGTTTAGCTCACACAGATGTTTGTGTGGTTGGATTCATAGGTATTTTGTGGATTTATGTACTTAACAAATGTTTACTGAGCACATGCTATATACCAGCAATGGCATGAGACTGGCCCGGGAAGGGAATGCACATTGTTACTGAAAGAAAAGCTTGTTCTGTCTCAATTCTTACAGGTTTATGCTGAAAACAAACCTTTATAATATCTGAAAGTACAAGGTCTCAAGTATACCCATTGACATATTTTATTTATGATTTATTTAATATTTTATTTATAAAATAAATGTGATTTATTTAATATTTTATTTATAAAATAAATGTGATTTATTTAATATTTTACTGAAACTATTTTTGTCTAGTTAATTTGGCTATCTCAAGTCAAGTAAATGATACTTAGAGTCTATGGAGTAAAATTTACAAAGATGATCCCTAACAAAATACTTTCATCTCTGTGTTGATTTTACCCTAAAACTCTGGAAGTAGCAGGTTGTTCCCTTTTGGTTTTACTCTAAGGCAGTTAACCTCCTGCCATATTATTGAGGAACACTAATTTTGCTACTGTTATGAATTGTGATATAAACATCTATTTTCCAATAGTCTTAGGTGACCCTCTGAAAAGCTCATTCAATCCCCAAAGAGGTCATGACCCACAGGTTAAGAACCTCTGCTTTAAGGGGAGTGTGGTACAAAATCAAGGTCACTGGTCACTGCAGTTTCTTGTGGACCACTATACAAGATTAATGTGTGTGTGTGTGTGTGTGTGTGTGTGTGTGTGTCCAATTTCTGCCAAGTTCCCCAGTGTTTATATACTACCAAAAATCTATTATATATTTAAAATTTTCCACTGGGTTATGAAACAATATTGCATGGATAACAGAAAATCATGTTAATACATATAATTTCCCTACCCGATATATCAAGTATTCTTATAGATGTTGAAGTCAATAGGTATTTCTTTTTTGTTTTTTGTTTTTCGAGACAGGGTTTCTCTGTGTAGTCCTGGCTGTCCTGGAACTCACTTTGTAGAACAGGCTGTCCTCAAACTCAGAAATCTACCTGCCTCTGCCTCCCAAGTGCTGGGATTAAAGGCGTGCGCCACCACCGCCCGGCGGTATTTCTTTACTAAGCATACAAAAGTACGTTTTTACAATTACAAATACATAACTAATAGAAAATGTACATTTTATTCAAAGTTGTTTTTAAAACTTTATTTTCTTTTTAAATTATATATATGTATGTTCATGTGAGTTCAAGTACGTGTGGATGCCAGAGGACGTCATCAGATCTTTTGGTGATGGAGTTACAGGCAGTTGTAATGTGTTGCTTGGAAATGATATGAGGTCTTCTGCAAGAACAACAAGGTATCCTAGCCACTGATCCATCTCTCCAGCCTCTTCATGCCAAGTTTTGAGACAACAGATAAATCAACTACCTTCCCCATTTCCCTGGATGTCTTAGGATTTTCATTGTTGAGGAGGGACTCCGTGACCATGTCAATCCTTATAACAGAAAACCTTTATCCAGACATTTAGTTTATTATCATCTTTGAGGAAAGCATGGCAGTCTGAAGGGAGATGTGGAGAAGAAGGTGAGAATTTTACATCTTGATTTACAGGCAGCAGAAAGAAGACTGAAAGACACTGACTAAACTTGAGCTTCTGAGACCTTAAAACCTGGCCCCATGACTCACCTCCTCCAGAAAGGTCACACTGATGCCAACAATGCCATACTTCTTAATAGTGTCCTTTCTATGTCCAAGCATTCAAACGCATGAGTATGTGGGGTCATTCCTATTCAAACCATCACATTTCACTCTCTGGCCTCATAGGCTTGTAGCCATAACTTAATGCAGAAATGCATTCAGTTAAACTTATCCATAGTCTATAACATTTTCAACCAATTTAAAAGTCCACAGTTCAAAGTCTTTTCTGAGAATCAAGCAATTTCTTAACTGTAATCCTTGTAAAAAAAAAAAAAAAAAAAAAAAAAAAAAAACAAAGTATAGAAACAGATCATGTACTTCCAATACAAAATGACACAGGATAGATAATAATGATCCAAAAGGTACACAGAAAGTATTGTCAGAAAATACTGGAATAAAGCAAGACCAAAGACCAGCTGGGAAAACTGCAAACTTTGCATTTCCATGTCTAGTGTCAAAATGCTCTTTAGATCTCAAACTCCTTTCAGCTTTGCTGACTGTAAGATACTCTCTGTTTTGGGATGGTTCTACTTCCTATTAGCAGTTCTCTTTTCCTGTTAACTCATGCCCCTGATGTCTCCAACATCTTGGAGTCTCCAAGGCAATCCAGACTTTACTTTCATAGCTTCACATGATGGTGTCTCTAGGCTTTCAGGGAGGAACACCCATGTCACGTGCCTGGCCTTGGTGGCTTTCCATTGTCAAAGAGGGAGATTCCATAATCCCTTTCTTCTATCCTTGGCTCTAAAGCAAGAACCATGTACCCAAAGCTGCCAAGTTTGGATGCTTGCTCGGGCTGTAACACTGTCCCTTGTTAAAATACATTTTCACCAGCTTTCTCTTTTTGATGGTTTCCTTCATTGTCTAAGCTTGGCTGTCCTAAAACTTGCTCTGTAGACCAGGCTGGACCTGAAATCAGAGATAGGCCAGTCTCTGTCTTCAGAGTATTAGGATTAATGGTGTATATCACCATGCCTACCCTAAGATTTTCTTCAATTTCTTTTCACATTCATTTATTTTCACACGTGGGAGATTAGCTGGGTGGAGTCTTGCTCTGAGTTAACAACTCTATTTCTCTTAGTATCAAGCTTTTCTGTAATCTGTTTATCTCCTTCAACATAGGACCTAGCTCCATTACACTTCCTAATGCCCCCTTTCTCTTCTAATTGTACATTTTGTATTTTTTCTTGCTCAGCTTGCTCTCTTTTCACTATAAGTCTGCATTAGTGTGAATGTTAATAATCACAGGACAGTCAGTATTTGACTGTTTTGAGATTTTTTCACTGCCAAAGAAATAAATCCAAAAGCTCTTCAATTTAGCTTCAGGCAGATTTTTCAGACAAGGGCAGAAAGCAGCCACATTATTTGCCCAAATATCACAAGAACGTTCTTCTTGGCCACGTAGTAATACAGTTCTCCAAAGTCTTAAAGTCCACATTCTTCTAAACAAACGCATGATCAGGCCTATTAGAGAAGTACCCTAGTCCCCGTTAACAACTTCTGTCTTATCTAGGGTTTTCTTGCTGAGAGCAGACACCATGACTAAGAAAACTCGTATGAAGCAAAACACTTAATTTTGGATGGCTTACAGTTTTAGTTTAGTCTACTCTCATCCTGGCAGGAAGCATGACAGTGTGTAGGCAAATATTGCGCTGGAGAAGAAGCTGACCAGAGTCTACATCTAGAATAGCAGCAGGAAATTAACTGAAACACAGTAGCCAAAATTGAACTTCTGAGGCCTCAAAAGCAGCCACCAGTGCCTCAACAGTGCCATACATTCTAATGGTGATATTCCTTATAACCAAATATTCAAACACATGAATCTACGAGGTCATTCCTATTCAAACTACCACCCTAGACTCATGTCATTGTTGTTGCTGTTATTTTATTTGGTCTGAGAAATTTTCACACTATGGTATTTGAAAAATCTCGTTTCAAGCTGTGTATGTGAAGTAGGGTAGAGGTAGGAAAAGAGGTAGGGAATTTTACAGTTACTATGTTTTCTTTCATGATGAAGTTGAAATTTATCTTTTCAAGTAAAAGAATATTCTTATTTGTGCTGACTTAATCAGGGATGACATAACACTTGTTACTACTTATAACAGAAATTAGAAATGTAAAAAACATGTGATATATAATTTCTATGTTCAAGCACATCAGCCTTGGGATATATATTCTAACTACAGCAGCTTGCAACACACTATGTAGCCAAGGCTAGCCTTGAACACTTATTTCTTCCCCCATCTACTGTGCATGTGTTGAGACTACAGGCATGTGTCACCTCACTCACGTAAAAACAGCTTTTCAAATATGCTGTAACTCACCCCAGACCTGGGGAATCTCTGCTTGTTTTCAGTTAGCATAAGCAATTTCAATTATATTGGCTGCTTGTTTAGCATTTAAAGTAGTTGATATTTAATTAGTAAAAACTATCATGATACATTGTATCTTCTGTTTCTCAATATTCTGAATTATATTTTAAACATGTACACACACACAACTTTAAAACATTTTATCTCTTGTTATATGTTATGGATTATGTAATCTAATATTAAAATTATGTGTGCCTAACTCATGTTATCTTCAATAGAAAAATTTCCAAAATCTCTAATAATAATTCATAAGGACTTGGATATTCTTCCCAGAATTTTTAGAATCAAATCAAAATAAAGCAAAACAACAAAAACATTGAAAATAATGGTGCATGCCTATTGATCCAGCACTCAGGAGGCTGAGATCAAAGGACTAGGAGCTATTGGTTAGTTTTGGCAACATGGTAAAACTATATCTCAAGAAACCAGAAGACCAAACCAAAGCAAAAATATATTGCTACAACAGATATATACATTTGTACTTACGATGGAGTTAAAATCTGATATTATAAAGTGAAGACACAGTAGGTCAAAAAGGCATTTATTACTCCTAACCTGGTGAATATCAGAATTTGTCCTAGACTACCTTAAGTATATTCAGAACATTTCCATTAACCTACATTTGAGAATGATCAGTTAACAGAAAGCTGCTTAGTTTTGTAACCCCTACACTTACACTAACGTGTAAGCAGGAGAATCAAAAACTATATGCCAACCTGGGATACATGAGATAGACTAAAATAAATAAATAAATAAATAAATAAATAAATAAATAAATATGCCTTGTCTTATAGAATAGAGTTGGCAAATTCAAATAGTGAATCCTCCTTTATCTGAGTGGCATATGTTTCAAGACTCCTGGTATCTTACATCATCACTATCAAACACTATGCCTAGTACATTTCTTTCTATACATATATATCTAAAATGAGGTTATAATTTGTGAATTATGCACAGTAAGAGACCAACAACAGTGACAATAAAATAGGGCAGTTTCAACACCATTCTATAGTAAAGATATATGAATGATGGTTCTCTTTGGATGAGCCATTACAAAAACTTTTAGATTTCCATTGACTGTGGATATCCAAAGCATGGAAAATGAAACAGATCATGGGTTTGACTATAATATTTTAATATTGTACTGCAAGTGGAAGCTGGAGTGGGAGCTGGGGATGTGGTTTAGTGTTTAAGAGTGCTTCCTGCTGTTTCAGGAGACCTGGGTACAATGGCTACAACCTTATTGGAGAACTCAAACCTTCCTTTGTAAGCATCTCCAGCTGCATGTGATTTGATACTTTCTTCTGATCTTCAAAGCCCCTTGCACACACATGCATTCTCAAGCACACATCCATAATTCAAAGAAAATAAAAATTATAAAAGAAAAGCAATATGGTCCTATGGGTACATGTTTATGCCCTTGTAAAGTGAAAAATTAAGACATCAATTTATTGTAAGTTATAAATCATCTTATAAATATACCCATTTGGCAAAAAATGATTTATAGATGATTACATGTTGGCCATCTCTTGAGAAATAATACATTTTCCAGGAGTTTCCAAAAACAGGGAGAACAAAACACACAATGCACACACAATGCACACACACACACACACACACACACACACACACACAAATTTTCTGGTAACAACCCACAAACACCCCATACTGTGATGCTTCACCAGTTCTCTAAGGATCCTTCAATATATTCGTTGGTATTCAAAATTAATCACCATCAAAGGTTCTATAAAAATTAAATGTAAGGTATGATAAATAAAACTAATTAAACATATTGAAGATACTTTTGAAATCTATCTTCGTAGCATGTGTTTTAGAAAATTATGAGATAATTTAATATTTAGAGGCGATAAAATTATGTAAGAGAGATAGACTGTTTCCAGTTGAGTATTTTGGTTGAAAGGCTAGAATTTGAAAGGATGCATTGCAGGAAGCTTCCAGTATTTAATATAATCAAAGCATGATCAGGGTTGTTACTGAGGACACTACAGAAATGCCTTTGTTAATAGTTCCTTCAAGTTCTAATTCTGGAAAACAGTTTTCACAACCTACTGTAGTCCCAGGAAACACCCAGTGTTATCTGAGTGCTTAGCAACTAGCGTCTTTAATAATTAGTCAGGGTAATACAGGAAGATATACAATTTATCACATCAAGTATTTGTTGACAGCTGTGTGCGTGTTAGTATAGATAGAGATGCAAATGCAACAATGTTCTCATGGCCTTGACTCCAGAGATTCCAGGGCAAAGATCACTCTTAGAGAGTACTTTTCTGGCTACAGCCTGGAGAGAGCAAATATATCTGGAATTCAAAGAGGTTTTTTGTTTTGTTTTGGTTTTTGATTGTTTGTTTGTTTCTGAAGTATTACCCACCCCTCCTACCCTCTAGGCACTACTGGAGGGACTAGATTTTCATCCTATGTTTTCTTGTTGTTGTTTGTTTGTTTTTGTTCTGTTTTAATATATATTTATTTATTCACTTTACATACAGATTGCTGCCTCCCCAAGTCCCCAATCCCATAGTCCCTTCCCCATCCTCCTTCCTCTTCTCCTCTGATAAAGTGGAGCCTCCCCGCCAAAGGTATCCCCCACCCTGGAACATCAAGTTGCTGTAGGCTAGGTACTTCCTCTCCCACTGAAGCCAAACAAGACAGCCGAGTTAGGATTTTAACAGACAGGCAACAGCTTTAGGAACAGCTCCTGCTCCTATTGTTCAGGACCCTGATTAAGACTGAGCTGCACATCTGCTACAAGTGGACAGAGGGGTTCAGCCATGTATGCTTTTTTGTTGGTGCTTCAGTCTCTGAGAACACCCAAGGGTTTAATTCAGGTTGACTATTTCATCTTACGTTTTAATGAAATGTTTCTAATCTACCATGTAGAAAACATCATCTCCCTCTGATTTCATAACCTCTTCCCACTTAATAAGCTCTATGAATGTGATTCACCATGGGTTCAGATGATGAATGCTATTCAACGGAGAAGCACAGGCTTTTTAAACTTTAAGTTGCCATAGCTGCTTGCCGTCCTTGGCACTTACTCCTATTGAGCCAGAGACCTAGGAGCTTAGCCAACACTAGGTTAACAACCTCCCAAGCTCCAAGTGTCCATCAAAGTCTTTCTGTGGAAGATATTACCATGGTGTGCTTAAGACATGCTTTTCCAGCATTGTGAAGAACTTGAACTGGACCCAAGTCAAGCTTTGTTCAGAGCTGTCAATATTCAAAGGACATATTATCATACAGAGATCCTTGAAGCAAATCTGTCAAGTGTGTTTGGTGTCTTATGGAACATCTAAAGTTATCCTTTCACAGGTTCCTCTTTCTTTACCTTGTCACGATAGCTATAAGATTATATATGCCAAAAGGGGAAACAAGCCTGAGTGACAAATGCCTCAAGGATTCCTCTTATAAGACAGAGATGCTTTCAGCCACCAGTCATACCCCAGACTCCTGTTGGGATATTCCTTTCTCATAAAGAATTTATTGTTTCAGCACACTCACAAAATTTTGGCATACTTTGATCATTAAGTAAGTTCTTTCATTTTGGAGACTTATATCCAGATAATCTGTATTTTTAAGTACTCACAGTTGGAAGAACATTTTGTTTGAAGCTTAAATGATGTTTTCCATGATACTCTTTTCTACTTGTGAGTGATTAAAAAGCGTGATTCATCACAATTAGGAAATTAAGTGTACAAGGTTATTAAAGACAGCTTTTCATATTGTTGGAAACCTAAAGCCAGGAAAGAGGTTTTATCAAATATATAGGGAGAGAGGTGTTTTTAAAGCAAGCACACTTGGAATTAGAAATAATAAGCTTTCTCTGCGCTAAAGAAAAGAATTGTGTTTCTGGGATTCAAACACCATTATCACATAACATTGTCTGGCAACTAAAAAAAAAATATTTCAAAGACTAAAATTTGGAAGATAGCTCAGATGTTTTTCCCCATCAGACACAATAAAATAAAATGTCTGATGTGGTAGCATGTGCTTGTCACTACAGTATTGAGGGGATGGAGGCAATATATCCCTGAGTCTTCTCTGACATCCAGCCTATCATGCTTGGTGGACTCCAGAACAATGAGAGACCATGGTAGATAGGAGGCAGGATATATTGTTCAACAGTTAATAGAATGGACTCTTCTTACTGAGAACCCAAGCGAGAACCCAAACGCAAGAGAGATCCATGTACAGGTTGGACAACTTCCAGCTACCTATAACTTTGGCCTAGAAGCCCCAACTTCTTTCTTTTTTGACTTTTGAGATCACCTTCACACACACACACACACACACACACACACACACACACACACACACACGTGCACATGCACATGCAATTGCACATTCATATATACTTAATTATTGTCAAGAATGGATGGAGTCTGAACAGCTAAACAACACACACACACACACACACACACACACACACACACACACACACACTTGTAAAGACATTAAGGAAATGATCCGTGGTTACCCAGATGTGGCTAAGGTAGCCAAGCTGTGGAGAACCCATTTTGTTTGTCTCCGTTTGAGGTTTGTGACTGGTGAAATGATTAAGAGAAAGTGTACCCTAATAATTACACAGCTAAATTTTCACCATTCTGCATTAAGGGAGCATAGAGTTAAATTTAACTTTGTATAAAAGAAGCAAAGACACAGAGTTAAGATTTGAATCTGAAAGAACAATTTAGTAACACTGAGATTACAGCTCCGAAACCCTTCACATATAATTAGGATCTGCGAACTCATGGCATGTTTATCTGATGCTGAACAACATCTATTTACATCATTTACAAGGTAAGCCAGGGCAAGGCAAAGGCCAGCACAAGTACATATGTATGCCCTGTCCTAAGGCTAAATATGCATTGGAGAATGTAGGAGGATGCTTCAGGAAAACAAGTGACTACTCTTGGTCCCTGACCTTGACATGTATAAACCGTAGAGAGGAGATGAAATTGTTTCTACTTAAGGACACAGCAGGAGCAAATCACATGCAAAGAAAAACCCTGTTTCAAGACCAGAGTGCAGAGTACAGACAGGCAAAAACACTTGATAATCTGAAACTCCCCTGGACCTCAGTGTATTCATTTACTTCATAATTCTCCAAATATTTTTATAACCAGGAACTATCTACTAAGCATTTAACTGAATTATTGAATAAGTTAACACATGGAACTCTTTCTATTCTCTGCTTTGCAGTCGGGCTGTGATTAGTAAGGAAACCTTCTAGCTATGCTCATCATACATGGGTATGATATGTATCTTAAGTCTACAGACAACAGGCTGTGAACTAAAAAATATTGAATGGCTGGTTCAAGTCAAATATATTCAATGTGTTGGAAACTGTGGACAACAAACAAGGGGTAGATTTGTGTCTGATTTTGTGTGTGTGTGTGTGTGTGTGTGTGTGTGTGTGTGTGTCTGTGTGTCTGTGTGTCTGTGTGTGTCTCTGTGTGTCTCTGTGTGTGTTTGTCTATGTATGTGTACCCTTATAGTATTTCTGTCTGTTTTTAAGAAAGCAAACTTCAGAAATCTCAATACATTAAATAGGATGACAAAGAAATTAGGAAACAAAGCTTTTGCCAATTGCCTCAAAATGTAAAATATTTTAGAGTAATTCTAATCACACAAGTGAAATATTTATATGATAAATCTTTAACATTGAAAAAAGAAAATTAAGAAGATACCAAAAGATGAAAAGATTTCTCCCATGCCCATGTATAATGTAGTAAAATGGCCATGTTACTAAAACAAATTTATAGATTCAATGCAATCCCATCAAATTCCAAGACTATTTTTTTATTGAAAACACAAAACTCACAGACTAGTTGTGGTTATTTGAATAGAACTCAAAGACTCATGTGTTTGAATGCTTGGCCCATAGGGAGTGTCACTCTTAGGAGGTGTGACCTTGTTGGAGTACATATGGCCTTGTTAGGGGAACTGTGTCACTAAGAGGGCAAACCTTGAGGTCTTATATTCTCAAACTAGGCCCAGTGTGGGTCATAGTCTCCTTCAGTTTACACATTAAGATGTAGAAATCTGCATGCAGCTGTGTTTCCCACACAACAATAATGGATCAAACATCTGAACCTGTAAGCCAGTCCCAAATTAAATGTTTTTCCTTATAAGAGTTGCCATGGTCATGTCATCTCTTCACAGCAATAGAAACCCCTCACAAAGACAATAGTAAAGCACTCCTGAATGATAAAATAACTTTTGGAGTTATCACCATCCCTAATCTCACATTCTACTACAAAGCTATAGTAATAAAACACAGCATGGCATTTCCTAAATTAAACACATTGCTCAATGAAATTGAAGACCCAGATAAAAATCCATACACCTACAGACACCTGATTTTTGATAAAGAAACCAGAATCACACATTGGGGGGGAAAAGATGACATTATCAATAAATTGTGCTGATAAAGCTGGATGTAAAAGGATGTAAATAGAACGATACTTATAGCCCAACATAAAACTCAACTCCAAATAGATCAGAGAACTCAACATAAGGCATAATACACAGAATTTGATAGAAAAAATAGTGGGGAATATTCTTGAATTCCTTGGCACAGAAATTGACATTCTAAACAGAATACTTCGTTGATCACACAGGTACTAAGAGCAGCAATTAATAAATGCAAGTTCATGGAATTCAAAGTATTTGTATAGCAAAGGACACCACAATTTTCACTTAGTGGCAGACTACAGGATAGTAAAAGTTTTTTATGATCTATACATCCAATGTAAGGCTAATACCTAAAGTATATAAAAAACTCAAAACCTGAAAATAAAGAAAATAAATAACAAGTTAAAAATGGGCCACAGATATTAATAAAGAATTTTCAAAAGAAGAAAACCAAATGACAAGCACATTTTAAAATGTTCGACACCTCTTATAATCAGGGAAATGAAAACCAATTCACTTTTTGAAATCAGTGTGATTTCAGAAAGATGGGCGTTGATCTACTCAAGATCCAGCTAGACCATTTTGGGGCATATAGCCCAAGAATATATCATCCTACTACATAGACACTTGTTCAACCATGTTCATTACTGTTATATTCCTAATAGCCAGAATATGAAAACAATCAATTTGTGTATCTGCTGATGAATGAATACAGAAAAAGAGAGGCAGATTTACACAGTTATATAATATTACTCAGATATTAAAAAATTAAATCATGAATTTACATGTTAAATGGGCAAAGCTAAAAAAAATTCATCCTAAACAAAGTAACCCGAACGCAGACAGATAAGCTATCACTCACTTGTATGTGAATGATAGCTCTTAAGAAACTGACAGGCAAAATATCATCTGTATAACCACAGAGGTTAGGTATTCAGTAAAGTACTGGGGGAAGGCATAGATCTGCTTAGGAAATGGAAATAGAATAGTTATGAATGTACTAGTGGTGCAATGGCTGGGATGGTAGGTTCAAATGGAGGGAAGGATGAGAGAAGATGAAAGGGGAAACATGAAGAGGGCCAGCTACAACTAAGGGCCATTTTAGGGGTCTTATGGAAACCTCATAAAATAGAATCTTCCCAAAACATACACAAATATGAATGTAATCTAAGTGAAATTGCCAAAGAATTGGTGAAACAAATCCCCACTTGGACATCTCGCATCAGCAAATGAAGTTTCCAGGATTTTGAATGGATTAGATCTAATCAAGTTGTTGACTATGGAAAACCCAAAACTCATCATGAATCTTTGGCTATTGCTGAAGTTGTTGGTTGCTCTCCCCAAACTGATGATAATGTCTTACTGCTAAAGTCACCACTGACACAACTCATGGAAAAGTTGAGCTGCTTACTACCAAGAGACTGCAAACCTATAGATTAATGTTCAGGGTGCTCATAGATACTCTGCATTTTTACTAAAGGAAAAATGTTGATACAAAACAGCTAAAAAATCTTTTATCTACAATGGTTAACTGTACGCAAGATAACTGGTGCAATAATGTCACAAAGCTTAAGGAAATAAGCAATCAAATCTGATTTGATTAAAGGCCCAAGTCATGAGGTAGAACCCATGAAAAGATTCAACTACCAGACGACATGAAGCTCATGAAGAAGAAAGAACAAGTGAGGATGCCTAGGTCTTTCTTAGAAGGAGTAACTAAATACCCAAGGGAGCAAATATGGAGACAAAGTGTGGGACAGAATCTGAAGGGGGGGTTGTAGGGAGACCATTCCATCTGGGTATTCATTCCATGGGCAGTCACCAAAAATAGACACTGATAGGGATGTCAGGATGGGAAAGCTGACAGCAGCCTGATAAGGCTGTCTCCTTAGAGGTCCCCCAGAGACGGACATACCCAGAGACAGATACCCACAGCTATCCATTAATCTGATCAAAGGTTCCCAATGGAGGAGTTAGAGAGTAAATTGAAGGAACCTTAAGGGCTGGTGGCCCCGTGAGGAGAGCAACAATACCAACCAGCCAGAGCTCCCCAGGGTCTAAACCACCATCCTAGGAGCACATATGGAGAGACACATGACTCCAGCTGTATATGTAGGGGAGGATGGCCTTGTTGGGCATAGGTGGGAGACAAGGTCATTGGTACCCTGAAGGCTGAGCACTGAAGGGGGGGAATCTGAGGGTGGGGAGGTAGATTGGGGGGTAGGTGGCTAAACACCCTCATAGAAGCAGGAGGAGGGGGGATGGGATAAGTGGTTCCTGGGAGGTGGGGGAAATATGGTAAGGGGATAAAACTTGAAATGTAAATATTATATCCAATAAAAGAGGGGAAAAAATAGAAAAGCGGTTAGAACCAACATTCTTAATAAAATGTCAGCCCTCTTAAAAAAAAAAAACTATCTTGATACTAAAATTTGTTTTGAGAATTGTGTATTGCAGAATGATCAGCCTTGGTGTATCTACTCAACAAGCAAGCTGGGCAGACCTGCTTAAACCTCTGAGGTCCGGGAATTCCATCTGGAGGCAGCGAAGACACAGCATCAGAGGATTGTCAATTTGCTCTCCCCCCCCCCCCACTCCTCTTCTAATATCTCAACGCCCATAATCAGCTTGAAGAAGCTAATGATGAGTCAGCGCCCCTATTCCCTGGGCTTGGGGACTAAGGTGGTAAATGTTGGGCTGTCTCTCTAGGGAAAAATAATGGTTTTGTCGGAATAGAGAGGATTAGCTAGGGTTTATTGCATAGCCATAACCTATCAGTAGAAATCTGTATAATTAATATCAAGATGAAGATATAAATTCTTAAATGGCACCAATTTACTTTGTTTACAAATTTTAAGGTTTTCATTGGCATGAGCTTCTTAGTGATATAAGAGTGAGATGAATATTGTTACTCTCATAGGCATTGTTCCAGTATAACACACTTAGGAATACAAAGCTTAGACCCAGTCCTTCTTTAACTTTTTTTAAACTGATTTGAGATGGTCAGCCTGTGAGTTAAGGGACTATAGCAAATTCATGACTTGGAGTTTATTATAAGGGTATTCTCTATGTTTTATTTAAAAATAGCTGAGTGGAGTTAACAGGCAAAAGTCCAGATTATCTTACATGGATAGCTGGTTTTCAAAACATCAGAAATCCTTAGAATTGACATGACAAACATTTCAGTATTAATGTTCATTTTCATTAGAGACCTGTCTGCTCCGGACAGCTTCCTATATTGAATTCTAAGAAGAAATTGAGCATCCTTGGAGTTACTCCAGTTGTGGTGAGACAGCCACTAGGCAAGAATTGCCACTTTTCTTCTACAGACAAATTACTGTCCAGAAAAGGACACACTTGCAGAATAGTCGACTGATTATATCTGCCTAGACAGAGTAATCAGCCCTTAATAATTCTGCAGCACTAAGGTCTGTCAGATGATCCTGGGCCAGAAGGCAGAAGAACAGATGCTCCAACGTTTTGAAGTAGAGCGAGTGTCCAGGTGTTCAGAGGTCTCTATAAATTGGCTAAGTTTTAGAAACTATGATTTGTGCTTCCCACAATCATAGTTAACTCAGTCATTCTGGATTTCTGATGGGGTTGAAAACATATAGCTATTGACCTTAAGAGAAAAGATTTGAGTGGATGGTCGTCAGCTGACATTCATCCTAAAGCCAGGTTCAGAACTAAATGTTTTAGTTAGAATAGATGACAGAGGAGCTGGTTAGTCAACAAAAGGATGGACTGAGTATTAGGACTATCCTGTACCTCACTGGTACAAATTGGCATAATTATGCTCTAATTGTATTTTGAGAGAAAAGTTTCCTTTTAACAGGAAGGGTGATGTGTAGGAGGAGCTAAGGTAGGAGGAGTACTGAGAGGAAGAAAAAGAGTAAGAAGAGGAGAAGAAGGAGAGGAGAAGCTAGGTGATGAAAGAGAGAAAGAGGGGGGAGACAGGGAGGCAGATATTCATGTATCTCCACCAGTCAAAGAGTTGTTATATCTAGATTGGACAGTGGTTTACACCTCTGATTGAACAATTCCAAACTTATAAAGCCTATGATTAACATTATTTTAAAAAAATGTATAAATGCAAAAAGGAAAAGGGGGCATGGGATAGGGGTTTCCTAAGGGGGGTGGAGGGGAATGGGGATAGGGGATGCCATCTGAAGTGTAAATAAAATATCTAATAAAAAAAGAAAAAAAAAGAAGAATCATAGTTTTAAAAAAAAACAAAAGAATTTGTATCTTTCTTCCACTTACAATGCAGATGTGGGGCTCTTAGTTCTTATATTTTCTTAATTTCAAACATGAATGTGTCTTTACCAAGTCATAGTGTCCTCAGCCTCCTACAAAAATGACCCTATGATGATTCTCTTACAAGTTACTTAGAGAACTCCCCCAGACAAAGCACCAACTATAAATTTAATCATTTGAATGATTTATCTTAATTTTATGAGAACTTATGATACTTTAGTTGCAGAAACACTTGATTATGTAACCATCATAACAAAGAACGAGTACAATCATGAACATCAATGCCTGCATCAGAGGCAGAGAGCCAGAAAAGCTTGGAGCTCACCATTTAGCAAGTTTGTAGACTCTAGTTATATTACCCTTGTTAAAACATGGATGTTTAATCATGTTGTTACTGGCTAGAAAGTTTTTCCTCCCCTTGATTTAAAACATAATGGCACCTCCAGATGACTTCCAAAGTCCAAACAAAAACCTGGCCTCTCATTATTATTCTATATTTTTAATTTTTTATTTTTATGTTTGTTGATTGATGTGTGTATTTCTGTCTCTGTGTGTGTTTTTCTGTGTGTGTGTCTGTCTGTCTGTGTGAATGTAGTGTGCGTGTCTGTGTATGTGTGTGTTTGTGTGTACATGTGTGTGTGCCTTTGTGTGGATTTGAAGTTCAGAAGAAACATGGGAATTGATTCTGTCTCATTTCTTCCATGTGGGTTTCAGTGATCGAACTCAGGATGTCTGTATGGCAACAAGTACCTTGATGCACTGTGGCATTTTTCAAGATTACATTTCCATTCTTAATTATGTAACATGTACTACTATTACATTAAATATATTTCATCTTTACTATCAACATGACAAGATTTTGGATAACCTAGGAGACCAACCCTATTAGGACATTTTCAGAGAGGCTTAATTGAGAAAGGAATATTCATTCCAGATTCACCCCAAATGTCAGCAGCACCATTCCATAGGATAGGGTTTTAGACCAAATGAAGTAAAAAACAAAACAAAATAAAATACATTTGTCATACAAAAATGCCACCTATAATTTTCAGTATTCCTTATACTTTGATTATTAATACCCTTAAACCTCCATCTCCAACATCCTAGACATCAATGTTCCTATGACTTAAGGAGGGTTCTACCAGTCACGGATACAGTTTGTCACCTATCACATGCCCATATATATCAATGTGAACACACATGGGGGGGTGAGCAGTTAAACATAAACACTGTTCAACAGTTTTAAATGCCAGTTGATTTGCAAAGGCACGTGTATATTATAGGAACTGTGTACCACATCAGCTGCCTCTCCACTCCTGGCAAAAAATTCAGGACATTATTCTTGAGTTCTTACATAAAATCAATGATAGTGTTGGGTTGTCAGCTTGTCTTTGCATTTTAAGTAAAATATTTGGCACTGAAAAAAAATCTGCACTGACTCTGACATCTGTGGTTTTGAAAAACACTTAGGTGTACTATTTCAAGGAACAGTTTGACCTTCACAAAGAGCAAAAGACTCTATTTTTCTTCTACTTTTATGTTTCATTTTAATGGTAACACTGTTTTCATTCAGAATGTGTCTTTTGGATAAAGTATAATTAGTGAATCAATGAGGGAGAGTGGAGTTGGAGAAACAAAGTCTCACCTGCTCCTTCTTCCTCCCTGTGTGTGTGTGTGTGTGTGTGTGTGTGTGTGTGTGTGTGTGTGTGTGTCTGTGTGCATGATAAGAGAGAAAAGTATTTCCATGCATTAAGTTGTGCATTGTTTAAAGATGAAGGAAGTATTTATTTTCGATGTGGTTTGGGTTTGACATTTCTACTGGCTTCCACAAGTGAGATCACATCTGTAGTGCATTTGCAACCATGATGACTTGTTGATTGAAAAGACTATGATCTATTCATGAGCCTCGGAATATTTTGTAGGGCACCATATGCTGTGATATTGAGCATTAACATAGCATGCAAAGCTGGTAAGTCTTCAGCAAGTTCTTGGAATTTTTTTCAAGTGTGGAGCAGAAGATGACAATAGGGGTTCTCCAAACAAGTAGAATTGTTATAATGTAAATACATACACACATATCCATATACCTGCTTATCTTATATATTATAACAATTAGAAAGGCATGGGAAAGAAAGTATCATTTTCATTTTAATCCCAGTCCAGGAATATATTATTTTCTTGTTGCTGTGACAAAATATTTGGTAAAATCACCCTAAAGAAGGAAGGATTTAGGCCAGATCTCTTTTTAAGATGAGATACTGTCCATCACAATGGAACAACATGTTGACAAGAACTTAAACTGTGGTGGCAAACATCAGAAGTAGGTGGCCACACACTGTCACAAAACAGGGAAAGATAAATTCTGGTGTTCTGCTTGCTTTTGCCAATTTGGTTCAGGCCCCAAAATTGTGAATGGTGCTACTTACATTGTGAATATAGGTGGTTGTGAGTCACATATTTACAATGAAGAGTAGTTGTTACACAGTCATAGAACGATGAAATAAAAGCAGGAAAATATGGGCAAGTAAATTCTGGCACAAGTAAGATCTACAACCTCGAATTTTCAGTTTAAACTGTAGAGGCTCCATCTTAGTCCTACAAAATTAAAAAAAAAAAAAAAAAAGAATTATCGGTTCTTGTGGACAGGCATTAAAGGTCATGGAACATTAAAGGAGCCAGAGCTCCTTAAGAACTTGAGATAAGAGGGACCATAATTTAAGCCAAAGGTAGCAGATGAAACAGAAAGCCTGCAAGAAGTCTTTAAGATGGCTTTCTGATTTCTTTGTGAAGAAAATCTTGGCACCAAGAAGGCAATAAAGTAGCAAAGTTACACTTTAAACTTTAAACATTCGGTATACATTCAGTGGCTAGAGCTTAGTGGTATGGATAAACACCATTGCTTTGGCCATTCCAAGGACCTCATGATGGTGGCTCTACTGCAGAGGTCAAGAAAAGGCTTGAGAGTCAGGCCTGCAAATGGATTTTGACTTTGCTACTTTTAGCTAAGACTATTGACCCAGCAAAGATATCAATGTTGGTTGATTTTCGATGTGAGTATATAACTGGACAAAATACCCAGAAAGCATTCAGAAAATTTTCTGACATATAAAAGCCATCTCAAAAGCTAAGAATTACAGTGATAAAATAAAAAGCACTACTGTAATAAGAAATCAAAGGATTGACAGTTTTGACTGGTTTGTCCACGATATCCAAACACAACAGATCTGATGCTGTTGGATTTACAATGGGGCCACAGCTCCATCAGGAACTCAAAATATTACAATCTCATGAATGATATTCTGAAAATGAAAAGCAGAAGATTTGTTATGGGTGTTGCTTTCTTAGTGAAGAGTGTCACAATCCTTCTTGTAGTGTTAGACATAGTAAGTTAAGAACCTTTGTGCATTGATTCATAATCAGGCTTGTCTAATTCCAAAATTCCTGGACTTTGAGACAACCTCCAATTCAGGCATCAGTTCATCCAAAATAACAACCTATGGGACAGAAAACTGAGCGACACCAAGTACCAGTCATGTCTGCTTTTTGAGGGTAAGCCAACAATCCTGTCCTAGTTTGTTTTCTTGGGCTCTGATAAAACATCCCAACAAAACATATTAGGGAGAAAAGTGATTCATTCTTCCTCTTAAGAGTATTATTTGTTTTAATTTTGCATGCATCAGTATTTTGTCTGCCATTATGTATGTGCTGCTCATATGTTCCTGGCACCCTCTGGTTTAACAGTCTCCCCAGAGACTGAAACGTTCCACCTAGTGGAAAGGCTTCTTAAGCAGGAAGATACACAATTCAAAAGTTTCCAGAAGTCCCTGAAACTGAACAAATTGACTGGCAGGCATTCTCCCTGCCAGAGTAAGCAATAGGAACAGAGCTGTTAAGAAGAGTTTCAGATCAGCTTCACTCCAAAAAAAAAAAAAAAAAAAAAAAAAAAAAAAATTTTTTTTTTAGAGGAGAAAAGTTATAAACCAAAGTTCCAGACCTCCAGACCAGACTAGCTGCCTGAAAGTAGAGGCATCCAAACTGCCTGGAAGAAGTTTAGACCAACTGAGGCACCTGGAGAGAACCCTCTCCAGGCCCATGAGCTGTTCAGAGTCTGTGGAGTATGCTTCATGCTCTCAGATTTCATAAGTGGTCAATCATACTCAGGTGGACTTCAGCGGTGTATCTGTCTTTGAGTCATTTCTACTCTAGTAAGTACTATTCCACCATCTGTATTTCTGTAAGTCACCCCAGTAGAACTCATTGGTTGACCAAATTGGACTTTGGTGGAATTTGTACTTTTAGCCTCTCATGGGCTCTCTATCTGAGGTGAATCGGTGTGTGTGCTGCATTTCCCCCGAAAAGTCTTGTCACCCAACACCACAGACGCCATGACACCGCGTTGACTCCTGACACTGGAGTTAAAGATAGTTGTCAGCTGCTGTGTGGGTTCTAGATTGAACCTGAATTCTCTGTAAGAGCAACAAATGCTCCTTAAATCCTGAGACATCTCTCCAGTCTAGAAAGGGTTTATTTTCTCTTATACTTCCAGGTAAGAGCTTGCCACTGCAGAAAGTTAAATCAGGAACCAAGGCAAGGAAGGTGGTGGGGAGTAAAGTAGAAATCATGAAAGAAGGCTACTGACTGTCTTAGTCCTAGGTTCACCCTTAGCCTTTATTATAAAGCCCAGACCCACCTACACAGGTTTAAGAAATCTCACAAAATGCTAGGCACTTACATATTAATTGGCAATCAGGAAATACTCATCACATAATCACGCAAACCAAATAATCACACACATACTCACAAACCAATCTGATGGTGTCAATTCCTCAGTTAAGTTTCCCTTTTCTTAGGTGTGGTAGTGTGAAAGAGAGTGGGCCCCATAGGCTCATATATTTGAATGTTTAGTCACCCATTAATGGGGATGTGCTTTGTGGGAGCAGGTGTGTCACTTGGAATGGGCTTTGTGGTTTCAAAAACCCATATTCCATCCATCCCCATTTCTGCCTACTACCCATGGATCATGATGTAAATATTTCAGCCACTGATCCAGCATAATGCCAGTCTAATTCCTCTCATGATGAACTGCTAAAACTAAGCAAGCCTCCAATTAAATGAGTTCAATTATGAGAGTTCCCTTCATCATGATGTCTCTTTCCAATAATTGAACAGTAATGAAGACACTAGACATGTCAAACTGATAAGCAAGATCAGTCACCACACTCCCAAACAAGGTCTCCTGGCTGTGTCTGCTAAGACGGGTGACAGAAACCTCTGAAACTTTCCAGACTGATTTGCTTTGTATATTCGAGTAGTGATTTTATTTTGGTTTGCTTTATTTTTTATTTTTTTCCTCACATGTCTTAAGTTGACCTGAAAGATGATGTGAATTTCTGATTTCAGCCCTTTCTAAGTGCTTGAGTTACAGGCAAAACACTGCTGTGCCAGGTTTATGTGGTGCTGCAAAGGGAACCCAGCACTTCATGTGTGATAGGAACACGCTCTACCAACTAAAGTACATCCCAGCCCTGTGTTGTTGGGTTTGGTTTGTTTGTTTATTTTCTTTGTTTTCATTGTTTTATGAAAATAATATATACATTTTGGGTTCCCTGACCCTGTCAAAAGTTATATATATTGAAATAAGTTGGCTGAATGATTTCAAATCTTTAAACCACACACACAGGAGAAAAGCCTAGAGCAATTACTGAAGTTCAGCAATATTTTTTTTGTATATGTTTTTTCCTTTTTTCTACCCCTTTCTCTCTTTTTCAGTGCTACTTTTTCCTTTTCACATGCTGAGTAAATATGGATTACAAAGTTATAAAGAGATAGGTTACCGATACATATATCAAAGTCTGCCCAAGACCCTTTGTTTTTCATTTGTCTAGAGGGCATATGGAATTACACATTTCATCTAGCTTAATAGTTGCCTCTTACTCATGTAGGAATAACATCCATGGCCACCAAAAGAGTGGGCTGTGTAAATCAGCAGAGGTGCAGCAGGTCCTATCACTCGTTGGAATCTCCTTGATTTATGAACAGAAGGAAATAAGACAATATAAAAAGTGCTATGCTAGCCAGAAAGCAGTGAAGTGGGATCAAAAATAACACTTTGTTCTGATGGGTGGAAGGTCACCACTAACCCTGCTCTCCCCCTCGTTTAGGGAGCACCAGAGTGCAATTTTGTAGGTGGTGATAAACAGGGAGTTGTCTTAGCTTGCAAGGTGCTGGAGATCTCATTTGTTTTATTTTACAAGTCATTTGGTATAATGGGCATAATGACAATGGAATTGGATTCTTGTGACTTTAAAAAGCCCATCTACTCTGTGCAAAAATACATTGGCCCATGCATTTCACTGTCATGAGAAGGCCATTAGCTAGTTACCACCTCCAGTTATAGTAACTTTAATTTAGTAGTTCAGTGCTATAGTCAGACCTGAGCCGCATAGGGCAGTACCTGTCCAGCCCTTTATATAAGTCTGAAAATTATCTCTGCCGCATAATGTCCTTTGCAATCTACATGAGAAAGAAGCCCACACATTAAAGAGCCATTTCTTTCTTTTTATTAATATCTTTATTTATTCTTGGATAAGTTCATTAATGTATATAATTTATCTTGATCTTCTAAAATTCTGTGTCCTAGCTGTAAGGTATGGCAGTACATGCCTATAATTTTATCATTTTGGAAACTAAGGCAGGAGGGTTGCTATAACATTGAGGTCTGTCTGGTCAACATAGTGGGTATAAAACCAACCAGGGGTACTATGCATATCAGTTTTTGTCAACTGGAACATATACAGACATATATGGGGAGAGAGTCTTAATAGAGAGAAAATGTCTCCATAAGATCCATAAGATCACCTTTAAAGCAAGTTTGTGATGTATTTTCTTAATTATAGGTGGGGCAGAGTTCACTGCGGACAGTAGGACTTCTGGGCAGGTGGTCTTAGGTTATATAAAAAAGTAGGCTGAGCAAGCCATGGAAACCAAGCCAATGAGCAGCACTCTCTGTGGCCTCTGCTTCATTGCCTGCCTTGAGCTGTTGTTGTCCTGACTTCCCTGGATGATAGACTACAAGCTATAAAACTAAATAAACCCTTTCTTCCCAAGTTGTTTTGGGTCATAGTGTTTATCACACCAATGGAAACCTAACTATGGCAGGTATAGAATGAGAATTGTATCACTAAACAAGCAAGCAAACAAACAAACAAACAAATAAAAACAACTTCTATGTCCTATGTATCTTTTCCAAGCAAATATTCTATGAACTGAATGGAAGGTAAGAAATAAATATATGTTGGCCTTAGAATAAAAAAAAAGACTATCACAAAGAGGGAAATCATAGCTATGGGAAGAAAATATTGAACAATGACAAAAAATTCAAGAAAAAAATCACAGTTCTGCCTTACACTGAGCAAAACAGGAAAGAATATAAAATTATGTCAACAAAGCTTTTCTTTGCAATTATTTCCAAATTGGTGGTTTCAGACCACACCCCCTTTGTCTCTAACTTCATCCCATGGATCCATTGATTTGGCTTCTTTTCAGAAAGAATCTTCTATATTTTATGATGACATATGCTATGCACATTCTCTCCTCCTGAGGTAAACGCATTTTTCACTGGTTCATTAAATCATCAGGTTTTAGGCAGAGTTCAGCTGCACCCTCATGAACACCTTAGACATAAGCATCACTACACCTACGATTCCTCTCAAATATTATAAGAACCTCCTTCTTAGTAGTGAATTTATTTAACAATCTGTTACTTAGTTTGGTTTATTTTTTGAGTTTGTTATTTTATTGCATTTTATTTTTGTCTTCTTGGTTTGGGCTTTGTTTTAAAACAGGGTTTCATGTAGGCCATGGTAGCCTGGAGCTCATTTAAGATGATCTTGAACTGGAGATCTTCCTGGCTTGGTTTCCGAAGTGCAGTGAACATAAGCATGCACAGTCACCGTGATGACTGATGGTTTTATGCAGTGCATGGGCTTTGATCCAGTGCTTTAGCAACTGAGAGACATCCCAAGCCACAGCCATGCATCATTTGAAATGTGCCAAAATGCAACTTTTAATCACACACACACACACACATACACTCATGCAAGCAGGTATACACTAACACAGGCACACATGTATACTCTTGACAAGCAGTATTTAAAGTTTTCAAATGCCGCATAAGTTCACTAAAGACCGCACATACTCAAAATGACTATTGTTACTATTTGGTGCCAATCAAAAGGTAAGGTGTTTTCTCTGAAAGAGTTGCAATTCTAATAGCTGCAGAATCGAGGTATTTCAACTTCCAGTTCAGACAGTAACTTGAACTAGCTGCAAAGAATAAAATTTTGGAATTCTTAGATTCCTACTAAACTTCAGATGCATGCGAATTACAAAAGAGCGTGGGACTGCCAAGCAGGGGCTTCATCTGAGTATTTTGGCAAGAGTGTGTCTTTAGGTAATGATGTTTATAGAGGTCAGAAGCAATACAACAACCTATAAACCTAAAGAATTTAAACTTTATTTTCTTTCCTTCCAGAATGAACTCAAAATACTCGTTTAATAGGGTGTGTGTGTGTGTGTGCCTGCATTTATACACTCAATCATATATTTATTAGATATGCATTTTCTGTGTTGCAGTGTTCTGCATGATGGTGAAACACTGGCAAGGTCTTCATGCTATGAGACCCTAATTCTCCTACAAAAGAATGGACAGCCAAGTTGTACCAATCCATCCATAACGTGATTTTTAAAAAGGAATGATGCCAGGAAATATAAGTTGGCATACCAAGATAGACAGCTGATGGAAATGGTCAGAAAAGGTAGCATTTGAGGAACTATGGGAAGAAGTAAGCTTTGACTATCTCAGGAAATAAGTAGCCATGGCAGCAACAAGCTACCATTGCCAAGGAATGCAGACCGATGTGACGGGAGTGGAGTGAATAAAAAGAAAATGGACAGGCAGTAATAGATATATGGGAGCCAGGCATGGGGAAAAGTGTGGGATCATCCTTGCAAAGGTTTGGATTTATTCTAATGATATCATTGGATTTTCAAAACAGTGTGCTCACTAACATTGGAGAATGACTTACAGAGACCCAAGGATAAAAATGAGTAACACTAGTTGACATGCTAAATCTTTACAGTCTGGAGTATTGCTTCTGGATTCTTTGTTGATACATGAACTCATTACTGTGCACATGAAAGAACCCCTGTTGTTTTATACTCTATGTAAGGAAAGGTAGCCATGCTTCCAGTTGTTATCAGTTTTATGTCAGGGAGGCAGGGAAGAGGAAGAGAATCACGTCCCAGGTTCTTTTTACACCAGCATTCTCTATGGCTTATAGACTCTATCACAGGGTTTTTGTTTATAATTCTGATTCCTTGAACGCAGAAATAATGTAAAACTCCAATTCAATTTAGGTCATCACTGTTTTCTACTTGTCCTATTTTGAGAAAACCATTCAACTTAGCTGACTGTCAGTTTCCATCTCTGTAAAGTAAACAGACTAGTCCTGGTGTGGAAGACCAAATGAGCCAATGTACTTGACAATACTTTATAAACCTTTAACCATTGATAAGTTATCTTGGCATTCTGAATGAGAATTACTGTCCAGTATTTTATAGTATAGGGATGAAAATACAGAGGGTGCATTGTTACACATTCAGTCAAAGTCTCAACACTGTCCTGGGAATACCTCCCAAACCTAATGACTTTGTGAGGAGTGATCAGGAAGCATGTAGAGAGTAAGAAAAATAGTCACATTGAAATAAAATTGGAAATAGAATTAGGTGAAGGATTGGCTAGAAATCTTTTCTTCAAAGAAGTAGAGAGTAAGACCAGTCTTTGCTGATCTCACCCCCTTCCTTGCAAATGTTCTGCTCTACCATTTTTGGCAGAAAGCAAAGCTACAATAGACATTATTCTGTTTCTCAATACAATTATTTATGGACCTTTAGAATTTCAATTCTCTAAGTTGCATGACCGTTTTTTTTTTTTTAATAGGCTCTATTCATTTTAATCTTAGAGACACACAGAAACGTCACCGAGGTCGATTTATCCAAGAATGCTCATACTTTAGTCCTTTCTTTGCTTTCCTGTGTTAATGAGAAATTAAACCCCAAACTACTATGGGATAATTGTCCAGGATACTTAAGAAAATGGGTTACCAGAACTCTGCAGTAAGACACTATCTTTCAAAAAATCAAAAGTAAAAGCAATCTATTTAATGGGGAGATTTTACAGGATTTTATGTAAATAATGACGGTGATTTATAGTTTGCCATATAAAATGAATGCATACATGCAGCACCCCCTCACCATGAGAGTACCCAGCCAGAAGAAGTTTGCCAGTTGACACTTGTAAGATTATAAACCATGAATAGTGTTCCATCTGTGTAAAACATAGGCTCTGTTGTTATGCTCTGACAGACCAAGTTCACTGCTGCTAAGAGCCCTGTCAGATTAAATCAACCTGTGAATGCAGAACTGTGACATCTTGTTCTCTTTGGTACAGTTTGTACCACTGTAGTCATTATCTCAAAGTCCTTTCACTCCAAGGAGCACCAGTGTTTAATTATCTTCTTTTATGAGGCCTCATTTGTAGACATCATCCTCTTTCAGAGCTGGCTTTGCTGAGCAAAAGTAGGTCATTATTTTCAAGTCTGTCCCTCGTTGTGCTGAACATTAAGCCTCTCAGCAGTGTCCTATTAAATAGAGCATCTTGTGGAACCAAAACTCTGTGTTCTTGCTTCAAATTCTTTAGCTATCAGTTGACAGATGAACTCATTTTCCAATTTCTACAGGTCCTTGGTTCCTACAACAAGCCTTGGGAGGAGATGGCAGTAACATTGTCCTGTTCAATCCAGCAGGTGGGACTTCCCCTTCAATAACAAAGCTATTACTATTTCATATTCATATTTCAGACAGTGTGCCATTCTGAATTCCTTGAAAGTAGATTCTCAGAATCCTAGTGATGAGAAAATTGTATTTACCATATGATGAGATAGCTGCTAGACTCCAGGATTTATAAAGCTGTGAGCCATGAACCAAATCCAACCTGACACTAGTATTAGTATGTGTCAGGTAGTTTCTGGAATTCCCTGTGCTTCTTAACTTAAGCATTCACCCTAGCTCTTTTCCAGAAACAAAGGAAACATTATGAAGAATGGCAGCTTGCAGTGCCATACAAAATCTTTGTCTACCCTGCTAAAAACTGTCCAAGTTACAAAAAAAAAGAAAAGAGAGAGGGAGGGAGGGAAGGAGGGAGGGAGGGAGGGAGGGAGAGAGAGAGAGAAAGAGAGAGAGAGATAGAGAGAAGAAAAGACATTGCCTTTAAGCTATTATTTTCAGACAACACTGGAGGAATTATTCAGTTAAATCCTAACATGCTATTTTCCAGTTAAAATGAGACACATCCCTGTGTAGTGTTTGTTTTCTTGTTCATTTAAACAAGCATCATCAGATGTAGCAGCCAAACCATGTTCTTCCTGGGTGTTTGCATATATGCAGATGAAAGTGTGTAGTTATGTGTGTTTCAGAGAAACAAAATTTCTTACTGTTTTATAGATGGAAATGAGACATTAACACTTTGCTGATGAACACGGCACTCCAGACTATGCTCAACTCACAATTTATTAATGAAGAACAAGATTTCAAGGTGATCATGCTTCAAATGTGAGAAACTCCTTAGATGTTTAATAAAGAAGGAACCAGTTTCTTTTTAGCTGATATGTCCAAAAGCAATGTGGTGATTGATTCAGAAAAGAGATGCTATGAGCACTACTGAACATAACAAGTGAGTGGCCTGGTTTGTTCTATTTCAGAGAAGGTCAACACATGCAAACCTCCATTGAGAGAAAATAATGAGCTAGATAAATAGCACTCTGCATTGAGCAAGGACACAGCTGATTGTCTTTAACTAAATGAAGAAATAATTGTTTTCTTTCATTTTCTCCAAACATTGTTTAAGTCCAGACATTTTTTAAATGTACCACCTGGCCTTGAGACATTGTTCAGTGGCTAAAATACTTACTCTGAAAATAGAGGACAGGAGTTAAAGCCCAAAGCACCTTTACAAAACCACGTAGGCATGGTAGCATCCTGGGGCACATGAAACAAAAACAAGGGCTCCTTGAGTCAAGCCAGTGAGGCAGATTGAAAAGAGTCAGTGATTTATGTATTCACCAGGAGCCCTTGCTTCCATAAATAAATTGTGGAGCCATAAATGAGAGAAGACACCCAAGTTAGCTTTTGCCCTTCATATGTCTGTCTGTCTATCTATCTATCTATCTATCTATCTATCTATCTATCTATCTACACACATATATTCATTCATACTTCACACAAGCTGATCCCTATACAAGCAAGTACATCATGTATACACGTGTACAAAAATAATAAAATAAATGAATAGATTATACCTCTGCCTTTCTCATGTGGTCAAAAACAATTAGGAGTGGTATTTTTATCTAGTACCAATAAGGACCTAGTTTTGAGACTACATATGTGTGAATTTTGTGTGCTATATAAGTGGCTGTATTTCTAAAAAGGTACTTTTCCTACCTAGAATCCATTTACCAATGCCAAATTAAACACTGCAGTCATTTATAGTGAAAAGACATGATACACACGTGTCTCTTCTAAGATTTGTCCTGTTTTCATGACTTTTTCACTTGAAAATCCAGAAGTGAGCCAAATGCCCAACTCTCTACCCCCCATGAAGAATTTATCCATGATAATATTTTGTTCATAAATGTCTTCAGTAAAATGAAAAACAGCTCAGTATGAGGAATGGCAGCTTGAATTTTCTTCTTATGGCATCTGTTAAAAATAAGGAATGTCATTATCCATCACTTTAACCCTATGGTTACTCTACTGTTCCTTGATGTTATCAGACTTCATCAGATAATGCTTTCTGGGCTGTAAATCATAAGAAACTGTAGTGAGAGGTACATTTATAAGTCTAGGGCAGTGGGCTTGACCATAAAAAATGTATAGTTTTGTCCTTTTTTTCCATTGTAAACAAATGAATTCTTCACCATATTTTTCTGCAAATGTATACAAGCAGAAACAGAAGTTAAAAATTTCAATAAATATAGAATCAATTATCAAGAACAATTTGGAGAATATTTAGAATGTATTAAACATTATAAAACACTGAAATGCAGCCAAAACATGAGAACAAGATGCCTGAATATTTGATCATTTTATTTTCAACAATGAGCTGTTTGAGTGGAATTTAACAATTTATTAAAATAATGGAAAAATCTTCAATTTCCAGCAGCATCCAATTTATACAAATAATTACCATAAATAAGCTATTTTTGTTTAAAACATGGCCTTTCATTGGAAAATTTCAGGGTGTTTTTTCAGACCATTTCTTTCTTTTCTTATATTGGTGCTTCATTATTTGCTTTGACACCAAGTTGGGCTATGTAGCCCTGGTTGAACTGTGACTAGCTAAGTAGTCCAGCTTGGCCTGATATTTGTCATATTACTGCCTCAGGTTTCTATGTGCTGGCTCTTTCCTCAAACCATTTCTATTGCGCTCTCTCTCTCTCTCTCTCTCTCTCTCTCTCTCTCTCTCTCTCTCTCCATAAATATCCAAAAACCATAAAAATTAAAACAGAATTCTCAGGTGACTAGTCAATGTGTGTGTGTGTGTGTGTGTGTGTGTGTGTGTGTGTTAAACATTTTAGGCAACTTAAAGCTTAATGTACTATAAATCATAAAATAGAATATAGACAATGATTTGATTTTTACCAAGTACTTTTTAAAATTCATTTATAAAACAAATGCACAACTCATTGTTATTATTTGTTCTGAGCCCCTCCGTGTCCCCTTCGCCCATGAAAAAGATAAGTGAGGCAGTGTTCGGGTGGTTACTACAGCAAGGCTTTGACTGGAAAAGGCACTGCTTATATACACCCTAGAGTGACGTGTTCACTTCTGATTGGCTGTTCACTCATTACCCATAATACGCCCCGGGATGGGCAGTGACTTTGGCGTGCTTTTGCTTTTTGCACCTGCACAGTCAGTTGTTTACTTGTGGAGACACAGGATATCGGCGCCATCTTGCAATGGCGGAATGTATCACCGTTAACCGCAGCTTCCTACATCCCCCCCCTGTTTAAATTATTAATATGGAACAGCCTTTTGCCTATCAAGTGCGGCACCAACTCAGTGAGGGAAAGCAGAGGCCCGATCCCCTGTGCAAAATGAGATATTGTAATGGGTTTACTTCCCATACCCATCTCGATGCCTTTTGATGGGGAAAGGGAGCCTCCACCCTGGGGCACCACCAGGGGAGGTTTCTTGGCATCAAACCTTTGTGCAATCAGGCATACTTTTGGGAAATCTATCCACACTCGTGGAACATTCCCTGTCGAGTACCCACTCGCAGCACCTCTAGATATTCAGGTACCACAGTTATTCAGGCAAGGGCTGGCTGGACTTAGACCTCTCATCAACCCAGTGCAATGGGCTGAACCCTTGGGGTGCATCGACTGAGGGTCTCAGTCATCGGCTACTTTCTTAGCCTAGATAGCCAATTTCAGGGGTTTTGCTCAAGGCTACGAGTGCTTGGTTGATAGTGACCTTGTCACGTTTTTGTTGGGCTCTGAGCTTACAGACCAACCATCATGAACACTAATCCACAACATAGGGCTGCACCAAACAGGCCTATCCCCACCCTTTAAGAAAGAAGGAAAAGGCAGAGGTAAGCCAAGAAGTAAAATCGCCAGGGGTAACAGGGTCCACTCGTGTTCCGTCAAGGCTCAAGATCCGGATCTGCAATTGTTGCTGCACCTGGTCCAACTCCCCAGTCCAATTCCCTTGTAAATAAGCAGAAAGATTATGGCTTTGAATAAATGTATCATTCATAAATCTCAGAGGTGTAATACATAGACGTGGGGTTGCTGACATGCAGCTCATTTGAACCACATCTGTGAGCTGCTCCACATGGGCTTGGAGCAAATTAACTCTCTGTTTGACCAACAGGATGCCTGATATGCATCCACTTTCTGTAGAATGGTCAAAGCCTCAGAGGTCTTTTCTGAAATTTGATTAACAACAGTAGCTGCTGTAACTTTATTAACCATGCCTGTGTCGGCTGTCACAGCTGTAGCTGCAGAGATGGTAATAGCAGTGATAATGGCTGCAGTAATGCCAAAGTCTCTTTTATGTCTCAATAATGATGTAGTAGGAAAAGTTTCAGGATCAGCTTCTACTGGAATGGGCACAAAAGTAGGCATATGCACAACCAAGGCTAGGTCTAGTGATCCATTCCAGCATTGTGCCAAAAGGCATGTAACATTCTTACAATCCAAGATATCAGAATTATTTTGAAAGTTGGATAACATAAAGAAAAATGGGGGGTCCACACACACCGACACCAGTTGTGCAGATGCATTCCTAAACACCTTATTAATTTTAATGTTATTCAAATGGCTAGAGATATTAGATCGTGAAGCTGAAACATTTTGTACTTCATGAAATATACCATTCAACAAGACAAAGGCAGATACACCTTTTTAAACATTCTAAACAGTGGCTACAACACATAATTTAATTGTGTTGAAGCAGGGTAAACTCAAGAAAATACACATATGATTTAATTACATATACTGTCTTCTCAATAGATGAGGCATCTGTAAATATA
Source organism: Arvicanthis niloticus (assembly GCF_011762505.2). Lineage (NCBI taxonomy): Eukaryota > Metazoa > Chordata > Mammalia > Rodentia > Muridae > Arvicanthis > Arvicanthis niloticus. Next base: position 35,660,297 of record NC_047665.1, read on the forward strand.
GTAAATATAGCAAACATCTTTTACATCTATAATAATTCTATAAGCATTTATTGAAATGGTAGCTGGAGTAGGCAAGTTAGGCTGTATAAATCTTAAATTTGAACTTTATTTTGGATTAATTTAATAACCAATCTTTTTTAGTCCAATGAATATATCGGATAAAAGCCAACCTTATTCTCTAATAATTGTTACATATATTAGAGGAATCCAAAGCATCTCATTTTTAACAACTTTGAATATAAAGGAATTAAAACTATTTGAACAATATTTTATCAGCAGGTACAGTTATACTCATGGAGGGAAGTAGGCATAATTTTAATGTCTCCAGCATAATCATAACTTTTAGCCCACAGACTGTTGTAAAGTCTTTGGGTCTTAGATTTATCTCTCTTCTCACAAGAAACAATGAAGACAAAAGACGAATTCCGGTAAACACATTTCTAGGACCAGGTGGTGAAGACCCAGAACAAAAGGGATGCTTTTAGCACCTGAGCTGCAGAGCTCAGTCTGCATTGTCTTAATTCAAATGTAAATGTGCTTAACCTCCCTCTGGCCTGTTCTCTGAGGCTTGGCTAGGCCTGAACTGTGTGATTTTGACTTTAACTTTAACCTTAAACCTTAAATTTAAACTGTAAACTTTAAAAGACACGTGTTGTATCTTTTCTCTATAAACGTAGGCAAATCAAAAATTTTCAAACTCTTGGTTGAACTACCAACTGTAGCCAATGGAATATTGGCAGTTTAACTATGTTTTTAAGCCTCTTTTGTAATATTAGAGTATAACCATATTTTTGAGAAACAAAACCAATCTTTAATGATGTAAGCAATCTATTTTCTCTAAAATCAACACCAAGTAGATTGCCTTTATGCTATAAAGTTTTGCTGCCACAAAACAAAGTGTAAAATTTAATGGAAAACTTGTAGCATTATATAACTCAGGCTGCTGGCGGGTGCACCGTGACGACGGGGCAACCAAGTAACACTCAATAGCTGTAAACAACGGCAGCACTGCAGAATTTGAATGTACTAGCATGGGAACAAGCCAAGATCTAACTATGGCCCATAGTGGTATACTTATCCCCAAATCAAACATCAGTATCAGGAGAATCAGAACAGTCATCTTGCAATCTAGCTTCATTCTTCACAATCTGCACCAGCCTCGTAGGGACCCAAATTGGATTGTCTTCACCTGTGGAATAAGCACAAACAGCTCCCCTCCCCAGGCTGCAACAGGCTCTCAGCCAGTCTTGTAGCCTCTTGTTCCTATGAGGGACAATGGCTGCACGGCATTCAGCTGTGGCATTTTCAAAGATCATCTGTTCTATCCCTGGCATTGCTTGCTCTGGTTCCCCAAAGATTCTGCCATAAAGGAGGGTCCTTTTGTCCTCCACTCTCTCTCCACTAACCGGTGGAGGGTCCTTAACCTTAACAGGCTCTGCAGTAGCCCTTGTTTCTTTTGAGTACTCCTTTCTTTCTCCAGGATCTTTGGCCTTATCTGTTTCTCCACGCTCTTTGGCCTGATCTCCAGGCTCTTTGGCCTGATCTCCAGGCTCCTTGGCCTGATGCCGGCTAACTACGCACTGGTTCTGGTATGCTAGAGTGGCCCTCTCCTGAAACCTCTTGACTTGCACTAATAGCTGAAAACAAAAGCAACGCAAACAAGAGGCTAGCTAGTGGAGCGGCGGCGGAGAGTGAAAGTCCGCTCACAACGAAGGCTTCCACCCCAGGCATATCTCCCAGAGACGTACCTCGTTCCTGTAGTCTTTTAACCCGCCCCAAAACTTGGGGGGGTCTCTGCTGCACCTTGAAATTCCCGGGTTTCGATGCCAGATGTTCCGAGCCCCTCCGTGTCCCCTTCGCCCGTGAAAAAGACACGTAAGGCAGTGTTTAGGTGGTTACTACAGCGAGGCTTTACTTCTTGTATAAGCAGAAGCGGAAAGACGGAAAGACCAGAAAAGGCACTGCTTATATACACCCTAGAGTGATGTGTTCACTTCTGATTGGCTGTTCACTCATTACCCATAATACGCCCCGGGATGGGCAGTGACTTTGGCGTGCTTTTGCCTTTTGCACCTGCACAGTCAGTTGTTTACTTGTGGAGACACGGGATGTCAGTGCCATCTTGCAATGGCAAATGTATCACCACTAACCGTGGCTTCCTACAATTATTAGCACCTGGGATACTGAGCTAATGGATTCTTATTTTCTCTTTATCATCCGCAACTGCTGCCACTTGAGCATAGTGCTATGAATGCCATGTATCCCCTTTAATGTGTGTGGATGAAAGTGATTTACACCAACTGCTGGTCTGGCCTACTTCCCTACATATAATTCTCTTTTCTCCCTCCCTCTTACATGTGAACCATAGAAACTTCATGTGGATCTTGGTTAACATCATCAGCACTGTCAGAGAGAAGAGCATCCTCCAATCAAGAAAGGCATTTTAATGAACAAGCAACATATGGGAAACTCAGAGTTAGAGATTTATTGGAGTTTTACAAATACACGTTTGGAGATATATATATATATATATATATATATATATATATATATATATATATATATATATATATACCCAAACTATCCTTCATATATTTCACAGCATAATTCATGCTAAGCAAATACAAGCTTTCCATAACTTTCTAGTTAAGAGTTAAAATAGTGAAAAATCATCCATGTGACTCAACATCCTATTCCACAGATATTTGCTCAGGTATCTTTATTGCTGCAGAATTCACAATAGCCAGGAAATGGAAACAAACTAAATGTGCTTAGACTAATGCATGGATAATGGAATATGGTAGGTACATAGACACCATGGAATAGTATTCAAATGTAAAAAAAATGGAATCGTGGAGTTTACAAAATAATAGTTGACTGAGATAACCCAGACTAAGAAAAGTGCCAAATGTTCTTTCTCATTTGAGATTCATAAGTCCATATTCTCAGATATGATCATACAACATACAGTAACTACAGAAAACTGGTTAAGAATAGCTACCACCTATCATTAAATAATGCTCTTTACAGAAAATAGAGACTATCACAGAAAACTACAATACTGAAATCAATGACAGTGGAGAGTTCAGACCCAGTGGAGGCATCTACATCCCAATTCCTGCATGTATGGCTCAGGGAACATCATAGAAGAGGATACAGAAAGATTCTTGTGGGACCGCTCAAGGATAGCTTGGTTCCTGGTTAAGTGCAGGCATCAAGCCCCAGATCCTAATGGGACAATGGCAGGTGTTTGGCCATACTCCCAGACTCCAGGCTCTTGACACGTGGCCAAGACCTCCATTGGTCCATGCTTTTCAGCTCCTCCCAAAGAGGTTTGTGTCACCTAGCACAGGTAGAGGGCATGACAATAGGCCTCAGCCTCAAGAGATTTCCATATTAATGAGACATCTAAAGGCCAGAAGGCATAGCCAATTAAGTATTCCTTCTTAGACCCTCCTTCCTCCCTATTTATCTCTGGTCTGGAAGTTTCAGGGGGGTGCAACCAGATCCTTCTACCATCCACCATGACAATAAAGCCTGTAAAAACCATGGACTTTCTCGTGTCTTTAGGGTCCACAGTGGGGAAGCATGGAGAAGGTCTCAACTATCCAGCTGTTGTCTAATCTCCCATGGAGGACTTCTCTGCACTCTATCCACGGGGACTCTGATTCAAGCAAGCTAGCCAGGCCGCTGAGTTAGTCAAGCAAGTCAGTAACCAAAGAGTCTCTTTCCTGCAGGGCATTGTGGGGCTCTTTCCCCTCTCATTCCTTTCTCTGTCCACAGCCCCCAGCAGCATCTGGGAGCCCTGAATGGAGACCACCAGAACTTTAGACTGATTGTGGGGCCCCACAGCCTCCGCCCATGCTGCAGTGCTGCCAGGAATAAACTTAGTCAAAAATCCCAGGCACTTTTGCCTCTATGATCTGTGGCAGACATGCAAAAGAACCACAACGCTGCCTAACAACACCCACAAGCCCCACAACTGTAAGAGCTGGGATACCAGGAAGTGTGCCATGAAACAGTCTGTCCTAGAAATGGCTACATAAACAAAACTAGGAAGATGGTAATGCAAATGGACAAGTTAACATTACAAAAGAGAAAATTTAAAGAGTTTTCACTGCTATACCAAGATCTATAGGCAACTAATGATTTTGGGGAGAAATAGAAATTTCCCTCTTCCAGAGTTGAGACCTGCTATTGATTATCTAGTGCTGAGTGGTCAGCTCAGAAGCCATGTACACAGAAACTACAAAAATGTGACTCAGAAACTAAAAATACACACACACACACACACACACACACACACACGCAAATACATAAGTGTGTGTGTGTGTGTGTAAAACAATAATAAATGGGACACTATCAACTTAAGTGTGAGAGGGACATGAGGGGCTGGAGGGGGAAAGAAATAAGTAAAGTAATAGAACACAGTTTTAAGTATTAAAATGTTTTTAAAAATTGGTGAAAATATGTAATAGAACTAAGAAATGTATAGCACCAGACTATCACCTTTTCATGATAGAAATATGTCAGTTTAAACTGAAAATACTTAAAGGCCTTTCAAATCTGCATCCTTTACAATCTTTGGTCTCAGGGAAGGTTTCTGCTGAACTGATCATGGGAAGAGAAGGACTTTTGGGATAATGAATTTCATTTTCATGTACATATTTGACATGATGACCTTTTCAGACCTATTTATAGCCAATGACTTTGGAGGAACTAACAAAAAGCCAGATACTCGCACTGAATTATATTCTACATTCCTAGCTCTCTCACACAGAGAATGTGTGAGGAGAAATACATCTTTCTAAAAACCTGGACAATTTTTTCTACATAAACACCAAAATAAATAATTATAAACAAACGAAACAAACAAAACCACCTCATCCAAGTTAGGTTGGCATTGTGTAAAAGGTGTCAGTGCCATACTAGATTCTCAAGTTCTTTCCCATGCATCAGCGTGGAATTATTATTTGCAGCTGAAAACTTTTTCGACAATACTGGAGCCATAGGCTGTGTAACCTGAGACTGCCACTCCCAAGAGTTGAGGTTTATTTTCTGGACTTAACTCCACTTCTGGCTTCATTTTAGACAGTGCATAAAATCAGGTGGGCAAATGAGAATTTCCCTCTAGGGTGCTGGGATTTAGATTAGGCTATCTGAGTAAATCTAAGTCTGTGGTGTTGTTAACAATGGTGGCTTATAAACTGTAGTTTAAGTGGAGGGTGATTTTTCTCCTCAGAAGTCTAGCCATCAGAAAGCAGAGCAAGAGAGAAAGACAGAGACAGAGATAAAAGATGAATGGATGAGCAAATGTGACAGAGAACCTAGTGCTTTTTTTCTTCCTACTTATAAATCGTCACCCATGTGTATTATTAGCATTGGGATTGGACCAGGAGAAAAGTTCAAATAAATTGCACATTTTAGTCTCTGGAGCACAGGCTAGAGATGGCAGACATTAGATGCCACCTTTAAAAGAAACTTTTCTTTGAACATTCCCTTCCTAACCTTCAAGACACGTTTGCACTGGTTCACTGATCACTCGACAAGTACCCCCCCACACCCCCGACACACACACACACACACACACACACACACACACACACACACACACGCACACACTACTCACTGTGAAGATCTACACGAGTCACCTCCTCTGTGAAGTTTTAGCAGATGCTGAATGAATATTGAAAAAAAAAAAATCAGTCATCCTGCACCTGGGTTTTCATAATCCTTTCCACATTCTTAAGCTGTAACTGTACAACCCTCGTCTACCACACTGGAATATACAAGGGTAGAACTGTAATATGCTTTAAGACACCAAATAAATAAATAAATAAATAAATAAATAAATAAATAAAAGTTTGTGATGGGTTCTGAGTAAATGAAAGTTAAATGAATGAGTTCATGCCACTACTTTACTGGATAATGCCTTTGGACACCAAGCCACTCCTAAAATATTGTTATATTGTCAGTCACTTAACGAGAGCATCCCCCTTTAGAGGATCACTCACATTCTTGATTTGTACATCCTGGATCTACTGATTTCTCTTTAATATAGTTTCATAGTGAACTCAGTCCTGTCTATCTATAGCTAGATATTGTTATCATGTGAAAGTTTTACAGTTAGGCTGAGACATAGGTTAGTAGGCAGAATGCTTGCCTAGCAAGCACAAAGCCTTGGTTTCGACCCCCAGAACCACATGAACCAGACCTGGTGGTGCATGTCAGAGAGAGGCACTAGGACTAGAAGCTCATGATCATTCTCAGGAGGATAGTGAGTTTGAGGCTATCCTTAGCTACATAAGATCTTGTCTCAAAAAACACATAAATAAGTAAAGTTTAAATATTATTTCTAGATCAGGGCTAATACTTAGAAGTAGCCAGCTTTACTGACCACATTCACCAGATATATCTCCCATAAAGGAAGCAGCATACAGAGTTGAGAAGTGTAGGCACGAGGCTTTTCAGATGAATTGAGGCACATAATAAGAACTGGGAATGGAGGAGCTTACGTATCTTACCTGGGAATGCTAGCTCTTTGTCACACTGAGGTCTAGACTCCCAGTCTGTCTGCTCTGGATGGAAAGGGGAGATATCCCATAGGCATCCCAATAGAGTGTGTACAACTGCAAAGCTGGGATCCCCTTCTATTTTCAAGGAAGTAATGAGCTGTGGTTAGTACACCACTTTTTAAAAATTATCTGCAGAAAAATAAAGTAACGAGGGGAGAGAGATGTTATTCTTGTATGCATATATCTGTCTTTCTCTTTTGCCTCCAGATCTGGAAAATTAGGGCATGATATGACATGCATGGGTATACCAACAAAAACATGTGTGCTTGTGGAACGCATTAGTGCCTATACCAAAGACTAAAGTATTCCTCAGATGTTTGTCCTCCAACTTCTCCTGAGGTGAAGTTTCATCAAAACACAACACACCCAACGACTCTCCAGAGTCTGACTTAGCAGGTCTGACTCATAGTCTGGGAATTTTAAATAGGAGAGTTAATACTTAAATGAGAGAGAGAGAGAGAGAGAGAGAGAGAGAGAGAGAGAGAGAGAGAGAGAGAGAGAGAGAGAGGCGCTGCAGTGGAAAAAGCACACCAGTGAAAGTTTTGCTTGAGACAAACAGCAGGTTACCTTCTTGTCAGTCAATAATTCATACTTCATTTTCAAGTGGAACCACTGTCAGGGTGAAGGTGGTGGCTTGTGGCTGAAGGTAGGGCAGTAAATCTAGGGTTTGAATTGCTAAATCAGCTGGTTGGATTAAGGACTTAAAGGGTCTGGCCTTCAAGTTGGTGACCCATGGTTTCCCTCTATGATTGGAAGTTTTCCTCAAAATCAAGGGCGGTGTGTGCCCACTAGTGGTCAGATGGCTGAGCAGGCAGCAGGATATAGAGGGTTTTATGCCCAGCTCTAGCTAGCCCATTCAGGATATGACAGCTGTTCTCATTATAAGCCTGCATGATTGATCCCTGGACTCTTTTGTACCAGAGGAGTGAGCAGAAAAGCAACAGACTTGGTTACATCAGGGAAATGTTTCTGCTTGTAAGGTTTAGCTTAAACATACCAAAGAGCTTTGTAGATTTACAGTTTCATATTAAAAATGGAGATTTCTAATCTACCAACACACTCCAGTACCACCACTAAAATGAACAAATATATTTGTTTGTATTCCATATCATTCTCTAACATTTTTAAGTATTTTTCTATTTTCGAACCTGGACAGTCTTCCATTAGTAGCTGTAGTGACTGCAAAGCCTTAAGATTGGATTTAAATATCTCACTAGTAGTTCTCAAAAGATCTTTCATGGTACATACTTCAAACTTTACTCGTGACTGTCTCCTTTAATTTCCAACAATATTGTAATACCTACCTCTGTGAATACTACCCTTGTTCAAAGCATAACCTCTATCATCATCAGTTTTTGTATATCCAATGCCACCAGTGACTAATTTTATGGTTTTTCCTTAGCCTCCTTATTCTGTTATATTTGTATCTTAAACAATTGCTTAAATAAATACATTTTTAGTTTAATAGTCTTGAGACAGGAAAACCTATGTAGCGCTGGTTTGGAACTGGCTATATGAAACTGGCCTAGAACTTGGAGAGATCTGCCTGCCTCTACCTCCTACTTGCTGAAATTTATGATACTACAGTACCAGAGTTATATACTTTTTCTATAAGAGTTATATTATATAGGCCTTTCTACCCTCATAAAATCCAGGAAGTTGTTTTGTTTGAAATTGCAGGTTTATGACTATTTTATAAAAGTAAAATCCTGAAGTTAATCACATTAAATGTCTAAATCAAGTTTAAAATAAAGCACCATTTCTTGTGTCTCATGGTGCTGCCTTTCCATGGATTTAGTTTTAACTTGTAAGAAATTTTACATTTGAAAATGAGAAGGTCCCTGGATGATGAATTGTCTACCTTGTAAAGTGTAATTTTTCTTTGACCTTCATTTGAGTATTAGAGTTCATAATATGCAAATTGTGTCAAATTTAATATATTTTTCTAATGAAAATTTGACCTCATGAATACCATTGGAAAACATAAACATGGTCTGAGGGAATTAAAATCCCTGGGCTCATCTTTTTCTTTTACCAATTTATCCAGTGATGTTATGAACATCCAGCTGACCTTGTTATAATTGGGTTTTCAAAAATATTCTGAAGCATACAAAGCCAATGATCTCCTTGATTCCTGTAAATTATTAAGAATATCCACATTTGATGTTTTGCTATCACTATTACCAGTTCACACTATGGACTGCACATGCTACCTTAATAGGAATAAATCCATGAACATCCTTGAGTTTAATCATTTTGAAGAATCAGAAGGAGGATGAAGAAGAAGAAGAAGGAGGAGGAGGAGGAGGAGGAGGTAGATGATGATGAGGAGGAGGAGGAGGAGGAGAAGGAGGGGGAGGAAAAGGTCCAGAAACAGGGAAAGTTTGAAGAGGAGGGTGGGAAACAAGGAGGGAGGGATGGAAGGAGGGACTGAGGAGAAGATAAACGATTAGCAATTAGCTCCCTGGGTTACATAGTCTAAGAATGACAATAGACTTGAGATTGAGGGTTCAGAAAACCCATTGTTTCAATCTCAGGCTGAAGACTTGAAATCCTGAGAATTGATTCAATATTTGAATACTAGGTCAAGATGAAAAAAAAAAAAAAAAAAAAACAGATGAAACAGTTCAAGTAGAAAGCCAGAGATTGGATCCTTCTTCCACCCGTTTGTTGTGTTACGCTGGATTAGGATAGAGACCTTTCAGCCTTCACTCATAAATATAGGGATTCAAATGCTAGATTCATCCAGAACGGCCTTTATAGACACATCCAGAAATAATGTTAAGCTAAATAGCTAGGTATTTGTATATTAGTATATTAGTTATTATCTAAATGTTTAATTAAATTAATTGGTTAAATAGCTAATTAATTTATTTGTGGCCAAACACTTAGCACACTTGGAAGAAGGATTTACTTTGCTTTGTTGGTGGTGGAGTGTTGGGAGCCACAGTGAGCATGTCAGCATTCGCCATTCCAAGATGGCACAGGCATCGTGTCCTCCCCACTAGTAAACAATTAACTGCGCAGGTGCAAAGGCAGAAAGCCCACCAAAGTCACTGGCCAATCCCGAGGCGTAATATTGAGTGATGAGTGAACAGCCAATCAGAAGTGAATAAGTCACTCTAGGGTGTATTTAAGCTGTGCGTCTTCCTGTCTTTTCGCCTTTCCACTTCTGCTGTTACAAGTAAAGCCTCGTCTGTGGTAATACCTGAATACTGCCTCACGTGTCTCTCTTCCACGGGCGAAAGGGGACACGGGAGGCGTGTGGAACAGTGGAGTTCTTCCTAGCAAGAGTTCCCCTGGTAGTCAGGGCATAAGGACACTGTTTACATTGTGTTTGTATTCAGGAAGTGTAAAGAGAATTGGGTTAGCCTTAGGAATAGGTTATGACCCTTAGGCCTGCTCTTACTGGCCTCCTTCCCCCAGCTGTGCTACACATCCTGAATGTCCCACAATCAGGATTTAAGCATCATTTGGACCTTCCTTCTTCTTTAACTTCTTTGGGTCTGTGGGTAATTAATGAGTATTCTGTATTTTTGACTAATATTCACTTATCAGTGAGTACATATCATGCATGTCCTTTTGGGCCTGGGTTAGCTCAGTCAGCATAATATTTTCTAATTTCATCCATTTGCCTGAAAAATTCATGATGTCCTTGTTTTTAATAGGTGAATAGCATTCCATTGTGTAGATGAACCACATTTTATGTATCCATTTTTGACTGAGGGACATTTGAGTTGCTCCAGTTTCTGGTTGTTATGAATAAGGCTGCTATAAACATAGTAGAGCAATTGCCCTTGTGATATGGTGAAGCATCTTTTGGGTATATACCCAGGAGCAGAATAGCTGGGCCTTCAGGTAGAGCTATTTCCAACTTTCTAAGGAACCACCAGACTGATTTCCAGAGTGGCTGTACAAATTGCAATTCCACAAGCAATGAAGAAGTATTCTCCTTTCTCCATATCCTTGCCAGCATATGCTGTTACTTGAGGGTTTTTTTTTTTTTTTTTTTATCTTACCCATTCTGATTGGTATAAGGTGGAATCTCTCAGGGTCATTTGATTTTGCATTTCCCTGATGACTAAGGATGTTGAACAATTCTTTAAGTGCTTCTTGGCCATTCGAGATTCCTCTGTTCAGAATTCTCTATTTAGCTCTGTACCTCATTTTAAAATTAGGTTATTTGGTTTTGTGGAGTCTAACTTCCTGAAGTCTTTATTTATTTTGGATATTATACCTATTTTAGATCTAGGGTTAATGAAGATCTTTTCCAAATCTGTAGGTTGCTATTTTGTTGTATTTACAGTTTTCTTTGACTTACAGGAGTCTTTTTAGTTTCATGAAGTTACATTTGTCAATTGTTGATCTTAGAGCCTGAACCAGTGGTGTGGTGTTACGTTCAGGCAATTGTCCTCTGTGCCAATGTGTTCAATACTATTTCCCACTTTCTCTTCTACTAGATTCAGTGGAGGTCCTTGATCCACTTGGACTTGAGACAAGGAAATACATGGATCAATTTTTATTCTTCTATCTATATATAGACTGCCAGGTAGACCAGTGCCATTTGTTGAATATGCTTTCTTTTTTTTTTTTTTCCTTTGTTTTGCTTGTCTTCTTTGTCAAAGATCAAGTATCCATAGGTGTGTAGGCTTATTATTTCTAGACCTTCAATTCTATTCTATTGGTCAACCTGCTTGCCTATTGCTCTGTAGTATGGCTTGAGGTCAGGGATGGCGATTCTCCCAGAAGATTTTTATTGTTGAGAACAGGAGAGGGAACACAATAATCATAGGAGCAGAGGGAGGTAGGGACCTGGGTGGGAGAGGGGAGAGGAAGGGGTAAATGTGGGCAGAGTCAGGTATGAGGGAGACAGGAGAGAATCCTGGAGGGCTAAAAGAATTAATGGAAATATGGAGCTGGGGGGGGGGCGGTTTGGAGGGGCAGGGGAACTTCTAGAACATCCCAGAGACCTGGGATATGAGAGGATCCCAGGACTCAACGGGGATGAGATTAACTGAAATGTCAACAGTGGGGAGATACAACCTGAAGAGACCTCCTCCAGTAAATAAACAGGGCCTCCAGTGGAGAAATGCGACCACCCATCCATCTTCAAAATTTTTTACCCAGAATTGTTCCTGTCTAAAGGAAATGCAGAGACAAAAATGGAGCAGAGACTAAAGGACAGCCCATCTATCCAGCTTGGGATCCATTCTGTGGATGTACAACAAATCCTGGTACTATTCCTGATGCCATGTTGTCCTTGCAGACAGGAGACTAATATTGCTGTCTTCTGAGAGGCTCTACCTGCAGCTGAGTGAAACATCTACAGGTACTCACTGCCAACCTTTGGACTGAGGTCAGGGACCCCTATGGAAGAGTTAGGGGAAGGATCATCAGAGCTAGAGGGGATGGCAACCCCATAAGGAGAACACTAGTATCTGCTAACCAGGGACTAAGCTACCAGGAACTAAGCTAAAGAACAACCAAGGAACATACCTGGGCTAGTTAGTGGTCTCCAGCACACATATAACAGAGGACTGCCTTTTCTGGCCTCAGTGGTAAAGGATGCACCTAATCATATACAAACTTGATGCCCCAGGGAAGGGGGATGCTGAAGGAGATAAGATGGGTGTGGGAGGTGGGTTGATGAGGTAGCCCTCTCTCAGAAGCAAAGGGGAAAGAACTCTGAGAGTGGGTACCAGAAAGAGGGTAACATTTAGAATGTAAATAAATAAAATGATTTAATAAAAGAAAGAAGTAATATTTCACTAACAAAGGGAACCATTTAAAAATCATTTACCATTCCTTGGAATTGTCTTTTTTCCAATCAATTTTAATATGAGTTATACTCAGAAAATTCTCGAAAATTGTTATATTACAAATATAAGATAGCATACCCTACTTGTGTACTTATTTTCTGCCTGCTTCATATCCTTTCTCACTCCTTATTTTCTTCCTTTCTTTCTTTTCCCCCTTTTCTTCCCTCTCTCCCTCTCATTGATTCACTATATAGCTGTATCACTGTTAATCTTAATATCTATTCACTGTGATCTGCCTAGGACATTTGATCTGATATGAATTATGTTGTCTATTTCAACAATAATTCATTAAAAGATTTTGAAGTCTGAAAGTTAAACCTTGGAACAAATTAATAAAACAGTTTCTTAAATTTAATTATCTGCTTCAGATAAATTCCACAGATAATATACAAGACAAGAAAAAAATCAATTGAGAAAAATATTGTTTAAGCAATGGTAATTTTCATCTCCTTTCTCAAAATGCTACTGAAATTATACTAAAGATATGATGGAAAAACATATTGATGATGGGAGTAGGTAGAGAAGAATTAGTGTCTGCTGATGTAGCATGGAATTAAACATTACTTTGGCTATTATATTCTTTCTAAATTTTAATATTTCTCCACTATAAAATTCTTTAAAATGCAATGTCCAAGTTTAGGGCTATGGTTCCGTGGGTAAATTGCTTGCTGTGCAAACTTGAGAACCTGAGTTTGGATTCCCAGCAGGGTGTAGCAGTACACACTTGTAACCTCAGTGTGTGTTTATAGAAACATGTGGACGAGCTCCTCAGCACTAACCTTTGTATTCCACAGGCACATGCATACCTGAACTCAGAGACACAGACCTCTCAATCAAGAAAGTAAAAATAAGCACTAATTTCTTCTTTTGGTTAAACATATTTTGTGCGAACTTCATATGCTGTGGGATATGATTAGTTGGACAAAATATTCAGTACAGATGGTATGGTATGCCTTTTATTGCTGACCTTTCTGATCATCAGTGATGAAGCATGGATCTATAGATCCAAGTATTATCATCAATCAGAATCACACATATATAGCCAGGTATTCTGTGAGTTATTTTCAATACATTACGTTTTACCATTTACTTACTGAGTAAATCATTTGTTCAGGGACCAGTGCAGTGATTAGAACACTGAAACACTTCAACAACTGGTGTTTTAGTATTCATCATTGACTTGTGTCAGTTACATGACCATGTGAAAAGGGGAGGGTTACTTTAGGGAAATGGAAAATGATGAGATGAAGTATAAGTAAATAAAAATTAGCACAAGGACACTAACATCTTTTTAGTTCATTAGTATTTTTTGAAAGTAGATGTAATTTAGAGTCATGTTTAAAAATGCTTTGTAAACTTATCTAAAATAACAAATTGAAATGAAAAGGGGTTTAAACACCCTTGGCACACACTCACTTTTACCAACTGTAAATGACATAATATAACACAGCAGGAAATAATGGGCAAAGAATTAGACACAGCACAAGAAAGTATGATATCCAGGGCCCAAAGCTAAATAACTATACCCCATGTTTATATAAAGGGAAGATTTCCATTATTACCAATTACAAGTGGACTATTTCAAACAGTCCAATCTCATATAAGATTGTGTACATGAAAGCCCAAGTTCACTTGCGTTGGTAATTAACTATCAGAATTCTAGAGATTCACTTCCAGTTCTCTACTATTTTTCCTCACATGTAAATAAATTGCCAAACAAGTAATAAAGGATGGCTGAAATGGCTTTTAGTGTATTCTTCATTTTATTATACTAAATGATCATGAGAATGTCTTAGCAACATGAAGAAATAGCTTGGAATTACATGCTCTAAGAATTTACTTAGCATTTCAGGCAACCCTTTTGATTCATGGAAAATCCTGGGTCATACAGCTAATAATAATAATCACAGAAAGAACAGGTTCATTAGGGTGTGAATATAATTTATACCCCCATCTTTTTCTCCTCTCTCCTCTCTTTCCTTCCACTTTTTCTCTCTTTCTGAAAGTATCTTTATATTTAGCCCAGGATGGTCTAAAACTCTCAGTCTTCCTATCTTTCTTTATGGAGTTCTAGAATTACAAGTGTGAGTTACCATAATGACTGTGTGTTATTTTTAACATCACATTCTTCCTACATTGTCAGGTCAATAATACCAGGTGTAGCAGTTGGTGTGAAAAGTTTCATGTATTATTTACTGACAACAGACCGTTTTCTATATTATAAAACATCTAAGCTAAAGCTGAATCACAAGTTACATTAGCACATATCCATGGTGTGTATTTTCAGAAATATATGTCAGTGCTGTGGGATAAAAATGGGTTGGGGTGGTGCTATAGTCCCTGCATTAGTTAACGTGTTCAGCTATAGAATGTAAGTATAGACAAGGCCAAGAGGATGGCTCAGAAGATTAAAGTGCTTCCCATCAAGTCTCACAATATGAATTTGATCCCTGGAATCAAACTGCCTTCCCACCTTCACACAGCTGAGGTACATGCTCCACCTGCTGCCCTGACTTATTCACACACAAAATAAATGAATGGCTTAGACTACAAATATTTATTCTCCACAACTCTAGAGGTGAAAAGTTTAAGCCTATTGCCTTGGCTTTAGGACCCTCTTTCTTGTCCATAGACATTGCACTCTCACAAAGAAGATGAATTCTTTTGAGACAAAACCTAATCATGTAGCCACAGCAACCCACCTGTTCAAGCTTCCTGGGTGTTAAGATTATGGGCATTCATCCCACACCTGGCTGGCCTCCTACTTCTTGTGTTATAATGGCAAAAAAAAAAAAAATTACTTTTCGAATGTCCACCTTCAAATGTCCTCAGAATTAGGATTTTAATGTATAAACTACTTTGATAGGGACTTAGTGGGGACTGGGTGTAGAAAATATAGAAATAATATATCACTCATAAAGTGTTAGAAGTACTTCTTCCCCAATACTAAGTAAGCACAGATGGCCACAGACTCACAAAAGAAACATCACTTTTTTTCACTGGTCAAATATTTAAACTCCAAATTTTATAAAGAGTTCTTTCTTTTATTTTTAGAAGTAACTAATAAAAATTAACAGTAATAAAAATTACTATTTACACTTTCTTCTGAGCATGAGCTTATGAAGTAATGTGTGAAGATGTGTTGAATAAGGAGAAGCTGAAAAGAGGGAAGGGAAAAGGAAGAGAGAGAAGAGAGACAAAAGGGAAAACAGAACGAAGGGAGAGATGGAGGAAGAAAAATTAGAGGAAAGGAGAGGAGGGAAATAAATGAGGCAAGAGGGAAAGAGAGACAGCAAGAGAAACAAAGAGGGAGAAAATAAGAGAGGGTGATTGTTAGGGATAGAGCACAGAGGACTTGAACTCACAGAGAAGCACTAAGAGAACCAGAAATACTAAACATGCAGGGATGTCTCCTCAGTGCAGGATCTAAAACCATTTCCATCCAAAAAGCTGAGAGTGGATTTTGTTAACAACAGACTTCACCCTAATTCCACAGAATGATTATTCAGAGTCTTCCCTCTCTAGACCCATTGTTATAGGAGATGTCATATGTACTTTATGAACTCTTGAGCTCTATTCCATTGGTCAGAGACCACATTAGATTCTAGTCCTTTATGCTACACAACCCACCCTCTTGGTCACATGTGCTTTGTAAAAGAGTCTCTATGTAGTCACACCTTAACCTTTATAGTACACCTGGAATTGGACTGATTGGACTGATTGTTGCCTGGAAACCTTTCTTCAAATTCTACTGTGTTTAAAACATGCTGACAATGAACTTTCAGACTCTCTCAAGTCTAATCCAGGTTGATGACATCAATCTGCACTGGGTTTTCATTCTTATCACTTATCTGTTCACTTCCCTGTATGAGACTTGTAAAGACTTCCTCAGAAGATGACCTAGAGAAGAAAAGATAGATGATAGATAGATAGATAGATAGATAGATAGATAGATAGATGACAAATATCTTTGCACTCCTCAGATTATTATTTTATCAGAATACAATGTGCTTTAGATACACAAATGTGACATCTTGGGAAAGAGTACAACCCAACTGAAACTGTCTTGAATGACGTTATTCTTGGCAACCTTCATTAAAATATTTATTTTTTACATACACCTGGTTTTCAAGTTGGTTAAAGATTTCAAGTGTGAAATAAATTACACCATTTATTTTTCAATACTCTGAATAATTTGAATGGTCAAAATAGCTTTAAAAATTCATAGTAAGAATGTAAAAATGAAGTAAAAATGTTAAATAATATATTAGAGCTGATAATAAGGGATAACAAAGGCTAGACTGATATAGTTCTAAATATTAAGACATGCAGAATTTTTTAAATGTGAAAAGATTGTTTTTATCTTAAAGATGGTTTCTTCTACATGCAAATGTAAAAGCTATTAATATGGATTATATGTTTCTTTATACAGTGAGAAAGTATGTGACTAATACAAACTATCCATATTTATTCTTTGCACTTCAATACCATGAGAATGTAGATCACAATAGTGCATTATGGGTCTCCCAACTGGGGCACATTAGCAATCTTCAGGACTTGCCACATTCTTTTCATTTTTCTAAACATTTTCAACTTGACATTATTGATTCACATCATTTCTCAGTTCCTCTTCAGAGAGGCAACCCTTTCTGTCTTACAATCGCACTTTTCTTACAGCCCATTTCCTTAAAAGGCTTAATCATTCTCCATATTGATCTTATGTTACACAAGTATCACATGAATAAATCATCACTCTGAAACTTCAAATCACAGCATGCCACACTGAATCAACTCTAGAAGATGCTCTTGCACGAACCAATTGGTAATCTTAGCAGATCAACTCCTTGTTAGAGATTCAGGGTAAGACTTCGCTTACCAAACATTTATTCATGAACAAATACTATTTTATGCCAAAAAAACCCAAATGTACTGTTTAAGGGTCAGTTCAGAATTTTTCTCAGATTTCAGGTTGTCTGATGTAAATTTCTCAATTACTATTTTGTTATATTTGATACTTAACATTTTATAACTACCTTCTTGAATGAGTATACTAAGTTCTTTTCTGAATTTGAGTATTGCACAGTGAACACCTGTGCACATAAATCCTCTGTACATTAATTTCTTTGAGATTAATTAGGGAGAATAAAATTCTGAATCAAAGCAAGCATTTAAGTTCTGGCAACAGATCACATGTTGCTGTCAATTTTTTTACATCATGTATTATTATTATTTTTTTGGCAGTTAACTAGTTTTAAATGTCATTTTTCCCACTGAAAATTGACACTTTATCAATGTGCTGGTTGCTTTTTGTTGTTTTGTTTTGTTTTTGTCTATTTGACACAGTTCATAGTCACCTGAGAAGAGAGAACCTCAACTGAAGATTGACCTGTAGGCAAGCCCAAGGTATTTTCTTGATTATCTGTTGATGTGGAAGAGCCTACCCAATTATGGATGCTGCCATCCCTGGCATGACCTAGCAGTCTAATCAAATGTGAGAAGAAAAAAAAGACATTAAGGGGCAAAGATGATGAGGATCAGGGGTGACCCAACAGGATAAGCATTCCCATAGGCTTTTCCAGCCAGCAGTATCTGTTAACTTCCACAATTATGTGATTGCTACATGAAAAAGTCCAAAGGAAGAGACCAATAACCTGCTATGGCTGCATTTCAAGGAAATATTTTCACAAAAAAGTATTTGCCAAACAAGACAGTCTCTATCTGCTTAATGTGTTAAAAAGCAAGAGAGACAGTTCTCTGAAGTGTAAGATAGGATTTTTCTTCATTTCAAAGCATAAAACCAAATTTTATATGGTGAGGCTAAATTTCTCTTGGCTTATTACTATCAACTAAAAGTCTCAGAAAAAAATTTGTTTTTAAATGGAAAGAAAGGGGCTGTTAAGATAGTATAATGGTTAAGAGTTCTTGCTGCTCTGTCAGAGAATCTAGGTACAGTTCCTCCAACCCACATGGTCAATAGTGTTCTGTAACTCCAGATCCAGAAAATTCAACCCTAAAGGACAGATATATATGACTTCCTTTCATCTGTTTTTTTGCTGTTATTTCTGAGACTTGAGTAAGAACAGATAGTCACTATCCACACTACTGATGATGGCCCTTGTTCACGCAGTCTGTAAATTCATAGACATATCCAGAAGTAGTGTTTTGCCAGCTACCTCAATTTCACAGAATTTCAGTTTCACTTTTTGTTGGTATGTCATGGAGACCTCAAACAAGACACCACTGGCTCTTCAAAACCTATATGACATTAGAGTAGACCATGGAAAAACAGAAGGCTTAGAACCAACATTAAAACAGAGCATTTTAAGTAAGAAATAACTGAAATAATTGTTAAATTTTTACCAGCAACAGGAGATACCCAATAATCACAGAAGATTACTTTCTATAGATGAATAGTAATGAGCCATTAACTAAGAACATTTTAGTGTTTTGATAACATATTGTATCATAGTGCATATTTAAAAACATTCTTATAACTGCTTGGGAACTGGGGATGTGATTCATAGAACAAACATCTAGCATGCAGTAAGCAAAGTTCAAACTCAAACTCATATCAAACCAAGTGTGGTGGTAGACAACTGTAATTCTAGCCCTCAGGAGGTGCAAGCAGGAGGAACAAAAGCTTTAGAACACCATTGGCTACATAGCCAGTTCAAGGCCAGTCTGGGATACATGAGACCCTGTCTCAAAGAAAATAAAAACAATTATTTCATGTGTTGATAATTCATAAAGACAAGTTTGACAACCAAAGCTCCCAAGTTCTCAGTGGTAGGTTCAACTCCTCAAAAACCTGCAGTAGTATTGTCTGGGTTGGTTTTTTTTTTTTTTTTTTTTTTTTTTTCACTATCAGACTGGTGAATTATTAGTTGTTATAAGCTTTTAAAAAAACTGACACGACACTCCCCCAAAGATCTTGATGTGTTCTATGTTGTTAAATGTATGTGGAAGGAAGAAAAACAATTTTTTTTGCATTGAGAGTTAAACCTTCATTAAAACCAAAATCCAAAGGAAAAACTCTTGGCTGCTTTGATTTCATGATATGCCTCATCTCCCTCTTTTCTATAGAAATGTAATGGCATTCCTTTGTATCCCATAGTATTAGAGGCTGTATCACCATGGTGGTTTCAGAGCACATTTTCATGGTTCCTAAAGTAAGAAAATGCAAAAGTCTGTTCTTGGAGAGCTTTAGCTCATGATAGCTTAAGTCAGCCCATAGCATGAGGGGAAGGAGAACAGACAATCCAGGGGAGAGCTTAGAAGCTCTGAATGTAAATGAACGTTAATCATGAAAAACACTGATTAAAGTGTAATGATGTAAAAGTTAATCTAGCTACTGTGCAATTAACTCAAAATTACAACCATACATTGTATGTGTAATCACATCCTAAGAAACATATTACATTTGAAAAAATGAAAGTGCTTTCACAGGGTGCTTATGTGAGGCTGCTGACAGATAGCTCTACCAATTTGATAATTAACTTTTTAAGGCTACTTCACATTTTGTGTTCCTAATTAATGCCTACTTAATTTTTGATACATTCTATATTAGGTTAAGTGCCAATTAAGTGCTGTGCAAACTCTAGGAGTGGAAAAAAAAATCTCTAAACCTCAAAAGCCATGTGATTTTATCATTAGATGGTTCAATAGAGACTGACTAGGAATAGTGCTTTTCCTACAAACACCCTAATACACTTAAACAAGATTCCTCAGCATTGCAACTTTATAGGCTGTAGTCCTATCCAAGAGGTCATGATGTCCACTGGGGTGATACTTTCTTTCTATTAACATTACCAGAGTAAAAGTCTCTCCCAGAGATCTCTGTAAGGTTCTATCAAATATCTTTAGGGTTTCTTTAGTGCAAAGGAAGGCATCTGGAGCATAGAGCTGAAATCTTATCAAAGACATGATAGTCAATTCACATCAAGAGACTTGGTGGAAACAATTAGGAAATAATTTCCTAATCCTCACACTCAGTTTCCATTTTAATATAATGGAGATTTGGGTTAGAGAGCTGTCTCAGTGGTTGCAAGGACTTGATGTATTTGCAGAGGACCAAAGCTGAGTTTCCAATACTCCAGTCCAGCAGCTCACAAAGCATCTTTAACTCCAGAGTTAAGTAATCTAATGGGAATGGCAAGGGTTCTTTCCAAAACTAGGTGGTAGGATTAACTACATATACCAGATACAGCAGACAATACCACAAATAATAGCTGAAACATACAAAGAACACATCAACTCATATAATTCTCAAGGCCTTGCTTTCATTAACCATTTTAAAATAATCACATTCATCAAACATACATCTGAGACACAGAAATAAATATCACACAGTTAGTAATTCCTAGGCTTCAGAAAATATCCAGGTATCCTGACTCTGAGTCATGTGAAGTTATCCATGGCATCATATCCCTTTAATGAATGCTAATCAGAATGTATCAAACTTCATACTGCTTTCTGCCTGTGCCTCTTAAATAGTATACAATATCCCACAGGACATTGTATGTTGTATTTTTTTGTGGTTTTATTAAACTCACAAAAATGCCATAAATTTTCATGAGTATGCAGTTAGAAGTACCTTAAAGGAAAGATGTGAACATTAACACCTTATAAATAAAATTTAAGTTCTTTAAATCTTATGTGCTATAATGTTTCCTTATCTAGAAAGAGAAATTATCAGATCTTGTCTACTATATAGCCATGAAAACCTGTAATAGAAGGTAGTTTAAAATTCTACACACATGATGGTTTTTTTTCCTATAAACATGTACCATGATAAAAACAAATCATTATTAGGCATTCGAATATAGTAGCAATAGTAAAAAAAGGGAAAAAAAAGGTAGCAGAACAATTATAACAGTATATTGAAATAAAAATTAGGTAAATGTAGTGTCTTTCTCTAAATACCTCATTATATTACACTTATGATTTTTCTTGTGATATCTCAAAATTTGAAGTCTATACAACATGGATATATTGAACAAGGGATTGACATCCAAAGAAAAAACAAAGTGAAATAGCTTGGGGTTTCATTATGCTAATATATATATATATATATATATATATATATATATATATATATATATAATGAATTCAAGAAGAGGCCATGGAAAGAGGGGTGGAGGAGACCTAGGAGAAAGAAATTATGTAAATACAATGTACTTATGTAAAAAATGTCAAAAAATCTTTAGTAATAAAGAAATTATGAGTGTATATTTGGATGAGTCTAAAGGATAGTATATTCACAAGCTAGGGTTCACATGAAAGGCAGATTATCATTCACATCTGAAGCCATCAGATCTTGGCAACTCATTACTTGCCCCTAAGGTTAATCACTGTTCTAAATTGTAATACTAGGCATTACTTTTACTTATGACCTGTACAACTGGAATTTTACTTAATCTATTATTCTGTTCCTTTCCTTCTATTCACTTCATGTGTTTAATGTTAGCATCCACTTTGTGGTGTCCCATTACAGCTCCTTTCACTCTTGTTCCTGTGTGACATTTTATTTTAGGAACATCTTAAAAATTACTAATGCATGTGACTGTCAGTTAACATTTTCACTGTTGTGCATTAAAGTTGTTACATAGGGTATCATGCTAAGCACTCATTGTTTATAAACAGGGACTGAAATCTTTGAGTGCATTCTGAGAATGGAATTGCTGGGTGGCAGACTGTGTAAGGTGACTGGTTGTCCTAATTTGGTCAAGAATGTCCCAATTTCCTAACAGACCAAACAATTTATATTCCCAATTTTGTTTATGTTTATTACCATTCCACCAGTAATTGAAATTAAATATTAGTTGTATTTTCTTTTTAATCTTGTAAAGACATTTTCCTATGGCAATTTGAATATTTTCTATATTTTTGTGGGTAGTTTTCCTTTCTTGATGAAGTTTCCATTCAAAAATGTTTTTACTTAAATGTACCAACTTCTCTTTTCTCTTTTTTTTCAAACACAATCTGTTTTGACATTTAAATATTCTTATAATTTCTGCATTTTTGAAATTGAGTATCTTTTCCTCAACAGGCAATGTTGGTTCATCCCTTAAAAGTCAGCTCAAGTTTACTCTTCTGAAATCATTCTAAGTATTTCATAAAAGTCTGTTACTCTATTTCTATAAGCAACCTTGTGGAAATCTTGACAACAGTTTCCAGATCACATTTAATTTGGTCTTTAAGGGTCATAGAGACGATAAGAAGGTGAAAGAATTTGCCATGAAGGCCCCTTAACTTGAGTTTTATACCTTAAAGCCATGGTAGAACATGGTATAAAACTCTTATGACCTCACACAACCAATGTGTTACTTAGAAATTCTATTGCTGTGAAGAGACACCATGACCATGGAAACTCTTAGAAAGGAGAACATTTAGTTATGGCTTGCTTCCAGTTCAGAGGTTTAGTTCATTTTCATCATGGTGGGAAGCATGGCGGCAGACATGGTGCTGCAGAGGCAGCTGAGAGTTTTACATTTGCATGAGCATGCAGTCAGTGGGAAGAGAGAATGACACTTGGTTTGGCTTGAGATTCAAAGCTCAGCCACAGTGACAAACTTCCTCCAACAATGTCACACCTACTCCAAGAAGGTGACTATCTCTCTTTGCTTGTTTGTTTATTTTTTATTTTTTTCCCAATCTGATTTTATACTATTTGAATTACATGCAAGTATTAAGGGCAGTTCTAGGTTGAGGAACTAGCAATACAATAGATGCAAATAGTCAAGGAACAAGCAAGGCCATGCCATGATCACTCCCATGATCACTGTTTCTTTTTTTCTTTTTTTTCTTGGATATTTTATTTATTTATATTTCAGATATTATCTCCTTTCCCCATTCCCCACCACCCAGACACCCCTATCCCATCTCCCCTCCTCCTGCTTCTATGCTTTTATGAGGGTGTGCCACCACTCACCCACCTACTCCCACCTCCCTGCCCTCAAATTTCCCACACTGGAACATACAGCCTTTACAGGGCCAAGGACTGAGTTAGGGAGAAGACTGAAGAAGCTAAAGGGGTTTAAGGCCCCATGATCACTATTTCTAAGGGCATATCAGGATGACCAAAATATCTGAGCCTATTTCCCTGTCCTAGCCCAAAGTCATTTTTATACCTGAAGCCTACTTCTTTGTTCTAGCCTAAGATTTAGATTACTGCCTGAAGTTACTTCTTTGTTCTAGCCTAAGATTTAAGGTTCTGCCTGAAATTACTATATTTTAGCCTAATATCAGATTCTTGCCTGAAGCACATTTCCTTGTCCTTAGCCAATGTCAGATTCCTGCCAAGCAGCACCCAAATCTCTCCACATCTTTCTCATTTTTATTTCATAAACAAGGCTGAGCCTTTCTTAGGTCATTCTGACAAAAATGTCTTTCTTACCCATCATGGAATATGCATTATCTAAAGCAATGCACTCTGTCTTAGGTTGGTAAGACTCTGTGCAGAATCTTACCTGTCCTTGGCTTGCCAGCCTGATAAATTAATAACTCAATCTGAGGGTCCATTATCAGTTTCAAGCCATGTACTTTGGATACCAACATGTTGATGTTGTCAAAAAAAAAAATGCTTTAACATGGTGGGCAGGGATAAAACTACTCCCAGGGAAAAAAGGGGCTAGCATGATCAAGCTATATATGCCATTCTTGAAGTTTGACCAAAATGGAAATAATGACCTTAGGCCATGGATAATTTTATCAACAGTATCTGTAGCATCAAAGCTCAGCAGAGCAGCATTCTTTAAATTCATAATCTCCCTATGCAACTATCTCTTAATAATGACACTCCCTATGGGTTTTGGAGTCCATTTCCATTCAAACCACTACATTTCACTCCCTGGCTCCTATATGCTTGTATGCTTAACATAATGAAAATTGCATATAGCCCATATTCCAAAAGATCCCCATCGTCTATCTTGGTATCAGCACTGTTTAAAAATCCAAAGTTCAAAAGCTCATAAATTCATGCAATTTCTTAACTATACTCTCCTGTAAAGTCAAAATTGAAAAAGCAGATTACATATTTCCATCATAGAATGGTACAGAAGATACATTGTGATTCCAAAAGGGAAGAAATGGAGCATAGTAAGGAAATACTTGACCAAAGCAAGACATAAACCCAGCTGGGCAAACTTCTATCTCTGCATCTGCATGTCTGATACCAGTACAGTCTTTATATCTTCAACTCCTTTATGATTTGTTAAGCAAAACACTCTTCTTTCTCATTGGCTTTTTCACTTCCTGTTAGCAGCCTTTCTTGGAGGGTATCCCATGGTTCTGGCATCTTCAACATTTTCATTCAAAACACCACAAGCATCAGGCTCCATGTACAAGCCTACACCTTCCCACCACAGTGATACCAATCAATAGACTTTTAAGAACAGTTCTAAATTATTCAAGAATACCTATTATTTTTTATCTTTCTACTGCTCAAAAAAATGAAAGGTTTGTAGCATACATTGGGAGATATAGCCAAAGAGTTCTTCAAAAGTGATGACTTCTATGGCCATATAGCTCAGAGCCTGATTTCAAAAGCTACTTTCAAAAAAGCAGGTACTTTGTAAAAACATCATAGTTTAATATTTTGAAGACATTTTAGCTTAATGTATCTAAATGGTGCTCTGTGTTTCCTAAAATAAGAGCATAACTAATGTTAGCCAAACATTACACTAAGAAACACAGCAGCTGTGGAAATATATTATTTTACTACAGCATTTTAAACTCAGATTAAATTATGCCTTAGAAATAAAACTTACTATGCCTTGGAAAATCATCAAACACTTATTTAATACAGGATTCTAAAAAGTTGTATGTTTGGTTTTTTTTTTTTTTTTTTTTTTTTTGGATTAACTTGAATCACTTTCTACTATGGCTCCTTTAAATTTACTTCAAATATCAATGTACTAGAAATATCCACTAATATAAGCTCTTATCTTTATATTAATAATTTAAATTAATTAATTTTATCATGGTATGTTCTTTAGAATGTCAACTTTAGAACATTATTTTTTCCTCCTCAATCGCATTTATGTGTACAATAAAAGGTATCATAACATTATGTGGAATGTGACTGTGTATATGCTCAGGGCTACCCCAACTTCCAACTTCAGTTCTGTAGTCCTGTATCTTGGCATACCAGAGCACA
The DNA here is from genome assembly GCF_011762505.2 of Arvicanthis niloticus. NCBI lineage: Eukaryota > Metazoa > Chordata > Mammalia > Rodentia > Muridae > Arvicanthis > Arvicanthis niloticus. The sequence continues at coordinate 35,685,847 of NC_047665.1, forward strand.
TCAATCATATATATTCACTAGTAATCTCATAGTTTCACTAGTAATTTTGTTTATATTTGTTAGGACAATCACTCTTGAATGTATAATGCACTGGAATGGGGTTAGTTTTATGTTTGTTTGTTTGCCTTGAGATAGTGTTTCATGTGACTCTAACTCACTATGTTAGGAAGAATGATCTCGAACTTCTGGTCCTCTTTTTCTATGTCTGGGGTGCTGGGATTATAGACATATGCCAAGACTTAGTGTATGCACCGAATGAGCCTGAACCCAGGCATTTGTGTATGCTAGGGCATCATTCTTTGAACTGATCTACACGTTTAGGCTTTTGAACATATTTATAGGCATTCTTTGAATCTCAGGAGATTATTTTTTGTTACATTTTCCTGGTATAAATAGCACCTGATAATGTCTATGTTTACCATTCTGCTTAAGTCTATGTAGCTTCGAGTTTTCTTGGAATTCAGGCCTTCTGATACCTTTTTATCTGGGCTTTGTAAGCTAACATTTTTATCCTATAACATTTTTTTCAATGTGCCTAAATATCTGTGCTTTGATGTATTCTATTCTTCTCGTTGACATAAAATCTATAGATTAAGAATACAAATATCTGATAGCCCCAGAGGTGTCACTTTTACATACAAAATAATCATTTACTTTATTGGATTTTTGTTTGCCTTTAGACCAAATACATTCAAATGGGCAAATACTTCATGCAATACATTTTCTCATTTTAACTCTTGGCATGATACTCCAGAGAGTCAAAATTTTGATGTGACTTTTGTTTCATAATCTTTTGGAATAAAAATTTCTTATCAGAGCACTGATAGGTCATTAGCTTAAATGAAAATTTTGTTTTCTGTTGCACTGTAAAGCCTGATTTGTATTTAAAAATCAAAATCCTGTGTCCCAGGAGTATTTTTATTCATACAAATTGGCTATATGGGACTTTTGTTTGATATATATTTTCAACTGGAAAAATAGAAATCCTTATTTTAATAATATGCATTATTATACCTTAGTAAATATAGATATTATAATCCAATTGGATGTATTTAGATTCTCTAATCACTCCCTTAGATATGTTTTCTTTAATAAAAAGTACAATGTTTATAAATTACTATTTATTTTTATTAAGGACTTTATAAAAATTTAAACATTTACAAACCACTATTCAGTAAGCACAGTAGTATGATCTAAAGCAACTTTTTGGTTGGTACATGGACCTTGTCCAGTCATCCTCTGTGTCACAATGAGCTACACTTATGTACTGATGTAATGGCCACTATAATTCCATTACCTGAATTCATCTCTGCCAGATAAGCAACATTAGCATGATTCTAGAAATGGCAAGTATTAGCTTTAAAGAATAAAGTGTACTATCAACATTTAGAATTTTAGAAGATCTCTTACTTAATTAAACGGTTTGATTCCATCAAATTTTATATCCATATTTAATGCTACATTTGGACTGTTAATGGGCAGAAAGGAGGAGCAAGAAGAGAATTTAGGTAGCTTCATATTGAATATTTACCATCAAATAACTGAACAAAATTTTATAATGTAAATGTACTCATGAGTACATATATTCACCATAAATATGTTTATTTGTATTTCTTAAAAAGAAGAGATAGATTAGCCTATCTTGACTAAGGATTATTATGATCTATTTTATGTTGCTGTAATTTAAACTGAGAATTTTGACATGATGAACTGGATTATATATGTATGGTAAAGTTAGGAAAATAAAGGTTATTGAAGCATGTCCTTTCGAATAATGACAGATATATTCAATAAGCTCTCATGTCAAGAGGGTCCTATTCACAGTGATAATGATAATGTCATCATCATACTAGCACATAAACACAGGCTAATATTCCTTTTGTATCCCCTATAACTTGAGTGAGACTGGCAAAATTTCAAAACCTCTCAATATATCTGCCATAAAGCATTTGAATAAATGTAACTATCCTCAGATGATCTGAAACTGATAGAACAAAAGAATGTTGATATACCAAATTATCTCAGTGCTGTGCATTTTGTTTAATACATGTTTGTAGTCATAATTGTAAATGGAAATTCTCTCCTTGAACTTTGCTGCAATATTCCCCAATGCACTGTCATTATGAGTATGCATATGTGCTGTGCTGAATCATGACACCAGGAGTTGTCTACATTTACATAGTATACAAATGACACACAGAATAGTCTTTAACTTTCTGCATTTCACAAAAAACTAGCTACTCCTACCTACTTCTGCTACTAACTTCTGGTCACATTTTTTGTTGTTGTTGTTAATGGAAGACAAAACAAAAAAAGGTTTTAATTTGCTCATTAAGATAATTTGTAAGAACAAAGCTTCTATAGAATTATTATTCAAGAAAAATTATTATAAATTAATTTTTAAAAACATGAAATGAGTACAAGTGAAAAAATAAGATGAGAGATTATATTGGCTAAAGAGTATCCGGTGTTTTCCCAGTGCTAGCGTGTAATAGCCACTGCATAGCTCAGCTTTCTTTTTTATACAGACAATCAAAAACCTATCAACCCTATTCTATTGTTTCACAGATCACTCTATATACTGACCTAGTGATCCAGTACTAGCGGGTACTGTTCCCATGAGAAATGTCAAAATAGCATCATCAATTACTGAGCTTTGAAACCTTAGCCTTTGTCTCAGAAAGATTATGGGCCATGGTGGGAAAAATATTAGTTAAGCAATGTGAACCTGTGTGGGTAGAAGCCCTTCTTATTAACACACAGGACTTTAATCTCCAGGGCCCATCTACCCTGCAGTCAATTCACTTAGAAAAATAAATGTCATTTAATTGGCAGGCAAATTGCTTAAATTCTGTCTGACAAACTCAAAGAAGTATATTCCATAGATGGAAAGGAAGAAAAAAATGATACAAATTAAATGTTAATTATAAAGATGATTAAAATGTAATAATACACAAGATTCATCCAGTTCCTGAGTAATTGACACAAAATTATATAAATTTGGGATATATAATCACAATCAAACTAATATTATAAACTTAAAAAATAAATTGCTTAAAATTGATGCTTAGGTTCCACTGTGGTGACAGCTATCTACTAAATCTGTAGAGAATGTTAATTTGATAGCAATGACTTGCATTTCAAAGTCAGTTCAGATTTTTAGGTTAATTGGCATCCACTTAACTTGTGAAGTCTACCTTGTTAAATATAAAAAATTTAAAACTTAATGCCAAGAGATGTGAGAAAACCATCTGACATACCGTAGCAATTAACTACATAAAACTCAAATGCAAAAGCTCCTAGAAGTTGATGATAGACGCCAACTCCCGAGTTTGCTCTTGAATTTACCGATCAATCATGTGTCACCATGGAGGGCAGACAAACAACCTGCCATATCATATAGGAGTAAATCCAAAAGAAACTGATAATGTGAAGATTGTAATAGCAAAGAACAAAATGCACAATGAGAAAATAATAGATACTCTCAAAATTGTCTCGTACCTGCTTCTCACTTCACCAAATGTTTGAATTCTTTTTTGGCTTACATTCTGTAGGACTTCTTCACCTTTTGTGCAATATGGTTCCTTTAATTTTAAGACATTCACGTAGGATATTTTGAGCCGACCAATGATATATATAAAACGTTTCAGTACTACTGTTATGTCCTACTGTAGCTTCCGGGGCTTTTGATATTTCACTGCCACATATGCACTCACTCATTGTGTTCTGTGTCTGTGTTTGAAACACTCAAGTGATTTCTATCAAAAAAAATGAAATACTTATATAGACCTGAAAGCTTTAACAATAACTGAAGAACTTACCACCCTCATACTTCACCTCGCATATCACCGCTACCACTACCAGCACCACCAACAGCAGCAGCAACAACAACAGCAATCTCTCTTCTGAGAAATGGTCTTAGGTAAATCCAGCTGACTTTGAACTTGCAAGCTGATAATGACACTGACCTTCTGACCTCTTGACCCCTTCTGTAGAGGGCTAGGACTACAGGCAGGTACAGTGACTCTGGTTTACATGATTTTGAGGGTGGAGTCTAGGCCATCATACACATTAGGCAGTTTAGGCAGGCATTCAGTTAATTAGTTACATCCCATATCACTTGTTGATATATTTTCATGAAAAAATTAGGGCAGATGCCATTAAGTTAGCAGAAATGATGTGAAGTGTATGTGGACCAAGGCAAAGAGTTCAAAGACACATGTGATTATGAAATTGGCATGAAGATGGAGTTTAAGTTCCCAATGATCTTTACATATTTTCATAATTCTTTAAAGTCATGAAATTAAAGAACTTTTGAACCATCCCAGTACTTGATTGAGGGCATACTGTAATGGTAGACATGCATTTGTCCTTATTTCATTTGGTACAATGTCAAGACAAAAAAAACCTCAAGTATCAGTGAGTGGTACAGCTTTGCCATTTGCTCTCCTCTCTTCCTGTACTTCCTGTGAATGATATATCCTCAGTTTCCAATGTTTAAGAAGAAAATTAGTAGCACCTATTTTATTGCACTTTTATAGCAATGAAACATGGTGAGGTATCTATAAAGCTGGGAATCTGGTATATAATTAATAATGCCAATCCATATATTTACCTGTCAAGTAGAATCTAAATTCTGTCAAAAACTAAACCAATTCTAATGAGCATTTGCCGTATTAGACTACTTTTAGAGGATTCCCCCAATCCAGTCACTCATTCATTATTCCATTAAGGAAATTACTCATTGTCCTTCTTCTATGATATGTGAGGTTAGAAGGCAATGACAAGATAGAGAAGGTCTCTTGTCTTACTAAGAATGCTGTCTACCCTTGTGATATATTTGCTGCAAAACACTGAGCACTTACTACAAGAGCCTCACTCAAAGCATTATGAGAAAACAAGGAATTCTCATCTGCATGCTAGTTAGAAGAGAAAATATTGCAGGACTTTTAGTATTAATGCCTACTAGGAAAACCTGCAGTAAATACGCATATTATTTCACAGAAAACAGCATGTCTAGTACTTGAAGTACAGAAGTGAGGGTGAATAACTATGAAGCATGCATGAGATATAGATGCAGAGAGATACACATGAGGCAAGAAGGGTAAAACTGCAGGGTGAAATGGGGCCCAGATAATTCCAGGCTTCCTTAGCCGCAAGAAGGTTTTTGGGTACTCTCTGAAATGAAATGAAGACTGTGTTAAGGGATTTAAGCATAGAAGCTATTTGATGAGAACTGACTCTATTTGAGCTCTCAGTGCAATGCAAAGAAGGTGTAAATGGAAGTAGATAAAATCATTGAGAGCCTACTGCAGAATTGCAAGTGTGTTAAGAACTGGCCGAGTTCGGTTTTAAAAGTTACCTAGTTCTTAAGCTAGAACACATTAGATTAACTAGATGTATGAAGTAACAAGACAAAGAACAATTGAATGGATCACATTTTTCAATTTAATTTACATCGAATTTATCTGTATGCTGTCTTATACATATGACAACTCTGTGCAAGAAATACCATTATTCTCATCTTAAAGATGAAATACCTAAGGCATATGTCTCATCTATCATAGCCATATAATGTTCATATTGTAGAGTGAGGGTCCAAGCCCAGGTACAATAAATCAAGAGCATATAGTAACTGCTTTGGGTAAAAAGAAGCTATTGAAAGGTTGGTAAGATGATCTAGTGGGTAAAGGTACTTGCCTAGGAAACCTGGAAAACTTAATCTGATTCTGGAAACTACACAAAGGTTGAAGGTGAGAACTGACTCCAAAACATTATACTCTGGTTTCAAATTATCATCACACATACACACTCTGGTATAATCATCATCATCATCATCATCATCATCATCATCATCATCATCGTTATCATCATCACTAGTAGTAGTAGCAGCAGCAACAGTAGTAGTTGAACTAGTAGTAGCAGTAATGAAAGAAAAAGGAAAGAGGTAACTGAAAAGAATTATTTGGACATGAAGTTGATGAATGAGATTTGAGATCTAGCAATGTTACAATTAACTAGTAAATCATATAAGAAAAGGCAAGGACAAAGACATTGTAAAGAATAGCAGGGATTTGGGTCTGATGCAAGATCTCATAGGTATTCTTCAGAGCAAATGGCTTAATCTCTTTGTGTAAGAGATGTCTCAGTACTTCATATGTAAAATAGAGAACTGAAAATTCCTGTGATACACTAGAAAAATGAGCAATTGGTATAATTTATATTTTCAATGATTGCTAATTTTGTATATACTACTACCAGTATTTTTAAATGGACATTGAAATATGAGGGTTGAATTTAGAGAAAAGACTTTATGGGTTGTACACTTTATCACCTGAATGATGAAACAAAACACCACAGATCAAGATAATAATAAACAACAAAAAATGTGTATATTCAAGTTCAAGAGGCTGGAAATTTCAGGATCGAGATTCCAATAGGTTCCATGTCTGGTAAAGATTTATTTGAATGAGATGGTCTTCCCTTACTTCCTTTCGCTCTTTCTTCCTTCAGTTCTTCACTCTTCATTCTATTTATTTGTTTGTTTCTTTATTGAGATTACATCTCACTCTGCAGCCAAGGCTTGTCTGAAATCTTGTGTGTCCCAGACTATTGTTAAATTCATGGTCCTTCTCTTGCTTCTGCATCACTACTGCTGGGATTACAGATGTGAACCATCATGCCTATGTATATAAATCTTATTAACAGGAAACACTAGACTGTCACCTTTATAATAGAAACAAAAAGGTAAAAAAATCTTTTATTTTTAATACATAATTTTATTATTGATAAATAATAAAGGAATAGACAGGAGATGGGAAAAATTAATTATAAGACCAAAGCAGAAGTCATGAAAAAAAAAAAAGGAAATATAAAATGAGACAGAGACACAGAGGACATCAAAAACTTTAGTTTTCCCATGTTAGTGAATGCCGGATCAAACAGAGAAGAGTTGGTAAAGCAGATTTACAGTAGCTGTTACTATTCATATATTAAATTCTGTACTCTAGAGAACATGACTGTCCTTTAGAACCCTTGTAAAAGATAACCATGTATTATGGTATCATGAAAAATCTTGACACATTTCATAATATACTGAAGGAAATTTTGCCTGTCACTTCAGCAGAGGTTATGAGACATATGGGTTACACAGGAGATCCCTAAGAAGGTTTTTAACAATTTTCTTTTTGGCAGGCATCTTCCTCATCTGTATATAATCACATTCTCAGTGGTGAATGACAAGATAGGGAAGCAGAGCTTGCTTTTGGTTGTTTCTTCCCAGAGTACAAGTCTCATAAAGAAGACCCCATGTTGCCTAAACTTATAACCATCAAAGTACTAATACCTTCAAATTGTGATTAGAGATTCAAAATATGAATTTTTATAAGTTTACTTTTATGTATATGCATGTGTGAGTGTAGGTTTTTGTGATACATGTGTGTGAACATGTATATGAAGGCCAACCTTAAGTGCTTTTACCAGGAATGTCATTTACTTCCTTTGAGAAAGAATCTCTTGCAGGGCTAGACTTCATTGGTTAGACTCTAATTGCTGGGCATCAAATCCAAAGGATGCTGTTCTTTCTACCTCTTCAACATTCAGATTACAGGTGTGTGCCAGCACACCCACTATTTTTATGTGGGTCTTCAAGTATGATTCCAACTGAGCCATCCCCTTAGCTGATAGAAATTAAGTGATTTACAGACATACATTCTAAATTTCCTAACCATAATGCAATGAAATTGAAAACTGATAAAACACTTAAGTATTAACTTCCTCTGGATGAGTTAAACATTCTCCTTTAGACAATTCTTAAGTGAAAGACAAAATGTTACCTAATGACGAATATTAAGAAAATACCACTAATGAGAATAATACTCATGATGGCTCATTTTAAATTTGGTTTTGTTACATAATATACTTATTTATGTATATACAAGTCAGAGGATTACCTCTGACAGTTGGTTCTTTCCTTCCAATGTATGGGCCCCAGAGATTGAACTGAAATCATGAAGCCAGGGGTCAAGTGCCTTTACCTGCTAAACCATCCAGAAGATCCTGCAATCATTCATCTTTATTGTCAACTTGATAACCTTTAACATCTATGCAACCACCCCTGGGTGTATCTGTGAGGATGTGTGCATAGTCAGAAACTGGGAGGAAACTCCTGCCTATGTAGTGAGTAGAATCTTCTAAGAGGTCTAAAGGAAAGTCATTATCACCTGACTGCCGCACTTCTTTCTCAGTGAATGTGATTTTTGTTGTTGCTGTGATTCCCTGAAGCTGTCAGACTCTGGCATTATTAGCTTTCAATGTGGACTGGACAACAGTGGTTGTCCAGGGACTTCTAGGCCTTCAGCGCTGTTTTGGAAACGATGAAGCATCCAACTTTAAGCTATGTGATACTCCTAGTTCTATATTTCTCTAGCACGTTTGTCATTGTTAGACAGCCCTGCTCACATTATAATTGTAAGCCAGTAAAATACAATTTCTTTTCACAATGTGTACATAAGTATATCTTCCATTATATAGTTGAATACCATACATCCAAGAATATTTAGGAAGCACAAACTGGTCTTTAAGGACTATTAAAAAATGGACACAAAGTTGAGTAGGCAGTGGGTAAATTTTTGAAGAATTAGGGAAGGATATGATCAAAATATAGTACATTAAATTCTCAAAGAACTAATAAAATAAAACATTATAGCAAATAGAAATAAGCATATAAAATGCCTGCATCAAAAATGTATAAACAAGTTATGTATGTCTTTTGGGTTTGCATTGCCTCACACAGGATGATATTTTCTAGTTTCATCCATTTGCCTGAAAAATGTATAACATCCTCATTTTTAATAGCTGAGTAATATTTTATTGTGTAAATGTTCCACATTTTCTGTATCCATTCTTTGGTTGAGGGACATCTGGGTTGTTTATAGCTTCTGGCTATTATAAATAAGGCTGCTATGAACATAGTAGATGATGTGCCCTTGTGGTAGGGTGAAGCATGTTGTAAGTGTATGTTCATGAGTGGTATAGCTGAATCTTCAGATAGGACAATTTTAATATTTCTGAGAAATAGCCAGATTGATAGGACAATTTTAATATTTCTGAGGAATAGCCAGATTGATTTCCAGAGTGGTTGCACCATCTCGCAATCCCACCAACAATGGAGGAGTGTTCCTCTTTCTCCACATTCTCACCAGCATCTGCTGTTATCTGAGTTTTTAATCTTAGCCATTCTGATTAATGTAAGGTAGAATCTCAGGGTTGTTTTGATTTGCATTTCTCTGATGACTAAGATGTTGAACATTTCTTTAGGTGCTTCTCGGCCAGTCAAGATTTTTCTGCTTAGAATCATCTGTTTAGTTTGTAGCCCATTTTTAAAATTTGGTTATTTGTTTGGTTTTTTTTTTTTTTTTTTTTTTTGAGTCTAACTTCTTGAGTTCTTTGTGTATTTTGGATATCTGTTCTCTATTAGATATAGGATTAGTAAAGATATTTCCCCCAATCTTTAAGTTGCCTTTTTGTCCTATTAATAATGTTCTTTGCCTTACAGAAACTTTTCAGATTTATGAGGTCTCATTTGTCAAAGTTGAAAAACGGGATCTAAGCTACTGGTGTTCTGCTCAGAAAATATTCTCCTGTGACGATGTGTTCAAGGCTATTACTGACTTTCTCTTTTATTAAATTCAGTGTATCTGGTTTTATGTGAAGGTTCTTGAGCCACTTGATCTTGATCCAATGATACAACTCACAGACCATATGAAGCTTAACAAGGAGGAAGGCCCAAGTGTAGATGCTTTATTCCCACTTATAATGGAAAAAATAATCATGGTAGGCAGAGGAAGGGAGGGACCTAGATGGGGAAGGGGAGAGAAAATAGAGGAACATGATCAGGACTGGGAAGAAAAGCCCAGAAGGCCAGGAAAATGGTGAGAAATATGCAACAGTATGGAATAGGGAACTGGGGTGGAGGAGGAATCACTAGAAATTTGCAAAAAAGAGGGATGTGAGAGGCTCCCAGGACCCAGTGGGGATGATGTTAGCTGAAATGACAAACAATAAGGAGATTGGAACCTGAAGGGACCACTTCCAGTAAATCCCCAGATGTGGTCCTTAATTGATGGAGGGGGCCACCCACCCATTTCAAAAATTTTGACCCAGAATTGTTCCTGTATAAAGGAAATGTAGAGACATAATTGAGCAAAGACTGAAGGAAAGCCCATCCAGAGAGTGTCCCAACTTGGGATCCATTCCATGTACAGTCACCAAACTCCAACACTATTTCTGATGTCAAAATGAACTTGCAGACAGGAGCCTGGCATGGCTATCCTCTGAGAGGCTCAACTAGAACCTGGCTGAGACAGATGCAGGTACTTACAGCCAACCATTGGACTGAGCCAGGGAGCCCGTACTAAAAATAAAAACAAACAAACAACAACAACAACAACAAAATGACTAAAGGAGATGAAGAGGAACCCCATAGGGAGAACAACAGTTTCAAATAACAGGATTTCTCAAAGCTCCCAGGGACTAAGCCACCAACTAAAGAGCATACATGGGTTGGTCTGTGGCCCCTGCTGCACATGTAGCAGAGGACTGCCTTGTTTGGCCTCAGTGGCAGGGGATGTGCTTGGTCTTGTGGAAGCTTGATGCCCCAGAAAAGTGAGATGCTAAAGGAATGAGGTGGAAGTCGGTGGGTGGGTGTGTGATCACTCTCTTAGAGGCAAAGTGGGGAAGAGATGGGGTGCTCATGGAAGAGGGAACAAGACGTGAAACAACATTTGAAATGTAAATAAATAAAATAATTATTAAAATGTTATAATCCAAATGCAAAAGTGGAAATCAGAGAAAGGAAAAAATGAATTCATCTATTTAAGAGAAAAAGAATATTAATATAATAAAAAAGTTAAGGATGCTGTTTTATTAAGTAGAACATCAGCTAATCTAATTAAGGATTAGCAGATGGTGATGGGGAGAGGGTGAGAAAGAAGTGGAAAAAATGTCAATCAACCAAGTACAAGTCTTTATGGAATGACAACCATGGGATTTAAAGTCACTTTAGAAAACAAGCAAGAGCCAAATTTTTGAATTGTTTACAAATATGTGAAAACTATGTTAAGAATGGACACATGTCCCTGGAATTATAGCCAGAGCATTTCTGTTGAACATTTTTGGAGGAAGAAAGAAAATTTGTCAAAAGTGAGCATTTCAGCCATCCAAGCCAAAATGACTTCATACTAAAGTCAATCTACTAAAAACTATTAGACATAAATAACTCCAGTGTCATTTAAGCTCTTTCAGAAATCAAGAAGTAAAACCGTATAACATTTTTTATTTAAAATGAATGTGAGAGCTCTGGCTTCACATTAAGATCAGCTTCTTTGTTTAAGGTATGGAATGGTTTGAGAAGACATCTAGAATCAACTTCTGGTCTCCTTACATATGGGTGTATTCTGCCCACCCCCACACACTGTAAGTTCAATCTTTATTTCCATCAAATTTGTTGTCTTAGTGTGTAACTATGAGAAGTTTGTCCGTGAATTTGACTGCATGAACTCACTATTAGAAAATGTGTTTCTCTTCCCGAGTCTCTGGTACATTTAAAACTGAACAATCTTTTGCTATATGTCCCATTAGTAGTGAGTGTCAAAGCTTTGATGAACCATGAAGTCATCAGGGAACCATGAAGTCTAAGTCACGGGAACATCTTTCAGTTCTTTACTCCCTTCAACCCAAACATGAAGGCCACCAAAGCCCTTTGTGATGTCTCCCTGCTCTGCTCCATTCATCCTCTGTGCTGCATAAAGGTTTCTACCTCACTTTTTGATTACAATAGCTCCCATCCAGAAGCCCGACTCTTCTCATCTAGATTCATAATTTCCTAATACATGTCCTTTTCACTACTTTTTCCACTTTCCCATGTGATGTTGTGGTGGGGAATTAAGAAGAATGATTTAGTTTCTAAGCTGGGAAATTTTCTGAGACATCTAGTCACGTCCGAAGCCATCTTCAAAAGCCTTTCACCCCTGTGTGTGACTGCTAAATGATGCCTGTTATATGTTACACACAAGCCCATTGGTTCAAAACACCACAATTCAGGAAAGAATAAACTTCCATTGTGTACTACTCATAAAGAATACTTTTCCAAACAAATTAATAGCATCATCCAGACTGCCTGGGTAATTTCTGAGCTGTTTAGGAGAACAAATTGTTTTCAAGCCTTGGTAGGCAGTGCAGAGGAATCTATTTACATTTAAATTATTTGCTAATTACAAATCATTATTAGCTATTAACTAAGAAAGGGCACTTGAAGACAACTACCAGGCAACAGTTTGTTAGACTGGTTCCAATTATTAGGATTGAAAAATAAAGCTAAGGTTAAAAATAGTTCAGAATTCATATTTTGTTTTATCAGTTTAAATACACCTCCCATTATTTGCACAAGGTCAGATACTTGTGGTTTCCTTGGACCTGCAAAATATCTCAGCATAAATATTGTGATAAATCATCTAATTTTAGAAACCATGTTGTAAATGGAGTATTTTGTTAAAAGCCTGGGCTTACCAGGCTACATTCAGTCTCCCCTACCAATGAACCAGTTAATGAGATGAGTAAAATTAGAGACAGGATTTACTGAATGTGGTCACATTGGGAAGAGGAACAATGAAAGTGTTGTGACCTAGGGAATGATTTTGAAATACTTACTTGTGTCTTGGTTTTAAATACAGAAAGGATGAGGGCATAATGAATCTTTCCTGGTCTAGGTGCAGTTGGTCTTATCAGTCTCTCAGCTCCTCTGAAGAAGCTTATATTGCTAGAGGGGACAAGTTGGTTCTGAGGTGACTACTTTTGTTCCATAGTACAGCTTCCTCAGCTCATGACTAAGTTCCCATTCACTGGAAATGTATTGGTGTGCCTTGCAAAGTTCTTCTATTTCTGGAATCGAAGGTAGCTACAGGTTTAAGATGATTACTTGTCTTCATGCTTTCAGCCTTGAAGAGGAATGAGGTAGGCCAGACAGGCACTCCTTTGGTGATTAATGTGCCAACCCAATGAGGTAAGTACTTGAGCCAAAGAAAATGAGACAAAATGCCATTCAGGTATGGATGCCAGATCTTAACCTTGTGGTCCCAAGTAAGAAGTCAACGCTTTTTAGCAAAAGTGGCATCTGAGTACCTGTTTCCTAAACCTTTAAAACAACTCTATAGCTGAACTCTTTCCCTGGAATTTATTGAAGCCCAAAATCAAGTGAAACAAAACTCTAGAAAAGACAACTGTCAGGGAGCCAAGGAAATTTTTGTTTTCACTTTGATTGCATGAGCCCACTGCCAGCATGTTTTAGGTTCCCATACAAGTCTTTCCAGGACAACATAATAACTTCAAAATAGACAAAATCCATGGTCACCATTGCCTTTCCTTTAGAATGTGGTGCCTCATGTCTGGATATTATGGAATTAGGGTCAAATCTTAGACCATGAGCATGCCTCAAGAAGTCAGGATGTGCAATCATTGGCAAAGTCCAACAAAAGACACAGTTAATAATGGAGAGCAGAAAGGGGAAACGTTCAGTGTAGCTACATTACAAAGAGGAACAAAGAGGACAGGTGAACACTCTCATCCCCAATCCTCAAGTGTTTGTTCAGAGTCTTCCCAGAAAGCTTAGGCCTTAATATAAGAACAGAGGTATCTGTATGGCCTCATCAAAGTTTCATTTCATATATCATCTTGTCTCAGTTTCTCAGTTCTATGCTTTTTTGTAAAGTGGTCTTAGGAGCTGCATATTGGTGTTTTTTTTTTTTTTTGGATTGGTTTGTTTGTTTGTTTGTTTGTTTGTTTTTTGAAGAAATTACTTTTTCTGATTTGCACCAGCTTCAAAATTTTCTCTTCTTCCAATATGATATGCTCAGAGAAATCCCAATTTTGGGTTCTCGTTATGTCAATAGCTAAAGCAGGAGATGAGAGAGTCTCTTTAGGTTAACTTGGTTCCTTATAGGCTGGTATATATAGACAGACAAACATCATAGTAGATCACTTATTTTTAAGGTCACCTTCATGTGAGAAGTTAAATTGGAAAAACAAAAATCAAAAACTTGAATGACTACATTAAAACCAGACAATCCAAGTCAATTGATTGTTATTTAGCCTGTCAACCACTATTGGCCAAGTGCTGATAATGCTAGGATTCCAAGGATTTCTATTATGGGAACTGTAGGTTCATTGGTAAAAGGGAAGATGAAGGGAGTTTTTCCTACTCCTTGAATTTTCCTGATCTCTCTGCATGTATCATCCTTGGCTTTCTCTTGAGATGCAGGAGGAAGCATCTTCAGAACCTGCAGGTGTATCTACATCCTCCTCCTTGCTGCATGTGGACTAGCATCAAGAACATGACTCTCAAAATAGGTGGAAATCTAGCCCCGATCAAGAGTCAAAGATGTCATTCTAGTTTGTTCTGTGAACTACACTTTCAATCCATGTGTAAGGCTTTCTATCCTTCACTTTCTCAGACTAGTACAGTGTGCAATGTTACTCTCCTATTTTTACAGGACATGGATCTAAGGAAAACTCATGAACTAGGCATCAGAGGTGAGAGGATAAAAATGGAACACTACAAAATACACACAAACACACACACACACACACCCTTTTGTGTTCTTGTGCTTGCTATCATCAGCAAGTAGAAGAAAGAGATGCATCCATCTAGGCCTAGAGACAAGTCTGCTGGTAGTGTATGAAGCTGAGATACAAAGTCTTTGACTAGCTGGCCTCAGATGTAGATATGCTTTGCCAAAGGCTTTTTGAAGAAATTTTAAAAAGAATACTTTATGATATCTCTTTCTTACAGTTTTTTAATTTAAAAAGCTTGCAAAAATAAAAATTTCTAAGAAATTTTACCTTAAAGAAACCTACTATTGATTGAATAAAGCCACACTTGTGCATATGATTCCACAAAAATGATTGCTATTGAGAACAGCGTTAGTGGAGAGTTGGAATTTTGCAGGCCCAAAGCCAAATTTTCTTGTGTTATTTTTAGAACCCTTAGTAAGTCAGACCAATGGTCCTCGTGACTGTCTGGTTAAACATCAAAATGTATGAACTTATCAGACTACTATCTGCCATCAACCTAAACGTTATGAATGTCATCAGACAGCATTTGAGACCTAGATCAAAGATTTCTGCACTGTGCTGAAGCCTGCCTGTCAGATGCTGGCACCTCTATACTTGACAAGTGCCTTGATTTTGGGCTTTCATTTATTCTATAACTAGAAATTGTCATGAAACCATTTCCACATTGGAGTATGCTATTTAGGTCAGCCTGAATCTATGTTCACTCGCCAAGGTCACTCATATCTAGCTTAATAAGAAACTCTCTTTTATTCCCTTTGAAGGGCGGTACGGCTGTGTTTTGCACTGATACAGTAAATTCTATTTAATGTGGAATGTTTTAAAAAATACTTTTAAAACAGAATGCTAGTTTTAGAAAACTGATGGAATTCCCATGGAACAATGTTTTGGTCAATGTTTGTTTATATACAAAATTTTATTTTTGTTAGTAACAGTGATAACAAAGTTTGAGGAGAGATGTTCAACATGTCAGGATGTAGAAAGATAAACTAATTTTAAGTAAGACTGGTAGGAGAACCAGTTACATAGTGAGCCAGAACAAAAGAGAATGTAGTTGTTTAAGTTCTCAGGTATTAGTGTATGTGTAAATGTGTATGAAAATTTCATAAGTATTGAAGGAATGGGAGAGCCTACAAATACAGCTGGAGTTTTGAAAATATGAAACACTGGGCTTGTAGGAGAGCTCATTGAGCAAAGGTGCTTGGGGCCAAGTCTGAAGACCTATATTTGATCCTTAAGAGTGACCCATGTCAGTTGTCTATGGACTTTCCTACTCACACACTCTTGCTCACACAAAAGAGATGCTTAAAGATGCGAATGGCTAGTCTTTATTTTTAGAGAAAGTGGAAGAATTTTGGAAGAGTGATTCAAAAAGATGCTCCTGTCTTACAATTCTCCTTCTTTGAAAGTTTTTAACAGGGGCTGAGGAGATGGCTTAGTCTGTAAGCTATTTGCCACATATGAGTGTGTCTTATAGTTAGATAGCCTGCCAGCACCCATAAAAAGGCTGGGCACCGGGGATTTGCATATAAACATAGTACAGAGGAGGCAAAACTAGGAGAGCTCACTGGACAGCCAATCTACGGGAATGTTGGTGTCAGTCCAGTAAGAGATTGCAAGAAGAAGAAGGAGGAGGAGGAGGAGAAGGAGGAGGAGGAGGAGGAGGAGGAGGAGGAGGAGGAGGAGGAGGAGGAGGAGGAGGAAGAGGAGGAGAGGGGAAGGAGGAGAGGGGAAGGAGGAGGAGGAGGAAGAGGAGGAAGAAGAAGAGGAGGAGGAGAGGGGAAGGAGGAGGAGGAGGAAGAGGAGGAAGAAGAAGAAGAGGAGGAGGAGGAGGAGAGGAGGAGGAGAGGGGAAGGAGGAGGAGGAGGAAGAGGAGGAGGAAGAAGAGGAGGAGGAAGAAGAGGAGGAGGAGGAGGAGGAGAGGGGGAGGAGGAGGAGGAGGAAGAGGAGGAGGGACAGAGGAGGAGGAGGAGAGGGGGAGGAGGAGGAGGGACAGAGGAGGAGGAGGAGAGGGGGAGGAAGAAGAGGGAGAGGAGGAAGAGGAGGAGGAGGAGGGAGGGAGGAGGAGAGCGGGAGGAGGAAGAGGAGAGGGGAAGGAAGAAGAGGGAGAGGAGGAGGAGGAGAAGGGGAGGAGGAAGAGGGATGAGGAAGAGGAGGAAGAGGAGGAAAGGGGGAGGAGGAGGAGGAGGAGAGGGGGAGGAAGAATAGAGAGAACAGGAGCAGGAGAACAGGAGGAGGAAGAGGAAGAGGAAGAAGAAGAGGAAGAAGAGCTGAGGAAGACACCGGACATATTGACTCCCAGCTTTCACATGCAGGTCTATACATAAACATGAACACTTGCATGTTCACACACACACACACACACTCATACACACACAAATACACACTAGAGACAGAGAGGAAGGAGAGAGAGAGGGAGGGGGAATGCAAGCATGTATGTGCACTTACACACATTATCTCTTGAACCATGCTATGACCTCATGTTTACATTTCTGCAATGAGACCCATCATAGCCACATCAACAGCATCAAGGGCAGCAGAAGGCATCACTCAGCATTATCTTCTGCATGCTACCTCAGTTCACAAGAACAGCAGTGTGAAGCCAAAGTGCCTTAGAAACTTAGATCTGGCCTCAGAAATGAAAGCTGGAAACCCTGGGAGCAGAATGACAAGCTCCTCACTGCATCCTCTCACCGTGGGCCTCACAAGTTTATTTAAAGATACCAAATAAAATAAAGTTAAGAGTGTTGGTTATTACCCTGATTTTGAATGCCCATGTCCCTCAAAGCAGAAACTAAAAAGGCAATGTACTTCTTCAAATCAGGGAAGAAAATGAATGAACAACCAAAATGAATGCAGAACCTATCATGTGAAGTCCATGTGTATTTGATATTATAAGTGTATTGTATTGCTTATTTTTAACTCTTTTGCCAAAGATATATTTTTCTGAGGTGTGGTATAAAGTAGAGGTATGTGTGTGTGTGTGAGAGAGGGGGTGGTCAAGATGAGCAAGCACAGTTTTGTCTTTATTACTTTACAGTAACACTTTCCCAGATAAAGGCATTCAAGTTCTGATTCAGAACAGGGACGATTGAGCAACCTACTCTTCCTGGAAGCCAGGCTTTGATGTACTTAATCACAAAGCTTCTCCCTCTGCTAGGAAGCTCAAAAGGCTTTGCATGCCTTTTGCTTGGAGTGGGGTCTCAGTGAGTTTTCTGACATTGATCCTCCCTCCACCAATCAGAATGACAAATTTAAAATGTACAGAAAATAAAATTTGTCACATATGTGTTCTACGTCCTTTCATAAAATAATGTAAGGAGAACAGCTATGGCTGCCATTTAAGTGACTCAGTGTAGACAACACAGACGGACATAAAAAACAGTGGAGTGAAAAGTAGGTGAGAGTTTTCAGTTATACTTCCAGTTGGATGAACAGACTTCGCCAGCACTCCTCCACCTGACTCAAACATCGAATTCATCTCAGCTCAATTTCCTCTCTTTCTGTAAGGACTCTTCTTGCATCAGCTGGGTAAGTCTATTTTAAATTTACGCTGGAAAGCTTTGCTTCATGAAGTACATTGATTTTATACAATCATACAGTGTCCCGGCCTCCTCAATAGAAGTTACACAATCACCCAGACCTTTCCATAGGGAATCCATTCCATAGTCTGAGATCAATCCCAAGAGTGGAGGTGACAATCTATGGATCCATGTAAATACTGATGAGTAATTGATAGCTGACACCTTTGTCTCCTAGGTCGCAGTCTGTCCATACCTATCATCACACCATGCCTTTTGGCAATATTTGGCTTTATCTCAGTGCTAGACTTCCATGCAGCAGTCACAATCACCACATATTTCTATCCCATACAATATCTATAATGCTACCTTTTAAATGGACCATTCACTTTGTTCTTCCCATAAGGAGACGACTCTTATTCCAAACATGAAAACTTTCTTCCTTTTTACTTTTATATTTTTACATCTTTAATTTTGTTACTTGGATAGGTAGTTGAAGAGAGTGTATGTTACATATAATTTTAAAAGCATGCTATATCCTTGCCCTGTGCCACAGCCCGCTGTCTGACCTCTCCCAATTTTCCTAGCTCCAACTGGATCTCGAACATTCACCAACCCAGGGAATCCGGGAGCTGCTGTGTACTCCAACGGCCCCTTTCGGCTAGCTTTGCCAAGCTGCCAACAACCGCCTGGGCTGCGCTCTTTCTCTGCCAACCTTTGCTCTGCAGATAGAAAACACTATACAGCTTTAATATTTTAAAACTTGCCAGATAACACAACTGCCGGGCACTGAATCTCCTGATTTAATCTTATCAGCTAGCTCCCACCAAGCTCCTCGGCCCTCCCTGTGTCGGAGGCTGCAGGCTCTAGGTGTCCCAAGAACTTTCCTGACTTGTGCATCCTTCTCATCCCAGAGCCTGGCCAAATAGCTCGTGACTTTTACAATTACACGCAACAGGTATTCTATAGTGGCAGGCATGTGGACATAAGAGGACAGTTACATCTTGAGAGAGTTGGTTCTTTCCTTTTCTTATGTGAGTATGGGAATGGATTATAGTCATCAGACTTGTGAAAAGTACCATTCTCTGTGACGCCTCCTTGATCTCTAATAGGAACCTTCTTTAACTATATATGCATCCCTTGATTAATGGTTATCGTCATACCCTCAATATTACAGGGGATATAAGCAGTATAGCACTTTAATCTCTGCACTCCCCTGGGAATGCTGAGACAGAAGAGTACAGCTTGTGCTACATTGCAAACTGGGGTCTCAAGACATGAATTCTTAATAGAAATGATGAAAGATTTGTAAAAATTTTTGTCATCTCTAACCCTAGTTCTCCATGTATAAAAATGGGTGATTTTTATTCAGTCCATGGGATTGAGTGATAATAAATTGGATTGTAAGTTTTGAGCATATCTTTGATGTAAAACAAGTCTTTAAACACGCGCAACAACAACGATTGCAACCAGAAGCAGAAACAAGGACATGTTACAACATTGCTTTCTCAAAAGTGGCCTAGTGCTATATGTCCTCAAAATGAGTTGGGGCTAGTTTTATAACCATTATTAAAACAGAATATCCTGTAAAAATGTATCAAGAGGAAATAACCTTCAGTGCTATTCATTCAAAGATCACAAACACTCCTCACTCCTTTTTTATTGAAATGTTGCAATAATGAGCTATGGGATGTTGAATATTTATTGTACATATAAATCAGGAATAATATTGTTTTCTTTTTTAAAGCTTTATTTTATTTTTAATTTTGTGTGTGTGTGTGTGTATGTGTGTGTGTGCGCGCGCGCACATGCACATGCACAGGCGCAAGTGCATGCCATAACGCTTTTCCCATGGAAGACAGAAAAGAGTGCCATATTCTTGGAGCCAGAGTTACAAATGATTGTGAACTGATCAACAATGTGCTGGGTCCTTTACAAGAGCAGTATATACTCTTAACCATTGAGCCATCTTTCCAGCCTTCATAATTCAAGTTTCATGCTCACCTTAAAAAGCACATGAATACTTCTCAACTGATCTTGACATAAATGAACTGGAAATTAAGATTTTTAAAGAGCTGGGTTGTTTTCTCCAACGTCATCATGAGATTGCATGTCAGAGACATGAAACTGTTCTTTTTTTTTTTTTTTTTAAAGTTTTTTGATGGACATGAACAAAGAAAGTAGAATCTATAAAGTATTTGTGCTATTTCTCTTTGAAATTTTGTTTGTGAAAATACTTTCATAATATTTAAAAAAATTGGTTTCTGTTGTATTCACTGGAGATATGCTCTTGGACATATGTCTTACAATTTTTAAATGTAAGAAATGACTAGTTTTGTGAAAACATAGACTAAAATTCCTAAGAATTAAAAGCTCCACAGAAGCGTAATTTTTTTCCTTCTAATCTTGAATATGTCAAAAATAGACTTAGATTTCTTCTGATCAGCTGCTGATCCAACTGGCCACGACTGGATGTGGAGGAAGGATTGACAACACTACGCTTAAGCCAGGTATGTTCCATGGAATCAAATTCAGTTCTAAACCTCACACACACATATGAGCTTTGACAGTTACAGATGCATCTCTTCTTGTAGCGCTCTCTTTTACCTTTGAAAGTCTAAACAATGCTTCCAAAGAAAACCATTCCAGACCTAAAAAGACCTTTTTCCCAGCTCCACCCTGAATGCTGCCCAGCTGTACACAATACCACTTTGACACTGGGCCCAGGGAATGTCCCAAAGTTCCTGAGGTCACTGTATAAACAGACTGTATTTAAAATATTATTGAAGAGACCCTAGGAAATATAAGATTCACCGATGTTCTGCTCTGGGGAAAAGATACTCCATCCTCATTCCCTTCTCTCCTGCTGAATCCATGGGAAAAAAATTCAATTTGACGAGTTGCTGAGTTGAAGGTCAAATTGAAATTCTTTCCCCACCTCTTTTCATTTATTTTTCCAAGCCAAATATTTCTCTGGCTCACATACAAAAGCACTGATGTTTGTCCTCACTTGCCTTGGGAGCTTTGCTATTTTCATCTTAAATAACCATTATCTGGGATCTGAGCTTTTCATTTTCTGAGTGATGCTTTGCTTGGGTCTATCTTCTACATTCTACATTTGTTCCATCTTAATTTAAAGAACAAGACACTGGCCATTTTGCTTACCCACAAATTCCATATGTAAGAGTTTTTCCAGCTACTGACTCAATTTTCACCTTTTATTGGTAGACAAAGTGTTATATGTATTGACTGGAAAGATTTTCAGGTACTTTACTTCTATTTTTTAATTTAATGTGTCCTGACTAGGTCTTTGTACAAATCAGTACTTATAAAAGATCATCTGTGGTTTTTGATTTTACAGATTCTGATGTCTATTAAACAAACAAACCAAGAAGAATTTACAAATTTTAAAAAAAAAAAAAAAAAACATGAGAGACATTTAGTGAACTTGGAATATCTAGGTAAGAATGTCTTAGACATTATCCAAAAGGATTCTTTATGATAGAAAAGATTGTATTTTATACTTAATCAAACTTAAACATTAAAAGAAACACTGGTAAAGTAAAGAAAATATGGAGACCATATTTGTAAGGCATATGTCTGTTAAATCTGATATGTGGAATAATAAAAAGCTCAGGTTTGAGTAATCAAGGAATGTACATGTAATTGAAATGAACAAAAATATTAAATAGACATTCTCTCATATCTGATCAAAGATATAGTAGATGGGGGTATGGAAATTAACATCAAAATATTTTACCACCTGTTACAAGAGAGTAAATTAAAATGGAATTAAAGAAAGAACTATAATTCACATACATTGTTTTTCAGAATGGCAATAGTTCAATGTCTTTGGAAGAGAGTATTCATCATTCTTTCATGATGCTGAGATGCACTAACCATACAGCCTGACAGTTCTTGCAACTTACACAAGTGAAATTAAAAAAAAAACCCTAAAACAAACACACACAAAACAGAATTTTGCTCATTGAAAATCTTTAGATGAATATTTTTGTAGATTAGTTTGTAATTTCCCCAAACTGGAACCAATCTTTCCCAAAGGGGTGGATGAAGAGATTGTGGTTTATTCACACAATGGAATATGATTCTTGTACTAGTAAATTTCCAATGCTCTACATCAAATGAAAAGTCAGATTTAAATAATGTCAGACTTGACAGTTTTATCTATTAAAGACACCAGATCTTTGCATTGGTTGGAAGAAGATATGGACTATATTTTGCCTTTTGATAAAAAATTATTTGCCATGATTCAGGGGGTCAACACACAACTCTGTGTATGTGAGTTTGTGGACATGTGCATGCAAATATATAAGAAAGCATAAGAAACTTCACACCAAGACAAGTACATTTTATAATGTGTAAATTGTACCTTCATTTTTAAAATATGGAGAGGATAATAATAATAGACATTTACATCATAAATATTTGCTAAAACCAATCATTTAGGAATCATCAGTAGTCATCTATCTGTCTGTCTGTCTATCTACCTACCTACCTATTATTAACTAATTTATTTTTGTATTTTCTTCATCTCTTTCTCCCTTCCTTCCTCCACTCCTTTTCTGTCAAAGGTCCCATTTACTCTAGGTTCACTGGGACTCTGTATAAAAGGATAAGTGACCTTAAATTTCTGATCTTCCAGTTTCTACTTTCCTAGTGCATGGGTCATGGGTATGTGCTTCAGCCCTTGGTTTACATGATGATGGGTACTAAATCCAGATGGATTCCATCATAAATACAGAAGTTTGTATAGACAGGCAAAGACTTTACCAGCTGACCTTCATCCTGTCCCTATAGCTGGTCTTGTTTCTTCTTTTTCCATTATAGCAATCACTCACATAGAAGCCAGAGTCATCCCATACAAATAAAATGTCAAATCATTTGCTTCTCTCCTCAAAACGTTTTAGTACTTTTCCATCACTCTTCAAATAAAGTCTCTAAGCCAAGCTAGGTCATAAACACATCCTATCTGGCCTGTTGTTTCCTGACTTCAACTGTTGCCACTGTCCCCTTCCTTCTCTGGCTCTATCCATAGTGGCCTCCATCTTTCTCTTCAGAGCAAACAATGCCCGCCCTCCCAAAGAACTTTGTACTTGCTAACTCATTGGCATAGAGCAGAATTATCCTCGTGCTTTACAAGATTTATGATCTGTCTCCTTCTCTTGTTTTGTTCAGCTTTTAGGACCTGATTGAGATCTTCCCTGGCTATCACATTTACAACAACTGCCTGCTCTCATCGCTAATAAACTCTCCAGTTCTCTTTATAATCCATTTAATTTCATGAGATGTTTTTCACAGCAACTATGATCTTATAGTTGTATGGTTGTAGGTCTTTCATGAGACTGAGAGCTTTATTTGCTTTCCTGCCATATGTAGAGTTAGAGTGCAGTGTCTAGCACATATTACATTTGATAATCCACATTCACTGCATTCACATATACATATACATGTCCAAATGCATAGCCATGCACACATACAGAGGTATTTATATACATATATATATATATACAGGCACAGGCAGAGACACACACATACATTTATATACACCCATACCCCCACATAGACACGCATATAAACATATACACACATGCATACACATACATCTGTAACACTGCCTTCTTTTGTTACTTTCTTTAAAACTCACCTGATTTCTTTACATGCCTATAATTAAATTAACAGTAGACTGAGCCATTTGAAAATGTGAAATCATCAATATCTGATTATTTTGCTACTAAAAAGCACAAAGTTCAATTAGTTCGAATAATAGTATTTTATAAAAACAGAATATACAAACAAACAGATGTATCAATGTTAAGAGATGAAACATCACTGTGTGAATATTATTAACTATAAATAAAGCCAAGAGGAGACCATGACAGGTTCTGCTTTCCTGTGAAACTTTGGGAGCTAGTAGACAGTAACAGGATACCTGTTTCGTGAGAGATGAGGACCTAAGAAACCCCACTTGGGGAACAAAGGGGACCACAGCACTGAAGATTGAGCTGTGTTTTCCAAAGTCTGTGCTCTCTTTTGAAGTTTTACTTAGGGAAGATCTATGCAGGCTGCAAAAGAAGCCAAAAACAGAGACATGTATAAAGGCCATAGGTGCGTTTTCTAACATATGTACTCTTTATTAATC
This sequence comes from Arvicanthis niloticus, assembly GCF_011762505.2. Classification (NCBI taxonomy): domain Eukaryota; kingdom Metazoa; phylum Chordata; class Mammalia; order Rodentia; family Muridae; genus Arvicanthis; species Arvicanthis niloticus. The sequence goes on from NC_047665.1 coordinate 35,710,153, forward strand.
CAGAGGCATGAGAGGTTTACCTTGCCCCATCCCTGCTCTAGCACAATCACTATTATGAAGTGGAAGGAATATGAATAGCTGATGGCCTCTGTTTATAACACCTGAAATACGTAATCCCGTGGGATGTGACATATGCTGCTTAATTACAGTAGTTATAAGCTATACAAGTCTCACCTTGTACTCTGGCTTCCATGAGGTAGGCTGTACTTTAGCACTGCAGGCTGAGAGCACAGCATTTTCATGAACATAAATTAAGAACACATTGTATTTCTTCTTGAGAGTTTTGAGAATATACTAGCAAAACTAATGAATTGCTCAAGAGTCTCAGGAATGATAAAGCCATCATAAAGAAAGGTTTACAAATCATAAACCATAATTTAAAATAATTTTAATTGATCAATTTTGATGTAAATAACTGTTTTGGAAATTTAGTAGCTTTATTTGAATAAGATGGCTGTAAAACACACATATTTCTCAAAAGTGGGTCCTGAGAAATATAATTATAATAATGCAAAGGGAACTTTCTTGTTTCCTAAGATATCACAATGTCCATGTGTCTGATAAGACATGGGAAATAATAGCACTTTTCTGTGAAGCAATGTCAACAATACAGGGTAAATGCTATGTTTTCTCCTGTGTAGAAAATGTAATGTCCCTTTAGTACTGCAAGTTCAACAGTACTTTGATTCAATTTGCAAATATGGCTGATTGGAAGTACTAAATGTTTCCTTTCTGTTTCTCTAAGCTCCCTTCCCCTCCCTTCACTTTTTTTTCTGTTTTGCTTCCTTCATCTATTCTCTATCCTTCCCTCTTTACTCCTTTCCAACCACCTTACTTTTCTTTCCTCTCCTTTTTGTTCCCTCTCCTCCCATTCCCTTTCTTCACCATCTCTCTTTTCTCCTCCTCTCTCCTTCCATACTCTGCCATTCTATCTCTTTCTCATACATTCTTTCCTATTTTGTTGTAGTTTTAGGAGACAGAGTCTTACAATATAGCAACAAGCTAATAGGAGTGTGGTATTTTGCCCAGGTTGAATTCACACTTGGGTTTCTCCTTTCTCTGCTTCATGAATGCTGGGTTTGCAGGCATCTACTATCATGAATTACCCAAGACTTTATAATTTTAACTCATAAATTATCAAATTTGTTTTCTTAGTGTTTTTAAACTGCATTGTTTTATTATGAATAAATATATGAAAATAGGTCAGTTTATTCAAGTAAATAATAAAGATATAGCGAAACAATGAGAGAATGTGGTGGATTATCCATAAATATGTCAGATATAATAGCCCCTTCCATTTTGGGCTTTGGAATAAGTCTTAGATGATGTGACTATATTGTCTCAGAATCTCTAAACCTAATTATTTTATAATTCCTCAAATGTTTGAATTTTGTAGGTGTGAATCCTTACTTTTACTGTCAATTGAATTATCAGTTTCATAGAGCTTTAATTATGAACATGTTTTTCATATGTGTAGGGTGTTTCCAAGTCTAGTCAAGTTGATAATGAAGGTTACCTACCACAGATCCCTATGTAAAGTTTCTGAGGATTTGGACCTTGGAATTTCTGTTTTAACCATGTATTTCATCTGGAGATCAATATGCATTGGGATATACCCACTGCCAAGGTACAATTTAAAGACTTCTTAAAGTCAACACACCTGCACACTTCTAAAACCACTATTTACTAAATGCTGGCCCCTCAGCGTCACCCTAGAAACACCCAAACTCCTCTTATGGGAGCATTATTGCTTTCTAGAAGTTTTTCTGGAGATTCCAATGTTTTTTTCCAGGATGAACACTACTAAATTAAGCACTAATAGACTTTGATACCAATTTTGCAGTTTTGGCAACATTGTGAGGAATAAGAAATAAACTGTTGTTAAACAATACTCTGCATTGGTAATACAAGAGCATTGTCTAATCTTTATAATAACCATTTAAACAGCTATCACGAATAAGATGCCATACATAGAACTAATATGATTAAAATGAGAGCAGAAGGTGAACCCAGAGGTGTCAACGAATCAGAAAGGGAGATCTGAATATCAGCTCTCACACTGCCTAACTTGAGGAACCTCCAGTCAGATGACTTAGGTATCTCAACAATAAAGTGGAAATCATGATGCCATCTCACTCAATTGTGATAATCACATTATGTGACTGGACACAGTTACTCATTATTGGCCTTATGTCTAGTATTCGTCTGACTTATTCCAGTCTCAACTTTGTCCACCACCAACCATAGTAAGATTATTATCAACTTCTTGCCAGGTCATTACTATGGTGATTGTTTAGTGTTTATGATGAGTACCAGACTGTTGAGACACAAAGAATGGGAGTCAGAGAGAAGAATGATCATAGTTTATACTTTAAGCAGTATACTTATGCCTTTTTTACATTAAGACTAGATTCATTAGTCTCATTGTAGAAGAGTTCATGTAAAAAGACATCCAGAAATTAAAGAACAACATCCAATATCACTTAAAAATCAACCTCTTATACTTGTTTATTATATATGTCTTACTTTTAGTGCAGCAAAGACAGGTAAGAGTATAGAGCTGTGGGTACATGCAAATATGTACGCACTCATGCATACACACATGCACACACATGGACCCACATATTTGTATATACAAATACACAAATGCATACACACATGCAATTTAAATGTGCAGTCTTTATCAATGTTTAAAGAAACTGGGTTAATTAGAATATCATGAACATTCTTCTTCTGCTCCTCTGAGAACAGACCTACTCACAAGGGAAAAAAATTCTAGCCATATTCTAAGTTGGAGAAATAACATGATGTCACTGTTGTTTTTTGGATTAGCAAACAAAAGCTGGATCCAAAATACTCTAACATGGAGCCAGACAATTGAGATGACATTGTTAGGGACTTTCCATTGCAGCCCAGGCACACTCTCTCTGAACACAGGACTTCCCAGTGAGACCTGTGTCACCTCATTTAACCCACTCTTTTTGAATAGACTATACTAGTAAAAAAAAAAAAATGAAGAAATGACAGTGTTTAAAGCTCTTGTTTGGTAGGCATTTTCTTCTCTGGATTCTAATGTTGAGGAAGAAGAACATTACTTAATAAATCACTAAGTTTTAGGAGTTCTAAATGAAGACAGTATATTTGTCAAAAGATCTTCTCTGCCTCTTGACTCTGACACTTAATTCTATCAATTCTTTAGGCTTTCTCTGTCTCCAGGGTAAAATATTTCTGTTCTCGCAACTTTTCTGTGAGATTTAACTTCAGAGGCAAGGACAAGGTTAAAAGCTGAGGCTGGTACAAGCGATTGGCTGTCTCACACAGCTGTATGGACAACTGTCTGCTTTTAGAGCTCTGAGGTTATGTGTGTGTAGAAGCACGAGCTTCCTACTGAAGTCAGAGAACTGTGAAATAAATACAGATAGCAATAGCCATACACATGGAGCCTTAAGATATTGTCAATTTTAATTTCATTCATCTGAATTTATTAAACTTTTTGGTTCTTAATCTTTATTATATTATTCTAGTAGACTAAATTCTAAGAAACTTTGTCTCAAGTATTTATTTTTTAATGATCTTTGATAGATAATATTTATCATTAAATACAAATTGTCATTCAGAACCATTAAAAAAACATTTGAATAGGGCTTTGAAAAAATTAATAGAATTACCTACCTATATTATTCAATCCGTCTTTCAACACAGAACAAAATTATACTAATCTATTGAAAAATTCTACTTTAAAATGTCCAGGTAAATTTCCTACTCACTTTGCCTTGAGGAGTTGATGAGAATATATGGTATCAGAACAGAGATGTAAACATTATGTAGAGAAATAAAGAAGCTTTCAAATATCAGGTGTTAGGATGGAGTTGGTGCTTCCTGAGGAGTCTAGCATGGCAGACTTCATATAGAAATGTGAGGTCATATACTGAATTTTCAGTGTAATAAAATTTTTAATTTTAGTAAATATAACTTATTCCCAGAGCCATGTTAGATATATTTATGACACAATTAAAGAATGTACTTTGTTCCTTTTTTGGAACATTTTACTTACTAATTTGTAGATCCTCATGGGGTGTTGAGGGAAAGTCAAGTTGATTGTGAAACATTTGAAACCAGGAATGTATGTAACTCTTTAGAGATAGAATTTGTGATAGTACTTATAAAATTCTGTCTTCTGGCTATAGGATGGCTCAGTAGGTAAAATTTCTGGCTTTGAAAGTGCAAAGGCCTGAAATTAGATCCCCAAAGCCCATGTAAAGCTGGGTACATGTCTGTAATCCCAGCATTTCTGTGGTGAGATGAGAGAGAAGGGATAGCAAAAAACTTCCTGTAAGCATTCTAGTTAGTTTGCCTGGGCACACTTAGATGGTTATGTTTCAGAGAATATTAAGAAAACAATCATGCAAGCTTTCTTTGCTTGCCTAAACTATTAGAATTATAAGACTGTAGACCATGGCATTTCTGTTAAGGAGGAAAGCCATCATTCCTTCCTGTCATGGTGCTCTTTATGTATTTTAGAGATACTCTAGCACTTAATTCTTCCTAAAACATTATTAAGTAGATAATGGTGGTAAAGACCAACACCCAAGGCTGTTCTTTTACCTCCATGCCTCCATATCTGCATCCATTCATGAATACACACACATGCACAGCCTTGCGCACATGCACCTACTCAAACACACACATACACACATTCACATGTGTCTCCCCATACACATACACACTCCACAGGTAGGTTTTCTTAAGTAGAAATTTAGTGATAGCTTCTTGACAAAGTAATATTTTGTGGAGTGAGAGTGTCTCTGTATTACAGGATATATAGACAGGTACCACCATCATCTAACCAGGTTTAGAAATTAAAAGACCAGGCAAATGTCTCCTTGGAGTGTGTTTTGTAGAAAGGGCATAATTTCTGCAGTTGAGAGTTGAAGTTGATATTTTTAAATTTAATCTCTTCAGCAATTTTGTGATGAATAAAAATGAACCATAAAGATTCACAATTAGTTATATCCTGTTAAAGATCTGAAATTTCTTATAGCAAGAATTTAAACCAATCTTCCTTGTTTAATTTAATATTTCTCAAATATTTTGACTACATAATCATAATCATGGTGATAGCTATTTAAAATTTTAGTACTTTGTTTTAAAACACATTGAAACATCCTGTAAAACTGACTGTTTATATAAACATTTGCTTCAGTCATGACACACAGTCCAAGCTTTACAGTTTTATTAAGTGTCTGATGTACTTCTTCTTCTTTATGTTTCATTTAAGATTCAGAACATTGGTGCAAGCTGATGAAGTGGGTTTCACTTATTTATTTGTTTATTTTAAACTTATACTAGTCTACAGAATTTCTTAGCAGGCATTCATCATTTATTTTGGAAGAAGAGATACTAGAATCATACCTGTTTTGTGAATCCTCACGCAAAATCTTGAGATTGTGAGTATCTTCTCTAAAGAATTGCTACTGCAAAATGGGAGAAGAGCCCTAAACCTCATTCTCAGAGTACACATGACTACTTGCTTCCTCACTTGTCAATTGTAGAAGAAGCTACCTTCTCCTGAGAAAAGGCTATACACTTAGGATGAAAGTCTCTGCTTCCCTCACCTGGAGAGGTGATTAATGTTATATACTCAATTTTAATCCATTTTATGAATATATGATCAAGTAACTGACTCAGTTACCAGCAAAAATCCAGGTCTGTATTGCAGGTTCTGACTCTTTTGTAAGTATCTTAAGAAACCATTTAATTCAACCCACTAGAGAGAGAGAGAGAGAGAAAGAGAGAGAGAGAGATGGAGCTCTTCAAAACAATACTTAGGGCAGTACGCAGTCTTTGGTGGCACCCAAGAATGAATTCATGAATAGACAGTCATGTGCAGATGCCATGAAATGCCTGTGCTACAATAGCCCTATTGTCACATGGAAAAGTCACCTGCATAGGATGTTAACACATGGAAAAATACAGAGTCAGAAATCTCCAGAGTTACAGAGTAGAGTCCCAGTCCAACTACCTAAAGCCTGGTCTACCACTTACCATTTTCAGCCTCCAAACAATAGTTCCTTTATTGTTTTGCCAATGTTGTGTTTAGGTTTCAGTTTATTGAAACAGAAACTACTCTTAGTAATATACCTGAACAGAGATTTCAAACAAGTGTCATATTATTTCACACATTTGCTAGCTTGGTGAAAAACAAGACATTTCATTTAAATTTGTTTTATAAAATTTTAAACTACAGTGTATTCACATATCAGCCCCTAATATATCTTGAAAACTTAACCTACAACTCAAAAGTCAAAATGAGAGAAAATTTGAATGATATGACAGGTACAACTAGCATGGTAATTAAAAAAATAAATAAAGGCACCAGCAAACCAGCTGAGTTCAAGATGTGAAAACTATATGAAGTGAATGGTAGCTTCCTAAAGGATAAAAGTCAACCAAAACAAAGAATTGAGTGGCAGGATACTTGAGAAATCTATCAGCGATGGTAAGGGAACTGAGGTATCCACAGCTGTATTGGTAAGTAGAGTAAAGTGCTGTTCAGTCATGTATTTTACTCAGGAGAAACTAGAAATATGAGAATGATAAAAATCAGTCAAAAGAAATTGAAACTTTTTTTTTCATTTTCTCCACAGATGGACTTTTTTTCAAGAATTCTCTTTTAATCCAACTTTAGAGATCTATTTCAGGGAAGAGAACAATTTTTTGGTGTCCATAGTTAATGATTTCTATCACATGGCCAGCTTGGGTTCTTCTAAGACCATACAAATTTTTTACATTAGACAACAAAGAGTGATTCTTTCAAGACTTTACCAGGCACGATCTTTATAAGAAGTATCTAAATGATCACTGGCTCTCAGAGAGAGTGATTAATCCTTGCATCAGCATAATTTTTAATCCAGCTTCCCTTAGTAATAAAAGATCTTTCTGGGGGCTGCTAATTACGTTGTTATTAGAAATAAGTTTTGTTTCTAAGGGAATGAGGAAGGTCTCAAGTAAGCTGCATGAAGATTGGACAACATGGATGGATACCTTTGAAACAGAGTTCTAAAAAGAAAGACATCCTCAGATTTCATGGTACTTCCAGAAATTTCCACAGCAATATTGAAGGGCTTTTAATGTACCCCTTACTGTGATAACATGACCCAAATATTCTCCACATGCTTGCTTTTAACATATTTTGGAAAAACTCATCTTTCACTGTATGCATTTTCTCCCCCCAACTGGCTGCTTACTCACAATTTCTGCTACCTCATAACTTTGGCAAAGATCTCTTTCTCTCCAGCTGATATCTGCATCAGAAACTCTGGTTCCTGCTGCTTAATGACTCATAATCTTACAATTTCCTTTGTCTGATTCTCAAGGGAGCTCAGTTCACTAATCAGACACTTCTTTTGCCATCAATTTTCTCACCAGGTTTGGGACTGGCTGCTTTAAATCCCAATGTCCACACTTTGGTCCAAAGATGCCTACATGGGATGAAAACTGCTTGAGTAAGGTTTTTATGAAGTAATTTATTTTAATAAGATAAGCATGCATGTATATGAGAAGACATGGTGTATGATGTCTAATATAGCTGAGTCTACAACAAGCTGCCTATATTCAACCACACATCTAAACTGACCCCCCTGGTGACATGTTTCATCTATCATATGCATTGGAGATGCGCTGACACCTTAATAGAATGTGAATAACCTTGTGACAGCTCTATATATTTTCTCTAGAGACAATGTGGATAGGTCACATCAACTGTTGCTGAGGTCTTGAAATATACTACTCAATGGTTTTCAAGACCATTGGTCTAAAGTTAGCCTATCGTCTCACTATAGAACTTTACAAGATTGTCTTAATTTCTTTATTCTTTACCTTTCTAATTATAGAAAGTTTGTTTCACTGGCCTTATATAGTTTTGGGGAGAATTAAATGATACTATAAATCTAAAAATATTCAAAGAGTGGTTTAGTCAGGAAGAACGACTTTCTCATTATGAGTGGAAGTCTTACATGAGAATGAGCCTTATACTGAGGAATTCATAGTAGAAAAAATACCTGTCTATTTTACTTAGGATCAGTGAGGTTGGTGTAGGGGGTTACATTTGACAACAGAAAGATAAGTGACTACCCTAGTGGTGAAGCAGCAAGGCCTATATTATGGATCATCTTCACTTGGTTGTGATTACATTTCATTAGTCTAGTAGTGGTCATGACAACCTCTGATGTGTGAAGAAGAGGAAAGAGGCTTATATTCTACAACCAAGCAAAGTCTGAGAATTTCTCTTTGGCCAGGAAGGTAGGGAACGTGAGTTGGAGTGATATAAATTTTTTAGGTCAGGCTTGGGGAAGAGTAATTGAATTATCTCTGTCTTTCCTTGAGGACAGGACAAGAGAAGGTCAGAGAGAGACATGGACTTGGAGACTATATGTTATCGTCCTGATCTTCAATTTGAAAAACTCATTGTAATAAAATGCTGCCTTCTCCCGAGTCATGGTCAATTCGTCAACACATATCTGGCATATACAGTGAAATTATTTTAAATACTGACACTGGAAACTATTTTTGCTTTTGTTTTATCTTCTTTCTAAACTAAAAATTATACAATTGGCCACTACTAGACAGCCGATATATAACAGTGGTATCATATACATTTGTCACACAGGTGACATTTATAAAAGAGAGAAATGCCCAGGGCATGAGCCATTTATTTGTTCTGGATAGATTTTTTTGGGATAGTTCACTAACCTTGAAGCCTATGTACCCCTGGCTGATACTCTAAGACCATTTGGTCAGGAATAATAACTGAGGCTGATAGTTTTGTATCACATGCTTTTGCAACAAACACAGTTCTGATATTTTGGTGCCCCAAAAATCACTGTTTGTGATTTTATGGGGTACAATGTAAAATATAAGTTTTCAGGATGCCATTACAGGCTCAAAGCCACTGTAATATCTAGGCAATTCTAATTGCCCCATCAGTTTTATTTATTTGAACCCCATTTTGACACTAGGGTGTGTTCTTCTAAAAGTCTTTTTGTATACCTAATGCTGCCCCATCTGCTTCTCAAGGTAGAGAAGACATGGTGTCTTTTGTTTGCTTGCTTGCTTGCTTGCTTGCTTGCTTGCTTGCTTGCTTGCTTGCTTGCTTGTTTGTTTGAATTCTCATTCTCCCATAGTGCCAGCAAGCCACAATCTCTAGAATCCTAACATTGTCTTGTGACTTCTGACTTAGTGCCTCCTACCTTCACTTTCACAAGGCCTAACAACTACTACTGTCTCTTGGTACTTTTCACTTAAAATGCCAGAGAAAATGGATTGCATTGACATAGCTTACTATGGCAAGGTTTCTGTTCAGCTGATAGGTTGACTACAGCTGGACAGAAATACAGAATTAATTCTTATAATTACTTATCTTTTCCACCAAATGGTTGTAAATCAGACTGTTTGGAAATGTGTGTTTGTGTGTTTATATGCAAAGTCCAATAAAGATAAAATATGACAGGGTTTAATGGTTAAGCTTACTTGTACCCATGTAATAAGCCCCTGTTTGTGTGACCTAAATAATATGAGCTTCCACTACCACAGTTACTGTTAGAGGAGGAACAGTGGAGAAAGACAATTATACTTACTTATAGGTCTGCAGTTAAGAACGCAATTGTCAGGACAGACTAACCACAGGCATCATCTCCATATGGTAGTAGAGAATTAAAACATAAGTGATACAGAACTTTGGCATCTTTTGTTTAATTGTTGCCAAGATGCCAGGGTTCCTATGTGACTGAATCCACCTACCCGATGTCTACATAAAGCCTGAAAGCAAGTTGGCTTTGTCAGAAATTTGTTGCCTCTCATCTTCTGAAAAAAATTGTTTTGTTTCTAGTCACATGCTATATCTTTAGATTCTCTTTTCCTATATCACATGAAGCTGGGTTTGCTGTAAAGGGGACCTACTGCTGTCCAGTGGTTACCTAGAACCAAGATAAAAACAGACATTTCTGCTATCATTTTGTTTCTGCCATCTTTGCTTAGAATATTAGGTCTAAGCTCTGTGTCAATTCTGTTTCTAAACATGTTAATCACTTATGAGATATATAAATGCTGACCAAACAAAGTTGAATAGACCGTACTTGAAAACATACCTAGAGAGATCTAAAATCTCCTCACTGGGCTCTGCCTTGAAGATATCCTTTGCCCACCCTAATAACTTCACAGGCTAGTTAGCAAATGAACTAACCAGCACCAGCTACGGAACGGATTTGCCACATTCCCAATAGGCTTTCCCTCTTCAGTATATGACCAAGGGATTGTCTTTTATGTGTCTCTACATTCAATGAGTTGGGAAATGACCATTAGCACCTTAGGGCTGATCCTGTAAAGGGGATGTACAACTCCAGCTTCTCCAGTGAGAGTGAGTGTACTTTCTAGTTTCCAGGGGTTGAGCAACCCTACTATACAAACCCTGTCCTGATACTCTGCCCCATTATAAGCTCAAAAGCAACAGAATTAGCTCACGATGAATTCAAAGCTCTGAAACTTTGAGCCAAAATAATCATTTTATTCCTTCAAGCTGATTTTCCTTTCTTTGCTACAGAATCATCAATATGTCCTACATATTAAGCTTAGAAAATTCAGTTTGGCCTTCTAAACATCAGGTACAGGCTACTGGAAATGCAATCCTGTAAATTACCCTATGCTCATATAAAGATGCTCTGATGAGCTCTTGGGATGGCTCAGATATTAAAATCATGCACTGTCCTTCAGAGTACCCATGTTTGCTTCACAGCACCCATACTGAGCGTCTCATAGCTCCATATAACTCCACCTCCAGGGGAGTTGACAGCTCTGGCTTCGTGAAAGACCAGCACTCACATGCATACATGTACACACAGATACAAACACACATACATAATTTTAAAGATAATAAAATGAATCTTTCAAACAAAATAAAAGAAACAAACAAAACAAAAACAAACAAAATTTTAATACTCTTGTCAGGACAGATTATTGTCCAATGTGTTTGTTCTTAAATGATTGTGCCTTTCGCTTACAGATTTGCTTTGGGAAATTAACAACAACATTATTTCATATTATTGATATATAAACTCTACCTTTAAAACTAGCATTGCAGCACTAATCACTGACAAGGGTGGGGCAAAACAAGAATAGTTAAACATGTATGTCTATGGAATAATTTATGAGACAATTTTTTGTGTTTATATAATTTCAGGCTGAAAAGTATGAAGGTTACGAGTGTAACCTACCACTGTCAGATTATATCTGAGGCTTGATATACAGTAGAAAATTCATACTGTGTATCAAACATTTGATTGAAAGCCCTTGCTTTAGAAGGTAACAGTCCTAAAGGTTAATGTTATTTGGGCAAACAAGCATCTTACCCAATTGCCTTGTTAAAATTTATGCTATGTCCATAGATTGGTGTTACCCTAAACCTTGACTAGGGAGAGTCTTCTGCAGTGGATAGTAGCTTGATCTGAGATTCTTAGCTGGTAAAGGAACTGAGAAGTGACTGTTGAATATTCAGCCCTACGTGGGACATCTACATCAATCACCCTATGCTCTTGCTGGATGTCAGGAAGTGTGGGGAAGAAATCTCGCAGGCCAGCCAGCAGAGTGTCCCACATTGGTACAGCAGCTGCGGGCTGGCAGGGGGCAGCTCAAGTTTCCAAAGGCTGGGAACCTGGCAGTGGCAGATCAGGCGACATGTAGAGTCCGGTTTTCCAAAGCTTTTATTGTTCATGGAAATGGATGTAGGTGGTACATGCTTCCCCCTCCAAAGGCCAGGGGAGCCTAATTTTATAGGGAGGGGAAAGGGGGCGGGAATAACTTAATTAGCCACGCCCCTGGCCCTTAGATAACTCATTAATATTTAAATCTCTGGAGGTGGAGACCTCTGTGTTACCTGATTGAAGGTTGCAGGTTAAATGGAGTTACCTTGTCCAAGGCCCAACAAGGGAGCATAAAGGAAGAGGTGGCAGAGAAAACAAAAAAAGCTGAAGGTTGAAGAAGCAGGGAGAAATGTTGTCTTCTGGGCATCATGATGTTGAACAGCATTATAGCTGTAGTTATCTGCATAGGATGAAACCAACTGCTCTGTTAACATTATTGTAGACAGCACTGATTGGTCACAGTGGACTGTTCAAAACAAACAAACAAACAAACAAGGACATAAGGATATGAGGTTTGCAGAGAGATGTGTTGGGAGGTATCTAGTCTAAAGTGGGTGGAAGGAAAGCTGGGTGGATATTATCAGGGTGCATATGTGTGATACTGTCAAAGAATAAATAAATTTAGAAAATAATATTACTTAAAAGAAGACTGAAACAAATTAATAGGACATAAAGAGTATTATACAAAATAGATTAATAATACTTTAGGAAAGTCTTGTCCCCCCAAAATGGTGTGTGAAATATACAGAATACACATGATAAACATCATAGAGAGATATACCCTGTTTTTTTTTTCAGCTGAAATATTTGGAGTTAAAATGTTTTGAAGGATTATTTCGACTTTTATATATTTGCATATATAAATGAGATATCATGGGGAGGAGAGAAAAGATAAGCATGACATTCATTTATCTGTCACCACACCTTATCAGTGTAGGTTAAAGACAACTTTACACAGGAGATGAGGTGTGAAATTTTCCAGTTAAGCATGGCTTTATTATGGTGGGTTACTGAAGTGTGTCAGATTTGGGAGCAGTTTGAGTTTGGATTAGAGAGGCCCAAAGTTACCACGTTATTGTAATCTTCCCCTTTCTACCTATTTTCTGCTCATCATCCCTCACTTACCAATATGGATTTGTCCCTAAGAAACTTATTCCTGCATCAAAGGCCATTAAATGAAATCCCATTGCTATTATCTTGATCGGGTAAAGTATGCATGAATTTCCAAACAAACTTTACTGACAAAAAGTGTTTTATTGGCAAAAGTACAGGAAAGTAATACATAGCAGCACAGAAGTAAGTATATACCCTGTGAATTAAATATCATGTAGGAGGGCTTATTTGAACCCCTAAGGAGCAAGAAGCCTCCTGCTAGTGAGTAGGTGGTAGGAGAGAACCACGATACAACAGGATTTCTATCTATATCACATTCTTTGTAAGATTTTTTGACCTGTCTGGTCTCATGATTGTCTTCTATTTGAAGTTTCCTTAGAAAGGAAGCTGCTTATGTACATAAAAGCACCTTGAAGATGAGTTATTTCAGGCACAAAATAGTGCAGAGGCTAAAGATACCTAGAAGCAAATGCTATCTCTCAGTCTTGCATCCTAGCAAAGCTGTTTACAGAAAAATATCATAATTTCTTTGTCAAAAGCTTTATAGGGTTCAAATTCACTTCATGAGTTCTCGAGCAAAACATATTTTTAAAGGAACCCTCCTTTTTCTTTTTAACGTTTGTACATGTACATGTATGTATGGACCTTGGTACTTGTACAGGTAAGAAGACAGCTTAAAGAAACTGGTAACTGGTTCTCCCCTTTCATATTGCAATCAGAACTCAAGTACTCAGTCTTGCTAGTCAGTTCCTTTACCAGAGGAGGTATTTCCTTGACCTCTAAAACATATTTCATGATTTTTGCTGTTTTCTAGTTTGCCTTTTTTGTGTGTGTGTTTGTTTGATTGGATTTAGTTTGATATAATTGCATATATTTGGGATCTGTTCCCACTTCGAAGTCGAGGTTATCCTCTAACTATATAAACCAGGCTGGTCTCAAATTCATGGCAATCTTTCTGCTTTATCTTGTTAAGTGCCATGATTACAGGCATGAGTCACCATAAATGGATAAGGCTCATTCATTATTAAAATGTTAAATAAAAGTAAGTTGTCTCTATTTAAAGTTTGCACTCCAATATGTTACAGTGCATAGGTGTGTGTGTGTGTGTATGTGGTGTGTGTGTGTGTATTTGTGTGTCTGTGTGTGTGTGTATAACATAATGGTTAGAGTCAAGAAAATTAACTTATCTTTTCACCTACTTGAAAGTTTTTTTCATTGATAAGATGAAATCAGCTATAATTTATTCAACTATCAGTTGCCTCTGACTACCTACACTCATCATGTTATATATAAAAAAAACTAGAATTCTTCTGTCTACATTACTTAAGGTTCTACTCTAGCCCCACTGACTGTCTCTCCTTAAATAGAAGCATTATGTTCAAGGTTTCTGTTTGTAGTATTTGTCCATAGAAAAATCCTTTTGTTATTAAAAGAAAACATGGGAAATAGTTTTTTTAAGAGTGGTTGATACTGAATTGTTCTTTGGAGTTAAGGGTTCCAATTTAATGATTTGTGTGCAGGGACTTTAGGGTGATTGTTAGTTAAAGATGTTCACAGAATTAGATAACATAGTGGTCTCTGCCCTCCCAGCAGCCCTACTGGGGAAACAAACCAGTGCTCATGTAAACTCAACAGCAGCTATGAGAAAAATGGCCACAGGCAAACCCTGTGGTCATTTGGTGGGGTACTGTAGAAATTAAGTAAATTTTTTGAAGGTTCATGATCTCAGATTAAGAGCATCTGAAGGAAGCTGGAGTCAGCAACTTGGAAATAGATTCAAGTGGAAATGATACTTCTAAGTTCTACAGGCTTCATATGATGGAGCATTGATTAGAAATATGAGAAACTTCCTTAGGGAGAGAGCATTTCTGGGAAGTTTCCGACTAAAAGTTTTATCAAGTTAATCAGTGAAGACTTTGCTGAGTGCTCACACAGTGTACAGCATCCTCACATAGTGTGATGACTGCTCACACAGTGTGCTGAGTGCTCAAACAGTGTGCATAGTACTCACACAAGTGTGGTGAGTGCTCACACAATGTACTGAGTGCTCACACAGTGTACTGAGTGCTCACACAGTGTACTGAGTGCTCACACACTATGCTGAATGCTCACACAATGTGCAGAGTAACTCACACAATGTGTTGAGTATTCACACCATGTGCTGAGTACTTCTGCAGTGCAAGACACTTAGTCAGTACAGGAGGAAAGAGTTAAAATTTGTTTGCACTCGCCTTTAACACAGTTTAATTACATCATTAACTAACTCTGGACTTTCTAGATATCCTGTAGTCTAGAAGTAAATCTTTTGAATGCTACATTCTTTGATGTAGGCATCCAATAGCTTTTCTCTGCATATTTTCTCCTGTCCAGGTCTGCTTAAAGATTTCTTCCCTGTGCACTTGACTAGGATGTTTGATACTAACCAGGAATGCAGCTTAAAAACTAGGTGGCAGGGTTTGGATTCAATACATCTTTTATCTCCCTCTATTTTATTTCATTGCATTTGATGAAAATAAGATTAGTGTTGATTACATACTTGCAAAAGGCTTCTGTTAGTAGAAAATGCAGATGCTGTTTTGAATTTCAACCATTTGATTTTACAGAGATATAATGAGATATAATGAAAAAGAGAATCAATGAGTAATTGAGAGCTTTGGTGGTTCAATATTATGATGCACATTAAATTAACTGGCTATGTTTTATGATCTAGCCTGACATGTTCAATACAATCAAAAAAAAAAAAAAAAAAGCCAGCAACAACAACCAAAAACCCCAAAGTCCAGGTAGATGGCTCAACAACTGAAGACACTTACTGCTAAGTCTGATGACCTGATTTTGGTCCCTAGAACCCACACAAGTTGTTCTTTGGTCTCCATATGTGAATCAAGGCTTGTGCAGCCCACCAACAAATGCAAGATAAAATAAATACAATTTAAAAGTTGAAGTATTTAATAGTGTATATATATTCAGTGTTATATTAGTTGACTTTTTTTTTCTTTCATGAAACACCTAATAGAACATGGGAAGGAAGGAAGGAAGGAAGGAAGGAAGGAAGGAAGGAAGGAAGGAAGGAAGGAAAGAAGGAAGGAAGGAAAGAAGGAAGGGAGGGAGGAAAGAGGGAAGGAAGGAAGGAAAGAAAGAAGGAAGGAAGGAAAGAAGGAAGGAAGGAAGGAAGGAAGGAAAGAAGGAAGGAAGGAAGGAAGGAAAGAAGGAAGGAAGGAAAGAAGGAAGGGAGGGAGGAAAGAAGGAAGGAAGGAAGGAAAGAAAGAAGGAAGGAAGGAAAGAAGGAAGGAAGGAAGGAAAGAAAGAAGGAAGGAAAGAAGGAAGGAAGGAAGGAAGGAAGGAAGGAAAGAAGGAAGGAAGGAAAGAAGGAAGGGAGGGAGGAAAGAAGGAAGGAAGGAAGGAAGGAAAGAAAGAAGGAAGGAAGGAAAGAAGGAAGGAAGGAAGGAAGGAAGGAAGGAAGGAAAGAAGGAAGGGTTTATTTTGGCTCACAGTTTACTCATGACAGAGACTATATGGTGGCAAGTAAATGAGACAGATAGATACATTACTGTGTAGCATAATGGAGATAGTCATGGGACCAGGCTGTAAATACCCAGTGCTCCTCCCAGATGACTCACTACCTCCAGTGCAGCTCCAACCTCCTAGAGCTTCCCAAACCTAGATCAGCTGAGGACCTAGTATTTAAAAAGAACAGTAGTTCCTAGAATTCTTTCCACTACAAGTCATCTTCCCGTTTTGTTACCTTTTCAACTTTAGAATGAACTTATTGCCATTGCTGCTGGGGACCTGTGTTCTGTGGAGCCCTCTCTCCTTTCCTTAGGCATCAATTTGTCTGCTTCACACTACTCAATACCCTGTTGTTCTGGTAATATTGATATAAGGGTGAATGACACTCTTTTGAGCTGTAGCTGGTTCTTTCTGTATAAAATGGAGTTACTTACTCTTTCAGGGACTTGCTCTCAGCTCTAGCCATGCAAATGTCATTATGTGAACTTTTACTATTTATGTTCTTACAGGGGGATCAGAAGTCACTAGAGATATAAACATAACATTTTAGATAGGTAGACTAGGTTTGAGTGTAAAAGTGAGATCTCTCCTGCTGTTTGGTATAGCTAAAGAGCCCTGATGGGTTTCCACACAAGAGACATGGGGACAATAACCAGAATTTCATGGGAAATGACACTCCTCTAAGTAATTCAACTGCTGTGACATTGTCCTATAAAACTGAGCTCCAGCGTCCCAAGCCATCAAAGCCGTAAGATTAATTTCCCTCCAGTTGGCTGCCATTCTGGCCTTTCTGCTTCAGCTACAGCAGTGAAAGCAGATGCATCCCACAGGATCAACACATAATCGGGCCCCGTTAGATCACAGCTTTAAATATGCTTTGCTTTTCCTAATTTTTTTCTAACTTTTTCTTTTTACATGTGTTTTCTTTTCTTGGCTTACTTATAGAATGAACATGTTTGAGAGGAAAACAAAAAACATAAGGCCATCTAAGGTTGTTTTTGAAGAATCAGTGCAATTGTATGACACTGATTTTGACTGCGAAGGCAAGCACGACAGGAGTGCTGACAAGGTTTTCTGTAAGTTTCCTTTGCAGTGATGATTTCCATCCCTAGTGGAAATGTTGAGAACACTGAACTGCATTTGCATTTTTTCCTATTGTTCCTGCTTTCCTTTTAATTTCTGACCTGCTTCATCTTGTAAGTCAGATTGTACCAATGAAATATTGACCACAGTAACTTGTTAGAGATCTGCAATAAAAAAAAAAATTATGACTTTGGCTAAAGATGTATGGAAATGTTGAGGCTGAGTTAGAGCAAAACAATGGGTGCATGGGGCAGGAGGAAACTGCCTGCAGGCTGGGTCTAGAACAGTTCTTCCAGTCATGTTATTGGGGGTGAGTTAATACATGAGATAAAACCAACATTTTTTTTTAAAGTCTCAAAATAGATAATCAGAGTTAAGTTAAAACTTAACTGATGATAAATACTCACAGACAAGTTGCCAATAGATAAAAACATGGTAAGTCTTTGAAAGTTACTATGTTTTACATCACTATCTGAAGGGAAAGATCATTTGCCTCTGGAAGTCAAGATCTATCAGCGGTATTGAAAATGTCCATTTCTTAGAAGAATGAAGGACTTCTATGTAATGGAAATGTGCAGATCCATCTTCAAGCTCTTGGCCATGTTCACCAAAACTATAAATACCAGCATAAGGAATATGTTTCTGTCCATGTACAGAAATAAGAATATATATTTAAAATTTATGGCAGCTTTAGTGATGCACAATTGTAATTCCAGTACTTGGGAGGTTGACACAGGAGCATTCCATATTTGAGGTCACTAAATAAATAAATAAATCCATTCTACTGCTTAAGATAATATTTAAGCTTCTTAAAATAATTATAGATACATATGTGTGATTGGCGTTCAGTTCTTATAAGTAGTTTATATAATTTAAATATTTCTTTTTTCTTTTCTTTTGCTTTCTCTTCTTTTCTTTCTTCAACTAGGTCTCACTATATAGCCTAACTGTCTTGGAGCTTGTGATGTAGATCAACCTGTCCTCATACTCAGAGATCCATTTGCCTCTGACTTCTTAGTCTTAACTTTTAAGATCCCCTTTTCATTATGTTGATGAAGACAGTTTCTCTAAAATACAATCAAGAGAAATAAATTTAGAGAAGAGAGTAACAGTAAATTTAGCAAATGAAATATCCTCTTACGCCCCCACATACATGCTTTAAATTCCCTCATAATTACAACAGTGGAGTGTATGTGTGTGTGTGTGTATTTCTGTCTGTCTGTCTGTTTGTCTGTCTGTCTGTGTCTCTGTCCCTCTCTTTCCCTCTCTCTCTTCTCCCTCTCTCTTTGTGTGTGTGTGTGTGTGTGAGAGTGTGTGTGTGTGTGTGTGTGTGTGAGAGTGTGTGTGTGTGTGTACAATCATTACTCATCATTTTTAGAACTACAAAAGTAATAAATTAATAAACCCAGATTTGTTCCTAAGGTTTCACCCATTTATCTAGGAAAATGATATTATTTATATCCTTTAAAAGGCTCATGCCTAAACGCAGAGTAAATTCTAGAACTCCTTTTCATCTAGTGCTTATATTCTTAGTGGCACAACAACCCGCAATTAGTTAGCACACAAACGGCCAAAGAAAGCAATATAAAGGAAACAGCAGGTCTGAAAATTAACAATGAATCTACTTCTATAAAACTTTCCATTCAGTGCTTTGCTCTATGGGCATACAGGATATTGAAATCTCGAGGGTGGGGGAGTATTCTGTGCACATTGGGACAGAACATCCATGATAACAGAGGCCAAGTTAGAGTTCTGACTCTACCATGGAGTGTGAATTCTGAAGCATCGTTTAACCATGTCCATGGTCTTCAGTCAGGCTGATAAGAGTTTTTGATTCAAGAAAATTCTTCTTTGCCCCCTTTCTGTCTGAAACCCTGCAGTCTACTTGGTGATCCTCTGTTCCATATGCTAAAAAGGTCACTGTGTCCTTCTGTTGATCTTGAAATCAGCCTTCTACATCTGAACCTTCTCATTTTGCAATGGATTGATTAGGGCCTTGGAAAAGTCATACCAGTTGAGACATTTGTTTCATTGTCTACTTCCTACTTTGCCCTTTTCTAACTGTTAGTTTTGGCTCATAAATTAAATTACCTAGCTTTTAATTTTTCACATTTCCTACAACTTATTCTGAAGTAAATAAAATCAGAGAACTCTTTTAAGTTCTGTGTCTTGCTTTTGACATTTTATTTTTTGTTTTCCTTGTCACACAAATGTCGCCTCTTTTTGTGCGTGTGTGTGTGTGTGGGTGTAAGAGAGACAGAGAGACAGACAGAGAGATAGACAGAGACAGAGAGACAGAGAGAGACAGAGACCGAGAGACAGAGAGAGACAGAGAGATAGACAGAGACAGAGAGAGACAGAGACAGAGAGACAGAGAGAGATGGAGACAGAGAAAGACAGAGAGAGAGAGAGAGAGAGAGAGAGAGAGAGAGAGAGAGAGAGAGAGAGTTTGGTGGGTAGTGCTGAGCAGCCAGAAGCATAGCTCAGTGTGATTAAGTAATCATAGAACTCTCTGCCAAATTCATTTATCAAAGTTGTTCTTAACATCTAAAACTTAAACCCATGCAGCCCACATATTTTGCCCAACTCACTTCCTTCTTCCTCCCCCCCCCATACCTGTAAATGCATTGCATTCCAAGGTAACAGCCTCAGTAAAACAAGACTTATTCTAATTAGAATGAATATCATGTTTCATTATACAGCCTTAAAAATAACTCTTTACAGAAACATACATTCTCAACAGCATTTTTAATAAGACTTCTGGAAATTCCAGGAGCCTAAAGAAAGCTCACAGTGGCCACATGCGCATGCCTTTGACAATGAAAACCAGCAAAGTTTTCCTTGTATTTATGGGGATGGGATTCCTTTCTCTAAGTTTACAAAGAATCTCTCCCCTGTGGCTCCTTTCTCTGTCTAAACTTCTTCACATATCAATAGCCACAGAAAATGCAGAGTGTAATGAAAAGAAGCCAATCTGTAATAAGCCAGCATTGATCTCCACCCCCTTTCACTCCACTGTATCTTTCTTTTCCTTATACATCATTTCTTTGGTACAATTCAATTCACATGTATGTGAAGACATTCCTCTTTATCTTGTGAATGATTCTATCTTTTTAATTGGGAAGGAGGCTGGCTTGAATACATCCGTAGGTGGCTTTCCCCAATGATGAAATGGTGAGAGATTTATGATCTTGAAGGAAGTCCTGTCCACACAGTTGGTGAATCCCTGTTTCTCCAGCAGCTGTCTCTGCCTCATTTCCTCCTGCCAAATTCCTTCCCTACAGCATTCTGTCATGGTTCTCTTCTGTCCTCTTCAATTGACAGGAACATTTACAAATGAAATCCTTACTAAGGTGAAGCTAAGAGATTTCTTTTTCTCTTTCAAGGTCTGAATTTAAAAAAAAAAAAAAAAAAAAAAAAGTGTCTTTTCTCATAGCAACTTCTCCTGTATCTGAGAACAGAAGGGAAAATCCATCTATTTGCAGGAAGAGTAAAATGGGTTTTACACAAGGTACTCTATTGTTGACATTTATTTCAAACTCTAGATGCATTTGAGTTTGAAGTGGAAATGATAAGTGTCTGAGAGAAGGGTCTTTATTATTGCATGCAAAAGTCAAATTCACAGGGAACATAAGAAATGGCACTTTGAATAGGCTCTTTTCTTCCCACAATGTCATGTCTTCCAAAAAGCATAATTTGTAATATTAAAGCTAGTGACAACTTGGAAAAACACCAATAGACATGCAGCATGCCTTAAAATGATCACTGCCATTTAGACTGTCCCTAGTTTCATTTTGGTGTCCTCAATGCAGAGACAAATGACTATTGAAATATGTCAGATAGCGTAGAATCTTTGAATATTTTTCTTTAGAGTTTTGATGCACTTAACAAACACTAATTTCATCTGGTGAGGAAATGATGTGCAGTCTAGGCCTCAGCAACTGGCTCAATCAGCAGAACACCCTGCCTGTGTATCACGAGTTCATCATTACCTAAAACTGGCTCCAGAGAGCTGCCTGTTTTGTATCATTTTAACGATGTGTTGCAAAATATATCTGAGATACTACAAACAGTCTCCCCTTTGTTTAAAAGAAAGGACAAGAAAGAGAAAATAAGGAAAATGATTCATGTTGCAAAGTGAGCAGTCTCAAAAACAATTCATGTACCATGTACAATGTCTCCGCTGGACTAGCCATGATACCACAACTCATACCTAGGTGAGTATGAGTGTGTGTGCACATGTATTTGTGTTCCAAAATGTTTATTACAATTATTTCTTATATGTCTATATATTTTTGAAAGGCTCTATCCATCTTCAAAATGGAACTCTTTCCTATTTTAATATGGAAACATACATATTCTGGAAGTATAAGAAATAAAAGAACTTTGCCTTGTTGGTTTTGATATACTGAAAAATGCAATAGACTCCTTGTTTTTTTTTTTTATTTACTACTTTAAAAAAATAGATTTAAGGGTCATAAATAAGATTTGTCACTTCTATTTGGTGAGTACCTAGAAACGCATGCATATTCAGCCGATGGCAGGGAATCTACAAGAATGGTTGGCTAAACTTGACTTGAAAGTAATTGCTGTTCACTATGAAAAACAAAATAATAGATCAAATTTTTTCATCATTCTACCCAAAACCAAATAAAATATGCTATGGTGAGCACGCAAACCAACATATAACTTTTTAAAAAAAGATAAAAAATATACACATTTTGTTTCATCTTGGAGGTACAATTGTTTTGGATTATCTTGTTCAAAATTTGAGCGAAATAAAGAAAATGACTGATGCATATTGATTCTTTAGTCCTTCTCTTCCTCTAACAAAGGTGGATGATAGAGGGTTTTTGTAACAGAGAAAACATTGATTTGCCTAGACTTCAACTCAACTGCATGGAGGGATAGCAAAGCTTGTAATTCACTGGGAACCTCCAAATGGTAGCTTTATTACTAAGAAATTGGCTTTATAGCTGCTTTAATGCAAGCAAGGAAGGAACTATTCACAGACTTCTCTGTTCATTCTCTGACACTGTAGGTGGATCCCATGATTTTTTTCTATTTTGTTATAAAGTAAAACTTGAAATTTAAAAGATGTCACTACCTTTGTCTTTCTATATGAGGCTGTCAAAATAAAAAGAAGTTGAAGGGGATTCTCTTTTTATAAGGATAAGATGTTTTAGATTTCCTCTTCAGAAACCAAATAAAGCTAGATGTGAATTAAATGCTTGAGATAAGACTTATCCATCAGACACAGATACATATGTCTTCAATTCAATTCAGCTTGGGATGCTGAGTCAGGTTTCTCCCTAAAGATATACTTTCCACTGCCCAGAATTCCAGGAGAGGAAGAGGAGCATGTAACCTACACAAATGCTCCACCTCTTTATCCTGCTGCTTCTCCTGATGACAGTGCCCCTCAGCCAGCCACACTGGAGGGCTTTGAGCTTGATAGCACTTATAGGTAGCTGGTTTCCACTGTTCAAGCCAAAGTGCTCAAGTACCTAATATGTGCTAGCCTCAGAGGTTATTCAAAGGACAACCACAACTATTGAGGCTTTTAGCAGTTGTGGCTCAGATAAGTTGCTCTGAGGATCATGCTCCTGAAACACTAGATAATGTGTAAGAGTTCCATTTGGATATTTAAAGAATCAGATTCTGATGCTGCCAATCATAAAGGAAGATCTGTTCTCACATTTAGTCTGGAGTAAGGGTCCTTTTTTTGGATTCAATTTAGGAGGAATGCTAGGATTCTATATTAAGTCTTCTGTAATTCTTGGGATCTCGTGTTTAACAGAAGAAAATGTAGATCTCAAATTAACTCTGTGGCTGTCTTGGATAACATACTTTTAACAAGTTTCAAGCTGAGATAACAGGTTAATCCTCAGACTGAAGTTTAGAGTGATTATTAGAACTGATCACATCCTAGTGTCCCTTGAGAGCCTGGTGATTCCTGAGAACCCCATGTCAATACTGAACTATGCCAGGTCTTCCATGGTGTGTTCAACATAAGCCATTAATTTGCTGAGAGAGACATCAGAAACCATAATATATAGGCAAAAGACCAGAGAGACAAATAAAATGACCAAAAATATGAAACAAAAGTAGCACTGCATTTGTTTTGTGTTGACCACCTACTGCTGCACATGGAATCTAGCCTTACATGTGGCTAATATACTCATTGAGGGAATTGGGGAGAACCTCACTGTTCCTTTGCAAACTGACGTCAATTGGAAATATCTTCACTGTCATTGGTTTATCACTGTTTCTTGAATATTTGCCTTCTGTCCATTTGCATTGTTCTGACTAGTAGTTTCACAGTGGGTATTTTAGAGACCTCATGTGGTCCATAGCGTTTGTAGTTGTGATGGAATTTCCTGAGAGCTCACTGTGGGAATGGTTCTGTTAGAGTCCTCATTGAGCTAGTGTGGCTATATATCATCCTAGCAAATGTTCATATTCTGTACACCATCAAGTTGATTTTAAGTATTTCCATTAAGAATTTTAGTTCAGGTCTCTTGGAGGCTCTGTCTTCTTTTTCATGTAATGACTTACTTTCACATAAGGAGACCTTCATAGTTCAGATCCTTAAATGATGTCTATATTTAATCCTGAATGACATTCCAAACACACAGGTTGAACCAAGACCAACTTGCTGATTTCTTAGACAACACAAATTCTTCAAGTATCCCTCAAATAAAATGACTAACCTTTTCTCCTCTAAATGTATCTCTTAGCTAACTCTTATCTCACATGCAGAGACCAACTTTTCCAACTGGTTATTCAACCAGAAATTGGCCAGCATCATTTCTGCTGTTTTTTTCCTCAGCATTTCTTGCCAGTCTGTTGAGCCCTCACTTCTTCTAATTACTTCTTATGTGTAACTCCAAGAAAATTTCAGTAGATTAACATCCTTTTGATGGTACATGGGAGCTTTATGGTCTTATGTTCACTAATTCAGCTTTTTTTTCTTACCATATTTTTCCCCTTACCCAAATTTGTTCCAAAATCAAACCTTGTATAACTACTTGCAAATTATAAACTGTTTTTTTGACCTTTCATTCTCCTTTCTAATAACAGAATAGCATATTTGTATAATATAGGTAACTCAGCTCAACTTGCCTTTGTCAATAATGTTCAGCCTTCCTAGTATCATAACTGCCATTTTTCCAAAGTTTTTATGAATTTGTGATTATTATCTACTTACTTCCATGACTATTTAGTTACTATCAGACACTTGGTGGCAAATATGTAATCTGCTATTTCCTCTTTCTGTAATATAACCAGTGTGAAATATAGATTGTTGTGATGAGATACAGAGTTCATCTTCCTGTAGTCATGGCAACAGAAGAAACAATAAAACAGTTATGGCTAAAATAATGGGTCTCAAAGAAGCAGTAGAAAACTATCCACATTCTAGTAAGCAACCTTTCATGCATGTACCTATATTTAAGCTCAATAAACACATTGATTCAACAAGTTGAACTTGGGGAAAGTAATTTCTTTCATCTATCATTGCTGACCTATACTGGTCAAGATGTGCTTCTACTCAGGAAAAATAGTGTAACAGCAGGGATGATATCCAATTCCTTTTGTATCTCTTACCTTTAGTTTTTTTTTAAAAAAGCACTAGAAATTATATGTTGTCACCCAAAATATAACATGCAATGTCTCAGGACTTTAGAGTCACAAGTTTGTAAAATGAGACCTTGTGTCACAAACAAACCGAAAATAAAGACAAAGGATGAAGTGAATGAAGGAAAGAAAAACTAATGAGAGGAAAGGGAAAAGGAAAAAGAAAAAAAACCAACTTGGAAACAGATATGTGGTGGAAAGACAAGAGAAAAATAAAAAACAAACTCAATGTAAGAACAGAGACAAGCATTGATGCTATATGCCAGCATACGAGGAATGCCAGAAGTGTCTTAAAACCACCAACAGCCGGAAGAGTTGTGAAGGAATTGTCCTCCAGTGTTCAGAAGGAGGATGATTCTCTTGGCACCTTGATGTTCTGTCAAACTAGGAAAACACTGTGTTTCTGTTACTTTAAACATCACTTCTGGTACTTTGTGCTGGCAGCACTGAAAACTTAACACATTAAAGGAAAGCATTATCTCAGATAAGAAATCTCAGAGATCATTGGATAGACTTCACAGGTGAAATGAGTACTCAGGCGTACTGAAGATTTACATGTTCTTTGTTGGTGAAGTTCAGGTAATGGTGATGATGATGATGATGATGATGATGATGACGATGACGACGACAACGACGACGACAATATATTTCTTCCTGTGCTGTTATGATTACTTGAGCATTTATAGATAAAACACCTTTAAAAATAGATTATTAAAAGTCAAAATGTTATCCACCATCATTATTATTATCCTGCATAGCTCTTAGGTGAGCATGTGTATACTTGGAGTATTACAGCATGGGTTACAGAATCCCAGCAGTGGAGGTAGATATAATGTAAAAAAAAAAAAAAAAAAAAAAAAAAAAAAAAAAAAAAAAAAAAAAAAAAAAAATAGTGGAGGCAGAATTGTTCTGACTAAGGCTTCTTTGATCATTGAAAAAGGATAGTCCTCTTGGTCTCTGATACTCAGGCTTATCCTGCTGCAGCCTGCCCACTCTGATTTTACACCTTGATGGACAAAGTATAATTTGCTTAATACTATAACACAGAGCGTAGTATTTGCTAGCTAAGTCATAGGCAAAACATAGCTGTAGGAATTAGTGTCCATTAAAGCAGACCAAGGCATGGGCACTTTCCTGATGGATACTGCATTTTATTTTTGGAACGTTGCCTGCAGCTATCATGGCTCTGGTTTTGTGACAAGTGTCATATACTGCTATTGCAGAAGAAAATTTAACTTTAAAAAAAGATCAAGTAGCCTGAGGGTTTGGAATCATATTTAAAGTTTTAATAAGTTGTCAAAAATAATACTTTGCACTATTTATTTGTAACTGGATTAAACTCTCTGACTTTATATGTATATTATCCAATGGCCAGTGCCATTAATAATTTATTATACTAAAATAGTTAATAGGCTTGTTATCATATCTATGCTATGAGAAGTAAGAGGTGAGACCTGGCTCCTCTCTGTATTATTTGGACTAAAAAGACAGGTAATATTCTGAATATATATTTTGTAGAACTACATTGAAATATTTCAATTAGTAGCTTTCAATCTGACCATGCAAATACATTTCTCAAAGTTAGCATCTAAAGCATCCCATGGAAGGAAAAATGTATAAAATTTTTGGAAATGGTGCTTGAGATATCTTGAAAACTGTGATGTCAGTCTGGCACAGTCTACAATCCTCTGGCAAGAGTCTCAATGAGAAGTTATCTAGAGTTATCTAGGTTAGCCTGTGGGCAGGTCTGTGAGGATTTTCCTGCTTATGTTAATTGACATGGAAAGATCCAGTCCACTAAGAATAAAATCATGCCCTAAGTTTAGATCTTGGACTATATATATGCATAGAGAAAACAAGGTGAGTCAGAAGGATGCTGACATTCACTGAGCTCTGCTGTTGATTGTGGATGTGACTAGCTTGTTTATCTTGAACCCTGACCTCCATGCAGTAACTGTGAGCTAATATCATCTCTTTCTGCCTTAAATTGCTTTTGTCAGGGTACTTTATTGTGGCAAAAGAAACAAAACTAGTGCCCAGTAGCCTGTTTCTCTTCAGAACGTTTAGATGAGTGATCAGTGTGCGGACAACAGGACTTCTATTCTCAGTGCAGTAAAGGTAGGAGGAATGAAAGAATTGGAAGGAAACCTAAGGATATCACAAACATGTTAGAGACTTAGCCTGGATATAAGGAGTTTGACTTTCTTATTACCGAAATAGGATATAGAACATGTAAGTGATAAGCAATGATAATAAAACATGCAATATGCTATCTACATGTAATCTGTTATTATTTCTGCTTGTGTGGGTTTAATTTTTCTATCATACTTTAGAAATATGAAAATGATTGGGATTCCATTGTTTTTAACTCTTAGACCATTTTTGAATAACTAATGTGAGTAGTTCTTTCTCTGTGGAAAAATGTGTACACATTCAAAAATATGTGCATACATTTGCAAGCATTCTTGCCTTGGTTTACTCCCATTCTCTAACCCTGAAGTCTCCCTATGTGTCTCCTGGGCTCAATAGATTCTTTGTATATGCATAAAGAAGATCTCTAAGAAAAGGATCCTGGAAAACTTAAACTGAGACTTGCCATGTTCAAGTGCAATGAGCGGTTCTCATTCCTCAAGATTCAATTTTGATACACATCACAACTGCTTTCTACCGGTTGGGCCTCCTGCTCTATGCCACACTGAATGCTGACGGTGTCTTCCTAATCCACAGTCTGTTTTATCAAAAGTAGAGTGCCAAGCTTAGGTCAAAGAGAACTGCTTATGATACTCGACTTCTTGGCCCCAAGATTATGACAGCAGTGTCAATTTCTAAACACTGGTGAAAAGTGTTTAACAGTAAACTCCACAGCCAATTGGCATCACACCCAACCAAACTGATTTCCAATTATGAAATAGAAACTTACATAAAACTAGAAAAAAAATACTGGCTAAAAATGTGAAGTTTCAAAGACTCAAAAGCTCTCAAATGTATTAGTTTCAGGATTTTTAGAATGTATTCATCTATTTATCCTTGGCATGATGATTTGAATGAGGCATGTTTCTTATAGGCTTATGTTTTAGAGTTATAGGTCCCTCCCAACAAAAAAGGTGACACTAATTTAGGATGTGAATGTAAGTAGAGGGAGAATATGACTGGGAATGTACCTCTAACGTCCCTAGTTCCTTGCCCTTACCCGTTCTTGTCTCTATGATTTTCTGCCTACCATTCTGGCCCCAAATCCGCAGATCTAAGAAGAGTGGACTGAAAACTCAGAGAGTCAAAATAAGTAATTCCTCCTTTATAGTATTCTGGAAGCTGTTCTGGTGACATAGAAGGAAGACACGTGATACCTCAGCTCTTTTTATCTTTGTTTGCCTGATTGTTATCAAGTTCTGAATTGTTGAAAGATTAAGGTGAGGAAAGGTGTGTATTTTTCCCTACTAACAGTGACATGATTTTTTTTTCAACCTGAAAGTTGACCAGATAGTTGTACTAAACTAGAAACCTCAACATTTCACCTGAATAAACAAGACAAGCTCATAGGAAATAGGATATTGTGAACATTTAATGTGTTTATGGAGCAACACTGTCCGCTCAGTTCTCACTTCTCTGAGGATATTTCTTGTCTGTACACATTGAGCTATTGTTTCATTTCTCTAACATATGTAGTGATTTTAATGAAAATGGTCCCCAAAGCTTATATATTTAAAGGCTTGTTCTCCAGAGAGTGACGTATTTGAAAAAATTAGAAGGACTAGTAGCTGTGGCCTTGTTGGAGTAGGTATGGACTTGTTGGAGGAAGTATATGACTGAGGAATGCCTTTGAGATTTCAAAAGCCCAAGTCAGGCCCAGTGCTTTTCTCTCTCAGCCCTCTGTGGATTAGAATGTAGCTTACAGCTACTGCCCAGTGCCATTTGTGCCACATTGCTCCCTGCCATGATGATAATAGACTAAGCCTTTGAAATGGCAAGCAAGCCCAAGTTAAATATTTTCTTTCATAAGAGATGCCTTGCTCATGCCCTACCTACACAGCAATAGAAAAGTAACTAACATATCTCCTTGTCAGCCTCCAGGCTACTTCAAATCTTGCTTGGTACATTATGAATGGAGCCTCAGTTTCCTGTCTAATTTTATGGTATTAATACTACTCACTCACTAAAAACATCTCCCCATCTCCATAATTTATAACTAAGTTATCATCTACTCTTCAGATTTTTAAATGAAGATAATAGAGATGTATCTGTTTCCAGAATAGAACTTTTATTTCTTGCAAATCTCATGTCTAGTGTTACCACTTGATTATCCATTTGCACCAAGGTCATTTCTAACCAATGGATGTAGATCTTTCTTCACCATTGAAGTTAAATATAATGATGTCTGTTGGATTGTTTTTCTGATAATTGCAGTATCCTGTTTTCTCCTTTCTTCTTTCTCACTGATGTCACCTTCTCATTTCCAAATAGCACAATCTTTTCACTCAGTTTCTTGAATAACTTGCTAGCTGCTTTGTCTAAGTCAATTCTACAGTTATTCTGTTGCCAACATCTCTACATAAGGGTCTTGACTGCCATGTAAGGCTTTGCAAGAAAGTATGATTTACAGTGGTCCCCACAATCCCTCAGTTCATTACCTGCCACTTCTTGGCTCATAGATTGTGCTTGAGAAAAACAAAAATCAAAATTGAAAGTTTTTCTATCTTTTTGCCTTTGATCTTTATATTCTGAGTATGAGCAATATTCCTTTTGACTTACTTTTCTCACAGAACACCTCATCCTCAGTCCATGATATTTCTTCTGAATATTTCAGCAAACATTCCCTTCATTTGTTGGAATATTTCATGGTTCCTTCCCACCATGGCTCAGCATTTCTGGGTCATAAGGATTGAATTATTTCCCCCTTTCCAGTTGGCCATGGAATCCTTAGTGAGAGCATTTCATCTCATTTGCATTTTGGGTTCTGGTTACATGGCACATGTTGAGAATCCACTAAGCGTTTATTGTACAGAATTAAACTAAACATGACCTCTGTAATCACACTGTAAATGAAACATAATCCCTGTAATTATGGAATATTTAAAAAATACAAAAGTAGGTCAGAATTTTAGGAAAAATATGAAGTAGTAAGATGTTTTCTAAATTTACTATATGTACAACTCTTATGTTCTGTTAAGTCAATGATTTTTCTACCTGTCAAATAATATTGTTTTATCAATATCAGACAGCTAAATTTATAGTTAAAATAACAGGAGTCAGTTGTTAAAGTCCTTTTGGTACAAAAATATTTTCTTCAGATGATCTCCAATGTAATACTTCTACATGAATTTGAAGTTTTACCTATTAACAATCAGCTTTAGTAAATTCAGGGATGGCAAACATTATTCATTCAGCATTAGCTGGGAACCAAATTATCTCCCTCATGTTAAAGTCTTATGATAGCATTAGTTAGAGATAATTTTACATTCAGATAGTCAGGATTGTGGCCCAAAATTTTTCATCCAGAGAATGAAGAAAGAACAGGGTGACAGTGCCTGGTGTCACTGGCTGAGAGAATTGATGCCTTGCGGTGACAGTTGCACTCTCTTTGTCACAGCTGCTTCTCTACTGGCCTTTCATGATGATTTGCAGATTGTGTTAGCAGTGTGATTATATTCAAGAGCTATGTCTAGGCTCATGAGGCAGGCAAGAAGATGGGAGTCACATGCTACATAAGCACAACAGAGCGACAGTGAATGGACACAAACACCAGCTCAGGCATTAGTACTCACTCGAGTGCTTGTGTGCTGCCTCCTAAGACACTAAATATACAAATCAAAATGTAAATAATAAAATCTCTTAAACTCAATGTCTAGACTCAGAAATTATATAAAAATTAATTTCTCACAAGATCTGAGTTGAATTTGCCACATAGATCTTATTTCTACTTGAAAAACAGATAAAACTGAGAATGAAGTGTTTTCACATGGAAAGATTTTTGAATGTTTAATGTATAAGACAGGGAAAATTTTACTGACCACTTACTGAAAAGGTTAAGAAATAGAAGAAATTAAATGCATATTTGATTTTGAAAGTATTCTGCTCTGTTCCTTCTTTAACGCTACATATTCATACATGCACATACACAAATAAACACACAAACACATGCACATATACATACATACACACTCATATACACATACAAACTCACACACACATACATACAAAATACACACAAACACACATGCATATGTGTATGCACACATGTAAACACATACATAAACACATATGCACACATACACACTCATGTACACATACACACAAGTACATACATATCCACATAGACAAATGCATATACACACAGCCCCCACACACAGACACACACACACAAATATGCATACATACACATATAAATACAGACATACACACACATATTCACACAAACACACAGACTCACATATACATTCTTTCACACACACACATGTACATACACATATACATACAAATACACACAAACATACATGTGTACACACATGCACACTCACACACATAAACACATAAAAATATATAGACTCACACACACTTGCACAAAGACACATACATAAATTCAAGCATAAATACACAGACCTTAACATGCACATATACACATGCAAGCACACACGCATATAGACATGAACACATACATATAAATGCATACATACTCACACACATGCATACATACTCATATATACTCAAACACACATATGAACAAATATGTACACAAATTCAAATACATGTACAAAACACACACATATATGCATACACTCACATGCACACACACATGCACACAAACACATGCACATGCACATATATATGCATACACACACATTCACCATGCACACACACATACATGCACACAAACACATATAAACATGCTACACACAAACACATACACACTTACACACATGTACCTAAGCACACATGTGTATACATACATGCATGCACACATATATACAAATACAAACACATAAATACACACAAACACATACATAGCCACACATATACACACATACAAACACTCACATACTTGCATGCACATATATATATATAATATATATGTATATATACATACATATATACACACACACATGCACACAACAATATACCACACACATTCACACAGATACATATATACATACATACACACACATAAAAACACACACACATTCATAAATACACTCAGACAGATGCATACACATACGTGTACATACACAGGTACACATAAACATATTTATCTACAAACACACACTTGCAAAGAGAGGGAGAAAAAGAAAAACAGAGACAAAGAGAGACAGAGGCAGAGACACAGAAATGGAGAGAGAGCCGGGCGGTGGTGGCGCACGCCTTTAATCCCAGCACTTGGGAGGCAAAGGCAGGTGGATTTCTGAGTTTGAGGCCAGCCTGGTCTACAGAGTGAGTTCCAGGACAGCCAGGGCTACACAGAGAAACCCTGTCTCGAAAAAAAAAAAAACAAAGAAAGAAAGAAAGAAAGAAAGAAAGAAAGAAAGAAAGAAAGAAAGAAAGAAAGAAAGGGAGAGAGAATGGAGACAGATTACCAGTCAATATAGTACCAGTCTTGTCAATTAATAAAAACAGTCCGTGTCTATCAACGGGCATACCTCATGACCTGGAGTAATTTAAATTACTCTTATATGAATAGCAGTTGTCAACTCTCACAACCTTATCAAAACCAAAAAAAATTAAAGGTTAAAAATATGTCAGGAGAGGCCCTTGGTCCTGTGAAGGTTCAATGCCCCAGTATAGGGGAATGCCAGGGAGGGGAGGTGGGACTGGGTGGGTGGGCAAGGAAGCACTGTCATAGAAGCACAGGGAGGAGGATGAGATAGGGGCTTCTGAAGGGGAAACCAGGAAAGGGGACAACATTTGAAATGTAAATAAATAAAATATCCAATAAACAAATATTCAAAAAAATGATAAAAAATAAAGTATCTCAGAATATTACAGTCATTTGTTTTTGAGGGCATTTCAACTACTGGGTATTCAGAAAACCAGAAAAAATTAACTGTGATATTTTTGTTGTTCTTCATTTTGCATAATTTTGATGTGGGTGTGTATGTATATGTGTGTATATACATATATAGATAATGTATGTGTATATGTGTGTATGCATATTATATGTGTGTGGATGAATAGACAGACAGACAGAAATACAGATAGATGGATAGAGAAATTCAAAAGTCTGTGGATTCTAGACAGTCAAGTTTGTGCAGGAATGCTAAGGAAATCATACAGTGGAGGTGGAAGCCATGAGTGTGACTGAAAGGAACAAGTCAAAAGTGCCAAGTGGGAAGAACTGATTTTACATCTAGCACCATGAACATAGTAAAGCCATTTAAACTCTTAGTCTACCTTTTTTTTCTTTTTACTCTTCTTAGTTCAATTTAATAAAAAGTATTACGCTCAATAATCTTCACAATATGTAAGCTAGAAAAATAAGTTTTAAGGGCCATTCGAGTTTTCTAATTCCTCAACTAACTACTAAATAAAGTGTATTGTATCTGGGCAAATCATTTCCATTTGAAGAGATTCTTTCTCTTTACCTGTGGCTCAGAGCCTAATTTACATTTGTTAGAGTGTTGCTCCTTATTGAGGCAGAAGTCAGATGTACATGGCTGCTCTAATTTCAATATACTTCCCATAACAATTTTAGACCATAGCTTTATGATGCGGAAAAAAAAAAAAAACAGATAATACTATATGTTACTAGACTGATGAATTAGAAAGATACCCATGTGGTAATTATTGAGTAATAACACTAATTATTATTATCATTATTATTAATAACTAACATAATTAATGTATTATTTTAATTAAGGATATAAATTATTGAAAAATTTTCAAATATCACTAGGTATATGTCGGACCTTGAAAGGCAGCCTGGTTTCTGCTCGAGCACAGGCTAGAAACCACCGGAGACCCAGGTGATCCTAAGGAATGGCAGGCGTTTTGCCATTCCCCCAGACTCTATGCTCCTGACAAGGCCACAGCTCTCCAAAGATTTGTGTCTTTCAGTTACATAGTCTCAAGACAGATCTCCATATTAATGAGATACCTAAAGGCCAAAAGAGCTTAGCCAATTAAGCATTCCTTCTCAGACCCTCCTCCCTGCAGAAGGTATTTAACCTCAGGCCAGCCCTGAGAAACGGGTAGGATTTATTATCTACTTTCTGCCATGACAGTAAACATCTTAAAACCATGGACTGCTTCTTTTCATCAGAATCTTTGAAGTTTTTTCCTAAACAAGAATAGGGAAACTTTTGTCCTTTCTGTTTTAGGAGAAATTTGGGATATTGGTCTCTCTCCTAAGAAAATATCTTCAAACGTATTCTTTGTTCTGAGCTCCTTAGTCTTATTTGCCCATGTATAAGATGAGTCTTACAGTTGTCTATTATGACATGCAGGCAGGGCACTGTTGCAGATAGCAGGATTTCTAGCTGGTTTGGTAGATACTTTTCTCCTCTAGTAGTATGCAGAGAACTTTTCTGTACCATAAACACTGACCAATACGGGTAAAGACTCTAGTTAGACGCCAGATCTGAGATATAGAAGTGTTGTCTTCAACTTTAGTAACCTGCCATTAGTTTGTGGAAGAAACCAATAGTCCTGTTAGAAGCTTGAGTTTGGGGTTGGGGATTCACTGGGCCCTTTGTCCAGTGACTAAACTATATGTTGAATTGCTGGAAGTGGAGGTTTTACTTGGTGACAAAAAAATGTCTAGTTGGAGGCATCACCTCCCTGTTATTTGATGACTCCATTTAGATATCTCTAATATATGTCTATAGTTTAAGAAGCTGCTATAGAAATAGATTTCAACATGACCTCTCAAATGGTCTGTAGTGTTAGTTACCCTTCCCCACTCCCCCTCCTTTATTCTTCCTTCTCTCTTCCTCAATGTTTAGTCCTCCCATTCCTGTCTTCTTCATGTATCTCCATAACAACGTACTCTATTTCTCCTTCTGTGAGAGCTCCTCTCCTCTATTCCTCACACGATATCTAACCTCTTTGATCATATGTGTTTTAGTATGCTTATCAAAGGTTGAAATGCACTAGCAGCATTCCAAGTGCTCAGTCCTTTCTAGAGACTATCATGGTGAATAAATAATGCACATTCCTGTGAGAAAAATTATAGGGCAGCACTGATTTGGGTAAGATGCCACAATTAAATCTGTCTGCAGGAGAACAGGAGGAAGCAGGATGCTCCAGAGCTTTCTAGAAAGGGCTCTCTAAAATGAGGTTCAGAGTGTGATCTATCATAAAGGGTCGGATGCTTTCTTGGTAACTATGCAAATAGTTTTGGTCCTTGACAGGAAGTGTGCTGCAGAACTGCCCTTTATGAATGAGAATAAAATTATATAGTCACATGACTAGATATAAACGCTAAAAGAGAATCTTAAAGGAAACCATGTGAATATTTCATGGGCTGCAAATTGCAATTCTTGTTGAATGTTTACTTTAGTCTCTGAAGGAAATACAGTGAATTTACAAGTGCAAGAAATTGCCAGGTTTTCCTCTTTATTTCATTAAAGGACTAGTGAGTTTGATGGATTATCAATCATTTGTTACCATAAAGAAATCTGTAACCAATCATGTCAAATGTTATTTGGAAAACTATAATTCCATTTTTTCAAAAGAATGTATTACTCTTTGCTTTAAAAATGGGCTTCTTTTGTTTCAAGGAACAGGAGTGGTTAAGAAAAAATCTGGTAATGTTTATTTACACACACACTATATTTATATTTATATTTATATTTATATTTATATTTATATTTATATTTATATAAATATGCACATATATACATATATATTTGTATTTAATATACATATATGATTTCTATTTGTTTTCTATAGAAAGCCTAAAGGTTAGTAGTACCATTTCTTTCTTTACAGTAATGCAAATCACTCTTTGGTCATCCATAACATATCAGTGCTATTTTGAATGGTTTGATGTAATGTCTACAACCCTCAAGAAAACAAAGAGAAGAGTCAGAGGAAAGGAAAAAGGCAGTCACAATAAGCCATACCAGTGTGTGGTACCTGCAGCAAAGCATCCTGTTTTTGTCACATGGCTAAAAAACAGCACAGAACAAGAGCAACCCGTGATCACTGCCCTCCCCCCCACACACTTCTTTGTTGATTTACAGTCAGCTACTATGATTCTCTAAATAAGCAAACTAAATTTGGAAATATTTTTAGTGACAACCGTAAAACAAAGGGCCAATCCGGGTAAAGGTCACTGGGAAAATTTCATATTGAGCCAGAAAAACATGGAAGGTTCCCAGTCACACATAGAAGTATCTTCACTATGTTATGACCTCCCTATAAATGACATCAATTAACACTTCCAATTATTCTAAAAGTCAGAGAGCCATTCTCTACAAAAAAAAAAAAAAAAAAGGAAATCTAATGCTTATAAACATAAAACAAAAAAGTGGCTTTTAATGGACCCCTTGTGGTATGTAGGATGGTTATATGCCATAATCATGTGATCACATAGAAGGGCGAAATGTCTGCAGGAATTTTAGTCACAACTACTCAATGTTCTTATCTTTGTGTTCCCATGTGCATTCCTAGAGAATTTATCAGCTTAGCATCTATAGGATGTCACTCCACACAAGCCTGTGGGCAGTGATTAGAGAAGAAGGGCCTCTTTATTCTCCACATCAGGCTGTATCCCCAGTATAGCCTCCATGCTGAAGCAGAAGGAAGAACACCTTCTCTAATTTTTGAGTACCGTTCCAAATAATACTCGAGGCAAAAATCCTAAATTCTTCTCTTTATAAGAATGTTTTTAATTTAGCACAATTCCAAATTATATAACAACCCAGCCACATCACTCATGTCTTTGTTAGGAGTTCAAAAAATATACAAAAACCACCCATCAGTTGTCTAGATATTTGTTTTATCAGCTGTCAAACAGCTATATATTTATAAATGTTGAGAAGATGATGTTCATATTTATGTTGTGAAGAACCACCATTAGGTTGGGGCAAAGTACTTTGAAAAATCTTCTCAGTTTGTTATATAATTAAGACTTTATCAATGGTAAAAATTATTTGAACTCCTGTTGATTAAAAAGAAAAGACACTGGTCACTATAATTATAACTAGTTTGCTAGTTCAGAAATTTCTCTATACTCCTCTTTCTACTTCAGCTCAAGCCTTCCAGCGAACTGAAAATATCTGCATACTCAGTGTCCCAGTGGATTCACTGGAAGGAACAGAAGGACCTGCTTCCTTTCCAGCTTTCCTGTTTTCAAGTTCCAGGGGCAGTTATGCTGGTGTGAGAAAACACAGAAGTAGTGTCAAGAAAACCATTTCCTCAAGGGACTTCACAGACTAGCTCTCTCCAAACGCTTTGGAAAGAAAAAATAAATATGCATTAAACACCAATTTTAAACAAATCCAAAGATTTGTGGAGCCGTTATCTGCCTCCTGGTATTGCCGTAGATATGAACAAATATTGATGAGATAATGGATTAAGGAAAGCCAATGTTTAAATCCCTGGAGTTTTTTTAACAGTAGAACTTGAATGTGTTAGACCAGATCAGGTTTCTCAGAGATTATTAACTCTGAACTGTGTTTCAAGATATAGCACATGTTGTCTGCTTTATACCAAACAGAAGGGAATGGAGGAGAAGCAGACAGAATTAATAAAAGCTATAGTAAATCAAACTTAAGAATATTTATTGAGCAACTCTATGTCTCCAATGTTGATGTATTAGGTGTGTGACAAATAAAAAATTACAAATTAAAAGGACTGTGTGCCTAAATAAAATTTATCACATATGTTACTGGCACAAGAAATAAATAATAATAGAAAGTCTAAATATTTCAGAACTGAAATCTGAAGAAGTCCACAGAAGATGAAAGTAGACACATGCAGGTAAATAAAAAGTGAGTTACTTAATTTTTTTCTTTTGCTTTCTTGAGACAAGATTTTACTATGTAGCTTGAGATAGACTTAAATTCAAAATTCATCTTTCTCAGCTTTAGTATTAGGATTGAAGGTTTGTAACACCAACTCTCATATATATGTGTTTATAATGACAAAGAAAACTTTGTTGTTAAAATATTATATTCAATGTAAAGGTACAAATATTGATTGTTTTGTTTTGCTTTTATTTTTCTTTCAGATATCCAGCTTTTACCAAGTGTTCTAAACTCTTCTCAGCTAGATGCTATGTTTATAGTGGAGACAAAGGAAAATCATGGCTGATGATGGTCATGTGATACATCTGTCATTAAACTATAGAATAAAAAATCATCATAGTCTTCTTGTTGAGCAGTAGCCCAGGATGGCCCCTAACACATAGAAACAGTGCAATAAGACATGACAGTTGTTTCTCTCTTACTAGTTTTATATAACCTGAAATAGCTTGCAGACCTGTCTTCTCAAAAGTTTCAATCTCTGAGTAGGTTCTGCAGGATAGAAATTTCCTGATGCTGTGTAAACCAATCCTTGATGACTGCTGTATTGGACCTTTGACTGTTTCTCTTGTTTTACTGTGAAGTGCAGTAAAAAATTCAAAGAAATAATAATAATTATGGTAAACAAACAGAGGTAAAAGTGAAAAATATTTAAGAAAAGGAAAAAAACCCAGGTCCAATGAACTAAAACTTAGAAAAGGAGATAGGAAACCGCAGCTCTCTAATCTCACAGAAAGCAGAGCCTACACAGGTTGTAGGTGAAGGGCTGACTGAGAAGGATGAAAAAGATTTTAAGCAGTTTACTAAAGGACATGTTAGAACAGGCCGATTATCAGAAAAGCCTGTGCCTAGACAAACTAGCACAGATGCTGTAGCAATACAGTTGGTTATACATAAAACCAATGGTGAAAAAAAGTGATATAAAAAGAAAAACAAGAGCATACAAGGTCAATAAAGCTTAGGTGGAGAGTGGCAAAAGGGGCAACTCACTAGAAGCATTTCTCAAAATGTCTGTACAAGTTTAGGAGCATGGCTAGTCATTTCTCGAAGTTACCAAGAATAAACATAATGGGTAAAAACTAGGAACAGTTACCAGACCACAAACGTTGACTCAAGACATTGTTCAGGCAGGGCTGTGTCATTGGTTGACATCACAGAACTATCCCTGAGGCACAGCAGGAAACAACTAGATGACCCCTTCTTCACTTATATTCTTCCTTTCTACTGTCCCCAGGAGTGCTGTTGGACTGTCCTGTGGGGCAGTCATTGTTGAGAGTCATGAAACTCAGCTCCTGAGGCACAGGGCAGTCTTCTGGCCAGAAGCTGATTCAAATGAGTGAAACTGGAGATA
Organism: Arvicanthis niloticus; assembly: GCF_011762505.2. NCBI lineage: Eukaryota > Metazoa > Chordata > Mammalia > Rodentia > Muridae > Arvicanthis > Arvicanthis niloticus. Next base: position 35,749,497 of record NC_047665.1, read on the forward strand.
GGTAATACACAGGATGATTGCGGAGATAATCACGATTTCAGAAAAAAAAAATTTAACAAGAGTTCCATATACTAGAAGGAAAATGTTGAACTCTGGTAAACACACACACACAGACACACATACATACAGACACACACACAGACACACATACACACACAGATACACACACACACACTGTTAAACTGTAAGAGTCAATATATTCAACTATACAAACTTAGAAATGTGTCACCAGTCAATTTTCTGAGGGACTGCCAGACTGATTTCCAGAGTGGTTGTACCAGCTTTCAATCCCACCAACAATGGAGGAGTGTTTCTCTTTCTCCACATCCTCACCAGCATCTGCTTTCACCTGAGTTTTTGATCTTAGTCATGCTGACTGGTATGAAGTTCAGGTCATACAGATCTTTCACTTGCTTGGTTAGATTCACACTAAAATATTATATAGTATTTGTGACTATTGTGAAGGCTGTCATTTCCCTAATTTCTTTCTCAGCCTATTTATCCTTTGAGTAGAGGAAGGCTACTGATTTGTTTGAGTTAATTTTATATCCAGCCACTTTGCTGAAGTTGTTTATCAGGGTTATGAGTTCTCTGGTAGAAGTTCTGGGGTCACTTAAGTATACTATCATATCATCTGCAAATAGTGATATTTGACTTCTACCTTTCCTATTTGTATCCCTTTGACTTCTTTTTGTTGTCTAATTGCTCTAGCTTAGTATTTCCAGTACTATAGTGAATAGGTAGGAAAAGAGTGGGTGGCATTGTCTAGTCCTTGATTTTAGTGAAATTGCCTCAAGTTTCTCTCCATTTAGTTTGATGTTGGCTACAGGCTTGCTGTATATTGCTTTTACTATGATTATGTATGGGACTTGAATTCCTGATCTTTTGAGGACTTTTATCATGAAGGGATGTTGCATTTTGTCAAATGCTTTCTCAGCGTTTAGTGAGATAATCATGTGACTTTTTTTCTTTAAGTTTGTTTATATAGTGGATTACGTTGATGGATTTCCAAATATTGAAGCACCCCTGGATTCCTGGGTTAAAGCCTACATGATCATGATGGATGATTGTTTTGATGTGTTCTTGGATTTGTTCTGCAAGAATTTTACTGAATATTTTTGTATTGATCTTCATAAGAGGGATTGGTCTGAAGTTCTCTTTCTTTGTTATGTCTTTGTGTGGTTTAAGTAATTGTGGCTTCATAGAATGAATTGGGTAGTGCTCCTTCTGTGTTTCTGTTTTGTGGAATAATTTGAAGAGAATTGGTATTAGGTCTTCCTTGAAGGTCTGATAGAATTCTGCACTAAAACCATCTGGTCCTGGGCTGTTTTTTGGTGAGGAGACTTTTAATGACTGCTGCTATTTTTATAGGGATTATGGGATTGTTTAGATGGTTTATCTGATCCAGATTTAACTTTGGTACCTAGTATCTGTCTAAAAAATTGTTCATTTTCTCCAGATTTTCTAGTTTTGTTGAGTATAGGCTTTTGTAGTATGATCTGATGATTTTTTTTTTTTTTTAATTTCCTCAGTTTCTGTTGTTATGTCTCCCTTTTCAGTTCTAATTTTATTAATTTGGATACTGTCTCTGTGTCCTCTGGTTAGTCTGGCTAAGGGTTTATCTACTTGATTTTCTCAAAGAGCAAGTTCCTGGTTTTGTTGATACTTTGTGTAGTTCATTTTGTTTCTACTTGGTTGTTTTTAACCCTAAGTTTGATTATTTTCTGCTGTCTACTTCTCTTGGGTATATTTGCTTCTTTTTGTTCTAGAGCTTTCAGGTGTGCTGTCAAGTTGCTAGTGTATGCTCTCTCCAGGTTCTTTTTGTAGGCACTTAGAGCTGAGTGAAGGCAGGATACCCTAGTGTGAGGGAATTCAAGGGAGGGGAGGATGTTATAGGGGGTTTCTGGGTGCAGGGGAAATGGGGAAAAGGGATAATATCTTAAATGTAAATAAAATATCCAATAAAAATTAATTAAAAAAAAACCAAAGCTTCTACTGAAATTAATTTTCCATATGGAGCCCTCCTTTCCTTTTTTCCTTTTTTCTTCTTTCCTTCCTTCCTTCCATTTTCCTTCTCTCCTTCCTTCCTTCCTTCCATTTTCCTTCTCTTCCTCTCTTCCTCCCTCCTTTCCTTCCTTCCCCTCTCCTTACCTCACTTTCTTTTGTCATGTGTATCTTATAATGTTTTCATTCAATGTTAGTTGTTTTACTAAAATAGCGAGAGGTGGCTATGAAAATTAGCATTTTTTCTTCCCAAAACTTTTAAATATTAAAATTTAAAAAATAAAATTGACTAAAGTATTATCAAATGATCATTACAGTGCTAGAGAATGTGGAAGTGACATTATTGTTTGGCTTAGAAGTTAAGATATTTAGACACAAACTAATAAATGAGACAGGAGTGTTGTTCACACATATGTGAAAATTCTTGTTCATCTACACTTTATAGTTGTGAAGCAGGGTTGAAAAACTCACTATCACTTTCTGGTGCAGAAAGAAACAGGAAAAACTTAGGCCTACTGGTAACATCCAGACATTTAGAAAGAAAGGTTATTATAGATTCCAAAAAGCAATATTTAAAAATAAACATTTTAAAATAACCTAATAACCTAACCTCAGAAAAAAACACGTTTCCTTTAAAGTTTCAAGTGAATATGTTAAATAATTAGCAGCTATTATATCAACTTCAATGAATTTCTTATAGCAAACTCACAAGTGGGAGCTCCGCTCATAACTTATACTGTTGGAAGTTAGGGTAATTCAACTACTTTAACACTATAAATTTAAAATATTATATTATGATATAATTATGGTAAGCAGCTGGAGAAAATCATTTCTGACCATTAGAAAAAATTAAAACTGAAATCAGTACATAGCATTGACTTTGAAGCTCAGCCCCAGGTGTGATGCAAATTAAGAGAAACTGGTATCTATACACCCCATTTTTCCTGATCTTCATCCAAAGATTCTCCTTGACTCGATTCTCCTTCTATGTACTGTTACTGTTAGTATGTAGTGAAGGAAAAGAAAAATGTAAGTCAAGGAAAGCCAGCTATAATCATGAATTCCTGAAGAAAACAGAGAATGAATGAGCAATGGCTTATACTGACTCTGGGTAACTGGTTGTTACATTTGGGAGTTCATGTGTATCTTAGAATTTCTGAGTTTGGGGGAAACTTGGGGGGACAGAGTAATTGTTTTATTGACCTTTTCCGTGCCTATAAAAAGAATCCTGATATCAACTACCCAAGGAAGGACAGATTTACTCTTATTCTTTATTTCGACCCAACACAGTGAGGAGTAAAACAGTCGAAGGTAGTGAGGATGCTGCTCACGCATCAGCAGATCAGAAATCAGACACTAGCCACTAGACATACATGGTTTGTATGGCTTCTGGTCATGTACCTGATGGTCCATATCCACCAACTCAGTTCCATGTACTAAGTCTTCCAAAACAGCTCCCTCAACTGAGGAGAAAGAATGTAAATGAAGGAGCCTGTGGAGGCATTTCACAGATGCTCATCAGTGTGTTGGTACTGTACTAAGATTACATCTTTACCTTATTATTTTTCTCAATGTGAAGTGAAAATGACATAATTATTGTTACATTTTTGTTTGTAAGCCTAAAGCAGTCTTACACAATGACAACAATCCACAAAACCATTAGCCGTGTCTGGATGGATGATGGTTTTCCTCTGTTAAGAGTGAACTTCACGATTTCTGTTTTTTCTCTAATTGAAATTATTACATGAGACTTAAAAGCTGAGTATTATTTTTTTTTAATCTGACTTTCTGTTTTGCTTGGGAAGAAAAGCAATAAAATGAGTGTGTGGTGTTTGCAAATTTCTTGAGCAGAGGGAGTCCCTGGAACACAAAATCAAAATACATGTGAAGACATATATAACACACACCAAGGCTTTCACAAATTAACAAAAGGGTAATGCAGTTTGCCCTGGGGTCAAGTTTAATGTACAAGGTAGACAGTGTTCTTTGAGACTATGTGTTCCAAGAAAGAACAAGTCCTTCAAAGCTACTTATGTGCTTACCAGATAGAAGTCTTAAAAATCATCCTGGCTGCCTTACTTGGGAGTGTTTAAACCAATGTCCATGGTGTAGGCTTAAGAGGTTTTTAAAAACCACTTTCAATAAGGATTCTCAAAGGCTTCAATCGCCCTTCTAGTCCACCCTCCAAATGTAGGGGAGGAAAGATGGTAAATAAGACAAGGGGATATGGGCCTGCTTAGAAGTAGTTCTCTGGGGAAATTTCAATCTCCATTTGTCAGGATACCACACAGGAATCAGGAGAGGTGGCACAATTCAGCAGCAACCACCAGGCCTGAATCAGCATGTGGCATGAGGGCCAGCTGGGATGCTAGGAGACTAGAAGTTCTCTACCCTGCCCCCCACCTCCCTTTCAGAGCTGAGGACCAAACCCAGGGCCTTGCATTTGTTAGGCAAGCTCTCTACCACTGAGCTAAATCCCAAACCCCTGCCCTGCCTTTCTCAATGAAGAAGAGATGAGCAAAGACCTAAGACAAATGAAGTGTTGCAAAGCTAGCTATGCAAGCTTACTGACAGTGTCCTTTGAGTTCCATTTATACTCTTTAAATATCACGTGTCCTCCCATGGGTCTTCCATCAGCAAAACAGCATGAATTAGCTTCGGCAAAAAGCATGAGCCTGCATCACATGACACTAACAGAAACTTCCCCTTCACCATGGAACTGCTATTTCTCAGAAAGCTGGAGCCACTACTGGAACCATAGAAAAGGGTGATGGTAACCAAGCTTGGGTGAATCTGAAGGTCCGAGTTCCACCAGTGAATCTAGACCTCTAAGGAATGTGAACTTGCTATAGAAATTTTAAATGATCAGAACTGGGAAATTTATCCTGATTAGTAACTAATATATACTTGAGAGTTAATCAAGAGGTACCACACTTATGACTAAAAAGTATTTTATGTATGTGGTATACTTGTGTGTGTGTGTGTGTGTGTGTGTATGTATGTTTGTTTGTTTCTGTATGTCTGTGGAAGCATTCTGTGTGGGGTGTGCATGCACATGCACTTATGTGCATGTGATGCATGAAGTTGACTTTGAATGTTTATTTCTATGTGTTTCAGTCTTGCTGTTCCTAAAATGGCTTTGTTTTTCTTTGGTGTCTTCCATCCCCATGACTCCTAAGATCTTTCTAGCTTCTCTTCCACCAAGTTCTTTGAGCATGAAAGGGAGGGATTTGATGGAGATATCTCATTGAGAACTGGGTGTTCCAAGGTCTATTACTCTCTGTCCTTTTTCTGGCTGTGAGTTGCTGTATTTGCTCCTATCTATTGCAGGAGGCACATTCTCTGATGGTGCCTACGCAAGACTGATCTCTAAGTATAGCCTAATGAGTAATTTTAATGAAGAAATATTTATAAGTATTCAAAATGTTCTTACAAAGATAATACAAAGAAAAACAGGGAAAATCAGTCACTGCTATTAGTAATTTAAAGTGGTCTGGGGCTCTGATAATGCTAGTAAGTTTTTATCCAGCAACTCCGGAAAACAATGATGATTGATAGTGATCAGGAAAAGTTAAAACAAGGGGTCCAGCATGAGGCCAGCATTGAATGACTAATGGAACATTTAGGCTGCCTGGCTTTCTTTGGTAGTCTTCCGCTTCCCTCACTGCCGCTGCTGCTGCTGCTCCAGCATCTTTCTATACATCTTGTACTCAGTGTAGCTTCAAAGGATTTTCTTCAACTTTATTTAAGTATCATTCGCTCAAGGCGCTCCTAAAGATCTCTAGCCAATAGAATATGGATTTTTGTTTCTTTCTTCTTTTAATTATGTACATGTAACCAATATAAATGATGTAAACAGACCACATAGTATTCATGGAGCTGATTGTTTGTGGCAGCCAGTGGCTAAATCTTCATAATATATTCATGGTTGTCAGTAGACAGAGGTTGTGTTTACTCCAAGGAATACAGGACAGAAAAGCAAAACAACTCTTTTAAGATCAGCATGCTGAATAGCCGATAAGGAGAGGGAGATTTTCTAGCTGGGTATCTTGCTGCACACAAGAAATCCTAAGACTTGAGATATAGGGAGATTAAAAATTCAAGGCCACCTAGGGCTACATAGTGACATTTTGTCACTCTTAACAATAAAAGATATATGTTTATGATTCATACATCATAGGTAAAGGCTTTTGTTTCTTGCTGCAGTATTTGGACACTGTTTTGCCTTTAAGTCTTTTTACAGTTCTGCAATATTTGGTGTGATCTGGATTGCTGATAAAGCAACTCTAAAGCTGCCTGTATTTCCTTAATATTTACTCAGTGAGCACTCTATGCTTCATAGAAAGCATAAATAAATGTAAAAAGTATTCTTTTAAGGAAGTAGGTATTTCATAGACATGAGTCCTAGTACTGAACAATCAGTAGTTCACACAGTATGCTGTGCTTTCTGTCTTGTGTTTTGGATAGTTTAATATGATTTACAGAAAACTGTTACTCACAATACAATACCAGCATACTGTAATTCCTCCTCATCTGATGCTGAGTGGCACTTCTTCCTCATATATAGAACTGAAGAACTGTGTTAGAGATTGGGATACAACAGTCTTCCATGGTGATTAACGCTAGTTCTAAGTATGTACTCTATGAAGGCAGTCTTTTACATGAGATTTTAAAAAGGTTTTTAAAAAGCTTCTTGCAAACTTGAAACAAGCTTTCATGGAAAAACATGAGTTTGCTCCTTTAAAAAAATGACATCATCTAAGATACATTTTAAATCAATTATTATTGCAGATAATCCAAAGGGCAGTGTGCATGGGATGACAATGGTGACTAACTAGGTGTTGACCTCGCATCATGGCATCCATCCAGGGAGAGCTTATTTGTTTTAGTTAGAAGTATATATGAAACCCAGGGCACCATAAATCACCAAAGTAGGATTAGTCTAAATATGAATCAAATACATGGATAACACTGAGCCATTCCCAGCTCATAAAGAAAAATATAAATAAATAAGGGATGACTAAGGAAACAAGAACAGCTTTTTGACATAAGTCTATGGATAATCTTTTCCATTTTAGCCAGAATTTTCAAGTAAAGAAAATTGTTCCTGTACTTTAATTAGAGTGTGTTTCTTAATCAAACAAATGATTAACTAGAACAGATAAAACTGTCTTTGACTTTAGTCAAGTCTATTCAGAGCACTTTTCTTAGTCTTCCCATCAGCAGATAGAGAATCATACTGTGAGCTCGAATTTTACCAACATGTATAGACTCATCTTGCTTGGTTTTTATATGTGCTCATTACTGAAACTTTATTTAGTAATATTTTATTTTAAAGTCTACTTTTATTTGTGTGTGGGTGTGTGAGCGGGGATAAGGAGGTTAAGAATGCCAAGAGGTACCCCATAGGTCAGCAGAGTCAGATCACCAAAACCTGGAGTTAAGAGGTTAAGTTGGGAGTTACCTCTTCTAAGAGATGAGAACTGAACTTGGGTCTTCCAAAAGCCAAGTAAGAGCTCTTAACCACTGAACTCTTGTAACCTCTGAGCTATCTCTCTAGCATCCCCTACTTCTTTAACCCAGGCTAACTCAGAACACACTGTGTAGTCAAACTAATTTAAACTTGCAGCAATTCTCTTGCCTCAATCTCCCATATGAGAAGATTACAAGTGTGGGCTAACTTTGTTCAGCTTAAAACTTCTAATCTTACAAATTCACAGTGATCCATGGCTTCTTATGCCCCTCAAATAAATGAACAGCCCATACTAGAAAGCATGTTGGAAGAGTTTTGACCTATATGTTATTCGTTTCTTATACACAGGTATAAACTTTGCTAGATTGTTTGAAGAGTCTTGTGTAATAATACTTCCATCTCTCCATTTTTGTATATTTTGAAGGAATGTTATAGATGTTTACTGTATTTGGAGTTGTCACATCAATGTGTTTCTGATATTTTCATTGATCTGTAATTTCAGTTTACAAACTCAATATGAATTGAAGACCCCAAAATAAAACCACACACTTACAGACACTTCATTTTTGACAAAAAAGCCAAAAATATACAATGAAAAAAACATCTGAATAAATGGTGTTGATCTAACTGGCTGTCTGTACGTAGGAAAATTAAAATAAACGCATAATTGTCAACTTGCACAAAGCTCAAGTCCAAGTGTATCAAAGACCTCAACATAAACCTAAATACACTGAATCTAATAGAAGAGAAAGTAGAAAAATGCCTTGAGCTCATTGGCACAAGGGGAAATTTCTTAAACAGGTCTCCAATGGCTCACACTCTAAGATCAACAATTGATAAATGGGACCTCATGAAACTGGAAAACTTCTATAAGGTGAAGAATATAGTCAATAAGACAAATTGACAACCTACAGATTGGGAAAAATGGGACCTCATAAAATTGAAAAGCTTCTATAAGGCAAAGAACATAGTCCATAAAACAAATTGGTAACCTATAGATTGTGAAAAAAAAAAAAAAAAAAAAAAACTTCACTAACCCCACATCCAGTAGAGGGCTAATATCCAAAATATATGAATAACTCAAGAAGCTAACCAAAAAACCATCCAAAATATATGAATCACTCAAGAAGCTAACCAAAAAGCAAACAACCCAGTCAAAAAATGTAGGATAGAACTAAACAGAAAGTTTATAACAGAGGAATCTCAAATGACTGAGAAGCACTTAAAGAAATGTTCAAAGTCCTTAGTGATCAGAGAAATGCAAATCAAAACAACCCTGAGATTCTACCTTACACTAATCAGAATGGTTAAGATCAAGATCTCACATAAAAACATATATTGGAGAGGATGTGGAGAAAGAGGAACACTCTTCATTGCTGGTGGGATGGCAAACTGGTACAACCACTCTGGAAATCAATCTGGAGGTTCCTCAGAAAACTGGAAATAGATCTACCTGAAAGACCCAGCAATACCACTCTTGGGAATATACCCAAAAGATGCCTGACCATGCCACAGGGGCATGTGTTCCACTATGTTCATGGTGGCCTTGTGTGTGATAGCCAGAAGCTGGCAAAAACCTAGATGTCCCATGACAGAAGAATGGATACAGAAAATGTGGTTCATTTACACAATAGAATACCACTCAGCAATTGAGAACAAGGATATCATGGGTTTTGCAGCCAAATGGATGAAACTAGAAAATATCATCCTGAGTGAGGTAACTCAGACCCCAAAGGACATGTATGATATGTACTTACTAATAAGTAAATAGTAGCCAAAAAAAAATACAGAATACCAAAGATACAGTTCACAGTACTCAAAAAAGGTTAACAAGCCAAAGGTTCCAAGTGAGTATACTTTAATCCCACTTGAAAGGGAGAAGAAAGTATTCACAGGAAGGGAGAGAGAGGAAGGGACCTGGGTGGCAAAAGGGACAGAGAGGGGAGAGTGGGACATGATCAGGTATTGGGTCTGGGAAAAGAACTGAAACAGGAAATCCCTGGATGTAGGAGGTGGGGAGGACCCTCCAGAATGCATCAAAGACCTGGAAGGTTAGAGACTCTCAGGACTCAAAGGGAGGGACCTTAGATGAAATGCCCTGTAGCGGGGAGAAAGAACTTGTAGAGCCCATCTCCAGCAGAAAGACAGGGCATCAAGTGAGAGATGGGGTTGTCATCCCACCGTCAAAACTCTGATCCATAATTTTTCCTGTCTGAAAGAACTGAAGTGATGGAAACAAAGAAGAGCCTGAGAAAAAGAAGTCCCAATATGGGATCTAGCTTAAGGGGCGGTCCCAAGGCTACTAGGCTATGGAGCACTCACAAAAGGGCCCTATCATGACTGCCCTCTGAAAGACCCAACAAGCAGCTGAAAGAGTCAGACGCAGATATTTACACCCAACCAATGGACAGAAGTTGCTGACTCCTGTGGTTGAATTAGGAAGAAGCTGGAAGAAGTTAAGAAGGAGTCATCTTGACTGTATTCAGTATCTCCCTCAGGCACCCTTTGAGTGTGCCTATGCTGGTGTTTCCAGAGAGATTTAGTACAAGAAGATGGCAATCTATCCCCTACAATGTTGCACCTCTGCACGGGTCCTGGACTGAGTAACTTTGTAAAAAAATCAATCTGAGCACAAGCATCTCTCTTTCTCTCCTCTGCCCCCTCACTTCTCTCCTCCTCTCCACACCCCCATCTCCTTCTGCCTTTTCCTTCTGGAATACGAGGCCAATATAGCTAGTTGCCTCAAGCACTTGTCTCTATGTCTTCCCTGCTATAATGGATTGTATCAAACTGGACATCAAACATCGAGTCAAAACAAAACCTTTTTACTTTAAGTTAATTTTGTCAGATTTTTTTTTCAAAATGCTGAAGATAGTAACTAATATGTTTTTCTCTGTTTAATTTTAAGAGAAGTTTTGACAAATTGAAAGTGTGGACACACAATTGAGGGAACACCATGTTGTCAGTAATGTGGAATCAGAGGTGAAAATATTTACTCTGCTTTGTGATTTCTATGTGGATACACATTCATATATATATATATATATATATATATATATATATATATATTACATACATATTACAGAAATGTACACTTAAAAGGATCAGTCTTTATAATCCAGACCACAGGCCTCTTTAAACCCTTGTAGGACTTAGGAGTTCACAGTGATGATGAATCTTGCCTAGAGGTACTGACATACAATTATATTGCATACAGGATTACAATCCTAGTACATTGATACAAATTTTCTTTAACTTGTTGGAGAGAGTTGTATTAATTGAGTAAATTAAAAGATCATATTAACAGAAGTTACAAAAGAAAGGAAAAAATCTAACTCTAGGATTGAAAAAAATACAAAATTATATGGAGTAGGTGATCTTTTAATGTCACTCAATTTTGTTAGAGTATGGAAAGCCAATTAGACAAAACTAAATTTCAAGCTTGATTGCTTCTTTTAAATATTCATTTAAGCATTGCATTCCATGTTAAACAGAAAGTATCAAAAAACATTTGTTCCAGCCAGGAGTGGAATGAAAGCTATCCTGTCAATAGCCTAGCTGCTGCTTTTGATGAAGTATTATGACATTTCTATATTATGCAGCACCATAAAACACTAAACATACACAGAACACAGGACTATAAGTTTGAAAAGCGCATGCTGGAAGCAGGAGTGTTTTGGCATTTATAGCCGGCTAGCAAGGGGAGATAATGAGACGCTTGAAGCCCTGGAAACAGTAACTATGAAATATGCTGCAACGGCTTCTGATCAAGATGAGTCATGCATCATACAATTCTGGGGGATAACACAAGCCTGCAATGTAATCTGCTCTTCATTTCAAGTGGCAGGCTGATACGTGCATCTGTCATCCAGGTAGATACATGTGGGAGACAACGACTCACGTAGAGCAACTAGTGACACAAAGTTCACACAAAAGGAGAATGGAAGGATTCACAACTCCATTTCTTATATTTCCTCATAAGGAGAGAATCTCATGTAAATAAACTAATATAAATCTCTAAATCTATCTCTCTTTCTCATGTATGTGGGGAGGAATGTGTGTGCATATATGTGGTCACAAGACAATTTTTGGAGGTTAAATATTATTTTCCACCAGATGTTGAGGCAGCACTTGTCTTGTTTCTGCTTCTGTGCCAGTTCTATACTCTAACCTAGCTGGGCAGACAACACCCAATTTTCCCTGTTCCTGCCTCTCACCTAGATCTGCTAGGACAATAGATGTGTGACACTACATTTGCCTACCTATGTAGACAACAAAGACTGAACTCCAGGCACCAGGTTTCTGTGAATTTTACCCACTAAAGGTTCTCTTTAATCCCTGACATATTTCTTTAAAAATATAAATAGGTATATATAATTTCCATGTTATAGTTTTTAAACTGTAGATGGGAATAAAGAAAGACCAGTTTTGTATGTGGAAAGATACTGTTGGCAACCGTAGATTGTGAAGTTTCCCTACTTGTCACTCCAATAAAACCCCATAGTAAGATGGGAAAGAGGTGACTGCTCTACACCAATTATTGCCTGGAATCAGGGTGGTTTTTAGAACTAGTGCTCTTGATTTTGGAAATAGTTACATGTCTGATACTGTTTATTTTGACCTGAATATTTTTGTTATATTGAAATACTGTGGGAGAGAGGAGACAGAATAGGTCCTTGTCATCTGACAAAGCAGTGAGGACACTTTGGAATTTCCCATTGTCCTTGTCAAGTTTGGCCAGCAGCCATCCATGTCCTTACCACATGATACTCCATGAAATTATGCCAAGGTAAAGTGGCTTCAAGGAGTTTGGCAAAATGGGTTGTGCTATAGCTAAAGCAGTGTTTGTTCAAATTTTTCTGTAACAAAGAGACCTCTGTTCACTTGAAAACCTCAATTCTTCAAGATACAGGACTTTCAGGATTTTAGTTCCAGTTTTTCTAATATCATTTTTTGAACGAGAGGCAGGTCTCTAAAGGTCATGACCTTTAGAGAGGAAGAGAAGGTAGAATCCTGCCCCTAGCACTGACAAGCTGAGTGATTGTGTCAATGAGTCACTCTTCATCCATGTGTGTAAGGCTTCAGTTTCCTTATATGTAAAACATGGTTCATGTTGGGTGTCTTCTGGCACTGCTATGAGTGTGTTAATATCAGTATACAAGGAAGTATTCTGTAGCTATTATCTTTATAATATTAGGTATGGAAGAAATAAGTACTAATCATTATCTTTCTATTTATATTTATTACAATCAAGCACATTTTTCTGAATGGTAACATCAGACAGGGAACACCAAGTTTAAAATATCACTATTGATTTCAAGTAATAAACAGAAGATCATCAGCTCTTATAGAAGAAAACAAACTTTATATTTATACCAAAACAATGTGATACATTTAAAAATAAATTTAATAAGCTGGGCAGTGGCACACGCCTTTAGTCCCAGAACTTGGAAGGCAGAGGCAGGTGGATTTCTAAGTTAGAGTCCAGCCTGATTTACAGAGTGAGTTCCAGGACAGCCAGAGCTATACAGAGAAATCCTGTCTCACAAATAAATAAATAAATAAATAAATAAATAAATAAATAAATAAAATTTAATGCTATTGTGTGAATGATTGTATGTAGTTTCCAAAGGTATGTAATACTGTCAAACTTTCCAAATATGACCACAAACTAACAATTTCTCCTGAAATTGATGTTGATATGTAATGACTATATTATTCTTATCTATCATTGCAGAAATTTAATTCATCTTCATGTGGGAATAAGATTTTAATACCCTGTAGATGTATTAAATATAAACAGATTTTCCTGAGTCCCAAAAAAATAAAAATTAAAAAATAAAAATAAAAATAAAAATAAAAATAAAAACAAGTTGTCCTGGAAAAGTCTGTGTGATAATGTTACTGGACTACAGTTGTTATCAGAGCTTTCTATAGTCTAATCTGCTCCTGTGTACAATAGCCTACCCAGCTTCCTAGAGGCAACTGTGGCTCCTCACTTCACAAAGTAACTTGTGATCACAAATAAGCCCAATGAAGACTGTTTGAAAATTTGTCAAAGTGTCCCATTGAATTAAATTATCTTCTTGAATATAATAAATCCAAACAAAGATAGCCAAACATGAAGAAAGGAAAACATAAATCAACAACAAATAAGAGTTTCCTGACATTTTGTAAATAAAAATTGTGGTTCTGTATGATAAAATACGGCAATGAATGTTTTATAAGAAAGAAAAAATATGTATGTGTGTTATTTGGTGGGGAAAATCAATTTAATCATTTAAAATACTTGAAGTTTTGTTGAAGTGAATCACTAACAATGTAGAATTAATATTTTAAATTATACACTTTAAATTTAACTGATAATTTTTAAAGTATTCAACTTGGTAACATTTAATAAATTCTGTGGTATCATTACTATATTAATTTAGTTCTTAATTATATTGGCCATTCCAAAAGAAACCTTATAGATATTGAGCAGTCAATTTTCATCTTCCTTTTCCTGGTACCATGGCAATGACAATCTCCCTCTTGTCTCTGTAGACTCCCCAATTGTGAATGTCTATTGTAAATAACATTACTTTTATGCTACTTTGTATGTCTCTCTGGTGCCAACCATAATATGATATTCTAAGGTGTATCATGTTATAGCAAATATTAGTACCTCATTCTTTATCATGGTACACTATTTATCTATATTATGATTTATTTAATAATTTACTCATCAGTGAGTAAAGTGAATCCTTACACATACATACTGAATCTATTTCAGTGTCCCCAGCTTGGGCATTAATAAGTCCCTAACAATATAGTCTTCATTTTCTCTTGTCCATTTTCATTATCTGAATAAAATAAAAGCAATCTTGTAGAGGTTTATTTTTGTTGATGTTGTTTGTCTTTTTGTGTCTGAAAATACTCAGGGACTCAGGACTGCCTCAAGAACTTGTGTTAAGTCCAATTGGATATAGGGATGTTATAACACAGTTTCCAGCCCCTGGAGCAGAGCTACCATGACATGGGTCTCTATGAGTGCTGATGGTTGCTATGGGCCTGGTGCTTCTTTGTACAATAATGTACATAATTTCCTCTGTGTTCCTCCTTCAGGAAATGTTTTCCCTGGAAATGCTATCAGGGAATAGTCTCTCTGCCAAGCTTAATGACTCCATGATAATTAGAAAGAACATGGATCTGGGAAATGACAGTATGTCTCAGCAAAATGGTAAATGCTGTGACATTCAATACAGCCCTTAAGAGTGTAGGAAAGAATTCTGAAAACAAAAGTTTAAAATATACAATTTTTCAACAATGCAAAATATAACAATGTAATATTAATTGTATAAGCATCTTTCCAGACCCAAAAAGAACAAAAGCAGCCACACTAATGAGCCAACTTGTCAGAAAGACACCTAGGCAGGCATATTACTCAATTCAGGACCAGCTAGCAACAGAGCTAGAGCCGGTTGGAATGGTGATCTCAGAGCTGGATCCCAGCCAGCTAGCTTATTGTCTGTACTTACAAAATAAGACAGATTCCTGAGTTCAAGGTCAGCCTGGGACAGAGAGAGTTTAGGTCAGGCATGGGGTGAATAGTAATCACAGGTTGGGATCCCACCCAACTACACTATTGTTTGTTCTCCCAAAGGCAGGCAGGTCTCTGAGTTTATTGTTATGTTAAAAATATAAGTGCTGTCTTTTTCTAAAAATCAAGGGTAATACAATTCTGATTCATAGTATAATCAAAAGGTAACCTGACTAAACAGTTGAATTGACATATAAACAAAAGACTGGGCTTTGGTCTAAAAGAGCTAAACTATCTATACAGTAGCCTTTAAAGCCAGCTAGAGCAGAACACAGCTGTCAGCTTGTATCCAAGATTAACTTCAAGTCATTTTTTTTTTGATGCTCACAAAATCCTCTTCTTCAGAACTCCTATCCAAGCTAATGATAGTCCTTTGCAAACTTGCTCTCTAATTTAACTCCTGGATGGAGTAGAGTTTAGAGGATACTGAGAATAACAGCTTTGTATACTCCCTGAGCACATTAAATTGTAGACTTGACTACAACCTCAAAAATATTGAAGACAGACTAAGGTCTAATTATAGAAGCCTGTACACTGTACACCTCATGGTGAAGCAGGTGGAAGATAAAGAAAGATACTTTATAGAAATTATATTTCCAATAAAAGAAAAGAGAAAATGACAGTATATGTGTACAGTATCTTTGACATGGTCCAGTTATTACTAAACTATGAATTTACAACCTATTTTATATATTCTCATTATTTTGAAGACTCTAATTTTTATTTGTGAGTGTGTGTATGTGTGTGTGTGTGTGTGTCTGTGTCTGTGTCTGTGTCTGTGTGTCTGTGTCTGTGTCTGTGCAGCTGAAAAACTTGAAGGAGTGCACTCTTTTCTTCCATTAGTTAAGTTTCAGGTATCACACTCAGGTTGTCAGCCTTGGCAAAAAGCTCCTTTGCCATCTCACTGGTCACATTTCAAAGATTGTATGATCACATATCCAGTGCAGAATGAGCTGACCATAAGTATCTTTAAAATGATGTGAAAATTAACACTGGAAGTGATGGGACCAGACATTTAAATGTGTATTTGCTTTTAATAATTAATTTTCCCCTTCCTTTTCATTTGGTGTAAAGTTTACACCCCTATCTTTATCTTTCTGAAAAACAATGAGAAAAATATACAAATTTGACTTAGTATTTGAGACTCAGGTTCATCTGAAATGTGTGTTCTTAGGTAAGCTGTTCCTTAGGGACCTCGCCTTGATTTTAGTGTTCAGATTAGATACTCAAATACAATTCCCTTGATTTTTACTCAGGTATCATTTCAAAACTGAATAAAAGAGCTGAACCTATGCTAATAATGTGAATGCTTAATGTGAATGCTGACTTAATTTGCATCATAATTACTTGTCTCCTTAAAGTCAAGTAATCTCAAATTCTTTCATGTGTATATTTCATCTTTGTCAATTTTGTAATTATCCCAGTTACTTTCTTTGAGATTCTCCACATGTATTCAAAATCATCTTTTATCCCATTTAAAAATCTTCAAGATAAAAATAAAAAAACTGTATGATATTAAATGATGGAAAACATTTCTTGAGAATCCCCAGGCTTATTATCAATCAAGAACCATGGGAAAAAAATTAGGAAAAAAAACCCAGAGTTTTACTGCAATAGCCATGCTTAACTTGGGCTTATTTAATTACTTATAAATTTCCTAAATTTTTACACAGAATAATTACGGGAGCTTATTGGAATAAATATAAAGACTGAAACAAAGAAAATAAAAGAAGATGAATGAAGGAGTCATGAAGAACAGGGCAAAGACTTCACTATTTAGAAACTTGTGTACATGTAATGAACATGATGGACTTACTATAAATGTGTACCAAGTATTTACTTGTTTCATTAAGAAAAATCAGATGAAAAATCAGAATCAAGAAAAAAGAAAGTTAAGAAAACAAGGAACAGAGGAAAAAATTAACAAGAGGGAAAAGGAGAAAGGGAGGGTGGGAGGGAGGGAGGGAGGGAGGGAGGGACAGAGAGAGAGAGAGAGAGAGAGAGAGAGAGAGAGAGAGAGAGAGAACTGAAACTAAAGACTGAGAAGTGAGAAGTTCTGGATTCTCAAGCAATGTCTGGCGTGTGTAATAGGAAAATCACTTTTGTGGGTATAATGAAATTTATGGCACAGTTCCTTACACGGATTCTCAATATAGATAGCTGTCATGAAGTTGTACAAGTTAGCTGAGGCCAATTGAAATAATGCCAAAAATCTGGACCAGTACTCAGCCCTTTTGTGATTGTGTTTAATCCAAAAATATAGTAATATATATACAGAAACACACACACATGCACACACATATGCACTACACACACGTGTGTATTGAACACACATGTATAATACACAATGTATTTGTAATGTATGCAAATTATATATATGTGTGTGTATATAAATATATATATATAAATTTTATCATACCTATCAAGCTTGCACCCACAAACAACTCCCAACACACTTCTTTTGATAAGTTAAATAGCAGAAACTTAAAACATTTTTGTCTGCCTGAATGAACCTGAAGTGCAACTATTTGACATTGCTGATTAAAAGCTGGATCATCTCTCTCAACACTCAATTAACAACACAGTCTCCATCTCCCTTCCCAATCTGAGACACAGTAGGACTTAATTTTCAGATGTAATCTTAAGAAATGGTATTGAGAAAAGATATTATGTCAGACAAAAGAACAGCTGGCTACATTCACTCTACAGACCATTGGCCTAAAACAGTAGTTTCCCTGTGCTCCTGACGATGTGTTGCTTTGTATCTTAAAGGAGGTGAACACAAAATTAGTGGAATTATTGGTGTTAATATATACAAAACAATATTTGAGGGGCACAGGATGGCAATAGGAGGAAAGATACTTGTTTCAGTAAAGATTTGCCTTATGCTTATTGGAAACAAAGCACCAATTTATTAACTCTGAAGATGGATTGAAATACATACAATTAATGGACTGTAAGTATCGTTATTTGTTTTGTTTTTTGTTTTCTTTTTTAACCAAACCAAAAATGACATTATATATGTCCACACATGGCTTAGAACAGACCACACCAGATTAAATGGTTTCAAGTGGGGTTTATTCAGGAGATAGGGCAACGATGGGGGGGGGGGGGGAAGAAGAAGAGGAAGAAGATGGAAGAAGAGAGCAAGGTCAGGAGGTTTTGCCTGTTTTATAAGAGCAGTGATGTAGCCTCTTCCAGGTGAAGGTAGGAGGTAGCCAGGTGGATTCTGGGAATGTATGGCAGTTGGCTTAGCAATGATGTGGGGGTCACCTGGATGTGATGTCACTGGATTGGGAGCCTGATACCAACATACCTCCCTTTAAGGCATTCTTGTCAGAACAACCTAAGACAGGCTCAGTCTTGTTAATGAAATAATAAAGGGGGAGAGGTAGAGAGCCTTTGGGGCTGCTTGGCAAGAAGCTGACATGGGCCAAGAACAAGAAAATGGGCTGCTTGGCAGGAATAGGACATTGGCCAAGGACAAGGAAGTAGGCTTCAGGCAGGAATCTGACATTAGACTAGAACAAAGAAGTAATTTCAGGTAGGAATCTAAATCGTAGGCTACAACGAAGAAGTAATCTCAGGCAGGAATCTAAATATTAGACTAGAACAAAGAAGAAATTTTAAACAAGAATCTAAATTTTAGGCTGGAACAAGGAAGTAGGCCTCAGACATATAAATGACCTTGGGCTAGGACAGGGAAGTAGGCTCAGATACTTTGGTCATCCTGATAAGCCTTTAGAAACAGTGATCATGAGAGTGTTCACATAATTGGGTTTTATGCCCTGCTTTTCCTTTGACTTTTTGTGCTTATTGTATTGCTTGTTCCTCCACTATTTGCATCTAATGTATTGCTAGACTGTCAATATAGATCTGACCTTAATACGTGCATGTAATCAAAATGGTACAAAAGTATAAAGGAAGAGGGGGTATAGGATAGGAGGTTCTAGAGAGGGAAATTGGGGAAAGGGTACATCTGTATTGTAAATAAATAAAGTATCCAATTAAAAAATAAATAAAGAGGAAAAAAAAGGGAGGGGAAGCCAATGGTGAAAGGGGAGTCAGGATGCCCTGTCTCTTAAACTACTTCCTGCTGTGTAGGGGCATAGTCTATTTTGGGGTGTAGCTGACTTTCACCACCGGGGTCCACTTGGTAGATGTGTGCATCAGGTTCTTCTGTGGACAGCAGCTGGTAATCCTGTAACAGGAAGTTTCCTAAAAACAGCATTTTTTTTTTTTTTTGGAGGAACTGGCAAAGATCATCTTTTTTAGCTGTCAGGACATCTAGCCCCCCTTCAGTTCTGAAGCACTACAGCTGAAATCCTGTGGGTCTTGTATGTAGAAAGGAGTATCTTACAGTGTTGGTAGAAGAAATGGTTGGTCTGTGATCCTAGTATATGTATCTGACAAGACCATTATGGGCAGCCCCCATAATCGTCTGGCCAGTTTCTACAATAATCTTTTATCTGGTCAAAGAGAAAGCAAGTAGAGAACATATTTAGATGGGACAATAGATATAGAGATAATAGCAATTTGGATTGGTTCTTGGCATCCAGCTATGGACCAGTTTCCTGACCCTGTTTGGAAAGACAGTTTGTTATCTGTGGGGGTCTCTTGAACCTTGAATATCCAGATGTAAGGGCTGACCTGGATGGAAACAAGCAGCAGGGAGAGGACAAAAAACCCATGTCTAGTCTAGTGAGGTCAAGCTCTGCTGCTGGAGTGGAGTCTCATTTCCTGAGATTGAGGACAAGGTGGGTGATCTTGACATCCTCTGGAGCTTAATAGAGCACGGTCCTGGTAGAGTCCAGTAACTGGATGACAACAGAAGGATGATGTGTAGCAACAGAGGGGTTCTGGACATCCCAAACTTGGGGGTCCACCTGAGAAGTTTGAAAGGGAAATAGCATGTTAGTATTAGTAGGTTGACTGGCTAGAAGTTGCAGAGAAACTGCTAGCAAGGTTGGGTTTAGACAAATTGGGGGAGCAAAGAAAATAGAGGCTTCCAACTTATCTAAAATATGCCTTCCCAATAAGGGGACAGGACATGTAGGCACTACCAAAAAGGAATGGGTGAGAGGTACACCCCTAAAAATGCAACTAAGTGGGAGGGGGGGTGAGGAAGGTAAGGTTGTCCTCTTACCCAAACAATAGGAAAACGTTAAGGTAAAGTGAGTCTCCAAAACCCTGTCAGGACCAAGTAAGTGGCCCCAGTATACAAGAGGAAGAAGATGGGTCTTTCACATACCATAATAGCTACCCGGGGCTCCCTGCTAGTGATAGGCGTGGTCGGGTTGAGAGAGTTTAGGCCCCATCAGTCCTCCATAGCCAATCCTAGGTCAGCTGAAGTCTTTTCTGGGAGTGATGTCCCTTTGTTCTGGGTGACATGAGGG
This sequence comes from Arvicanthis niloticus, assembly GCF_011762505.2. Classification (NCBI taxonomy): domain Eukaryota; kingdom Metazoa; phylum Chordata; class Mammalia; order Rodentia; family Muridae; genus Arvicanthis; species Arvicanthis niloticus. Next base: position 35,769,949 of record NC_047665.1, read on the forward strand.
CAATCGACAGCCCAATGTCCCTTCTGATGGCACCTAGGACATGGTCTTTTTGGTTTGCTGGGGCTGGGGCAAGCCCTCACCCAATGACCTTGTTGGCCAGATTTATAGCAGGGGCCTGGTGGTCCCTGAGCCATCAAAGACCAGGAGTCTGGGGTAGAGGCTAAAGCTGGTCGGATAGCCTTTGCCATCATGTGTTATTTCTGCTTTCGGACTTTCTCATCTCTCTCCTGGTACACCTTGAAGGCCAGTGCCAAGACTTCTGCCTGTGGAGTTAGGGACCCCTTCTTAAATCACCTAAGTTTAGCTTTTATGTCAGGGTACCTCTGGGGGGAAAAAAAAGCAGGTCATCAGAAGTTGCTTACCTTCTGGGTTTTCAGGGTCCAGATTGATATACTGCAATAAAGCCTTTGTAAGGCATTCTAAAAACTGAGATTGGTTTTCCTGTTTGTCCTGGACAACCTCTTGGAGGTTTTCAAAGTTTACTGGCTTTAGGGCTGCCTTTCTTAGGCCTGCCCAAAGGCATGTTATAAATCTATCTCTAGCTAAGATACCACTTGTGAAATTATAATTCCATCAAGTATCCTGGTCAGGAACTGCCTCAGATTCAATTAGACATGTTCCATCTGTTTGATGAATCCGATCTACGTGCATTTTTGCCTCTTCCCAAACTCAACTGTGCTCATCAGGAAATAAATTGTTAGTGAGAATCATATGTACATCATGGAAAGTCAAGTTATAAGACTGATTGATGTACTGGAACTCTTTATTAAAGGCGGAGGAGTCAGAGGTATAGGAACCCAGTCTGCTCTCTATTTGAGAAAGTTCACCTAGTGAGAAAAGGACAAGTACTCTGACCAGACCTTCAACTCCAGCCACTTCCCTTAGAGGAAGGACAGATGCTGGTTTAGGTGTCCCTGGAGGAGAAGGAATTGGAGATTTGGCTGTGGCCTTAGAAAGTGTGATAGGAGGGGTAAAGGTTGGTGCCAATGCAAGGTGATTAGAGTGGCCTGCAGCTGGCACAGAAGGAGGGAGGGGTATAGAGAGGTAGGGCTAGTAGACTCTGAGGTATCCTAGTGAGAAGAAGAAACTGAGGCAGCAGTTTGGGTTTTTGGCAGCATGGAAACAGGTCTGCCATGGAAGGCAGGCGGTTCATCAGCTGGATTTAAGGTTGTAGTGTCATCTAACAGTGGTTGAGTAGGTTTCATGGCTAAAAGAAGCTGGGATGGCGAACAGGCAGAACACATAGGGGGATTAGAGCAAAGGTAGATGAATGCTTGGATATAGGGAACCTCTTTCCATTTACCAGACTGCTGGCAGTATGTATGAAGACCCTTTAAAATGATTGGGTCTAGCATGCTATTATGTGGCCATTTTGAACCATTATCTAGGTGGTACTGAATCCAGACCTTATTGCAGAGGTGTATCAGTTTGGAAGGCCTCAAATCAAGCGTTAATTTTAGAGAGTTGAGGTTTTTCAGGAGACACCCTAGTGGGGTGTCTGGGGGTACAGTCGAAGACAATTTAATGCCCGCTGGGTGATGGAAGGGCTGTTACTGAACTATTCATGTTAGCGTCCCAAGAGAAAAGTCGGTATCGGATCAGGCAGGCAAACTAGATATCAGGTCGACAAGAGACTATCTAGGATCCCCAGTGGTGGCATCCTCCTGGAGATCATCAGAAAGCAGCTCAACCTGGTACCAGGGATTTATCAGCTGCTGCAAGAGCTTGGGGATTTGTGAACTGCTTTTGAGGAAGGAAGTCACCCAACAGCCTAAGTCCTAAGTGGTAGGTCAGCCAGGAGGCCAGTCATTTGGACTGGGGCATTGAAACGCCAACCTCTCAGCCCAGGGAAGGCTGGTGGAACTGTGAGGTCTGTGTGTGGCCCGTCTGGCTGCCTATCCCATGTGGCATAGCACCACGTGGGGGGTCGCAGTGGAACAGCTCAGGTGGTGGAAAGTTCTGTGAGTCTTGATGCAGCAGGTAGAGTTGGTCTGCAGCAATGGTAGAAATCCACGTGGTCAGTGACGGTGGGTAGTGGAGGATGCAGTCCATGTGGTGTAGCAGTGGCAGTGGCCACATCAGTGGCAGGCCATGTGGAATCGTTCCTGCATGGTCACAGCAGCCAGGGGCCAGCAGCGGCTGCACGGGTTGCGGTTACCAAAGTCTTCTGTTCTCGGCCCAACTTACCAATGATATAAGTCCACACGTGGCTTAGAATAGACCACACCAAACAAATGGTTCCAAGTGGGGTTTATTCAGGATATAGGGTAAAGATGATGGAGGAAGAAGAAGATGGAAGAAGAGAACAAGGTTAGGGGGTTTTACCTGTTTTTTTTTATGGGCAGTGACAGTGATGTAGCCTTTCCCAGGTAAAGGTGGGAGGTAGCCAGGTGAATTCTGGGAATGTATGGCGATTGCCTTGGCAATGATGTAGGGGTCGCCTAGATGTTATGTCACTGGGTTTGAAGCTTGATACCAACAGACATGGTATGTTACTTGTGGGCCAAGCAAATCAAAAGGTTTTGTAAAGTGTTCCACTGCTTTAAAATTTGTCTTTTCAGAGGTTAAGTGGAGACTTATTCTCCACCAATCTCCTGTTCTCCCAAAGAAGAAATGAGGGAAAATTCTCGCTGAGGAAATCCAGGTACTCATTTCCATGGGAAGGGACTTCTTTGCTTCACTCTTTTCATCACCAAGAAGAAGCTCTGTGCCACTGACTTTAATTTTCCCTTTTATTTTCTCCCGTACACCCCATGATACACATCCTGCCAGTACCAGTATTGCAGGAGTTTAAGCAAAAATAATTTTGTTTAGCTCATTAGAATTAACACAAACTCAGGCTTGTTTCTAATAGAAAGCAGATGTTTCCTTAGACAAGAAAAGCCTCAAAGTTGTGTGCATAAGTCTTCTACTGCCCTTATGGAGAGAACTGAGTCCTAAATTAGCAACTTTTCCAACCTAGGTCTGGCTAGGTGCCATATTCTCTCTCCCCCCCCCCCTTTCTTTCATTCTTTTTAACTTTCAAGAGGAGTACAGACAGATGGGTTTTAAAATCTACAAAGGGAAAGCTATCATTTTTCTCAAATATTCAAAGGAAATTAAAATAATGAAGTTGTTCGGTATGGCAATGCTTGTATGCTTGTCTTTCTTCTCTACTCTTAGAGAAGAGTAGAGAAACTACTTCCTTTAGCAGGACACTTTAGAAGGACCTCTCCTCTCAACAATGCTGACAGCCACAATCCTTGTCTGGCGTGATGTCACCTCCAGGTTTTCCCTCCTGGCTGTCTAAAGCTTGAATTGATTCTGTCACCACATGAAAAAAAGGGGTGATGCCACTTGTTTTTTTAGATTCCTTCAACAACTTTCCTTGAAAGATTTAAAGAAGTCATTCATCCCTCTGTGAGCATAGGAGTTATTATTTTGTGCTAGTTTTGTTTCTTCATTTGTTTTTCAAAGACTCACTTTGTGGCTAGGAAGATGGCTCTGTAGAAAAGCACTTGAAATGCAAATACCATGACTCAAGTAAGATTCTGAGAAGCCACAAGGAAAAGCAGAGTGTGATGGCACATGCTTGTAATCAATGGTGCTGGGAGGTGGGTCCCTGGAATTACGGACCAACCTAGCCTACTTCCTAAGCCTTGAGCCAATGATAGTCTGTTCACCTATCCCCCAAAGACAGAGAAAAGAGAGACAGATAGAGGGGGAAGGCGGGGATGGAGGAGTCAGAGAGAGGAGAGACACTGTGAGGACTGCAAAGGAGAACCACATTAACCTATACATAAACTCATTTTGATTATGAAGTCATCGTTATTTTGTTCTTTTGTTCCAGAAGTCTTAAAGACATGTCAGCTAGTGAGTGACACACAACTCTTTCAAGGGATGTATATATCTTGTTTTCTTCATTTTCCATAGGTGAAGTGTTTAGAAAAGTTAAGTAACTTCTTTATTTGAAGCAGTGGTGTGTGTGTGCGCGTATGACTTTATTTTATATAAAAATTTTATACAGTATATAATCTGGTTTGTAGTAACACATAACTGTAATGCTAGCACTTGGGATTTCAAGGCCAACCTGGTCTATACAGTGGGTTCCAGGACATCCAGGCCTATGAAGAGAAATTCTGTCTAAAAACAGAAAACAAACTAACAAACAGACCAAACCAGACCAATCAAACAAACAAAACACCCAATATATTTGTGACATATTCTTTTGCAACTCCTAGTTCCTCCCCCTAACCTATCCAATGTCATGTTTTCTCTCTCTCATCTCTTCTTCTTCCTCCTTCCTCATTCTCTCTCTCTCAAAATAATCAAGACAAACAAAAAACACAATAAGACAAAAATCATGACAAAATAAAATAAAATGAAAAGGGCATATTCAAATGAACAAACAAAAAATCATGCATTCTATTTTGTGTCGGCCAATTCTTCCTGGGCATGGGCCCTGCCCTAGAGTGTGACTCATAAACCCAGTAACACACCATTGGGGAAAATTGATTTTCTCTTTCACAACAGGTAGCAATTGCAAATGGCTTTTTGGTTTGAGATGGACCTTTGGGTCCACTTCAAGTATTATTGTGTGTGGTTTGAACCTGTCCAATTCTGTGCATGTGGTCACAGCTTCAAGTTTTATGTGTATAGCTGTATTAAAAGTGAAAATTAGGTGACTGCTTGAATGTATCTAAGCATTGATTGACAATAAACTTATTTGTGTTTTTAGGGTTAGTTTAGAATACTTAAGTAAAAAAGATAATTCTGACTTTCACTGTTAAATCTTTCAATCAATTCATTGATTCTAGAATGATTTATTTATTTATTTATTTATTTATTTATTTATTTATTTAGGTTTTTTGAGACAGGGCTGTCCCTGGAACTCACTCTGTAGACCAGGCTGGCCTCGAACCTCAGAAGTCCACCTGCCTCTGCCTCCCAAATGCTAGGATTAAAGGCGTGTGCCACCATTGCCTAGCTTAGAATGATTTTAACTACAGCTTTTTGCTGCTTTGCTTGCCATTGTGTTTTTACTGAGATCCATATCCTTGATGGATTTGATTGATGGATCCATATGCTTCACAGGAAGCCAAAGCATTGGACAATATTGGCCTGTTGTGGATTTTACATTAATTTACCTATTTACAATAATTTGATTACATAACAGTAAGTCTCCCTTTTTATGCAGAGAGAGCAAATTTTTGGTCATCGCAGAGAATAAACTCAAGGATAAAGAAATAGGCATTATCATTTAGTTTTTAAATATACAACTCTTCCAATGAATGTTGTGTTATGGAACAAATGAAGATTGTATATTTAAACAACTAGAGGTGGAATATGACTTTTAGAGACTTGTTCTTCCCTTGTTTCAGTGCCATTTATGAAAATGAACTCTCTCTTGCAGAAATAGGTACTCAGAAATCAAGGCACACATGTGAAAATCAATTCAAGACTGCAGAATAACACTAGGTAAGACATCAAAGAGAAGAAAAATGTTCCTAATAGCTCTGTGCATTTTATGATCCTGATATAGTGCTAACATCTTGTCTTGGCATAAGATAGCCTAAAGAGACACTTGTGCCCCTCCTTTTGACTACTAGGGTGTTAGAACATCAGTCACTGGACAATGAGCATTTCCCCAGGATCTCATGCTGAAGAAAGGAAAAGGCACCAGCTAGAGAAGGAACTTGTCATACCACTGAGAGAATAGACAGAATCTCAGACAACGATGAAGCAATAATGAGTTGAGACATTGAGTGTTTGACATCCATATCCCTGGTTTTCTTTGTTAACTTTTAGTCTCAACCCAGTATCTTAAAATGTTCGGGCTAGTGTCACTAAATCCTCTTACCCCCTTTCTATTGTGGCCACATTTAATAAATCATTTTCAGTTTTCCCTATTTATTTGGCTGTTTTAATTGGCTTCTCAAAGATTGGTAAGTGAACTTGACTTCTTAGGGTCTAGATTATGACCTTCAGGTAACACTGGTATTAGGAAAAGTCATAATTCTGTATCTTATGGCTTCTCCAACAATGTGTAGGGGAATGAGATTAAATACTTTCATGTAATTAAAATGATATAAAAACAAAAAGGAGGAGGGGAATGGGATGGGATAGGGGGTTTCTAGGAAGGAAAAATGAGGAAAGGAGATGACATCTGAAATGTACATAAATAAAATATCCAAGAAAAAATAAAATACTTATTGCATAAAATATTAAGAACCCAAAAATCTAAAAGAAGGCCTTAATAGTGTAATACCCTTAAATTAGAAACATTTATTGTGTTCACCTCCTTTCTGGATCTATCTGATAATCTTGGGATTTGCTGATAATCAGTATGTGACGAAAAAGCAAAAATCACAACATTGAACTCTAGATAACAAATTGTGGAGACATTAGGAAGGGAGAAATGACTTGGCTAATCTTTATAAATAAGTTCCATTTACTTTTCTTATGTAAAAAGAAATATTACATTTCTATATCTGAGACATCATAGCTACCTAACATGTTACTTAAACCAATTAATCTCTAGATGAATGGAATTATAAATATTGAAATTTGTAAAATGTGTTAGTCTTAAAAAGGAAATAAAATTCCCACCTTAAGACTAGCAACTAACACTTACTCCCTTCAAAACCTGCAGGGGGAAGGAGACTTAACTTTGATCTATTCTCACAATAAAGTAGTAGAAAAAGAACTGACTTAAATAAACAAAAATCAATAAAAACAATAGAGTCCAATTGCCACTGTAAATACGACATGGAAATTTTACTATAGTGCACACTGATTTTTTTCCAGTGCAACCCCCAAAATCATTTATGAGTGTGGGCTTTGGGATCTGGGGATCTGAACTCCCACTGCCTCTCACAAATGCCTGAAAACATTTATTTTTCTAAAATCTCCTCCTCTATATTTGAGTTTTAGTTTGATACCTGCTTAATCTGTCACCCCTGGAGCCTGTAGCTAATAGCTGTTGGCTGAATAACTTTTATTTTTTTAAGGGAATTCATAATTGATTGTTTTTAATAGATGGGTCCTTTGTTGAACTAAGGATTTCTAACCTTTAAGACTGTTAGTACTTCCAGGTGATATTTACTCTGTTGATCTCTTGCGTTCTTTGTTTCTTTACACTCTTTGGTGTGTCGTTTCTGTGTTTGAGCTAGTGATTTCAAACATCTTGAAACTAAACACTTAATCTCCTTGGTGAGTACACTTTCTGCTTGTTGAAAGGTTCTCAGAATGCTTCTGAGACAGGCTGTAATATTGGTATCAGAGAAACCGGAGTCTTCCTTGGCTATTGGGAGAATGGTAGACTCAATGTGATTAACAACTTTGGTTTATTTTCTATTCAATCTTTGGCTTATTATAATTAATTATATTAGGCTTTGGCATTTTAGACACTTACTGAGAAAGAGGAATAGAAAACAAAAATCCCCATAAGAGCTTTATATGATGGGTTATTTCTGTTTCCTAAAAGTAATAACAGGTAAACTAATATCCATTATCTAAGGATGGTGTCTAGTTATGAGTAACTAGCCAGGCATTTGATTGCTGGGGCAATAGAAAGAGGGTATACCTGTATCTTACACATGAATAAGACTTAAAAATTTTAAGGACATTCTAGTACAAAGAATCACAAAAGCCTGTGAAGATGGAGTACCCCAAAAGCATTTCTAATATTAATGATATGTTTGTATTATAAGACAATACACAGGGGACTGAATCTCTGGCTTGCAGGACCTAACCTTTCTGGGAGCCTTCATGCTCAAGCAGCCTATCTGAATCCATGGAAAATAGGCTGGGATGGAAGGTTTGAAATAAGAATGGAGAGATTCTTCTAATTCACTAAGCAATGCCAACTGTAAAGGCTATATATACTTTCCATGGTTGCTGACTCTAAAATAGAAACTAAAGTGAGATACTAGGTTAGTTGAGTGAGATCAGTGGGTATTAGCCCCTATAACCAATGACCTGAATTTGCTCCCTGGAACCTTCTGGTAGACAGAGAAAATCAACTTCTATAAACTGTCCCCTGACCTCCACACCCATGCCATGAAAACAAGAATACACAATAAGTAAATATTATTCTTTTTTAAAATTAAGTTACTAATCTAGTCCCAGTGAAAGAGAAAAATGAAACAAATACCATTTCATTTATTAGTTTCAAAAACTGAGGAGGAAAAGGAGTGAGTGGGAGAGAAATTTAACACCAAAGTGCATTGGAAGAGGAGAAAGAGATAGTGCAGCAGAAGTTGGGGGAGGAGGAACTGGTGATATATAAACCATCCCCTCTGAGCTCACAGAAAGCAATAAGAGTTCTCATTTAACCTCAGAAAATGACTTAAGAAGCACTTGTACTTTGAAACCATCCTAAATTGTGAACTAATTTCCCAGAGGAATACACTGATGGTCTACTGTACGCAGCATAAATAATGAGCCCACAATTGGGACCCCAAATAAAGCAGTGCACATTGGTGGGATTTATGAACAGGCTCCCTTCCTCCACTGCGTGACACTGAGGTATTACAGCTTCCAGTCAGGAGTTTTACTGTGTCAGCAGGTGAATTCCCGACAGTAAGTCAAGCTGTAATGGAACACGCTGGTGGAAATGATTGTGCTGCTACGGTGAAAAGAAGCTGGTGTCACCGGAAGGTTTCCAGAATCTGTGTGCATGGTCTGTTGCCTACTCTTGCTGCAGATGTTCACGGTTGGACTCTTAATCCTGCCTTTGAAAATGACTTGAGAAAGTAAAAGTTGTAACATATAAAGATGTTTGGATGTGACGACACAAGGATATGTATGTAGTAGGTAAACCAGTTTTGTACAAGAGAGGAATCTGAGGTTAAAGGGGAGTAGCTGCTTGATGGTACACATTAAGAGTAGAACTGAGATGCTGAGCTACAAACACAGCTGAAATGCTGTTTTTCTTAAAGAGTTTGTCTTTCCCTGGGAATAAAATATAGGGCTGTGAGTTTTATTTATGTTTATGAAAAAAAAATCATGAAAACAGAAACCTGAGTTGTAACCAATCGATGAGACAAACCACAAAATCTGGTAGAGTTGAAAATCCAGGCTCCTCGGACCAGACCCAGAACACAAAAATGTAAATCTACAAGGCAATATGAAGACATGGTGGCTTAGCCTTTCAAATTTAAAAATACAAGACTGAGCATCACTGATGAGTAAACTTGATATCTATTGTCAGCCAGGGATGAGAGTTGCTGGCCTTTCCTGTTTTTCCCAAAGAAAACTCTTTGTAATAGTCAGTGTTAATTATCAAGAAAACAGAACTTGGCACACCTGTAAGGATTTAGCTAGGTTAGGCCACACTCTGAACAAACCAGTAGGGGATTATCATGATTAGATTACTTGACATGAGAAAAGCCTCTCAATGTAGTTAACATTCTCTGAGCTTGGATCCTGGACTGTAAAGAAGGGAGAAAAAAAATGTCCTGAGCATAAGAATTGATGATTTTTTTCTACTTTTGTTTGTTTCTTTTTGAGATTATAACTTAATTGCAATATTTCTCCCTTCCCCTTCCTACTTCTAATCCTTACCATACAACCCCTGCACTTTCCTTCCAATAGACAGCCTCTTTTATTCACTTACTGTTATTGTATTCATACATGCATTTTCAAACACATGTATATTCCTAAATATAGCCTGTTGAGTCCACATAATGTCACTACTAGTGGGTTAGTTTGTTGTTCCGACAGTTTGTCACAGGACAACCAATTGGTGTGCTTGTCTCTGGAAAGCATCACCAACCTCTCCGTTACTATCTTTGCCTATTGCAGATTGTTTAATTCTGGGGACTCTGCAGTGGGTATAAATGGGAAAGTCCCTAGAGGGCCTCTGGAGGCTGCTGCTCCTCCCTGCTGCTGCTCCAGACTCTGTTTGTTTATCCTGCTGCTGCCTTTTCTGTTGCATTTGTTATTGGTGATTTGCTGGACTGCTGGATATTCTGATGGCAAAAATTGAATTTGCCCCAAGAACCCAATACCCCTAATAAGCAGGAAGTAGCATATAGATGTTTACTTCCCCTTTTCCCTCTAACATTTTTTTTTTCTCTCCTACCTATTGTTGGAGGCTGGAAGGGATTACTGTGTAATAAGAGTTGGAAGGGAGGTAGAGATATAAGAAACCAATACAATATCTAAAACAAATATCCCAAGAGGAGTGTTTACAGATGTGTCCACTGGGAAGAGACTCCACAGTTCTTCATTTTTGATTGGTTGTAGTTTTTTATAGTGGTCCTTTCTATAGTAAGGAAGTTTCCTTGGTGTTGGATAAATAATGACTATGCTTATCTTTAGGTATACAGGCAAATGTTATAGATTGTTGTTAGGTAGGATGTGAGCTTAGTAAATTAGTTTTATATTTTCTTCTATTCCCCAATATTTCTCTAGCACTGAGTAATTAGTCAGGTGTCCAGCACACATAGGGTTACATGCCATGTTATTCATTCATGTGGTTTATAGGTGTCATAGCTGGGCATGCCTATCAAGTGCTTCCCTCTTTGGAAGCTTACATAGCACATTCTGGTACCCTAGAGTCTAGTTTTCAGGTCAATTTCAGATCAGAGTTTTCTGAACCCTGTTTTTGAAGTACATGAGACAATAGGATTTACCTTCCACATGGGAGGGTGTAGAGGGGGGAAGTCACATGATGGTGTTAATAACCATGTCTCAAGTTTTTACCAGTGATTTCCTCACTATGAAGAACTGTAATCTTATATTGTGAGCCCAAATCATCTTTTTCTCTCTTCAACATTTTTGGTCAGGACACTTGTTACAGCAACAAGAAACAAAACCTAAGACACTCCCCAAAATAGAAACAACTGTTGTTTCTCCAGGATCTTTTGTTTATTTGTATCCTGAGTATCTTCGGTCAAAAACTTCTGAGGTCATGTAGGCAAGTCTGTCCTGTACAGGACATGCAGCTTTAATGTTTGTTTGTTTGTTTGTTTGTTTTCTGTTTTTCCAGACAGGATTTCTCTGTATGGCCCTGGTTCCTGGAACTCACTCTGTAGACCAGGCTGGCCTCGAACTCAGAAATCCTCCTGTCTCTGTCTCCCAAGTGCTGGGATTAAAGGCATGTGCCACCACTGCCTGGCACAGCTTTCTTAAAAAAGAACAGTGAACAAATAATCCTTAGCCTCTTACCCTGGGTTCTGACTCTGCTGAGTATAGACTTTGTGTCTCAAGGGAGCTCCAACTATGCAAACGTCTTCAGGTTTCCCAGGACTATTACCCAGAAATTGTCTTGCTTTGCTCTTCCTTCTCATCAGCCCACCACATACACAGTGTTTCACAGATGTAGCTATGAAATCCTGAGAATTAGAGTCAGCATCACAAGGCCATCTCATCTCATCATTGAACACCAACCATCTTCCTTTCCTTGGCAGCTGCATTCTTCTCAGATTGCATCAGTTATTTGAGGCAATCCACCTTAAATTATTCAAGCCAGCCATGAATCCAGTCTGGCATCCAGACCTTAAACTAACTGACCCTCTTTGTGCCTCTGGCTCCCAAATAGCTGGGTGACTGGTCTCATCATTAGTCCAAAACTCAAGTTTGTTAGAAATAATACTTTACTTCTGGCAATAAACAAGTAGGTTCTATTGTCAATCTAACAGTTTTAAGGATGTTTCAACCCAACTGTTTCATTTACTGTCTTGTCATTTACTGTAACTGGAAATATGAGACATGTTCTTTCCCCCATGTGAACTTGAGCATTCTCTACAATTTATTGAAGAATCTGGTGTTTGGCTGCCCTCATAGCAGTGAAAAGTGTTTACATAAAGAAAATGTACTTTTTTTCAGAAAACCTCATTCAGTTGCCAGCACCCACAGTAGAATGCATAATTAACTCTACCATTAGGGCATCTGATGTCCTCTTCTGGCTTGTGTAGACATCACCCTTGCCTTCATTTCTTGTTTTCACTCTACAAATGCAAACCACAATTCTGATTAATAGTGATCACTAGATCTTGAGGTAGGAGAAAGAATGGAGAGGCGGTGAGAATAGATTACGGAGGTAGCTGGACAGAAGTCAAGTCCAGTGGTCTATCACACAGTAGGATATCAGGGTTAATTTTAATTTTTCAATTTAATGGAACTTGCAATCATCTAGTATATTAGTTCTCAAACTGTGGGTCATGACCCCTCTGAGGATCAAATGACCCTTTCACAAGGGTCACCTACAACTATCAGAAAGCATAGATATTTACATTATAATTCATAACAGTGGCAAAAGTATAATTATCATGTAGCAAAAAATAATTTTATGGTTTACAATCAGGACAACATGATGAACTAAAGGGTTGCAGAATTAGGAAGATGGAGAACTGTCAATCTAGGAGACACACTTTTGGTTATGTCTGTGAGGACATTTCTGGAGATGTCTGACTGTGGAAGGAAGATTCATCTTAACTGTGAATAGCTCTGTTTCACGGTCTCTGTTCTAAACTAAGAACATGGATGAAAGGAAGAAACAACATGAGCACCAGCATCCCTCTCTCTCTTATTCCTAAGTCCAGGTGCTATGTGACTAGCCATGGCAGTCAACTGTCACCATTATACCCAAAATAAACCCTTCCCCTCTTAAATTGCTTTTTATCAGGCATTTTGTCACAGCAATGAGAAGAGTAATGTGTGCTATAAATGTGACTAACAGCTTTGATTCACACACATACATTATAACAGTAAAAGACAGATTTTGAATGTTGACACCCAAATTATAAATGTTCGAGAATATAGATGTACCCATTGCTATAATGGGAATATTAAACTGTGTGTATGCATTGAAGTATCACACTATATCTAATCAAATATCTGAACAGCCATTATATGTCAAAAAGCAAGGGAAAGAAAATGAGTAAGTCAAACTTCTATGTCACAGGCCAGAAAGGACTCTTCTTCATGGCTTCTTTACCCTGAAACCTGGAACACTTACTAAACTGTCTGAATTGTGACATCCCTTTCATGCTTTGAGAAATTCAGAACATAGCATTTTCTGTCACACTGTCTCACCCCAGCGTCCTGAGCTTCTACACAACTTTTAAAGTTCAGCTTGGTTCCATCTGCCCAAGTAAGTTATTTCTGACATTTTCTTGTCTATTCACACTGTCCTGGCCTGGGGATCTTCTTCTAAGCCTGAAGTTCTCAGAGCCCCCAGCCCCTGGCCAGTGAAGACTGGATTTAACACAGCATGTCCAGTTTGCTTTGTTCTCTAGTAAGCAGCCATCCCCCAACACACACACATAAACACACACAGTAGTGGGATTCGAGTAGGAGTGGGGATGAGGCAGAAGGCATATTTATTAATACCTCAAAATGCCTTGCACAACTGGTATATTCAAAGTATGGTTTCTAAGTGAATAGCTAGCATGTGTGAAGTAAGTGGCTGTAACTGCCGTCATGCATTCCCACAAATTGAATGTGTTGTTGCATGTGTTTAATCTCTCTGTTCAATGGTGTGCATTTACAAACTGCTAAGCAGGATGTCACAGGTTCTCCTCTTGATCTTTATTCTAACACCAACACACAAGACTAATGAACATAGCAGTCAAAACCTCGGTGCTCTTCTCCATCCTATGTTTATGATTTTTCATTTATTTGGCCTCAATACCTATGTGGGTTATGACTGTTACCTTACCTACTTCCTCATGGAAGAAGTTGGTATAAAGAGTTGAACAGTTTAATTGAGAAGCACCATGGTAACAGCCTGGAGACTGGTTTCAATTTTTCTTCTATCTTGCTAAATACTATAGTTTTCACCAGCTCTGTTCACCCACACACCCAGTTCCCATAACATTCCTTTTTTCCTCTCCTTTTATTTATAGTCTTATAGTTTTAAATACTCATGGAAATGAAGGTTGATACTTCCTCCCACTACTAGAAAACCCAACTACACAATAATTTGTCCCCACAACAGTAAGATTTAAGTTAATCTGTTTACATATTTTATAAGTACTTTTTCTGGGTACACATGATATATCCATCTATGAGATGGGCACACCCATAAGAATGTGTTTCTTTGTTTTTTCTGGTAGTTATAATATCAGTACAATATCTTGTGTTTTTAATGTGTAATATTAACATATAATGCCAAATTATTTCAACATAGATGAAAAAATAATAGTGTAAAATGCATGTGAGTATGTTCAGGAGTGGTAAAAGTCCATCCTGAAAATGCTTATATACTCCCTTAAGACTTCAGTATCACTGAAAAGTTATTTAAAATATACACAGAGAATTTATCTCAATGGTTATATAAAATATTTCCTAAACTTGTGAAAGATCATTTACATCTTTCATTTTTTAATCCTTGACAAAAGTTACAAGTGAAAATTGACTCCAGTTGGTGCCTGCAGTGTGACAAGCTTATGAGTTTTTCCTCAGAACATGTGATTTTAAGAGTCACATGGCCCTCCCACCTCTAATGACTACCCAACCTTTGAAAATAAGGTTTTGTGTTCCTGTTCTAAAACACATTTCTCCAAGTGCTAAATGCTATGTAGAGTGTTATGACTTGTGTCATGATGCTATGACAGAAGCAATGAATCTGTTCATTTGTTTATGCCCACCATTTGAAAACAAAGTGAATATCAGCCAACATAATTCACTTGACACTGTTCTAAAATACCCTCCTCCTACACAAAGCAGGATTTCACATTTGCAGAAAACATTTATCGCAAACAGTAAAGCAACATCATGCTGCTTCCATGGTTTGATACTATTAAGACATCCTACTCAGGTGGATTGCAAATACTGAGGCAGAGTCTTTCCATAGAAGGTAAGAAAGAGGCACAGAACTCTTAGGAAAGTGACAGATGTGTGTTGAATGTCAGTGTAGGAAAAGCCTAGCCTGTAATTAACTACTTTTGGCCAGGCAGATGGCCATTTGCATTTGCCCTCTGCTTGACATGGACAGGTCAACATGGAGCCATGAAGCACAGTCTTATCAAAGTTTCTCAGGAGAAACTGAAGGCTGTAGGGCATTCAATTAACTGTCTTCACATTTTCCTGAATGCTAAATGGGGAAATATGAACATATTTTATCATGCTGTGGGTGTGCCCTCTACTCTCCAACAATAATCAGAGTCACATGAAAATTTTCCCTAAACCCCATCACATTGAAATTGTCTGGGTAAAAAGAAATGTTTTCCTTTCCATTTCTGGTTGATACTATTTTTTATTTATAAAAGATGGGAAGCAAGTAAGAAGCAAAACCCAATCAACCAAGAATTTGTCCCCACAAAAAGTAAGTTTTAAGTTAATATGTTTATAAGCTTTATAAGTACTTATTCTGGGTACACATGATGTATTCATCTATAAGATAGGCAACAAGAACACCCATAAGAATCTGTTTCCTTGGTATTTGTGTATATGTCTGTGTGTGAGGTGTGTGTGCAGATATTTTTATGTGGTGTGGGTGTGCATGTATATATGTACATGACCTGTGAGTGTGTATGTGCCTGTGTGCACGATATGTGCTAGAAACAAAGAAAAATCTTCATGCTGCACAAAGGCAAAGATAATTCAGAAAGGCAATTTTCTCTTGCAAAAAGGCTGTGACAGGACCCAACCTAGAAGGCACACCAGTGTAGGATGTTCATTTGACTTTTATTATACTGCAAGGCTGTGTCTTTTCCCCACTGGCTGAACCCTAGCCCAGCACTTTTTCAAAACAGGCTACTTTTAAAGAATCAGTCCAAAGGAAATGAAGAAAAGCAGGCACAGGGCAGCTATGCCAAGATATCAAGTTCATACGAATCCAGGGATGAATGTGGTCTCTGTGAAAACTGAAGATTTTCCAGGTGATGAGAATGAAAATATTTGCATTAAAGGATAGAATGTGGACAATATTAAAAGTGGGCAAGCTGTATGAATCATTGGCCCTAGGCAGATCAAATACCTTTGGTAGAAAAATTAATCTCATATGTGTAAGGTGTTTGCATGGTGTGTGGTGGTATCTCTGTGTGTGATTTGTATGGTATTTATGTATGTCTATATGTAGTGTATTTATGTATGTCTATATGTGTGCAATGTTTTTGGTATGTAAGGTATATGTGTAAGTACATGTGTGTGTACAATAAATATGTGTGAATCAATCTCTCTCTCTCTCTCTCTCTCTCTCTCTCTCTCTCTCTGTGTGTGTGTGTGTGTCTATGTATGCATGTTCTCTTTCACACATGCTGCATGTGTGTTTCTCCAAACATAATTCCTCAGGGAAACATTTTCAGCGAATTTTATTCTTGAGTTTTTCATGACCAGCTGGAGTTATCTAGGCAATAATTATTCCTTCAGACTGGTTTTAGCAAGCTGAGCAGTGGAAAGTGGATGAGAATAAAGGCAGGGGTGAGACTACTCACCACTTTGCTCCCACACAAACAATTTATATTACTTATCAGAACTTTAATTTCATCTGGTAAGTAATGCAGGTCCTCAGAGCAGAGGTTAAAAATGCAGCTTCAGGTTAAGATCCTCCACTGCTTTTTCATTAGATTGTGTGTGTGCTATAATTTCTGGGGGCTTCACTCATGGTGGAGCAAAGGTTGCTTGAATTAATCAGTGAATTCCTTCCTATATTTCTGTTTTAATAGGAAAAGGAACAGTGGATTTTAAAGGCAATTTTTTCATTATAGGACAAACACATCCTTGTGATATATTAATTACAATTTTTTCCACTTCTCAATTAGCATCAGCTATAAGGCCAGCATGTATCCTGTCTAAGATGCTATTGAAGAAAGATCTAGGGTCACATTCACAAAGAATGTAACATTCTTTGGAGGGAGATCTTCTTTCAGCCAAGTCAGAAACAGCAGACATAAAATGTGCTACTGTCAGTTTCCATGTCATTACAAATACCACTGGTGTTACCAGCATGGGTTTAGAGGTATTGTGATTTTCCTGCAAACCCATTCGTTTTATAGGTTTTTGGCAAGCCCCACACTGTGTTGATTAGTGATAGCAATTGTGTCTATTTCAACAAGGTTTGATATGTTTGGCTCTACTCTTTGTATTGGCTGAATAAGAAGTACAGGAGATAATTTAACTTTGGGTGATGCTAAGCAGTGATCTGACACGTCTCTTAGTGTTTAGCCATTTGTGATAATAAGTGCTTTAATTGTGGAGTTAATTGCAGGTACCTGTGAAACATATCTCTAAGTAATCCTGACAAATACGGTAAGGACCCAACCCCCTTTAGTTGGCTTGAATTTAACAGTGCTTCTTGAAGTGCATTCTATAGTCAATCTCAAACATGTCATTTTAGGAGCTAATCAGAAAAGCAAATGTCACGTTTTGACTCATATCAAGTGGACCCAAAACTTTTGTAGAAGGCCTCTGCAATCTGTGACTTAGCAAGCCCCCTAGAGACTCTGAGAGCTTGAAAGTTACTATCTAAGAAAGTCCTTGGTACAGGAGTGTTGCTGTCATTTGGTGTTGAAAAATTCAATGTCAAATAATTCTGAATTATCCTTAATGAATTAATCTTCTACATCAAAATTACTTAATGCTGAAAAAAATCATTTAGTGAATAAAAACTATTAGTCATTCCCTTAATTTTTAATGTATGTCTTTAAATGATAGATTGTGGCTTCATGTTAATGTGTTGAGGTTGAAGGTTGGGGGCAGAAGAAACTTCTTTCTTTTTTTGTATCTCTCCTTGGTTCCTCTTTTTCATTATCTAAAGGAGATAACACTGCACGCCCTATTAAACAAGATGCAGCTTTTAGCACCTATATTTCTTCCTGGGCTCTTTCAATAAACACTACTTGATTGCTCTTGCATGTTGAGATGGGCATTTGGAATAATCAAAACATCAAGAAAGCTTGATGCTTGGTTAATCCAGGGCAAGACAGCTTCATCAGCTCCAATAAATGGGTCAAGACAGGAACAGACCAAAATTCTATTGGATGGGCATAGAGGTTTTATGGAATTTTTAATGTAGAAGATCTTTTAAATAGTAAACAAATCAATAGCATACACATTTTCCAACATTTTCTGCATTGGTTCGATTTAAAATCATCCCTGTTCCTGTTTTAGATATTAAAGACACCAACCAATGTAGTGTCAAATGCCTTCCTGAAATTATTTCCCTTAAAGTCCTGTAGCCAATCGATTTATAATTGATCAGTGATGTGGATACAAAGATCTCAAACTTTTGTTACTTCAGTACAAAGGTTTGTTTTTAGCTCATTGTAGATGGGGAAAACCTGAAGAAAGGACATAGTTCTACTATAGCAATCCTGCAGTTTTGATTCCAAGTGGAGAAAGAACTGTGGCCTAGAATTTGTATTTTTTTTTATGATAACTTGGATAGCAAGAAGCCTGTGTTGGTAACTTCTTTTGTCAACTTGACACTAGCTAGAGTCATCTGAGAAGAAGGATCTTCAGTTGAGAACATGCTCCCATAAGACTAGCCTATTGGCAAACCTGTGGGATCATTTTATTGATTAATGATTCATGTTAAGAAGGCTCAGCCCATTGTGAGTGGTGTGATCCCCAAGCAGGTGGTCTTAGCCTGTATAAAAACCTAATTTTAGCAAACCAGACTGAGCAAGCCAGTAAGCAAGATTCTTCCAGGGCCTTGGCTTCAATTTCTGCCTCCAGATTCCTGGCTTGGGTTTCTGTCCTGACTTTCTTTCATGATAAGACTACAACTGTAAGCTGATATAAACCGTTTTATCCCCAAGATGTTTTATAATAACAGTAGAAACCAAACTAAAACAGATGCTCATGAGAGATCATTTCTTCCAGTGACAACATTTGAATATATCACGGTTATATGCATTCATAATCTAAAACATAAATATGCCACTTAGTAAGTAAACCTGAGATTCTGTAGGATGAGAATGTATTATCGTCTTACAATGAAGATGGATGGGACAGCTCAACTAGCCACAGTAATTAGATGAATCAGAGGGCAGTTGTTTATTACCAAAAGAATTCTGGAGAGCCATCCCAACATATTGAATAAAAATTTCATAAGTTAAGAAAGTTGTAGTGAAATGGAAAAGAGGACAATATTCCCAGACATGGAATAAATCAACTGTGGACAGATGTCTTAGCTAAACTCATTCTGCAAACTTTTTAAAATAAAAAAATAATCTTCTGATGTTGATCTAAGCTAATTTGAAGGAGAAAAATATAAACCAAAGGAAATTCTTGCTGAGTACTTACCTCAAGGATAAAATAGTTAGAGCAGTTATTTAATGTGGTAAGGCCATGGATTAACTCCTACCATACACATACATACATACATGCATGCATACATGCATACATACACACACATATACAAACAAACATACACATGCATACATACACATACATACATACAAACATATACATTCACATGCATACAAACAAACATACACACACACATACATATATACACATACATACACACATACATATATACACACACATATGCGCTGTGTGTGGCGAGTTATTTTATATTTCAACTGTGACAGTCTTATTTTACATCCCAAAAGAAATTCCATCAGATTGACATCAAGCTATTCATCTGTGACTTTTCATGTATGAGCTTCAAATTAAAAAACAGAACAAAACAAAACAACCCAAGGAAATGAGATGAGTGAAAGGTTGCTGTCCTCTATTACCCAAGACCTTTTTTCACCGGTTAAAATGAAAGGGTAAGCAATGAGCACTTCCAATGGTGGGAATTCTAAGAGTCATGTTTTTATTGTTTAAAATGATTTTTTTTAAGTAGAAGATAAAAAAGCTTATGAATCAAAATAAGACCTCAATCTGTAAAACTAGAGGGAAACATATAGGAACGAACGATACAAAAACCCCAGAGTTACAAACCCATCTATCTAGTTAGTTCTGTGTAGACATACAACTGCACATGTGTAGCAGCATACAGCTTAACTGTATTTAGCCAGAAAGTTACCCATAAAGCCAGTTTTGCACTTTAACAATGACTTCTTTTCTGAAGGATTTCTACCCTGAGTTATGTGGCTGGTTTTGATTACATGTGGATCATTTCATTCTAAATATTTCCTTCATACTATAAACTTTCAAGATTAAAAAATACAATACTTCAATTGAAATATGACACTATACCATTGTTTATGGAGTGCAATATTATAATTAGGTGCTTGGATATATTAAATAGTGATCTTGCCAGGGTAATTACCATTTCCATCTCCTCAGTGTCAGCACTTTCATTTCTTGAAAATTTAAGAGTCTTTTACACCAGTTATTTTATAATGTGTAATCAATTTTTGCAGACTTCAGTTACCTCAATATTCTACTGAACAGTAAATATCCTCCCCTTTATCGAATTTTACTCTGGTACCCAATGCTGATTCAATGAACCCTGTAGCATCACGTCTCCCACTTCCTCAGGTGAGCTTTCTTTTATTATCTACTACAGGATCTATACCAGAAGATTCCAGAGATGAGTGGAGATAGGAAGCACTTCTTTCCAGACGCTGCATCTTTCATTTCCATCAAAATGTATTGTTGCATGACTGCATCTAGTTTTACTTATGCAGTTAAAATGCAACGCTAAGCAATCAGTGCTTAGATATTAATGGTAAAAATTTGGATTCAGGAAACCCAAACATGAAAATTAACAAGCTAGCTTTCCCCAAAATTTGTATTACCTCGAGTAATGTTTACAGTTTTAATGATTTAATGAGTCAGATGAACCAGTCAATACAATTAAAAACAAGAAAATAACATGCAAAGAGTTTCTCAAGATCACCATGTGGTTGCAGATATCAATGATTCTAACAACTGAAAGGTAGAGGCAGGAGGATCTGGGCGTTCAAGGCCAACCTTATTTACATAGCAAGTTTGACACTAGACCAGCTACATGATACCTATCTCAAAAAAAAGAAACATATATAAACATTTAAATAATAACAAATAAACAATGCTCAAATATACTACTAGTAGGCATAATTCAAACAAGTGTACAAATTAAATTGACTAACACATTTTAATTTGTATCCTCTACCCTTCCAAATATATGAAGGAAAATCCATTTTTAGTATCAAAGTTTCGATAAAAGGGTCTGCTTATCCACATAAGATACAATTGTTGAAACTTAAGGGATAATTGATATATTATTGCTATGAAATACAACACGTAAAAAACACTTAGATGCTGAAGTATTAATTTAACAATGAGTGACTAACACCAGGAATGTCATAAGTGCCTACCAAGAGAAATGCAAGACATTTCAAAATGAATTAATTTTCTGTTATATCTTTAAACTTTTCTGCATACATAATCTTCTCAGAAACATGAACATCCCTTATTAAATAAAAGAAATATATTCTTTAAACAAACATTTTATTTTATTTTTTGTTTTTCTCTCTCTTTCTCTCTTTCTCTCTCTCTCTCTCTCTCTCTCTCTCTCTCTCTCTCTCTCTCTCTCTGCAGTCATTCACTTTGTTGGTTAGGGTTCTGTAAAGGAATTGAACTAATAGAATGAATACAGATTTATTTAAATGACTTTAGGCTATGGTCCAGTTAGTCAAACAATGGTTGTCTCTTAAAATAAAGGCCAAGAATTCAGTACTTGTTAAATGCATTAAGCCGGATGTCTAGGCTGATATTCAGTATATCTTGGAATCCTGAAAAGTATGATCTAATACCAAGGGAAGAGTGTCTCAGCATCAGAATAGATGAACTTACCAGAGAGTGTGAGGCCAAGAAGGCAAAAGGCAAAAGGCAAAAGGTTCCTTTTATGTGTGCTGCTACCAGAATATGGTCCAGGTTTTGAGTGGGTCTTCTTTCTTCTCAAGTGATTCAGTAAAGAAGACCCATCAAAAGTGTGTCCACATGCTTGGGATTTAGTTGATTCCAGAAGTAGTCAAATTTACAGACAAGATGAACCAAAACAGATTCCTCTAAAGCTGGAAATACACGGGTCTGGTGGTGAACTGCTTGACATGGGTACAAAGAACTGAACTTGAGTCCTCTGAAAAAAAGTGTGCTCTTAAACACTGAGCATCTCTCCAGCCCCAGTAAATATACTATTCCAAAGCAAAAATGACTCCAAACTGGGATTGATAGTTCATCTTCAAAGCGGTGAATGAGTCAGAGCTTCAATTTTGTTGTGAATAAAAAAAAAAAAATCCTAAAAATAAAGTACCTGAAAGAGCTGAAACATCAGAGAAAACAATTATTGCAACAATGATAAATAAATATTATATTTAAGATTAAATGATAATTAAACTTTTAAACTATCATTGAGAAACAATTAAAGTGTCTCATTTTCATTTTTGTGTACTATTTTAAATATTCAGATATGGAAATTATTTGGTAATATAATAATACTATTCTATTAAAATTTCAAAAGGAATTTTTTTTTTGTCCAAACTATGGTAAAGTATGATTCACATAGTCATGCAGTTAAAACTAAATAAATGAAAGGTAATTTATAAAACACCAAGTAATTCCTAAGTAAAATACAAGAATAATAAAATTGTAAAATATTCAGAAATAATAAAATGGAACTTTTAAAAGTGTTTTTCACCTCTTCACCTTCTGATATGAAGAAATGGTTTTGGAAGTGACATCTCTGTGTCAGGTCCATACCCTTCTACAGTATCAGTATTCTCTTAGGAACCACTATGCAGATGTAAATGTCCTCATTTTATATTTAAATGAACTTGATCTGAACCATTAGTAACTTTACTAAAGCTTTTCTGTTTGTTCTTTGGTCAGTTAAACATCAACTATAGAATTTTCCTTTGATCTCTTCTACTACTCAGGTTGATACTTCTCCCTTTTCTGAGATTTAAAATACCTGAAAATTCATCTCTATTTCCTTCAAAGAGTAATAGCCATTAGCTATGCATAAAACATTTTGGCTGTTATATTTTTTCTCCTAGGAGTATGTATCTATTGATCGTTTTCTCTGTCTTTCTGCATTTAATATTTCTATGGAGAAGGTTGGAGGCAACTGTATTGATTCTTTTCTTCATAGTTCAGTTTCTATGTATGGGTCAACAAAGAAAATTTTCATTGCTGAGAAGTTTTGTTACATTATAGACATGTCCACATTAATCACTATGTATTAATTTTTCCTCAATGACAGTATAAGATTCCATTTTGCATATTGTGGTATGACTTATCTTTGTAAAATTACTTTGTAACTGTAGGAAATGAATTTATTTTCATTAAGACATGATGGACATTGCTTTCCTCTTAAGAACACGCACATTTTATCTATGTTGTCCCTTGTTTTTGTCACATGTTTTCAATTTCGGTTACTTATGCCATAACTCATATTCATTCTCTCTCTCTCTCTCTCTTTCTCTCTCTCTCTCTCTCTCTGTCTCTCTCTTCCTTCCAATAAATTTCTGCAAACTATAAAACATTGTGGAAAAATAGTGAGTTAAGAAACTGCTTTTTGTGAAATATTCGACCAGAAGTTCTAACTTAAAACAACGATTCTTTGATTTTTCAAAAGAATCAAAGCAGTTGCTTGTCCTGTAATAGAAGGATATGTGGCTGGTACATGGAATGCACCTGTCTTTTCAGAGGGAAAATAATATTGAGATGTGATGTGTCATCTGGAGATACCTTAGAGGAAATGTCAAGGAAGTCATTGTTGACTGTGTAGATATGTGTCATTTATTTCACTGAAATCTCAGAGAGAAGAACACTGGTTACTCTTTACTAAATTCCAGGACAGAGGAAATGGATCAATAAAAAAGGATGCCTCACAGATCTCGCTTGATGATTTCAGTGCCAGTTGACAGGAGAAGCATCCTTATCAGCATTATCCTTGTTCATATTAGATGTAGATGCCCTCCTATTGTTTAAAAATTTCTAATAAATTAGAAGTGTAGATAGAATCTACACTCTAGAATGTGATTCAGTTTAGTAGGCTTTATATCTTTAATATTCCTGATGCATCATTAAAATTTTGCTGGGAGGTGGCCTATGGAGAATACAAGAAAACTCATTTGAATAAGAAGAGGTTTGTTTGTATGAAACATGAGTCATGCTATCATGTATTATAACCACAGTCTTATAGTTTAGTAGGAAATGTGAGTCAGTGATTATTTAACAACCATAAAATATAGTGTGCAATTAGTTAATAGACTGTTTTTACTGAGCATATAATACATGTTTCTTATCATGATCTAATAGTATTATTATTCACCTTACACAAATGGTAATACATCCTGATTGTTCTGTTACTAATGACCTTTCTTTTAATGTCTGCACTAAAAACTGTTTATATATGAATAAATAAGCAAACATATATATATAATGTTTTATACTATATATTACATATATTTATACATATTTGTATTTTATTATGTCACATATCATCACATATCATATTATATATCACAGATCATATATTACATATCATATATCACATATCACATATCATATACCTATTCATTATATATAATATATTACATATTGAAGGTAGGTAGCAAAGGATCAAGGAGGACTGAACAGGAAGAAGTAAGGACATCATCAAAAATATATCTTATGAGAATTTCAAAAAGTAAAATATTTTTAAAATTTACCAGGCATGCATGAGAGACAGTCTCTCACTGAACCTGGAGCTCACTGTTTGTCTAAGCTAGCTCCTGGATTCTTCTTGCCTTTGCATTCCCAGTGCTGGCATCATAAACACACTTGGATGTGCTCATCAACAGGAATGCTGTGCATTTGACCCCAGGTCCTCATGTTGTACAACAAGCCCTTCACTAACTACTCCTCTCCCAACTTTCTCCTTGCATATTTCATTGGAATCTGAAAACTCTGCATAAAACTGGATACCCCTTGTAATTGGAGAACAACACAGACCCAGACAACCAACGTCTCCAACTTTTCTATCATCAAAGGTATTTCAGCAAAACCGACCTCTTTGCTGCATACCAACTTTAAAAGTAGACACAATCCTATGAACACTAATATACTCAACGGAAGAATCATCAACAGACATCTTATATGTTTAGGGAATTAAACTACACACCTAAATCTGATAGAGCAGCCATCATTTTTTTCTGAATACTCAGATAATCATACCTCCCAGTTTTATACATCTCTAATTGCTTTATAGTCCAGCATTATTTCTTTTGTGTTTTGTTCCTAATACCGCATTAAGCTATCAACTCTAAATCCTTCGCATCCCTGGTCTTTTGGCTGTTGTTCTTCGTAGGATTAACTAACTGCAGGAAATGATCACTGAAATTCAGAATAAAATGTACTACTCGGTTATAAATTAAAATCTCTCAACATAACAGCAACATTGATTGCTGAATTTGGAATTGTAATCTGGAGTTAACTATTCTCAATGACTTTCATTTATTTTCAAGTAAAACCAAATATAAAAACCTCACTCTTGATCGTGCCTGTGAAGGTTGGCACCTACAATCCTTTCTTGAGAACAAAAGAACGTAACAGAATGAAAGCAGAAACATGATTTCCAATCCCTCCCGTCTACACTAACCTAGAGATGTCTAGAGCCATGATGGAATTCAGAACACTGGAGGGTTGTATTGACATAAACACCCTTCTAAGCTGGCATTTCCCTATATCTAATTAGCACTGAAAAGGTTTGTGGTAAATGTAGAAAGATCGTTAAAGAGAGGCAACAGGATATTTTAGTTCTCGTGTTGTCCCTCTCACTCAACACACAATGATAAAGAATAACAAAGGCTGTCCTTCATTGATCCTGTGGAGGCTTGTTGCCCCAGTGAAGGGAGATGCTAGAGTAATGAGGCAGGAGTGGGTGGGTAGATGGGTGAGTACTCTCTTAGAGGCACAGGATAAGATGGGAGGTCTGTAAAGGGTAGACCGGGAAGGGGGACAACATTTGAAATGTAAATAAATAAAATAATAAAAAAAATGTCCCTGACATTAACTTCAAAAAGTTTTGTTTTATTTTCACCCAATGGCAATGCTTCTACATCATTTCCATGTGATTAAAGTCTCTGGGTTTCATTGCTTCTGGTTTTTCATTCCAATATACTGATATTTTAATTATCAATGTTTTTCAGTGAGATTGTTCATATGCTGAGTTGGAACTGGCAAGACATTTTCATAACTCAGTTAACTAGTGTTTCATCTTATGTGATGTCACAAGCTGTTTATAAAATTTGCCTGGGGTTTCCACTGTGACATGTACAGTCTACCCCCAATAAATGCCTGAGGAGTTAGGGAATGATGACCATAAATGGTGACAATAGGTGAGCTGAGCTTGCCTCTCTTTTGGTTCTTTAGCCTGCTTCTGACTTGGCTACCAGACATGGTGTGTTCTTTCATTCCCTGCTTGAAAAGGCATGTGTGCTCATGCAGATGGTCATATGCAGATAAATATGTAATTCCTTGTTCATTTAATCCCTTTTAAATTAATGATTATGAACATTCAGTTCTCACAAAGCCCCAGTAAAACTTCACTCCTGTATGTTCTTTGGAAATTCAAATGATGGCAGGACCACAGCATTCATTTCATGAGTAACTGCCGAAGATGTTATGTAATTGTAAAAATCATGACATTGAACAGTATTGGATAGTGTTAGTGATATCATGAATGGGAACTTATTTTCACTGATGAATTCCTTCCATAAAGGTTCACAGAGACGTTATGAAGGGTGGCTACCCCAACCAGCCACAATCTCTTTGCAGTGCATATTCTCTGACCAACTGACTCCATCGTTTTTGGAAGACTGAAGAATCTAGGATGTTGTAGATTTTTAAAAAGCTCACATGTTTCAGGATTTAGCTCTTTGTCGTTCATCTCTTTGTCACCAGTGATATGTAAATCTTCATGATGTACTGGGCAGCATGGTCTAAATGATTTGTATTGTGCTTAATCTGCTGGTGACCCCACAGGTGGCAGAGTGTGTTCAACATGGATTTTCCTAAACTGAGAATTAACCATGGCTAAAACATTAAAATACTCCAAATGGAAAGGGTTACCATTGGTGATGATTACATTTTTAATCCTATTTCTTCCACTTGTATGTTTTTAAACCCTTGTTTTACCATGAGTAAACCTGTACCATTCTGGTAAGCCCAAATAATTCCAGAAATCATCAGATTGAATGGAATTAAAAATTTCAATATGACAGGATTACTCCAAACTTTGTATCCTTTCCCCTACTCCCCTGTCTTGACAGCCATGAAGGGATCTTCTTTTAGCTTATCAATCAACTGCTATTGTGAGGACAGGGAAATATAATTTTGAAGTTTGTAGAATTTCAGTTGGTTGACATTTGATTGAAAAACTGTGCCTTTAACTGAAAGGCATGCACACAGTAATAAGGTGATCAGTATCACACTGAAGAGTCAAAGGAAGTCCTTCCTTGAAGGATTTGTACCAGTTTTGAAAGAACTTAAATTTTTTTAGGCTATTTATGGATACATAAAGTTTCTAAGATGCACATGTCTCTTTTAAAGGGTCACTTTATTTTATTTGTAAGTAGGCATTGAGCACATGAGTATGGGTACCAGTGGAAGCCTTAAGAGGGTGTCATATCACCTAGAATTAAATGTATAGGCTCTTGTAAGCCTCTGAACATAAGTGCTGAGAACCAAAACTCAGTCTCTTTGCAAAAACAGTACCAACTTTGAACCATTGAGCAGCCTCACCACCCCACAATTTACACTTCTGAGATCTGAAAAACATACACTTAGATCACCATGATCAAAGTAAAAGTGGACAACTTATACAATATCAAAAAGTGACATCATACTATTCTGTAACTTATGGCTTCTCTCTCCTCCACACCTTGGCAAAAGTTATTTGCACTCTAGTTGTCTCTAGAGTGTTGCTGTCACCAGACCACCATACAAATGGGATTATGTAGCATCTAGTTTTGACAGATTGGCCACATTCACTAAGTCTGACTGCTTACTGCTTTAAAATTCATTCATTTTTGACTTGACACATGTCACCTGTCATATGAGAGAGACTAGAGGTCTGAGGAGTTCAGGGTCTAAGCAATCAGAAAGACAGTGTCTAACAAGGCAGACCAGGTCATATCATACAGGATGCAAGGATAGTGTCTGAGGAATCCAAAGACATGTGGTTGGAAATAATATGATTCAGAAATCTTGTCCTCCTTTCAGGAACCCAGTCTAAATGCAGAAACGGGGCAGAAGGGAAAGCAGATTCATGACAACCTCCTCCCAAGAAAGAACTCCTGGAGTGTTTCAGCTCTAGGTGAAAGAGCCTGTGTCTTAGGATATCAGATCACAGGTCCTGCTTACCTTCTTCACAAAGCATGGTTTCAGTACCTGTGGCATCAGTCAGCAGGAAGGCACTGGATATAGTTTTCTGGGCCCCATCCTGGGTACAGAGGAACAGAACTTCTTGGAAGAAGGCAAGTGACAATCTAGTTGTTTTACAAGCTGCTCAGGATACTGCTAAGAAATAGTCTAGCTTCATTCCTGACAAGTAGTAAGCAATAAAGACTGGGTTAGTGGTATTTGTGAGAAGAGGCAGCCATGGATTCCTGCATAGTTAGTTCCTTACTTTGGATAAATTGTTGCAGCAGCTGAAACTGATCTAGTTCGGTGAATAAAGTAATTTGGTAGTATTACTGGTTAGACAGAAAATGGGAACAGAGGACTTGTGTTCTTCACTGGTGCAAGAATTGGCCACCTGTAATAAAATACATGTTAGATATATAGATTGACTTCAGTGTAAGTATCTAGAAACAATAATGCACACCACTGTAAAATGGAGCAATTATGGAAAGAAGATAAATATAATGAATAGAGCAAAATTTTAAATGAAAGATTAGGTTTAAATTTTATCTTACAGTTCAGTGTGTGTGTGCATGCACATGCAGGCCATAGCATACACATGAAGGTCAGAAAACAACCTGTGCAACTGTTCTTCTCTCTGAACATGTGAGACTGAGGCTTGGAGATCAAACTCATGTCGGCAGGCTTGGCATCAAGTGCCTTTACCCATTGAACCATCTCCTCTGCCCTAGAGTTTATAATAAATTTCTCTGTTTCACCATTTGATGAGGCAGCAATATTTCTAAATACATAGAAGAAATTAATAACAATATTTAATCACATAATAATTATACCTGTAATTATAGTATCACCATTATAGTATTGCAAATAATGTTAGTAAGTATTAATTGCAACATCATGAAAATATTAAAAGTACCTCAGTAACCAAAACCTGGTCTATTAATTCTTAGTAAAAAAACCAAACTTCTAAAGATATTTCTCCTTATTCTCCTTTGAGAATTTATACAAAACTTATTTAGTGAGAAGATTTATTTTTTTTACTGACTATGCATATTTAAAATAAATCTCTAGGATATAAATGAAAGTCCAATTTGTAAATATAAATAAAATCCATAGCAAAATATTCAGTATAAAATAAAGTTACAAGCTATTTTACGATTAAGAAAAGTCTGACTTAAAAATATCAGTTACAGATCATTGATTAGGTAGAAAGCTCAAAGTAGACACAGACAATTTTTTTAAGCCATAACACATGGACAGAGTAAGGCTTCAACATTTGCATTTATTCTGCTTATTTCACCCATGAAAGAGATGAAAAAGGAGGGAGAGAAAGACAGAGACAGGAACAGGGATGGATGAATGAATGATAGATGGATGGGTGGATGGGTGGATGGATGGACTGATGAGTGGGTGTGTGGAGGGAGGAAGGGGGAGGCAGAGGAAGGGCAGGAGGGAGGGAAAGGGAAAGGGAGAGGGAGCAGGGGGGGAAGAGGGAGGGGGAGAAGAGGGGAGAGGGGAAGGGGGAGGGGGAGAGGGAGGGGGAGAGGAGAGAGGGGAAAGGAGAGGGGAGAGAGGTGAGGAGAGGGGAGAAGGGTGCAGAGGGGAGAGGGGAGAGGGGAGAGGGGAGAGGGGAGAGGGGAGAGGGGAGAGGGGAGAGGGGAGAGGGGAGAGGGGAGAGGGGAGAGGGGAGAGGGGAGAGGGGAGAGGTGAGGAGAGGGGAGAAGGGTGCAGAGGGGAGAGGGGAGAGGGGAGAGGGGAGAGGGGAGAGGGGAGAGGGGAGAGGGGAGAGGGGAGAGGGGAGAGGGGAGAGGGGAGAGGGGAGAGGGGAGAGGGGAGAGGGGAGAGGGGAGAGGGGAGAGGGGAGAGGGGAGAGGGGAGAGGGGAGAGGGGAGGAGGGGAGGAGGAAGGAGGAAGGAGAAAGGAGAATACCTAAGAGAGGTTTCTTTGCTTTTAGGGACTATGTTGTTTTTCTGTTCTGTCCCAGTAACTCAGCCAAAATGAAAAACAGACTTTGGGTGTGTTATGGCATTATTTTGATCCATGTTAGTGCATGCAAGGAACTTTGGTTTGGTTTGGTTTCTGTTGTAGCATAAATTAACAAGGTGTCAAATGAACATCATGACCCCATTTTTTTTCTCTCCAGCAGGCAGAATTCATAACAGTACAAGCCTCCTTCTGCAGTTCAGAAAATCATGTGTAGAGTACCAGCTCAGCAGGTTTTCAGCCTCACAACCTCCGCATGCCAACCTTCATCTGGGAGAAAGGAAGAGGCTTCCCACAGCCTGTGACTCACAGGAGCTTGCATTTTGAGTTTGTTCCCTGCCTACTGTTCACACACATGACCTCTGTTTCCTCCACCAACTGTGGAGACTATGCCTTAAAGAAATTACCCTCTCAGCTGCAGATTCTCTGCACACAGCACTACCCTGGCTTTGGAAAGTGCTCAACTCTCTATCTCCCCTGAGCACATTGAACAGCTGAGTTGAAGAGTGAAAACTGCCAAAATGCTAATCATGGGAAGAAAAAATAATAATAACAAGATCCAGATGGGATAAAATGGACATGTTTCATTTACCCCGGGAGACCTACAGTATATCACTTGCAATGCACAGACACTGAGTTTCAGCTCTTTGTAAACAAATACTGCAGAGGCATATGCCACGAGATTATAAACAGGGTCAGCCATAAATTCGATGGGCGGTGCACTGCTCACTACACACACAACCGGCGTACTTAGCAGGATCTGGGCTACAGTCTGTTCTCTTGGCTACTCTTCAATCCTGGAGATTCTGCTCACCCAAGGGGACATTCCCTAGGGGGGCAATCACATTAATGAAACACACACGCTTTTCACCAGAAAGAGAGAAACTGTCTCATCCTGGTTAGGCCTGTGTGGGCACTGGGCAGCTGTGGGACTGCTGTAGGGGTCCTGATGACCACAAATGCTGCACTCAGCCATTTGTGTGTAGAGACAGGTGGCTCCTGCAAGCACATTTGTAGGTTTGCAATCTCAGTTCCACTCTCTGCCCATCTGCACTGACTTAGCAGAAATGTCATATACATGTTCCCTTAACAAGCGCACAGGCAATTTTGAACCTTGCTTTTAGAAAGGGCTCAGAGACCATGAAATAAACTATGAAAACTCAATTTAGTTTTTTTTTTTTTTTAATTTGTGAATAGGTATATACATTGGAGCAGTATCCAATATTGTATCAGTGCACAAATAAATAAATAAATTGTATGATATTGAAAACAGTACATGTATCCTCAAAAACCAAATTACTTTCCTCATTATTGTGAATAAAATCATAAATCAGGGAGGATTTACTTTGGCTTACAGTTTGAGGAAACAGTTAATCGTGGGAAGGAAGACATGGTAGACAGGGACCCTATAAGGGAAACTCAGGAAAGAAAATGTGATTTATTTTCTCAGAGGATCAGAAGGCAGAGTTATAGCATTTCTGGATACTGAGCTGACTTGTGTCCTTTCAGCCTTCATCTATGGCTCGTCCTTTCCCAGAAAGGCCCCACAAAACATTCCATAGCCTCCCAAACTGGACAGCCAGCTGGTGACTAAGAACTCAATCACATAAGCCCATGAAGGTCATTTCACACTCAAACCTTGTCATTTCATATAAAATATTTTCTTCTGGTTGTTTTGCTCATAGCTGAGACAGGGATAATGTAATAACATTCTCTAAGTGCTTAAATCTGAATCATTCAAAATCTCTGAGATCTAAAAAATAATATGTTCAAATGTTTCTACACATTTCCTTACCTCTGCATTGACCTTCTTTGTGTATAAAAAGAAAATTGCAGTCAAATTAAGTACCCCTGCCCTCATCTGAGTGGCATCTAAACAATAGGATCTTGCTTTCCTGGAGGCATGTTAGAGGAGTAGAACTTCTGACTTTTGTTCATTATCACAACAGGATGGCATTGCTAAAAGACATTTTACTCACTCTGTAGGTCCACAGAGGTTTGGATAAGATGGGTGGTCCATTGATTCTGACTACAGAGTTTCTCCACAAGCTGGCTGCATTATCCACCCATGAGACAGGAAGACACTGTGAACTCTCTGGAGCCATGAACATTCCTTTAGCTCTTGGAGACTACACAGGCATGTTTCTCACAGCTTCCCATAACATGAGGAGCATGACAGTTTCCTAGAAAGCTTTCTGGCTGGAGGACATGCCTCACTGTTCTCTGTTTGTCAGAAAAATCCAGGAATTCCAGTATTTCTTTCATACCAGATGACTCTGGAGATGGGTATACAGTTCAAGGACCTTTTGACACATTACTTCCTAGTCTCTTGTCTCCCTTCAAGCTCCTCTCTCCAAATATCAATCTAGCATCTAAGGCTGATAAACATTGTTCTCAACTTGTGCTCTAACATTCTTTTGTAACCTTTTTTTTTTCCTTCTTCTTCTTCCAACATGTTAGCTTTCTGGGTTGCTTTTCAAGCTTTAAAGTGAAGGGTTGACTATGTCTTCCTCTGCATGATACCTCTCCTGGTGCAAAGTTAGAAGGCTTGGTGTTGATGAAGAGGGGATGAGAGCAGAACACAGGATGACCTAAGGGAACCGAAAAGTGAAAAAGCATACCAGCTGGTTTCTGCTGTGAAATCATCAGAATGTATTTTTAGGTTTAATCACAGAGAAGTACAAAGAATATTGAAGTTGACAGAATAGGGGTCATGAGTGTGTGAACCAAATTAATGAATTTAGTTTTGAAAATGTGCTTTCAATTTAGGCCTTTGTTCGGTTTCCATCAAGTAATTATGTTTAATTTCACAGAGGCATAAACTATACAGAATATTTGTACAGATTAGATAGTGACAGTTGCACAGAGGAGAAAGTGCCGATCTAGGCTTTGTTTTGCAAATTTCAAAGTTGCAAAGTTTATAAATGATATGAAACAAGCAGCCAGGACTCTTAATTGTTTGTCAGAATGCAGTGTTCATTTGGTATTGAGCATACTAATGGCTGCTTTTCATTTTCGCTAGAACACTTGAGACTTCAAACAACATTTTTTTTTTGGTTGATTAGGAACAAAATTTCTCTTTTAGACTTGCCTTTTCTTAAATCTAATCCCCCTTCTCCCACCAAGGGTGTGGAGTTGGAAGCTTGGATTCCTTTTAGCTGAGATGAAGCTGCCTTCAGGGGTAAGCAGGAAGGCTGGTGCAGCATCCTGCTTAGTAGAGGGAATGACACCAGATGTCAGAAGGAAACCAAGAGAAAAGCTGGGACAGAGCTTCTCCAGAGGCCCAATGAGAAGAGAATCAAAGTGCCTCAACCACAGACATCCCATTTCAAGATCTCAGAAAGAGAAATTCCAGTAAAATTTTTACTTTGACTCAATTTCCACGTAACTTACATAGCTAAAAGTTATTGATACATTCAGATAAAATAAATGTAGGTTTGTTATTTAGTTTTTCAGCTAAGGAGGAAGGAAAGGAAAGGGCATTGAGATTTCTCAAGAGCTCACTAGTAAACATTACACACACATGGACAAGCACATGCACACACACCCTTTTCAAGAGACTACAAAGTGTACATTTGTGAACAAAAATAGAAAGAAACTCTTGTCCTCATGTATTTTGCAGTTTGCCAATGGAAATTTCAGTCTAAAACCAAGAAGTGGCATTGATTTTGTGGGTGGCACTATGAAGGTAAAGACATAGATCTTGTGTTTAATTAAAGGGATTATGAGAATAGGATTGATTGATTGATGGCATTGCAAATGTGCATTATCTATGGGCAACTCTTAATATTGCCACACAACTGAGTGCAGCTCATAATGATATCAAAGTCATTAGGGTTACTGTCAGTTTCTTGGTGCTCTCCCTGTTCTGGCTATCTTTTCATCTCCCAGCATGCTCTAGAACACCCCTACCCAAACCATATAGTGATCTAACTAATGAGGCGGCATTTAAACAGTCAGGGTCCAATGAACTGAGGGCTGACACACTTCATTACTTATCTGATGTCAGACTTCTTACAGATTTTTAATCTTAACACTGGCAAAAAAAAAAAAAAAAAAAAAAAAAAAAAAAAAAACCAAACCTATAATAAGCTTTTCTGAATGACCAGTATGGCTTATAAGGAAAGTAACCCTATAATCTGTTGTGTCTTGTTTATATGTTTGTTTGTTTTTTCATCCTAAGGCAGGTTCTCTCTGTATAACTTTCGATGGCTGGAAACTTTCTTTGCAGCCCAGGCTAACTTCAAAGTTCTCCTGCTTCTGCTTTTCAATGACCACAGATGTGATCCATGAAGCCTGGCAAAATTACAACTTTTCAGCAAAGAAACAACAGGCAATTGAGAATGATGCTGAAAAGGCATGTAACAAGAATTCACTGGGGCAATGCATGTAGCCAGTCCATCTAGGCTGAGCAAGCAAGTAGAACAGTCAGTGTGGCTAAAGTACCCAGAGGCACATGGGATATTAAGAAATATGCTAAAGTACTAGATAGAACACAAGAAGGTCTTTCTTCTTCCACTGCCCAATGCGCCTCTTTCCAGACTCAAAATGAAGGTTGCAACACTGCTTGGTTCTGTAGTTTCATGAGCCTGGTGTGCAGCAATAATTGCCTCATCCTCTTTCCTGCCCGATTGTTTTCCTGCAAACTCAGATTAATACACACTGAAGATTCAAATTTGGGTTTAGACTATAGCGCTAACTGAATTAGTGAATAGATTAATAGAAATCATTAAATCTTGAAGTAAGAAAAAAGGACAGCTCAGTCTACAACAGCAGTTTACAGTTGTAGTGACATTAGCCTTATAAGATTATCAAATATTTTTTAAAAAATCAAATAATTTCATTCAAAGGTTTTAATGTATAAAAACAAATGATATACTTCTGAGTAAATCAGGTTCTAAATTACAATTATTTTTCACAAATAATGGATAGTATTGGAAATTATTGAAAATATCTATAAAGTGCTTACTGGGTCTTATTTTTAGGAGAGAGACAAATTTTCAGGCAAACTTTATACTTTATGGAGCATATAAAATTACAGAGAGGATTATCTTTGACTTACACAACATTAATATTCTAGAAATCTGAGACTTACATAAAGATTGGAAAACCTACCCAGGACCTAGGTATGGTTGCCATGGTACCATAGACAGAGATATAAAATACTGAGCACCCACTCAGAAACACATCTACTATGTAAAAAAAAAAAAAAGATAATTTATTCTAGTTGGTTTGTAATATAATTTTTGGCCCTTTTAAAACATGCAGAAGTGCTAATCCTGCACCTTGAGCCTAGTGTACTGGACCTCTGTGACTTTAAGGCTATGAAATTAGCTCAGACCCTTAGTGCACGTACACAGCATAGACATTATTGAGGAGTCTTAACCAGTCAACCCTGATACAGTCGTATTGAAATCTGTATTTCATTTTCTGCAGGCTGCATATTCTTAGATACTTTTTGTCTCAGTTTTGGTGATAATACATTAATTTAAATATATTAAGTTGAATATTACAAAGCACAGAAGGAGGCAC
Organism: Arvicanthis niloticus; assembly: GCF_011762505.2. Classification (NCBI taxonomy): domain Eukaryota; kingdom Metazoa; phylum Chordata; class Mammalia; order Rodentia; family Muridae; genus Arvicanthis; species Arvicanthis niloticus. The sequence goes on from NC_047665.1 coordinate 35,805,688, forward strand.
TGGTCTGAGACAGTGCTGATTCACTGGCCTTGGCATATGTCTTTTGACATGTTTGTCAGCAAAAATAGGGAAAAAAATGATAAAAATCTAAGAGTGAAACTCTGTGTTTCAGCTGGGCTAGAAGGCACAGGACTGAAATTTCAGCAACTCAAGAGGTGAAGACAGGATAATCAAAAGTCCAAGGTCTGCACGGGCTATGAAGTGAATTCCGTTGCATAGATAACTTATTGAAAGATTGCCATATCTAAAGTCACTAAGGACAGCCTCAGATTTGGACATCAGACTGACAAGTAGTCTATGAACATTTTCCAGAATTATTGGGAAAGGTTCTGAGCATTTAAAATATACTGATTAGAGAATCAATATTAAAAGAAGCTTGTACAATGAATGTAGTAGACTGGAGACAGGACTAGAAGGTGGTGAGTGAATTTGCCCCTTAAAGCAGACTAGAAAGAGAGTAATCTTAATGAGTGTACCAAAAGGGCCAAAAGTCTGGGCAGAAACAAGAGTAGTCACTAGAACATAAAGCAATGGCTGCTTTATGTTTCTAATAATTGCTTTCTGTTTCTAATAATTGCTTGGTGAGCTAGGATGAGTCATGACATTCTGCAGTTTCCTAGCATATACCTCCCACAGTGTGAATGAGGAAAGTCCATGTTGGCCAAAGTATAGTCATGGAAAGTTAGCTCAAGCCAGAGTGCATATAATAAGCCAGCTTGGGGGAGGTTGTCTTTGAGAGCGATGGATGCTTTCTTGGTTCCTGGTTAAAAGTTTTACTGAATGCCCAAGGTCTCACAAAACTTCTACTGATGGCATGACTTTCCAGTTCTTGCCTCTTGAAATTACGTTCCAGAAAGGTTGAGTTTTGTCTATAGTTTAATGTTGATTTATGGGTAGGAATAGAAGAAAGATAAGTTAGTACCTATATAGGAAGAGGGAACTCAATAAATAGGGTACCACTGAGCTGCTAGTCTGGAGGTCTTTTCAAGGACTTATGATAGAAACTGGAGCATGGCATGCTGAGGAAGGTAAGCCAGTCAATCCATTTGTCTCACCCATGTGTCTATGTTTTCTTTTCACTTTCAATTATATCTTCAATTATTTCTTTCAGACAAGAATAAAAGAAATCTAGGATACAGGGGCCAGAAATCTCTCTGGTGCCTCTGGACTGTAGCAAATATAATCTCAAAACTGTTGCTTTGCATCCTTGTCTTACCTGATCAGTTTCTATCTTTGGTTTCCATTCATAATGTTGAGTCGTGTGATCTCTGTCATGAAAATAATGGTCGTCCTAGCTGAACACAGTTCTGCCCTGTGTGGAGGCTCAAGGTCCAATTTAGAGGAGCTGTACTACATCTAGAACACCCCTTTGGCTAGTCGTTTGATGCAAAGATGTTTTCTGTTTGGTATGTGTAGACAAAGCCTGGACAAATTTCCTGGTAAGTATCCATCTATTTTTATGGTCACTTATTAATGGCCTTATTGCCACAATGAAGAGTAGACATTATAGCATTTAGAACTATAATTTCTCTTGTTTTGTTTTTTGTTGTTGTTGTTGTTGTTGTTGTTGTTGTTGTTATAAAGTCATTTGTACAGTAAAAAGTTGTGGCAGATAGAGTCTTGCTCACACAAAACAGTAAGGTGCCCAAATCTGGGAGTTATCTTTGTCAGCATAATATAGAGGACATGGAGGACTCTAACTTGACCTATGTGTCCCCTGGATATAAGTATGCCTGTGTATCCAGCTTCCTGTATCCTAAGGAATCACCTCATTTCTGTCCCAATTTTCTACCTTTTTTCATCATTCAATAAACATTGGTGGTTTGATTTCTTAGCTTGCAAGTATAATAAAAGTCTGAAAGTTCTTGTTAAATACTTATACAGTTGGGATAAAATGATGCTATTGTAATGAAAGAACAGAAGAAAGAGAAAAGTGTAAGACAAAAGCCCCCCCCCAATTCCGTAGATTGGGGTTTCCAACTTACATTACAAAGTCCCGTATTACACACCAAGAGGTGAGCAAGAGACTTAAAGGATGTGAAAGAAGTCCATTGTGAATATGAATAGGAACATCACAATCCAGATGCTGCTCTTCTCTTAGAATAAACCACAGTAGAGTAGTAGCCGAGGGAAAGAGGCTCCCAAGCAGATCATCACTTACTGGTCAAAGTCTTCATTGCGTTTTCAGCCAACAGATATATAGATTGGAACACAATTTTGACTTTTAAAATGATCTTATTACTTATTACTATTGTTACTAGAGTGTTTGTTCCCTGAGGTCCAAACTAGAATATAATTAATGTGACCTTTCTAAACATGATCTACCATGCATTAACAGTTCTCACTTCAAAGGGAATAAGGAAGCACACCAGTTTGTTTTCTGTTGCCATAATACACATCGTGGGCAAGAGCAACCTGGGAAGCAGTTTATCTTAGCCTATAGCTTATCATGAAGAGAAGTCAGGGCAAGAACTTGAGGCAAGAGGGAGGAATGGAAGCAGAGGCCTTGGAGGAGTGCTGTTGACTGTCTTGCTTTCCTGGATCATATTCAGCTACTTAAGTGATGCAGGACCACCTGCCCAGGGGTGGTGCCATCCACAGTGGGCTGAACCTCCACCATCAATCATCCATCAAAACGATGCCCTACAGACTTATCAGATGAATCCGATGAAGACATTTTCTCAGCTGGATCCCTCTTCCCATATGGCTCTCGGCTTATGTCAAGTTAATGAAAATATCAAACTCTCAAGGTTTGATTCTAGAGACAAATACAAGTGAGCATGGACTTCCAGGGAACACAGACTCGGACAGCTCCAAATGAGTGTTCCATTATGCAAACAGTTTTCAGAAAGTGTTTTATACTAATAAATGCCTCTGTGAGATTATTCAGAGAAAAGCAGGGAGAAGTGCAGTCTAAATTTCAGATGTTATCTGGAGACAATCATAGCTTTGGGTCTGATAGAGGCTTGTGGCTTGCTAAAAATACATTTTTTTTAACTATTTATAGTCACAAGGATGTTAGGACAGACACAAAGATGGGCCACATATGGATTTCAAAGGAATACAAAATAGCACAAGACAGTTTGGGTCTGACTTGTAACATTTAACCTTTCCATGTAATCCCAGAGTTCAATCCTTTGACCAAGTAGAACCTAATACAGATGCCTTTTCCCCCCACTCTATGTGCTCCAGTGCACAAACACAATACTCTGTGTCAGAACACTAAAGAATTCTTACTCTGATAATCACAAGAATCAGGGCTAAGATCATGGAAGTTATACAGCAGTCGGTTTTATGGGATTGGTGATAGGTACTGAAGGAAAATAGTATTGATTAGCCAAGTTAGCAGCAACTCTACCAGTATTAGACATTTATTGAAATACTGATTACTTTGGGAAGCTAAGAGGCAACAATAGTGTGGCAGGTGCAATAAATGATTACAAAAAAAGGGAGTTGGTTTAATACAATCTACCCTTTCATTTTTGCCTATTTAGAGACAATAGGATTTAAATTACTTTCATGCACATTGACACCTGCAATATTATCTTTTCTAAATAACACAAAATAGATTTTCTACAGTACTGAAACCCAGGAAACTTCATCACAGTGTCTCCAAGGAGCAAGAGAAGAAAGGATTTTTGTCACCATGTCAGTTCTCTAACAACCTCAAATTGGTGGTTCACTGACTAATTTGAACCAGAATTTCATCACAGTATTATAGCTGAATTCACACAGAACAGTTATTTAATCAATGAACATTCTGAATGAAAGTCTGGGTTTACTACAGAGACAGAGCAAGTTAGCTAGACCACCCAGATGCAAAACATCACTGGGGACAAAAAGCAGGATGACCTGTGTGAGCCAAAGGATAGAGTCTTCCAAGAGTCAGCACTTTCTACTTTGCCTGGGGTAAGCAAAAATTCCACAGTTGAGTGCTGACTAAAAGGATTATCAAATTCAAACATTTCCATGTTAGGGAGAGAAAGGAATTTGAAAATGAACTGTCAGTGGATTTAACAGGTTTTAGCCTGAGGTAACTTAAAATTAGGAACAGCGCTTGCCTAGGAAATGGGGGCAATCCCTTGGCGAACACGGGCACCGGATCAGCTTTGCTATTCCTTATAGACCAGTGAATCTCTAAATTATTCCCAATCACTTGAGCATATTTATAATTGGGTCACTGAAATAGGTACATGTCTTCTAATAGGACTTTATGTATGCACGGCAGGCTTATGCAACTCAAATATTCTAGGTTCTGCCTTCATTTATTCAAAAGATTGAAACATTCCACAACCATGATATAACCAATGGTTTTAAGGGCAAAATTGCAGGCTCTAGAGGTCTCAGAAAGCTAGACTGTACCAATCACATTTCTAGGCAATTGAAATATAGTCATATGAAAAAAAGAAAGTGGTGATTTTTTCAGTGTGGCCATACAGGGAAGAAAAAGATCAAAAGGGTCAATGACTCTAAGCCTGCTTTCAGAGTTGTGGTATGAGCTTTAATTGCAATAGAGAAAGAGCTATGACAAAGGTGCCATTGATATGCACAATTAAGCAGCCTTGGTATAATTGTGGTCTGTTGATTTATCAGCTCTGGTTCTCCAAGGTGGTCTGAAGAAATTGTGGCTGTCATCACTGGAGTAGAGAAGCTGTTTCTACAAGACACCCACTTCTCAAGGGGGTGGCTTTGTTTTCCAGAATAATTATCCTCATCTGGGTAGTGGGTCTATTCCATGGTGATTAATAATTATCCTCATCTGGGTAGTGGGTCTATTCCATGGTGATTTTGTGTTACTGGAATCCAAAATGCTGTAGGTTGAGGATGATTCATTTCAGTGCCTTGAAAGGGGATGAGAAAGGCCTAACTGTCTTCTAAGTGTCTTTAAGAACACAATCAAATTAGGAAAACTAGGTGAAACTCAGATAATATTATACATTGGCAGTATGTATTTCACATAGAAATCTACAAGGTTTTTTTTTTTTTTTTTTTTTTTTTTTTTTTTTTTTTTTTGCTTATAAAACAAACTCAATTTTCAACATTATATCTTAATCCATTTCTATTTTTCATGTATTGAGGTATTCATATGTGTATGGATGTTTTTCATATGTGTTATCATACATATGAATGGGTACACAGACACCTTGTTGCATGAAGAGGCCCAAAGCTATTCATGAGTCATCTTCCATAGACATTCCACCTTATTGAAAGAGGCAAGGCCTCTCAAACAAATCCTGAACTAGTCAATACAGCTAGCTTTGCACGAGCTGGTAATGTGAATATGACTCAGATCACGATGGACCAGGAAGTAGAAGAGGAAATCAGGTGAGAACTACTACTGGGCTGTGGTTATAAGCATTTCTCCAGCAACCTAACTTCCTCTAGTTCATCCACCCATCTAAGTCTCCTACCCTCTCAAAAGAGAACTAGTACACTGAGGAAGGTGGGTTCAAACACATAAGTCAGTGGAAGCCTGACACATTTAAACCATATCACACACACACACCAAATCTCCACTTGTCATATTACACTACAATTTTGTACAAAATAAGCTTGGAAGTTGGGGAAGGGGATATACATTGCCTTGCAACTTCACTTTCCTACAAATGTATAATTATCACCACATGAAAAGTAAAATAAAACAGAACACAAACACTGGACTCCGCAGAGCTTAGAATACACCTTGATGTATTTTTCAAAATGCTGTGAGCTCAGAAATAAAACTGTGATTTAGCATTTCTGATTCTAAGCTTGCGAACAGCCATTATAAAACAAATACTTCAACTGTCTTAGTGAATTAGAACTCTAAGTCAGAGATGCAAAATACAGAGGGTAGGACTTTTGGTGGATCCCAGATCCCTATGTGGGTTTGTTAAAGAAAGTGCATTGCCCTGCTTTTAGGAAAAGCAGTTCCTGTATTCATCACAAATCAAATAGCAAGGTCCAACAATATACCAATGATTACAGACAAGCCCACAATGTTTTTTTTTTTTATTATTATTTTTCAGTATGTACAGTACAATGGAACACAGAAATTGTTGTCTGAGTTCCAAGAGCACCTCTTGCTTACTAAATACCATTCATAGTTTGGAACCTGAGAAAAAGCCTAGCATGAGGGAGTTAACCAATACAGAAATCACGAGTCAACCTGCCATAGTCAGTTCCCCATGGCTCTAAACTCCTCTGGTTGACAGAGCTGGGAACGAGGCTCCTAAAACTCTTGTTTTTCACCGCTACACACAAAGACCTACCCATGAACATGTTGCCATTGAAATTTCTAATGATAGAATAGATTTAGTTTGCTTACATTGCACAGTTAACTAAATTGAGCCCACATGTTAAATACTGTATCAGATTTGAATCTGCCAAAATACTATTCTATGTTATACCTTTTATGTGTTTTAGAGTAAGGTATGTTTTCAAATGTTTACAGCAATTTTTTACAGAATGACATGGACATCTTCAGAAGCTCATAGTTGAAAGGAATGTTACAGTCATGTAATCATATACAGCATTAGAATATATTTTTGAGTTGTTTAATTTTTTAAAAATCTTCAAATTTTAACTAATTTTTTCAAGTGCTTTAGCAGCCCTTTGGTTTGATGAGCAGCTCTGGATTGAGATGTTGAGTGCCTCCAGATGTACTGTGCTGGCAAGACTATCAGGTGTCATTTTATTCTTGGTTTCTGATTTCGAGAAAGATAAAGATACCATGACAAACAGCTGGATTGCCAGCAGATGTGATTGCTGATAAATTACTAAGCAGTGTGTGTATTTCTAAGAAATGACATGAAACTGGAGGGGAGCCAAAGTGTAGCATTCATAATAAAAAGAACACTTAAAAAGACAATAAATTTATCTCAAGCACAGAGAGGAAGTTCTATAGATTTAAAGTACCTATGCAATCAATCCCTCTGACTGGCACCTTTCTCCTAAACTGCACATCCATAAATACAGTATCCATGCAATGTGTTCATGTTTCCTATCTCCCCTTCGTTTCTTTTCTTTCTTCGTTTCTTCTTTTATTTATTTCATTCTTTTAACTTTTAACAGCAACAGTGTGTCCTTGTAGGCCAGGCTAGCCTCAAACTCATGCAGCTAAGGATGACTTTGAGTTCCTGGTTATCCTGCTTCCACAGCTCAAGTATTGTAATAACAGGAGTTTGCCACACATTTGTTTTGACCCCAAGTATGTCTGCAAAATTCTTACAATGTTTTCTCTAGTCCCTATCTGAGATGATTCAGTTGTTCATCAGTAGCTTTAGTCAATCTTTGTTTTTAGTAAGTTTTAAATTGAAATATAATTATACCACTTTCCCTCTTGTTTTTTTGCCCCTCAATCATCTCCCAGATAACCTTTTTAGAAACCCTCCCATACAGCATTATCAAGATGGTGTGTGTATGTGTGTGTGTGTATAAATATATATAGATATAACATGCTGACTTTGATTTTGTTTTTGTTTTTATGTATTCTTTCAAGACTGACCACTATACCCTGGACAATCATAAGGACTCATCTCTAGAAAGGCTAATTCTCTTTCTCTTGGTAGTCATTAGTTGCCTATAGTTCTTTATTTATTGGTGGAATCCCATGAAAAAATTTCCCCTTCCATGTTAATATGTTCATGGATATTGCCATTGTTCTGGTCTTTCTCTAGCTATTTCTAAGTGAAACTATTTCACAGTTACTCCCTTGTATTCTGTTTGTTACCAGCTGTCTACCCCCAGGAACAGCCTATATGATTTTGAATAAGGTAAAACATAATGGAAAGCAACAATGAAAAAAACTTTAAAAATATTAGAAGGCAGGCAGAAGAGTGTATGAGAAAAAATAGATCTACACAAATCAATAAAGCAGATTACAGATATGAGGTATTACAGTATCAAGTTGTAGAAAAAACTGAAAATGCAAATGAATGTATTGAAACAAGTTATTGCTGCCTTTTCTGTAAAGCTCCTCCTGTGTGTCAGACAGAGATATGAACACATGACATAGGTGATATCAGATGTTTCTTCACAGAGAGCAGATTCTAGAGAACAAACATGTGACCATCAAGCAGATATGGGATTATAAACTTCAATAATTATTTCTATGATAAAGTCAGCCTTAACTAGTAAATGAGTACATGAGCAGATCAGCTCAGGCTGTGGGTCAGATATAGATGTGGCACAAGGGCTTTTTGTGTGCTTTTCCCAGTTTTGCATGTTTATAAATAAAAGTCACCATTGAACAACTGAAAATTACTCATTTAATTTCTTGAAAAGGGATTTGAGAGCTGGAAAGATGAGTCAGTGGTTGGGTGCTTACTGCTCTTCTGGAGGAGAACTTGGGTTAGGTTCCTAAGACACATATCAGGCAACTTGTAACTACCTCAGACTACAGCTCCTGGAGATATAACTCTCTCCTCTGACCTCTGCAAACACCTGCACTGCTGTGCAAACACCTGCACTGCTGTGCAAACATCTGCACTTATGTAACAGATTTTCACATAGAAACACACACACGACTACAAATAAATATTATCTTTAAAACTGATCTAATCTATACTCAATGATTTCCTTAGATTTTTCAGAAAGATGATGTCTCCTTCAAAGCACTATGCAAAGAATCACAAACTTTCCTCCATCTAATACTGCAGTTAATGGTGAAATCTGGATGCATAAGACATACAACAAGATGAAGATGGCCATTTTCACCTCTTCTATTTTATAGTATTTGAGGTCTCAAAGAAATTATGAAAAAAGAATAATTTACACAGCTTGTAAAGATATAATGAAACAGTTTCAATTATAGCCAATATTTTCTTGCTGTAAAAAGGCACCAGGAGGAGGACAATTATTATAAAAGATAATGTTTAATTGCGTCATTTTCAGAGGGCTAGTCCTTGACAGTCAGTCATGACTGGAAGCAGGCAGTCATGATGATGCAGGAGCAGTAGCTGAGTGTTTTACATCCTGACCTACAAGAAACAGAGGAAGCAGATACTGGGCCTGTTGTGGTCTTTTGAAACTTCAAAGCACATTTTCAGTGAAACACTTTCTCCATCAAGGTCACACTTCCAATTTCTTCCCAAAGAATTCCACTAACTAATGACTAAACATTCAAATATATGAGGCTTTGGGTTGGGGGTGGGGGGGCATTCTCATTTAAAGCACTACAGTTTTTATTATATAATGAACTCTTTTATAAAGAACATCATAAAGAATCAACAAATAAAGTTCAAATGTATAAATTTAGCAAGGCAGATATAAAAGCAATTCTGTGCCTGTGAAACAAAAGTTCAGATTAACATCATATGCCTTTGTTTTTATTTACTTTTAAAGTTTTAAAATGTAAATCACCCATGGGTGTGTGTATTTTTTATGCGGTTTTGTAAACTGAGTTAAATGCTTACAGGAGCTAGAAGAAGAAATCAAATTCACTGATGTAGGAGTCAAAAGTATTTGTGATTCCTCCCAACATGAAGGTTGAAACCAAATGCTGGTTCTTTGTAAGAGCAATAGGCATGTAAACTTCTGGGGTGTCTCTGCAGTACCAGTTTCTTGGAGGAAAATTCACTACAACGTAGAGATTAATATTGTTTGCTTGCATATGTGTAGGTCCTTAAGTAAATGGAGCAGATTCAGGAGTATGGAAGCCAGTCAACAGTCGGTTTAGGGGAAGATCACTTATACCAATTAGTAGGATGAGTAAAAAGTCAGTACAGTAAGCATTCTGGAAGAAATGAATGGCTCATATAAGTGAGTAAGATTGGCAGTTTATCATATTACCCTTAATCAGTTAATTTTCTGTTGTTGTGATAAAAAACTATAACAAAAACTACTTATAGAAGAATGAGTTTATTTAGGTTTACAATTCCAGAGGGGTAGATATCCACATGACAGGGAAAGCATGCTGGAAAGAAGAATAGACAGAAAGAAAGACAAGAGCTCCAATTACAACCTCTCAGCTGCAGACAGGAGGCTGGGGACAACTGGAGAGAGGATGAGGCTGTAAATTCTTAAAGTGGTCTATTTCCTTCACATACTAAATATTCCTTAGCCTCCTCAAACAGTGCCACCAGCTGGGAATCAGGTGGCCAAATAATTTAACCTATGGAGAAACATTTTTCTTTCAAGTCACCACATATACCATGTCCCAAAACTAACTGAAAAATGGATAAAAGACCTCAATGTAAGAATGGAAAGTACAGCTCTTAGAAAACTGTCATAAATCTCCAAAGTTTATATTTAGCAATAAATTCTTTAATATGCCAGTCAAATAGAAAGCATGACAAAAATGATTAGATTTGATTAAACACACACACACACACACAAAATTTTCCTACTTTGCTCTGTGTCTCTATGATGCAGTACACTTTCTTCAAGTATTTTATAGGATGACCATCCTTATGGTCATATTCCATTACTTGGGCAATGAGGGCATACACTCAAGCAGGAACTTAAATAGAAGCCATGGAGAAATATTGCTTACTGTCTTGTTTACACACAGATTTATGTTTAATTAGCTTTCCTATACATTCCTGGACCACCTGCCCATGGAATGATAGAGCTCACAGTGTCCTGGGAACTCCTGTATCAATTGATAATCAAGACAATCTCCCACAAATATATTCATAGGCAAATCAAATCTGATAAATATCTCACTTGAGTTTCATTCTCTGATGACTGTACACTGTGTCAAGTTGACAGTCAAAGCTAACTAGGGCACCAATATACACAGAACTATAATATTACATTTTAACACATAAATATGTTAAAATATTACATGACAAATGGAAAAATGTAAGAAATATAAACATCAGCAATTTATACAATACTAGGCAGAAAAAATATAACTGAGAAGTGTTTGCACAACTTGTATGTGTTAAGGGACTCATTCTAAAATTAAAATAAAATCTTAGAGTTCAGTAAAAAGAAAACCACATTTTAAATTGGCAAAGAAAACAAAAATAGTTTTTAGTAAATATACAAAAGTAACCAATAAGCAAAATTTAAATTTTTTGGCATTATTATCTCTCATAAAATTACAACAAAAACAACACACACATACAACTATCACTATACACAGCTCAGAATAGAGCTCAAAAGTTAGATAATAACTAGTGTCGGTGAGGATATAGAAAAATTTACACTTTTTTTAAATGATGCAGCTACCATGCAAATTTGTCTAGCACATCCTTCAGCAGTTAAATAGACAGATGCTGCCGTGAGTCTATTTGTGGAAAATTACTCAAAAGAACTAAAATCTTATGTCTTCATGAACACTTGTACATAAATATTTATAGTAACATTGTCTATATCATTTCAACATGAAAAAGCCAAAGTGTCCATTGACGGATGAGTGACATATAGTACAGTATATCTGCACAATGGAATGTTTTTTTAATGTGAGAAGGGATGGAGTAGTCACACATGCTAAAATAGAAATGCGCCTTGAAAATAACAAAAGAGAAATCATTCACAATTATCGCATAATATTTCATCACACTAATACGGCATGTCAGAATAAACACAGAAAAAGAAGGTGGAAGGTGAGAACTGGAGCCATTAGGGGGACTCAGCAACTAGTTTCTGTGACCTAGACCACAGGAGGCATACTTCCAAGGTCCTGGAAAAGGTCTAGAAATCGCTATAGTAGTGACTGGAAAGGCCTATGCACGTGACAGACAAACACTATACATTATAAATCAAAGATAACCATCCATATACCACAATGGTTTTTTTTTTTTTTTTTTTGATTTCTGAATGGGTAATTTGCATGTCTTGTGAATCACCTCAGTAAAGCTGTTAAAATACAAACCTGTTCTATCAATTCATTTAGTTACAGAATCTTCATTTTGAACATGTGGGAAAATGGATATCTTAATTGTTCTCATCACAGTTATAAAGCATGATGTATTTCTTGTCATTATATCTAGACTTGTAGTCTCTCTGTCACCAGCAAAAAATCATATTATTCTCAATAATATGAATAATAATATAATAATATGAATAATATCATACTCAAACTATTCAATGTTTGAGTGTTGCCAAATAACAATCCTTCAAGAGCTAGTATAATAACATCTACAATGTCGTTACACGTTACATTTCTGTTGTGGATTTCTGTTTTTTGGTTTTCCCTTGGTTATGAAAAGATAACTTCATTGAAGTTGAAATATATAATTAACTAAGAAAAAGAATACTCAGAACTTTCATCTTTAAGTAGCATCCCATTAATCCCAGCCTGTAGGTGGCAGAGAATGACAGAGTTCTGAAATTTAGGATAGCCTGATTTACATAGTATGTACCAGGCCAACCAAGGTTACCTGGTGAGACTCTGTTTCAAAGCAAACAAACAAATAAACAACACAATTTCCACTCTCAATAAAATGTACACATAGCCTTTGTTGTATCTTTTTTTGTATGTATTTAGTTTATAATCTATCAGACAAGTTTAACATATTTCTAGTTGTATATTGATTATATTACTAGCTACCAATTATCATTCATATTATTATTAAATGATTTTATGTATATTTATAAATTATATTTATGATTACAAATATTTTTGAGATGCTAATTTTTTCTACTCACAGACAATAAAATCAGCCCACAACCTCTCCTCCCTCTATTTCTCTCAATTATCCCCCCACCCCCCCTCTTCGCCAGTTACCCTTCAAAAAAAATAAGGCCTCATAGGAATTGCAACAAACACAGTGTTGTCATTGGATTATTTAATTAAACCTTCTCATTCTCTGTTGTATCATTTGAAATTATGATCAGTTTATCTTCTTACATTTCCTTCTTTATAGTTATCAATGAAAAAAAGGATGCAGAATATAAACAAATGTTGTAGCAACATTCATATATAGTTAACTAGCTTTCATTTATCAAGACATTTATTTTCATAAATGTCTTCCTCAAGTTTGTAAGGACTAGTGTTTTTAAATCACTGTTGGACTAGCACAACTTCGGTCAATATCCAATGAAATAAATAAATAAATAAATAAATAAATAAATAAATGGAGAAAACAGTGGCAGGAAAGTTGAACTCTGGTGAAGTGCAGGATAACAAGGCAGAGAAACATACAAGGTTTTTCAAAAGTCCCTCTAGCTATTTTTTTTAACTATAAACACAGTAGAGTTTTTAAAAAAAAATCCAGAAGTTAAGTTAGAACTAGTGTTATTTATCCTGACCCTGTGAACACCTTAGGCATCAGATCTCTAATTCAACTTTTTATATCATGTTAGCTTTCACCCATTACATTTCTGGTTCTGTCCACTCTACCAGATTTTCAAACATGAGCTTAAGAAATTTAACCCTTCTCATAGCAACCTGTATGAATCTGTCTGTAGCATTCATGTGGTTTTAATAAAAAACCTACTGTATTACACAATCATCCAGGTAATTTATCAATTAAGTCAGTCATCATGGCATATCTTGTAATCCCAACACTAGAGAGACTAGGGGAGAAGTGTCATGAGACTGAAGCCAGCCAGCTCTACATAGTGAGCTCTAAAATGGCATAGATTAGCCAGAAATGTCCTATAACCTTTCAAACACAATACAAGTTCAGTTACTAGTGTTAATATTGCCATGTTTCTTTTTGTTTGTTTAGTTGTTGTGGTTTTTTGTTTTTTCTTTTTTATTGGATATTTTACTTATTCACATTTCAGATGTTATCCCCTTTCCCCATTTCCCCTCCCTAGAACCCCCTATCCAATGCCCCTCCTCCTTTTTGCTTTTATACCATTTTAATTATATGCAAGTATATAATTAAAGTATATGCAAGTATATAATGCCCAGTTCTAGGTTGAGGGACTAACAATACAATAGATGCAAATAGTCAAGGAACAAGCAAGACATTAAACACAAATAGCCAGAGAACAAGCAAGGCAATAAACAAAATTCTGTGAACATTCCTGTGATCACTGTTTCTTAAGGACTTATGCCATATTTCTTTATTAATTCTGGTCTGATACATCATCATGTTCAACAAAATCAAGTTTAACTACTTCCCATTTATATTTTGTTTTCAATATCAAAGCATATCTGTTTTAGCTGTCTGAAGGGTATGATTACAAATATGCACCATTAATTGTGTCTGACTCTTATGTCTTCTTGTAAAGTATTTTCCTGCTTACCACATGTAAAATGTCTATTGAATAACTCCTAGTATTTCATAGTAAATTTACTCAATTGATTGTGTGTATGCACGCAGTGTTCTAGGTATTTATCTAGGCCTCAGAAATAGAACGGAATTAACAAACCAAAACAAAACAACCCATGTGACCTTCAACTTTAATAATTTGAAATAGTATTGCTAAATACAAAGATAGAAATTTTGTTAAGGTGACATTGATCAAGATCTTAAGTAATGCGGTACACTGCAGCATGAATTGTGGGTAGCAATGAGGGAAGATGTTGCTAGACAAAAGCAAGAGGTGTAGAGACCTTGAGACAAAGCAATATTTAATGGAAGAAATTAGACCAAACTTCAGGAGACAGCATCAAAGAGAAGATAAAGTCAAAATATGTTTAATCTCATAGAATATTGATAACGTGCGCATGCACGTGCTCGCGTGCGCACACACACACACACACACACACACACACACACACACTCACAAACCTTAACTTCTTTAAGTTAACATTACCACTCCAAACCACCAACTTAAGAAACAAACCTTCAACATATGTATCTTTGAAGAGGCTTTAACATCCAAATAACACAAAGAACAGCAGATGTGAAAATGTTAAAAAAAAAAAAAAAAAGGACACAATTGATACTTATTTCATCTTTACAACCAATGACCATTTTGATACATTCTTTTTAATTCCTACCTTTCTCTTAAAAAAAAGGTTATTGAATAGGTAAATATTCCCTATATAGTGGACAAAAGATACTAATTAAACACACAAACACCACACACACAACACACACACACACAAACACACACACACACACACACACACACAAACAAAAAAAAACATGGCATGACGTTACCAAGGAACTGTATGATAAAGGTAGCTTAAGCATCTTTTCTCTTGATGTGCCAGGGAGCCTTCAATACCCCTCAAAGGAACAAAGAGGCCAGAAAGGCACTGAGGATGTACAGTACACAGTCAACCTTGTTTACAATCAGCTGAGCAGATTCCTGTGAATGGCGGTCCTATTGGCATCAAAGGGTGACTTTGCTTTCAGCTGCTGTAGGTGAGTGTCTCCACAAATTATTTCTTTGTGACCCAGGGATTGAGAGCTTTGATGATAATGTTTTCAGGAGTACCAATATTATTAGACAAAAGGCAGAAAGAACCTATCTATCTGTAGATAGTGTCTATCTATCCCTAGATGAATTGACTAATAAAGCATGACATATGTAATCACCGAAAAATTATTTCACAATCAAAATTGCATTTTGCTATATGAACAAAATGTGTGAATCTTCAGGACAACAGGCTAAGTGTTTTAGACCAGACACAAATTACACACAAATTACAAACTTTGAATTAGCTGACTTACATAAAATATATAGAAGTAGGCAATTTTATTGAGGTAGAGAATAGAGTAGAGATTATTAGAGATAAGAAGAGGGGAGTCAGCAAGTATCTGTCACAGAATTTCACCTGATGTGCTGAAAAATTTACAAACCATGTAAGGAGTGAAGGTTTTCAAACATTCACACCACATTTAGGAACACAGATATACATGCTTAGAATGGTTTGAAAATAAATATGATTTATGCGTATTACTATAGCAGCAAAACTTAAAAATAACATACTAGAGCTGACATTTTTATTGGAAAATGTTTTAAATTTGAGAGTCTATTTCTGGGAGATATTGATTGGTTGAGTAAGTTACCTGTAATAACTTATTCATTTGGTTTGAGATGGAATCACGCAATGCTCTGATCTCTAGTTGCTATTTATTCCCTTGCTTCCCTCTGCTTTGGGAAGAAGACCAGGGAATGTTTTTTCCTTACTCTAAGAAGCTTTGGCTCCTGACTAATCTCTCTAGCATGACATATCAATCTTATGCACCAAGCACAGCATGTTTCATTCCAACACAATTTTTTTAAACAACAAATGGTTTAGGTATTAAACTTAGGTACATAAAACATAAAATAAGCAATGGGCAAAAAATAAAATGACCTATGAACGTGGCAAGATCAGCTCTTGATGATGAGCTGATGTTTGAGATGTTGTAATAGCCATCCAATGTGATTCTACTAATTTCTCATCTTTCCATTGCAAAGTCTCTCAGTACTTTCTTTCTTCCATTTAAGTTCATTTATACTATAGCAATATTTCCTTTCATTTTTGAAAGGTAGAGTAAGCTTTACTAATGTTAGTATCATTTCTCAGCCTGAGTAACAATTCACCTTTTTAGAATACCCCAAACCAAGTTATAAATAGTTAGTTTAGTTAACATTTTTCTAAAATAATAACTCAAGAAATTATACTTGCAAACACATTGTCAGAAAGAGGTTTGAAGACAAAAATAACTGGTAAATGATGAAGACTCCAGGGAGATGTTGAGGAAGATAAGGGTCATATTTGAATCAGATGTTGTTAGATAGGTGTGACCATTCAGTCAAATTTCACAGAATGGTGTATTTTTCCCATAGGCAAGTCGAACTTCAATAATATTTAAATTAAAAGACACTCTCCAGCTCTAATAATCCTAGTCATGATGCACACTATAAATAGTAAGAACAGATAACATGAGAGTGAGTAAATAAACAGAGCTAATCTTACTAGGACTATTCAAACAATGTTATACAGAGTAATTCTTGAAGATGAGGCTGAAGCCACTGAAGCCAATGCTAAGAGGAAGGATGAGAAAGATCTCTAAGCAGTGGTGGACTGAAAGAATGTGTAGAGAGAAACTACAGGATGCCAGACTAGGGATGTCAACTATTAGAGAACAGCTCATCACAGCTGCGGATTAACACTTGGAGGTGTCATTCGGGCCTTTTCCATGGAAACATTCAGCCATAAACCCTGGTAACTACACTCTGCAAGTAGAGAAAGAAAGATTTCAGTTCTTGCTGGCTACTGTGAATTGATAGCAACCTCTTGAATCCAGTGAGACCATGTACCACTTAAGTGTTCATGGCCTTTTTGGGCCAATTGCATGGACATTTAGTAAGGGCACACAGGCACCTGCCCTCATCTCACAGGTGAGGAGTGAATGTTTGGAACAAACGTATTCATGAACAGCAGCACCAACAAAGTCTCCAGCTTGTATACTCATCTTGGGTAACTGTGTTAACATTCCATCACTATAATAGATAAGTGAAACAAAAACTTACAAAGAGAAAGGATAGACCTCCAGTCACAATTTTTAAAATTTTGGCCTTTGAGGGATTGTTCTTATTGCTTTAAGGAGCACATCTCAGAAAGAGTGTTCCTAGGAGAGGAGAGCAAATGACTTCACAGTCAGGAAGCAAGAGAGAGAAATAATATAAGACAGTCCTGGGACACTTCACAAGAATGCACCCAAACGAACTTCCCCAAAGATCTCCCATTCAGCTAGCTTGAAAGCTGTAGAAAACTCTTATGGATAGCCCTGGTGCTGTTTGTATTTTGATGCTAATTCAGATTCCCCAAGAGAGACTACCTGGGACCAGGAGTGAATCACAGGCCCAGGACTTCATGTGACTCTTCTAAAGAATAAAGAAACCAATCATTGGGCAAGTGGGCAGGATTTTCAGGTCGGACAGAGGGACAGTGGAAGAGAAGTGAGTGCAGTGGAGGACTGGAGATGAGGCGAAAGATAGATAGCGGAGACTCCATTTCAGGCGGTGGATCTGTTTGGATCCACTACCGGAGGTTTTAACTTAGAATGGCTAATAAATTAGTATGTTAGTTGTCTCACCCAGTGATTGAGTTACTATTGATTCTAAACTAGGTTTTCATGGTGTTTTCCTTCACGTGGCAGCTCAACTGGGTTCAAGAGAGAAGGGTATGACGGCAAAGCATAGGTTTGCAAGAAGTGCACCCCAAATGGCGGTGGGAATTTTGAAGCATGGGGCTGGCATCGTAGCGATTGGCCAGTGGGAACTTAGCGAACTGTGTGGAGAGATTTTGGAGCTCTGAGTCAGAGATTCTCCACAAGATGAGAAGAAGCTGGCCATGCCCACCAGTGTCTGGCTGGCCAGCCTGCCTGGGCTTGTCAGAGATATCGTAAATTGCATGTCTTTAATATTTCATGCTACAGAAAACTTCCACCATCTGTGACTAGTGTGATACTAGGAAGCAAGTCTTTTAGCACACACTTCTTTGGAGAACTTCCATATCCAAGATATCATAGATTAACAACTAAATGTCGTTAGAGATAACTACTTGAGCTGACTAATTACCAAATACAGCAATTTGTTACTGAAGGGGTTACATACAGTGAATAGCACCTACAACAAAAATTCCTGGAGTTAAGATTTCCGCTGTATCTATACATTGACACTGTCAGCGTAACTGCATTGGAAATTTATTCACACAAAGCTCCTGAGCACTATAATCCAGAAGCCCATGTTAGGGAAGGAGAGGTTAGGCCTTATGTATGTTGTTGCTGATTTAATGGGAGAATGGGGATGGAGTGGAGGGAGGCAGCAGTGCACCTTTTTCTGGATCTGCTCTTAGTTCCTCTGGATCCCAGAACAGAAACAGATGCAGGGCCAGAATGTCTGGTATCAATACATTGACAGTAAAACACAGATGTTAGGCCAAGTTTAACTCAGCTGTGCTCGGGTCTACTTTGTTTTCCTTTACTTCACACTCATCTTCACTTTCTGATTGCTGGTCTTGTTTATGGCCCTACTTCCCCCAATCTAGTAGATAAAGCCACAGATTTGTATAAATTCTCTGAGCATCTTCTGTGACTATGTGAGTTTTAACATTGAAAACATATCAGTTCTACAGTGTTGCTTTCTTTGGTTAAATCCACTTCATATTTTAGCTCTGTTCACTGAGATGATGCCAAACGGTAATAACCAAGCAGCAGAGAACATCTGTAGTCATAAGAGATGCCATCTCAACATTTTTAACTACTAGGAGCTAAAAGGCCTTGCAATACATTACTTTGCCATAAATAGAGAATTGAAACATGCTGGCAAATGTTAGAATTGTTTGACCACAGACAATCATAGTAATAATTGATTATTATTCACAAAACAGAAATAAAATTCAGCAGTTCTTAGTAGTAGAAATCACAGCGGGAAATGGGAGCACATGGAGATCTCTTACTTGAAGTAGAATAAAAATTGCAGAAAGAAAACTTGCTTTGGAAATTTAATATATTTCAAAATTGCTGGGTAAAGATTTGATGAGGAATGAATTATCTGCATAAGCCAGGCATTATGTTGTATGTTCTTAATGTCAGCAATCAGGAGCAGAAGCAGACAGATCTCTGTGAGGTCACAACTAGCCTGGTTGTCATAGCAAGTTCTGGGCCAACCAGAGCTCTATAGCAAGATCTTGTCTCAAAAAAATACTGCTAAATCTCATAGTGTCACTCCCAAATTATGCACAAATTATGAACAGAAAAACAGTGCCTTTACACTGTATAATCACACCAGTTACCATATTAAACTTCTAAAGCCACCATGGAAGAAAACTGAAATTTCTTGTTTCATAATGAGCTCACTTCACTGATATATATGATAAACTCATCCAATTTACTATGATGAAATATCAGATACATGCAAACTGGAAAACATCCTAGGTGATTTATATTCTTCACAGATATCAAGGTCAAAGAAAGCTTAAGA
The DNA here is from genome assembly GCF_011762505.2 of Arvicanthis niloticus. Classification (NCBI taxonomy): domain Eukaryota; kingdom Metazoa; phylum Chordata; class Mammalia; order Rodentia; family Muridae; genus Arvicanthis; species Arvicanthis niloticus. The sequence continues at coordinate 35,825,443 of NC_047665.1, forward strand.
AACTGAGATTTAGAGAAATTAAACCACATAAAACCTTAATTTAATACAATCCAGACTGGATTCTACACTGAAAAACCAATAAGAAGGGCATTACTGACAGAAAAATAAGAGCTTGAATTTTCACTGTGAACTAGATAACTATATTTCACTAAAAATTTGTTAGTAATAATTTATTGCCTTTAATAATTAAAATAAAATGTTATGAATATAATTTTATTTGGAAGTATAAAATAACTTACTTATGCATAACGTGACACAATATTCCAAGTTGTTATTCAAATGCTCCAGGAAAATAACATTTCAGAGAAATGGGGATGCAAACAAGAAAATACACAAATGGTTGTGATATCTGAATCAGGGACATATAGAGTCTCACTATACTCACTTCTGTGTAAATCCAAAATTAAAATAAAAGCATATCCTACCCATCACTTTCTTTAACACTACGCATTTTCCAGATTAGGATCTTAAAACAAGAATAACATTCCTTCTGTTCATGGATCTCATTTAGGCTATGGGTCATGAGGCAGTCCTAGATCTGTTTATTGATTGATTGATTATTTGATTATTTGATTAGTTGATTTCATAATCATTCATTCATTAAGTAAATTGAAAGCTAACTTTCTTGTGTTTCTTTTTTTTTTATTTTAGCTTTTACATAGACTGTGGAATTGTTAAATTTAACTGATGTACAACTATTGTCCATCCCAACTTCTGTAATGAAAATATATTACCTTTACTTTGTTTACATTTAAAATTAGCATATGTTGTCAATCATCTACTGACATCTTTCCAGAGAATAAATTTCTGTAACTTCTCTTAATTTATTGACGTTAAGTTTTCTTTTATTGAGATTCTCGTCTTTTTATTTCCAATTTTTAGTTAACTCCATAGTAATTTCCACTTCTGATATTTTTATATATATTCCAGAAGACTAAAACAGCTACTATGGCCTTCACTTACACATCCAGCTGTCAACTGTCACCTTAGGTAACCTTCATTTGGCTTTTCACTATTCCCTGTTCTCCTCATAGCACTGAGGATTCTGCATCCTGCTGGTGGATATTCTGAAAGGAACAGGCCACCATTCAACCATTTTGTAACTCTCTTTACTAAGGAAAAGAGCATCTCTTTCACTGCAGACAGAAACACACCCAGATTTGAGAAGGAGATGATAAGAAATTTACCACTGTTGATGAACTGTTGACATCACATTGGCAGGAGTTCAGTTAGGAACAGGGCAGACTGGTACAGTCATTTAAAATATAAATTAGCACAAAACAAAAATGCATGCAGAAAGGAGAAATGTAAAATCAAACAGAAGATCATGTCAAAGAAAACAAAGAACTCAGGGATTCAAAACAGAAAGGATAATTTAAAGATTTTGGGTATAAAAACTCAAAATCATGAAGGAAAAAATGATAGTTAAGAGAAAAACACGAAAATTCTGCACAAGATATATTAAGAATGTTAAACTACCTTCAAACTTTTAGGATTAGTAACTAAAAAACTAAAAAGTAAGCATTTGCTTACTTTTCCCATGCAGTCTGATTGCAAAAATAAATAAAGACCTCTGGTGATGAGTTAAAAATAAAAACCCACTCTTTTGCAGAAAAAAATATTCATCTTAATATGAAAGAAAATACATTACTTTAAACTTAGTATTTGCAAGTCCTAGTGTAATATTTGGTATAAATATGCTTGCCATATGCCATTACCTAAATCTGGGGTTCAAATATAATTTAATTTACAGAACAAATCATGGATCTTCTGATATCAGGAACTATGAGTTATATGATGTCATCCATTTCTGCTTCTAAATTAAAGTATAATTACTAGCTTATGTGGGATAGAGAGCATAGAAGCATAAGCCAACTGAGATCATGAGAAAATAGCCTGATAAATCCAGAAATCAAGGTATGGAGTAGTATCTCACTGGCCAGGTACTTCAATGCTGATTGTCCTGAGAGCAAGAACACAACCCATCTGTGCTGAAAGCAGGATAGAGAATCAAGAGAATGAGGTAAACTTAAAGCATATCTCTCAGATAACAAGGAATATTGAATAGAAACCTGTATTACATGAGAAGAAAGATGGGCTAAGAGATGGCTTAGAGATTATACCTGAATAAGCAGATAAATAAAGTACTGTTCTAGTTTGTTCTCTGATGTTGTGATAAATATCTCTACCAAAAGGAACTTAGGGAGGAGACACTTTATTTTATGTTACCCTTCTGAGTCCTAGTGTGTCATTGAAAGAAGTCAAAGATGGAACTCAAGCAGGAAGGAATTGAAGTGGAATCCATGGAGGAACATCACTGCTTCAATCACTGGGCTCCTTTCAGCCTGCTTTCTTATACAGGAACACTTGCCCAGGAATAGCAGTATTCACAATGAACAGGGCCCTCCCACATTAATCAACCACCAAGATAATGCTCCACGAACATTAGGAGCAATCTGATCTCTGTGATTGTTTCCAGATGACTCTAGGTTGTGTTAAATTGACAATAAAAAAGATATCAGGATAAATACATAGTTATACATGCTTTATTCTGGTAAATATATGTATGTGAATTTGTATTTGTATATAATACCTATAGTCTTGATTTGATGTATTTATTTAATAGTAACATTTAAAGCATGTAAGTAATATAATATTGGATTATAGTTAAATGCACACATGTTAAGAAGTGCTTAGAGGCAGTCTCCAGAGCTGGGTAGATGACTGCACGTAGGATTTTGGGAAGATAAAGAGCCATAATGTCCTCTAAACCTCATGAATGGCACAAGGGAGACATAGCCATGTATGAGACACAAAGTCTGACAGCAGGAAAGGAGGAGGGTCATGGAAAACCAGGGAGTTGAAATAAATTTAGAAAGCTGTGTAGACTTAAAAGGAATATTTAATTTACTGTGGATGAAGACTGCCACACAGATTGCCAGGCAACCAGATGCCACCAGGCACACAGTCCACATGCTGGTATACCTAGACATATAGGCGGATAAGTACCAGGCTATATAGAGGGAGGCATATAAGCTTATAGATGGACATAGGGTTTCAGGCTGATAAAGATCCAGGCTCAGGCCTTTGACCTCATAGCCATATTTATACAGAATCCACAAAAGTGGAATTCTTCCAAAAATTGTATTATAATATATTAGATCACCATTTAATTTTGGATTCCTTGTATGTCTAGTATAAGCCACTTTGTCCTGGCTCATAGCCACCTTCACTTGTCCAGTTTTAGCTACCTTGTCATATCAGTGCTATGTTGTCTAAACAAACATTGTCTTGGATTGCCCTCTGTTTCCTGTACTATGTATGAGGGAGAAAGAGAAGTTTGCATGGGAAAGTAATGAATTCAGTATGAGGCACACAGAGTTTGATCAGTGTATGTACTCACTACCCAGATAGTAACGCTGGAAAGCTGTTTGGAAATAACAATAATAACAAAAGTGATACCCAATTAAAGCTTATAAGGTTTTTCAGTCCAAAGGGCACAGTCACAAGTAATTTCGAAATATTCCAAATTTCATTTCTCCTAATTCAAAATGCCTATTTGTTGATTCTGTTCTTATACTTTTCAGTTATTCAGATATGTTTTTTCTCCCAAAGACTCATTCTATTGCAAACAATCAAACAAATAGAAATGTTCTCTTCTATTCTAAGAAACACAATTCTTATACTGTGTACCTCCTCACTCCTTTGCTGTTATAGCACTCTTCATTTGCTCCTAACTCTCCACTGCCCCCTTTTACACTGCCTTCCTACAGTGTTAATTGTTGTACAAATTGCCACTAACACTTTAAACTCAGACTGTGTCTTTGTGTCTGGCATTTCAGCATGTCTCTTCAGGTGTGGTGGATGTTCACAGAAGTACATTTTTAGAAAATATACATGCATGTGTGTATGTATATGGGTATGTTTGTGTGTATGTGTGGGTGTATGCACATGTGGGTTTTGATATATATAAGAGGTGTGGTAGTGTTTGCTTGTTGTGGGTGTATGCATGTATGCTTGTAATATCAAAACTTAATGTTGAGGAGCTTCGTTGGTTGTTTTCCACTTTCATTTGGAAATAAGTCTTCTTGCTAGCTCATCGATATGGCTAGGATGTTTGGCCAATGATAACCCAGTATCTACCTGTCTCTATATTCCCAGAACTATAGCCACAGACCAGGGTCATGCAATCCATGTTTTATATGGGTACCATCGATTGGAACTTATTCATGTATGCATGACTAACTGACTGAGCTGAGTTATGTTCAGACAGTATATAGACAAGTCTTTATGAAAACAATTTATTTACTAAGGTTACTGTGTATGCTAGATATTTAGTTCAGGCTCTGAATTATATGTATTATTTTGTTTGTCACTGAAAGAACTGCCTGTAATTGGTCCCATTTTTTGAATGACAAATCAAGAATTGTAGAAGCGAACTTTCAGCAGTGAGCAGTTATCAGAAAGACTTAGGTGATTCATTCACTTTAGAAATTACTCTCAGTCATCAAGGATGTCCTTTATCTAATCTGAAAGTATGGAACTCAAAAGTAAGATGATATACAAACCATAGACAGGGGAACTATAGGTATAAAATCATACTTGAAGTTAAGAACTAAATGATACTGTAGGATAAGGAATAAGACCATAGTGGGGATGATGCAAAAGAATGACAAATGATCTGCAAAGTCTTCAAAGTCACCTGGAGCATTTGAATGATTTACATTAAAATTCTTGTTGGAGTGGTGGTGAGCACCCACACTCACATTAACATGCTTTCATGGCCCTTTAAATACTTGGATTTATTAAATTTCATGAAACTTGCATGCCATTCTTGATGGCTGTGTCAAATCCCAGCTAACCCTGAATGTCATTACTTATGCGAGAAAATGTCTCTGAAACACAAATTGCATTAGATAATATAATTAATTGCTTAATCATGAGAACTGAGCAGAATAAAAAAAATAAAATTATTATATTCAGAAATGAATAGGAAACAATCGGGAATGATCATTCGTTTGCTTTAGGTTTTGAAAGTGTTTATGCAGAGCACAATCCTACTAAACTGGCAGCTTCATGCTTCCAAAATGAAGGTAACAGAAACAAGAGGGAATTTAAAATAGACCCTAATTTATAGCTCGTAGTAAGCCAGGGAATGAATATATACATTAAATAGGAGAGATTAAAGTTTCCTAGGGAAGATAAAGCAATGAACATAAATTCTGTGTGGAAGATAATGTTCATTATTGTTTCACAATATGCCAGATGTTTCCTGAATTACCTCTCTCATTCCATCTCTGCTAAGTTAATAATTTCAAGGGGTCTGAGCTGTGATGTGAAGTGAGATTAACTTCCAGAAACAAATGCGGTAAAGCAGTAATGAATAATATCGATACTAATGTTGAGAGTAATGATAATACTATTTCAAAGCATATGCCTTAGAACTGCTGAGCACTTAGTTAGATTAAATAGAGAACTAGAATAGTGTGTGCCACATACCTTTAAGGCTGGTTCTCTATGGAATACCAACCATAACAGATCTAGTGAGGGGCTCATTAGTTAACAACAAGAACTGCTATACCAAAAGACCTGTATTCATTTTTCCATGCCTAAACTTCAGCACAAGGGGATCTAAAGCTCTTCTCTGTCTTAAATGGTAACCTGTGCTCATGTGCACATACTTCCTTCATACACATATGAAAACATATACACATAATTGAAAATAAAAATGATCTCTTAAACATTAAAGACATATAGCATTATTACTATTTAAGAAATAAAGACAACCTCATGCAAAACAGTGATGGTAAAACCTTTAAAAATTGTCTGAACACATATGCAGTATCTTTTGTGTATGCGTGTATCCATCCATGTCTGGGATATCTCTCAATCAGATACCAGTGAACATGAAAGATGCCTTTACAACTAGAAACAATTGAGTATACAGTCTGGGTGTGTGTTATCAGTATTCTTTATAAAATATGGATTTTTTGGTCATGTGTACCACTAGCTAGAAATTTCTATAACTTGCAGAAGGGGCTTTAGAAATCTGATATGAAGGACTCTTCAGTGATGTGTTTGAAATTAGCTTCATATGGATTTAGAGTTCAAGAACAGGACACCAATGGAAGATAAACTATTACAACAGAAACGGATATTTTTACATTCTATATTGCTCACTGTGATCTGAACTAATGCCCAGAGCATCCATGTCTGCAGTGAGATTTCAGTTTATCACTTTATGAATCCTAATGAAAACTGTTTAGTGTAAGGTAGTGCATGCAGATAGAAGAAACCACCTGGTTTTTAAAAAGATACTTAATGACTTCACATTACTGTAATGCATTGAAACAAAGCAGACATGTCTGTGTAGAGCTATCCGTATTACATCACCCACCAATGTAAGCTTACCATGAAGAGAACTTTGCTTGAATTGCTCACCCACTTCTTGTGGTATGGATGCAAATCAGTGGTAGAGTACTACTAGCCTGAACGGTCCAAGATCCTTAGTGCAGACCTCAGTAATATGAATAATGTTGGCAGCAGTGACAATGAGGAGGAGGAGGAGGATGGTGATGTGATAATGACAACAGTCCCTTATTCACTTCTGTCCAGAAAACAACAAGCAAAGAATAAAATACTGAAAGACTACTTAATTCAGAAAACCATAAAAATAAATCCGAGTAGATGATTTGAACAGAATCTGTGAATTTCATCTCTAACAGGCTTGATGATTTTCATAACACACATCTTCATGTTTTTCTTTGTCGTTATTTGTATTTTTCTCATATTGTTAAGTTTTTAGAAGCCCGGGGATAAAATGCTGACTAGAGTTCAACATCTGGTTATTTATCTTTTTATCTGCCAATGTGTTTTCTAAAATGAAACTCTCTGGATTGTGCACCATATGTTTTCAAGTATAGGATTGTATTCCAGAAGTATTTGCTTTTTATGTTCAGCAACAGAATTGCTTAGCCGCTGGATGCTGTGCACTTTTGTGAGGCAATCATAATAAATTTTAAAAGCTGACATCTTTTTCTCTTGTTGATGGAATAGTTTTCAAAAATGGAGGAAAGGAATTTGTAAATTCTACTTTTTAATACTGGGAATGGTGCCCACAGCTATTAAAATGACACAAGATGAACTACTATTTGATAGATTGGTTAACCCAAGTCATTAGATCAAAGCAGAAAATCTGACCACAAAAGGATAGCAAGGAGGATTCTTTCAGGTTACCAACTCTTCACACTTTCAAGCAAGTGCTGATTACAAGAGCTTTTAGTCACCAAACTATATACTTAAATTTAAAAACTCCCATGTGGTGCATTGTATATACAATAAATGTATAGAACCATGTTGTCATGTCTATGGACATATATGGCTTCACACCAGTTGAACACATAAATGAAATGATTTTCTTGTAAACTATCTCCGTATAGTTGATTAAAATATGATCATATATATGTGATATATATATATATATATATATTACATTTATACATACATAAAGCTACAAACTACATATTTGAAGGTTCATCTGCCATAAGGAGGAAAAATGTTGAATACAGTGTACACAATGCAAAATCTTTGAAATACAAAAAATTTAGAAACTTATTCTTCAAACTTTTTGGTAATCTGGAGATTGAGTCATGGAATAATCATCCAGTGTTAATTTATAAAAATCTAATGTAAGGTTCTAACTATATTTTCCAGATTAAATTTGTAAAAAGACTGTAATTTTCAATTTAGTATCATAGGGTTATTATAATCAAATAATCTGTGCATTGAACTTTATAGGAAATTTTCTATTTATATTAATTGAAAATCAGTATATTATGGAGAATGAATTTATGTAATGCATACATTTAAATTATTAATATTGGCTGACAAATACCATTCTTATGTTCTTGTCTATACATTAAGTTTGCATTTGAAGATTAAAATTTCTTTCATTAGTTTTCTCTTTAAGAACTACCACAGATTATCATTTGCTTTTGGCATTAAAGGGCCCTGGGATGACTGACATTTTACATCAGCTAGGTCTCTTCTAATTAGGTATACAATTACAATGTCATCCATCCCTTTTACATTGAGATATTTTTATGTTAAAATATGAAAACCTCAGTTTATTCTAAAATTATAAATCTCTCTTCCATATGGTTTCTTTTCATTGAATATGAAAACTACTTAACAAAGACAAGAGGTGGGTTCAAAGAATAAGGAAAATGACCATAATTGCAGGAGATTACTGCTAGTTTGGGCAAAATAGATGCCAATCAAATAGTAAAAGCATTACTGATACCAAAACCAGGAGGCTAAGAACAACATCTGGTAAAATATAATTTTTCCCAGTGAGAATTTTTGTGACCAATTTGTTTGTATATTTTAGACTGTGTGTATATGTTCCCAAATGGTATCAATTACATTCTTATAATCACTTTCATCACAATTTAGTGAGCCTGGAGAGCTTTTAATGGTTCCTAGGAACTAAACACCAGGTCTTGTGCTAAACCCAGGCTTTATTGCTGAATTACATTGTCAGCATATTTGGTAATTATTGGACAACCATAATTTTGATCCTTTTATATCTCTTGTTGGTAACACAAGTTGAACATTTTATTTAATTTTCATTTGTTTAGATATTACTGAAAATGCGCACTTGTTTTCATGTATTCATTATCTCTTTGGGTTCCTTAGTAGTGAATTCCATGTTTCCTGAGCATCAAGGACAGGAACTGTACTGCGTTCATATAAACTCTATCATTTCTACAGTACATTTACTCTTATTAAAATATCTATATAAACTTAATGATAAAAATAATTCCAGCCGGGCAGTGGTGGCGCACGCCTTTAATCCCAGCACTTGGGAGGCAGAGGCAGGTGGATCTCTGAGTTTGGGGCCAGCCTGGTCTACAGAGTGAGTTACAGGACAGCCAGGGCTACACAGAGAAACCCTGTTTCGAAAAACCAAAAAAAAAAAAAAATACTTCCAAATAAATTAAAACACCCACAACTTTGGGAAGACAAAAAAAAATTCTATTCTTATTTTTTCATGAATATTTTGGTTTTCATTGTGGATAAATACATTCATCATATTTGATAGAGGCACATAAAATTAATGAGAGCTCCAAAGCTTCCTTTCCAAAATGTAACAGTATAGAAATTCATTAAACTCTATCCACTTTCCGTGTAAATGAATTTAGTTTACGATGTTCTTGTCATTATTTTTTTTGATTTGTGGTATTTTTATGATTTTTAAAAATTCGTAGTCAATTTTACCATAAGAAAAAAAATGATCTTATTTTGAGCTGATAACACACATGGATTGTTTTCTTATCCCATTTCTAACTCTGCAGCATCCTGCTTTAATATTAAAACAACTGCCCCATTTTCTTACCTAAGTAATATTTCCCCCTCCCCTTGACTTAAAAGTCACTATTTTATTATGGCTTTCATTATTTCAGATGCAAGTATTTACATTTGGGTCAACACTTTCTTGTTAACTTAGACTTTTTGCCTGCTTTAATTAGTTTTCTAGAATTAACATATATTTCAATATCTGGCTGTGTTTTGTCATCACTTAAAAATATAAAACTATTTTGGATAACTCACAAAAATATTATATTTTTGTTAAACTATAGAAAAACAATCTAATTTTAAAAATAGGATTAATTGTATTAGACAGTTTTCTATAAAACCTGTTTATTAACATTTCAATGAATTACTCAATATGTGTATGTGTCATTCTCATAGAAGAATATGACACATGGTTTTAAATTAGGTTATTAATAAGTTCATATAATCTATGATTTCCCCATAAATATCACGCAGAGCTGAGTTAAATTTGTCCCTTTCTACTTTTCTGTCTTGGATAGATTCCACATATAAGGTCACTCTCCTCATTATATTTTCTAATGATTATCAGTAGTTTGTCATTAGTCATTATTACTTTCTATTCATGTCAGATCTCCTCAATCTTTGGACTGGAACCATTGGATTCTGTGATCTTGATATGCTTTCTAAACATTATGCATTTTAGTTGTCTTATATATTGTCCTTTGATATACTAACTGACACATAAATTTACCTAGGATGATTTGAAATTCATATATATATATATATGAAATTCATATATATATATATACACATATATCATCTTTCTCATCTATTTGTCTATCATCTATCATCTGTCTGTCTTTTTTCTGTCATCTATTCCTAGACTGTTATCTATATATCTATGATTTATCAATCATCCAATTGTCATCTATTTATCTATCATCTATATATCAATCTATCTACATATACATATGTATGTATAGATAGAATGATAGATAGTAGGTAGATTCTAGATAGATGGATAGATAGATGGATAGACATTTCTAATTCTGAAGATAAAACTAGCATGTGTACTCTATCCGATCTAACAACCAATACGTCTTTAATTTGTAAAGTGTGATCTTCCAGTGCCTTCTCAGTAAAAGATTTATACAACTTTTTAGCTTATGGACCCTCTTCCCAAGATAGTTGAAGCTATTAATAAATGCAAAAGCAAACACCTAATTAATCTATGTCTTATATGTTGTTACAAAAAATGGGACAGAGCTATTAAGCAAAGAGAAAGTTCCCTGGTTTCACATCTCAGGTGCTTGAAACAGACTAATTAAAAGCATCAGGCAGAAAATGCATGGCACCAGTTACTGGACATCATGTCTTCCCATCTGTCTTCTAATTTCTTCTTACAAACTATCATAGTTACTCAAAAACAAAGCTTTGGAAGTAAAGGTAAAGCTTTGTGAAGAATTTCAATCATAATGGAAAGTCAATAAAGCTTGTCTCTCCCATTCTGCTTCAGGTTGAGTTCTTACTTTTCCAAATAAAGACCACATTTTTCATGCAACGTTCAACTGAAACATAAAGATACATACATTTTCAACTTGAGCCCCAGTTCAGTTCACTGAGTTTTCTTTTTTTCCTCAAAAATCTTTACAAAGATTTTTTTTCTGTCAAGTGTCCTAATTGCCATAAAAGTCTTCCCTTATACTCAGGACCCTGTTCATATGGGCTGGGGATAAAGTTCTAGCACAAAGGGAATTTGAAATGGGAACCAGGAAACATCCCTTGGTTTATCTTTGTATTGTATTGTATAACCACAATTCATGTCTGATCAAAATTCTAGACAGTATACCAAAGAAAGATACAAGATAGTGAATGCCCTTGGCAATTAGCTAATGAATTCAATCACTCAGCAGTAAAAATAAAGCATTCAAGGGGAAATTTACTGAACACACTGATTGCAGTTTTGATCTATAAAAGCAGAGCATGAGCTTCCGTTAGTCCACTCCTGTCGTCTTCGTCTAGAATAGGGCTTTCCAACTGACATTCTGTTACTTGTCTGTTCTCTATTAACTATACTGAGTGATTTATTCATTGAGGAAAAGTACAAAGTAATAGATTATTAAATAAAGGCACAGATTATTTCATTTAGTCCTGTGATTATTAGAGACATCCTGTGAAATTTTCTATATTCAAAGCACGAAGTTTAGTAAGAAAATGCTTTCTGTACTTAACAGGTTAAGGACCTTACAGAGGGACAGGTACATGGGTTAAGCAAGGACTGTTATGGACAGAGGGCAGACAGGGTAGGGGAGCAGCAGCATCCATAGTGAAGATCTTGAGAGCTTCATCTATCTGTGGCATGCATCTGTAGAAGGTGGCATATACTTTAATATACTTATCCCACAACCAAGCTTGGCATTATTAAGAAGCCCATAAAGCAATTTCATCCAGTCAATCTAAGTTTTCTTTGTAATTTAGCATCTCAGGAAAAAAAAAATCCTTGGTGCTGTGTGTACTCATTTCTGGATTTTGGAGTGAACATTTTCTTTGAGTTTTCACATATCCTTGTGTCATTAACAGGAGCCCTTGACCTCAAGCAGGACTTTTCTATGTCTTATTCTTCACTGATTTTCATATTGTTTAAAATCCCATATTAAACCTAGTGATCTTCTCTCCTGACTATTGATACTAGAATGCCATACACAATTAAGGGGGCTACACTAGAATGGTTGATAACTGAGAGGATTAATAACCTGAAATCCCCACAGTTTATAAAGAATGACATTGACTTTGTTCATGGTTTTTCCCCCTGATTAGGCTGAACTTTGGGGGTTTTGAGTGGAAAAATTTTGGGGTCTGAAAGTTGTTCCACAAACCACATGAACATCGATCTCAGTTAAGGATGGTTTATTGAACAGACACTCTAATACCAATTGGTTGAAGGATGTAGCTCAGAATTTTCTAAACTAAAACAAAACATTTTTCTGGGCCAGCTTATAAAGGAAACACCAACCAGACACACAGACACACAGACATACACACACACACACACACACACACACAGAGACACACACACACACCCCACAATGAGCTTATGCACAGGTACATAAAGTGATCGGCCCTGACTCATGCCATTTTAGACATAACAGTTTATATTGACCTTTAATTTGATGGGTCCTATGTAAAGCTTTGTGGATTTCCTTAAGATTATCAAACCTCAGGACATGCAGAACATAATGGGAGATATTTTCAGCATGACCCTGCTTTGAGTCAAGTTACTTTTCTGTGTCAATCACTGGCAGGAATATTATAACAACAATATGAAATAGCTGGCAGGTATGGAACAAAATGGCTTCAGCTATGCTGGGAGATCTGACCACAATAGATTATAGGATAGCGTGCTACTTTGGGTCACATTTTACAAAGAATATATATCCTTGATATGAAACACAGCATGATTTGCCAATGATGGCATCGACTGACTCAATGCATTTTCTACTTTGTAGTTAGTTTCTTCAAATTTCAGTACTAGACTCTTTAGAAGGAAATGACACCCAAGGAAACTACAAATTGCACATTCAGTAATTCTTTATGGTAGCTTCATGGTTTTTCTGTAAATCTTTAAGTTATAAGATGACAAGTTTATTATTAAAAATTAGTCACTGCTACTATTTATATAACCATCCTGGTTTGGTGGAGACTGAAGAGAACATGAACTTAATAAATTAGCCTCTACAGAAGAAATATTATTTATTCTGTCCTGCATCTTCTAAATGGGCCACTGAAAAGTGAATCAATGGAAAGCTTTGATCACACTGAGTTTTCCTCCCTATTGCATTAGCTCCAGGCAAACAAATTCTAAGCACAAGAAAGGCAGTTTAAGTCTGGCATTACAAAAATGCTAATAGTGGCCAGGAGATCACAGTGAAATCAGTAGTTTTGATCTTAAACAAGGCACTTGTTCCTAAGCAGGGCATTAACAGATTTGATGTTTAGTCCCTGACTATCAAAACTACTTAGCATGATTTCTACTTTAGATATGTAGCATGAGATGAAAGTTCAGGGTATGGAGGCATGCAACTGTTCAATACTCTTGCCTGGTAGCTATGCTTTGAATATATCAAGTAACCCTCACCTCAGTCCAGATTGAAAATTCATAATTCTAAGAAGTGTTTAAAATTCAATCAATCTTAGCTCTTTCATCCAGAATTTATACATTTTAAATAGCATATGTAAAAGGGCCTCTCTGATAGCAGTTTTTGCTTGGATGAAACCATTTCTAAGACCTTTTTTCAACCAGATTTTCTTTCTTGATATTCTAGTATCCTAAAACATAATCCTTCAAGCTAAAATTTGGCTTTCAAGAATATGAATAGTTAATACAATTAAAAGAACGTGATAGAACTAAAGTCATTCACTCAGACATATTGAAAAATAAGAGGTCTTTTTAAAAATTGTGTATGTGTATGTGTGTGTGTGTGTGTGTGTGTGTGTGTGTGTGTGTGTGTGCTTGCTTCCTACCTTATTTGACACAGTATCTATAATGGCTAATATTACCTATCAACTTGATATACACAGGAAGAGAGCACTTTAATTAAAGAGTTGCCTTCATCAGATTGGACTACAGGTATGTCTTTGAAATGTCTTCTTGATTGCTCTAAGTGCCCAGCCTTCTATGGGCAGTCCCACACCTGGGCAGAGATGAGGCTGAACTGTGTAAGAAACATACTTGAATCTGAGAATAAAAATACACAAAAACAGAGTTCTCCTATGGTTCCTGCTTCAATTCCTGCTTGAATTTCTGCTATGATGTCCCTAGGAGGTGGAGTAAACATTGGAAGTATAAGTCAAATAAACCATTCCTCCCCAAATTGCATTTGATTAGAATAGATAATCATATCAAAGAGAAATGTGACTGGGGCCTGTATCTTGTTGTTTACCTCTGCATACATCAGATTAGCTGAGCCATGAACTGCTAGTCCTTGTCTCCCTTCTTGCTGCAGATGTGGTGAGATTATGTGTACTCATTACCATGTCTTGCATTATTCACTGAGCCATTTCTCCAGTCCTAACTTTTCTTAGCATCATGGTGTCATATTTATTTATTTGATGGCTATAACTGAGTGATGATGACAGAGTTGCCTAATTTTTAATCTAGAATCTAATTTTTGTGTACTTCATAATGACATTCTTTGAATATGACTTTAAAAAATTACCAAATTGGTATAAATGAAATTATAAAAATTCTAAATTTGGAGAGAAATCTATTACTGCTGGTTTGCTAAGGAGATAAAACATTAAACTGTTTTTAAACATTTATGTTTCTAACCGTAGATTAATGCTGCTATCAACCATGGTCACAGAAGCTTATGCTTATAGTGAGAAATAGTTAATTCAGAGACTCAAACATTAATAAGCTAAGAATGAGCAACTGTTGAACACTTGGTCCTCAACAGAGTATCTGTGTCACCTGCTCCAAGACTCAGAGAATATCTTGGAAGATGTTGAAGGTTTGGGAGGGTTATTAAAATGTACTGGTTCCTTGTATGCCATCACTGTTGCATCTGTGAATTCTCACCAACAGAGGCTACTTGCCCAAGACCCTAACAACACTTATCATAGATACCCCCACCTCTTTGAGGAGGTATAGTCACTTAAGAGTTGTTGGGGAACAGGGGGAGAATCATACGATTTACTGGCACTTAGCCCTGATTCAAATACATCCTTCGACTAGACTCATGAAGGAAAGCTCACTTAAATACAGAGGGGTATAAAACAAAACAATCAAACAGAAACACACATACACACACACACACACACACACACACAAAGATGAAAGTAGGAGAGGATCTTAGGAAGATTAAAAACAATTACATGGTAGTTGAGAGATCAGAAAGGTGACTCATGATCAAAGAACATCATTTATATGTATAAAATTATGAAAGAATAAATAATTTAAAGAAAATTTGTAATTTCTAATTCTGATAATGTATTTACATTATTACTTTCTTGTTTGATACTCTGAATTAAAGTGGCATTTACTTTCTAAGAACACATTAGCCACTAACAGAAGGTTCTTCCATTCCATATCAGTTCCTAAAAGCAAATACTTTACAAGAGGATATACTAGGTATTCTGGGTGCTGAGATATTGCTTCCAAAACTTGAAATGTCTCAAATGATATTCTGAGGAATAAAAGCCCTAATCACCCACTCTCAATACTTATCTTTTAACTAAGGTAACTTCTATCTTGCTATCTGTTAGAGTTTAAACAACTGGGATATAGGGAAGTAGCTACAGAACTGTCATTTTGCTTTTTATGATGACACAGGGAAAAGATGAAGAATTCTGACATTTAGCTTATTTGTTATATTTCTCATTTTTGAGCTGTGTCTCCATGATGTTTTATTTATTTATATTTGGGAACTTTGAGAAAATATCTGATTGTATAGACCAGGCTTCATTAGCAAACATTTCAAGATGACTTTCAGCTTATCAGGATATATTTCTACTTCAGTCTCCCACATATTGGGGCTACAAAGACAAATCACCATATTTGGGTTTCTGAAGTATATGCAAAACAATACTTAATGAAGAGGATTTACACATGTTTGGTGACCCTTGTTAACATATCCAGAGACACTGATTCCTTTGAATTACTTCTTCATATTTAAAAATTTATAGGGCCAGAGAAAGATAGTTCAGTTGCTACAGAGTCTGCCTCACAAGCACGAGTTTGATCCTCAAAACCCCAGTAAAAATGAGAGACTTGATGTCACATGCATGTCATCAGAATACAAAGGTGATAGAAACAAGATGATGCCTGGGGATCACTGTCTAGCCAGGCTCTTCTAATTGGTTAGATCCAAGTTTATGAAAGACATTCTCACAAGGGCAGTTACTGGATGGATGATATTGGTGATTTTCTTTTGGCTTTCTCAATGACACATACACAGAAATTCACACCTACATGTACAGACATTTACACATACATATGTACCTTAATATACATATCTACCTCCACATACCTTGACAAGTACATTCACACTAATAAAAATATATGCACACCCACTAAAAATGTATAGAAAAAGTCTATAAGCCACTTCAGAAATAATGCAACAAACCTCCCAAAATAAATCCTAAACAAATACATCTCATTATTGATCTAAAATTAAATGAGAACCCTAAAGATAGCTGAAGTTTCAAAGCCTAGAATCCCAGAGCATTCTCAAATAGAGAGAGAGAGAGAGAGAGAGAGAGAGAGAGAGAGAGAGAGAGAGAAGAGAGGAGAGAGGAGAGAGAGAGATCAAGAACTATGTACAAAGTTTATTTTGCAGTATTCTTGCTGAGCAAGAAAAGATATTTTTCTCTAATGCTGAATCCTCTAAGAATGAAGAGACAAGGCAGGAAAGAAAATTCACTATAAAAAATAGTATCTTTCAATTGGCCATCCTGGCTATAGAGAAATGCTCTCTCAGCTGCTGAGTGTATTATATACAAGGCTCTATAGACAGGCTCTCCAGTCAGAAGGAGGACTATCACTCATTGATCCAATAAAGCATGGGGATAAGACATTACCTCACAGTGAAATTTTTTCATGGGTTGGCCTTACAGAAGAAAGGAAAAACATGCTGGTAAATTTAGTCTCATTGACAGCTCACATCTGTTCCAGTGAAAATGGTTTCAGACTTAAGAAAGGTCCTGCTTACTTTTCTCTGTACAATGTCATCGATTTCTTTGGAGCATCTATTTAAAGCTATTCCCACAGGCAAAATGGTGTCTGTCACAAATGTTCATTCCCCTTTGTCAGTGGAAGGGGAAGCTTGAGCAGCAGTGGGTGGTTAATATGGCAGATCATTACCAAATACGTTTTAAATAACAAAGAAATCATGGAAAATCCAGTTGATATACACTTGTAGGCTTAGATTTTTAAAAACTGTCTCTAATAAGGGTTCTTAAATGCTTTAACCTCCCTTCTAGCCAACTAATGACCAGATAGAGTGAAAAAGAAAGTTTATTAGGGCATGAGAGAATGGATATGTTTAGAAATAGTTCTTTGGGGCGATTCCAATCTTCATTGTCAAGATACCAACAGTTCAGTCTACTAGCAAGCACTACGCATGAGTCAGCAGCTGTAGTCCAGTCCACTTGGCAGATAGTCCACATAAATCAGGAATGGCAACTCAATCCAGAATAAAACACAAGGCTCTACTGGATGGGCATTGAGTCCATAGAAGTAACAAAAAGCCACCAGAATATGACAAAAAGTTTTTTGGCAAGTTACTCTTCATGAAGTCATGACAAGCAAAGATCAGCAATGTGGTGCAAGGCCAACTAGTACCAGAGTGTCACCAGCAGAGATATACAAAATGGTGCAAAGCAAACCAAAGCATGAGCCTTGTCCCAACTTCTATGGTCATATTTACACTCTTTCTAAACATTCAGCAATTCTTTGAATTGTCTGTTTTAGCAGAACATCCTTTCACCTGTCTGCCCTAGAAAAACATCATTCTGACTTAACTAAATCTCCAAAGAAAACAGAAAGTTATACTTTATATACTTGACTATTTAATACCCTAAAATATAATAGTATGTTCTTGTAACATACATAAACACTACATCTATGTGCTGTGTAAAAATGTTGATTTTTATATGTAAACTCTCTGGTCTTTTTTTACATTTGCATTCTCTTTTGTTATTTTCTCCATGTGTTTGCAAAGCCTCAAAGCCTAAGGCTGTTGCTTATATATGGTAAAAATTTGCCTCTGTAAGTCTCTGAGTTGCCCCCTTTAGAGATAGTGTCTCTCAAATATCTTCTATATGCTTATAATGACATGTTTCTTTACTAGGCAACTAGATTTGAACCAGCGACCTAGATGACTATTCTAATGTGGTGGGTGGCATTTCCAAGCTCAAATCTACTTGTAATGCTTAACTCTTAGTCAGTAGTAAAAACAAACCAAGTATTATCATCATTCACAATTGTGATACTTTGTATATGCTCAGCTCAGGGAGTGGCATGGTTAGAATGTGTGACCCTGTTGGAGTAGGTCTGGCCTTGTTGGAGTAGGTGTGTCACTGTGGGTGTGGACTATAAGACCCTCATCTTAACTACGTGAAAGTCAGTCTTCCATTAGCAGCCGTCAGATGAAGATGTAGAACTCTCAGCTCTGCTTGGCATCATGCCTGCCTAGATGCTTCTTTGGTACCACCTTGATGATGATGGACTAAAGCTCTAATCCCATAACTTAGCTCCAATTATATGTTATCCTTTATAAGACTTACCTTAGTCATGGTGTCTGTTCACATGAGTAAAACCCTAACTAAGAAAAGAATTTACTTAAGAGTTATGTAATATTCAACTGATGTCACTATCAATTTTTTTAAAGACAGATTTAGCATCTTACTTTCCAAAAGAGGTAGAGCAGAAAAGAACAGAAGGTGCAGCTACACTACAGTCCTAAATTACAGGTTGGTGCTTCTCATATAGCACAGTTTCTCCTGGTTATTTAAGGGATGTTTTTAACAATCTTGGTCATTTGGATTCTTGTTCTTTCCCAAACAATCTTTTCCTGTTCATAAGAATTTATCTGTTTGTGGGTCAAATCAAGATTTCAGGCTATATCCTCCTTCTAATTGATTAAGAGCACAAAAGCTTTATTTTGAAATATGTATGTTCTACTCAATCTATTTGGTGAGTTTTTGTTAATAAAATGCTCTAAAATATTGAGATTTCCCAGAATACATTATACGAGCTTATGTCCCAGATTAAAAATATCATGAAATGTCTTAAAAAAACCAGCTTCTATTTGCATATCAGCATCCTGATACTCTGGTGCAGGGCAATAGTGATTCCTGGAAACCTTTCACCTAACTAATGTTTTTCATTTCACTATCTTTGATGTAGTAACAGGGCCTTTACTACAATGTTCTTCTGTGATATTCAACTCAAACCATATTCCATAGACATTTCTAGGATTTTACATTTCCCCAGAGGCCATTTCTGATTCTGAGATCTTTTGTCAGTGTGAAAATCTCTGAGAAGAAGTTTTATAGCTACTTTAAAATCTCTCTAAATACTGTTTGGAAATTCAAAAACATGCTATAATACAAGGTTGTAAAAGACAAGAAAAGAAAAATCTAGAGGCCCCTGAGGCTTAAAATAAATCAATGGATTTCAAAATGTGGTCTTTTGGAAGCAAACACAGACAAAATGACATGGCTTTATATGCCTCTGACTTTTAATTTCAACTCTTTTTAGAACTCTGATTATTTAAACTTATTGAATTTTTTGTTAGATATCCACAAAGAGTGTGTTGTCATTTATTGGTTTTAATTTATAGTTTATTTTTTATTGTTAAAGTACATAATTCCCTGTCATGAAATACAAATGGACACATCAAAAGAAGAAAGAAAATTATCGACATTAAAACAAATTAACATCCTCCTCATCTCACTGATAGCCACATCATGTGGGTGGGTGGCTGGCAAGAGGAGAAAAACAAACTCACTTAGCAAAAATCACACAGTATCATGCAATTTGATGAACTTGGATCCTTGGATTGTGCTTTAGACTTCTAGACCCATGGATTTTAAACATGTTATTTTGTATTTTACACTCAATAAAATTTAAGGTCAAATTTTAAATTAGTGAAATCTATTCATTCATTGGCATTTTTGTCTCTGTTCTTTTTTAATTCCTAGGTCTGAGATTTAGGAAACCTTAAGGTCTTGTGTGTGTGTGTGTGTGTGTGTGTGTGTGTGTGTGTGTGCGCGCGCACATGCGCGCGCCCATGCACACACATGCAGAAGCCAGAGAGCAATATTAAATGTTTTTCTCAGTTTTGCTTCATTTTTTTCCTTTTGATTGAGACATAGTCTCTCTGGTCTAGAACACCACAAGAAAGAATGTCAATGCCAGTCAGTGTATTACATAATAAAAGTCTCTTTTTATTTTAACAGTATTTTGTGACCAAAATAAGTTCCTATTTTCCTTAGATAGACTTCTATTAGTAAAATGTTTTGAGACATTGAGATTGAGTTTCCCATTATTAGTTATTAAAAAATTTACTGCTTCTTTTGAAAAATTCAAAACTATAAACTATGTTATCTTTTTTACACTTCTCTATTGATTATGCCTATACAGCATTCTTTACTACACATGGACTCTAGACTCCTTTGTGCACATGGTTGGTAGTCTGAGTATTCGTTTCCCTCTGTATAAATCTGTGCAATCTGCAGATTAACTTCAATTCCCACTGCATAGGAGGTAAGAAGAGATAATAAATTAGTGTTCAATAAAGAAGATTATGTGGAGGATATTTGAGGCAGGCAAAAAGTGGGGCAGTTGGCTAATCACTTATCAAGCCCATCATACCTACATTCCCAGTATAAAGCTCTGCTCTTTGTAAATCTGAAAAGAAGGCATCAGGCATCTGGGCAACCCTTGAATTGTATTGTTTTTAGAAAATGCAAAATAAAATCACAAGAAGCAACAAGCAAAGCTTCCTTCTTTTCCACAAAACTGCCACATGGCTTCACTTTCTAAAATACACATGCAGAATTGTTGGTGCAGAATAAAAGAAAACACAAATCCAAAGGAAAGATGTGTCAGGCAGACATAGTCGCCGATGATGACCTGATGATGACCTAAAACCGATGCCAAGTTAATTTGGGAGCTAATCTGTCCAAAAATTCCAGTTGAACTGCAAGTTTCTTCAGCTTGAAATGCAAAAACAAGGCTGGAAATCGTCCTCAGATAATGGAGGTTATAATTACAGTGTTGGTGATGGAACATGATGTGCTGTCCGCACCGTAGCTGATACCCCTTCCTCTTGCCCCATTAGTTTTTCACCAAGTTTTTTTGTGTTTTAATCTCTTGTTCTGTGCTAGCCATATTTTTGTTAAAAAATAATAGTCAGTGTCATGAACCAAAAGAACTTTTGTGAGCAAAAGACTTACCATTCAGACATCTCTATGACTAGCTGAAACAAATCGTGTTAAAG
The DNA here is from genome assembly GCF_011762505.2 of Arvicanthis niloticus. NCBI lineage: Eukaryota > Metazoa > Chordata > Mammalia > Rodentia > Muridae > Arvicanthis > Arvicanthis niloticus. The sequence goes on from NC_047665.1 coordinate 35,846,784, forward strand.
GTTAGAGAGCAAATGCTGCAGGTTCCTATGGCATGCAAATGCCATATTTAACTTGATCTTCAAATCAGATTCACCAGACTCAGAATAAAGACTGAATATTTATCTCTCTTAAATGACTCCCTATGATATAGGCAGGACTAGGTGGGAATGGTGATAGAAGAAATTCAAATTAAGATGAAGCTAGTAGACATCCTTATTTTTCTTTAGTTAAAATTGATATCATCTTGAGCTGGAAACATTCGATTCAGTTAAACATTGCATTTCTTCATGACAGAGTTTGAAACACAATCTCAAATTTATAAAAACACTGACTCCTTAAATGGATTCTGTAGTCTTCATAATCAATCTCTCTTGTGTTTGTCTGTTTTTTGAGATAGGGTTTCTCTGTATAGCCCTGGCTGTCTGGAGCTCACTCTGTAGAACAGGCTGGCCTCAAACTCAGAAATCCACCTGCCTCTTCCTAAAAAGTGCTGGGATTAAAGGCATGCCCCACAACTGCCCGGCTTTAATCTATTTTAAGAAGTTTAAAAGAACTGATTTTCCCCCCAAATCTGAGATAATTCCTTGTAATTCTTTAAACTAAGATTACAACTGTTTTTTTAATGTGGTCTACATTTGATATACATAGTATATGTCCAGTGTATATGTGTGTGTGTGTTTTGTGTGCTTATTGTGTACTTATTGTGTGCTTATTACAATCTTCATTATTAATATTACCTTTGATGTCACACAATTCTTACATATCACACAGTAAATAAATGTAAATATCTGTATTCATACATATGGTTTACAGAATGGATACCAGCTAAAGAAGCTATGCTTTTTAGAAGTGGGCTGAAATTCTGTGTTGTTTGTGGACCAAATCAATGCTTTGAGCAAGCTGGTACAGGAGCTGCTGCAGGAGTCAGATTTGGGAACAAAGCTGCAGGTATGCTTCAAGATAAAATGAAGAATCAGAGTTCAAGAGCAGAAAAACAAGTTGATTTTGATTTCTGTTAAATATTGTATATCTATTAAAGTAGAATAGGACCCAGATTTGGATAGGCAAACAAGTAGATAGGGAGACAGCCAAGAAGTTATTTCAAAAATGAAAGACTGAGCAGAAGCCCCAAGGATAGTGGAGGAGTCCACTGTTTGTGAGTTACACAAATACACACATACACACACATACACACACATACACATACACACACACACACACTCTACCCACCAAAACCACACCAGGCATTAGTTGATATGTTCTTGTGGGCCATTTCATCACAATATTAAGTGTTCACCACTACATGAAATCCAATGAGGGAGCTGTATCTTTTCTTTGATATGCAAGTCTGCTAAATTCTTTGCCATAATTTTCCTATTATAGTTTTAATGAACCCATGAGTCCCTATAGTTTTAATTTACACCAATAAACCAAAAAATGTTCTTCCATTTCCACGAGTATGCCATTTAGGTGTCTACTGGGTGGTTGGTTGCTGAAGGATGGTGCAGTTTCTTAGAACAGTCAAGGCTACAATTATCTTTCTCCCTCAAATGAATTCCAAAACATCTCAAACAATGTAGGTAACCTAGGTCAAGGCTCAATCTGAAAAATTACTGTGTTATAGAACAGAGAGTGACTTAGAGTAGAGCATAAGTTGAGCTCAATAGACATAAAAAATAGTTTGAATAAATAAATAAATAAATACAACAAAACCCAGCTTTCAATTATGAATTGTCATACAGAAATCCAGCTCATGATGGTCACCAAGCCAATCAGAAAGGCTGACATGATGAAAAGAAAATTATTTGAAGCCACAAATAACAAAAAGAAAACAGAACAAGAAACCAAAAGAAAATATACCTTTATTCATTAAAGTGTGTGAGATAATCAATAAAAGAGAAAAATTTAATTTAGAAGGATAAAATAATAATCCCTCTGAAGATTAAAAAGAATTGTGTGGAAGACATTTATCATCCAGAAACCAAAAAATTTTATTTTATTTTATTTTATTTTATTTTATTTTATTTTATTTTATTTTATTTTATTTTATTTTATTTTTGTAAAACAGGACGGAATTCTGTCAAATGCATTGAGGGAACACCAAGGAGCACATTTCAAGGAGACTTTTGAGATAAATCATATTAAATAGTGCTGATAGTTTAAATTAAGATGAGAATTGAGAATTGAAGGATAGATTAGACAGTATGGATATCAGTAGGGATAACTATAAAACATTTCTGAGCATAGAGAATCCTTGATCAGAGCAGATTTAAGAAAGTGGGAAGATAAGATTCAGTGCTAGTAAATGAAGAGTAAGTTTTCCCAGCCTTCCCTTTTGGGAGCTGACTTTTAGCAGAGAGTAGCTATCAACTTTGCAGCCATCTCAAGCCATATACCCTGATAAGAGACTTGTTTTCAACAGCCTACAACAGCTGAGCACACTCTGACAAACATCTTGTTTATGCCACATATCTTGTTTTGCTGTTTAGTGACCCCAGCTGCATGGTGCACGTGGTAAAGAGACTTCATCTGTGTTCCCCTGCTTGTGCTTATAAATACCCAGGATTTCCTTGCAATAAGGAGACAATAAGAAGGAGACAATAAGAGGAGACAATAAACGAGAAACAAGACTTGGTCACACACCCTGGTTTGTCTCCATTCTTTGAGTCTCTTCCCCTTCTTTCCCCACTCTCTCTCTTGACCAGAGCACTTAGCCCCAAAGCATGGGGCAATGTGGTTGCCAACATATGTGAACACTAGTCAGTAAGGATTCAGGTTCTATTTTTAGACATAAGCTTAACTATTCTGTGTTCAGTGATATATGTTGTCTTCAGCAATAGGGTTTTACCATAAGTCTGTGGAGAGCAAATGATATCCTTGACAATATCCTGAGTTATTTGTAGTATTTCCATAGGGTCACTTGGACAACAGTTCAATTAGATATTATCCATTCCTGGAACTGAAAGTAACACTTGGTGGCAAAACATGTCTATTAGGCACATTATGTCTCCCATTATTTGTTGACTCCATTTATATTTCTTATATGTTTGTATATATTTTAAGACTCTTATGCAGTATGGTACCTCAAATGGCCCTTAGTATTAATTGTTCCTTCCTGTATTCTCTTCCTTCTCACTCTTCACTTTCCTTTATCTTTTGTTCTACTCTTGCTCTGTTTCTCCATAATAAAATATTTTCTCTTCCTTGGGGTATTCTCTGCTGTAGTGTCTTACACTACATATGAAATTTCTGTGGTTATATGGACTATAGTATACCTTTTGAAGACTTAAGCTAACATCTACATATAAGGGAATATATGCCATTTTCTTTGGGTATCTGAGTTACCTCATTCAGGATGAATTTATTTTAAAGATTAATTTATTTACCTGAAAAATTTATGATTTCTTTGTCATAACAACTTAATAATATTCCATTGTGAAATTGTACAACAATTTGATGATTATCATCTGTTGGTGGGCAGATGAAATGCAAATGGCAGAAAAACACTTAAAGAAGCATTCAATATCATCAGTCATCAGGGGAAAGCAAATAGAAACATTTAGACTTCATCTTATACCAATCAAAATGTCCAAGATCAATGAAACAAATGACAGCTCATTCAGTTGTAGATTCAAGGACAGGGGGATAATTAGCCATTGCTGGTAAGAGTATAATTTTGTACAGCTACTATAGAAATCAATGTGGATGTTCCTTGCAAAGCTGAAAATAGATCCACCTCACAATCTAGCTATATTGTTCTTGTGCAATGGACTCTCCATCCTACTAGAACAACACTTTTTAATATGTTAACTATGGTTCTTTCCATTATAGCCCTAACAGAAAACAGTCTAGGTGGCCATAAACAGATGACTTGATAATTAAAATGTGGTACACTATCAAACATTTTAAAATACAAGTATTGTGTTGCTTTTCATACTACTAGCTCTACTAGAGGATATATAATTGCATCAGTATTGCACAAAAGAAGCACTGTGCTTCTACATGTGATCATGAATGCACTTCTATACCAGTGACTTCATGCTCTCAGACCTTTAGAATTACAGTTTCATAGGAACATCCTATCTAGTGTGTTTCTTGGGATATTTTTATCATCAGAGGTTATTACTTATTGAAGCCAGAACTGACATCTATATAATTTTCTTTTTTATATAAAATTAGCTTTTCTCTTGGGGATTAACTGCCCAATATACACAAAATTGTAATGTTCATAAAATTTTGATGACATGTAGGCATAGTCTTCAGTGAGATGGTTCCCCAGATAACCAAATCCACAGACACTGGAGTCCTTTATATAAAATGGTATAGTGTTTGGTACATCTGTGTACTTTATCCTATACATGTTAAATCATCCCAAGATGAATTATAGTTATAGATACAATGTATAACATGTGCCATAAGTTATACTGTACAATAGTGTCTTGTTTACGGAAGAATGACAAAAGTTTCTACATATGTAATACAGATGTGGCATTTTTTCTCAATGTTACCTATCTAAAATTTGAATTTGTATAAATGGAACTCAAAGAAACAAAGGACCTGCTGTTTTAAACAAAAAGCTCACATTTAAGTCCCAGTGGTACACTCTTTAATAAATTTGACATAGTCCTCATAGTAAAAATTGAACTTATTAATGATGCATGTGAGTTTGTCTGGAACCCTGATACATGACATAATGAACACTTTGGACACCAGCCTTAAATCTGGGCTCAGAAGTGTGTCATGAATATCCTGTTTTCTTATTAACACAGGTGATAGACAACATTGATCCTACATTTTATTGTTTCCTTCTTTATTAATGCTTCCCTCTAAAAGGTGTGTGCCCTCATAAAAAGTACCACTCTCTGATTAGCCTGTCAAGAAAAGGCATAGAGTCTGCTCCAGACAGCTTCCTATATTGAATTCTAAGAAGAAATTGAGCATCCTTGGAGTTACTCCAGTTGTGGTGAGATAGCCACTAGGCAAGAATTGCCACTTTCCTTCTACAGACAAATTACTGTCCAGAAAAGGACACACTTGCAGAATAGTCGACTGATTATATCTGCCTAGACAGAGTAATCAGCCCTTAATAATTCTGCAGCACTAAGGTCTGTCAGATGATCCTGGGCCAGAAGGCAGAAGAACAGATGCTCCAACGTTTTGAAGTAGAGCGAGTGTCCAGGTGTTCAGAGGTCTCTATAAATTGGCTAAGTTTTAGAAGCTATGCTTTGTGCTTCCCACAATTATAGTTAACTCAGTCATTCTGGATTTCTGATGGGGTTGAAAACATATAGCTATTGACCTTAAGAGAAAAGACTTGATGGGATGGTCGTCAGCTGACATTCATCCTAAAGCCAGGTTCAGAACTACATGTTTTAGTTAGAATAGATGACAGAGGAGCTGGTTAGTCAACAAAGGGATAGACTGGGTATTAGGACTATCCTGTACCTCACTGGTACAAATTGGCATAATTATGTTCTAATTGTATTTTGAGAGAAAAGTTTCATTTCAACAGGAAGGGTGATGTGTAGGAGGAGCTAAGGTAGGAGGAGTACTGAGAGGAAGAAAAGGAGTAAGAAGAGGAGAAGAAGAAAGAGAGGAGAAGCTAGGTGAAGAAAGAGAGAAAGAGGGGGGAGACAAGGAGGCAGAGGTTCAAGTATCTCCACCAGTCAAAGATAGATGTTATATCTAGGTTGGGTAGTGGGTTACACCTGTGATTGAACAATTCCAAACTTATAAAGCCTATGATTAACATTATTTTTAAAAAATGTATAAATGCAAAAAGGGAAAGGGGGCATGGGATAGGGGTTTCCTAAGGGGGGTTGGGGGGGAATGGGGAAAGGGGATGCCATCTGAAGTGTAAATAAAATATCTAATAAAAAAAGAAAAAAAAACACAAACAAAAACAAAAAAAACAAAACAAAACAAAAAAAAAACCAAAAAGAAAAGGCATGGAATTGAACAGAAAAGTGTCAGTTGAGTCAGGGTGGATACTTCATTTATCTCCCCACATTCCTCTTTACAGAAGCTGCCATGATCCTAACACCATTCAGCTCCTTATTTCTTTTATTAAAATTCTTGGGCTCAGAAGTCATGATTCTTGCAATTTTGCAAAGAAAAAAAAAGCAACTTTATTTAGATATCATGAGATTCCTTTTCACATCAGATTAAATCAAGTGGAACTTCCAGCTTCCTTGGAGGCCAAAAGCAGTTACATTGCAACATTCAATGGCCATAAGAAGCTATGGTAGAACTGAAGTAAAATCACCTTTAACCAAAGAATGTGTGTATATGATTTTGTTTGATCAGTATATGCACATGTATGTGTCTGTCTGTCTATGCCTGTCCCCGTGTGTATGTGTATGTTTGTCCCAGTTGGTCCTGAGTTCCAAGAACAAAAGCTGTCAACTTATGAGCTGAAAAGAGACAAGAGATGTGATCAAGAGAAAAGAAAAAGACCCAACTAAAAGTCTTCTCTGAATGATTTGAATGGCTCAGAAAAAGCATTTAAAATCCAATTGTTAAAATAAATTTAAAAACCCAATATCAGGAAAGTACTGTGTTTAAAAATAAGAAAAAGTTATGGCAAATAATGATGTTTGAAAACTAGACCTTGAGTTACTCTCAACCCAGGAAAAGAAGGAGAATAAAATAAAGATAAAGATAGATAGGCTGATATAGGAAGAGATACCATTGTCCACAGAAGAGTCTTAAGTTTGCAGAGATCTGGAACTGAAACCCTGAGAAAAATGAAACCTTGAGAAGACTCCAGTGAGACAACAGCATGCAAGTTGCCTGTAGGGCTAATTGTACCTTAAGAGAGACTTAGGAAGGGGTGGACTTAGCTGTTATTAAACCTGGAATTGAGACTGGGCTTTCAAAGAAATTTATCAACAATGAGATCCAAAAATCTCCATTAATAACTTGGAATGGCTACTCCATGAGAACCAAAACACAGGAAACAATTGTGAGCCATCTCTTAAGACAAGCCCAAATAACAGCTCTTGGAAATCACCACTTAAGGACATACAGATACTTCCAAGTGATTATGTAATCCTTCAGATGATCTGAAAGGAAAATTTTGGAGACAGCAACATAGAGTCACTGAAGTAATTATCTTTGGATTCACCCTAGAAACTTGTACATTGCAGCTTGCAGGCTCAAGGAATATAAGACGCTTTGTTCGGAAGGTGAATAAGACCATCAACTGAAAGTTGAATCTATCCCCATTCAAACATTAGAATAATGGCAACATCATTGGAGGCTCATTGTATATATCTTTTTGTGTGTCAGGTGAATAAGATGCTGATGGACATAACTTAGTGTATATCTGAATACAGCAAATGTTCCATGAGGAGAAGATATGAACATGTGGTATGCAAAAAACAAAACAAAACAAAACTGTGTGTTTGTTAATCTGTCTTCTTTAATTAATTCTTAAAATTAACTTATTGGGGTTACAATAGGAACATAGATAAAGAGGTACTGAGTTTTTGTATACAGTAAATGAAAATATACCACAAAATGAGTATTTTATGGCAAATTTGGGACACTTTAAGATGGTAAGTTTATCCAATGCTACCCACTGAGAGAGAAGACGTTTTCTCCAAAGTAGATAATTTAAATAATATCATAATTAATCTCCTGGTAGCATATCTATTCATATTAAACATTAATTTGACAGACTTAATGGTCAGATACTTAGAAGAAGAGTCACTGATCTGTTAGTGAGACACCAAGGTGTCTGTTGGTACTATATGTCCATTTGCTCAAAAAATGTTAAGCCAGAGTGATATGGACCTAATTTACTTGTGGGATGATTCTGTTCCTTTGTTTATAGTGTTATCAAGCCTTTGACTTGGCTTATAGTCTTTGTCATGTCAACAGCTTATCGCTTGCTGTTAAGGCATGGCATGAGTTCTATCAAACACTCTGACTTTTTCTAATGAGGTCTCAAAAAATACCCACAATGGGAGTAATTTACCCTTACAAACATCAATTGAACTCCATTATTTCCACTAAGAAAGAGAGTTTGAAACTCTACTTAAGCATGAACAAATCTCTAGCTAATGTTTAGAATTAGAGATACATACATTCATGGATGGTTCTTAGACCCTCAACAAAGTAATATTCAAACATTTTTTGAACTTAATATTTTAAGGCTAAAATTTTTTGTAATTTTATCATGTTTAGATTACCACACAAGATTAATGTTCTTTGACTTTAGTGAACTTAAAATTGCAAATATAATATTTGTGATAATTTAGATCCTCCTCAAGAGCATGATAAAAATTATCGATATATCAATTTGAAATATCTCTGTATTTCTGTTAGTTACTGTAACTCTTTTGATCATGGGTTTAATTAAATACAATATTCTATGGTGTGTTATGCAATGAGATTTTACTCTGAGAGTAAAGAAAAATAGAATCAGAAACATATAAGAAAAATATGATAAAGAACAGCAGATTCCTATATGATCCTTCATATATGTTACATACTTTTTACCCAGCTCTGTAAAGATAAAATATAAAAACTATCTGGGAAACAGAGGGAAAAATCAAGCAGCAATAGTACATACTTGAGAAACAAACTTCCCTAGTATGAATACATATGTATTCTTGGAAAATCACTAGACCCTTCAGAGGGGAATATTCATAGAGTTGGTAGAAAGAAACCTAAGTGGACTATGCTTTATAAACATAATATGAAATTTTGTTAACTTTAAGATATTTGACTTTTTGTTCTCTAGGAAATCTTTCACTTTAGTGACATAAAGAGCTTCTCTCATTCCACTTTCTTATTCATTATTCCTTGAGAGGAGGACTAAATTATTATTCTTTAGTTCTTTCTTCCTTCCTTTCTTTCTTTCTTTCTTTCTTTCTTTCTTTCTTTCTTTCTTTCTTTCTTTCTTTCTTTCTTTCTTTTTTGCTTGCTTGCTTGCTTTCTTGATTTCCTTTTTCCATCCCAATGCTGCCCCCCTCAAACAGTCACTCACCCCTCACCCCTCATCCTACACCTCTTACCCCTCTCCTTTTCCTTTTAGATGGTTAGGGGCCTTTGGGCATCCTGAATCCTGGTACATCAAGTCTCTGAAAGATTAGGTACATCTTCTGTCACTGAGGCCCAACAAAGCAGCATTGTTGAGGAACAGATACCACAGTCACACTACAGGCATTTTTAAAGTTATTCTTTAATTTTATTTTAATTTAATTTTATTTTTACAATCCAGTCTTTATCCCCCTCCCGATCTACCCTCTGACTGTTTCACATCCCATACCTCCTCTCCCACCCACCCCTAGGTCTCCAAGAGGATGTCCTCACCTTCTGAACACCCCCAACCCCACCAAACCTCCACACTGCCTGGGGCCTCAAGTCTCCTGAGGGTTAGGTGCATCTTCTCTGAGTAAAGACCCGGCAGTCCTCTGCTACATATGTGTTCAGGTCTCATATCAGCTGATGGATGTTGCCTGTTTGGTAGCTCAGTGTCAGAGCAATCTCAAGGGTCCAGATTCGTTGAGACTGCTGGTCTTCCTATGGGGTCTCCCTTCTCTTCAGCTTCTTTTAGTTTTTTCCTAATTCAACCACAGTGGTCACCAGCTTCTGTCCATTGGCTGGGTGCAAATATCAGACTACAGTTTTAAGGGAGAACACCCAATGAGAGGAGGATTAAATTGTTTATTTGGGGACTTTATAAGAAATATCAAGGCACTGTTAGCTGAGTTGTTAATAAATTGGTTGCATACCCCAAAATATCTCATTTCTACCTGGAACCTCAAAATATGGCCTTACAAGGAAATGGAATTGCTATGAACATCATTAGAAAGTTCTAATACTGAATTATGATGGACTCTAAACCCAGTGAACGATGTCTAATTTGTCTCTGCCATGCAGTCATCATCTTGTGTCCATGATGGTTAAACTGAAGATAATATTAACAAGTTCTTTCAATGTCAAATCAAAAGTATTGGCATAGTCACAATGTTGATTTTTTTTTAAATCTTCATCTATGTGATACATTTATCTCTAAGATGATTCATAATTTCTGAGGGGATGATAAAGTGAAGAATGCTGGTTGTTGACTGCTTTCATTTACAGCATATAACTGCATACAATAAATATCTACCTGATATACACAATAATCTATATTTTTCATCCTTAGATTTACTAAAGCCCCTGCCCTGCTTAATTTGGACTGCCAAAACTAAATAACCGAATCAGTGTGGACTACACAATAGAGGACTATCACATTAAAGTTCTGCAGGCTGGAAGTCTAGGAGTGGATTTGCTTTTTAAGAAATACTGGTAATCTCATTTCTTTGTTCTGCCATCAGTTATCTTTTCTGGTGTGAATAAATGTTTCTTTGCATCATTCTAGAAAAATTCATTCAATGTCTCTCTTCTACCTGCATCTTGTACCTAACTAGGTGCAAGCTTCTTTTTTTTTTTTTTTTTTTTTTTTTTTTCTTGACCCTAGTGTTCCTGGTCTTACTGTTTGAACCCTAACATTCTTTTAGACCCTAAAGTCAATTCACACCGTAGCACAGATGACCCATATTATTACTTTTTCACAATCCTTTCCCCTAGTTCCTACCATAAACTAGTTCTTAGATCAATCTGATGCCATTTACTTTTTTTTAAAGGACACAAGACTTACAGGATTAAGTTCCAAATTTGTGATGTCATTTATCTCAGCTACATTCTCAATATAGCCACATTTGTGGAAAGAGCATCAAGGTAAAAAAGGGGTGGGGAAATGCAATGACGTCCATGAAATTTCCCTTGAATCCTATTTTCTGAACTGCCCAAACAGTATAATATCCTCAAAGACACTTGCCTTTTGCACTTCCTCTTGACTTCCTCTCAAACCCCATAATGACTATTTACTCATGCCTCTGGGAAAACCAGCTATTAGTAAATGAGTCTATTTTCTGTTCTTTCTTCAAAGAAATTAAAATCATTATTTTTGTTTCAACAACCTGCCATGGCTTTATAATTGGTCTATTATGTGACTTCTCACATGCTTAAAGAATACATTATGAAACATCACACCTCTTCAAGAGTCATGTTTTGTTGTTTTTCTCTTGCATCTGGCCAGCTTCCCTCTATTTTATTTTATTATATTATTTTTAATTTTAACATCCTTCCTTTTATTTTTCTCGTTTGCTTCCCAATGGCTGTCCATCATGCCATCCACTTCTATTCACATTTAGCAAGAAAGTTTTATAGGTTAGTTCCTCATATAAGACTTCATTAGCATTTGCCCTAATTACCTTAATTTACTGTAATATGGATTTCATAATTTCCCAGATAATTGGTAATTAGCATTCACTACACGAAAATATTTAAGAGGCAATATCAAGGGTTACAATACACACAAACTACGTTCAAATTGCAATGGACATATTTTCAGTGGAACTGAACAGAGGTTTTTCTGAAAAGCAAGCCTGTGATTTGATTGCTTTCTTGTTTCAGTTTGTGATTCTATCCCTTTTTACAACAAATGGAACTGGATAATAGTACTCATGCTGAAGTTTAAAGGAAGAGGGAATGGAAAATAAAGAAAGGAGAGGAAAGGAGGGAGGAAAGGAAGATGAGAAGAAGACAGGAGTGGGGAGGGATAATGAGACAGAGGAGACATGGGTAATGAATGATAAGAGTACAAAAACTGAAGAACGTACAACTGCAGTTTGCAGGTCTCTGCAGAAATGACTGTTCTGCCTCCTCCTCGGGTAGTAAAAGGCATGGCATCAGCAGCACAAAGAAGCCAACAGCATGGTCATAAGCCACAAACTGCAGGCTGACATTGTAAATACCATATGTACTACTCACCTCTCCTATTCTCTAGTTTTGTTAATGGCAAAGATCATGTCTTAATTCCAGACCAGACAGGAAAAGAGCAACAATCTTAAAGCATATATGAAGGAATTACATAAGCCATGAAGATACATAAATTTATTTAATATGGGGTGTTTATACATGTATCACAAATATATTAAATAATATTCTCCTGTTTGTAATATGTGTTACTTGAATCAAATATCATTTTTTCCCCTAACGATATCTGAGTCAAGGAAAATTTCTCTATTCTGGTTCATAACATTATGAATAAAAGGTGCACGCATTGAAACAGGACAGAAACCATTCTGCCTCCATCCTAAGGCCAGAAAATTTCTGTCTTAAAATTATTTTTTACAGCTGATGAGCCCTTCTAAAGATTGAAAGAAGCACAATGTCTTACCTTCAAAGTTTAGTCTCACCAAGTACGTATTAAAATAAATATTTTGTAAATCATAGGAGGAAAAGAAGAAATTTATGATATTAGTAATTCTATATTTAAAGATGTTTATTGCTTGCAGACCTCCTGACATTAGATGACTTTCAAGTTTTGGAATGAAATCCAATATCTCCCTCTACTAAATCTCCACAACTTAAACACCAGCTAGAGATAGATAAGGCATGGATTGCCTCAGCCATGCTTAGATGTAATAGCAATTTAAACAGCTTATAAACCTCACATGATTTCCACTAAGAGTGTATTGTAAAGTGAGTCATTCAATCTTGCCTGCCTACTGAGAAACAGAACTACAGAGGATATCATCCCAGTTATACTATTTCTGTCCATTTGGTTAAAACTAAAACATATTTATTTATGAAGAACAAATGGGGAAGGCTAAAATTAAAATGATTCTTGGGCATGCATTCGTGTTCATCAAAGCAAAGAAGTTGCTCTACAAATGCAGCTGAGGGAAAATACTCTCTGCAGAGCAAAATCTTCCTCCAGAAGAGTTGAATATTTAAATAGAAGGGTTCCTCCAAAAAGGAGGCACCACTATGAGCCCACACAAGCTATACTTTCTAATGTTTCTAGAAAGCACAGATTGACTATAGTAGGAGTTTAACAGAGATGGACTGTTCTGCCTCCCCTGAGCCAGTCATGGTGTGCACTGAGAAAGAGGTATCATAGCATGGAGAGGCCATTTGGGGACATGAAAGCAGAATGCTATTTTGAAGGTTAGAGTAGTTACACTGAATATCAGAATGAAGTGTATTAACTGACCTGGAGCAAATAGGATAGGAAAAACATGGGAACTGAGGACATCAAAATTACTGAACCGAAGCAGTCAAGACAGGGTTAAGAAGATTGCTGTAAGACATTGATGGAAATAGCATACAAGGTTTGCTAACTGCTAAGTACCCAAAGTTAGCAGTCCCAAAACCTCAAAGCTATGGAATTTTACTTGAAAGATTTCACATTTGATGTAAGTCAAATATAACACAATGCTTTCACCTGTACATTTAAGAAGACAGTGTGATGGTTAGTCTTTATTGCCAGGGTGACTAGATTCAAAATCTAGATAGAAACATACATCTGACTGTGTCTGTTGGGTGATTCCTGAAAGGTTTGACTGATGTGAGAAGATTTCCTCTGAATGTGCACGGAATCATACTGTGTCCTGGGTTTCCAGACTACATAAAAATTAAAAATTGAATGATTGACCAGTATGCATTGCTCTCTACTACCTGAATGTGGATTCAACATGACTAGTACCAAGCTCCATTTGCTATACCTACCCTATCATAGTAGACTATAACTCCACCCTTGAGCAAAAATAAACCCTTCCTGCTTAAAGCTACTTCCACACTTATTTTGTCATGACAATGAGAAAAGCAACAAATATAAACAAGTAATCATTTTTACTGGCATTGTTTAAAATAGAAAATATGTGTAAAACCATTTAGTACTGTACTTGGTACATGTACATGACAGATTAATTTTTAAAGGTATATATTCATAATCACTATTAGTATTAGCAAACAGTCTTAGGTCAAGTTGTTATAACTTTGATTGGTGGAAATGTTTGGCTATTTTATTGGGTTCCTATATATCTACTTCCCTTCCAACACTATATCTTCATCCTTTCCAGCACCCAACAATAGGTAGGAGAGAAAGAAGATTAGAGGAGAAAGAGGGTGTAGACCTCTGATTGGGGTCGAGTCTTCGTTGACAACATATCCAGTTTCTACTTCTAGTCTACTGATCAGGGCCACTTGAGAAATGGCAACAATAGGAACCAACAGCAGCTGGAACAGCACGAGAGGAAGCAGCAGCCTCCACAGGCACTCTCAGGGTCCTCCCATTTATAGCCTTTCCAGAGTCCCCAGAATTAAACAATCTGTACCTAGAAAAGATCACACCCATGCTTTTGCACAACCTAATCAACTGCTGTGAAGCAGCCACTTATCCCACACCTAATATTAAAACAGAAATATATCCACATAACATAACTGGGCTTTTAAAAAACCAAACGCAGTTTAGTATATACAAATATATTGATGGAAATAAAATATTTTTCTGTGACTTAGGGTGATACTATACAGTGTCATTCTCTATAAAAAGAAGAAAGAGAAAATCTCAAGAAATTACCAGTGAGTAAAATTCAGGCACACGTGTAATATCTTTCACATTATAATGAAAAGTGTTTCCACCATGTCACATATCACATGTTAGGTAAGAAGATTCAGAGACAAAATTTCCATGTACTTTTGAATAAAAAATCCCTAAAATGGTGCAAAAGAGCCACAGGAGAACTTTTTCTGTTCTCCCAGGGTCACCTATAAGACCTACACGACTATAATGATAGAAACTGTCAAATCTTTTGTTATGTGTTAGGCTTCGCTTGTGGCAGAAAGTATATAACAGCTATGGAATTCTAATCGATTTTTATATCAGGCTCAGGTTAAAATCATGCAGAGATTCTCATGTGTTCCATATCCCACACACAGTGCCAAACAAAAAATCTGGCTATCATCAAGCTTTACCCAATCCTGTGACAAGCTAACCCCACAAGCAAGCCTTACAGAAAATGGTTCTTGGTCCTGTGCCATGGATCAGTTTTATCCAAATGCCTTGCAGTGACCCAGATCTCCTTCACTTTGAGATCTACTCCTGATAATTCTGATGTGTGAACTTGTGACTAACTTTCTCTTTAAAGCTGTGCTGTGTTCTCTGTATTAACTTCAGTTTCCTTGCTAATGGTATCCCAATTTGACTTTTACAACATTTGTAACACTCTATTACATCTCCAGAATTGGAATTCTAACAGTGAGTAATAGTGTAGTGTCTACTAATTGTAATGCATTTTAATAATGTTTATAGTTTATTATGTTTGACTAGTTTGGGTACTCCACCTGCTGTATCTTATATGTGTTCATTTATTTATTATTTTTAAAATTAATCAATTACCTAATACATTTTTTCTGAGGTGTCATGAGTAACACTGTAAGTAGTTTAAGGTATTCAGCAAGGACTTGAGAACTTACAACTCCCGACCTGCCTTGAAGACAGATATACCAGATATTATGAAAGGAATCAAAACACAGAGGGAGCTTTATGTTAAGGAAATTCTGGGTAGAATTTCCAGCTTTAAATTCAATCCTCATATTTTATATTGATAAGACCATTACAGAGAGACCTTTCTAAGGTACTTTCTTAAGAGACTTACACTTCAGTTCTCCCAGAAAACTCAAGGTCCCTTAATCTTAGCAGTATCAATAATGCCATATTCTAGTCTTATTGAAAACATAAGATAGTATACTTTCTTCCAGTCATCTGAATGGTAAAGATGTTTATTAGTAAGTAAGCCTGTTCGGGGCTGAGTGCTTCTTTCTATATCATAGGATTGAGCACTATTTTACTATATTGTAATATTTTCTCACTGATTTAAGTAAGCCTGTTCGGGGCTGAGTGCTTCTTTCTATATCATAGGATTGAGCACTATTTTACTATATTGTAATATTTTCTCACTGATTTTATTGTATTATTTTTATGTTGGATTTAAAAGAGTATGCTTTACAAGAACAATTTGAGGAAGGAAGTATTTATTTTGATTAACAGTCAAAGGTGCAACAACCTATTCTGGTGGGGAAGGCACAAGATCTAGAATGTCTCTAGCTATATGGCAATAGCCTGAAGCAGCTGATCAAATGGTACCGACAGCCACAAAGAGGAGCAAATTCAGGATTCAGCTTGCTCACCTCACTTCATTCATTCTGGTTCCCTATCCAATAAAAGATGACACTAGAAATAAGAGTGGATCTTGCCACCTCCATTAATACTCCTCTTTGGAAATATCTTCACAGAATAGTCATAAAATTTGAGTTTCAAGACCTAATCACTTTTAATAATATAAGAAGCATCATTGATTTTATATTCATACATGGAACTAAACTTACATCTCCAGTACAGAAGTTTTGGCTGCTGATATTATCTTAGAGTTTATTCATTATAATAACCCTTATAAGTTATTATGTTTGACTAGTTTGGGTACTTCACCAGGTATATGTTGTATATATTTACTTATTATTTATGAATTAATTTATTGCCTGAAAACTGTATGTTCTTTTACGTTAGAAGATAAAAGTATTAATTATAAGGAGTATAATTAATCATTATACTCCTATGTCACATTCAATTTTACACATTTTGCAATAAGGGAAGTTTCTGATACTTAATAAATTTTCTGAAGTTACTAAGGTATTGTGTGGGGGGAAAATGACCTATCTTTATACTCAACTGCCAACTAGATTTTATTTTCTAGTGCTGGAATAGATTAGTATCTTCAAGAGTCATGCTTGGAACATGAGCTTAGATGACCTCTATTCTCACAATCTTCTCCAATAGCCTGTCAGTAGCTCCATCTCCACATTCTCCATCATCTCTGCTGGATTCATTTATCTGAAAATTTACATCTAAATCCCTCTCAAAGATAGCACTATGCCATTTTTTTTTTACTTTCCTTAAAAAAGAAAGGATGTGTTTATTACTTGGTTGTACTTAGTGTGTGTTTGTGGGAGTGCCTGTATGGTTTGTATGTGTATCACATGTGTGTCTAGTATCTGTGGAGGTCAAAAGATAGTATCACTTCCCCTGGGATTGGACAGATGTGGGTCACCCTGTGCATTCTGGGAATCAACTGAACCTATGGCCTTTGCAAGAGCAGAAAAAGTTCTTAACCACTGGACCTAGCCCCATTATCCCTATATCACTATATCCCTATATCCCTAGCCCCATTGTTCATCTTACTTTATACTTTCTTCATCACCAGTCTCTCTGTGTGCTTTCTTCTCTTTTCCACTGTTGTTCTCTATGTTTGTGGGTCTTTCTACTAAACTCAGATCTCTTAGCTAATCTTACCTGTGTGTTTTACTAGTAAGCTTTCCACATTTGTCTTTGAGTTTCAGTGTTTCCTGCCAGTTTCCTGTCCTGAATGAATATAGTTACCTCTTACTCTGCTGATTTCTCGATTTAGGACACTATAGATGGATGCCAATTACACATGGCACCAATGTCTACTTTCTCCTTGCTAATGAGAACTTTGTTTATACTTTTTTTCAGTTACACTCTTGTCTCATGATGGCCCATCTAAGTTCTCAATACTCAATGAATTTCACAATTTAAACTTCACAATAAAGAGAGCCCATCAGTTCTGTCTAGTTCTATTTTCCCAAGAAGCTGGGAAATCCCTCGTTTCAGAATCCTTCCCCTTTTCCTTGTTTATGCCTGTTATTTTCCTTAGGTCATCTGTAGGACTGATTCAACAAAAAGTTGCAAGATACATCAT
Organism: Arvicanthis niloticus; assembly: GCF_011762505.2. NCBI lineage: Eukaryota > Metazoa > Chordata > Mammalia > Rodentia > Muridae > Arvicanthis > Arvicanthis niloticus. The sequence goes on from NC_047665.1 coordinate 35,864,385, forward strand.
TTAGTTTATTACTAATATCAAACACTGTATTTAATTAATTTTTTGTTGTTGAGTTGAACTTTTTGATTGCTTTCAATTACTTTCAAGCATACTCTTATTTAAAAATGTGAACTCTAATTTATTGGCAATGTTCATTGCCATTGTGTATCTACCATCAGATGGAATGTAAATTCCACTAAGAACTTTGTCTGTTTTTCATAACAGAGGATTAGAAGTCATTAACCAGTTTCCTGTCTCCACATGGTACCTATAAACATTTGTTGAATGAATATATAAATACATATGAGTGTTTGATCACATATATTCCTACTTTTTACTTTCTAGAAGATCATTATGATAGCTATCTCAATAGAGAGCAACAAGGTAATATAACTTCACTATTTATATTGGTTTTGTAAAATTTTAAAACCATTTAATTTTATATATTTGATGACCAGTATAAAAGAGCATTCTTTTTAACTCCCTCAATCAGTTAAGAGCACGAAATACAGTGTGCTGACCTGTTCACCCCAGCTGTCTCTCAATAAATCTGGACAGAACAGACATGGCTCCAGCATTCTATCTTTGTCATTAAACATACTTTCCAAACAACTGCTCTTCAGGTTGACCCGAAGAGACTGACTTCTGCTGTATTTCATTTTCTTTGATAGTGCTGACCAAGCTTCTATTTCTGTCACACACTGTATTTTGTGTGGATTACAGTCTACCAGAAACCACATTGAAAACAAAAGGTATATTTTATTTCAAACTCTAGTTGAGTCAGTTTCCAGTGAATAACAATGGTTGAACATAGACAACCAGCAGAATCAACTAAGCCTTTCTACTCAAAGGTTTTGTTTGGAATCTAAGTCTGCTCTTAAAAAAATACATTGCAAGCCAATTACTAATTTTCTGGGTTATTGTATGTGTAAGTAACTCTAGCAAAGTAGATAATAGCTCTGTAAATGTCCTAAATATATATATATATATATATATATATATACATATATATATATATATATATATATATATATACCTTCTTGGGAGATCTATTGCTTATCTCTTACTGTCTAACACTCACAGGACAAATATCTATTTTCTTAATGTTCACTCTGACTTTCTTCATGTTTTCCATTTGATGGAAAATACTGATTTCTTTACAACAAATTACAATAATATTTTGCAATGAACTCTTTTGGTTATTGTTACTTCTTGATTTGATTATAATACATACCTGGGTTTTCTTTTCTTTTTTTCTCTGTTAAAGAACCATTGTGAGGTGTTTTGTTTTGTTTTGTTTTGTTTTGTTTTGTTTTGTTTTGTTTTGTTTCGAGACAGGGTTTCTCTGTATAGCCCTGGCTGTCCTGGAACTCACTCTGTAGACCAGGCTGGCCTCAAACTCAGAAATCCGCCTGCCTCCACCTCCCAAGTGCCAGGATTAAAGGCGTGCGCCACCACTGCCTGGCCCATTGTGAGTTTTTAAATGTAAGACATTTCATGAAATAGAAATTTGATTGTGCTTCAATTTTATCATACTCTATTTTTAAAATAGGTTTTTGCTCAAATTTTATATCATTCATGCATTATTTTGACACATGCTTTTTTGGGGGGATAGAATCAACTTGCTTGTTGGCTCTACTGATTTCTGCTGGGTGAGCCCCTATATTCTTATTTAAATAAGCTATTTTTATTAGCAATAATTCACACAGGCTCTGCGGTGATGGACAAAGCACCAGTCTCCAAATTGCAAGTGTACTGGATCAGAAAAACATATTTATACTCCACTTTTGGTTTTTGAGACCCTAGTAATTTCTGCTATACAAATAATACAGGGGTTGATTAAACTCTGAATTTTGGGGGGATTAAATGAAGACTGGATACTCTTTTAGACTTTTGCTTTTCATATTTCTTATCCTCAAGTTTTCTCTTATATTTTCATTACATTAATACATTATTTACTTTTCTTGTATTTTTAACCAAGTATTGCACAAGAAGAAACTTAAGGAGAAAGGTTTGTTTGGATTCAGTTCAAGAGAACACGGTCTTTCTTGTAGGGCAATACTGACAAGGCAAGAGCATAAAGCAAGTGATTGTTTATACCAAGTCAGATGAAGAGAGAGAGGGAATGGAAAGGGTAAGGAAGAGAGAGAGGGAGAGGGGAGGGGGAAGAGAGAGGGGGAGGAGGGAGAGGGAGAGGGAGAGGGAGAGGGAGAGGGAGAGGGAGAGGGAGAGGGAGAGGGAGAGGGAGAGGGAGAGGGAGAGGGAGAGGGAGAGGGAGAGGGAGAGGGAGAGGGAGAGGGAGAGGGAGAGGGAGAGGGAGGAGAGGGAGGAGAGAGAGAGGGAGGAGAGGGAGGAGAGGGAGGAGAGGAAGAGGGAGATCTCAGATCTAACAGGATCAAGCTATAAACCTTAAGGCTCACTACCCAGTGACACCAATCTGCTAGGCAGGACCCACTTCTCTGAGGTTCTGTTCCCAAAAGAGCTGTTAAATATCTGAACCTTTAGCAGAGAGTTCACTTGCAAACTATTATAACTACTTCTTCTTATATTTCTGATAATTTTTGTTCTTTGATATCTGTGGTTTCTCTGGACTCTCTCACATGATCTCACTTCCCTCAATTAACTCAGTAGCTATATCTGCTTCTTTAGCTTTTGTTGCCAATGTCTGTCAGGCTCAAATTAATGCTGGCAGATTCACAGGTTAGATCATCATTTGGTCATACAATACAAGTTAGCAAACCTCTTGTGAATTTTCAGTAGTCTTTAGTACTGGTGATGTATTCATAGTTATTTTTTTACTCAGCATGATATTTTTATTTTTATCTTTTGTCTTATAGAGAAATAGGAAGGTCCCATGTGTAATTTCTCTACCTCTTAAATTTTTTATCTTCTTGGAGCTAAGTCAAGGTTTTCTATCCAGTCTTTTATATTTTCCCTCTCAGACATTATAATTATTTGTGTCAGTTACAAATGCTCAATCATTTTTTAAAATATATTCATTCTTGACTAGAACCTTTGTGTATGTAATTGGGGGTATTTCATATGAAATTAAAGAAAATTAAAACTAAAAGAAAATTAAAAATATTAACCCATTCTTCAGCTCCCTTACATTATCTCCGTTCTATGCATCTTAGCCAAGGTTTGGAGAAACTAATCCAGTAATCAGACAGTATAAGGAGAAGGCTGGATGTGGTAAATGATCTTGAGACATGAACAAGAAGTCTGAGGGAAATCAGAACAAGAGGAGAAGAAAGGAATGAAGAGTTCTTCACATTGCTTGGATTGCCAAAGTGAAATTTGAAGACACCCAAAATAAAGGTCCTGTTTAAGTCAAGAAAAAAAAAAAAAAGACTGTACTTGTATTGGTCAGTTTTCTGTCCCTGTGACAAAATGCTGAGGGAAAAAGTCAACTTAAAAATAGAAACTTTCCTTTGTGCTTACAATCTGAGACATTTCAGTGTGCAATTGGCCAACTCTGTTGCTATGAGGGCTGAGGTAAGGCAGAAACTTTTTTGTAGAAGGACATGAAGGAAGAAGGGTATTCACATCATAGGGGCAGAGAGAGGGTGAGAAGGAGAGAAGGAGGATGAAGTCGTGGTTAAGATGTGCCCTTTAATATTGTATTTCCAAGGATCAACTTTGATTAACCAGAAACTATTTTGTGCTAGTCAACCCATCTGAGAACTCATCAATGGCCTGATCTATATATTTGGAAGTAACTCCCTTAGGCTTTAGGTATCCACTTATTTCAACAGCACCCCTAGCTAAGAAACAAGACTGACTTCATATGCAAACAATAACAATGATGATGGCTAAAATATCAGTGAATCAATAACAGTAAGAGGAAAGCCCACAAATAATCCTAAGATGAATGTAAAAGTGTAGTGAACAGGATGTATTTTCTTTTCTTTTTTAAATATTAAATTATTTTATATATTTACATTCTATAAGTTGCTTCTCTTCCTGATCACCCATACCTGAATTCTCTGCCCCCTAACTCCCACCTCTGAGAGGGTGCTCTCCTGACCTCTCCTGACACAAACCAGCATTCCTCTTCCCTGGTACATCAAATTTCCACAGGATTAAGCACGTCCTCTCCTACTGAGGACATACAAAGCTGTCATTGCTACACATGTACCTGAGGCTTCAAACCTACTGAGGTCATACAAAGCTGTCATTGCTACACATGTACCTGAGGCTTCAAACCTTAAGTTTTGGCTTAGTCACTAGAAGCTCTGAGGGGTCTAGGTTAATGGACACTTTTGTTCTTCCTATGGGGTTGTGATCCCGTTCAGATCCTTAAGTGCTTCCTCTAACTTTTCCATGTTGGACTATACCACAATCCAATGGTTGGCTGTAAGTATCTGCATTTGTTTCAGTCAGTTGTTGGTAGAGCCTCTCAGAGGACAGATATAATAGGTTCCTATCTGCATGCACAATGTGGCCTCAGTAATAGTGTCATTATTTGGTGTTCATGCTACGGGCCCTGGTCTTTTTTTTTTTTTTTTTTTTTTTTTTTTTTTTTTTTTTTTTTTTTTTTTTTTTTTTGGTTGAAAGGTTTTAAATAACTGCTTCAATTTCCTTAGGGGACTGTTTAGATCGTTTACTGGCTCTGTATTTAACTTTGGTATGTCTAATATGTCTACAAAGTCATCCATTTCATCTAGATTTTCCAGTTTTATTGAGTATAGGCTTTTGTAGTAAGTTCTGATAATTTTTTAATTTCCTCAGTTTCTGTTGTTATGTTTCTGTTTTCAGTTCTGATTTTGTTAATTTGGTTATTGTCTCTTCATCCTTCAGTTAGCTTGGCTGAGGGTTTATCTATCTCAAAGATAGATAAACCTGGTTTTCTCAAAGAACCAGCTTTCCATCTTGTTGATTCTTTGTATTTTTCTCTTTGTTTCTATTTGGTTGATTTCTTTCCTGAGTTAATTATTTCCTGCTATCTACTCCTCTTGAGTATGTTTAATTCTTTTTGTTCTAGAGATTTCAGGTATTCTGTTAATTTGCTAGTGTAGGATCCCTCCAATTTCTTTAGGAGGGTACTTAATGCTATGAATGTTCCTCTTAGCACTGCTTTGTTGTGTCCTATGAGTTTGGATATGCTGTGTCTTTGTTTCCATTGAATTCTATAAAGTCTTTAATTTCTTTCTTTATTTTTTTTCCCTGACCAAGTTATCATTGAGTAGAGAGTTGTTCAGTTTCCATGAGTATGTGGGCTTCTTCTGTTTTTAATATATTTAAGTTTAGTCTTAGTCTGTGGTGATATGATAGGATGTGTGGGATTATTTAAATCTTGTATCTGCTGAGGCTTGTTTTGTGACTGATTGAATGGTCCATTTTGGAGAAGGTACCATTTTAGGATGAAATGTTCTGTATATATCTATTAAATCCATTTTTATTCATAAGTTTTATTAGTTTCACTGTCTCTCTATTTAGTTTCTGTTCCAATGACCTGACCATTGTTGAAAGCATTGAGTTGAAGTCTTTCACTATTATTGTGTGAGTTTCAGTGTGTGTTTTGAACTTTAGTAAACTTTCTTTTATGAATGTGGGTACCATTGCATTTGGGGCATAGATGTTCAGAATTGAGACTTCATCTTGATGGATTTTTCCTTTGATTAGTATAAATGTCCTTCCCCATCTTTTCTGATAACTTTTGGTTGAAAGTCTATTTTATTTGATATTAGAATGAAAACACCAACTTGTTTCTTGGGACTATTTACTTAGAAAACTTTCTTCCAACCTTTTACTCTGAGGTAGTGTCTGTCTTTGTCACTGAAGTGTGTTTATTATATTGAAAAAAATTTTGAATTCTGCTAGCATATCCAGTCTGTTAGCCTGTTTTTTCATTGAGGAATTGAGTCCATTTATCTTGAGAGATATTAAAGACCAGTGATGGATAGCTTCTGTTATTTTTGTGGTTGGAGGTGGTATTATGTGTTTGTGATTCTCTTGTTTTGTATTTGTTTTGAGATGATTATTTTTTTGTGTTTTCTTGGCTGTAGACACCATCTTTTTGTTGGAGTTTTTTCTAGAATTCTCTGTAGGATTGGATTTGTAGATAGATATTGTTTAAATTTAGTTTTGTCATGGAATATCTTGCTTTCTCCATCTACGATAACTGAGAGTTTTGCTGGGTATAGTAGCCTGAGCTCACATTTGTGCTCTCTTAGGGTCTTCATGACCTCTATCCAGAAACTCCTGACTTTTAGAGTCTCTGTTGAGAAGTCTGGTGTAATTCTGTTGGGTCTGCCTTTATATTTTACTTGTCCCCTTTTCCTTACTGCTTTTAATATTCTTTGTCCTGTGAATTTAGTGTTTTGTTTATTACATGATGGAAGAATTTTCTTTTCTGATCTAATCTATATGGTGTTTTGTAGGCTTCTTGTACATTTATGGACATCTCTTTCATTAGTTTTCTTCTATAATTTTGTTGAAGATGTTTTCTGGTCCTTTGGGCTGGGAGTCTTCACTCTTTTCTATTTCTATTATTCTCAGGTTTGAACTATTCATTGTGTCTTGAATTTCCTGGATGTTTTGGGCTAAGAGCTTTTTATGCTTTGTATCAATATCTTCTATGGTGTCTTCTATGCCTGAGATTCTCACTTCCATTTCTTGTATTCTGTTGGTGATGCTTGCATTTGTAGCTCCTGATCTCTTTCTTAGGTTTTCCATCTCCAGGACTGCCTCCACTTATGACTTCTTTATTATTACTACGTCGATACTTAAGTCTTAGACTGTTTTGTTTTATTCAATTTCTTCACTTGTTCAATTTTGTTTTCCTGTATGATTAAGGGATTTGTTTCCTCTTTAAAGGCTTCTGTCTGTTTGCCTTTGTTTACCTGTATTTTGAGATTTTTTTCCTAATGAAAGATAGTAATGGAAAATTTAGAATGGAACTTAGAAGAATGTCATGTATGGTTTACAGGTGTAAGACCTTGTGATATTGGCTATAGTCACACATTCCAAATTAAATGGCTGTGGGACAAACATGTGTTTTCATGGAAGAGTGAACTTCAGATGGTGGAACAGAGAAGGAGAATTTAGTAACTGTTGTGGTTTGAATGTGAATATCCTTCATGGTTTTGTGTGTGTGGACACTTGATCCTCAGCTGCTGAAGCTTGGAGGTACTTTTGAAGGTTGTAGAACTTCAGGACATGGAAACTCACAAAAGAAAGCAAGTACTAGGGATGGGATTTAAGTTTGATAGATAGTTCTATTTCCTGTCTGCTGTCTGCCTCCTAACCCCAGATGCAATGTGAACAACTGTCTCATACTCCTGGTGCCATACCTTCCTCACTGTGATGAACTTTATTCCTTCTTAAACCACGAGGCAAAATAAGCCCTTTCTTTCTTTGAATTGCATCTATAAACTATTTTCTCACCCTAAAAAGAAATGTAGCTAATAACGTAAATATGGGTCAGAATATTATAAAGGCACATGGAGGTCTGTGTTGGGAATTGGGGTAGTACTAAGCCAAAGTGTTAAGCCAGAAAAAAAAAGGGGGGGGATTTTGTCTCCTTGTAAAGGAACCTAGAGCACTGGTGAGTAGAAAACTACAAATACAGACAATGAAGAAAATAACAAAATTAGTCAGGAAACCTGACTCAGCAGTTAAGAGCATCTGCTCTTACAGAGGAACTAGGTATGGTTCCTAACATCCATATAATGGCTCACAATTCTCTGTATTTCCAGTGTTAGAGAATTTGACCCAATCTTTTGTTCTCCAGGAGCACTATAGACATGTGGTATACATACATACATGCAGGTAAACACAGAAAAAAACACTACATATATAAATCTTGAAAAAGATAACTGAGTTGAGTAACACTAAGTTAAATTGTTCACAAACATACAAATTTTGTTGTAATACTTGCTTTTTTTTTTTTTCTTTTAGAAAAGCCATATACAGGTTGGAAAACTACCTAGTTCTGAATGACAAATTACTTTGTAGGCCGATTTCATTGCCTTTGGTGACAGATTCTGGGTGGAACTTCTATACCCACTGCCAGCTCCCTTTACTTTACTGTAAATGTCTACAAGAAAACACAGAGATCTTCTGGCCCACCTGCTCATAGAACGTGACAAAAAAATTGTCAAGTTAAGTTTTACATCCATGGAAATTAATAGCCATGTATGCCTTTGGTGACAATCCCCTGGTATTTTCCTAACCACCTTTCTGCTTTGGGTTGTACTCAATGTACTCAATGTATCCATAACAACCAAAAGTTATGACTGCTAGCTATGGCATGCCAGAATGATAGTCACCCTGCCTCTCCCCTGCTTTGCTAGGAGATACATAGTTGTTTAAAATACAGTCATCCATGACCTTATTTGACTCAGTTCCTGATGCATTTACAGATGGAAAATAAGATTATGCCAATTTTGTTTCTGGGTTTAAAGTGCTCTGCAGACTTGTTAAGTTTAGCTGTAAATAAACTCACTCCCTTTGGTACGTCATATTTAGAAGTTCTTTGCTGCAGACAAGGATTGAGCTTTCACCATGGATAATGTAAAATGAGCAAAGGGGCAGATTAAAGTTAAGAAGATATGGGATATAAACAAAAGGCTTTGCCTTGATAACCTAGATATAAAAATACAAAAAAAAAAAAAAAAAATGGAAAGAAGTTTCAGGATTGTAGTAGCCAAGTTGATTCTATTTTTCATGCAAAGTTTCCTCAGATAGATATACTGTGAGCATCAGGATTTTAGTAAAGTATCATACATTTCTTTTCCTCTGAAACTTATGTTCATGCAGATGTTATGTTTCTTATGATGGAGAGTCTTCCAAAGAGGGAAAGTGGTTTTCTTTGTGTCAGCTGTAATAAACTCAAAGCAGGTAAGCCAGCCTTGCAGCCTGAAATCCCATTTTGCTTACATTAGGTTGACTTTCTCATATATCTTTCAGCAGGAATAGCAGACAGTATATCCATTCGGTGATGTAGAAGTGGAACATTTTTCCACTGTCTGATCACATGGGAATTTCTACCAGATCCTTTTAATGTGCTTTTCCTCCTATTTTTTCCTGCTGAGATTTTGGAAAGCTGTATTCTTTTTCTGCTAAAATGATTAGTCCTTTAAGTGAATGAGATCACTTACTGAAATAAAAATTCAGCCAAGCCTTATTCTCATATTGTGATCTCATACAGGCTCAGCCTCATAAGAGGCCCCTTGAGAGACTTTGCAAAATTGGGCATCCAATTGTATGCAGTTTCAGCTCAGAAAGGAAACATGTCTGACAAAATCTAGTGGGATTTTTTTTAAGGTGGGGAGGCAGATGCCAAAATCAATATAAGCCCACATGTGCTGTATCATCTTCCAAAATAATCTCTCTCTATTGTTCATGTAAAACTCACGGTGCATGAAACACCTGAAAACTTAGGTAATTCTCATTTTCTTTATCAAGAGAGATATATGATGCTTAGACCAGACTCTGGCTCTGTGCCAACACTTATGGGGCATCTGGGGAAAGTGACTTCCTCTCAGTTTCACTTGGCCTCAGAGCCTTTCAACTGTTGTTCATCTGACATTCATGCATTTTAGTTTCCCAATCACAAAATACTACATAGGAGCAGTCACTACTGACGATGACTTCATTTAGAACTGGCTTCAAAATGATCTTGACAATGATCAATAAAATAATTGTGTTTGGCTTTTCTGCAGGGTCAGTGTAGAGGCCCTCCTCACTGTTTTTATTCTTTTCAGTGGTCCTTCCTTCATTCCTTGTCAGTTTTGATTTTCATTCCTTTCTCTCTCCATCATTTTCCTATGTTCTCACTCCCCCCCAGTCCAGCAAATCCCTTCCCCAGCAAAACAACATACCTTTTTTTTATTGGATATGTTCTTTATTCACATTTCAAATGTCATCCCCTTTCACTGTCTCCCCCCCCCCAATATACCTATCACACTCCACATCCCTGCTTCTGTGAGGGTGTTCCCCACCTACCTACCCATTCCAGCTCCCCGCCCTGACATTTCCCTACAATGGGCCATTGAGACTTCACAAGACCAAGAGCTTCTTCTTCTCCCATTGATGCCTGACCAGGCTATCCTCTGCTAAATATGTGCTGCAGCCATGGGTCCCTTCATGTGTACTCCTTGATTAGTGGTTTAGTCCCTGGGAGCTTTGGGGGTTCTGGTTTGTTGATATTGTTGTTCTTCCTATGGAGTTGCAAACCCTTCAGTCTTTTCTGTAACATCTTCATTGGGGACCCCATGGTAAGTTCAATGGTTGGTTGCAAGCATCCACCTCTGTATTTCTTAAAATCATTTGTATTCTTTCTTTGTATTTGCATGCCCATGTGTGCACAGGTGCACATGTATATATATTTGTAGGAAGAGCAGAGGACAGTGTCAGCTGTCATTCTTATCTTGTCCACCTGTTCTTTTTTGAGTCAGGCCCTCACTATGCTCTAGGCATCACTAAGTAGGCTGTGCTGGCTTGCCAGTTAGCTTCTTGAATTTGTCACCATCTCATCAACTAAGATAGATGCATGTATCTCATATCCATCTTTTAGTTTCTTACATGAGTTCTGGAGGTCGAACTTAAACTCTCATGCTAGCAAATAAGCAATTTATGTCTCTGGGCCTCAACTGTTTAACACTTTCAAACAATTGAGGTAAAATTTGAAGAAGATAAAATGCAAGAATCTTAAGTGTGAAATTTAATTAAAGCTTTAGCAGTCACTGGCTGTTACTGTCTTGTGACACAGTCTCTCCAGCACTTAAGAAAATTACTCAGTGTCCTATTGTTACCAACTTTGCCTGATTCAGTCAAGCACTGATTTTATTTTATTGGCAGAAATTAGGTTTGTTTGCTTTTGAAGTTCTTGAAGAATAGTACTAAATAGAAACGGGGATGTAGCTCAGTGGTAAAACAATTTCATAGTAAGTATACATAAGGTACTACATTAAGTCCCCATCACTGCAGGAAATAGGGCTACCTATACTATCCATGTATTTCCAGTTCTACTAAACTAATTCAATGTCTTTCAGATTCTCTCATGCTGTTATATGCATCAGCTTTTAACATATAAGCAATGCAGGAAGTATTGCAAAGTGTGGCTAACACCTAATGTATAAACTTTCTCTTTCTTTTTTTAATATTTCAATTGATCGTAGGGTGTTTTGTTGGGGTTTTGGGGGGAGTGGGTTTTTTTTTTTTTTTTTTTTGCTTTTTGTTTGTTTGTTTTTAAGATGAAAGGAGCCATGTACAAAGTCTTGTATACTTATTTTGGGATATATGTTTTCATTCCTCCTGGCAAAATAGGAAGAAAAATAATTGGTACACTTAACTTTATTAAGAAAAAAAAAAGATCTGCCAAAGTGACTTCCAAAATGGTTGTCTTATTGGACAACGTCACTGGGAATGTGACAGTCCTGAGTATTTTCACATCCCTAGCATCATTACCGTTTTTCATCTTGGTATTTTAGTGCCTGTCAAATTCCATCATTCTCCGGTTGTAACTTTGGTAATAATTAATGATACTGACAACTTTTGGACAGTTATAGCCTTTTTTTATGTGTGAAAGACTGTTTTGTTCATGTTTTAGAGGAGAGGTTGAAATGTCTTTGTCATTGACTTCTTGGAATTTATATATATAACCTGTATAAAAAAAAATCCCTTGTTTGGAGATGGACATTTTCAAATGTTCTGTCTCATTTTGTGGATATTACCATTTCATGTTATCATTTAATAAAGTAACAGTTTTCAACAATATAATGCTTTTTAATTGTTGTGTGTTCCTTAAGATGATCTTGCCTACTTGAAGGTTACTGAGTGTCCAGTAAATACAATTGTATTAAAACATAGACATTTATTTATCTGTTGTCTATGGGTGCATGGTAATTGACATTACTGAGTTTAGTATTCTTTTGTATTTTTTCCCTTATTTCTGCTGTACTTTCCCCTTTCTGTTTCCAATTTCTGCTGTTCTGGAGTCAATAGTATTACTCAGTTTTTCTTTGCTACTTCATTAGCCACGAGCTTTTTTTGGCTTCATCTTTGTGTCTTCTATAGGCTTCAAAGTAGTATGTGTCCTTTTAGTGGTTCTCAAGCTTCCTAATGCTGCGACCCTTTAATTTAATAAAGTCCCTCAGGTTGTGATAATTTAAAGCCACAAAGCTATTTCATTGGTACTTCATAACTGTAATTTTGCTACTGTTGTGAACCATAATGTAAATATATACTATGCAAGATATCTTATATGGGACCCCTGCAAAAGGGTTGTTTGACTACCAAAAGGGTCATGACCCACAGAATTAAAACCATTGTTTGAGACACTCCTCCCCCAAAGGAAAGACACAAAATAGTCAATAACAACATGACAATGTATAGTAGTACTTGCCTCTTGGAATATACAAACAAGAATCACAGTAAGAAGGTGATATATGTTTCTCAGAATGAACAAACTCAAATTCAGAAGGAATGGTAAAACAACTTATTGTACTGTGTGTGATTTTTAGGAACACAAAGACACACAGTCACTTTGGAAAACACTTTGATAGCTTCTATTGATTTATCCATGATCTGACCATAGCTCAGCATACATGTGTGTAGCCAACTGAAGCTAAAGATAGCAGAAGAATTAGAGTCAAGGAGCACAGAGTTCCTTGAGGGTGATGAAAACTGTCAATGTTTTAACTGTGGTTCTGGTTACTCTATTAATATCTTCATTTGATCAAACTCATTAAATTGTAACCTATGTAATAAATACATTTTATTATATGGATAATGCAGACTTTAAAATATAGTTCTGATATTGTAGATTAGACAGTCTAAAGTACTGATTGAGTTGCACATAACAGTAATAACAATAAAAAGAGAAAAATATCTGAAAACAAGGCTGGATCTTCACTTGCATCCCCAGGATCAGCCTCAGAGCAACTACAGATTTATCTGTTTTAAAGCCATAGGAATTTTAACAAGATGTAGGTAAGGTGGTACAGGAGCAAGTGTGGCGTGTCTGTGAGATGGAACCCTGCTGATGAAACGTCAGAAATATCAGGGAGTCTGTGAAGAGATTCAAAGCTACAGCCGGCCCAGAAGAGACATTAACATTGCATCACCACATACCTGGCTGGAGACAGTTGTACTTTCATTATCACCGTGCAACTTCTTTGCTCCAGGGCAGTTCTTGTTTATGAATTAATCTAATACCCAGCATTAACATATGTGAGCGCCTACAGGAGAACGAATGGGAACGGGTGGGGTGCAGATTTGTGACAACGTGACAACGGCAAAATGTTTAATAATGTTTTTTAGGAAGCACACATTTGTGGCTCTTGTAGGCTTAAAGTAGAAGATCATATCTATAAATAGTCTTGCAATGGTCAATGTTTTCAGTAAATATACTCAAATGGCAAACAAATGACTAATAAATGCACATTAGGGCAGCTGAACATTTGAACTGATAGATTTTGGGATTCGATATACAAGACCTGTATAATAAAAAGTTAGATAAAATTCAGACATAAAGGATGTGGGCATGAAGGCCAACCCCTGTGTGAAAAGCTATTTGCTATTAAAATCTGTTTGGAAAGGGGAATCAGCTTGCTTTCATACTTGTGGCCCCAGAATATCAATTCCAAAATGGACTCAATGTGCTTTTATTAAAAGGACAAAAAGGTTGGTGGGTACGAAAAGGAGGTGGATGTGAGATAGGAGTGGGGGAAGGAACAGGATCAAAATGCAATGTATGAAATTCTGAAGGAACTAATAAAAATGAGAGAGAATGAGAAAATACTTACATGATAAAGATAGCATGAAGATCAAATCGTAATCCAGAAAGCTGAGGCAGGAAGTACACAAATGAATTTGCCAGTGAACTTGCAGCTCATGATAGAGCTGAGGTGAAATTCTCCAATTTTTCAAAACTTAGCATAGTGCTTATCCTAGTGTACTAACAATATGGATGTATAATAACAAAAACACTGTAGTGATCTGAAATATTTAGTTACTGCTGACGTACTCTACAGCACTCTACAGAGTACTAGCTAGTTTGGTATAGACTATATCATAGGCATTAAAGGAGAATTGTGAGAAGAAATCTGCTTCCAACAGGGACACTGAAGGCAAAGTCAAACATGGTTGACTCTTTATTCCTACCTTTTCTGAATTGCATTGTGGTCCAACTCAAAAATAACAATCACAAAGTGACAATTGGTCCAATGACTAAATTTTCACCTCAGTCTGAACCCTCTGTTAGGATGTAGTGAGGCACTTCACCACATGAAACCTACATACATTCCTTATTACAGGCCATGGAAATGTCTTACTCTTGTTCCAGTAGAGACAGAATTATAATGTGGAAGTCATTGGAACTGACTCTCTGAGATGTCTGATACAGATTTTTTTAAAAGTATCTAACTACTAAATTGTATATATATTATATTTATTAATTAGTTATTTATTATTATATAATAATATTTATTTTTAATATCATTCTAATATTAAATATTTATATTATATTTATTATTATGTGTTTGATATTTATTATTATATTATTAAATAAAATCTTTAATAAATATTAATATTATGTATTATGTATATCAGCTTAGAGCAAATATAGCTGTCAGATGACATTACTCTGAATATAACCTTCTCCAAATTGATGCTTTCAACATTAGAACTTTAAACAATCAACTAAAGGGAGAAGGGAAAGATTATGAATTCAAACATGCACTACACAGACACAGCCAAAATCCTTGCAAATGTAATATAGAAACCTATGGGTTCTGGGTAGGGTCAAAAATATAAGGAAATTACAATTTGACAGTTATCTTCTCATACAAGCTGTCCACATGCCACACCATTTCCTGAGCTTAGCAATTAAAATCCCCACCTCCCTACTGAATTATAATAGGTCCAAGGCAATCTCACATGCAAATACTAGTGTGAAGATACTACAGTTGTTGGGGCAATAGTTCATAAACTACTAGATATATTTCTTAGCAACACTTTAAGATGATTATCCAATTGTTGTGTTAGTACTCAAATATTTTTAGTACAAATGAAAACAGAAAAAAAAATAAAAAGGGTTTCCGCATCCCTAATATGAGAAACTGCAGGCCATGATGCATGTTGTGATGACATAACTGATCTCCGAGCTCTTCAAGACCTCTCTCTGTTCATGTGGCCCCAGTCCCCTCAGTGTGACTGTTAGCACAGTGATTCTATCCTGATCTCACGATTTAAGTCAGGACAACTTTCTATTACCTCACTCACATTCCCTTCTTGCTTCCTAATGAGATTTGTACTGAAAGCTTCAAATTCTGGTAAAGAGTGGGTGCTCAAAGTATATTTGCTGAATATATGAGCAGTGGACTGATAGACAGGGCTAGCAGATGCATGGGGCACAGGTTAGGAGACACAGATAAAGTTTTCCTTACTTGTGTGTGTTTTCTCCCTCAAAAATAGAAAACATGGAAGTGTATTAATCCTTCTATCATGAGCATTTGGCATGTGTCACATTCTGTATATTTAATAAAGCTTGTTTAGAAAAATGTATTTACTTTCAAGTAAGATTTCAATGTGCACATTTGCTGGAGTTTAGCACTGAGAAAAAAAGACAATGGACCTGATTTTTCTGGAGGTGGATTACTTTCTTGTTTGTTTGTTTGTTTGTTTTTCAAGACAGGGTTTCTCTGTATAGCCCGGGCTGTCCTGGAACTCACTCTGTAGACCAGGCTGGCCTTGAACTCAGAAATTCACCTGCCTCTGCCTCCCAATTGCTGGGATTAAAGGCGTGCACCACCACAGCCCAGTGGTGGATTACTTTCTAAAGAGATGAATCAAAGGCTGGGACTATTACAGTAAGACTCTGCAGTCTGACAGTCCCACAGGCAAGTCTATGAAAGTTGCAGGCATATTTTCCTTCCTTTCAACTCCAACTATGGTCAGTTAAGTTCATCACAACCAGAGACTTTGATCTCAATAGAAGTACTTTAATCATACTGTCTCAAAATTCAGCTCAATCTGCTTCTCATTCACCTTCTAGATTATTCAACCCTATTCTATCTGTATAAGAAAATTAAACTATTGTCCAACTTTAAAAACTAAAGTTAAATAAAATGGTCACCTAGTGTTGTTATCATCATATATTGAAAACAAGTATAGGATGACTTAGAGGGGGGTAAGAGTTCTGGAAAAGAAAATCAAATCAGCCAAGCAAACAAACAAATACAATATCCTCAAAGCCCTTTACCAAAGAGTAAACACACCTATTTGTCTATTCTGACAAAATCATTAGAAGTGGCCTTTTTATTCTCAAAACAATTCTCCTTTGAACAGTAACTTGGGAATCTCCCTACTTATGATGTGTAAATAACTGTTGTTTTTGAAATTCAGACACTTCAAGATATAACTAAAGACAAAAGTATATTCTTTCTGGTTGATTATGGTTTTGCTATTTTTCAGAATTTCTTTAAAAAAATGATTATCCTGAAATATCAAGTAAAAATCCAAGCTCTCACCTATATACTCCATACTTAGCTTTAGCTATCAAAATGGCATAAACTTAAAGTCACATGGAAAGACTGAACCTCAGCTGAAAAATTGCCCAAACCAAATTTGCCTGTGGCCAAGTCTGTGGGTGATACTCTCCCTTGGCAGAAATTTAGTTGAATGTCAGTCTGGGAACAAACCAGTAACAGTGTTACTCATTCCTCCTTGCCTGTCTTTAGTCTCAAATTCTTGCACTGCTAGAGTCCTTGCCTTGACTTCTCTCCATGAAGAAATGTGATCTAGGAGGTATAAATAAAGTAAACTCTTTCCTCCCTTTGTTGTCTTTGGTCATGGTGTTTATCACAGCAAGAGACAGCAAAGTAGAACAGAAATGGTTTCTCTATAGGTGGCCGAGGCTGGCCTCAAATTCATTTTCCAGACGAGAATACTGGGGAAAAAAATACAGTAAAAAAAAAAAAAAAAATGAAGTTTTAGTCTTGTTTGACCTTGAGACTGAAGCACATCAGAGCCCTTTCTGGAGAGCTGCTGCTTCTAACATCAGATTTCATGACTTATACAATGTACACTTACTCTCTTATAGTTTAGAGGTCAGAAGCCAGACCTGAATTTTCCTTGGGCTATGATCAAGATGATGACAGGGACTGGTTTCTCCTAGACTCCTAGACCAAGAGAAGTAGGGTGTTACTGAAATGGTCATGACCATGTTGGCTAAGGGTTTGCAACTTTGCCATAAAAAGGCCACTGAATTCTCAGGCTTAATAACCTGTTCTGTGGGAGCTTAAAAGGTAAGAAAGAGTACAGAGAGTAATGCAGACAGAACACTGAGAACTGAAAACAATGTGAGCATGACTTGTGAAGTTTGAAGGAAAGGTTGAGAGTCCTCCAGAGACTCTACTGTAAATTAACAATCTGTGGAAGTGAAATCATTTTTGATTTACTGGGACAGTGGATGTGGGTCAGTTAGGGCTGAAAATTCAGCTGTCACTAATAAGAGACCAGCATTGTATTAAAGCAAAATATTTCTAGGAAGTATTGTCTTAGGATGAGCACACAAACGCTGTGGTCAGGGTGGCCAAGGCTGCATCTCAAGCTGCATGCAAATTTGACAGTACTTAAAAGTCTTCTACATGGTGCTGGGTTTTTTAAGCGTGAACAATGTAAGTTTGTGAGGCTCATAAAGAACAGCTGAAGTCTGGCTCCCTGTGGCAGATTTGCAGTCTCTTAGGAAAGATAAGAAGAGGCCATTGGTGAAGCTATAGAGAGTCCTCAAGGTATTGTGAAACATCAGCCAAGGATGGCAGCCGATAGAAAGGAAACATAGTTAGGTGCCCACCCACTGGACTCCCACCTCAATCACTACCACACTCAGGTACCTACCATGAGAGGCTACAGGACAGAATTTGATTGTTTTGTTCTTTTTTATTGATTTTTGTTTTTCTTTGTGTTTGTTTTCCCTATTCTGACATAGTGATTCTCACAATTCAGAGAACTAAGCTCTAATGGTAGCTTTTACCTGTAATTCCTGGCAGAAGGAAGCAGATTTAAGGTCATCATTGTATATGTGATAAGATAGGGTGTAGCCTAGAATATGTGAGACTGCACCTACAACTAAATTTTACCCTGAAACTTAAAGACCATGGAACTTCTAAAGTTTTGGTATATTTCATATTATGATATTAATATGAGCTCTTCGGGACAAACAAGGAAGGTATAATTATAGTTTCAAGTAATGTCACCTTGACAAAAGATAAGATGCCATAGCTTCAGTGGCCAAGATACAAACAAAAATAAAAGCACTTAGGAAGACAGACTTTCAAAGGAAGACTTGCCCTGCTTAGTTCAGCCAATGCCTGTCTGTGAGGAATTTTTTAAATTGCTAGTTGATATAGAAACCTACTGTATATCAAACTAGTGTGGGTAGTAACATAGATAGGCAGGTGGGCCTGGGCTATTTAGAAAATGCATCTGGATGAGCATGAGAACACGCCAGTAAGTAGTATTCCTTATTCTTCCTCCATTGGTTTCTGCCTCAAGCTCTAGCCTTGAGCTCCTGCCTTGGCTTCTCTTGCTGATGGGCTGTAAATTGTAAGTCAAAATAATACCTTTCCTCCAAGAATTCGCTTTTGTCAGGGTAGTTTTCATAGAAATAGGGAAATAAAGAAGAACAGCAGATCCATGATGAGTATAAATGAAATATTAAAAATTATGTGTCCTATGAGACATTGGAAAGAAACTGATAATGGTACATTTCCAGGAAGACATGGGAAAGCAAGTGAAAACCTTGACAATAATGATAAATCAAGCAGCATTGTCAGAACATAAATGAACACAAAATAGTGGGGAGACATTTTCTCTTAGTTCTCTATGTTACTTTTTATTCTTTTACTTTTTTCTTGAAAGTCTCATGTATTCAAAGCTACCATTTAGCTTCATATGACCCCTAACCTACTTCCTTTTGGCAAAGATTGCAGGCCTAAGCTACCAAGCATAGAATAGTTCTCTGTGATTTGGATCCTCACTCAAGACACAAGGCAATAGCCTGGTTTTTGATAGATTTATTTTTCATTAGGGAATGTTCTAGAATAAGTCTCTTCAATATAAGTGGAACTTTATGCTAAGATATTTGAATAGAAACAAAACGAACACCTTGACCCAGAAATATTTAAGCAAGCTCTTTTTGAAGAAACATATTTCAGGTCTGCAACATCTCAGGGTGAATCTTAGACACATTACTTGAGGGACGTCTACTTTTTTCTACCCCTGATTTTAACTTTAAAATTAAACACATACACACACACACACACACACACACACACACACACACACACACACACAAATAAAGTCAAAAAGCCATAAGTAATGGGCATGTTTTATCTGGATGTGTGCTTTACAATTCCAATGAACTTTTAGGTATATTTAGCAGGCGAGATAGCTTTACAGATATCATCATACATTAGTTTTTCATTCGTGAAAATAGGTGAATTGGCTACTTAAGGTTACTATGATAATGTGCATCAAATCAAATGCAAAAGAGGAAACAAAAAGAACCTCAGTATTCACACTCTGTATTTACACCCAGTATCCACATTCTGTATTTACACTCAATATTCACACTCAGTATTTGTACGTAGTCTTTACACTCAGTATTTACACTTAGTATCCACACTTGGTATTCACAATCAGTATGCACACTCAGTATTTGTACTTATTATTTATGCTAAGTATTTATTTTTCAGATGGCCTTCTGTATTCTGATCTCAGCAGTCCCTCAAACTCCCTCTGAGGTGCTGGGTTATTGTTTGTGTTAGATGTCCGACTGCAGCTCAGAACAGACCACTCCAGACCACACGGTTCAGAGCCTGATACCAACAGTTTACCCTCTCTAAAATAAGTGTTTACATTTTTTTCATGTAAATAGTAACAATATGTAAGGCTCCCATGCTTCCTTCACAGAACTAGGAGAATAACATAAAAAAACAGGTGCATACTATCACTATAATATCCACATTGGATCCATGAAGATGATGCTTTATTTAAGGAAACAGGGAGTTGCAGGTCACAAAATCTTCACAATCTAATGACCATATTCCTGGCTTCTCATTTGTTTTATTTTGGGCACCTTATTGCACCATTTTAATGCTTAACTCTGTACAGAACATTTTGTTAAATTCACTTGTGAGACAAGGCAAAATATTCCAGAGATAAATTAGCTTTAGTACTTCAAAGCAAGATGTCTATTTTAAAAAGTTATCTTGAAACATAAAATATCCTGTGAAGTTTTCAGTGCTTTTATGTGGGATTTGCACATCTATACACATCTGAACAAGATGTTAGAGAAGACAAGCCAAAGTTTTAAATAATTAGTGGAAACTGAAACAAAAATAAGAAACAGCAGACTGAATAAAGCTTTCTACAGAAAAGACCACCTAAATGGAAAGAGAGAGACAATAGTTATATAAGGAATGAAGGACAACAAATATAAGAAATTGTATGTCTTATAATATCATATATATATATACACATTGTGGCAGGCAGAGTCAAGGAGAAATCCATTGTGTGTATGCGTATCTAAAAATTAATTTTTAAAAGTGGGAAAGGAGATTGTTATTGATTACAGAAATCCACTAGATAGATTGAAGTCAACTGAAGGACTCTGAGATAAGACCTTCTGCTGTGCAGTGTAATCCAGTAGAAAAATCAAACAGCAGTCGGTTTCTAGCCACATGCTCTATAAAACTGGTCCTACAGTAGCAGTGGTTAAGAAGCAGGGTTCAAAATCCTAAGACAAGCTACCTCATATGATCAGGACTGGCTTATTACCTTAGATATAACAAAGCTTCAAAAATATTTCTCATATACAAGAAGTGATCTTGTCTATGATATGTAAACATTTCAGAGTAAGGATAGTTGGGAAACTGACATGTAGTGATAAATAAAATACTCAACCTTGTTGCTCTGGAAAATTTTATTCTCAAAATTATTTTCTTCTTGCAACTTCTCATTTTCAAAATCATTTTTGTAATTTTTCCCTTTATTAAAATACATCTAAGGGGATTCTTACGTTACATGTTAAATATGGGATCAAGACCATTTAAACTTAGGACTAGGGAATGAGGAACAGAGTATTTTGTCAGTGAAGTAAGTCATGCAGGTTTTCCTTTTCTGAACTGAGAAATATTCTGAGCCTATGCCTAAATTGAGATTTTGTTAATAAACTTGGACTGTTTTTTTGTTTGTTTGTTTGTTTGTTTTTTTGAGACAAGGTCTTGCTTTATAGTCTAGGCTGCCTCAATTTTTCAAGAGAATACTCCTGTCTCAGAGAGCATCACTCTCGGAATGCAAACATATGTTCCCTCTAACACTCTTTTAGTATTTCACCTTTTTAAATATTAGTTATTACAGCCATCTCTCCTAAGTTAGGCATAAATAAAAGAATATTTATCTAACAGAAAAGATAAACTAAGAAAAAAGTAAACCCCCAAGTGTAAAATATTATAAACTATGAAAGAATAACAAGTAATCAAAGTTCCTGTCTTTCTCATAATGCAAATATTATTAAAAATCATGAATATGCAAATAAAGATTCTTATTTATGACACAAAGCAAAGACACATCATATAGTGATTAACATTCCTTGTACATATTCAGCTATAACAAGACCAATATCCAAGCAAAACAAATCACAATCAGGTGATAGCGCCCTATCATTCACAATAAAAGCAGGCAAGCAACATCTATTGGCATGTGGGAGTAAGGGAGGCTTGGCATAATAGACAGGGAAATTTCTATCTAGGAAAATGCTTGTATGTAATATAAAGTCCATAGGCAATGAAAAATAAAACTAAAATGCTATAGTGGCATTATTTAAGAGACTAAAACTGGATTGTGCATATTTTCAGAACTCGAGAAAGATAGAGCTATCGAAGACATATTTATTGAAGACATTTAGTAAACTATTCTAAAAGACTTTTTGCTGTGAATAAATCTGTCTTCATTGTTTTCAGTAAGTTTGGAAGTGGCTTGGGAACCTCCTCCTTCCTTAAAAAAAATAATGATTTTTTAAAAAATACCATTATATATCTACTAAGAAGCATTTATTCAAAAGTATCAGTCACAAAATTCACATAAAATATGCTCATGTGTTGAGTCTTTTCAAAACCTAAACTGTAACAGTGATTGAGGTAATAATAAACTAAAATAATCATGTAAAAGTGATTGACTATAGAAGTTAGGGGAAACTTCCATTGATACTTGGTGTTTATATGGTCATTTCATTAGTAAGTCTCTACTCTCTAGTGTGTGAAGGTTTAAGTCAAAACTGTTCACTATAGACTCTGGTACTTGAATATTTCCTCCCCAAGTGTTGATTGTCCTCTTAAGCAATCTCACACAACTTCAAGTTTGCTCTCTGTGCTTCTTGAATGAAATCAAAAGTCTGAGGACTTAGCTTCCTGTTTATGCAGCCAAGCCATGCTGTCCCTGTCCCTGGCTGCCATTTTCCTGCCATGATAAACTCTTATCTCTCTGGTACCAGAAACCAACATATACTGCCTTAAGTCACTTTGGGTTATAGTATTTTATCACAACAGTCAACAGTAACTAATACACATGATGATATAGGAAATCCCTGTGGCCGTGAAAACCTGACCATCTTAGTTTGTGAGGAAAGTTGAAATATTCCAAACTTTGGACAGGAGATGTGGTTGACACTATGAGCAGAGCTTAAGGCACATTCTCCTTAGAGCCTGGAGGACTGCAGTGCTGAGAGCCATGCAGACTGGGAGCCTGTCTCAAGAGGTTTATAAAGAAAAATAATACTTTAAACAACTGACCTAAAGCCCATTTTTGTGACATTCTTTGTCAAAAGTTCTGTTAGCTCTCTTCTTATGTCCCGAGAACTTGACTGAGTCTGAATTAAAAAGTAATAGAATACATTTTTTGACAAATCATTTTGAATGAGTGACATGCTTGTTACTGATAATTAGTTTGCAGGTGTATAATGAAAAAAAAAGCAAGTAGGGAAAAAAATACAAAATGTAGAAGTTGAGGGAGAAATAAACACTAGGAACCTTAATAATATTGCATCCAAGGCACGCGCTGAGAGAAAGGCTGGATCTGAATGAGCACCTTCAGGGAATAGTCTCCTGCTTTGCACTGGGACAGTCTTCCATTAGAGGAAGTGCCCACCCAGCTAAGCTTTGACAGTGTAAAGGAGCCTAAGGGATTTTCTGCTACTAAGAAATAACTACATAAAGGGGCTGCTGATCTTATGATTCCAGGAGGCCAGGTCCTATCCCAAACTGCAACAGCACTGAGCAATGTTGACCATGTTGTAAAGGCTTTAAAAGCATGAAGGGTGCAAGAATGAAGGGGTCGTGTTGATTACTCCAGTATTTGAGAATGGACTAAGGCCAGGCAGCACATGGTGAAGGAGTCCCTGTGAAAAAGCCCTAAGAAAGTGAAAACTGGAAAGGGGGACAACATTTGAAATTTAAATAAATAAAATAACCAATAAAAAAGAGAGAGAGAGAAAGCCCAAGGAAGGCAGGAGTCTATTGTGTGAAACTCTGAAAATGAAGCCTGGTTCATGCTGGTGACCCAAAAATGTTGTAGGAGCTATAGCTGGGAGATTTGGTGTTTCTCTGCTGGGTTCAGGTTGTGCTTTGTTCTGGTATTTCCTTACTATGCTGCATTCCTTTCTTTTAGAATAATAACATGTATTCTGTGGCATTATAGATTGGAAGTTTGTAGTTTCATTTTTTTTATTTTAGGAAGGGGATACAAATAAGATTTGTCTTAGAGTCTCAAATGAGACTTTGAAAGGCAATGAAACTTTTGATTTCAATTAAATATATTTTTTCTTATAGCATAGCTGTGAACTCATGGAGCCCAGTGTGTATAATGTGGAGGCTTACATGCTAAATGTGTCCTTTGCTCTCAGGTACTGGAACGTTTGCTCCCAAGACAGTGGTACTATTTAGGGAGAGGCAGAGAGCAAAGAAGTCCTAGCATGAGGCTTTAAGTTCTCCTGTTTCACCTACAGTGAAGTACTTTCTCCAGCAAGGCCACTCCTCCTATCCCTCCCTAAAGGACATCATGAAACTTGCAGGCAAATGGATGAAACTTGAGTCATCATGAATAAGCTAACTCAGACCCAAAAAGATACATATGGTATGTGCTCACTTAAAAGTGGGTAGTAGCCATAAAGTGCATGATAACCATGCTACGAACCTTAGGTCCAAAACAACTGGGTAATAAGGAAGACCCAAGGAAGAACACATGAATCTCACTCAAAAAGGGAAACAAAATAATCATTGGATGTGGATGGAGCAAGGGAACTGGGTAGAAGAGGGAGTGAAAAGTGGAAACAAATTTATCAAGTGTGGAGGGAGGGCTGGAGAGAGCAGGGTGTGAGAATAGAAATCGGTGGGGGACCTCTTGGGGACCAGCTGGAGGCCTGGGACTGGGGAGGCTATGGGACATCTATAAAGATGACCCTAGCTGAGATTCCTACTAACAGGGTGTATAGAGAATGAAGTGGCTATCTCCTGTAGCCAGATAGGGCTTCCAGTGGAGAAAGACTTACATCAACCTACCCACAAAACTTTCAACCCAAAATTTTTCCTGTCTACAAGATGCACAGGGATAAAGATGAAGCAGAGACTGAGGGAGCAGCCAACTAATAATTGCCCCAACTTGAGCTCCATGGCACATGAGAGAGTCAACCCCTGACATTAATAATGATAACTCTGTTATACTTGCAGACAGGAGCCTAGCATATTTGTCTCCTAAAAGGTTTCATTCAGGACCAGATGGAAACAGTTGCAGAGACCCACAGCTAAATATCAGGAAGAGTGGGAGGAATCTTGTGGAAGAGTGGGAAATAGAAGTGAAAGAGCTGGAGGAATCAAGGACACCAAAAGATGACCGGCACAGTCAACTAACCTGAGCTCATGGAGGCTCACAGAGACTGAACCACCAACCAAAGATAATGCAGGGGCTGGACTTAGGTCCCCTACAAAGTTTTAGCAGATGTACAGCTTGGTCTTCATGTGGGTCCCCTAACAATTGGAGTGGGGGCTGTCTCTGACTCTGTTGCCAGTGATTGGTTCTCTTTGCTCTACCTGTACTACCTGGTTGGAACTCATCGGGAGAAGATGTGCCTAGTCCTGCTAGGACTAGATGTTCCAGGGTAAAGTAGTACCCAAGGGGGCTTCCCCTTCTCCTTAGAGAAAGGAATGGGGTAATGGGGACAGGGACTTTTAAAGGTAGGACAGAGCAGAAATGAGAGGGGGCTGTGACCCAGATGCAAATTGAATTTAAAAATATTGACAATTTCTTCTAACGTGAACTTGTATCATAAAAGTGTTGGATATTTAAGATGTTTTTCCTTTGCCTCTCAAAACATTAAACAAGAAAGCATAAATACATGAGAAAAATAGACATGTCACACTGACTATTGTTCATCATATTTTTACTTAGGAATCTTTGGACAGAATTGCAAGGTGGTTTGGAGTTTTAAATGATAGTTTTATGTGAGATTAAAAGAAAAACAAAAAGGTTTTTTTTACTTTCTGTTGATATTTGTTACTCTATTTTTACTTTAACTTAGCACAGTGAGTCGGGTGTTCATGATCAACCTCTTCCTCTTGTACAGTATTGTCACAGTTAGAATTCTGAATTTTTCTCCTTAAAAGACAAGAGAAACCCCTTCTACATTCAGCCTGTTTTAAAAGGACCATGAGAATCTCTTTCTCTAGCCTTTCTTCCCATCAATATTTTGCATCTGTAGAAGATGGAAAATTATATGTATTTATAGTTACATTGTAATGGTATATTTAATTATTTTACTGTGTCTTATCTCTTTAAAAATACTGATTTTTTTTTTGCACTTAAACATAATGGAAAGTAAATAATTGGCAGATGTAGACATTTTAACTCTGGAAAAGAAAATGTAATTACATGAACAGAATAGGAAGTAAAACTAACAAAGGAGCCTGCGTGCACTGAAGCTGGTGTGTGCTCCAACTGCTTGGACTTGTGCTCGGAGAGCTGGTCACGTGAAGCCACATGACTGAGAGCTACGCTAATTATCACTCAAAGCCTTTCTTCCTACAAACGTATTTTTGTGGTTACATAGTTGCTGGTTATTTTATGAGTTTCACACCTTAACTCACCTTGATATTTAGTAGATTACCCATTCACTTAATATAGTTTGTTGATTTGATATGTTTCATTCCAGAATGTCTCAATACTTAGAATTGCCTCACGTATTTGAGTATAGTATCTTCAAGCAAATCATCACTAATAATGACCAATAATGAATGTATAGGAGTCAAGGAAAGGCAATTAGAAGAACAAACAACCTTCTCTCTGAATGAACTACCTCATTTCTTTCTTGTAAAACTTTGGTGGGAGAAAAAACATAAAGAAATACAATGAGGACCAATAGTGCATACATGACCTAGACCCTGAATATGTGTACGTTATAGCACATTATAAAATGTGGTCTCAAAATAGCCTGGTAATGCATAGAAAATTTCACCATTTCTATTGCTCTTCAAAGAATTAATGTGTTTTTAAAAACCTATAAAACCTGAAGGAATTTTATGGGTCCTAAAAGAATAAATATAACTGAGTGGAGACCTACGAAGGCCCATTTTGCAATGAGGGTAAGACTCTTGTGATTATTAGGTATATCACTTTTACAAGTATATTTTCAGTTACTTGTATTTTGTAGCTTTATCTCTAAAATTTATTGGAATAAATTATTATTTTTAATAGCTTTGCAAAGAGAGAAATCAAGCAGAGTTTTATGACTTAAAGGCAATTTTTTCTTCAACAGCTTTTTAACCTTAAGAAAATAACTTTTCCATAATTCAAGAATAAAATTAGGCTTGCTGGTGACACTCTTGAGTTAATATAAAGAAACTCTATAGGTACACATACAAAATTAAAATAACCATTGTTTGGGTTTTTCTCAGGCTGAATTGGATATTGTCTTCATGATCACATTCTACCTAGAATATGCTAAAGATTAATTGATGTTTTAAATCAGAGTAGATAAGATCGTGAAATATTGAATTCCAAGAGATGTACACAGTATTATAAAGTAAAAATGTACTACTCAGCCACATATAGCAGGACATCAGAGAGTGCCATCCTTTCTGATAATTACTACAATGGTCTGCTTATGAGCTTCAGCCTCAGTACCTAAGAAAGAAATCCAAACTTTGTGCTGAATTAATTCTTCTTCAAGCAGTACTCCTTAATATTAATAAGCAATTGCCTAAAGTACATTAGTTGAATTTATTAGTTGATTAATAGAAACTTAGAAAATTTTCATTTCTAACTTCAGATTTAAGCATTGAATGCAATATTAGTATTTCATATGTGTGTTTATGAAAAATTCATTTCTGTGATAGGCTGATTCAAAGTCACTTTCTGTGCACAGCTACATAAATTAATAAAATGTGCTGGCTATATTAGTTTCAGTTATGTAAACTTGTCACATACCAAGCAAATAGCCCCAAGCTACTTTAAGTACTGATTTGTTTCTATTAAACCCTGGCCATTTATCTTGTACATATTTAGTAGTAATATTATGTCTTTTCAGATTAGTTTCTATGTAAAGTCACAAACTTATCTTGAGGAAAAGGAAACTGTCTAATGAAAATTCTTGTTTGGAAAGTGTGATTTTGTGAACCAGAATAGTATATCACAGACAAAACTCTCCACAAGGCTCATTTTCCTTCTTTCTGTATCTGTGCATTTTTTTCAGTAAAAATCATGAATTAAATCATGTAGGTAAATATGTTGCTATATGACAGGGAAAATAACAATATGAAGAGGATTGAAAATAAAAAAATAATTTAAAAGACTCCTTTGAAAATATAAGCTACGCTGAATAGTGGAAGTGACAGAAGACACTATGCAATGAATAATATTTTAAATGAGATATGCCTGAAGGAATTGAGCATAACCTCAAAGAAGCACTGAAAGTTCTTAGGCAAATATTCTTCAGAGAAACCATATGATTAAGGAGACAGGGAATACATTCCCTAACTAAAACAGAAAAAGAAACAACATTCAGCAAGTGACTTGAAAATTAATTAAAGTAAGATGAGGTTGAAAATGGTGCTAGTTACAAATGAGGAGGTTCTATATAAACAGGAATTTAAGACAATACACCAGGAATAATTTAAGCTAAAAAAGCCAACCTTAATCTAATGAGAGATACTATATGCAATGGATATTGTTTATTGTGTTAACTGGAAGACCTGTAGTAAGTATATTAATTTATGTCATCAAAATTCTGAACACTGATATCTATAGAAAATTTCATTCATTTGAATAAACTATGTGAGGACACCATATTGAATCTTCAGTTATTACACTTCCATGAAGACTAGGCTGCAGATTCATGCAAGTCAATAAGCTAACCCTAAATTGTAAGTCTCTCGTTGTCAATGAAGCTAATTGATTTACTTGTTAGCTATAGTCCTGTGTGGCATTCACAACGAATGTCTGTGTTTAATGTTCTTTCACAATTTCTTGAGGCCGGAGAACACAGCAAAGTAGCTCCTGAAGCCCCTTAGAAACAATTTATGCACTGATTATTCATTTATCAGTGACTACTCCCTCCCAAAAAATCAGGTAAGTGCTTAGCATGCAAGAACAAAAACATACAGAAAGATTGGAATTAGATAGTAAAAGACAAACCACAATGAAGAAAAATGTTCCATTACCTTGATGTTTAAGATAGTGTACAGTTCATACTTTCTCATCAATGTGTGTAAGGCAAGAGGGGACTCCAAAATGTTGTCCTATGACTTTCGCACATGCTCTGTAGCAAACATGTACCTGTACACCCATACATGCAAAGAAAATAAACTGAAAAGTGAGAATACTCAGAAAAACAGGAAAATGAGACAAAAAGTATACCTTGAATAGCAATAACATCTATTTGGGGTAAAAATATTTTTGTATGTGTGTGTTCCTCTTGTTGTGTGATCTCCCAAGCTCGGTTTTGGCATACAGAGTGTGATTTCTTACTACTCTTGTCCTTGAAAGCATGTGACATGGACATAGTTTACTCCACAAAATATTCCAATGAAGGATTTAACTAAACTGTTTTTCCAATCAATAAAAACACATTATAAACTGAAGATGATTTTACAATTTAAGTAACCTAGCATGTCTTCCATAAAATCTGAAAATCTAGCTATGTGTGTAAAATCTAAACAAATAAGCAGTTGTATAAAGGCCTGATGTCTCTTTCCAGTCTACGGTAAGATTATATGATGTACACCCTTTGATTTTCCTTCTCCTCCCAGTCTACTTTTCACATTTCTGATTGGGGCCCTGTATTTGAATCTTATTAATTCCCTGCTTCTTTGTTAACTTTAATTATAGAGACATCAATCTCAGAACCCATAAAAGAGGGAAATTTGAAAACATTCTGGATTTGTATTGTACTATTGAATGCACTATAGATTTTTTTCATGTAGCCAAAGGAAGACAGCTCTAAATGAACTTCTCACAGCGGAAAAAAATAGGTGAGTATTTTAGAGGGGGAAAGGAATTGACAGATATGTAATTATTTCAGTGTCTCCGTTTTGCTTCTTTCTTCCTCTTTGTAGTCTGCCTTCTCTTATGTGTCTCTAGCATATTCCCTGTGTCCCATAAAAAGACTACCTTTAGTGTTTCTTTATCTCCTGATCAAGGCACATTGTATGTGTTTCTTCACCAGGTGAAATCTGGAGACTTGAGCTTCAGAAGATGAAAAATTCAAACCTTCAGAAAACCCAGGGATTTGTTCCATAGCAAGAGAATACATGATGACTCATTAAACTCATCAGACAAGTAGACACAAGTTGTAGAATCCAAGAAATGTATGTATGTCCAATACAAGAAGCAACTGGCCCTTCCCTTGCGAGCCTACTAGCATCTGTAATGATCATGATTCCAACAAAGGTTAAAACAAGATGGCAAAGGTAATACACCAAAGCCATTTTGACAAAACGAAAGGGAAAAGACAAGTACGGAATTCACATAGAGAATAACTCTAATGTAATGAATGCCAACCATCTGTCTTTATGTACAACAGCTGTGTTTATAGCTGGAGGTTATCCAGAAACGCAAGGAAAGCCCAAGACACCATACACTACTATGGGTTTTAAGGCCATGGAGATATATATATATATATATCTTTAGATAGATAGATAGATAGATAGATAGATAGATAGATAGATAGATAGATAGATATAGATAGATAGATAGATATAGATATAGATATAATCTTTAAAAGCATATTAACCTTTTTAATTTTTCAAATAAAAAAAACAAAATAAGTCTTGAACCTGTGACAAACTAAGGTATTTATATTTCAAAGTAAATTAATAACTTCATACAAAATCAGTTCTACAAAACATTAAAGTGTGGATTAATACATATATATTATCATAATATACTATGTATACCTCTAGAAATAGATCACAGTATATAAATAGCATTATACAATGTCATCATTACACATTTTGGGGCCATTTTATAAAACTGGAAAAATGGTAGAACAAGATATGAACTAGGGATATTACCACCTTTAAATAAAAATCTCCACCTGGTGTTCCTCTTTGACATTTTACATATATTCCATGATCAAGACTGACATAAGTCAAGATGGATTATGTCTATCAAATCCCATGTGGCCAACTACTAGATGATATTTAGTGATGCAGTGGTTAGATTAGGGGGAAAATACCTCATTAGGAGGACATAAAATAGCAGAGCTTGACACATTATCTAATTCTCTATAATCACTGAAACTATGACAATTTTATCCAAAGTAAAATAGAGATGACCTGATTCTCTCAGAATAAGAATTTCAGCAAGATCAGTTACTATTGGATTTCAGATAATTAAAGAAACAGACTTCCCTTCCCTTCATAGAAATCTGTTTTACCAAAACTCATTTTGAAAAACTGATATGGCACAATTTGTATACTCTTATTTATATTATTAAAGGTTTACTTGATTCATTTTTAAATTATGTGTATCTTTCTGTGTGTCTGCATGTGTACATGTGAATGTACAAGTGTGACTTCGCCTGCCGGTCATATTTAGAAGAGGGGTTTCGATGCTGTAAAGTTATTGATAGATGTGAACCTCCTAATATAGACTGAGAACAAAACTCTGATTCTTTGGTTGATTAATACATACTGAAAATTGCAGAGCCATCTTTCCAGCTTCCTTAATTATTTTTAATGTATGCAAACTAAACATCAAAATTAAGTATTGCTTGATTCTTATGACTCATCTAATCTTGTAATTCTTTCACAGAATAGACAGAAACATTAGTAGATATGAAATAACTTCTTACTTTAGATGGAAATAGGATAAATATAACATGTATTTAAAAATGTTACTGTAATAATTATACAAATTATACAAATCTTTTCCCTTCAAATGTCAAATTAGAGGTAGACAACACTCCCTGAATGTGAGCAGCACCTTGGTCTAAAGGACTTGTAGAATTAAAAAAAAAATCTAAAAACAACAATAACAAAAACAACAAGCCTAAGAAATCCACATTTACACACTGAAGTGCATGTAACAGTAGTTGCTGCTATCATTTGTGTGTACAAGACTTCAATATTCTTCAGACTATGAATATGAATTTTTACCAGTGACTCGACATGAGAATTGTAGGCTTCAGCCTTAGACTGAGGTTATAAATCTGTCTTTTTCTGGGTTTTCCTTCAACCTCTAAAACTGAGAGCTACCATTTTCCCTCGTTCTCATTCCTGCAGGCATCTATGTTGGGACTACATAGCCTTTGATCACAAGTAGGTGTGAAGTCTAAAATTCATTGATTCTATTCCTCTGTCAATCTTGATCAACATTCTGTTAGATAACACCTCTGTTTTTTCCCATGCTTTTATTTATCTTGAACTCTTAGAGTTTGAGAAAGTCTTCATCATCTGTAATAAAGAGCATTCTGTTTCTGTAACAAATTCTTGGAATGATCAATTGATCAACAACAATAATAGACTCACAGCTCGAAAGTTTCAAATTATGACCAAGTTGGTCTGATTATTTTTGAGTTGGTGGTGGAGAAGGTATGATGGAGTAAAGATGCTGACTTCATGACTTGAAGGGGGAGTAGAAATACAGAAAGATGGAGCTCCCATAACCCTAACAAAGCTATGCCCTAGTTCCACAAGAACAACTGTTAAACTCTACCTCCTAAAGGCACCACCACCTACTGACTCAACACATGGACCTTTGAGGAGCACTTTAGAATCAAAACGTTGCTGAATCTAGTCCCACTCTCCATTTGTTGTTGTTTCTGTTTTGTTTTTGTTTTTTTTTTTTTGTTTTTTTTTTTTTTTAATTCTCACACTGTATTTGTGGTTGTATGTTTCCACCTCACCACTGGAACATCAAGATGCTATTTGGGGAGGGAAAACACAGTGGTGCTAGGTTACATTTCTTTTTCCATTTGAGATGCCAGACTCTTATGATGCCCATATGATGCTCAGGTGAGACAAACATAGCCTAAGTAAGGGGTCACAGCCCATGTTTCTCCTGTTTCTTTTTGTGAGGAACAGCACAGGCTGGGATGGAGGTTGTGATTCCCAAACTTCTGGGCACCCAGAAGTGTCTGGGAACCTCAAAGAGTTAAGAACAGGAGGACCATCAGGCCTGTGATGAGCCCGGATTGGGGGAATCTGTCTTAGCTCAGGGTGAGTCCCAAGAGTGTAGAGGAGCGTTCTGCGAGAGACTTAGACAAAGCTTGGTATTGGGAAGGCTTCCCCCAGTAGTGGTCCTTGAGGAAGGAGACAGTCCTTGCTTGTCCAAATTGTTTACTCATGGTGGAAAAGGATGCATATGACTTACTCACGGTGGAGCAGATATTAAATACCCTTTTCAGGAGAATGCCAGGGAAGGGAAGTTTATTGGTTAAACCTTCTATCTAGATACCTCGTTAGCATGGAGAACCCTGGGTTTCTATGGTACATGACCATGTGTCATAGTCCTCTTAGTGATGTTTCATGATCCTGTACTCCAGGACAGGAACCTTGTCAGGAGTAGATTTAAACAGCTACCATTCTCAATTATGAGAATTGCCGTGGTTCCTTAATCTGCTCGATCTTACCGATTTTTCTGTCTGGTGACATGGTTTCACTTGCCCCACATGTATCATTGATTTTGATCTTATTTAGACCTCTTACAAACCCTAAATATCTTCTATGCTTCTCATTCGTCTTTCCTTGCTGCTGTTACATTTCCTCTGCATGGCATCTGGGTGAAATCTTCAATTCACTGTGCTGCTTCTCCACTGACTCACCTTCATTGACAGAGTACCTAGTACACTTCATGCTAGTGATCTTACACTGTCAAGGTTGAAAAGTCTGTGACCTCTTAGAAAACCAGAATTGGCCACTTACATCAGAAGTGCTCCTCATTGGACACCGTGTGTGGTGTTCATTAATTAATAATTTCTCAATGCAAGCTCATATGAAAAAATGAACGTGAATAACAATACCAAGTACACATACTGCAATGGCATAAATAGAATATTCTCTGTTGTGGGAAATTGAATACTTGGTCCTTAGATGATAGAGATGTTTGGACAAGTTTAGATTTGTCTTTGGCCTTGCTGAAGGAAGTATATCACTGGAGACATATTTGATGTTTTAAAGTCATTCACCATTCCCACTTGGCTCTCTCTGATTTGTGCTTTCTGTATAAGATGTTAAGTTCTCATTTTAATGTTCCAGCCATCTGGTCTGCCTGCTACTCTACTTTCCCACAGGGATGTATTCTAATCCCCCTGGAACTATGATACCAAGTAAGACCATATTTCTCTAAATTGTCTAACTCATGAATTTTTTCTTTTTACTTTTTCAACTCATTGAATTTCACATCATTCAACCCCAATTCCACTCATCTCCCCATCCTTTTATATCTGCCCTTCACCTTTCAATACCACTCCTCAAAATAAAGTAAGATAGAATTTTAGAAAACATCTTTTCATGGAAGCTGTAGTGTTTCACATAGTATATACATTTGTCCACACATCTTTTCTTGCAAATGTTCATAGTAATGAGATATTGGTCTGTTTGAGGCCTCTGGCTTCTCCAATGCTATCTATACTGGATCCTCATGGAGGCTCCCCTTGGATACCCTGCTTTTGCCCTGTGTCATGAAGATCCTGCATCTTTGGATCTGTAGTGCCATCCCCTTCACACACGCTTAGAGTTCATAGATGAGGTAGTTGTAGGGCTGAGCCAACTCAAAGTCCTGGATCTTGGCCTGGGTGGTAGCTGAGTTGGTCAGAAAACCAGCTTTTTCACACCTAAACAACAAGCTCTGCACTGCTGCCCTGGCTACTTTATTCAGTTCTGTGTCTGGCCAAGGGGCAGGGCCAACTTTCCCATTCTCAGGCCCTCGTTGGCAGCTTACCTGCACTCCCCACCCCAACTCTCCTGTGCTGCCTAGGCAAGGTACAGATTCAAGCTCTGCACAGCCCTTGAACATCAACATGGTACCATGTGGCAGTATAGACAAGTAATGTTCATATGATCCTTGGTGGTAATATGAGCCACAGGCATCACCACAGAATCCTGCTGTTGCATGGCCACAGACCCAGACATGGCACTGTCCAGGAATTCATCATGGCCTCAGTGGCAGTATACTCTGTTCACAACAGACTTTTCTTCTCTACCCTCACATCTCCAGTTCTCCCTTTCTTTATATGTAGGAAGTCGCGGTTAGCGGTGATACATCCACCATTCCAAGATGGCGCGGGCATCCTGTCCTCTCACTAGTAAACAACGGACTGCGCAGGTGCAAGAGGCAAAAAGCGTGCCAAATCACTGCCCATCCCGGGGCGTATTATGGGTAATGAGTGAACAGCCAATCAGAAGTGAATACGTCACTCTAGGGTGTATTTAAGCAGCGCCTCTTCCTGTCTTTCCGTCTTTTCTGCTTCTGCTTATACAAGAGTAAAGCCTCGCTGTAGTATTACCTGATCACTGCCTCCTCCGTGTCCTTTTTTTGCGGGCTAAGGGGACTCGGGAGGCGCGCAGAACATTTATATTCCTCAAACCAGTCCATTTCTTTTTTTTTCTTCCACCTCTCCATTACATTTTGCACATCACAATGGCTCCTGCTGCAAGTGAGTCAAGTATCTGGAAGGCCTTGGGGTATTTTCCACTGACCCCTGCCATGTGGTGTGGAGGCAGACTGGCTTCTGAGTGTCTTCAACCCACCAGTCCAGTGTGGTGGGATGCTGACCACTTAGCTCATGGTGGTGTTTTATAACACCAATAGAAAGCAAACTAATATGCTTTCAGATGCATACACACTCACACATACACACAAACACACATAAACACACACATATACACATGTAGAGAGAGAGAAAGAGGGAAAGGGAAATTCTTCATGAAAAGATAGATACTAATCTACAGTGAGCAAACATTATAAAGCAACCCCTCCAATACTTGCTTTCAAAGTGGTTCTAGATGATAACATCAGAATGAACTCTATGATGCTCAGAGGACAGGAGTCATAGATGATCCTGAATTTAAAAGTGCTTTTCAGAAATTCTATGTAAACCAAACCTCATGTCCGCATCATACTTATGATTCGCTGAACCAAAGGTTAAACAAAACTGGGGATTTTTATCTTAACTAATTTGCACATGATTTTTATATAGACCTTAAAAGAACTATAGTAAGAAAATCATCATGAAGTGTTTATAAAAGTGGACATCATTAGGAAAGTGTCAACTGGAATTTGTTTCAAAAAGGTGGTTCACTTACACAAAAGTTGGGATATAAACATTTTATTGTTTCCTACAGCTTTAGGTTAAAGAGTAATAAATTGAACTGAATGTACCCTTTAGTTAAGGTTTGCCTTCCGCCAGCTCTCAAAATCAAGTGTAAAATGGTGCTAAGTTGTAAACCAGGAGAGATAAGCTTGTTTTTATCAATTTTTGAAAAGATAAATCATCATAAATAAATTGGGTTTACTTAGTTCTGTTTATTAATGTTCTATAAATATCAACATTAAATAAAATTTGCTTTTACAAAAATACAGAAACAAAAGCATCCAGAAGAAACTTCAGCAATCGCAAGTATCTTGAAGAATGGATGAATGGGCCAATATTGTTCCTGTAACCTTCAGAAATACAGAAATATAGTTCAGGAACCTTTATCTGTGTAAACCTGATTTCCTTCTGACTTAGCTCACA
The DNA here is from genome assembly GCF_011762505.2 of Arvicanthis niloticus. Classification (NCBI taxonomy): domain Eukaryota; kingdom Metazoa; phylum Chordata; class Mammalia; order Rodentia; family Muridae; genus Arvicanthis; species Arvicanthis niloticus. The sequence continues at coordinate 35,900,599 of NC_047665.1, forward strand.
AAGACAAAGTGCAGTATGTTTTCTTTTGTCTCTTCTACTTGCCCGGAGCCTCTGCCACTGTTTAGCTACGAAATATACTCCATATATTCAGGTGCTTAAACACTTGGTCTCAACTAATGCTGTTTTGGAAGGGTTGGGAGCATTTAGGAAGTAGTCTGTAAACAGAGAAAGTTTATCCTTAAAGGGAAGTGTTGGAGTTTCTTGCCCTGGCTCCATGCTTCCATGATGGAATGAGGCTTGTAAAACTGTCACAAAAATATATCCTCCAGGTCTTAGCCATGTATTTGTTCAGAGTGATGAAGAAAATAATTAATTTTTTTCTCTGCATCTCAGACCACCTTCCTGGTAGCTGGTTACTGTGACAAGTAGAGTACATGTTCAGTTTTACAAGGACATCATAAAGCGACTTCTGCAAGTTCTTGCTGTAAAGAAGAAAATTATTTTTGTAGCTTCTTTTGCTCTTTTCTGAAATGTGTTTATTTCTCAAGTGACCACTTTTGTGTTGTTGTTATCATTTTAATTCAAATATAAATATATCACTTTTCCTTTTTCTTTCCTCCCTCCAAATCCATGTTCCTCTCTCACTCATATTTCTAGCCCTTTTTTCTTTTATTCTTATTCACACACGTGCACACACACACACACACACTGGGTCTATTTTTGTATAATTTGTATACATAATTTCAGGGTTGATAATTTTCTACTAGATAACCAATAAGTAGACCAATCAATGGAAAAGCTAATATTTTCATTTATCTATCAATCTATCGCTCTATATCTATCTATCTATCTATCTATCTATCTATCTATCTATCTATCTATCTATCTAATCTTTCAGCAGTATTTAGTTCCCTATAGTACTGTGTCTAGGAGTAGGACTATGTCATATATCTCCTTTTCTCGATGCATTAATGTTGTCACTGGTTAGGTCTTGTTTAACCAACCCTGTTGTCAAGGTATCATGGGTACAGCTTCCCTGTACTTTCCAGAAAACACAATCCCACAAACTTCCTTCTCTTCTATCTTGCAAATGTAATATTTATACTTGCTCTTTTATGATGTTCCCTGAGTCTTAAGTTTAGGAGTTGGCTGTACATATATCTGTTGGTAATATCATCACCACAATCCATTTATCTGTGCATCATGTTGAGTTGTAGCTTTCTAGAATGGTCTTCATTGTTAAGGAATGCTATTTGATGAGCTGTGAGAGTCAAATTCTCACTGTGAAATCATGTATTGGCTTCTATCTGAGAACAATTGATTCCTGGCCTTGTTTTTACTTGTCTGCTGATATTTTACATAATTTTATGGGTAGAGATAACACTGTTTGATTCTACTTTTAAAATGTTTAATGCATGATAAAAATGTAAGGATACTTACATAGGAGCTGACAGATACCATCCTGAATTCTGAGCTTCTTTAGTTCAGGGAAATCTGGAAGACAAATCATCTTATTTCCTTATAAAACAGAAGATCTATAAGCTCATGTACTCCTGACTGTTGCAGCTTTGAGGTTCTTGGATTGTTATTATTATTATTATTATTATTATTATTATTATTATTATTATATTCAGAAGTTTATTACAACATGACTAATAAAAATAATAGTTGGCTATTTTAAGTGAGATTTAATAACTGGTTGCTACATGTCAACTCAATATTCAGACATTGGCATGGCATTGGCATGGTGCTACTCTCATAGAACAATGAACTCAAGTGTGTGTGTCTTTTGGTAATTGTAAAGGAAGAAAACAATTTCAAAATATTACATTGTTAAGACAGAAAGATACTCAGAGTGACTTGCTTGAAAATAATTATCCACGTGAAACCCAATGTTGTGTACAGTAAATAAACACCAAGAAAAGATAGAAAGTTTTAGAACATGATCCACTTCAACCAACTGTATTTTACTTAGGAAGAAGCTTGGCCAAAGTGCTCAAGTGTAGATGTAGTCAATGTTGCCTCATGGATTGTCTATTGAGCTATTTTCTAATGCAAAAGTGGTGTTTCCATTTGGCAGATGTCAATAGGATCAGGAGGTGTTCTATATTTTTCAACACATGTACATACATACATACACACACACACACACACACACACACACACACACACATTTCAGTATTCTCTCCATGTTTTGCTATTGTGGGTAGTTCTATAATGTATAACAATGAGACTTAAGCCTTACCTTTTAATTTTTTGAAATGTATACATTATCTATTTTCATACAGTAAGCAATTTAGGACTTTCTAATATCATCATTATAAGTGAATTACAAAGAAATTTAATAATCATAACAGTCTAACATGAAAGATGCAGAAGTCACAGGTTTGAAATCTATTATAAAAACAATGTGCAAAATTTACCTTGAAATAGATCTATGCCTGCCCTAATACATCTCCATGGTTCTGAACATTGCTACTAAATATAGACATGGTTATTTGAATGTCATATGAATTCATTCTAAACTACTGATAATACAAGTCCTTGTTTATGCAAATTAATGTTTGTGCTTTTATATTAAGTATCTGAAAATTCAATGTATTTCCTTGTATGCCTCTAAGTCTGCACATTAATTTGTCCACTACCTCAGAGCAGACAGGTATAAGATTATCACACTTTTTTATTCTTTTGAAATATCTTTTATTTTTTTCCTGCTTTATGAGTCTCTCTCTCTCTCTCTCTCTCTCTCTCTCTCTCTCTCTCTCTCTCTCTCTGTGTGTGTGTGTGTGTGTGTGTGTGTATTGTCACTGGACCTCCATTTTCTCAGGCTTTTCTCATTTTTGTCTCTGCAGTTCTTTTAGACAAACAGTTCTGGGTCAGAGTTTTTGAGTGTGGGATGGCAACCCCATCCCTCACTTGATGCCCTGACTTTATGCTAGAAGTGAGCTCTACAAGTTCCTACTCCCCACAGTAGGGCATTTCATCTAAGGTCCTGCCTTTGAGTCCTGGGAGTCTCTTACCTCCCAGGTCTCTGGTATATTCTGGAGGGTTCCTCATGTCCAACCTCCTGAGGTTGTAGGTTGCCTGTTTCCATTCCTTCTGCTGGCCCTGAGGGCTTCAGTCATTTTTTTCCCCACCCAGTACCTGATCCTGTTGCCCTTTTCACCTCCCTATACCCTTCCCCACCCAGGTCCTTCCTTCCCTCCCCTTTTCTGTGATTGCTTTCTTCTCCCTCCCAAGTGGGATTAAAGCATCCTCACTTGGACCCTTCGGCTTTTTTAACCTTTTTGAGTTCTATCCTGAGTATTCTGTAGTTTTGTTGTTGTTTGTTTGTTTGTTTGTTTGGGTTTTTGTTTTGTTTTTGTTTTGTTTTTTGTTTTTGGCTAATACCCACTTATTAGTGAGTACATACCATGCATGTCCTTTTGGGTCTGAGTTACTTCATTCAAAATGATATTTTTAGTTCCATCCATTTGCTTGCAAAACTCAGGGTGTCCTTATTCTTAATAGCTGTGTAGTATGCCATTGTGTAAATGAACCACATTTTCTGTATCCATTCTTCTGTGGTGGGAAGTCTGTGTTCTTTCCAGTTTCTAGCTATCACAAAGAAGGTCACTATGAACATAGTGGGACACATGTCCCTGTGGTATGGTGGACCATCTGTTGTGTATATGACCAAGGGTGGTATAGCTGGATCTTCAAGTAGATCTATTTCTAATCTTCTGAGGAATCTCCAGATTGATTTCCAGAGTAGTTTTATCAGTTTGCAATTTCACCAGCAATGGAGGAGTGTTCCTCTTTCTCCATATCCTTAACAACATGTGCTGTCACCTGAGGTTTTGATCTTAAACGTTCTGATTGGTGTAAGGTGAAATCTAAGGGTCATTTTGATTTGCATTTCCTGATCACTAAGGACTTTGAATGTTTCTTTAAGTGCTTCTCAGTCATTTGAGATTCCTCTATGGTGAATTTTTTCTTTAGTTCAATATTCCATTTTTTGATTGGGTTGTTTTGTGGTTTGGTGGTTAGCTTCTTGAGTTATTTATATATTTTGTGTATTAGTCCTCTATCAGATGGAGGTTAGTGAAGATTTTTTTCCCAATCTTTGGATTGCTGATTTGTCCTATTGACTATGTCCTTTGCCTTACAGAAGCTTTCCAGTTTCATGAGGTTCCATTTATCATCTTATACAGAAATAATCATAGTAAATGATAGACAGACAACAAACATTCAACCATGGCCCCTTAATATAAATTTTATTTAAAAAAATAACATGACTTCCAACTAACAATCTTACATGTTAATCACAGATTAGATTTGTAAGAGTACAAGATTATTAACTCTCCAGCACCCTAAACTATAGTCCGTGGGAATAAAGGCTCTAGCTAGGCACCAGCTCAGATCTTCATGTTTAGTTGATGATGTAGGTGTTGTTTTCAGCAATAGAACCTTGCCATAATTTTTAGAAAGCAACCAATAGCCTTGTTAATTGCAGGAATTGTCTTAGGGTTTCGATATGCACTCTTTGTCTAACACCTCAATTTTATGTAACCTATTCCTGGTACCAAAGGTACTCTGCATTCTAGAAAAGAAGAAAAGTAAATGCTAATCCAGTTACAAACTCTTTGATCTCCAATGGTGACTGGCCTGCCTACAAGATATTCTGGTACACTAGTGTCACAAAAGTTGAAAGAATAACCAACTAATATCTGAATAGATTTAAGATTCACTTCATGAGGTGAAACCTTCCCAAGCACTGATAGGGTGGCCAAGATCCTGAGACTAGATTGGCCCAGCACCTAGAGTAAAACCTAACACTACTGTTCAGCTTAAGAAACATAACAACGACTTGTGATAATATTTTTCTATACTTATTGCTCAGCCATCATAAGAGAATATTCCTGCTCCAATAGATGAGAACAAACACAGAGACCAACAAGTGGACAATGTGTGAAGAGTAAGAGACCTTGAGACACTCAATTCTTAATAGGATATTTCCAGCACATTCTTCTACTCAGGGCCCAGTGAACACTGCAGAAAAGGATGTGGAAAAAAAATGTAAGAGCCATCAGAGATGGAAGACATCAAGGAAATAGGCATTCTAGAAAAAACCACATTGATACACATATAAAAACACAGAGACTGTGACAGCATGCACAGGACCTGCACAAGTCTAAACTAGATGAGGTCTCAACACAGAGAGAGGAAATTAATACAAGTTCTGATCACTAAGCCAATTAAAAACTGCTTTTAAAAGAAAAATGTGTTTTTTTCAATGGATTCTCACTGGGTATACAAACCACACTGAAGAACAGGTGCCATGCCCACCAGAGATGGTCAAATATAAAATTACTCAGTGATATTTTGGGAGGTTTTGGGGGGTTCTTTAGTTTGTTTTAATCTTATGCTTTGCGTGGGCATTTGTTTTTACCTCATAAGTATTTGCTTATATGGAATTTCTGTGGTTTTGAATGTGTGTCTCTGCAACTGTATGTGTTTCTTGAGCTTTTTATTTTGGTTCTTTTGTTTGATTAATTATTTGTTGTGTTTTATTACGGTTTGATTTTTATTTTATTTTAAATGCCTACTTGTTTTCTATTCAAAGAGAGAAAGAAAGAGTGTGGAACTGTGTAGGTAGGGATGTGGGAAGAATCTGAGAGGAGATGAAGGAAGGAAAACCATAATCAGAATATATTGTACAAAAAAATAAGTTTTCAGTTTAACAAAGTGGGAAATAATACAAGGTTAAATCTCAGGTTAGCTGAGGCTGAATTTCAACTTCATTACTAAGAACTATTAGATGATTATTGTACTTTGTGTTTACCATGAAGACTGTAGTGACAAAATTGCTTTCTAGGGTAATTTCATACATCAAATAGAGGATATTCAAGGTCTATTTATGTATATTAAAGGCCGCTAAAACAGGTGTGGTAATTTCTGTAGGTTGCTGAAGACAGATTTACTGTGATAAATTTTAGGAAACTGGGGTCTTGGGAGAGCCCTCGACTTAGATGAGCTTTATGTGATGAACAATGTTATCTTCAACTTGATGAGATCTTGAATTACTTGACCAATGGACCTCAGAATATGTCTGTAGAGGATTACATGAGTTGAACATAGAGAGACTTGCCCACTATGGGTAGCACATTTCTCTAGGCAGAGCATTCTGGATTTTATAAGAGTTAAAGATACCAAACTGAGCCCTAGAGTACAGGAATTATTTCCCTGCTTTCTACTCTTGACTGTGGTAGCACAGTGACCAATTGTCCTCTATTGTGATTTCTCTAACATGTGGAAACTTGGAACTGTGAATCACATAAAATCTTGATCAGTTAAATGGCTTTTGCATTTGCTTTGGTGCATTTATTTCCTTTTAATGCCATGCTTCTTCCATTTTGGAATAAGAATGCTTACGTTGTGCCATTAGATATTAGAAGTGAGTGAGTTTTTTCTTTTTCATCTCTGGGAAAAGTCATTGAAAACACCTGTGATTCTGGTAGGGAAAGGGCAGTAATGATAACATATACTCATGTCATTCAGCATAATACAATTTACTCTGAGAGGAAGGTTTTTGCCAGAACTTCTCTTATTGATAAAAGGAAAAATTTTCTCTATTCAAGTATCTTACAGAATTCTGGCTTGGCAAGGGGCCAAATACAACTAAAGAAATAAAGAACTTAAGTAAGGATTCAATTAGCTGGGAAAAAATCAATTAAAATTATCATATTTCAGTGAAGGCGTACAAAGAAGCACGTCGGCTTAAACACTGGTCAAGGTCATGGGCCTGAGTTGTGATCCCATGAGAAGACTGGGAGTAAATCATAGGGTTATGGAATGGCCCCTTCTTCCTTATAATATTATCAAACAGAATACTTTAGTGTAACCAAATTGGCTATCTTATAAAGAGTTCTGATTTCTGGTGAGTACACATTCTCTGAGCAAGAGAACAGAGGAAAGTGTAAAGTAAGAAGAAGAGATAAAGATAAAAAAGGTGACAGATATTTTTGCCTCTAACTCTTATGCTACAGCACACATCAAACAAACATCCCTCACCATTAGATGAACACATATTTTCAAATGAATATTTATTCATCTTATATTGTTTGAGTCATGTCAGCTGTTGCCATGGAATTATAAGATGAGAAAAGCAGAATCCAAACAAGGGATGTAATAACCACACTTAACTACAACATAGATTTTGAAATGATTGGATGGTCAATGTAAATATCTGATTCATATGTCCAAAGTTATGATTGAGATCAACAGCCAAATACCAATAGAGATTGCAGGAAAAGACACGAAAACTATGGTTTTAAAAAAATCAAAAATAATGTTCAGATTCAAGTAAAACTGGGACTACAATAAAGACTGCCTTTGACAGGTCTTCAACAGAGACATTAAAGATTTGAAAATAGAAGTGGTGAGTCTGGGGTTTGGTGAGTAGGAACTTTCTAATTAGAACTGTATGGGAAAAAAAATAAAAATCAGGAAAGATGGAATTCCTAAAGGGTATTTTGAGAACTTAAACATATATACCACTGTAACAAAAATGAAACAAGTGCAAAGCATCACAGATGCTCAGGACAATGGTCAAAAGCTTTCCAAAATTAATAACCATCATAAAAATGGAGACCTGGAAAGTTAAAAGCACCAAATAGAACAAATATTATATAACAAGAAAAAAGTATACTCCTAGGTAAAGCATAACCAATCTGCAAAAGTCAAATTCCAAGACTATTTACAGGAGAAATACACTGCATAGAAGCTTCTTTGTCAGTGGCACCATCATATCATAGGCTCACTGACTCTAAACAGTCCTATTGTTATGATTTAGGGATCAAGGCTATAGATTTTCTCTCATGTAATGATCACCAGGGAAAGAGCAGACAAGTAGGGTTAGTGCATTTCTTTAGCTCTGCCGTACACTTTGAGAGCATTCTCTTCTAATCATGATATCAACTTCTGCAGAAAAAATGTGTGGCACCACCCTGCTAAGTTCAAAGTGGAAAAAAATGTGCAGCGGACACATTGATAAATGACCATTGCTGCCTTAGTCACCACTGATCCATTGTGACTTAATTTTACATCACAAAAATAGTTATGAATTAGAAGATTGGCAGGAATTTTTGGCAGTCTTGGCATGGATATTTCTCAAATGTCAAAGGATCTACAGCAAAAAGAGTAGGTGGCTGGAATGGTTGTAGTAGACAATAGAGTTACTTGAAAAAAGGTCCTTTCTCATCAAATTAGTTTTGTTATCTTCTATTTTGACAGTTCTAGAATAAAAAGTTTTGGATTTTTTTTAATTTTGTTTTTGCACCTCTAAGTTAATAGAGCTCTGGCTGATCTTGCCATTGTAACAAAATAATTTATCTTAAAGATTCCAAGTACAGATACAACATTGGATTAGGCAATTAAAATATAGCTGGGCAGCAGAAAGGGACTTTCAGGTGGAACTTAACCATAGCTGAGGTCACACCTAAAACTGAATCTTCATGTGTGGTAAGTATACAAAATTAAAGTAGAAAAAAAAGTCCTAAATGTGGTTCTTACTCATTAGACCATTGTGAAATTTCAGACAGTTATCAAAACAACTGCCATAAATAGAACATCCCATTTCTTAGCAAAAACTATAGTTGAGTGACTTTCATTAGTATCTGCCCATTCTCCTTTGAAAGTCCTTATTTTAAACAGTATTATTGATTATTCTTCTCACTCTATAACACACACAGATGGGATTAATGTCAAGACAAGTACTCTCATAGCTAGCAAGATAATGGCAGTAGATTGTACCTGACAACACATCTGACAATATTCTGGCTCTGCATGAGATTAAACAATGTGCCTTTTGTGAAGTGTTCTCTGTTGATTCTGGACTGTGGTTGGGTTTCACAAGAGCCCTGTGTCTCAACATTTCTTATACTCCTTATGACAGAAGTGTTCTGTGTACACATAACAAACAGCCAATGTCTTTGTTGTAGCAAGTTACCTGTAAGATTAATATGGAATCTCTTTCCTCCTTGGTTTCTACTGACTATAATTTAAGTTGTCCATGATGACAAAAGCTGAACATCTAGGAAGAACTTGAGAATCTGCATCTCTTTAGCTCCATCTTCCTTCCTGCTAAGTGATGGGGAAACTGATCTAGAGACAGGAAGTGGCTTGATTATAACCTGTTATTTAAATCACTTAGCCAGCTTTCACTAGACCCCTTTACAAAGTGAAAATCAGCATCTTTTTCCAGCCTCCCTCTGAAGTGCCATGAGAGATAAATTAGCTAATGCCTGCCACTTAAAAGACTGGTGAAAATTGGTAAGAAGAGTGGGACTGATAGTGATCAAGAAATAAGGTTTAGTGAATGTGATTTATGTACCCAAGGTGCATACCACACTAGCAGGTAGAGGCATTTATTGTTTTTAGTTTAAGAGTGAGGAGCCTGTGCTTGATGTGTTCTGTAATGCTGTGATATGAAGCAGGAAGTTTACTCAACAAATTTAACAGGGAGGTGTCAATATAGGGGTGCTATTTAAGATAGTTCTTATTGGATCACAATTTTGTTACTCACAATAAAGTGTAGTTCCAGTATGAATTCATTGTAAATGGCTCTTTTGGAGAGAGGACAAACAGAAGCTGCCTATCCCTTCCTAGTTTTTATTTTGAAGTTCTTCTTTCTTTAATGGGGTTTTGACTAAAGACTAGAAGAAAGATATCTTCAGAGAGCTCACAGATGCTTTCAACCAGCCTCTTGGTTCCTCACTGCTACCATGATCCACTGTCAGAACCTAAGTATCTTATGGTATTCTATCTTAGTCTCTCAGCACCTTTTGTTGTCCTTTCTTGCTTCTACAAGCATGAAACTGTAAACTCTCAGAAATGTAGACAATACCCAAGGAGCCTGGCCATGCCATTCCTGTCTGTGTGGTAGTGTTAAGCTACTGCCACCTTCTGCTTAGCGCATGCACTGCTAATGCAAGCCACTCCTGCACTTGCCCTGCATGCCCTGAATATTTATTCTCATCCTGACCCGCAGTATTGCAATATAAAATATGTCAAGTCAAATGTGATCCCTGCCCAAAATTCTCCACAGGCTCACCTTTCATAAGACAGTATTTGAGGAGACAGCTACTTCCATCCCACTAAAGTGTGCTCAGTGGTTTTGGCATTGAATTATCTAACCAGCAGTTTCAGTAGTCATAGGATATGAATGTTTTAACTACAGACTTAGGAAAGGACAAATAAACAGGGTGGAGAAAAGTATAACTTTACATTGTTCAAGTAGCAGAGGACTCATTTGTGCTTTTTCTCTGATGTGCCAAGGTGTCAGACTTATTTCTGAGTGCATTTTAAAAGTATTTATTCTTATTTTTAGTTTGTTTGTATATGAGGGACAGAAAGACAGAGACAGAGAGAGAGAGAGAGAGAGAGAGAGAGAGAGAGAGAGAGAGAGAGAGAGAGAACAGATTCCCATGGAAGACAAAGGAATCACATGATTCCTTTGTAAAATCACCGGAGCTGAATTTACAAGTGATTGTGAGGCACCTGATATTGGTACTAGGAATTCAATTTGGATCTTCTATAAGAGCAGTGCATGCTCTTAATCACTAGGATACATTTTTAGAGTCTACATATACTCAACAGAGACATTCACAGGACAAAAGACAGTCTAAAACAAGATCTGCATTCATACCCAAGGAAGAATTGAGCCCCTTCCTTGTTCTTAGCTCTGGGAACATCCTGAAGTTTTAGCTTAGGCCTCACTGGGAAGTTAAAGCAATCAAACCCCAAGGCATGAATCCTATAGTAAGTAGTCTTTGATCCCTTAGAAGGATTCCAGCAATCTACAGCTTGACAGGGCAGACATAGGGTCATATCCAAAAAGATAGATTTTGAAACCCGGTAAGAATCTGAGTCCTATTTCTTCTGAGTTCTCTTGGTCCCATGATGCTTGGGGCTTATTCAGTGAGCCTGACACAAACCTGAATTTCTATCCAGTTACTTCCCAGAGAAAGCTTTCTGGAAGCTGAGGGGAGAAATTCCTCAGATATGTTATTAAGGGCTCACAGAGGTGAACAGTTTTGAGTCACCTACTATTCTCTGTCTTGCTCTTCATAAGATGTGTTGCAGCCTTTCCTGTGGGTGAGACAGAGCCAATGAACAGCAGTGCCATCATTGCATAACAGTCCTGGCCTCCATATTCACTAACAGCCTCCACTTCCCAGGAGGTAGAGATGTGACCAAAGGTTTCTCTGTCCTGAATGTCCTCTGAGACTTTCAAAACTCCATCGTTTTGTTTCTAAAGGAGGTTCTCCTTTACAAACCAAGCTAAACAGTGTGAGGAATGACTTTGATAGATATAAGAATGAATTTCAGCTTCAGAGTATCTGTCCCACATACAATGGTACAAGCACTACAATGTAGACAGATTGGTAATTTCTAGGAATGGGCTTGACAGTGTCTTAATTGAAAGGGTTCCCCTCCGGAGGCTATGCCACTTTCCTGAGGCCTCATTATGGCTGCTGTAAGCTACCAAAAACCATGGCATAAAATCTATTAATCCTCAGCCATGGACATGCCTTCTTTCACTAGCACAGTCTCACTAATATCCACTAATGCCCAGCACAGTGTTCTAACTACAAAGTCCTCTTCTACCTAAGCAAGATGCGGCTAAGGATTTGGAGCTGCCTTGTCTGAGCCTTGGAAGGAAAAGTGTACTCAGCCTGCAGCATGTGCGACTTCCCCTCCACAGTTTTTGCAGTTAATCCCTGCCAGTCTGATTCAGGCCTTGGAAGCTTTACAGAAGACAGAAAGGGAGAGCTCAAGGCCTATTGAGTTGGAGCGTGGCATCTGCTGCACACTGAGGGGAGAGGTCAAAGGTCATCGCTCGATTTTGATAAAGCGAGCCAGATTAATTGTCTCTGGTAATCCTGTTTGTCATGGTAGATATGCAAGGGCGTCTTTGTGGCACAGGCTGACATATGGGCCGGCCTGCTGCTTGCCTATTCAGGGGCCCAGCACATGTTCTCCCCAGTTGGACCAGTTCCCAGAGCCTTGTTTGCCAAAGGAGTGGGTCCTCCTGCTCCTATTCAGCCATCCCCCATCTCCACCAACAGGCTTTCTTCTAATCTTAAAACCTGCCTAGGCTATTGAGAGAAGCCGAATTATGTGTGTGTTGGGGAGGGGGGAGGGGTTGGGGGGTCAGGGAGGAGGAACAGCTAGAGAGAGAAAGGAAGAGAAGGGGGCTGCTAAGGAAAGAAAGGGGGTTGAAGGGGGAAAGCCAGACAGCCATGAGAGGCAGGAGTGAAAGACTCTTACAGATGGGGTTGTGGGATAGGGGCAGAGAAATATAATTACAAAAAATAGCAGCCATGTCCTTCAGGCAGAAGCCTTCAAGGCTGATTATAGCTGCTCTCCAAATCTGAATCTATCACCAAATTATACCCTGCCTCTTTTGTAAAATAAATGTTAATAAGAGGTAATTTCGGCCCTCCTGATTGTTAAGCTCAATGGAGATAGATTTTTTTTTCCTCTGTGTGTGTGTTTATTGTAATATCTGGAGGGCTTTTTCTTCCTCCTCCTCCTCCTCCTCCTCCTCCTCCTCCTCCTCCTCCTCCTCCTCCTCCTCCTCCTCTTCTTCTTCTTCTCCTTCTCCTTCTCCTTCTCCTTCTCCTTCTCCTTCTCCTTCTCCTTCTCCTTCTCCTTCTCCTTCTCCTTCTCCTTCTTCTTCTTTTTTTTTGTTCCAATCAGAATTTATATTGAAACACACACACACACACACACACACACACACACATTCAGTGGTCCAACACAAGAGCCAGAAAAACAAAGAGCAAATAGCTTGAGGATTATAATAATAAAGGAACAAATAGATGGGCAATTGGCCACTAATGGTCTTCTGTAGAATATTCTAGAAGTGTGGTCCCTAGGATTTAGAAGAGAAGAGTGGAGAGATGGAGAAAAGAAATGTAGCCCTTTCTTAGTGGAAGAGGAGGGGTCCTTGTTCTAAATAGCTTTGCCTTTCTTTAGTTTAAAAGCAAGACCCCCTTTCATTTGCATAATCATTATTTTGAGTTGCTGCCAATTCTTTTGGGGGCTTTTACATTTAAAAGCACAAAAACTAGAGACAATCCTGTGACAGATCTTTTGAAAATGTTCTGATGATGTGTATTTATGAACAGATCCAGAAATGGAGCAATTAGAAACAATGAATAATAATCTTTGGAGCAGACAAAGCAGAGAGAGATTCAGATATGAATGTCTGATCAGAAAAGCCCTGAGGCAGACATCCTGGGTCTTTATAGTGTATGCTGCATGAACACAGAACAGAGACAGGGGTCCAGATCAGACAGTAGCTGGACTGCCTAGGCCAGTGGTGTCAGATCATGGAGGCAGCTTGAGGATGTTTCTGAATAAGCACTCTGGCTGCTATTGTGATACTCTTCTGACAAGAGACAGCACAATTGTCATTGATGTTTCAAGGGAATTCACATTCAAAATTTAAGACACTGAACTAAGATATCCCTAAACTATTACCTTATTCTAGGTAATAAGAAAATATTTTGTTTATTCTACCCAGCTCACTGGCAACAATACACATCTTGTTTTCTCCATTGAAAACAATAATATCATTATCCGTGCATTTATTCATTGCAGAAAACAAACTAAAATGGAAATCTATGAAGATCTGTAAATTAGTTACATTGTATCGTGACGTGGTGTTTTAAGAATGAGGTGAGGTCATTTGAATGGGAGCTTGGGTAGAGGACAAATATAGGTTATATTCAAATCAGGACGTTGTGAAACAAGAGACATCATGCTGTGCACAGAGTGCTGAAACTTGCATAACAGAGATTCAGAAACAACTAGGCAAACTATCTTGCCTTCTGTACAGACTAAACTACTACAAAGTTTATTTTAGGGTCTTCCAGACCTTTAAGAGATGAGCACCAAGAAAGGCCCAGGAAAGAGAACAGAACATGGCCAACCTGTATCTACCACTCCCTCTCTCACTTTAGGATATACTGAGTCTAATCCCTTATGTCAATATGATCAGACTCTGTGGTTGCCAAGCAGTCTTGGCTCACCAGGAGAACAAAGACAATACTTGCCTGCCTCTGCTCCTGCTTTACGGAATTATTAGAACACTATCTTCCTTTAATTTAATTATTTTCTGTTGTATATATGTGTGTGTGCATGTTTAATTTTTATTGATTACATTTTTTGTCTTATGCTTCAATTTCTTTTCCTATTTCAAAAAGTCAAGTCACCTTCAGAAGATCTTACACACATACTGAGAGAAAATAGAAAGCAGCCTTTCATCCTGTCCATGATCTGTTGAGATCATGTCCTCATTTGTATCTTTGTTGCTGTACTTACACACTGACCAATTCCAACCTGGCAGGAAGAAAAGGTTTATTTGGTTTATAAAGTTTATCATTGATTTTCAAGGAAAACCAGGGGAGGAGGAACTCAATGTCAGAACGGAGGAGGAAATAAAAGCAAAACCACAGGCAATGCTGTTTATTGACTTGCTTTCTTTACCTGCTCAAATACATTTTCTTGTATATCCCAGGCCCGGTTGTTTAAAGATGGCACTAAACTCCATAGTTCATTCTCTCCTGCATTAACTAACAATTATAAAAATGTCTCATAGACAATTCCCAGGCCAGACTGATGGAGGAAATGCCTCAATAAAAGTTCCCTCTTATAAGGTGACTCTAGTTTGTGACAACTTGACCAAACCTAACCAGCACATTGACCCCCTTATCAGGTTCACACAACATCACATCACTATTCAGTTACAACATTTTCTTTCCTGTTTATACCCATGTTCTCATATTAATGTCATACTATAGAACCTAATGTAACGTTAAAGTCCCACAATCTGTAAAAATCTCATGTCTCTGTAAAATCCAGTCTCTCAACTGTGTGCTCTAGTAAAATAAAAATAAAGGTAAATGTTTCTTATACTAAGAGGAAAGAATCAAGTTACTGTTACAATTGAATTGAAGAAAACCAACATCCAGAAGTATGAATAAAACAATGTAGTTTCATGTCAGGCATTTGAAAAATCACTCATAGTCTTCAGGGATCTAAAGACTTGAACATTTCCAAGTCTTTGGCTATGCTACAAGCAGAACAGAGCTTTCCTGGTAGGCTGCGACCAACTCTACTACACTCTCACTTCTGTCATGCCTGGTCATCCCATGGTCCTGACATCTTCAGCATACTGGGATCTCTGCAGATACTGAGGATTCATCTTCACCAGTAACTCTCCTGGTTTTTACAGTACCAAGCCATGACTCCTTTAATTCTACAGCTTACATGCCACCAAACCAGCATGCCGTTTCCAAGTTCGGCTACCTGTTAGAGATGCAGTCATGAACCCCATGGAGCACTTTTCTCTGAAACTTCACAAGCTCAGTTTCCATCGCCTGTATTTCTCTCACCATTATCTTTAAGTTTTTCATAACAACTCATTAAACACTGAGCACTCAATGGCTCTTCCTACTCAAAGTTCCAAATTCTCCAACACATTTCACACAAAACAGTCTAAAGAGAGAGAGAGAGAGGAAAAAAAAAAAAAAAAAAGGCTGGGCGCATGCCTTTAATCCCAGCATTTGGGAGGCAGAGGCAGGCGAATTTCTGAGTTCGAGGTCAGCCTGGTCTACAGAGTGAGTTCCAGGACAGCCAGGGCTATACAGAGAAACCCTGTCTCAAAAAACCAAAAAAAAAAAAAAAAAAAAAAAAAAAAAAAAAAAAAAAAAAAGGTCCCATCCATCATAGCAGCTTCTTATCCTCATCCTAATTTGCTTTCTATGGGTGTGATAAAACACTGACCAAAAGCAACTTGGAAAAGAGAGGATTAATTTGGCTTCTGGTTATTGTCTATCATCGAAGAAATCAATCTTGTTCAAGGCAAGAACCTGAAGGCAAGAACTGAAGCAGAATCATGGAATAATGCTGCTGGTTGACTTGCTTCCTGTGCTACTGAATGGCACTGCCCACGGATGTGTGGATCCTCCTACATAAATTAGCAATTAAGAAAATGCCCACAGACAGGTCCACAAGGCCTCCCTGATGGAGGTTATTCTCCAGCTGAGGTTCTGTAACCAGCATGAGTTAGAAACAACTTCTCACACTATATTAGTTCTGCTATAGAAATAGCCTGGCTTACAATGCTATTACCAAAATTTACAATGTCAAAAGTTAGGTGATGAGTGATGCTCTCCCAGATAGCATGCAAAGAATGAAGTGTTTTATGCAAAAGGCTGATTCCTCAGAGTTAAAAGGAATTCCTTTTAGGAATGCATGTAATGCTAAAGCTGAGAGTGAAAACTTTGCTCCTCAATTTTAGTTCTCTCCAATGATGTAGGACTGTGATAGGATGACTGGTTTTGGTCAAAGCACTGGCTGGAAAGCCTGGAGACCCAACAGGTGTCCATTGCCTGTAAGGGATGGGCATTTATCTTACCACACTCCCAGAATCCAGGATCCTAACACATATTGTGGAACTCCATTGACCTGCACTGTTCAGTCACATTCAGGGCAATGCAGTCCCGCCCAAAGAACACATGACTCTTACTAGATGGTGCAACTACAGGCCTCAGGCCCTAGAGAGATTTACATACTAATGAGATGCTTGAAGGCCAGAGGGCAGAGCCAATTAAGCATTCTTCCCCAGCCCCTCCCCCTCTCTCCCTCCCTATTTAACTCAGGTCTGCCCTGGGTTTCACAGGGATGCACATCCAGACTCAACCATCTTCCTCCATGCCAATAAAGCCTGTTAAACTCATGGACTTTCTCATGTCATTGGGACTGCATCTTGATAATCACAACAGCCCAACAAAATGCACAAAGCCATGCCTGAGCCCACATGTGAGCTAATCATTCCTTACCGATTCAACCAAGCTAGCCAACCCTGCCAAGTGAGTGATGCTCACCCCATCGGGCACTGCCAGAACTCTCCATTTCACCCCTCTCAGCTGTAGTTGTAGCCTGGTCCAGCCGGCACTTCCAGTCTCAACTCTTCAACGGCACCTGGGAGCCCAGGAGTCTGAGACTAGTCAATCTCCGAAAGCCTTCTTGCCTGGGGGTCCCTATCCAAGAGCTCTGTAACCCATGGAACTTAAGACTGAGTGAGAACTTCCCCCACCTTTTTGTTTGTAGCTCCTGCCTGTGCAGTGCAAGACTAACACAATTAAAGATCCCCCCTGCTTCTGCTTTTGCCATGCTGAGCCACAGTTCCAGCCTACTGAGCCATGACAGACATGTGGACCCAGAATGCAACAGAGACTCATGTCCACTAGTTCCCATGCGTGGGCCTGCATCGTTCCCTACAGGTGGTAGAGGATGTGTGCAAAGCCAGCTCCAAGAGCACTGACACCCGCAGAAAAAGCCTCTCCATGGGACAGATCTCAATGGTAGACCATGATGTACTTGTTTCAGAGTAGCTTAAAGGGCTACCCACCCTTTACAGACAACCCCCTGACGGGGTGCTGCTTCCCTATTGTGATTATCCTATAGGTGCTCCCACAAGTCCAGCAGAGACAACGCCACCTCCTGGAAACTGCCTGGGATGCCAAGCTACCTCCCTCCAGACACATCTGACTGAAGGACTCTAGAGACAGGCTGAGACCCAGAAGACAGATCCAGACCTTCCAGCTACAGATGAACTCTTTTGCCAAAGTCAAATAGCTAAAAGTTACATGTAAATAAAGAAAACATAATGTCTATCTAGATTAATCAGATGTTATTACCCTCAAACTGTACCACCTGTGTTTAATTATTTCAATGATCCCTTGCCTTCCTAACCCCTACCCCCCAGCTCCCCTTACCCTATGGCTTAGATTCTTCCCCTCCATAGCCCCATACTACTCATTGAAGCCTTGCTTCTCTTGGCACCCTGCCTCATTCAGTTTCTAAAGCAACAAATAAGTAACATTGCAAAGGTAACTACCAATCAGCTCTTGCTTCACTATCAAACTGTTCCCAACATAAGAGACACTTATTCTGATGACACCTCTCCTTTATAAAAGGAAAAGGGGGAGTTGTGGGGTGGTGGGCCATGAGAAGCAGTTGGGTGCTTAGTCGAGCATAAGCCTGGAACCCCGGACAATTATTGGATGGCAGGAGTTCTGCTCTGGTCCCTGGTTCTTTTCATTCAGCTTCAGCCCTCCACAGCCCATGACTAATTTCCCCCTGGAGGAACCCTCAGTGTTTCCAGCCAACTACCCACAGGGTGGGCTAAGGATTCTTACACTGGTGCCCAAGCTTCTGCCAGTTTAACATCATTGCAGCTGCTAATGGTGACTCTTGTGTTTGTGTGCGTGTGCGTGTGTGTGTGTGTGTGTGTGTGTGTGTGTGTAAGATATATTGAGAAAAGAATTGATAAAAACGAAAATGAGAAGAAAAATATCTCCTAGATTAAAGGGAATTTTACTGGAATGTCAGTGGATCAGGAGTCTCAGGAAGTCCATCCGCTTAAGTCAGATGGCTTACTTTTTTATTGATATTTTATTTATTTACATTTCAGATGCCATTCCCCTTTTCCATCCCACCCCAATTAATCACATATCCCATTTCTCCTCCTCCTTTTTGCCTTTATACTGTTTAAATTATATGCAAGTATTAAGGTCAGTTCTAGGTTGAGGAACTAGCAATACAATAAATGCAAATAGTCAAGGAACAAGCAAGACAATAAACCCAGATAGTCAAAGAACATGCATGATGAGTCTCGTGATCACTCCTGTGATCACTATTTCTTTTATTTTTCTTTTTTATTGGATATTATATTTACATTTCAGATTTTATCCCCTTACCCCATTCTGTCCACCACCCAGCAACCTCCTATCCTATCCCCCTCCTCATGCTTCTATGAGAATGTGCCTCCACCTACCCCCGACTCCTACCTCCCCACCCTCGAATCCCCTCCCACTCGGTGTTCAGCCTTCATGGAACCAAAGATCTCCTCTCCCACCTATGCCCAAAAAGACCATCCTCCCCTAGATATACAGATGGAGTCATGGGTCCCTCCCTATGTGCTCCCAGGCTGGTGGTTTAGACCCTGGGGAGCTCTGGTTGGTTGGTATTGTTGCTCTCCTCATGGGGCCACAAACCCTTTCAGCTTCTTCAGTCTTCTCTCTAACTCCTCCATTGGGAACCCCTTGATCAGATCAGTGGTTAGCTGTGAGAATCTGCCTCTGAGTATGTCAGACTCTGGCAGACCTCTAAGGAGTGATCACTATTTCTAAGGGCTTATCAGGATGACCAAAACATCTGAGCCTACTTCCCAGTCCTAGCCCAAAGTCATTTTCATGCCTGAAGTCTTCTTCTTTGTTCTAGTTTAAGATTTAGATTCCTGCCTGAAATTTCTTCTTTGTTCTAGTCTTGATGCCTACATTTTAAGGACAACAGAAACAGTGGAAGTCTTTCCATGGTAGGATTGAAGGATTCACTTGCTTTCTACTACTCACAGGACTATCTGAATTATGTTATGACAAATTTTATTTGACTCATGTACACACATCTCCCTGGAATTCCAAGAACAAGCTACTAAATTAGTGCTGGCCAATTATAATTCACAATGATTCCATCAATAATTTGTTCTCCTGATTTCCAAGCAATTTTCAAATATGTCCATAGAAATCCAAAGTTTTAGAGTTGATTATGAGAAAAAACATACAGTTTGTCTTTCTATATTTCTATGAAACCTCAGTCAAGATAATGTTTCTATCACCATTAATATGTTTGGCCATTTTCTAATTTCATTTTCTTCACAGCTGGATATTGTTCCATTGTGTAAATGTACTACTTTTTCATATACTCTTCCTTAGTTGATAGACATCTATGCTATTTCCAATTTCTGAATATTATGAATACAAATCAATGAATATGGATAACCATATTTCTATAGCAATATCAAGAATACTAGGCTTAAGACTAGTATAGCTTGATCTTGAGGTAGATAAATTCTCAGCTTCTTAAGGAATTGACACACTAGTTTCCATAGTGGATGTAGTTGTTTATACTTCCGCCAGCAATCAATAAGTATTCCCATTTCCCTAAACCCTTGACAGCATCATCCATCACTTGTTTTATTAATCTTAATGACTCTTACTGTGAGAAAATAAAATATCAAAATAGTTTTAAGTTACATATTCTGATAACAAAGAATGCTGAACATTGCTGTTTTGAAATTGCTCTATAGACCAGTCAGGCCTCAAATTCAGAGATCTGTCTGCTTCTGCCAGCTTCTCTCCCACCTATGCCTAACAATGCTATCCTCCCCTACATACACAGCTGGAGCCATGCGTCCCTCCCTATGTGCTCCCAGGCTGGTGGTTTAGACCCTGGGAGCTCTAGTTGGTTGGTTTTGTTGCTCTCCCCTTGGGGCCACAAACCCTTTCAGCTCCTTCAGTCTTCTCTCTCACTCCTCTATTGGGAACCCCACGATTAGTTCAATGGTTAGCTGTGAGCATCCACCTCTGTATATGCCAGGCTCTGGCAGACCTCTAAGGAAACAGCTATGTCAGGCTTCTGTCAGCATGTACTTCCTGGCATCCACATCAGCATCTACTTTGGTCTTAATAGCTGAATAATATTGCATTGTGTCAATGAACCACAATTTCTGTATCTATTCTTCCTGTTTCCAGCTTCTGGCTATCACAAATAAGGCCACTGTAAACAGTGGAGCCCATTTCCTTATGGTATGGTAGAGCATCATTTGGAGGCATTGTCTCAAGAGTGGTATAGTTGAGTCTTCAGGTAGATCTATTTCCAATTTTTTGAGGGGCCTCCAGATTGATTTCCAAAATGTTTGCCAGTTTGCAATCCCAGTAGCAATGGAGAAGTGTTTCTCATTCTCCACATCCTCTCCAACACACGCTGTCACCTGAGTTTTTGATCTTAGGCATTCTGATTGGTATATGGTAGAATCTTAGAGTCATTTTTATGTGCATTTCCATGATGACTAAGGACTTTGAATATTTCTTTAAGTGCTCATATGTCATTCAAGATTCCTATGTTGTGAGTTCTCTGTTTAGCTCTATATCCCATTTTTTGATTGGGTTGTTTGGATTTTTGGAGATGAGCTTGTTGAGTTCTTTATATATTTTGGATATTAGCCCTGTATCAGATGTGGGGTTAGTAAAAAATATTTCTTCCAATCTGTAGATGGCCAATTCGAACTATTGACTATGTCCTTTACCTTATAGAAGCTTTTCAGTTTCATGAAGTTCCATTTGTGAACTGTTGATCTTAGAGCCTGAGACATTTGAGTTCTGTTTAGAAAATTGCTCCCCACCACCATGCCAATGAATTTGAGGCTCTTTCCACTTTCTCTTCAATTAGATTCATTGTTTCTGGTTTTATATTGAGGATTTATATCAGGCTCCTCCCCTCAAGGGTCCTGGATATACTCAGGAAAGGAAGAAGATAGATTGTAATAGTCTGAGGTGGTGGATGACTATAAGGGAGCATTTTCTTCCAGACACAACAGGGTTGAGATCCATAACTCACATAGACTGTGACAGCATGGATAAGCCATTCACAAATTCAAGCCAGAAAAAATCCCATCCAGGAGAAGTGGGCACAATGCCCCACTCCTAGACAAGAAGATATTTGCAATTGATGGCTGCTAGTAGAGAACAAATAGGTTTTCTCCACTGTAAATGACAATAGGTGTATATCAGCTACATTCTGGGGCCAACATGAACAGTTGGCCAACACAAAATCTACTCTGTTTCATCAAGTTCCTTTTTTGCTGTTGTTGTGGTTTATTATTCTGTCTTTTTGGTTTCTGTTCTGTCTTCTTCTTGTTTTTAGTTTTTTGTTGTTGTTTTATTTTGTCTTGAGAGAGAAATAGCATGAAGTTAGGTGGGCATAAGAAGGTAGGTAAATCTGGAAGAACTTAGGTGACAGGAAAACATAATCAAAACTTATTGTACGAAAACTTTAAAAGTAATAAAAATTTGAAAATGCCAGTCTAAAGTTGCTCACTATTTTTGGAGAAATAAAATGGTCCTGATGAAGCTGGCACTTGAGATAATGAAATGGTAACACAAGTAAACATGTTCACTTGCAGGGCCTTTTAAGGGTTCCCATGCTGTAATCCATTTCAGTTCTCCGACAACTTTCTAATTTAAAATGCTGAGTTGATCAGACAGTCTCAGACGCAATCTCTCTTTACTCTCTCACTTGTCATATTGATCTGGCTGTTACCAATAGCTTCACACCTAACATCAGACCAATGTAACATAGAGCCGTATGTTTGTTCCTATATCAGGGTAAGCTCATGTGTTTCCCAGGCTTGTGAGTGATGGTCATTTTCAATTCCATTTTTCAATTTGGTTAATATCCATATGGCCAGATTCCTTTCTCCAACACACACACACACACACACACACGCACACGCACACGCACACGCACACGCACACGCACACGCACACGCACACGCACACGCACACACACACACACACACACACATATATATATATATATATATATATATATATATACACACACATATATAAAAACACACATGCACACACATATAATGGAGCTATTCAACATCCATGCTGAAAATGATTGAACCACAAAATAAAAAAATACCACTTGCAGAGCAGCCATCTATTGTAGGGAAAAGCTGAAGGCCCAAGTGCGGGAGTGGGTTTCTGTTGTGTTGGGCGGTGTTGTTCCCACTGTCCCAGTTCAGTTGGCTGGAACTGCAGCTCAACATGGCAGAAAACGTGCATGGATCTAGACGACTGCGCATGGCTCTCGAGTGGGAATCCCCGGGGTCCAGAGGTGGCCAGGGACTGATTGACCTCAATGCTTGGGGTCCTAAATGCTGCTGGGACACCAGGCAGAATGGAGGCAAGAAGCGCGGCTACTTGTTTGAGGATGCAGTCCTCCTCCACAGAAATGCAGAGAAGCTTTCCAGGATGACAGGCCCCAATGACACGAGAAAGTCTAGGGTTCCACAAGCTTTATTGACATGCATGGCGGATGGTAGATGGTCTGGATGTGCACCCCCCCTGAAACTCAGGGCAAACCTGAGTTAAATAGGAAGAAAGAAGGGTGGAGGGTCTGGGAAAAGGAATATGTAATTGGCTGCACCCTCTGGCCTTTAGGTATCTCATTAATATGGAAATCTCTCTAAGGCTGAGTTCTATAGTTACACCCTCTATCTGTGGATGGTGATGCAAACCTCTCTGAAAGGGGCTGCATTGTCCTATGTGACTGAAAAGCTTGGGTCAATGGAGATCTAGACCACATGTCAGAACCCCGGGTTCTGGGGGCATGGCTGAACACCTGTTGTTGCCCCACTGGAGTCAGAGTTCCAGGCCAGTGCCCAACCAAGAACCAAACTATCCTTATGCGGCCCCACAATCCATCCTGAGACATCCATGGGTTTCAGAGGAAACAAGAAAGAATGTTTTATTTTCATAAGCCATTAAAACTTTGACATTTACCTCTCATAGTAAGCTTACCTTAAGATATATAAGTTATTACTATTATTTCTTATATTTAATAGATGAGCAAATGAATCTCAAAGATGATATAAATTATAAGAACCACAATAAAGATCTTAGTAATCTGACAGGACTTCCTTTTAAAATTTCATATCAGTTACACTTCTGGATAAAAACAACTGTACTAATACTGAGTAAAAAGTACTCACCACTAAACTTTGCTTTTCTTTTAAATAAAAACCAAATCACTTGAGGCAAGTGAGACATGAAGCAGTAATTACAAGCTGCAAAAAGGACACTCCAATTTCCGTTTGCTTCCTTGGCTTCTCTGGAGCGTGTCCTTAGTGCTTTGTGTCAGCTTTGTCCTAATAGTCAATCTTAATGCACATGAAAGTTAGCATCCCCAAGACATTCACAGAGCCGCTCATTAGGCTCTGTACACTGTGAGTCGTGACAGAAAGAGCTAATGAACCAACCACTTAGCAACCACTAAAGGAAGAATACAGCAAAACTTCCCCAAGGTTCCATTGTTTCTTCTCCTTTTTCATTTTTTTCCATTATTTACTTCTTTGTGGCAGCAGTATGTGTGAGTGTGTGTGAGAGACTGTGTGTGAGCATGTATATATGCCGGGTCATAGATGTGGATGTCTGAGAACAACTTACCAGAGTTGGCTCTCCTTCCATCATGCAGGTCATGAGGTTTGGTCAAAGTACCTTTACTCACTGATTCACCTTAAAATTGTTGGGTTAGATTGTTTTGTATATTTATGTGATAAAATTAACAGATGATATGATAGACCTAGAATAGAGTGCCAGAGAACACTTGAGTAAAATTACAATATTAGATGTACATTTTAAGCTTCTTGGTCCTTTATGGAGAAGATTATTGCAAGACAGACTTTCCACAGCCAAAAATATAGTTTCCTCATACATCTTAATCATCAAGTCCACTTCTTAGGTCCCTATTATTTGCAGTGTGTCTTATTTTTTTTTTTCACAGACCTGTTTCTGCTCCTATATTCCACAAGGCTCTCAGTGACTGGGGAATTATGCATTTACTGATCCTTTAGATTGTCTAGTGTGGTATTTGCTCAAAATAAGCTGTTCAATAAACAGTTGCCAAGTCAAAAAATAACTTAGTGTTCTCTTGCATGACCTTGGAGCTAGTTCATTGTTCTGGTCCTTCAGCATATTAGAGCACAAAAGAATTATAGTATTCTAACAGTTGACTTTGTTAAGATGAATATTGTTGTAAGAGTGAGGGCTTGAGATATCATTACCTGGATAAGGATTTAAAATAATTTGTAAGTCATCATTAAAATCTCCAACAACTCATACGTATTGCTTTAAAATGGGGATGAATGAATGTTTGCTGAGTAGATGTGGAAGAAAAAACTTATTATCTTGGTAGAACAGTTGTTCTGTTATTACCTGGAAAGTTGCTTTGATGCCTCTAAATTGATCATTCAGAAAACAATCCTCCAACGATGGTTTTTAAAGAAGAACTGAAAGAGGTGACTCACAATAGTATGCCATGAAGTGTGTAACTGTGAGAAGCACCAGGAAAACATAAATAATTCATACTTCCTGATTTCCAGGTCACACAGTGTCCCTCTTCTTTCTCCCTCTCTACCTCTCTTCTTCTGTGACACACATCTTTCACAATGGTGATGAAGAGATGAGGACCAGTACTGAGCTTTCTCAAAGCACTCCAATGAAGAACTTGTACCTGGGCATGGAACAGATACACACCTATTGCACCAGAAAGACTCAGGAGTCAGTATATCTTGTGATGCATGATTAGCGCTTCTCATTCAAATATCTACATGAATGATAAGAACCCACATCTCTAGTGTGTATCTGGTTTTAGGCTATCTTCTCCACAAATTAAGTTTGGTGACAGCCAGGGCAATAGAAGATTTTTTTTTCAAATGAAGTAAAAACAAAAACCACAATCTCAAGTACATGGTTGGTTATTCTTTGTAATATCTTAAGTGTAATATCGTTTTCCATATGATTATTATTTAAAATGAGTAAATAATTGAGCCTCACTGTGTCTGATGCTATAATATTTTGTAAATAAAGTGCACCCAGAGGCTAGGCCAGTTCCTGCCTTTTGCTTGTTAACCCTTAAATTCTACTAACACTTACACAGTTGCTCTGCACTAATCCATAGACTTCATAATTGAACTGAGACTTTAAACATGGATAAATTTTATAGTTTGCTTTTAATGTGCTATTCAAAAAAGTTTAGTTCTCAGGAGAATATTATCACTACAACCTTAAGAAAACCTTAAAAAACCAAAAGTGTGTATTCATGTATATGTGTGTCTACATGTGTACATAAGTGTAAGAGCTTGAGGAAGCCAGAAGGTGTTGAATCTCCCAAAGCTGGCTCATGTGATGTGTATTCTAGGAACTAAAGTATGTTTTTCATCTCTGCACCATCTCTCCTATCCCTATCATGTAGAATTGTGGGGAAAGAAACATGCCTCATAAGTTACCTTGTCTGCAAACAAAAGGAGAAACAGAGAAAGGCCCCTCAAAAGAGTTAGAAGCAGGATAGGAATGGAAGAAGGAAGGAAGCAAGAAAGAAAGGGAGGAAAAAGAAAAGATCTTAGATAGATAGCATTTATAGGATGCTCAAGTGCATGAATCACTAAAAATGTTCACGATGCAAGTGGGAAGCATCGGCTTCTTGGGAATTACTTGCTGGTATCTGTCCTCACCTGGGTGAATTCAGAAGCATTATTTTTAGGCCAACATGTTGACTTTTACTTGTGATTTAGCTTGCTAACAATCAATTTTTAAACACTAGCACATGTCATAGCAACTCATGATTTTTCCATTTATAGATGATTCATATGAAGGTCACTGTTATTAAATTCTCTAATAAAACATGATATGAACCATCATGTTTTCATCAACACATGTTCCAACTCCAGTCTTTACCTGCACTGTTGAGTCCCAGCATCAATAATGCATCTTCATCCCATGAAAGCCATCTAACCACATGCATTCTCTTTGCTGTACTGTAGGCTCTGCATTGTTTCTGATATGATATTCTCCCATATTCTTTTGTTTCATGAAATTTCAACTGCATATTACTTGCACTGCAT
Source organism: Arvicanthis niloticus (assembly GCF_011762505.2). Lineage (NCBI taxonomy): Eukaryota > Metazoa > Chordata > Mammalia > Rodentia > Muridae > Arvicanthis > Arvicanthis niloticus. The sequence goes on from NC_047665.1 coordinate 35,927,129, forward strand.
TTATGGAAAACATAATCAAGTTACTCCATTTTAGTGTAGACTGTCTGATTCTATAAAACCACTGTGTCTGTGAGTCCTTTATCTAACTGTCTATGACTCTAGAGCACTACTAAAACTTGTCAGTTATTCTGCATTTACACAGATGATCATGAATTTAACTAATACTCCAAATTCAGTATACATTGCCATTTCCTCTAATAAGGCAACCATGGTAATTTTTTGAGTAATAGGTCAATGATAGTTTTGAGTGAAAATAGTTCATTTAGATAAATTAAAACCAAATGATAATAACCAACAATTGAGAGTTTAAACATACTCATCAAGATATTAATTTGCTACTAGAATAAAACTGTATACCTTTATTTATTTCTGACAAAAGAATTTAGGAGTTTATTTTATTTTTGTATTCTTTGAAACAGAGCCTCATCTATCTCAGGCTGTCTACATGGATAAAGATGACCTTGAACTTCTGATCCTCTTGCCAGCACATTCAGTTTAAGCAGTGCTGAGGATTAAACTCAGGGCTTCATTAATATTAGGCAAGCATTCTACCAACTAAACAATATCAATATCTCTATGAATAATTTTGAAGCCATAAAAATGCCATTTGCTGACCAGTTATAAGTAACTTTGCTTTCAAGACATATCTATCGTTTCTGAAACAATACACGCAAAGAATCAAGCATCAACTATTTGCACTTGATTGTGACAGGTAGTGCCTAATAACATTCAATCCAACAGTGATCCTGAAATGTGAAACAATAAAATAGGACTCGCGGTCTCTATGTACCTAAATCCTGTTTAAAGTCAAGTATCCTGGAATTATTTAAATAGGCCAATAAAATCTCCACAAGTAGATAGAGTAAGCTCCTGGATGCTATAAAATGCAAATCCTCTCTTAAGAAAACAAGCAAGTTGAAGTGCTTTTGTAGCTGTGGATCATGCTGTCAGGATTTTAATGTTCTAATAACCCAATTCTAATGAGTTCTTATGATTTATTCAGTAAGGACTAAATGCTTTTTTAATCATGACTTTGATAGCTAATACAGCAAAGTATGTGTCCCAGTAATTATGCAACTCTACAGAGAGATGCCACTTAGCTCTCATCACTAGATAACCAAAAATAATTTTTAAATACAATTATTTCTTTTAAAAATGTATCATTATAAAAATTATTTTGTTTTTGAACTGAGCAATCTTTTAATTTTTTTTTCCAGAATTGTCTGTAATGCACTTTCTCTTCTGGCAGATGGAAATCATTTCAGTTGTAAAAATGATCATCCTGATGAAGTCATGGTTACAGATTTCATTTCTGTGCATGGAATAAGGCTAATGGATAGAGATGGAGAATGTAACAGTAAATCCTTCACTATCAGTCTCAAGCGTCCATATTTTCTGGATATATATATGTATGTATAATCTTATTTCCTCTCAATGATAGTGTGGTTTTATGAGTGCCTAAAGCATTTGCATACCAGTCTTCTTTTTAATGCTCATTTTAACCATATCTACTCTAATAAATAAAGATTATAATTACTCTGTCTCTTCAGATGGGCATGAGATAGTTGCAGAGAAATATAATTAGTGTGAGATGGACTATTGGGCTATGAGCCAACGAGCTACAGTAGTTACATTTTAGAGCATGAATCCCTCAAGTAAAGGTGACAGTACTTGTAAAATTTTTGGAGGTGAGTTGATGTAAGTGTTAAATTTATTGAGTTCTTTTGTTAGAATCATAACCAAACATGGGACTGGATCACCTTTATTCATCTTCTCTTCCAAGGATTGTAATAGGTATTTGAAATGTTGATATATGAGCTTTTAAAAGATGTTTGGCAACTGACTATGAAACTGCACATGTGATTCTTGATGTCTAATCTAGAAGGCAATGGAAGGAAAGGATACATATGTTAAAGCATTCTGTCTGGATTCTGTTCCACTTAACTCTATAATGTCTGCATTGTCCTCTTGGGAACTTTTAATATAGCTTATATAGTTTGTATTTTTGATGACACACATACTCACATTTGTGTGTGTGTGTGTGTGTGTGTGTGTGTGTGTGTATGACATGTATATGAACTCTGTTACCTAATGAGATAGTATGTCCAATACCTGAGATCCATGTGCAAACAGGCAGACGGTTTATATTCAGAGCATCGTTTTTCTGCAAAGCTGTTCCTAATATGTGTTCCATCTGGTGTACCAAGCTTTGCTCAGTGCCTCACTGAAATGACTTTTCACACTGTGTTATTTCACTTTGTTGGACATTGCTCATATTTTTTTTAACACTCTTTTTATGATAGGGCTGGAAAGATGACTTTGCAGGGTTTAGAAGAGTCAGGTTCAGTTCCCAGCATCCACATGCCATGACAAAACAATTTGTAACTCTACATCAAGGGGGATTCATCTCCTTTTCTAACCTCTAAGAACGAGTGCATGTATGTAGTACACATATAGTCAGTCAGGAGCATGTTCATGCGAGTGCGTGCAGCATGCATGTGCATGAGCTAGCACACGCACACACAAATAATTATTTTACATTTTTATTAAAAATAGAACTTTTTTCATATACTACATATTCTAGTTACAGTTTCCTCTCCCTCTATTCTTCACAGTGCCTCTCCATCCAATCCTGAGCCACTCCCATTATGTTTTTCATTAGAAAACAGATTTCTAAGAGATGATAATAAAACAAAATAAGATAAAACAAATCCTAACACACCAAACACACCTAACACACAAAACAAACAAAAGGAAAAGAACTCAAGGAAAAGCATGAGAAACAGATGTTGACACAGAGAAGAAACGTGAGATATTTAGAGTACAGTGCTTCGTCCAGCTTGTTCCTAGGCAGCCGCCATTTTCCCGCTGCTCTGTCTCTAGACCACTGCTCCGGCTATCTAGAAACACTGGCCCTTGAAACCCACAAGATGCCACTGTGGGAGCTGTCTCCTGCCAATTTACGGCACTGCCCTCACAAAGTTTGGCTGAGACCCTGATAATACCAGCCATCTCACGGTACCTGGTAGAAAGAAGACACTTAAAAGCTTAATGATTATCTAAAGGATTTATGTATTTAGAAATGTTCAATTAACAAGATGCCCACACAATTAGAGTTGTTACCCAATATCTAACCTTTTGATAGAAGTTACTACCCAGGACAGCTTTCTACCAGTCCCTGGTTCTCATAGCTGCTCGCCTAGTCCTTTCCTACTCTCCTCTCGACTCCTCACTCTGCCTCCTTTTCATACCGCCCTATCATCGAGCTTTATTGCAAATGTAGCAGTAGCAGGAAATTATTCTGCTACATAGAGACCCACTTGTTTCCACACTGAGGAATCCAGTAAAATAACTAAACTGGAAGCCATAATATATGCTCAAATGACCTATAGGGTAAACGGAGAGAAAGAGTATAAGATAAAAATTTTAAATTAGATTAAAAGAAAAAAACCCATTATGAGACAAGTAACCCCCAAGGAATCAGTTGAATTCATATGTATGACAATTCTGTTGATTTAGAGTGCCTCGTTTCCTTGGTGACCTCCCTACCTCCTGTTCTTGCATTGTTTCTACGTCATCTTCTGCAGGGTACTCTTGCGCTATAAGAAAAAGACTTTGATAGAGTCATGCCATTTAGGAATAAATGTTCCAGGGTCTCTCACTTCCTGTCTGATACCTGGCTGTGGGTCACCCATTATTGCTATGGAGGGAAGCATGGTGGACATAATGCTGGAGAAGTATTTCCACAGCTTTACATCTGTATCCACACGAGCAGGAAGAGAACATGACGCTGGGCCAGGCTTGAGCTTCTAAAACCTCAAAGGTTACTTCACAGTAGTAAACTTTCTCCACCCCATACTCCAACAAGGCCATACCTCCAATAATGCCACTTCCCTATAACTGTATGGTGACCATTTTTATTCAAACTACCACAGTAGGGGAATGTCATTATGAGTCATTTATTGTTATTTTTATTAGAGAACAAAGAGTTTAATTTGAAGTAGTTATTTGACATAGAATTTTACCACTTATTAAACAGGAAAGCCTGCATATTAATGAGATGGCATGCCTGTTTATTTTTACATAAAGAACCAAGTCTTGCCTGGATATTTGATACTGCAGGATATTTCTATAAGGGATCTTAGGGATTGTTCAGTTTTAATTGCTACATCTTTTTTCAGATCAGTAAATAGTATTTGTTTTCCCCTGGGACCTTGGCTATCTAGTTTCAGGTTCTTGATCACCCAAACAGTGTCAGGTATGAAGTCCATGTAGTGGTGTGGGCCTTAAGATCTTTTTATGCTACTTACCTGATGAAATGGTTGTAATAATATTAAAGTTAGATATTAATAAAATTCTTAAGAAAGAAAACATAAGAAATGAAGTTACAAGGTCAAGTTAGGATTTAGTTTTCTAAATATTTGTCAACATACAACCTGTAACTAAATGAGAGAAAAAATTTTAAATGCCTCACTAAGGTGGCAGAGTTTTAAATATGTACTATGATTCTATAAACTATAGCTACATTTTAAAGTTATACTTAAGTACTGGTGTTTTCTCCTGTGCAAAATGCTTTGTCATTAGGCTCTACGCTACACTCAATATAATTACTATTAATACATTGCACCTTATTTATTGTTTTATTTCATTCCCTCTTCATTAAATTTTTTTTTATTCCTATGACATTACATTTTCTTTTAAAGTAACTTAGTAAAGGTAATTTGGTGAAAAGTTTTGAGTTGGGGCTTATTTTTAAATATCTTTATTTCACCATTTGCTTAAAATGATGCATTACTATTTGTACACACACACACACAAACCTGTATGAAATTTAGTAGTGTGTTTCTTATTAATGAAGTAGCTGCAGAGTTTTGAGTATATATATATATATATATATATATATATATATATATATTCTCTGTTAATTGTTTATGAGCTTTCCAGATTAGACTTTTACATATTTTGAATAATGATAGGATTCTGGAAATCATTTGTTTGCTGTGTAATATATTATCTTTTACATAATATCTCCTTGGTAAAACTGATAGTTTAATCATGGAGACCAAGTCTCATTCTTTTTTCTTTTTTTTTAAATCAGATATTTTCTTCCTTTACCTTTCAAATGTTATTCCCTTTCCTGGTCCCTACCCTGGAAACCCCATATCCCTTCCCCTCTCCTCTACTTTTATGAAGGTGATCCCCTATCTACACACCCACTCCTGCCTCCTTGCCCTCAGATTCCCCTATACTGGGGCATAGAGCCTTCACAGGATCAAGGGCCTCTCCTCCTATTGATGTCCGACAAGGCTATCCTCTGCTACATATGTGGCTGGAGTCATGGGTCCCTCCATGTGTACTCCTTGGTTAGTGGTTTAGTCCCTGGGAGCTCTCAAGGTGGGGGCTCATTGGTTGATATTATTGTTCTTCCTATGGAGTTGCAAACCCTTCAGCTCCTTCAGTCCTTTCTCTATCTCCTCTACTGGGGACCCTATTGGGAACACCATGCTTAGTCCAGTCTCATTTTTAAAACCTTAAAAGTGTGTGTGTGTGTGTGTGTGTGTGTGTGTGTGTGTGTGTGTACGCATTGTCCTCAGACACCAGAAGAATGCACTATTTTCTCTGGAGCTAAAATTTCAGACAATTATGTACAGTGTAACACAGGTGCTGGGAGCCAAACATAGGTCCTTTGCAAGAATACTAGGTGCTGTTGCTGTTGCTGTTAACCACTGGACATTTTTCTAGCCCCATAAGTCTCTCTTTTATATAACATAAATGTTAGATTCTAAATAGTATAAAGATAATATAATCCATCCATGAGCTCTGTAAGTTTTTATTATATGTCAGTTCATTGCACACAAATAACTGGCCAAATTACATACACTGTGATGATTTCTCTTTGGGAGGAAGCCAGTGCCAATCATGTTCTCTTCCATAATGTCTGGATTAATAATCAGGCTACACATACTTTTGTACATTTTTTTTGTTGTACCAGGAAAACTTTTAACTGTTCACCATAAATGAATTAAACATGGTTTTGAAATTAAAATAAACAATCAAATACAAATGATACTGCCAAGTGTATGCTAAGGAGAGTCAATGTGCAATTCTGCCCTTTTAGTTGCAGAACTAGTTTTTTTTTTTAAAGGTATTTCATGGATACTTGCCATTGCCTGGTGTAATATGGACAATTGATGATGAACAATATCACTATGAATTCACTGTTAGAAGTTTAATGCTCATTTTTCCAAGCCAAGACACTCATACAGACTCAACCAAAATAAAACCAGGGAAACATTGACTCAAATGGACAGTTTCAATCTGTTATATTTTTTTCTGTAATATAAAGAGATCCTCAACTCAGGAAAGACTTTAGATATTATGTCTTCACTTCTCAGTCTTCAGGAAGGAAAGTGACAACCATAGTGGCTGCCTGTGGGAATAAAAGGCAGTAAAGCATGCTAACTTGGTGGTTGAAGATTGAAAACTCGTTGGCCATCACAATCCTCTCATCCATTTTTCAGAATTCCCAAAGAAAATAAAAGTCTTAACATTTTAGTACTTGAAAAATATTAACATATGTTATTTTGGTGAATTCTTGGGAAGCATTAATCCCCAACATCTACAGACAGAAAATCTATGGACATCCATGACTACTCTTTTTTCTTGTAAAGTTAAAATTGGGTCTTGATGACACAGTTGTCATTTTGTAAATTGTTTTGATTGGGATATGGTCATGAAAAATGTGTAGATATTTAATAGAAATTCAGTTGTATTTTTTTCTGGACATTTTTCTATGGTTGATTGAATCCATGGAACACAAAGGGAGATCCATCTTCCTTAGTCTCCTATGTTGGTATTGGTATGTATACATCTTCTAAAATGACTAAGGTAGTCTTGATGGTATGTTATCTCAAAGAACCTGGAGTGGATCATTTTTTATGTGTTACTTAAAATATTACTGTAAGTAACTACAATAAAAATGTGATTTTCTTGATTGTTTATTCATCTTAGAATGACATAGCCTACTTGAGGGTGGTAAAGAAACTTGATTTTACCAAAAATCTTTAAAATTAGATAGTTTAGTAGTCATATTTAGATTTTTAGTGAGAATCATTAAAATGAAATCATTATCAGCACTTTGAAGAGTCTTGGGCTTCAACAAAAGAATGTATTAGATTTTATTCCACTAATTTTTAAAAATGTTTTCCTAAAAATGTCAGGTTAGGGTTACGGTTATCTTCTTCCATGCCTACATCTGTAAGTATAACATTTATTACAGGTAGATAATATATAATGTATATTACGTGTGTGTGCTTTATATACATATTAGTATGTGCATAGGTGTATCTGTGTGCACAAGTGCTCACTTCAGTAGAGGCCCAAGGATAATATAGGGATGATTCCTTGGTAGTTTTTTCATCTTATTTCATTGGATTTATTCTGAGGCAGAGTCTCTCTATGAACCTGTAACTAACAAATTCAGCTAGAGTAGTTGACTTCTGGAGCACCAAGGTTCGATTCTTACCAGTTTTGGTCTTACAAAAGCATAACACATGGCCTACTTTGTTGTGAGTTGGTTTGTTTTTAATGTCTCATGGGATCTGACCTTAGGGTTTTATGCTTACTTGAGAAAGTTTTTCTCACTGAGCCAACTCTCCAGCCCCTGGTGGGGTTTTCTTGTTTGTTTTTTGTTTATTTTTGTTTTTAACTTGAAGCTTTTAGTTTTTGATTTTGTAAACAAGCTTATTATTGTTTCTTTAAAATATAGAGACAATTATTTGATAACTTCAGTTTGCTTAAGCCTTTTCTCTTGTTCCTAAAAGAAAATATAGTTTTATAGAGAAGAAAATTGGAAGGAGTCTAGAAAAGTAATTCCTAAATCTCCTTAGGAATGTAATTATTTTTCCACTTCCAAACTACTAAAATAAATGTAAATAAAGTCCATATTTCATATGAATAAAAACTATTTAAAATATGTTTGAAAACATTCTTTTCTAACAGTGTAGATGATGTACTAGACCTCAAGGGATATTTGAGGAAGAAGTCCACTTCTCTTGTAATCAAATCTCATCTCAGTTCTTTATATTATTCAACTGAGTTGATTTGACAAGCTTGGGAGAAGGGAGAGCTCCTGAAGTAATGAGTATGTATAGAATGAGAGAGGAAAAACACCAACCAACCAATCAAAGCTTCATTCTATTGAGTATATCCTCCTAGAAAGATATACTGCCGAGGAATTTATAACTATTATCTTGTTTAGTCTCTGACAAAGTCAACAGCAGCTACACAAGCAAGATGATACATGTCCTCTCTTTTCACTGAACAAGTTCAAGTTCACAGATGTCAAGTGACTCTTTCAAGGTAAAACTACATGCAGGTGATAGCATCTGAACCCAAGGTGCAGATATAAATATCTACAAGCTGAAAAACTATGGGGATCGTGTGTTGCCACCCATCTTATTTACAAACAAGCTGCAGGTCTTAATCAGGAAGATGAGCAGTGACTGTGCAGTGATCATGGCTCATCTGTCTTCTACTGAGGCAACAACTTGTTTTCAGAGCTGTGCTGTATGGTATTGAAGCCCAAGGCTCCATCTTATCCCAACCCAATATACATTCTCTTCTTGGGGTCAACCATCCTTCCAGATGCGAACAAGAGTACAGTCTAACTCAAGTACCATAAGGAAGATGGATTTTTCCCATTAATTTTCCTAATGCTGTGTACCCACATTGAGAATGTTTACTGCTCTACAGAGCACTGTTTGATTTGGCAGAGATTCTAAACTTCATTGGATCTGTCCTTTTGCAAGTCCACATTGAATTCCTTAACGGATTTATTTTTATATAGTTTAATTATGATTCAAGTGGAATGTGTACTCTCTAACAGATTATTTATGTATTTCTTCCACCTCACATTTTTATCTTACTGTATAATTAGTTTTGGGTATGTTTAGTCTGCATACTGAACTTCCAGTAGGGTTATATATTATCACCTTTCCCAGAGTAAAAAATCATCTCAACCATTTTTGAGCTGTTCTTTTATTAATGTTCTTTTCATACAATGCATTTTGATATCTTATCTGTCTTAGTTACCATTCTAAACAACAGAATCATCAAGCTTATGGGAGCAATATGCCACTCCTTGGTACCAGCACTATCTTAGTTACTATTACATTGCTATAAAGAGACCATGAACAAGGCAACTGAGAAAATATTTAAATGGGGATTCCTTACTGATTCAGAGGATAGTACATTATCATCATGGCAGGAACAGACAGGCATGGCACTGGTCAAGAGGGTGAGAGCTTTACCTTCTGATCCACAGGCAGCAGGCAGAGAAGAGAATGTGGGATAAGATTTTGAAACCTCAAAGCCCCTAGAGACAAACCTTCTTCAATAAGGACACTAGTCCAACAAAGACCTACCCAGAATCCTTCTAAACTGTTCTTCAACTAGGAACAAGTATATGACCCTGCCAAAGGGCTGAGATTCTTGTTTAAACTATTACATTATCTATATTTCAAAGATTTATTAGTACCATAAACTTAGAAAATTATCTGACAACAGTAGGTTTTCAACAAACATCCACCGAATATTGAGATTAATATTGGCTCTTAGCTTTAATGTGTTCATATACAAACATTAAAGAACTCAATGTATGTACCATCCCACCAGAAACAAACAAACAAACAAAAAACAAGATAATCCTCAACTTCTAAAATGATCAAATATCTGCAGTCCATACATGGAGTTCTTTACTTTGCCCACTTTTTAAAAAATAAATTATTGTTAAAACAGTCACACCCACTTATCAGACATAATTTGTCACCATATTGTGTGTGTGTGAGTTTGGTTTTGCCTTGCTGCAACAGGTACCTTTAGTTGCCAGTGAAAACTGAAATAGTTGTCATTTGTTCCTTTACTTATGGCAACTTAATGACCGCATTACAATACCATGTTTGATGATTGCCTCAAGAGAAAGTCCTCTCTAGTTGACTTTATAAATCTAACAGCCTCACAAAATAATGTAAAGACCATTCAACAGATCTCACCTATGACAAAAACCAATGTTTGCTCTGTCTTGATTCTTCTATGTGTACTCAGAAGACTTGGGTTCAGTAGAGACTCAACCATTAACAAGTTAACCCTCATCAAGTCCTTAATATTTTTCTATTCCAATTCCATTATCTGTGAGATGAAAAGAGTAATGTTTATTTTGATTAACTGACTAAATTCTTGCAAGCAGACTGTGAAATGTCACATACCTGGAACTTCATTTTGTTTTAGACCTTAAAACAAAAATTTCTGATTAATATCCTTTACTATCTTATTTCTTACATTCCTATTCTGTGTTTCCCTTCTGTGAAGGCTGTGGAGAACAGATTATTAATACAGGTATAGAATTTAAATGCAAGAATTTAAATTCTAACTCTAGCATATGAAAGTTTTGACCTTGATAAATTAGGTGACCTCCTCAGATCTCAGGTCCACATTAATAAAATGAATAAAATAAAAGCTAACTTACTTCACAGTTTTTGTCATATTACACGCATTGCCTTGGTGCTCTTGAAAATGCAGTGAAATCAAGCTTAGTACAGGATTGTACTATTATTTTTTTGTATATGAAAACCTCCACAGATGTGTAAATAAACCATCCCACACAGGCATTTTTCCCCATGATTGTGCATTCTGAAGTTAAGGAATCCAGATAAGTCAGAGAAGAGCAACATGCCTGAGTTCCACAGTGTCTGAGGTCTCTACACGGCCTCTGAATTTCTACGTCTTACCACTTATACATTCATCTAGAGACTTTTATAACTTTCTGGTTCCTAGTGGAATTGAGTTGAACTCTTAGTTCCATTGACTTGTGATTCAGACTATGTATAAGCAAAGCTAAAATTCTTAGCCACTGAAAGATGACTCTAAATAATTCAATGTGTAAGAAAAATAGTCATTGGATTAATAGTTCAGTTAATAATAAAACAAATATTATATTTGTTTCTGAAAACTATGCTAAATAAAATTTTACTAAAACACATAAATCAAATTGATCTAGACAAGGTAATTTACTTAACAATAACACAACTTAAGTTAGGGCTATGTTAACTTTCATTATGAAAATAAATTCCAACACATTTGCAATAAAGAAAATTTCTATTCCTATTTAATTTAAATTCTAGGACAGTTGTCTCTTCAAACCTTTTGTACAGTCATGTCTTTAAAAAATAATACACTTATGTATATGTTATTTATATAACATCATTGAAAAGCACTATAATAAAAGACATCAGAAATTAAAAAAAGATATATTAAGCCATAAAATATCACTATCTTATTTGAAGCATCATATGTATCAGAAGGCTTGCACAGTACAAAATTTAGAGAATACAGTGTCTAAAGCTGGAGAGTGATAAAAACTGTGTAATCTAAATCACATCTTTTTAAAAGTTGCAAGAACAATTAACAGTAGGTATATGGACTTGATTTATTTGCTATGAATGGAGAAAAGTTACATTAGGAAAACAAGTAATTTAACTATGATTTTTTCATTGTAAAACAGAGAATCTAGGGCATATCCTTGCTCACTTTTTATTTTGCCCTTTGATCTTCGCAAGGAAAAACAATGTTTTTCTTTATCTTTCTCTCTAATGCCCATATGGTTGATAGAATAGAAAATAATAAAAGAATGAATGAATGGCTCTTTGCTTCTTCTGGCTGACTTCACCGTATGTGCTAACTAATGTAAACATCATTAGCATCTAAAACTTCTAGATTTTTCTCTACCCTGAAATACCATTGCATTCTGGGTATTCCACTAAGCAATTTTTTTTTACTACCAAATAGTCTAAAGCATTAATTTTAAGGATACAATGAAGAACATAAATAAACGAAAAATAATCTTCTTTGTGGTTGTGTAGAATATTGAGACAGAAACAGAGACAGAGAGACAGGAAGAGAAGAAGAAGAAGAAGAGGAAGAGGAAGAGGAAGAGGAAGAGGAAGAGGAAGAGGAAGAGGAAGAGGAAGAAGAAGAAGAAGAAGAAGAAGAAGAAGAAGGAGAGAGAGAGAGAGAGAGAGAGAGAGAGAGAGAGAGAGAGAGAGAAAGAAGAAGCAGCCAAATGATAAGTCAAATTACATGCTATCACATTATTCTGTTGGGAATTCTACATCTGCCTCCATGGAGATTTATTAGAATAAAGCAAGCCATCAGAGGCCCTTTGTCTATGTTGGAGTGGTGAAACAGCTGACAAGAGGCTATCAAATTCCCCACAGAGAGGCTTCTGTAAGCTGGGTGTTTGACAGCTGACTTCATTACAATTCCTTGGCTGCACACTGCACTGGATTTGTCCTTTAATTGAGCTGAGCCCGAAAACTGTCCAGAGAGGAAACAGGAGGGAAAAATGTTTGTGAATAGCACATGAGAAAAGAAGGCATGGATATCCCACTCCATGGAGGAGTAGATAGAGTCACACAGTCCTATAAATACTTAAATGATGGGGTTTCAATCACTTTCATTGAAGTTGCTCTAAGATATGCAATATGATTTAGTATTCAGAGTCACCTTCTCCTATTTCTAACAAATATCTTTCTGAATTCAAATAGTTTGGGAAAGTTTGTTTATTACTTAGGACTTTCCTGTCTTATTATCAGGTTCTATCCTGCTCTTAAAAATAGACAGAATAAATGTCCTTTGCCATTTACCTTTCAATGTTATGTAGCAACAGCAGCTATTCTAAAAAATATATGGGCAATGGACATTAGACATAGAAGGGCTGGTGAGACAGCTCAGCAGGTAAGGCTGTCTGCCATGAAGCCTAGAAACACGATTTCATAATTAGAACACATGAAAATATGGAAGGAGAGAACTGCACAAAACTGTTCTATGACTCCCACACACAGGGGATGGATTAATTGCCCCTCTCAATTATATATATATATATATGTATGTGTATATAATATACATAAATTAATTTGATAGATAGATAGATAGATAGATAGATAGATAGATGTCATTTTGCAAGTCCTTGGTGCTCATGCATACTATTATTTTTCATCTATCTTTATATATACCATCTATATGCATACATACACATATAATATGTACAAATATATGCAAACACACAGGTAGATAGATAGATAGATAGATAGATAGATAGATAGATAGATAGATAGACAGATAGATAGATGGCATAGACTTTAGAGACTTGCAGATGGTTCACTGGGTAAACTAACTTGCACCGAAGTCTGACACCTGAGTATGAAGCCTAGACCTCACATTAGAGAATGGAATTTCTGAAAAGTTTTCTCTGACCTTCACTTTGGCACCTTGGCATATGTGCACCTATACTCATACATACAGAATAAACAAACAAACAAAAACAAACAAATGCTATGGGAAAAATTATTTAAGAAAAGATAGAGTTAAAAAACAAGGAGTTGTGGCCTTTCAATAACATAAAATCCCTAAAATACAAAAGTTGGCAGATAAGAGACTGTCCAGATCAGTGAATTTCCATGACTCCCTCTTGACAGATATATTCAAAATACATAATTGCATAGTCCTAACATTATTGAACAAAACCTTGCATACTGAAATGCTGAGGCTGTGAAATTTAATAAAACATGTATTTTAAAATGATTATATGTCCTCATTTAAAGACAGGTAATTTTAAACGATGTGCTCTGTGAGAAGAATATTGTGTTGTTTGGCAAATTATTTATAATATAATAAAATATTGCTTTTATATATGTCCTTTTTGTAATCTATTTTTATTTTGGATAGAGTTTCCTCTCTTTATAAGAGTTGAATTGAAATAAGGGTGAACACTGCTCATAAGTAAATCAGTGCACATGGTTAAGTGTCATATTATAGAGTGAGGTGTCTCCATTTGTATTATTGTTCTATTTGTATTTTTTGCCATTTGGACTAATAAAAGAAACTGACCTCATGTGTTGTAGTCATTATTTTCATCTTCTTTTTTGGTGTAAATTTTTAAAAGTCATTCAAAGCAATCAGGTTTTATGTTTTAGAATTACAGAGTGAAATGAAAATATTTAATAAAGAAATAATTTTTGGAGGTAAAATTCAAAGTGGAGATGGGCCTTATCCATGGTCTTATAATCTGTTAGCACAGAGTTTTCTGATTAGAAGGATCTTAAGTTCTATTTGCTCAGATCAGTAGTTGAATATTATTCCTAGGCTCTTTATATAATGATACTTAAGAACCCAGGTTCTCTCTTAGGTGTGCAATGCTTTAATTTTTGAGTCTCAATTTCGTCACCAGAATTTAGTAGGCCAATATGGAGGCTGACGTTATCTTTTTAACATTTCAAAAAGTGCAAATGAGAGACAGACATACACACACACACACACAGAGACAGAGAGAGAGAGAGAGAGAGAGAGAGAGAGAGAGAGAGAGAGAGAGAGAGAGAGACTGTGTGCATGTTACACTCAGAGTACATGTAGAGACATGAGAGTATTATTATAAGGCCAATATTGAAGGCAATAGTAACAAAAGTATTAGTCCATTGTGTTTTATGCAAATGTCTTAGGATGTTCAAGCAAATTAATAATAATTAAAATCCTCTGGGCAATTTAAGCAGTAGTTTAAAAGATTAAATTTGGGCACCTATCTGTAAATCATAAACTTCACAATTAGCTCCATTTGAAGATTCTGAACATTGTGTGAATGAGATACACATTTTTACAGCTGCTCCAGAATTTAAGGCATAGCCATAGTAAAGATTGACTACAGAAAAAGTTCTTTTCTCTCTTTTGGTTATATTGATATGAGAAATATACATATCACAACAACAAAATCACTGAATGTAACTGAGGAGGTTTTAGACTCAAATATTTAGTGACTAGTATGATTGATAGAAAAATCAGAAAAACTAAGAAAATCTAATTCACCCAAATGCAACATTGGCCCTATTCTGGAAATCACAAAAGGAGTACTGCAATAATTTTTTAAAAAAAATCTAATTTAATTTATTCATATATATATATATATATATATATATATATATATATATATATATTCACCTTTTATGGTAGATGACATTTAAAATTCCTGTCCGTTCCCCTCTTTGTCCCTGCATTTCCTTTAGACAGGAGCAATTCTGGGTTAATATTTTTAAGATGGGTAGGTAGCCCCATCCCTCAACAGGGGGCCATGCCTAAACACTGGATCTGGTCTCCACAGGTTCTTTCTCCCCTTTGTTTGGTATTTAAACTAATGACCTCATGTGGGTGGGTGGGGGAGGACATTTTTAGAAGCAGGGGTGATGGGGATGAGACAGAGAGTTTGAGGAGGGGAAACTAGGAAGGGAGATAACATTTGAAATGTAATTAAATAAAATAGCCAATAAAAAAGTTCTTGTCAGTTGGTTGCAGTTTTCATTTATCTATAACCTGGATTGTCTTCATCCATTTTGTGTTACTCTAACAAAACGCCTAATTCTCAATAATATCAAAAAGAAAAGCAGTTTGTTTGACTCACAATACTGGTGACTAGAAAGTACTATATGTGTCACAATATGTCACAATATGGCTGATGACATCACATGTAGAAGAACATGCAAGAATTCACATTGGGGGAAGGGAATTAAGAGCAAAATCAAATTGTGGGTTGGTTTTATTATTATTATTATTATTATTATTATTATTATTATTATTAAAACTTACTCTCAGAGAAAAAAGTTCCCCAAGGCAAGACCAGCATCAGTCCCTACACTAAAGGGCCATGACCCAGTCATGTGATCACCTTCCAGAAGGCTACAAAGATTCTACTGCCTCCTGACATTTTTACACTGGAGACTAAGCTTCTAGAATATGAAACTTTAAGATGGTAATCATATTCAAACACTAGCATTGATCATCCTTTTGTCTCATTCTTGAGTATATATCCAAATTTTTTATTCCATCTTTCTTTGGGTTAAGTGGTGGTCTACAATTTTTAACAAACTGAAAGAAACATCATTAAACTTATACTATGTAGGTTTTTTTCAAAACCTGGATGATTGAGAGTACACTATTTAACTAGAAAAACTATGATTACTTAGGTATGCTTTGATTTTTTTTTAAAAAAATTTAAACTCATGGTTGAAAAATGTACTTTAAGCAATTTAGTATTTTAACTTGTTGGGATTTAATTCATATCACTACAGATGGACCATCTGTGTAAACAATCATGTGAATAATGCAGTTTCTATGTAATTGTTGGATGTGTTGTTCTACAAATACCCTTTCTGTCAAGGTGATTGACAAGGTTGTTGATGTAGTCTGTCTAGTAATTTTTTAGACCAGGTGTTCCATCAGCCAATAAGACAGTAGTGTGAAAATCTCCTAACTCCAATTGTGAAATTCCTGCTAGTCCTGCTATTTGGCACAGAAGCGTCATGATTGTATTTGTACTTGATGAACTGAACACTTTGGGAGTCAAAATCTTCCTTGTCTTGAGGTATAAATCAGTGGTAGAGTATGTAAAGTTAGACTAAAATTTAGCAAATGTATACTACTGAGTTTTGCAACATACCCATGTCCTTACTGCAGAAAGTCCAAATGAGAGAAGTCCTGATTGAATATATGTTCTTCATATAGACACAATGATGTTAAGGAGACCAAAGCCTAAGACACATGAGAAAATGGGAAGACCTTCCCCAAAGACTTGAGTTCAGAAGAATGGCAAAGTCTTCCTTGGTGGATCAAATACAAATGTTGATAGTATTTGCAGAGAACAACCAGCATTGCTTTTGCTTCCTAGAGTATTTATAGCACGACTCCTCCCCTACGCAGACTTCTCCTGGGAGATCAACTCAGCCACCCTGCCTCCTTGTTTAACTGTATGCAATAACCACATCTTTATAAACAGCTGTATATAATAAATCCAATGAAATTTGAGGGTGCTGTAACTTTTTCTCTATCAGAGAGCCCAGTCCACCTAACACCAGATTTTCTGTGTCTTTTCTTCCTTCCCTGATTGCTCCAGTTCTGTCTGATCCTGGAGTGAGGCTGTACTTTGTGTTTATGGGAATCTCATGTAAAAAAGCAAATGTTCAAGTCTTTATGTCATTGTGTAGGGCTTTAGTCATAAATAGTCATTATTAGTTGCCATGCTTATACATTAGTACTCATGCATTCCTTAGGTCCATGGTTGTGACCTAAGTCTAACCCTTTGCTATTTCTTTCTATTTCCCACTTTTTTGTGCTTTCCCTTATTCTGTCAGATTATTTCAGTATATTTATGATTCTATCACAATGTTCCTAAATGCCTTTTGAGTGGTTTCTTTAGTCATGACAACATATGAATTTAATTTATGGATTATTAGTAAGCCATTTCACAGAGACTATATAATACTTTGTGCACATATTATGGTGCATATGTACATGTCACTGTTATGTGTAATTATAATTCCCATAGGATAATATAGTGATGATCTATTTGAAGCCAGTCTACACAATTTAAAAAAAATAGGAAAAAAATTAAGAAAATTCTTTGTAATTACCTAGTAATACGTACAATGTTCCTCATAGTTTCCTAAAGCCCTGAACATCATTTTGTTAGATAAAATAGTGTCCTTAATACGCTTTGTATTGCATACTGGAAGCAAGCTATCTTGAGTTTTTGTGTTTGAAAATTCTCTATTTGACTTTTATTTTAGGGGAGACAGGTCTCTTGTAGCTCAAATCTAAAGGTTGGTCTTGAACTCCTGATCGCCCATTCTCCACTTTCTGAGTGCTGGGATTATAGGTACACACAACCACATCTGCTTTGCTTTCATTTTAGAAGGATGATTTTACCATCCAGAATTTCTAAAATTACTTTAAGGATATCAATTCACTGCTCTCTTCTTACAGCATTTTTTTTATCAGAACTGAGAGTTAGATTAAATTGCTATAATGCACTTTTATTTTCTGGTCTGTTTTAAAAATCTTCCCCCATACTTTACCATTTGTACTTTTCCAAGACTTATCATAATCATGGCTTTCTTTGCATTGCTTGATGTTTGCAAATTGTAATAACTGTTAAAATTCAATATTGTACAGTATAACAAAATAGGTAGAACATTATTTCTTTAGGTAGTGTTTTTTTTTTTTTTTTTTTAATTTTCTGGTACTTCTGTAACATGTATGTTAGATAATTTAATGTATTTCTACACATTATTTATTTTTTCATTTATTTATTTGTTTATTTATTTTGCTTAAATAGGCCTGGGAACAGTGTGCACGGTCCCTCTTTCCCTCCTTGTGGGTTCTGTGAATTGAACTCAGGTTGTCTAACTTGGTGGCAAGGATACTTACACGATGAGCCATCTCATTGGCTACTTCTACATATTCTTTAGGATTCGTTGTTTAACATTTTTTTTTTGTTTCTGTTCACTACTTTCTTTATATCCAAGATCACTTACTGACCAATAGTTTCTACGAAGTGTGTCACCCATGGTACCATTGATTTTTGTTAATTAACCTTTGGCTCTTGAGGGACAGGAAAATTATCCTCAGATTCTGAGTTAAGTGTCTTTAACTTGGGTTGTGTGTGAAGTCTAAGAACCCAGAAATGGGCCATTCCAAAATGAGGAAGAAAAAAATAGTCCCTGGTTTTAATTTAGTAATCTAATAAATCCCATGACTAATGATGTGTGGGCTGCTGTACTTCGAATATTTTGCTGGTGAATTTCTTCTCTCCATCTTCCAAAATTATCTGGTAAATATTATAAGGTTCTATGCCAAAGAAGACGTGGTGCAGGCTTTCTCAGGGAAATGCTGGAGTTTCCATAAAGAACATTGTCAGAGACGTGTTTTCTAACAAAATTGTACTTTTAGCAAAATATCCACATCACTTCACTTATCCATTTCACTGATATTAGACTTTTCAGAATGGATTGCTACAACTAGAACATTAAAGTACAGTCACTGAAAATGTAAGTTATAACTGGGGTAAAGAAATTAATTCTAAAAAGTAAACTTCACTAACTATAATAAATTGTTTTGGTTGTATATAAGTCTTTTAGCCATCTCTATATAAAACCATTATTAAGTATATTAATATAGTAATTATGTATATTAAGTATGTGAGCTATTTATATCTTAGAGCTTGATTTGTTAAAAGGTAGAGGCAAATCTAATGATTACAATATATGAAATTTTATGAAGTGTGTGTGTATGACATTGAATACTGACTCTAGAGTTTTAAACGAGCTAGTTGATTGATCAACCACTGAACTAGAAACCGTCTTTTCTGTTAGTCTGCTATTTTTAAAATGAGATTGCTAGCAAAAATAGTCTTATAAATCACATTAGTTTTCTGAAGCTCCATTAATCATGCCATTATAATATACCAATCATGTAGAAAAGTTAAGGGACTAAGATTTGGTTTCTTGCTATTAGTTTAAATTTTATTATTTAATCAAATGTCATTTCGAATTAAAATTGTACCATCTTAACTCCAGTTTCTTGCATTTCTTAATGCACTTTCATTAGTGTGGAGCAATGAGCTACTATCAGATTAGTAATTGAAGCCCATGCTGGTTACTAAATGCCTGTTCTAGTTACTTCTCTATTGCTGTGATAAACACCATAAGTGAAAGCAAAGAGTTGATTTTCCCTTATAGCCTGTACTCTTATAAGAAGGAAGGCCAGGGAAATAGATCACATCCCGCATCTGGAGTCAGGAACTAAAGCACAGATTAAAGGGACACTGCCTAATGCATTTGTCCCTATGGTATGCTCAGCTACTTTTCTTAAACAGCACAAATCTAGTTGCCTAAGGATGATCTTACTCACAGTCAGCTAGACCCTGCTACATTTATTAATAATTAAGAAAGAGCTTCTACAGATAGGACCACACGTCAATCTAATGGATACAATTGCTCAATTGAGGTTCCCTCCTACCAAATGACTTTAAATACCTGGGGCTGGAGAAATGGGAGTCACAAGTCACAATGTATGCATACACCTTTCTAGATGACCCAACTCAAGTTCTGGTACCCCTGAGTCATACCCACATGTAACTCTAGTTCCTGGGGATCCATTGTTTTCTTCTGGTACTTCATGCATGTGATGTTCTTATATACACATATGTATATATTTATATGTATACATATACATATGCAGGCAAAATACCTATACACAAAAGAATAATGAACACAACCTTCTCCATGATCTTTCCTGGTTAGTCCACCTGATTGCTTCCTCCAAATACCTTCCTCGATCTCCTGCAACTAGTCTTGATTCTAAATCTAATGCCTTAGCCTATTCTTTTCATTTTCGCCCTCACTTCTGTCAACATCTGGGCCTCCTAGAACCTGAAAGTGTTCTGCATCATGTCAGACTACAGGCTTCTCCCATATTCCATTTAAACTCTCCACACAGCCAAATCTACACTTCCTTCTCCAGGCTTAAACTGAGTAAGTCCATCACATCCTCCTCTCTTTGTACCTCTTCCAAATCCCTAGACTACTTCTAAACTCCAGCTTGTACAAGGACACACATTCTACACACTAGCCCAATTCCCTGTTTCAGTGTGACTTCATTCTACATAAGCTATACCCAACTTCTAAACTCAGTTTATGCCAAACATCCTTTCTGTTACTCCAACCTGCTTTGTTCACATAAGATACAGAGCTAAAAAAGAAGTCAACTTGTCCAGATGAAATCAGAAAAGCATAACCAGTATTTAAGATAAATTCCACAAGTCTTATAGAAATATCTGCCAATGAAAATTAACTAGATGAATCCCCAAACACAGAATTTATAAGAGTAACCATAAACTTCATCAAATGATTCAACAAATTAAAATAAGACACAAAGAAGCAATTCAAAGAACTTAAGGAGAATAAGCATCTGTGTGATGCCTAAGGAAACACAAGTGTAAGGCTGATGAAATCAGTGAAAACAATCCAGGATTTGAAACTGGAATTGAACAAAAAGATAAAAACATGAAGATGAATCAAGATGGATAGAAAATGGGATTTAAAAGCTCACAAAGGAACAGAGAATTCTCCACAGAGGAATCTCAAATGGTTGAGAAGCAATTGAAGAAGTGTTCCACATTCTTAGCCATCAAGGAAATCCAAATCAAAATTACTCTGAGATTCCATCTTGTACTTGCCAGAATGGCTAAGATCAACAACTCAAGTGACACCACATGCTGGTGAGAATTTGGAGCAATGTGTTCATTGATGATGAGAGTCCAAACTTGTACAGCTGTGGGGAGCCAACAGAAGGTAGATATCATCCGTGCAGCCATCTTGAGCCATATACCCTGATAAGAGATTTGATTACAATAGCCTACAACAGCTGAGCACACTCTGATAACATCTTGCTTTAGATACCCAGGATCTTCCCTTGGTTGTGTGAGACTTAAAGCTGTGATTTAGAGCTGAGACTTAAGGGCAGATTTAGAGACAAGGCCTAAGAGCATGACTTAAAGGTGTGACTTAGAGGAGTGGCTTAGAAGTGAGACATATAAAAGAGGCAGACAGAAGAGTTCAGTACAACTTGGAACTAGGAATTAGGTTAGAGAGTACAACTAGGCACTAGGGACTAGGAACTAGGGACTAGGAACTAGGGACTAGGAACTCAGGACTTGGGACTTGGATTAGGAAGAGAGACTGAAGAATAAACGGGATTGAATCACACTCTGTCTGGTCTCCATTCTTCACGTCAGTCCTCACTCTCTCTCTTGCTGAACCCCGACCTGCACAGACTAGAGCTGCTTGGGGCAGTGCGGCTAACAGTTTAGCCCCCAAGGCTTTTGGCAGTGTGGGTTCCAACACTGACAGAGCAGTCTGCAACATTTTGGCCCCCAAACATGGGGCAGCTCGGGCTGCAACATACAGCCACTTTGGAAATCAATATGACAGTTTCTCTGAAAATTGTGAATGTCTCTATCTCAAGACTTAGCTATACCTCCCCTGGTCATGTACCCCAAAGAGGCTCTTATCCTACCACAAATAATCTTTCTCAACTCTGTTAATAGCAGTTTTATTTTTAATAATCAGAAACTCTGAATAACCTAGCTCTTCTCAACCAAAGAGCAGATTTTAGAAATGCAATACGTATATTTACAAAATGATCTACTACACTTCTGCCAAAAAATAATAACATCATAAAATTTGTAGGCAAATAGATGGAACTACAAAAGATCATCCTGAGTGTGGTAACAAATAAATACAAACAGCATGAACTCATTTATAAGTTAACATTATCCATAAAGTAAAACAGTGCTGGGGGCGGGGGGAGAGAGAGAGGACACATATCAATATAAAGAGAATAGAGAAAAATCATTATAGCAGAAACCAAAGAAATATTATAAATCAGAATATTATAAATCTTACTTAAATTCTTAAACTTTAAGCTGGAGACCTTAATAGGATGAAAGAATTTCTCCATTCAGCCAAACCACCAAAATTTAGCCAAGAAAATATCAAAACCTAAACAAATCCATAAGTGATGAGGAGATTGAAATAGTAGTAAAAAGCCTTCCAAATAGAAAATGTTCAGGGCTAGATAGATTTTTTTTAGAAAAATCCTGACAGACTTTCAAAGATCTACAGTAAATACCTCTTAAACTATAGGAGAAAGGAGAAAGAGTGGGAGAAGGAGGAAGAAGAGGAAGAGGAGAAAGAGTGGGACAAGATGGAGGGGTTGAGGAGGAGGATGACTAAGAAGAAAAAAAGAAAAAAAAAAACAGAAGATGTACTCCCAAACTCCTTTTATGAAGCAATTAGGACTCTATCCCCTAAGTCAGATAAACAGAACATTAAAAAATATAAAATAAAAAGAAAAGATCAGTATCTCTGGTGAGCATAGACACAAAAATTCTCAATAAAATACTGACAAAACAATGCAAACATATATCAAAAGTATTCAAAATCCTTAGTCATCAGGGAAATGGAAATCAAAACTACCCTGAGACTCCACCTCACACCAATCAGAATGGTTAAGATCAAAAACACAGGTGACAGTACATGTTGAAGAGAATGTGAAGAAAGAGGAACACTCCTCCATTGCTGGTGGGGATGCAAACTGTTACTACCATAACTCTGAAAATCTATCTGGAGCTTCCTTAGAAAATTGGAAATAGATCTACCTAAAGACCCAGCTATATCATTCTTGGGGATATACCCAAAATATACCCCACCAAGCCTCAGAGGCATGTGCTCCACTATGTTCATAGTGAACTTATTTGTGATAGCCAGAAGCTATCCCACAATGAAAAAATAGATACAGAAAATGTGGTTCATTTACTCAGCGGAATACTATTCACCTATTAAGAACAAGGACATCATGAGTCTTGCAGGCAAATGGATGGAACTAGAAAACATCGTCTTGAGTGAGGTAACTCAGACCCCAAAGAATATGCATGGTATGTACTCACTAAAAATGAATATTAGCCAAAAATTATAGAATACTCAGGATACAATCCATAGAACTCAAGAAGGTTAAGCAGAAGGGCCCAAGTGAGGGTGCCTCAACTCCACTTGGGAGGTAAAAGAAAGCAAGAGGAGAGGAGGGTAGAAGGAGTGAGAGACTTGTACAAGAGGGTACAAGGAAGGAAAAGGGGGGAATATGATCAGGTATTGGGGGGTCATATGAGTGAAGTCCTGAGGGCCAGAAGAAAGAATGGTAACAGGCAACCTTGAGAAGTAGGAGGCAGGGGATTCTCTAGAATGTACCAGAGACCCGGAGGTGAGAAAATCTCAGAACTCAAGGAGCGTGATCTTAGATGAAATGTCTAGCAGGATGGAGAGGGAACTTGTAGAGTCCACCTCCATTAGAAAACAGGGCATCAAATGAAGGATGGGGTTGACATCTCACAGTCAAAATATCTGTGCTAGAATTTTTCCTGTCTAAAAGAACTTCAGGGACAAAAATGGAGAAAAGACCGAGGGAAAGGAGGTCCAGTGACAGGCCCAAATTGGCATCCAGCTTAAGAGGAGGCTCCAAGGCCTGACACTATTACTGATGCTATGGTGTGTTTACAGTCAGGAGCATAGTATGGCTGATCTCTGAGAGTTCCAACAAACAGGTGAAAGAGTCAGATGCAGATGCTTACATCCAATCAACAGACAAAAGCCAGGGACCTCTGTGGTTGAATTAGGCAAAGACTGGAAGAAGTTGAAGAGAAGATTGACACCATAGGTAGATGAACAATCTCAACTAACCTGGACCCCAAGATCTCTCAGACACTGAGCCATCAACGGTAGCATACTCTAGCTGATACAAGGCCCATGCACATATACAGCAGAAAACTGCCTGATTTAGCCTCAGTGAGAGAAAATATACCTAACCCTCAAGAGACTTGAGGCCTCAGGGAGTCAGGAGGCTTCAAGTGGAGAGGGGACGTCCTTTGGAAACAAAGGAGGAGGAATGAAATGAGGAACTGAGAAATTCTCAGAGGTAGGACTGAGAGATGATAATGACTAAACTGTAAAAATAAAATTAAAGATAATTAAAATTTTAAAAAGATTTTTCGCCCACTGAAGTCAGAAATGAGACAGGACTGTCTTTGACCTCCACTCCTTTTCAATATTGTGCCAAATGCACTAGTTATAGCAATAAGGCAAAAGGGAAAAAATAACGCGATATCAAGAGGAAAAAAACAGACTCAAACCATCTCTACTTACATATTATATGATACTGTGCATAAGGAGTCCTCAAAATTCTACTAAAAAATCTAGAAATAAGCAATTTGAATAATCTGGGAGGATACACAATAAAGTTGCACCAGTCAATAACTTTACATCGGCAACGAACATACAGAAAAAAAGAGATCATGAGCACATTCTAGTTGAAAATATCATCAAAGAAAATACAATATCAAGAAATAATTCTAATCAAGGAAGTGAAGGACCTTTACAACAAAACCATTAAACCCTTGAATAAAGAAGTACATTTTAGGAAATGAAAAAAAAATTCCATGCTTATTGGTCAGTCAAATCAATACTGTGAAAATGGTCATTCAACCAAAAATCATTTGAAAATGAGTGCAATTGCACTCAGCCACCACCCATATCCTTCTTCAAAAAAAAAAAAAAAAAAAAACCTATCCTAAAATCTATATGGAACCATTAAAAATCCAGGATAGCAAAAATAGTTCGGAGAAAAAAGCCAAACAAACAAAAAAGCAAACAAACAAAACAAAACCAGATGTATTAAGAAATAAGTGTTCAGTGAGGAAAGTACCACAAAAACTAAAAATAAATCTAACATATGATCCAGATATACTACCTCTTGGCATGTAACCAAAGGACTTGACATTCTACATTACACATGCTTGCTCACCCAAGTTCATTGTTGTTCCCTTCATGATAGTTAGGGAATGTGGTTCAACTTATGAATAGATAATAAAAATGAAGTACATCTAAACTATGGAAACTAATCAGCTGTAAAAAAAATGAAATTATTAACTTTTCAGGCAAAGAGATTGAACCCACAAAATCATAATGTGTGGTGATGCAACTCAGGCTCAAAAGACAAACATCATATGCACTCTTTCACGGATGGCTAATATCCCCAACATTTTAAATATTAGTACAAATCCTGAAATACCTGTAGAAAGCAAGACATTAAAATGAGGAATTATGCAATTATGTTATAATAGCAAAAAAGATCAACACACATTATACTACAACTTATATAAAAATAAAAGTAAAATGTTTTTTTTAAGTTTTAAACTAATTTGTAAGATGTTAGAGTATTAAAGCATATTCACGTATAAAATTCAATTGAATGTTTAAAATATCTTCTTAAGAACAGTTGGAATTATAATGTTAAGGAATAAAAAATAAGTTGGATAAAAGAAAGCTGTTAAATTCTTTATCTTGTGAAGAGTTAAAAATTTCTGTAATATTCACTATGTGTAAATATTTAGTTTCATATTAAAATATAAGTCATCTGGAGAGGTTTCCTGAAAACATTAGAAACAAAACACATGGCTAAACTATCTGACAATTCTTAAAATTTTATTTTGTAGAAATAAAAGAAGGTTGAACAGAGAAGCTTCTCCTGCAGTAGATGGACTATCAACACAGAGACCTATAATTGGACAGTATGCAGAGAGTGAGAGACTCAGTCTTAAAGGGGATGTCTCAAGCAAATCCCTCCCCTCAGAGCTAGGGGAATCTATACAAAATAGGACATAGAAAGACCATAAGAGACAGAAGTAGTGAGGTAATTTAATGAATAATTTGAAGCAAAAAAAAAATTGTTCAA
Source organism: Arvicanthis niloticus (assembly GCF_011762505.2). Lineage (NCBI taxonomy): Eukaryota > Metazoa > Chordata > Mammalia > Rodentia > Muridae > Arvicanthis > Arvicanthis niloticus. The sequence continues at coordinate 35,953,349 of NC_047665.1, forward strand.
ACATTTCAGATAGTGAAACATTCAAACAGCTTTGTTTTCTCATAATGTTCCCTCGGTAGTCAAGGAAACACAAAAGCTTGACAGCACCATTGGTCTTAGCCATTAATATTATGTTTCCCGTGTAGCTTGCAAACATCATTGTATCTTGAAAAGTACAACTATATTGATCCTGGGAATTGCCATTATCTTCTGTTTCTGATAAAGGTATAAAGAGTCTGATTTCTCTCAACAATGTCACAGGCTCAGTTTTGCTGTGACCCCTCCAATCTTCCTGACTTAATTCTTCTCAGCCATATCAGGTAATCATGGCCCAGTAAGTAAGCACGGGAGCTCACAGAAAATAATTCTCCTCTTTTGGAATATCATTTGGATGCTTCTTTTAGAAATTACATCAATCATATAAGCTATGTATTCTGCTCCTGAAAAATTTTCAGGAAAAATGAAAGCGTGTGAGCATAGAGCTCTTTGGCACAAATGTGTGTTTAAGGTGTAGCTGTGTCAGGAGAAAACTAATGAAGACTCATATTCCCAACAATTGATAGAAAAAAAATTGCAGACAATTTATATACTGGAAGGATATCCAGTAATAAAATGATTGAAACACAATGGGTGAATCACCAAAGTATCCTTTCAAGTAGAAGAGCACAAAGGAAAACAATACTGTGTGCATGTTTCCATTTATATTAAATCCAAGAAAGTGAACAGGTGTCTAGAAAGATCCCAACAAGATCAGTGATAGCCCAAAAGAGGAGGAGAAGGTGGGAGGTTAAAATGCATCCTGAGATATGAAAAACTTTTAAAAAGTTCATTTATCATGTTACTTTGATGATTCCATGTACAAATTTCATCATATATATAAATAAAAATAACACATTTGAACTATATACTTTAAACATATACATTTTTTACTAATTACATTTCAATCAATCCATTTAAATTCAAAAGCAAAAAAAGATTAATAACATATTTTATATGTTTATTTCAATACAGATAATGAGAGGTATGCATTATAAGAATATCTTATGGATAGATACAGATTTTATTGTTAGAAATCTTTTATTTATAAAGATGTATTTAATTTTTTAGGAGTCTCTTTCTGCCTCTCTCTCTCTGAATGTGTCTGTCTGTCTCTCTGTCTGTCATGTCTGTCTGTCTATGTCTCTCTCTTTGCCTCTGTTTCTGTCTCTTTGTCTCTGTAGTTGTCTTCTCTCTCTCTCTCTCTCTCTCTCTCTCTCTCTCTCTCTCTCTCTCTCTCTCTCTCTGTGTGTGTGTGTTTATGTGTGTGTGTTTCCCAATAGAGAACTTAGAGAGAGGACTGAAGGAGCGGAAAGGGTTCGAGACCCCAGGAGGAAAGCAACAATACCAAAAACCAGAGCCCCCCAGGGTCTAAACCACCAGCCAGGGAACACATAGGGAGGGACCCAAGACTCCAGAGGTATATGTAGGGGAGGATGGCCTTGTCGGGCATAGGTGGAAGAGGAGTTTCTTGGTCCCATTAAAAAAAAAAAATAAACACAGAGTGAGGGGGAATGTGAGGGTGGGGAGGGGATAGTTGGGGGGGTAGGTGTGGTCACTGCCTCATAGAAACATGAGGAGGAGGATGGGATGGGGGGTTTCTGGGTGGTGGGAGGAAGTGGGGTTAGGGGATAAAACCTGAAATGTAAATATTACAACCAATTTAAAAAAAGGGGGGGGGGAAGAAAAGTTGTTAGAACCAACATCTTTTAAAAAAATGTCAGCCCCCGGGAGGGGGGGGGAATTTTTTTTTTTCTTTTAGGGAGGGGAAATGGGGAAAGGGAATGGCATCTTAAATGTAAATAAAATAAAATGAAAAAAAAAAAAGAAAAGAAAAAAAAAAAGAAAATGTCCAATAAAATGAAAGGGCAATTTAAAAAAAGAAAAAAAAAATTACCTCACTACTCATTCAATATGATAGAATCTGTAGAGACAGTATTTTCTTTCCTAATGTTGGTCATTTTAAACATTTTACTAGTTTATCTTGTTAGAACATTATTGACTATGTTCATCTCAAGGAACCCAATTTTTGTTTGTTTCAGCTTTTTGTAGTTCTGCTTTGATTCCTTTGCTTTTGCTCTGATGTGGTTTTCCCTTCATTTCTAAGGGCAGTCTGTTTATTTTATTTATTTAAAGTTAAAATTTCAATGACTGTTTTGAAACCTTTTCTAATGTACATTAAAGCAACTTTAGCAAATGCAGGTGTGTCTATTGTACTTGGATATATATATATAATATATATTTTATATATATAGATAGATATCATATATATATATATATATATATATATATATATATATATATCTTAATTTTTTATTTGACACAAAACACTTTGTATTCCCTCCCTGTTTAAATTTTCTTTGTTGTACTAACAATTCAGAGGCATGTTCTTCAAGTATAAACTGTTTAAGGGACACTGACATGCTTTTCTGTTAATTTTTATTGATAGTATTTCACTGGGGACTAAAAAAATATGTGTTATATTGAAGGATTCTTCATTGAAAAAATATGATCTGCTTTATGGCCAAAATGTGACATTTTTTGTTAAAAAACAGGATTTATTTAAACATAAAGAGTAAAGATAATATTTTGTCAATAAATACTATTTCAGTTCAATCAATGATATTTTCTCAATCTTCTATATCTGTATCTAATTTTCTATTAGCTTTCTCAATCACCTACTGAAAGGTGCATAACTAAATCTGATTAAAATATAAGCAGATGCTCATACTAAAAATATGACGCACCACCCTTCCTATGTGATCTTATTCGCTTTTACTTCATGTACTTTCAAGAGCTTGTACTAGTCATACTTACCTTCAAAACTGCATATCTTCTCATAAAGTAACCTTTTCTTTATTGTGAAATGAATGTATGATTTACTCTAAAATATATTTTGTCCAATAATATGTCTTTTTAGATATCTCTGATTAATAGTATGATGTAAATTTTTTTCTATTTGTAACTATTATTTTAAATACAAGTTTCTTGAAGGTATCCAGTAGAAGGAGTGACATTTGTCAATATCATTTTTCTTGTATAGCTTATGGATTTTGTGTTAAATATAAAAATTTTTTGTTAACCCCTTGAACCTGAAGGCAATCTTTGTGTTTCCTCTAAGATTTTATAGTTTTATATTTTTTTCCTTTGGTCCATTTTCAGTTCATTTTCCCCAAAGTTAAATTTGGACTCGAGGCCATCTTGACAATATAGATATCTTTTCCCTTCAGCACCATTTGATAAAAAGCACATTATTGTCTTTCAAACAGCATTTACACCTTTTCATGAATAAATTGGACTGCATAATACTTGGCAGAGGTACAGATTCATGGAGCACTGAAACAGAGTGAAACCTACACATCTGTAGCCAGCTGGAGCAAAGACCCTAAGAACATTCATTGAAAAATAACATTGTTTTGATAAATATTGCTGAGACAACGTTAGATAGATCTATCTATTAGATAGATAAATGCAGAAAAATGAAACTAGGCTCACATTTCTTAAATTTTCCACAAAATAAACTTAAAATCCACATATGTAAACCTTGAACTTATAAAATGATTAGAAGAAAACATAAGATAAAGATTTTAGGGCACCAACATAGTGAGAAAGTTTTCTTTTCTTTGTTTCTTTTATTTTTTAATTTATTAATTATTTTATTTGTTTATATTTTAAATATTATCCCACTTCCCAGTCTTCCTTCTATGGACCCACCACCCGATCTCTGTCTCCTTTACTTCTAAGAGGGTGTTCCTCTCCCTATTCAAAACTGAAAAATCTAGAAGAAATGAGTCATTTTCTAGATAGATAGCATGTACCAAAGTTAAGTCAAGAATAACCTATCTAACAGTTCAGTATTCCCTAAGGAAATAGAAGTTAAATCAGGATCAGATAAACCATCTAAACAGTCCCATAACCCCTACAGAAATAGCAGCAGTCATTAAAAGTCTCCCCACCACAAACAACCCAGGACAAGATGGATTTAGTGAAGAATTCTACCAGACCTTCAAAGAAGAACTAATACCAACAGTTCTCAAACTATTCCATAAAATAGAAACAGAAGGAACACTATCTAATTCATTCTATGAAGTCACAGCAACCATGATACCTAAACCATACAAAGACCCAACAAAAAAAGAAAACTTCAGACCAATTTTGCTTATGAATATCAATGCAAAAATACTCGATAAAATTCTCACAAACCAAATCCAAGATTACATCAAAACTGCCATTCACCATGATCAAGTAGCTTCATCTCAGGGATGCAAGATTAGTTAAACATTCAAAAATCTATTAATTTAATCCACTGTATAAGCAAACTCAGAGAAAAAAATCACATGGTCATCTCCTTAGATGCTGAAAAAGCATTTGACAACATCCCTTCATGTTAAAAGTATTGGAGAGATCAGGAATTCATCTCCCATACCTAAACAGGGACAAAAATAAAGAAGAGCTTGAGGAAAAAGAGGTTCAGTGACCAACCCAAATTAGGATCCAGTTTAACGGGAGGCTCCAAGCCCTAACACTATTACTGATGCTATGATGTACTTATAGACATGAGTCTAGAATGACTGCCCTCTGAAAGGCCCAAAAAGTTGTTGAAAGAGAAGATGCAGATGCTTACACTCAACCAATAGACAGAAGCTAGGGACCCTGTGGTAGAATTAGGGAAAAGCTGAAAGAAGCTAAGGAGGAAGGTGACTCTCATAGGAAGACCAGTAGTCTCAACCAACCTGAACCCCCAAAATTTCCCAGACACTGAAGCATCAACCACACCAGCTGCTATGAGGCCCTTGACACGTATATAGCAGAGGATTGCTTGGTCTGGCCCTAGTGAGAGAAGATACACCTAACCCTCTATACACTTGTAGCCCCAGGGAGTAAGGAAGTCTGGTGAGGTTGGGTTGGACAGTAGGGACATCTTGGAGACTGGGGAAGAGGTACAGGATGAGGAACAATCAGAGGGCAGACCAGGAGAGGGATAATGGTTGGACTGTAACAAAATATTAAAGAGGAAAAAAAATAAATTGAGATGGTGGGTGGCCCCATCCCTCCACTGGGGGCCATGTCTATATATACTGGAGGAGGTCTCTTCAGGCTCTATCTTCCCATTATTGTGTATTTCAGCTAATGTCATCATAACCCCTAAAACACAGGAAACAAAGAGGAAAATTAAAAAATAAGATCACATGAAGTTAAAGAGCTATCTGTGTTTTGAGAGTATATAACTGAGTACTGCTTGTTTGACCCAAGAAACTAAATATGGTCAAGGTTTTTACAATCAGTGCATTAGTGAAGTCATTAAGTAGTAAGTCACCAATAGCTACTGAGTTAAGGAAGTTTACTGGCCATATGAAAAAGATCTATCCCACCATTCACTCATCGATTTGTTCATTAGTTCATAATTCGGTAATCTATTTATGAAGTCAACTCTGCAAATATTGGAGTTTTTCTGCATTTGCCTAGAAGTACACTGAAATATGTAATATGAAAAGCTGTCCTGAGCTTAGCAATGCATGCTGGCATATCACTGATACTTACTACATTTATGTCCCATCATTACTATAGATTTTGCTTTTATATCAAGTATAAGACATATTAAATGTGAAAATTTAAGACTTAAGTATTTAAGAACCAATACAGATAATAAGAAGGTAATGTAGAGGCAGAGTGTTTTCCTAGTATGCATGCATAATACCTTGACAAAAATTTCCAGCAGTCACGAGAAGTAAAACTAAATTAAGAAAATACAAGATATGAGTATGGCAGGAAGATAAATTTCACGAGGAAAAAATTGAAACATAATCAAATATAATGCCACTGTTTTATAATTATATGATGTGCTAGAATTTGGGTGATTTCAGAAAATAGACAATATGGTTAGTTTTGATGTCTTCTCAGACTACTACTACATCTTTCTAAACCTCATTGGTAACATGGGGTCTGTTATTGGAAGCTTTGTCATCAATTAGAACATGCTAGCACATGATGAAAACACAATAAATGAGTCAAGGCCCTTATCACTGGTACTATGACTTGAACTTACTTCTCTGATCCTGCTTCAAGAGGAAAAAATGGCTCCAAATTCTCTTGTAAACTTAAGGCAATATGCACTCAAAATCTCATACATCAGAAACAGACTTTAAATCAATTACTCAAAGGTCTTCATCTTTACTTTCTGTTTCTTGTAAAAGAATTACAACTTGAAACATGGTGGTTCTATTTACTGAGTGGACTATAACTTTCTGAGTAGAGCATGAATGTCTCTGAGCATACAGATTTCCTTTAAAATACATAGTTACCTCCTATTTTTCTCCTTTCTTTGTAAGGCTAGCATTACTCAGTAAAACAGAAACTATGGCTTCAGAATTGAGCATCTTTAGAAGGGAATCTCAGCTACCCTATGGTTACACTCAGAGCAGTCAAGAAATGCTATTGTTCTGTTGAGCTATTCTGATAAAGGGGCTTGAGTCACTGGCATAGTTCCATTTCAGTTAGAAAAACTGAAGAAACAACAGGACTGTTAGCCTAATATCTCAAAGGAGTTCAAGTGAGGCAGGCAGACATTGATGGTCCCCCACACAGGTTGTCAATCTGTCACAGGTTTTTTTTTTTCTTACTTAGCTCTTATTTTTATTAGATCCTCAGCTGGTTATATATGGTGCACCCATGTAAGGAAGGACAATATATTTTGTTCAGAGTATTGCCCCAGCCCGCGGGGCAGTGAAATAGGATCCGGGGACCTGGAAGAGAGAATTGGAGGACAGGGGAACTCAAAGAACCACTGCTTGTCTATAGACTGATCAAACTGCTATTTTAATTTTTTCACACAGTGATTATATACAAATAGAGGCAGGATGTGGGGAAGGGGATGACGCAGGAGAGCATAGGTGTTCTCACAGGAAGTACAGATATCTTCCAGAACAGGGTTTTGGCTGGGTGAAGAAGCAATGAACAGGTCACTATGACTCTGTGTATGATTCACTTGTTCTTATCCAACCTGGTACTTTCCACCAAGGCTACTTATCCACAAGACCTATGACTACTTTTTCTTATCCAGACTGGTAGTTTTTCATCAAGGCTACCAGTCCCCAAGGTCTATAGCTATCTGTTCTAGGGTCAGTGTTTTCCCACAGAGACCAAGACTTTGTGTTAACAGGCATGTATGGCTGACTTAGGCCTATGGCTGATTTAGGCCTTCAGTGTATAAGCAAGGTTGCTTCTAACAGAATATAGATTAAGTTCTTGATTTTGTTCAAAATGCCTCACAAATATAAACAGAAATAGTTTCAGAAAATATCTGGTCATATAGTTTTCCAATCTAGTTGACACATGAAATAATTTCTTTCTAATACAACAACATCTAGAATTGTATGTTTGGGTGCTTTACATTTTAGTTGGATATTTGGTTTGTAATGTGCTGATTTCCTGGATTTAACAGGAAACTCTGAATGAGCCATTTTTTTCCCACTTTTCAGACCAGATGTTTGACAACATACAGACAGGATAGAATGTAAATGGTTTCCAAATAAAATTAGTCCAGGATTTAAAACTCTTCAGAGAAAGCTATTTAAAAAGAAAAAGAGTAATAACCATTTTCTGGAGAATAGCCTATTGCCCCTTCAGTCAGAATTCTCGTAGTTTTCACTTTATCTGTAGACAGATTCAATCCATGTTAACTGGATAGAAATAAATATCAGGTACAAGGTAGCTGTCAACAAAAATACATGGTCTGCAGGTTTTATAACACTAAGTATTATTTAATTCAAAATGAACACTGGATATATTATTCACAAGAGTGTCTTAAAATATGAACACTGAGAATTTTCATTAAAAATCAATAATTAGAAGTGATCAAGTTCTTTAAAAATTTCCTGTGGAGTGATTTTTTTCATACAGTAATGCTTACAAGACTCTTACTTCTTTCTGTCCCCTTCCTTCCTCCCTTCTTTTCTTCCTTTCTTCCTTATTTTTCCCTGTGACATACTGATAGAAGATGGAAAAGATAGGAAAGGCAGAAGAGCACTGAGAAATCTCAACATCACCTTGGCATCCTATTTTATGGATATTTTGTATAGATTCAGTATCAAGCAGTATTTTTAAAACAATACATCCAAGTTGGATATTTCTAATCTACATATTTTCACTCAAATCGATAAACAAGGAAATACTTAACTTTCTACTCTGTACTGATAAAGTTGAGGCCAGGTTTGTGATGAGCAAAATGCCCCATCTCAGTCCCCAGCTCCATGTTGTGTTGACTCAGCTACATGTCAGTAGCTATTTCATGAAGAAAAGAAATAAAAGAAAACGAGCTTTTAAATTGTATTCACCTTTTCATTGTTTTATTTGGGTGGAAACAAAGAACATTGTTAAAGCCAATTATGTATGTCATCTGGACAAAAGTATTCAAGAACATACCACACTGATATAAATTTGAGGAGAAGGAAGAGACATATCATATGCCATCTTGAACTGTAAACAACCACAACAAATGAAATAGAGACCCTTAACTGTAACACAATAGAGGAAAAATAGAACCTGATCTGGTCCAAAAGGAAGGTGTTTTCTAGACTACTAATGAACAGTATCTCTAATAACAAATAGAATGGAAAATACTAAATGAAATAAAGCACTGGCTCATCTTGCTTTTGCTGCCCTGATATTTTTCTTAGGTATCTTCCCCAACCTACTCTCAAAAGATCTTTTCCACACAACTGGGAGAAAGACAATTATAAAGCCTGAGAAATAACATGCTTTTCCTCTCTGTAAATATTTCCAGGTAGTCTTCATCATTAGAAGCAATGATCTGGTCTATCTTTATTGCTTTGACTCTATACCCTGCCTCTTATCTGGACTTTCCAATCAAATAATTTTGGTATAATCATTACTGTATGATGCTCACTTTGTGATGAGCATTGAATGATGGCCACTGTGATGGTCACTGTTTGATAACAATGTGTGATGGTCATTGTTTGATAACAATGTAGCATAAACACTGTGCAATTATCATTTCTTTATTTTTTATATTCTTATGAGTTCATTTAAAAAACTATATTTAAGAACCTCCTTCAAATTCCAGGTTTAAAACATTTTTCTAGACACATTTGGTGTGTAGAGGCTTGAGCCTGCTTAGTGGAAAGCAAATGAGAGAACAACAATGGTTTAGGGTATAGCTCATAAATCTACATAACCTCAGTATTACACCATCATAAAGTAAATAGATGCTAAGCTTTAAATATGAGATAACTTCAGTTTTAAGATGTCCACATATGTAAAAACAGTAGTACATAAGGGGGAAAGAAGAAGAGGAGGAGATAAATAAGAAAGTTAGGAAGTAAAGAAGGGAGGAGAGGAGAGAGGAAGAAATGGAAAAAGAAAGGTGTATTTATATGTGAAAGAAAGTTAGGTGGATAGATAAATAGACAGAATAGCAGGCAGGAAGGCAGACAAACAGATGGATATCTGTGCTTTCAGGAAGTTTACATTCTAATAGGTGCAAAATGGAATGATTATGTAGCAGTAAATTTATAATTATATAAGTACAATGGAAATATTAAAGTTATAAAAATAAAACTGTCAACAAGAGACCAGACAAGAGAATTTTATTGTAATTATTTCTCTTGTTATTAGTCACATTAAAATAACATTTGACCCCGGAATAAAGATTTTAACTATTGGATATCTTCAGGGTAGTGAGAAGATCTTGTAACCAGTGATCTCTGACAGAGCAGAACAGAAAAACCAAAATGGTTTTTTTGGAGGGTGCAGGCAAGAGGCAGGAGATAAGAGTCAAAGAGTAAACACCAGGTCATTGCTTCTAATGACAACTACCTGGAAAGATTTACACAGAGGAAAGGCATGGTCTTTCCCAGGTTTTATAATGATCTTTCTACCATTTGTGTGGGAAGGATTTTGTAAAGTAGGTTGGGAAATGAGCCTGGGAAAAATGTCATGACAGCGAAGGCAAGATGGGCCAACAGGATAGTTAAATCCTGGAAGGAAGAAAAAGACAGTGTTAAGGAGGTCATTCTTTGGACTTAACAGTTGGAAAATGAAGACTCACATAGAACCCATGGGTGAAACTGGTTTCCATAGGAGCAGATCTGGAGCACAGTTTGAATGGCTTACCTTTTGTTTCTCGAGTACAGAGTTTAGGGGATATGCAGCATGGGCAATACTTGCATCCTCTATCAACAGATCATCTCATAAATGTGTGGAAGGAAAAGACAGCCTGAGGCTGTGATGCGGTGCACATATAGTGTAAAGATCCATCAACTCAAATTCTTAATATTATGTCAGATGTTTTATTTGTTTTAATGCCTTACAATGGAACAGAAATAGATCAAGTTATCCAAAAAACTGACAAAGAAGGAATTAGAATGACTTATGTTGTTCAAACTTCAACCTAGGCAACTTTCAGAATTCTGAACTATTGTTAGTACAGAATATACATGGGTTTTGTAATTTGGTATATGCTTTTGTATTTTAAAGACTCACACAGTAGACCAGACTGGCCTTAAAGGCAGAGCAATTTTCCTGTCACAGCCTCACACTGCGCAGAGACTACAGACTTGAGCCACTATACCTAGTACTTATATCTATTATTTGGTTTAAAAGGAGACATATTTGAATATTTCTAATACCATTTAAATGACAAACTTGTTTTGTTTTAATATATAACATTTTTTAAATTCCAGTGTAACAAACCAATCCAAAGAAGCTAGATTCAAGACCTTTCACAAGTTTCCTTTACTCAATGAATAGTCATATTAGTAAAAGAGATTAACTACATATATTCAACTTAACAGTGATTTCAGGTAGGTTTACCATATAAAAATTATTTTTGGCCATTCAGTGACCCTGACATAGTAAAATGACTTGAAAAATGTTCATGCTATTTCCTCTAAGTTTTTTTTTAGACTACACTATAATTACATCATTTATAGCTTATCTTAGTTATTTTTATCTGTGAAGCTTATAGATCTTTAAATGAAAAGTAGCAATTCTTCTATTCGTATATCTAAAGAATTCAATTTCAGCTGTAAAGTTGCTTTATAGAGCCTCTTTATATGACCCATACAAGTACTCAGGGTGGTAACACAGTCAAATATAAGGCAACCTCCAATTTTATTTTATTAGTGTACTTTACAATTCTACAGATACACAAGCTTCAAAGCTCATAAACACCAAGGTCTTGAAGACTTTACCTTCCTATAAAGTGCCTTTTGGAAAGGGCTACTGCCTCCAATCTGTAAATATATTGCTACCCTTGAGGGAGTCAAGATTTATCTCTTCTCAATTTATAAGCAAATCCCCTGTTAACCTATCTCACCTTTTCACCAATAATGAGCTGGTTAATGATTGATAGCTAGTGAGTCCACTGGAGGCAATTGCAACTAAAGTTAAGAAAATAATGAAGGGAGGAGCTCATAAATTCAGCACTGTTTAGTGGACAAAATGAAATCAGCTTTATACTGCACAGCTCCCATGGTGGACAAAGCACTGATGGTTTCATGTGATATGTCATTGATGACAATAGGTTGTAAGCTAGAAATCATTCCATCAATCCAGTACTGCCAAGCTATTTTCCCAACAATCCCAGTGAATTCCTGCTGATAATTACTTCTTTACTCTTGTTTTCATTTCATTATTTTTACTTGCATAAAGTATGTTACTGTTATATTTTAGTTGCACTCAGTACTTAGTTCCATAATGATATTTTCACATAATTATATGATGTGCCTTGGCCATTCTTGACCCTTTTACTTTCCCATTCATCATCTCTGCCATCTTACAGGGTCTTCTTCATATTTGCAAGGCATATACACATATGTTATTGTATGACTCTATAAAATTCAGGGTCATCAAATAATAGAAAACATGATACATGTACTTCTGTGTCTCAATCCCCTCAATATAATAGTCTACAGCTTTATCTATTCTTTTAAATATATTAGAAGGTAAGGCCAAGAGTGTGGATTCTCTATGAAAATGACTAATGTCTTTACGGAAAAGAACCAAGGGAGCACTCTTGACCTTGATTATTAAAAGAAGGGCTTGGCAGAAGCTGCCTTCTATGGCCCAGACACAGTGCACTTTTGTCACACAGCCTTCTGCCAGACCTCTACCTTGGATTTGCCAGGCTGCAGAACTATGAGAAACTTTTCTTTTTTAAAGACTCTCAATTTAATGAGCTTTGTTATATAGTGTTCAGAAAGAACACACACACACATGCGTGCACACACTCACACACACATTGTAAACAATGAAACCTCGGAAATTATATGACATGCTGTGGCCTTCATAACTGTATCAGAGCCTAAATTAAAACTCAATTCTGGGAATGATCAAACTATTGCATCTTGGGGGTTTTTAGATAGCTTCTATGAATATATTGAGCTTAATACTTTCTTTTTTATGTTAACTTGTCTGAACTACTGTGTTTAATTACTTTCATCTCACACAGGATAATTAGGGAGACAGTCAACATATGAACCTTTCTTCTTTAAACTGGGAAATAATGTTAGGAGGTTTCCTGCATTAATCAGGCAAGGGTATCATTAAAAACAAACAAAATATAACATGAGGTGGGGAGATAATTTACTTTGTGAGGTGCTTCCTCTGTAGGCATGTGACCTAAGTTGCATCCTCAGGACATACATACACATCTGGAGATGATGATACACACTTGTAATCCAACTACCAGGAAGTCTGAAACAAATGGATTTTTTGACCTGGAATTTCATTTACCTTTAGGTTCATTGGGAGACTATGTTTCTCAGAATATGGTGGAGAGTTACTGCAGAAGATATTTGATGGCAATAATGTCAACAATCTCTGGATTTTACAGCACGACACATCTAATACATATATACGCACACATACACAAACAGTAGAAGAAGAAGAGGAGGAGGAGGGGAAGGGGGATGAGGAGGAGGTGATGGAGGAGGAGGTGATGGAGGAGAAGGTGATGGAGGAGAAGGAGGAGGAGGAGGAGAAGGTGATGGAGAAGAAGAAGAAAAGGTACTATAGATTGGCTTAAACAACAGAAGTTTATTTCAGCAAATTTTAATTGCCTCAAAAAGAGTCTCTATCAAATACAGCCAGATGTTGAAGTAGTAGACATAGAGTTTTATCACAGATTTTCCAGGGAAATAATTCAAAGATTTTGTTAGTGTTTGTTATTTTCTGGTATCAGTTCTATTTCAGAAAATATTCTACTTCTTTCAGGTGACCCCACATTAGACATATCATTCTTGTCCTTGAACTTTCTACATATGGATAATAAGAGGATTTGAGCTAAGGCCTCATAGCAGTCTCAATGATTTCTGATATCTTGACAATCAGTCTTAGTTTATTTTCTTTCATGCAAGGGACTGCTCTCTTGAGGCATAGCTGTCTGTCTCAGCCATTTCTAGCAAGCACTGTTCCCAAACTTGTTCATTGTGCTTCTATAATAGATCATTAATTATGAAATGATATTTTGATTCCTGGGCAATGTCTAATATAGGAGATGAAATTTCTCACTGGAGCCAACTACATGAGAAATGTGGTCAGTCTTTTATGAAAATAGCACTTTGTTAACTCTCTGGCACAGAACCAAGGAAGGGTGGGTTGCTCAGGAATTCTGCATACAACTTTCAACAGCCACACAGAAATATCACTGCTGTACGAAGGGCCTGATAAGCATTCAGCTCACACCTGAACTTCAACTAAGTAAGATTTAAAAGACACACTAGAAGATTGATCACACAGGGTTTGACTGCATTCAAGTTTACTAGAAACTGAGGTCCAGCATTCCTCAGCTCCTCCCTCCTTTAATCCTTTTGTTTCTTTCTAAGGTAACACTCATTCTTCTAGACTGAAAGCATCTGAGATCTAAGCATTATTTACTGTCTACACCATTCACATTTATGGAATTATCAATACCGTGAGTTTTCTTTTTTGATAAGAAAGGCCTTAGTTTTTTTTTTACATCTGCTTACCATTTACCCAGGGGCATAAGGATTATTTTCTTTGAGAGGCAGTACTCTGATCAATAACTTTTATGATTGTCTTGTGAAAAATAATCATCAGCATTTTCCTCATAATAACAAATTCTCAGCTTTACACACCATCCATCCAATATAATGTTAAGTCATACTGTATGCTGCCTGGGTCTGAATCCGTGCAGCCTGCTGATTAACACTCACACTCAATGGGCATTTATTTTCACTTCACATAAAATACACTACAGAAATTAAAAGCCCTGAATACTAGCATAGTCACCCAAAAAGCTGTTTATGAAACATGATCCTGAGACCCCAAAGAAAATCTCAGAAAAAATACTGTAGATTAGAGAACAAAAAAATACACAATAAATTGAAAATTAAATATATTTTGCATATTCTGATATGCTATTTTTCTTGACTCATTTACATGCAAATTGGGTTCAATAACTGCTTTAATTTCAATATTCTTCCCAAAAGCAAAGAAGAAGACTCAAAATATATGTAGTATTTTGTATAGGATAAAATGTTAATATTCACCAAATAACTACCTAATTTCCATAGTGATTAGACATGTCTGCAATAAAGCCCCTTTTATAAATACACAGAAGGAGCATTAACACAGTGAAATTTGACAAGTGAAATAATAAGCAAATCTAATAAGGAAAATTGTATGCAGGTGAAATATTTCTAGTAGATTATTTTTAATATGACTTTATTACTAATGTCAGAGTAATAAGTCAAGTCCTTAAGCATTCTGGGCATTTTCTGTAGTGAGAGGGAAAAAACAAATATAATATAGGTAAATATATTGAACATGATCAAATACATCTGAAAGAAATGGGTTCCTTGGGGAAGAATTTCCACCAACATAATTTCAAGTGAAGCAATGTATTTTATAATTAACAGGGCGGAGGGGAACAACACCCGGGTAAATGACCTTGAATTCTAAGATATTAGCTCAGAGGGAATATTTACAATGCAAAGGCTGGGGTGCATAATGAAAATGTGAACATGACTTTTACTGTTTTTAATGTTCTTTGAAAATCATCCTCAGAAATGATGAACCAATGTTGACTGACATTTATAGTGTGGAAAATTGACTGGAATGTGAAAGCAATAGCGTTTGAAATTAGAAGGCACCTTTGCAAGGGGGCATGTTTATGCTGTTCAGAGTCATTTCTCTTCACAGGACCCTTACTTTGGCTCCTTTTGGCCAAGCGATATTCTCATCGAAGCTTACATGTTTGTAATTATTTCAATTATCTGCTGCTATCCCACCCATCATTTTTATTTAAATTTATTCATTTCAAAGAAAGATAGTTTTCAGCATTGTAAATGGGATGAGGAAGGACACTAGAATTTAAGCTTGGAAGATTTATGAGAAATGTCTGAATAAAAGAGAATATTACTGTGTCAGTGAGTGACTGGATGAGCGGTCCTCATTGTATGCTATCTTCTGTGTTTCTGGTGAACTGAAACAAAACATGAGGGTGGCAATGAGCATGAAGAATGAGTAGACTCGATTAAAAATCCACTTCATAACCAATAATCTTGGTCTTCTTGACGACTAGTGGTGAGGGACTGTCCATAGTGCATCAACATTGAATGTCATTAGTACATTAAATGTGTACTAAGATGACAAGTCTCCACATTTTAAACCTGGATATGGGCAGTCCTCACTCACACTCTTTAACACTAGGAAATCCCCATTCTGATGTGCAATACACTGTTGGAGCCAAAGGAGAGTATAAAAAGATTTTCTGAGTAATGATGAGGATTATAGAAGATAATAAATGAGCATGAAGTCTGTGGAACTTGGCCAACTTAATAAATAATGGCAAAAGTGATTGTTTGGGAAGGTGAAGGAGTAGACTCTTGAGATAATTCTTCCTTCAACAATTGCTTCTGCAGATCCCGAGGGAGGAAAGGATTCTTCATCTGTCTGTGTTTAAATAAAAGTGAGCATTTAGCATTCACAATGGCTGGGGAGTAGCTCAGCAGTAGAGTGCTTGTCAAGCATGTTCAAGGACACCAAAACAGAAAATGCATATATATATATATATATATATATATATATATATATATATATATATATATATATGTGTGTGTGTGTGTGTGTGTGTATGTGTATGTGTATATGTATGCTTATCCTTTCCCCCTTCTCTCATTCTTTTTATTGTCTGAGAGTTTTCATGCATCAAAACCACCTTCCATTTCTTCTTTCCATATCTTTCACAATCTTCTCACCCTTTATTCGGTCTCAAATTCACAGAATCCACTTAGTCATGTCCATGGCTGTAGGGCCATTTATTGGAGCATGGGTAGTCTCCTAGGGGACACATCCTTGAAGAAAGTTGACTTTTACCCATCCCAGCTGTCATCAATTGCTAGTAGCACCGCACTGCTGGTTATGACTTTATCTAGCTTGATTTTGCCCAGGTCAGAACTGCTGTGAGCTCATATGTGGAACTACAGTGCTGTGTTCATGAAGCAATGTTTTACTCTTGTCACCCTCTACCTTTGGGTCTTATAATCTTCAGCATCTTTTCCCACCATGATTGCAGATGTAAAGCTTTATTGTACCTGAAATGAAATTGCACTAAAACTTTTTGAACAGGTGACCTCTGTAAATATGGAGGATGTAACAAACAACTGTGGACCTCAGTGTAATCTACATTGCTGAAGAAAATGACCCAAGAAAATAATCCTGTATAAACTCACCCAGGGACTGAATTGTGGGAGTGCATCCAAATAATTTTACAATATTTTTGTAATTTTAACATCAAAGCCAAGATAAGCACATTGCAGGTCAAACAAAAACTTGGCAAAGTAAATGCTTCCTTACAACCACTGAGATGAAGTTGATTTTTTTGCAAAGAAGACAATGGGTGCTTAGCATTTGAAAAGTTTTAATTTTGACTCCCTTGTTTTACAAGATTTAAGAAAATATATAGGTGCATGAAAAGCATTTGACAGATTCCAACTCACCTGCACAGTGGCAATTCTTTACACACTGACATGATGAGAAGTTTTCTAACTGAATAATTGGTATTAACGGAACCTGGGTAAAGAAGGGTCCAGTAAATGTACCACATTAAAACAATTGTTTGTCTCAGCAAACTATATTTTGATTGAGCAAGTTATTCCTTATTATATAATTGTTTGACATGAACTTGGAACATATTTCATAAATTGTGAATACTTTAGCATTACAATCTGCGTAACACAATGGTGACCTACCCTGTCCAACTTGATGAGATGAATTCAATTTAAAAAGGAGAAAGCTAATGCATCTCAGTATGAGCAGTCCACGTGAAAACTGGGAAGGGTTATCATTTGTTGTTCTTAGGTAATCTTAATGACTGCTGTCATCAAGGTGGACAGCATAAGGTGGGCAGCATTGCTGTAGCTGTCTGCCCTTTGACTGATTGAACAACTGGTATTTCCAGCATCACAGAGATGTTTATTTAATATGTGCAATTTCAGTCATATCCGTTTCTGGCCTTCTCAGATCCTACGTCTTGAATAGGATACAAGTCATCTATCTACTCTCTATAACACACAAGAAAGCTTTAGGCGTCGGGCGGTGGCAGCGCATGCCTTTAATCCCAGCACTTGGGAGGCAGAGGCAGGTGGATTTCTGAGTTCAAGGCCAGCCTGGTCTACAGAGTGAGCTCCAGGACAGCCAGGGCTACACAGAGAAACCCTGTCCTGAAAAAAGAAAGAAAGAAAGAAAGAAAGAAAGAAAGAAAGAAAGAAAGAAAGGAAAGAAAGAAAGAAAGAAAGAAAGAAAGAAAGAAAGAAAGAAAGAAAGAAAGAAAGAAAGAAAGAAAGAAAGAAAGCTTTAGGCTGGCATTCTGCCTGCCTTCAGGGATTTTTAAAATAAGAACCCTCCCAGTTTTACTTGGAGAACACAGTACAAGATATTTGTCCATATTTCAGAAAGTTTTCTTTGTTTTCTCTGAAGATGTAGGGATCTGTCAGCAAGTTTCTCCCCAAGGGTAGCAATAATAGAAAACAATTTAAGTATTTAGCTGTACAATGCAGTGGCTAAGTCTTGGATCCATTTCACTTCTCCAAATTCACTGTACAGAGAAGAAAACAAAATACTCAAATTCTATGTGAGCTGCCATAGATGGAAGCTATTAAGGCAAGGTCAGCTTTGGGGCCAAGGAATTCTATTTCTTAGCCTACACTATTAATTTCTTGTATAGACTGTCTGTCCAAGAAGATCAATATTTTCTTAAGAATTTTCTTTTTTTTCCTACATCGGGGTTTCACTCTTGCTTCAGCCTTGTAAAGAGCTACAATAATTGGTATACCTATCATAGGTATACACCTGACTCATTTGCTGAAATTTTATCAAAATAATTATAAAATTTTGTATATGAATTTGCAAACTTAACAATCTTTGGTTGGTGAAGTATATTAATTTTATGTTTATATTAAACACTTTTATGTACTGACACACCTGACAACCTTGTATATGTCATTTCTTCATTTTACAGATGACTAAGCCTTTATTCCTCTTAGAATGAAAAAAGAAAAACAAAGTCCAAGAGATATTATGACTTGCTGAGTATGAGATCAGAAATGAGATATTAAAGACTAAACACTAATGAAGTTACCAAGAAGGAGTAAGTCCTACAGAGCTATGACCAGTCATTTTCAGAATTTTCTTCTTCATAATCTATTAAGAAAAGTTATGAAACAATAGTTCCTACTCTTTATGTTAAAGAGAAAATTTTCTCAAAAATAATTTAAAAATTCTTCTCAGCTAAAGTTCTTGTATTTATTTTCTCAACTAAAGAACCTTCCAAGAGATAAAAGCACTTAAAGTAAGATTGCTAAATGTTTGGAGAAAATACATGATATAGGTAAAGGGTTTCTAGAATAAACATTCATATACTTGAATGTGCATTCCATAGCATACCTATAGGAAAAGAGACCATATAGGTATTTTTGGACATTTTATTGTAGCCATATGGGCGAGATAAAAATAAATGTGTAGAGTGTCTTTTAATCATTTATTATTTGATTTGATATGTAAAGCATGCTATTGCCAAGGACCATGCAGAAGACACAAAACTGCCCTTAGAACTCATAGAATGGGCCCTACCAATTAGCACAACCAATATGGGTGTACCTTGGTTCAGGCAAGACCCAAGGACTGTGTCTCGAAGACTTCATGTTGTTATGGATTTGTACTTTGCTTGCTGCCCTCACTTCCTTCTCAATCTAAGAATTGTATGGAAATTCTATGGGGGCTCTCAGGCCCTCATATTGCAGTATCTCTGCCACTCAAAACAATAATGCTTGATCTCTCTCAGGCATTGCTGCTAGATCAGAGTAATGATTTAATCAGAACCCTAGGAAAGAACTTAGAAATGTAGACTGTCAGCTATGACCACTACTCTTAGAAAGCATTTGGAAAAATAAAATTGTTATTGAAGCTAGGTTATGATATTTTTCTACTGGCTCTGATGTAGAAAATCTTAGGGAACAATTTGAAGTTCAGAAAGTCACACTCTTCAAAAGTAAACTAGAGACCTTTTATGGTCAGGGAACAAGAACAATGGCAGCACTGGCTGAAGTGACTCTCAGTAATACTGGACTGGTAATGATTGATTCTTTTATACCCATTTTTGCCCTCAGCTTTCTGATATAGTTTAATAAGAATTGATGATGAGTAGATGTGCATTCTGAGGATATGTCTGTCTATCTGTATGGCTGTCTGACTATCTGTGTGTGTAATATATATATATATGCACGTTTATATGTATTTGTATGTATGAAGTTATTTGAGTCTTTTGCTTTATTTACTCAGTGTGTATGTATGTATATTGTGTGTTTG
This sequence comes from Arvicanthis niloticus, assembly GCF_011762505.2. Taxonomy (NCBI): domain Eukaryota; kingdom Metazoa; phylum Chordata; class Mammalia; order Rodentia; family Muridae; genus Arvicanthis; species Arvicanthis niloticus. The sequence goes on from NC_047665.1 coordinate 35,973,212, forward strand.
AATTTTCTCTTTTTCCTTTTCTTTCTTTCACACTAGCCCCCAAGAGTTAAAAGAATTCAGAGATTTTTGCTGGCCACAGGCAGTGCCAGACCCAATAAATTAAACTTTGAGCCCCTCAGAGAAATGTCTGCTGAGTAATTTCTCTAACTGCTCTCTGCCATAGGCAGTAGGCCCTGTTGGTATCTAAATGGACACCTTCTTTTAGCACTGACCTCCACCAGCTGCCTGCTTTAGTTTTCCCACCCCACAGATGCCAAAGCTGGTTATTGACATGCTATCATTTTGATTTAATCAATGTTAAAATTATTTAATGAGTGCTTTAAATGTTATACTATGCACTTGACATTGGTGCATGTTTGTGACTAGATATCTGTGGATAACGGAGACCACGCCAGTGTGTTAGCTAACTCATTGATAAAGATCTCTGCATGCCTGAGGTGGGGGAGGGGGAAAACAGGTAGTACGGTGGCTTTCAACCTTCCTAAAGCTGCAACCCATTAATGCAGTTTCTCATGTTGTGGTGACCCCAACCATAAAAATATTTGTTACTACTTTAAATTATATTTTTGCTACTTTTATGAATAGTAATGTAAATATTTGATATGCAGGATACCTGATATATTAACCCTGAGGGGGTTATGACCTACAGATTGAGAACCATTGGGCTTATAACATAGAAACAGATATTTGAGAATGTCTAACATCAGGACCATTCATCATGGCATCATCATTCATTCACATTGCCCCACTACCTCTCTGTCCCTATGGTATGCAGAATGCTAACACTGAATAATCTCCCTCCTTGAATCCTGCTATTAAATTTTACACAAACTTTTCCATTTGATTTATATTTTATATCATGTTATAATTATAATTTCATTTCATTAAAATGTATTCTTAAAGTGATCTTAGTAACTGCATATCAGTTTATATGAATTTTTTCCTGAAAAATAAATGCCTGGCAATTAACATTTAGCATACATTTTATACTACTACCAGTATGATAAAAATCCACTATAGAATTCTGTGTACATATATCTAATTAGGCTTATGCATACATAGTATCTTTCATGACATGACAAATTGCTTTCTGGAAGGAGGGCACACTTGCTCTCTGTTAGAGGCGCCCCATATCAATATGCTTACCACTTTAAGAGTTTCCATGCTTTACATTTGCTTTGCATGTGTGTGTGTGTGTGTGTGTGTGTGTGTGTGTGTGTGTGTGTGTGATTTTTTTGAGTGAGAAAGAATATTTGCATTTCTTTTCATGCATTTATTATTTTAAAAATATGCAAATTATTTCTATATGGGGAAATAATTTGCAAATATTTTCTGATTATAATAAACATATTAATTCATAGTATTTGCAATTATGTGGTTGCCTCTATCAATAATTTTTTTCATTTTCTTAAAACCAAAGGTCTATGACTTCATTTTATAATTTAAAATTATTTTCTCTTCTTCACAATAACATGATCTGCATTTCTCATTTTTTATTGTGGTTCTTTATATATGAGACTGTCTAACATCAGGATCATCTATCATGACATCATCATTCATGCCCATTGTCCCACTCATTTTAAATGTATGTTTGAAAAAAAAACTATGGATATAAAATACAATTTTTTTTAGTCTTCATTAGAATTTTCCCAGATAAAGTTGGTCATTTGCTCCTTAGTTCCATGCAATCAGATTTTTAAACATATTGAAAACAGTGACTTTATTCTCATACGTTCTAAGCTGCATTTACATGCGTTCAGTGTGAGCCTTTCCTAAATCAGGCACAAATGACATAAGAAGTGTAATATTTAAAATTAATACAATATTTTCTTTATTCGGTCAAACTCAGCTAATGGAAGAAGCAGACAGAGGAAAAAGGACTCCTAACCTTATACAAGGCACATGTGGTGGTGTGCCTTTTATGCTGAAACCCTTCCCTGTTCTCATATAGGCTAATCCATTTTCTTTTTCTTGGAATTGTTTAGTTCATTTGCAGCCAGACATAGTATAATTCTATGTTTGCCTGGGATGAAGAACCAAGCCAGGTGTGAATAGATAAGTACCTCCTTGGCCATAAGCAAATTCAGAATTGTTTTCTAATGTTATTCAGATTTCAACCATCAGAACTATGAGTTCCAAGTGCCTCCAACCCAACCTAAATGTTTCTCCAATAATCTTTTATAACAGAGAGAGAGAGAGAGAGAGAGAGAGAGAGAGAGAGAGAGAGAGAGAACACAGACATAGAGACTCACAGAGAGATAAACAGGCAAACAGGCAGACACACACACACGCATGCACACACACACACACACACACAACTAGGATTTTGCTTAGATACTCTTCTGATTTTTTTCTATCTCATGGCTCTTTCGCTTGAGAACATTCATAGCCTGTTCCTCAGTTCAGTTTCTGTTGAATACACGAATTCAGAAGACTATACATTTCTGTCATCTGCATTTCTCTCCTTTTGTTTCAAAAACATGTCTTTCTGTTTTTATATTTAATTGATACATTTCTTTGAAAATCTGTAAGAAGTTAAAAGTGCTGTTTACATAACTGTCATATTATTAACTGAAAGATGGGGCATCTCCAACACTCTACACATTCTGTTAATGTATCACAATTCAGCATTTGCTTGTGCTAAATGCATGCTTGTCAGAAAACAGCAGAGATGTGTCCCAAGCAAATATCCATCATCATGTTTGCAGGTGGGACTTGCATAGCAGAGAAAGGGCCAATCTATTTCACTAGCTGTCAGCAGTATTGTCAGCGAAGAGAAGAAGAGTGTTAATATATAAAATGCTTTGCTTGCATACATAGAAGGATTGGGTTTGCTCTGTCAGTAGCCAGGCATTTTACACATATTTTCAGTAAAGTGATGTGGGCCTTCATTTAAAAGGCCAGCTGATGGAGTAATACCAGATTTTATTGAGAATCTCATGATGAAAAGGCCATTCCTTCTTGGTACCATCCCTGGGGTTATGCTGCATACCTCTCCTCCAATAATTGTGCACAGCAATAACAAGCCAGCGACTGTGCACAGTAATTGGCACCTCCTCACTGCATTTGTGAGTAGTCGATCTGAGAATTACTGAAATCGAACAACAGCCACAGTGACTACAAGACTGAGGCACATATTGATCTAGGAGGAATAGGATGGATCTGTCAGGTCTGGGCAAATACATCATGCTCCTAGTGAGAGAATTCTTCCTGCAGAAAAAGGAACTAATTATTCTCTCCAATGATACACTCCAAACAAAAGCATGCACACTCATAAAGAAGCCTTTGACAAGAAAAAGAAATAGCTTTTTAATAATTTTGTAGCTCTTGCTTTAAGAATCATTTTTCTGAGATCTGTTCCAGTTTTTCTGAGCCTCCTCTAGTCTATTAGGACATTGAAAATGTTTAATCGCTTTTTTCAGATTTCAAATCCCATTTAACTAGCCTTCAGTTAAAATGGAAAGAGGCAGACCCATTTAGTATACACAAAGTAGGAAATAATTGCATTGGAAAACCCCAAAACACACAAATCAGAACCAGCTGTTGCCAAGCAAGTATGGAAAGCTGTGCTCTGGACTTTCCATGGCCTGCAGCACCGATGTTATACAAACAGCAAGTCCCTATGGTGTCTCAGCAGCTACTCATGCAGTGGAAAGAGTTAGATAGCAACCTAAAGGTTTACCAGATGGAGATTCAATCAGTTTCTTTTGTGAAAAAAAAACAAACTTTATTTAGAATGAATATTTAAGAAAGCTACATTTAATTTTGAACATTAACATTTTTTTCTAGCATCCTTCCTGAGAAGAACAATAGGCATTAGGAAGATTAAGTGGAAGCTCTGTGCCTAAAGTAGAGCATTCGTGTAAATAAACAAGGATAACCTGAAAACAGCCAACAGAGAGAAAATGGTAAGTTGATTATGGAAAACAAACAAACAAACAAAAACATTGTTACACTAAGTTGCTGGGCTCAAGATTGGAGATAAGTCGTTTCTCTAATAAGAAACAGACTTGTATGCACATAATTTTCTTACCAGCTGGTGATGCCATTCTTGATATCAGAGACCTGGTGTGGTGGCCCAGAAAAAAATTCCCAAATTCTGTATTCCATGGTACGCTGAATCTTGAACTTTCCCACTTTCTAAATACTCTAACCCCCACCAGTTTCTTCTTTGTTGCTTAAAGAGCATTGTTTCCGAATCTGAGCCACTGATTGTTTAAGGTATTCAGAGCTATCCACCCTTATGGGGATACTTCCTGTCTAGGCTCCTTCACAGCCACTCCAGGACTCAGTGATTTCTTGTCTCATGTGAAGTCGAAGTCGCTCACTCTAAGAAAAGCACTAGTGTTCATTATAGTTGACAGAAGAATACACATTTTTTATTTGTGTTGTAAGATTCAGGGTAAAGAGAGATCCCACTTCAGGGAAAGCTTGGAATAAGGTAAGAAAACTATAGATTTTTTGAAAGGCACTGTTTGGCGTGCACTGGAGTTGGAAGAGTATGTTGAAAGGCAGTTTTGTTGAGTGCTTTCAAGCTTCATGATTGGAAGAGCTCTCTCTGGCTCATTGTTCCTCCATTCAATGTGCAAACTGGCTCCCAATATCCACTTCCTATGAGCACAGACTTGAGTTTGTAGCTTTAGAATGTCGTTTTAAATTACAAAGAAAATGAAGATTGAGAGAGACAACGATTCATGAGGATGGAAGTTGCCCATAGTATTCTCTAAAGTAAGAGATTTTATGACCTCAATGACCTCCATTGGTAGCACCCTTCTGAGTTATAGAGGAAGAGTAGTTTTGGTGAGGCAGTCAAAACATGAAATGAAATTGACAACTGTAGAAATGGCTCAAGAGCATGCATTGATTGCACTTGCAGAGGACCAAAATTCAGTTCCCAGAACTCACATCAGATGGTTCACAGTTGCCTGTAACTGCAGCTTTAGGAAGTTCAAAGCCCTCTTTGGGCATCTGCAGGAACCTGCATTCTTGTGCTTCTACACACACACACACACACGCATGCACACACACACACACACACACACACACACATGCACACACACACAGAGCAAGAGAGAGAGAGAGAGAGAAAGACACCCACAATACATGTGATACCCATAGAGATCAAATTAGAAATAAACTCTTCAAAGACAAATTAAAATAAGTATATCTTTATTTTATTTACTTTATATATAATGTATGTGTGTGATATATGTGCATATATTCATGCTCATATGTGTACCTATATATGCACATGTTAGAAGAGAGTGTTGGGTATCTCCCTCTATTACTCTCCTCTGTGTTTCTTGGAGTTAGGATCTACCTGAAACTCAAGTTTACATTTTTTCTTTAGACTGGCCACCAGCAAGCACCAGCAATCTTCTTCCTAAAGCAGTATTAAATACTGACATTACAGATGTGTTTGAAATTTTGCAAAGCTTTTATGCATTTTCTGGCATCTGAACTCCAGTTCTTATGTTTGTGTAGCAAGATTCTATATCAACTATTGTTAACTACCCCAGTCTCTAACCAGAAACTGTAGAATGAGTGAAGAAATTAATATGAAGCATAATTTTAAGTGCCTGGAATATGAGGTTGAAGGAAATTAGAAGAGTCACTTTATAATCCAGTGGTTGTATATTTTCACTCAAAATAGGATTGCATAACCTGATGGCATAACACATTTACAGCATGTTCAAAACCCTGTGTTCAGTATCCAGCTGTGTGTGTGTTGGGGGTTAGGGGAATTTATGTACTCCTCCTCATTGTCTCTACAAGCTAACTAACCTAGTTTTTATTCTTTTTAATGAGGTTAAAGCACCAGCACCAGTTATTAAAAAAAAAAAAAAAAAACAATCAACACCAATGAAAAAAGTTTGGTTAGTATTTAAAGGTATTACGTTCACCTATGATGGTAGGTCAAATAAACCTGGAAATACACGAAAACACCAAAGTCAAAAGCTTCATAGTTCTTCACAGGGACAGCCAGAGATGAAAATACAGCTATATCTAATGCCATTAAGATTTTGTTGATGCAACCAACCCTTGTTCTTCTACCTTTGAGACTACTGTATTATTCAGTGACAGTTCCTTAAAATGAAAAAAAAAAAAAATCAACCACATATCTTAAAAAAAAAATCAATCGTCCAACAGGAAGAAGATGGATTGCCATTGATTGCTTCCTGCTGGTGTTAGGGGTGATGGATGACCACAGCCGTGACATTGATCTTGAGAGGCAGGCAGCCTTACACTGGTTTTGCATTGCTTATTATAGGCCTTCCTACTCAGTAGGTGCCTATATGCACAATACATGCTACTCCTCACCTCCCGTCACCATCTAGCTCTCCATTGGCTCCAATGACTTTGACTGTGTTTATAAATTTAAGCATTGTTACTTTCTGTTAAAATTTATTTTGGAATCGTGGACATAAAGGGATTCTAGACACACAGTACGGTTACAGAACAAGACAGCAGACATGTAAATGAATTACCTGTAGTGAGTGTGGTTTGTTGCTACAGAAAGCATTCAAGAGGCCATATTGCAACTCATAGAACTTCACATTTTCAAACAATGGAAGAAGCTGTGAAATGTTCCATGCTTGTTCTAATCTTCATTTGGGAGATGCTAATCATTTGCAGTTCAGGTCAACTTATCCATTCTATAAAATTCTACATATTTGTTTGTATGTGTTTCATGTGTATGTGTATATGTTTGCATGTATGTTTGTAAATATTGATCTCTGATGACTTCTTTACTGAATAAAATGGAGTATGATTTGCAGATACAGTTTAATACATTTAATCTAACCCTGCATTCTTCTTGACAGCCGTCTGTGCTTCAGTGTTTTATAGTCTGCCAAAATCACAGAACCTAACCTTTGACTGATATCTATACCTCTTCTTTCCTCACTGACTTAGATGTCCCTCAATGGGAAAGTCAATACGGAAAATGTGTTTTGTTTTTTTTTTCCCACAATGGAATACTACTCAGCTATTAAGAACAAGGGCAGCATGAATTTTGCAGGCAAATGGATAGAACTAGAAAATATCATCCTGAGTGAGGTTACTCAGATCCAAAAGACATGTATGGTATGTACTCATTAGTAAGTAGATATTAGACAAAAATTACAGAATACCCAGGATACAATTCTCAGAACTCAAGAAGGTTAACAAGCCAAAGGGCCTAAATGAGGATGCCTCAATCCCACTTTGGAGATAGAAGAAAGCAGTCATGGGATGTAGAGGGAGGGAAGGATCTGGGTGGCAGAGGGGACAGTGAGGGGGCAAGGAGAACTTGATCAGGTGTTGGAGGCAGTGCAAAACAGGATCGAAGCCCCGAGGGCCAGCCGAAAGAATGGAAATAGGCAACCTAGGGAGGTAGGAGCTGTGAAGAAGCCTATAGAATGTACCAAAGACCTGGAAAGTGAGAGACTCTTGGGACCCAAATGAAGGGACCTTAGATAAAATGCCCTACAGTGCCCGAGATGGAACTTGTAGAGTCCACTTCCAGTAGAAAGACAGGGCATTAAGTGGAAGGATTGGGTTCCATCCCACAGTCAAAAACTCTGACTCAGAATTGTTCTTGTCTAAAAGAACAGCAGGGTCAAAATTGGAGAAGAGCTTATGGGAAAGGAGGTCCAGTGATAGGCCCAAATTGGGATCCAGCTCAAAGGGAGGCTCCAAGGCTAACACTATTACTGATACTATGATGTACTTAGAGGCAGGAGCCTGGCATAGGAGTCCTCTGAGAGACCCAATAAGCTGCTGAAAAGGTCACATGCAGATACTTACATCAAACCAATGGACACAAGCTGGTGACCCCTGTGGCTGAATTAGGGAAGTGTTGGAAGAAGCTGAGGAGGGCAACCCCATAGGAAGACCAGAAATCTCAACTAACCTGGACTCCCGAGATCTCTCAGACACTGAGCCACCAACCAGAAAGCATACACAAGCTGATATAAGGCCCTGACACATTTACAGCAAACGACTGCCTGGTTTGGCCCCAGTGAGAGAAGACACATCTAACCCCTACCCTTGAGAGACTTGAGGCCCCAGGGAGTTGGGAAGTCTGGTGGAATGACATTGGAGATAGGGACAAGACATCCTCTTGGAGATAGCGTAGGAGGTATGGGATGAGGAACAGTCAGAGGACAGACTTGAAGGGGAATAAAAATGAAAAAAAGAAAGAAAGAAAAAAAGAAAAGAAAGAAAGAAAGAAAGAAAGAAAGGAAGGAAGGAAGAAAATAAATAATAAAAGGAGTGCTGCTCACTTGTCTGTTCTTCATGACTTTCTTAGCTTGCTGTTTTATCCAAATCAGCACCACTTACACCCGGTGACAATGCCCAAAATGGACCTTTGCTCTTCCACATCAATTATTGATCAAGAACATGTTCCATAGACATGTCCACAAGCCAGTTTTATAGAAACAGTTTTGCAACTGAAGCTTTCTCTTTCAATGTGACTTTTTTAGTTTGTGTTAAGTTGACAATACCTAAAGACCACACCATTTTAAAGATGCATAAATGTCTTCACGTTTGTTTGTTTGTTTTCTGTAGTCAATGAAATAACAACCTGCTGTCTTGGGGTTTCATTATTTATTTGTTTTGTTTTGTTTGCTTGTTTGAGTCTCAAAACTAAAAATTAGCTCTGTATCACATTATGAGGAAAAAAAAAAAAGAACACAGAATAGGATTGGAGTGTTGGTAACTCTTTGGAACTAGGATCTGAAGTTAAATGATTGTTCAATAATACTAAACAGTCAACAACTTTAAGGTGTTACATTTTGTGTCATCTCTATGATCAGTACCCAGAGCCTTACATTTTCAGAGTAGGTGATACCTATAGGTAGTAGAATTTCAAGGAAAACAGAGAATTGACATAGATACATTTTTTTTTATGAAACAGCAAGTTGCTTAAAAAACTATTGATAATGAGTTTTTGTTTTGTTCTTTTTTTTGTTTCAGGTAAGAATTTCTGATATCAGTAGTGAGAATATCATAGGAAAGAGAAATCTTGGTAGACTTGGAGTTTGAATAAGGATTATGAGATTATTAAATGCCATTGTCATCATATCCATTCATAGAAGCTGACACACAGACCAGTATTTTGTCAACAAAAGGGCTAATTATTGTTAGTGGTTGTCATAAAACAGTCACCATGATAACCTGTCAATTTCAGCAAACAGACGTGTGCTTACAGAACGGAAGAGAATACAGTTCTTCATTTGTGATCTAGACTAATTATAACATTACTATGTTTCCTGTTAGCTTTACTATAGTAGACTGTTCTGTGGATCGTGAATTAGTTATCGTTCTCATTATTATGACCTCAGGGAACAAAAGTTGACTCTGCCCCACAGTTTCAGGAGATACAGCCCAAAGCAGGGAAGACCTGATTATTAAAATGACTAAGTACTCTGTGGTGGGAACATGAGGTCATAGTTCCTCACATCTTTTAGATCAAGAATCAGAGAGCTATTTTAGATCCAGAGGCTAATATAACCTTAAAAGACCCATGCTCTGTCCTCCAAATATATCAGCTAGTACCCACTGTCCAAAGGAACCAATGAGCCAAAACAATGCTACCTACTGGGGATCAATTGTTCAAACACCTGAGCCTGTGGGAGACATTTCACTTTCAAACCACAAAAGATAACAAGACACTGTAGACCAAGCTAAAGAGAAGAAATTATGAAATAACTAATTATTTTGTAAAATTCAATACACAATTTTTTGAAAACTGGTGTGGAAAATACCTGAATTTCTCTTTGAAAATATATTATTTTATTGATTTTATATCATATAACCTCAGTTGCTCTCAAACTTTACTATGTGGTATCACTAAATTGATGTCTTTTACCATTAGAAAAAAAGAAAACACAATCAATTGAAATACAGCATTGTGGAGCCTCATTTCAATAGCTACATCTAGCAAAAACATCATATCTAAGACTCATAGAACATTCCTAAAGAGGGGAAGGAAAGATTGTAAGAGCCAGAGGATCTGGGAATTTGTTATGAGTTTGTCTCCTAGTAATATCAGATGTTATTACAGATGTTACCGTGACTGCCCAAATGTGACCTGAAACAAGGATAACGGCCATGAACATACAAAACTGGACTGGAAAAAACCTGCATGGCCTCAATTATACACAAAGAACTTTAGACAACTGAGGAAACTGGTACTGGGATAGGCCTTCTTCCCCATGAAAGAGAAGAATGATTTGGTGTCTAGTGCCCAATGGTTAGCCTTGAATATATACATACAAGTATCAGTACATAGACTGAACAATTTATATCCATATATATGTATTTATATGAATATGTATGAATGTATATATGAATATATATTAAGATATATAAATATATATTCATGTAATAACAAATTTTTAGTCAAAAAGCCATGAATTTGCAGAGACAAGGGAAGGGAGAGAAAAGGTTTGAAGAAGTGAGGAAGAATGTAACGATATTATAACTGCAAAAAAAGGCATCTATTTCCTGGTGGTGATAATATCCTATTTAAACTCTTTGTACAAAATTTGAATTTTTTATGACTATACTATTTTTTGTATCCTTAAAAAATATAAAAAGGGTATGACATTTTTGGTTTTTCCTGAAAGCATTGCCTTTGATTGCTATAAGTATAGTGTTGTTAGTATCCCTGTATAGAACAGTGGTTTGTCTAGACTCTGACTTTTGTAGGGTATATTTTGTAGAGTATCCATAGAGACTATATTCTATCTTTCACAGAATTTATCACTTTCTAGAAACTGAGCCAATGTTTTATTGGTAAACAGCTAGTATAAATGTCTTGGACTAGACATTCACCATTCTCAATATTTGGTGGGTTTTCTACAGCTGCTTATAAATGAAGAGAGATCACTAAGTTTTACTTTGACATGGAGAGATGGCTTCAACAAAATGGCTTCCTCTGGATAATAATGTAGAAGGCTAATTAACAAGTGTGAGACTACCCTCACACAGGAACCTCTGCAGTGGATTAACTGGAGAAATAAAAATGGCCACTCAACATTCCAATGTGCCCCTCCCTGTTAAAATACTTATCTATGTCAATAGTCACTTATAATCCTATGTAGTAGCTAATTGGAAGCACTTAGTACCAATGCTGGCTTCTAGCTGTGATAAATATTTAATCACAGAGGACCAACCTCTTTTCTGAAAGCAAACTATAGTCTGTGACTCTTAAAAACAGAACAAAGGACTATGTCACCTGGAATGAGCTTTCCCCCTCTAGTTCAGGCAGGAGAAAGGTGCCCCTAATTGCCTTAGGTGAGGAACAGTCTTTTGCTTCACTTTAACTGTCTGACATTTAGATGTTTCTCCTCTCACCTCTTCCTGTCGGTGTAAAAAGGAACTGAATACAAAAGAAAAGCCCACTTTGCTTGCTCATGTCCTCCGCATCACAATGCTATGCCACAGTGATGAAGTATGTCACTTGAACAGTGTCATTTTTCTCTCCAATTAAAAATAATAGATGATACTGGCCAGTCTCTACCTGTGGTTCTTGAAGGAAGAAAACTAGTTAGTATCTAGACAGACCCACTGCCCACTAATTTGAAGTTCAAGAATTGATGGCTATCCATCTCTGAGTCTCAGCTCCACCTGTGTGTCACCAAGAATTGGTGCTTCCCAGGGTGATACTCTGACTGCCACCATTGCAGCTGATACCTCTATTTTTGTCATAGAACAATTTTCACACAACCTGAAAATGAAGAAACAGGGCCCTACCTTTTAGCTTCTCTACTGTGTCTCCTGAATGTGTTTCTCAAAAGCTTTTCTGTCACCAGGATGTTAAACATATTTTATTGACTGATTTCCTATAAAAACTCATTTTCAGTAATACCCAACAAAATGAATCTCTTCAAATATCAAGCAGCAGAATAGAATAAAGTACAATATTCAATGGATGAAAAAAATTAGCTATTTTACTTATACATATTAATTTTCACAAATCAATGCCCAATTAAGACATGTATATTTAATATTTTCATTTGCCTTTTATAGGAATAATGGATTGCAATTCTTAGTAGAATAATTTCTGATAATCTGAATATTGGATAGAATAGTCAAAAAGTACAAATTATATTCAATTAAATCTCTAAACCAGAAATAAATCTTTAGAGATTTAAAAAAATAAATCCATCCTCATAAGTTATTCCTATTCTATTTCAGGTACTTCAAAAAATGTAGCTGCTGATAGATATTTTCTTAAAGAAATAATTTACTGGGTTATAATGGGAGGCCAACTTAACTAATCTTTGAAAGCCACCAATATACTTTTATGTCTAAACTAGCCAAATAATATGAAAGGAAAATAAATAAGGATATTATTAAACACGAAAACAGTAGAAAACTAACATTAAAACCAACCTAATCACTAGACTACAGTAAAGATATAATATGTTGAAGAGGCAAAGCTGACTGCATTTAGCAAAGTACAGTGAGGTTTCTAAACTTTATGTTGTGCAGTACTTTCTCTGCTTTTCTGGGCAAATTTTTTTAAAAGTACTTCCACCTATCAGCCACAATAACTTAATTAAGCTACACAATTTAAGGTAGATTTGTAAGATAAAAAAATATTCAAACCATCCAGTTTAAATAATTACTTATTTTAAGGTTTAAATATCCAAAAACACATGTAATATATCTATAAAATCTTAGGAAACTACTTAGACACTTGTACTTTTCTTCAGTTTATTTTAAGATTATAGTTTTAACATTTCTAATTCCTCAGGCTTCCCACATTCATTTTAAGAATTTCCTAACATTTTGCTTTGACCCATTTATTAATTTTCATTTTTTTCATAAGTCAGTATAACTTTTTAGTAAATGTTAATACTTCAGTGTTACACTATTTTCACAATCATATTTAAGTTTGTATTATAATATGCAAACTAGTGAATTAAAATATGTTTATAAATATGTTTATATACTTAAATATACACACATGTATACATATATACATATATATACATATATATACATACATATACATATATACACATTACTCTTGAGAACAATACATTTTTGAGATTAATATTTCTGAGAAAGTATGTAAAAGAGTGGCCTGATCAAAGAGGATAGTGCTTGGAGCAATTGTTTAGTGTATTTTTGGTTTATTTTAAGAGTTTTAATTAGAAACTATCTTTATGAGATCAAACCAATCAACATTTTAAATTATAATTATTTTTCATAAATTCCTTGTTAAGGGTCATCAATTTGTCTGGATTTACAATCACCTAGGAGAATGATTATAAGGCTGTTTCCAAAAATGTTTAACTGACGTGGGGAGACCCATCCTGATGTAGGGGACACTATGGCTGGGGTTTGGAGATGAATAAGAATGTGAAAGGAGTAGAACACCAATATTCTATTCATCTTTCTCTTTCTTCCTGACTGTAGATGCAGAGTACCTGGTTACCATCTGCCCCTACCACAATCCCTTTCTTGTATGATGGACTATAGCCTCAAACAACAAGTCAATTGAAATGCACCATTCTTTCTCAAAGTTTCATTGGCTGGATAGCACCATAATTAAGCTACCTACATCAAATAACAGACAACATCCTGTAATAGTAAACATATCTACTTTTATTATCTCACTTCAAATTACCAGCTGAAGAGTCTTCTTAAAAAAAGTTTTGTTTCATGATTTAAAGTTCATTAGTTTTGGGGTGTAAACTATATTTCTTCTTAATAGAGGTCATGTATATTAGTTTCTTGGGAAAATGCTATGCACTTTATTGTGTTTTTATCAAAGCTGTGAAGACTTTAGTTTAACTAAATCTTTAATGTAATTCTTGGGTAAGATATGGGGAAATGCCACAGAGTGAAATGCCTTCCTATCTTTCAATTTCTTAGCAGTCACATTGGAAATAGTCTATCAGCATTGGGTCTCCATAGCAGATCTGTGGAGTGTATCCAAGAAAAATGAATGAAAGACAAAATCAAATCTTTCTTAGCCTTTAAGAAATCACTTTAGCCACTCATCATTCAAGAAAGTATAAACTGACTCAGTGAGCTTCACTCTTGGAAATGATGCGAAATGTAGAAGATACTGCAAAAGAAGTGGAGCAGTCCCATCTCATTACAGAGACAAGAATGGGAAAGATTTCAAATGGACAAGGTAGGACTTAAATGAGAATAAATAAATAAATAAATAAATACATAAATAAATAAAATTTTAAAACCTACAGTGGAATGCGTTTGAAACACGACCTCACATTATTTTAATGTGCTGTAAAAATGTTTTCCCAGGAGGTTGGGGAAATGCAAAGAGAGAGGCAATATCTGTCTTGAGCATTAATGTTGTTATCTACATAGAGATAAGTCTGAATTAGCCAAGTCTGACTTCTTCTCCAATCCTATAATACAGATTTCATGGCCTGAAATTGCCAAACCTTCAGGCTAAGCACATCTCTCTTAAGATAAGACTTCACATGTTTAAACAAAGAGCATTGAGTCATATGCAAAACCCATACAAAGTCAGTTAATTCAAACAGAAACAGAATCATCTCTCTTCTGTAAACCAGTCAGAAAAAGGTCAGAAAGGAATTTAATGTAGAAAGTAAGAGACAGATACAGAAAAAAATTACACGTGAAATGTGTTGATTTTTTTAAGACATATATATTTAGTGGATACATCAAGAACAAAAAATGTTGAAACAACATTTAATCTGACTTTAGTAAGATGTAGTATTTCATTTATTATTTGGTAGAAAGAAAAAAATTATCAAACTAGTTTTTTTTTAATTTAGATTCTCCTTTTTAGATTAAATCACATTTACATGACATTTTGTGTGATTTCAATCTGCCCTCAAGATTCACATTATAAAGGGTCATAGAAATAAAAATACGTAGAAGTAAAATATTGGTGAATTGTTGCTCACTTATTGTAACATCTTTTTATTCTTTATCAGCTTCTGGAGCAGTCTCATTATCTAATGTCCTGGTCCTTCGTGCATATGTTACACTGACCTAGTTAAATGTACCTGCTTTTCTTTTATTAAGTATCCCTGTGATTACACTGAAGAAACTGAAAAATCCAGGCTAATCATCTTCACTCTGTATTTATAAAAATTTAATTCCATTTGTATCTTCCAATGAGTTGTATATATGATAGACACTTCTCTTTCTCTTGTTGTGACAAAATACCTCAAAAAATAATCAAATGAAAAGAAGTAAAAATCAATGTTGGCTTCCAGCTTAGAAATTTTCAGGTTCCCCTGAATTAATACATCCAGGCTCAGAACAAAGAAACCAAAAGGAAAGACATCTGGATTCAATTAAAGGGATAAAGCAGCATCACTCAAAACTATAGTTTCTGTGCGAAGTAAGTAGCCAATGTTTGATTCATGGCAGAAGAGCTCCATAGTTATAAATATTTTTTGACAGAGATAAAAAATAATGAAACTGATTTTATATGTGCTTTTCTTGTTTGTTTTATTGGTTATTCCCCAGGAACTGATGCACACTACTGCATGAATTGGAAGAAAATTCCTTTTAAGTATCTCTACAATTGATTTTTTGTTGACTAGTTACTTTATGTCACTAGTTACTTTATGTCACTTTATGGGACAATGCTCTTTTTGGACCTTCAGGAACCTAAGGGTATTCACCGATGAATCACAGAAGATCTGCCAAACACAAATATCCTTTTAGTATTCATTAACAGGAGAATGCTAAACTAAAAATTGAGAACACAGCTGGATCTATCAGTGGTTTATTAAAACTGGAGTTATATATGGTAGCTCATGACTGAAAAGAATCTTTGCATTTGGGAGACAGAAACAGGAGGATAGCTAGGGGCTACAGAGTGAGTTTATGTCTCAAAATAAAATGGCAAAACAACTAGGCTTTGTGAGTAAAATGGTGTGTCGTTCAGGATGGTAAATACTTCTACAGAAAATGAACAGCATGACAGAATGTCACACATGACACTTGTCACCATCCTACCTAGTTTAGCCTAAAGGTCGTGTTCAGATGTTTCTTCCAGCTGTTGCTATAAAAGCACTGCAGCCATGAAGAAATGCCCAGAGACATTAGGAACCAACATAGATCATGTTCATAGATTTCTGTACTTCTTTCCATGGAATGACACAGTTATGCCAGACAACTTAGGTGTGTCCTTACTTTATTACCTGCAAGAGATATAACTCTTTATACTGTGTCCTGGAGTCATTGCCAAATATCCGTTTCCCACATTCTTCTCACCATATTTTATCATACCCAGTTTGTTTGTAGGATGGCAGTCTCATCTAATATTTGATGTTGCATATAAATAATAGTAACAAAAGTTGATACTGAAATCACTTTGACATATAAAGAATACTGAGGAATATAAAATCCACACAAATATTTACATATTTACACTATGAATAGCTATTTTGAACATAATGTATTTTCCTACTTATAAAGTTTAAATGCTTGTACAAACATTAAATTCATTAATCTCACTTATTTGTCCCACCATAGATGAATGTATGCTAACTCTCTTTATTTAATTCTCTGCTCGTTCTTTTTCCTTCTCTTCTCTCACTGTTTCTTTTTTTTTGTTGTTGTTTTTTTTCTCTATAATATAAAAGCTATTCAAGATCCTCTAACCACCAGAATCATAGAAAAACACAACAAGCCTGTATTCACAAAATTTTATTTTGTTTCTTTACTGTATAATGAAGATAGTTTGACATCTAAAACAAGGAAAAGTGATGAAAGTATTAATAATGATCCTATTTTTTAAAAATTTTACTGAAAAGAGTTTTAAATTCATATTTTCACTTTCTGAAAACAAAGGCACCTCTTCTTTTAACAAAATACAAATGTAATAATATTGGAAGTGAGTGAAGAGTAAAGACATACTCCTATTGCATAGCAAATTGTTCACTATCTCCTCACCCATCCAAAACATTAAGGATACAGCTATAAGAACTAAGGGTGAGATGTAATTTTGTCCTCTTGTAGTTTGTATTTAGAAGAATGGTAATCTTTAATATCTTAGATATTAACACATAGATCAAGTCTAGGTAAGTATAGTGGACCAGTACAAATAAAGGTAGGAAGTTCTCAGAGTAGTACACTTCAATGAGAAGAAAAATGACATGATGGAAAGCAAATAGGCTCACATCATATTCAGAGACCAGGTTATTGATTATACTGTATGCATCAATGAGCCTATTGTCCACATTTTAAATGTCAATGTGTTGGTCAATCCCACTTACTGAATTTGCATTGAACTTCTCTCTACCTACCTGTGAAGAAAGAATCATCATATTTTAGTTTGGGGATATTTGAGAGCGTAGAAATGTAAAAATTGAGAGAAATTGAGACAGGGAGAGATAACTGAGGCAAAGTTCAAAATGTAATCAATGGATCTTCATAATGTAGAATTGTCAGGTCATTTAGCAGCATTCAACTGAAATAACAAGGAAACATCTACCTTGAGGAAATAGACTATACATATACACACACACTGTAGACTATACACATACAAAGAGAGAGAAAGAGAGAAAGAGAGAAAGAGAAAGAGAGAGAGACTTTTAGCTGTGAGTCCCAGTCAGTGGCTTTTTCTATTACCCCTCAGGTCTTTCACTAGACTTCTGACTAACTAATGAATTCATCTCTTGAAATATAGGGATAACAATTTTTAACACATCTTGTCTCCTATGAGGTGCACAAATGCTTTCCTGGAAGGATGTCTAACATATGAAGGTTTGAAGGCGGTAATTACTTATTTTACAGTTCTTGGGGCATAAGGCAAAGGATTTATCATTAAGCTACACTTCCAGCCTGCAAACATGGATTTTGAAAATGTGTACATTGAGACAAGAAACAGTTTGTATATGAAATTTGAAATTGTGTGTTGGATGCCAATTGAAGAAAGGTATGACAAAGTACATCTGTACTCTCAGTGGAAGATGAAGTGGGAAAATCTCAAAAATAGTGACATTGAGGGCATCCTGGGCTATATAGCAAAATAAGATCTTGTTTTAAAAGAACATAGCAAAGAATATAGACTGAAGTTGAGCTTGCAAATGCTATGAAATATTTTAACCAGCCACAAGAGTGCAATAACCACTGAGCTGTGTGTATCCTTTATCAATCTGTCTGTCTGTCTATCACCCTTGCTATTTTTTTATCTTAGCTTCATGATGCTTAGTTGTTGACAGGATCAGCCATGGCATTCCCAGATTCAGCTATGCAATAATAATAAAAAAAATACCTGAACTTCACAATAACCTTAAAATAGTGTCATGCTGGAAGCTGAGTCTTCTAAGAAGTTGAAAAGATTTCTGAAAACCATATAGCAAGAGGAAACAAGATGCAAATGGTTTTGCCAAGATATGAGAGCCATGTGCATCCCACAAGGGTTTTCTTTGCCAAAACAAAGAACAATTCAAGAGACCATGCTCATAAATTTACCTGAGTTTAAATCCTTCAGGGAAAATCATTTTTAACCTGTATTAATCCAGATCAGCCTTTATATTCAATCAAAATCCACAAGATAACTGCCTACTAATTCCTATGTGTGTTTTGTCAAGACCAAATGGCCTAGGGAAATACTATGTAAAATACCATATTGTTAAAATGCATGAATTATAGCGATTCTCTTATCCCTCTACTCAAGTGGAGAAAAAAAAAGTCTTTTCTTTAGTATGAACATACTCTTACTATGCCACGGTTCCTAGGCCACCTTGAAGTAAAGATGCAAGGAAGGTTCATTTGCTCTAAGACTAAAGCAACACACAGCCTTAAATGGCTTTTCTGTGTTATTGCATTCACAGCAGATTTCTTACTTCGTGATATAACATGATACATTCAAGCAGAGTAGAGAATTCTCAACCTGGCTTATCTGTTCTCCGGAACGTTAAGCTGTATTATGTTTTACTGCTTGTCTTGGCTTTTTATTGTTTTGATACAGTTCAATGGAAATGGCATGCTATTGTTCATTCCTGGCTTGTTTTTTAATCTTAACCCAAAGTAAAAGGAATAGTGGTCATTTGTAAGCCTTATCAGAGTCACTCAGCCAATTCAAATGGATTTTGAAGCATTCATTCTCTTCCATACCCTTTATTATGTGGTTCGTGCTTTACTCAATCTTTATTACAAATGAAATTAAATCTAGAAAAAAAATACTGTGGAAGCATTTCATTTCCCCCATGAGTCAGTTGGTAAGTCCTTATGAATATTTCATTAAAATTACTATTTTCAAGATAAAAACAACATAGCCTATCAAATATTTTTATACTTACTAAAATATTTTTTCTCAAGCCAAACTGTCAGTCTATATTTTAGACCTTTAATAAAAAACCCACTGTTAAAAAGCACATTTAGTTTAAATCAACACAGGCCACATTGGTCTTGAAAATCATTTCAATGAAGGTGATCGATAGAACATAATCGTCAATAAAACTTAAGTGAAAATCCTGTTTTCATGATATATTTTTAAAGTTTAATTATTGTCTCAATTTTTCACCCTTGTTTGATTGTATGGAAGGGCAAGAGTAATTGTGCTAATAAAAATAGCAGGCTGTGTGTAAGGTTGCAGTCCTGCACAGTGGGTTTGCTTATATAAATAAGCCCAGAAAGGCTAGACTCAGGGGATTAGCACCACAAGCCATCAGTCTTCAAGTAAAAACAAAGAACAGAACAATGGCCAGCCCTCCCCCTTCCTGAATCAGTATTCTCCAGTAGAAGGGTAGACACCACCACTCTGCCTAAGAAAAACCTCTGTGGCTGGAGCTGGGCGGCCTGGGATGATGAAGTACAAGCTGTTGCATCCACACACAAACATTTTTCATTTTCAAGGGATCATAAAATACAGTGCATGATTTTCAGCAATGGGCAATGGGGATTTGTCCCAGTCCACTACATGCAATGATAACCAGGAAGTAACCAATAATTTGAAGAACTCTGACCAAAGCACAGTGTTACCATTCTTTTAAAAACCCAACAAAATATCTTCAAATATCATGTTACTCATTGTCTTTGAAGAAGGATAGAAATGAAGTCTTGGGCACTGGCATAGATGAGGATGTACAGACTTAATGCCTGGTGTCTGCCTATCCTATTACTCAGCCTAGTTTTGGGAGTAGAAAATTTTGATAGTTTAAAGAATGATCAAAAGATAACTAAAGGTCTAAACATTAGGGCTAGAGAAATGGCTCAGTGCTTATGAGCAGAGTCTGCTCTTCCTGGTTCAATTCCCAACACCCCCATGGCAACTCACAACCAACCATCTTTCTGTAACTTTAGTTCTAGCAAATCTGATAGCGTTCTCACCTTCTCATACACTTCCACAGGTACCAGGCACATAAGTGGTACACACACACCACACAAACACACACACGCACACGCACATGTACAAGAGTGTATGTCATGGAGAACATGCCCATCTTTTAATATAGACAATAGCACTGTGACTGCCCTGTCGTGTCAAATAGCCTTAGAGTTCCTTGTCACCACCTGCCTACCACTGTCTAAGGCCTACATTTTGAATCTGACACTTACAGACAGGACTAGGTATAAAGGAAGTGTTGTGGATGGCCTTGGTATTGTTTGCATTTTGATGTTAATTCCACTTTCCCAGGAGGTCCTGTCTGGAAAAAGGAATGAGTCACATACTCAGGTGACTTCTGAACCATCCCCTAATGAATAAAGGAGCCAACCACTAGGAGAGCAGGCAGGACTTCCAGGTTGGATAGGGGAAGAGTTACCATTGTTTTTGAACTAAGTTTGTGTGGTGTTTTCCTTCACATGGCAGCTCGACTGGGTTCCAGAGAGAAAGGTATGGCGGCAAAGGGCAAAGCATGAGTACTGCAAAAATGTCCAGAGAAAAGAAGAATCCTCAGTCACATATCTGCCATTGGGTTAACGGTTCCCAGGAAATGGCTAAGCATCTAATGTATGGACCGTTTGAACTCCTGTCAGCAGTGGTGTGTAGAGCCTCTTCTAAATGTGCTAGATCTCTCCTTAGTGGGTACTGAAGTCTTATTTTTGGGTCACAGACTTCCTCTTAACTGTTTCTGTTGTCAGCTTTCAGGGTAGTGATGGTCCCATAAGCGGGAATTATTACTAGTCTATTTTACGGTCTGTCAATTCAACGGCTGACTTCATGATTTCCAAAACCCTTCACAGTGTCTTCTGTGCGAAGGCCTTAAATTGAATTTGCCAAATTCCATCCAAAAGTAATAAGCAAAACATCTTTTTTATTAGTAGACTATTTTAGTCTGACAACTTGCAACCTCCTGAGTTTCTACCTGCTATTATCACTCACCGTCTGTAACTGGGACATGCTCTTGTCCTATGAATTGCTTCATGTTTGGTTAGTTTAAGTCTTTTGACTTGGTTTTTAATTAGAAAACACCAATTGTGGCCTGGAAACCTCACTATCAGCTACTCCTGGATTTGTTCCATCAATGCTTTCTCTATTCCAGTGACAGGAGAGTAAATGAGTGCCGCATGTCCTCACCTGTAGAAGTCAGCTGGCCCCAGACTAGTTGTGATGTGAAATACATTGTCCTTAAAGAACTTTTCATGAATCTAACAGAACACTGCTTTTATGTACACTAAAACTCATTTGTTTTCACGGCCACTGTCTAACAAATGCAGCAACACAGACCATTTATCTTCAGCAACAAAGCAAGAACAACAAAGCCTAGGAGGTCATTTTATATAGTTACTTTATATTTCTGACAGTGGGGAATGAATACAGGACTTGTGTTTGGTGATTTGGCCACTGAGCTATATCCCTTGTCACACTTCTTAATGTAACTATAGTTATCTGTTTTTGTTATCATACTTTTTATCTATAGAATTTTCTAGCTTGTTAAGAACTTATTAAATTTATGAAAAAATAAACATTTCTGCCAAACTGTTTATCCTGATTTTAAGTAGGTTAAACAGCCCACCTTCATGGGAGGCTTGTACTAAGGATCAATATAAAAAACATATTAATATACTTTAGTTGTGTATATGATCTTTGAAAATTAATTTTGAGATATAATATCTCAAATCTGATATTGTATAAGTATTTTATTCTTAGCTATAACTTTCTAGAATCTTAAAATCTCTTTATTTTATTTGTTTTGTTTACTTTTGGAAAATTCTGGTTATATAACCAAGGTTGGCCTCAAATTCTCTATGTAGCATAGGTGGTTGGCCCTTACTTCCTATGTGCCAGATTAAAAGCATATCTAACTCAACCATTCAGACCAATTTAGACAACTTAGTAAAGAACCTAATCTTCAGTTTTTCTTAATTTCCAAATTTTTGTTACTCAAATGCCTAAGATGAGTATTCAATACCAGAAATGAAGAACAAGGCAAAGAAAGAAAGATGTCTAATTTTGTGGGTATTGTAGCTAATTGGGGAAAATTATGTCAATGATTCTTCCCCATATCCCTTGCCTTTTTCAATCTCAGCATTTTACTTGCTAATGAGCAACATGTATTGGTAGGGGAAAAGGGCAGATGTATTTCTGAACCAGAACCCATTAGTTCATTAATCTAACATGTATGTCTGGGACAGGTACTATGAATCTATCCATTCAAAAATCTATACCACCAGCTAAGAAACAGACACTATCCAGGTGTCAAAGGTCCAGTGATACATACTCCCAGGACATAATGCTTCCTATTAATAGAATCCTGCATTCTAGAGAAGACAGAAAAATTAAAGTGATCACAGCACAGTCAAAATTTTTAAAGGTCTAATAGACCTTCCTGTTAGAGGGCTTAGTGTTCATTCTTCTCTCTAGCTTAGAGAGGAAGAATTGGGAAGAGGATTTTCACTTGAAAAAAATAGTTTCTTAGTTTGTGGTTAAAAAAAATAAAGGTCTCATTCTTTAGTAAAAGTTCACCTGGAACTTACTATATAAGCCTATATATACCAGCTATTCTTGAAATTACAGATCCTCTGATAATGCTTTCTGGGGCTAAGATCACTGGCAAATACCACTATACATCATACCTGAAGAATCGGTGAGCAGAGACATCAGAGATGAATAAAGATTTGCCAAGAAGGGAAAGAGGGGGTTATACTGATTATATTCTAAAAGAAAAAATGATAATTTTGACTTATTGCCTACACTATTTAATTATAAGAAATATTGTCATTCATTCATTCTATCAACAAATCATATTCTGAGTGGCTGCTAGGTAGTTTGCTAGTCGTGGTCTCACTCTATCACCCAAATGTGTTTTGAACTTCTGGTGATCCTCCTGCCTCAATCCCTGGAATATTGGAATTAGAGACACGAACCATGATTCCCAGCATCCATCTTTCTTTCAAAGTCTAGATGTCCCTTTGTGCCCTGCAAATAAAGATGGCCATTTAGAAATCACTAAGTAGCTCTCCTTGCATTCCTTTATTTTCTTCGTACTAAATTTACTCTTCAGATTTGTTTCCTAGACACCTACATTTCCTCTATCACACATCCACATTCTCTTATGAATAATCACTGATGCGAATTTTAATGGTGGTAGGACATCCATAGTCAGACCTTGATTTTCTACCAAATAAGTGTAAGATACTTCTATAATCACAATGCTACCAATGTTAAGTGGCATGCTCTCAAGAAATAAAAATGAGAAATTGATCTCTACAAGAGATACTTGTATTTTTAAAGGCATATAAGCTACAGTTTAAAATACAATATCAGCTTTCGTTCCTCCTGTGTACATCTTTGTTAGGTCTCCGCCTCATCATACCTTCAAGCAGGAGGAAAGATACACAATATTGGCAAAAGAAATTCTCTAGAATTGGCTGAGAACGAGGTGTTTCTGGCACTCTGAAATACTTAACACCTTCAGAGTAGAAGAGAAAAAAAGTTGCTTTGACAACTTGTCAGTGAGACATACGTGGAAAACATTGGTGATCGAGGCAGGCTGTCAGCACCATTTATCACTGCTTGCTGTTCGGTCACCCTATCCCATTTCTACATGCACCACGTGATTCTCTCATTAAGAATCAGAAGCCTAAAACTATGCTACAGTTTCTGATCCACCTCAAACATATTTACACAATGGTCTATGAGAAGAGTTTCTTTCAAAAATGATACACACACATGGGCATGGAATCACATCCATATTTAATTAAACATGTGAAGATTATAGTACATTAGCTAATGACCTAGGTTCAGACAAAACAAGATGCTTCTTCCAGCTCAACCATGTTCACAGTAGTCTCTATTTCAGATAACCATCCTCTAAAAATAATACTGTATTGCAATTTACTACAAGGAATCAGAGCTGAAATCTAGTATGTTGAATATGACTAATCAAACTAGGACATATTTGCTAAAATTATTTATCTGGAGTATGGTAGGCAGAATGGTAGATTCAATCAGATAGATGGAGTCCAAATCCTCAATGCCAAAGTTTTTAGAAAGTGGTAAACAGATGGGAGCAACCCAAAAGACAAGACACACTTTGGATCTATTTAGATGAGGACGTCAGATGTACAGTGGAACAATTTTTGCCTGTGGAG
Organism: Arvicanthis niloticus; assembly: GCF_011762505.2. NCBI lineage: Eukaryota > Metazoa > Chordata > Mammalia > Rodentia > Muridae > Arvicanthis > Arvicanthis niloticus. Next base: position 35,997,713 of record NC_047665.1, read on the forward strand.
TTAACATCTAAGATATAGGTTTGATGTTTGATTCATTGGTTAGTTTCCATAATTACTTAAGTTTGTAGTGTTCTTACACTCGATGAATCCCAGTATTGCTAATTGAAAAATAATAAATGATACCTAAGACAGTTTTTTTATTAAAGTTTTGAGATTTACTTTATGTTTTAGACAGGTTTACATACATCCCAGGCTGGCCTGGAGCTTACAGTATAGTGAAAAATTAACTTGAAGTTATGATTATTCTATCTACCCCTAAATGCTAGGATCCTAGTCATGTACCACCAAGTCCAGTTTATGTAGTGTTGAGGGGTTGGGCCCAGGGCTTCATTCATTATAGGTCAACATACATAATCTACATCCATAATCTGAAGTTTTGAAAAGCTTTGAGGATTAACTCTTATACCACAGTAAGTGCCCATCAAAGACTTGGAATATATACTATAGAATTTCAATAATTATTGGAGCAAAATGAGAATTAGTTCAACAGGAACTGAGAAGTAAGTCTTTACCAGGTATAAACAAGGCGAGCATTGACTCAATTGAGGTGTGCAGAAGGTAGCCAGCCTGTGAGAGTCACTGTAATGAATTATTGGTATAGGATTTAGTGACTTTCCTCCCATTGTCATCTCAGAACATGTTGGGATATACACTTGCCACTCCAGGGCCAAGAAAAGTTGCTAGAATCTTGGCATATCTTGTCTCAACAACCATGTGAACACTGTCATAAACGTGAAAGCACAGGCTGCTACTCCACAACCACATGAACTCCACTCTCTTGAGCAGTGTCTCCTTATAGCAATACTGAACATGAATAAATGTCACCAGTATAGGGGGTAAAAGAGAATTTCAAATATTAGGACTTAGTATGTAGAGGAAGGAAGTCAAAGCAGAACATCCCTAAACATCCTTTTCTAATTTACCATGTGAATTTGGTGTTCTAAGTTTCTTCAATTACTATACTTCATCACTTTCCTCCTTAGTGATTTTCAGCAAGAGCCCCAAGACAAGAAGAACTAACTTCTTCTCCATTTTTTCCCACACAAATGGAAGGAACTATTCTTTAAACATGATTGGATGAGAATCACACCTAGGCTACACAAGGAACTGCTTGAGTGAAAGAAGGCATGAAAAATTTCCAAGCTAATGGTTCTATGTTTGGGAAGAAGACTGTGGCTGGAAAAATGGAAGCTGTGGATGAGAGGGAACATTTTAATTGTGACCCACTGGCATCTGACTGCTTCTCCAGGACTAGCTTTGTGCTAATAAGAGGTGACTTCTTCTGGAAAAAAAAAGAGATAGGGGTGTAAGGACTGAGAATGGCAATGTGAAAAGAAATCAAGTTGTTGGATATTCAAGAAATGTGATTCAAATATTTTGTTTATTTGTTTGTTTTTGAGACATGTTATCCTGTAGCCAAGGCTGAGATCTAACTTTCTGTGTAGTCAAGGCTAAACCTGACCATTCTTTGATCCTCCTACTTCTATATAGAGAGTACCAGAATTAGAGGTTCATGACACCATGCTCGGTTTTATACCATGTTGGAGACTGAACCTAGAACCAGATGCATACCAGACAAGTAGTCTCCCAATTGAACTACATCCAAACTTGTTCGCAACAGTTTTAAACTATGTGATACCAAGTTTTTTCTAGTTACTGTTGCAGTAAAAGCAGTTCCAGTTGGAGGTGGGAAAGAAGACACAATAGTGTCTATGACACCTAAGATATTATGAATGCTGGGTCTTGGGTGCTACAGAGATAGTATGAGTAGATAAAGGAGTATCATTTGCTCACACAGCACCAGATGGTAATATCTTCATACATCTACAATATCAGGCTTTAGTTTATTTGGACTTTATTGCTTGTTCTTTGTCTCAGCACCTATGAATGTTCTTAATACACTGGCACAATTTCTTCAGAGTTGACTACTTGAGGTCTCTGGGTGATCTGCCAGCAAAGTATCAAAAGCATAAATGAATATGTTTCATGGGTGCTTGGTTGTAAAGGTGAGGGAAGTGTACCTACCCACAAATAAGCTTTATAATCCAACACTGAATTTACTACAGTGCTCTCCATACCCTTTGTTGAGCTGAGAACATGACATTACTGTAGTAGAAATGAAATACTTATTTCTTCAATATGTGCTTATCATATCAGAAAACATGAAGAGGATAACCTTGTATTTTCAGTCAAAGGGCATAACCTAAAATATATGTAGGCAATAGTATTTCACAGAAGCATAAATGTCCTAAAAGTCTATCAAAAAGAACAGTTTTAATAAAGAAAAAGACATTACAGGAGGCTATAAGGGACTACAGCCTAAACTGACAACCCCAGTCTCAAAGTTTGCTCTCCCCCTTCCCCTGTTCTCCTCTGGCTTATTTACCTACCCTCTGATTTTTCCCCCTTTCTTCCATTTCCTTCCTCTTCCTTCCCTCCTTAGTGTCTCTTCATTTTCTTCTATCTTTGTCTATTGAAACCTGTCTTTCTCTGCAAAGTGAAGCTGCTGTAGGTGACCTTGAAATTACAGCTCAGCAGAAGGTTTACACTTGTGTTGCTGGAGAGCTGCTAAAAGCATACTGCATTTAGAACCCGCTTCATTTTACCAACCTGATTTAAAAAAAAAATCAGGCTGTATGCCTTACAGACTTTCTGAAATATGGAAAATGCACACTAACTCACGGGAAATTGCAAATGTCATATAATGTTGAGGCAGGCCATTTTAACAAATGCTGTTGTGGTTTGCTGAGGCACCTGTGTGGGGATCATAGATTTAAATGTTATGTGAATAAAAGCCCTCTGCAAAGCTCAGGGAAAATACAGAAATGGTTCAGGATGCTGAGCAGAACAGGGATTTGCTTAGATTCTTATATCTTGTTAATAGTTGGTGGTTCTGTTCCAAAATGAAATCATGATAGAATTTTCTGTCTCATTGGAAAATAAAATAGTAGTGTCTTGCCAGGTAGATAAGACTTAGAGTTTTCCTTCATGTGTGTTGAAATAAGACTGGCATTATTATTTCTCAGTAGCTAATTTTATAATCAAGGGTATAACAATATTTTAAAGAAATGTTCAAGTTCTATTAAACACATATTATAAGCTAAGAACAAAGCATATCACCTGTTTTCAAACTAAATAAAGCAGCTAGCAGCTAGTTTTATAATTGTCCCTACCTCAACTCTTGTTGTTGTACTATGAATGTAGCATCTCTGGGAAGAGTTAAGATTTGAGGGTTAGACATGAGTTCAATTCAAATATTACTCATTTTTCAATCCAAGTAAAGAAGCCATACGCAAGGTCCTAGTGGTGATTAAGTGGAATGACAAAAGTGATCACCTGTTCAATGAGACTGTCAAGTATTGTCATGGCATGGCTCTAAATAGAGATTAGTCAGAGTTGTTTGCAAAATAAACAAGAGACAGTTGAAGCACTCATTGTTGAGCTCATTATATGCTAGAAGATGCTCCAGGTGCTGGAGGTACAATGTGAAACCACAGTAAGATGAGGAAACATGTATTTAATAATGTTAGATTAATCATATTGTATGTCTTACTTTGAGGATCTGTGCGATGTCAAAGACACACAAATGAGAATATATGCATGCATCCTTTGGTTATATCAAAAATAGCAAGAGATGTCCTTACTGTCTGAATATTGAAAAAGGGACACCTTGATGATTGGCTAGATTAGATCTGGCCAGTGAAATACAAGCTATATTGATATAAATAAGGGTTTGAAGTGTCTTGATGCAGTCTGGCTTGTCAGTAGTTCTATCAACCAATAGAAGAGTAAGCCATATGTGGAAGAGCCTAGAACCTTACTTGAAAGACAGCTGTCACAGTCAATACACAGACCTATTCACAGATTTAGATTATTTTAAATAGTATTCTGTAGTCGTCAGCTTTGTCATTTGAATAGTGGTTATGAGGAGAAGGAGCTTTGGATCCAACCTACCCTTGGATGGAACCTGCTACCTGCCACTTTCTAGACAATGATCTCATAGAGTAATCAATACCTGCTGCTTTAAAAATTCTACAAAGGAGAACAAAGATATTTCTCTAATAGAGAGATGCTATCCTCCAAAGGTGGTCTGCCTAGGAAAGCTGGAAGAGATAAAAGACATGAACTATCACTGGATCTCCATTGTCTAGATCTGGCCTTGTTCCCCAGTATAGAGGAGTGTTGCAGGAACCCTGAAATGTCCTGCCTTCCCATGTAAACCTTCAGGGGCCTCAAATCTAACCAGCTTGGAACTACACCCTACCACCAATCCTAGTTGGATCTGCCCACCAACCCTCTGACTGGGACACAACCTACAGAGTAGAATTTACCCAGGACAGACACAGCCTGAAGAATGGGGTCTTCCCGAGGAATAGCTAACAGAGTAGGGTATACTGATCTCCACTTTCTAGCCCTCAGTTCATTCCACCTTTCCAAGAAGTTCTGATGCTATCAGGAATATCCAGGAAACACCAGAGAAAAACAGATGCCCAAAAGACAGCACAAGAACACAATCAGCAAGATCCAGGACAATATGATACCACCAGAGACCAACTATCCTGCTAAAACAAACCTGAATTTCCTAAAGAAACTGAAGCATTAAAAAAAGATATTAAATCCCAACTTTTAAACATGATAGAGGCCTTTAAAGAAGACATTAACAAAATATAGGAAAATACAGGTAGAGGCATTAAAATAGGAAGCAAATAAATAGAAAGAAAAAAGGAAAATACAATCAAATAGGTAAATGATATAGATAAAACTACAGAAGACCTGAAAAAAAATTAAAGCAATAATGAAAGCAGAAACTGAAGCAATCCTGGAGGTGGAAAACCTAGGAAAGAGAACAGGAACAAAATGCAAGAGATGGAAGAAAAAATCTCAGATGTAGAAAATATGATAGAAGAAACAAATATATCAGTTAAAGAAAATGCAAAACCTAAATATCCATGATACAAAACTTTCAGGAAATTTGGGATAAGTTTAAAAGACCAAACCTAAAAATAGGAATAGGAAGAGGAAGACGAGGAAGAAGAGGAGGGGAAGGAGGAGGAGGAGGAGGAAGAGGAGGAGAAGGAAAAGGAAGAGGAAGAGGAGATTCCCAGATCAAAAGTCCAGAAAACAACTTCAACAAAACCATAAAATAAATTTTCTAAAACCTAAAGAAAAAAGAGATGTCTATAAAAGTACAAGAAGCTTAAAGATCACCAAAAAGATTGGAGCAGAAAAGAAAACACTCCCATCACATAATAATAAAAATAGCAAATATACGTAACAAAGAAAAAATTTAAAAGCAGGGAGGGAAAAGATTAAGTAAGAATGTATAGGCAGACCTACATTTGATTTCTACAAGTGTAAACCTACACAAGATTTACATTTGATTTCTCATCTGAGGCTATAAAAGTTAGAAGGTCATGGGCACAGTTCTTGCAGACCCTAAGAAACCACAGATGCCAGCCAGGATTACTATACTAAGCAAAAGGTTCCCTCACCATCGATGGAAAAACCAAGATATCTATGACAAAACAAAATCAAACAATACCTTTCCACTACTCCTGCCAGTGGGAGATACCAGAAGGAAAATTCCAAACCAATGAGGCTACATATACTCAAAAAAAAAAAAAAAAAAAAAAAAAACCAGAAGAAATAAATATTTTCACACTATGAAAATCAGTAGAAGACACATACACACACACACTCAACAAACTTCAGCATTAAAATAACAGGAAGTAAAAAAATACTGGTCATTAATATTGCTCAACATCAGTGAACTCCATTCCCCAGTAAAAAGACACTAGCTAACAGAATGGATGCAGAAACAGAATTCATCATTCTGCTGTGCACAAGAAACTTATCTCAGAATTAAAGATAGTTATTATCTCAGTATAAACAGCTGGATAAAGGTTTTCCAAGCAAACAGACTCAAGAAACATGCTGGAGTACCCATTGTAATATCTTATAAAATACACTTTAAACCAAAAGTAATCAAAATAAATAGGGAAGGACACTTTTTATTAATCATTTTATTCTATTATATTTCAAATTATATCCTCCTTCCCATTTACCTCCACAAACCTCCCATAATCTTCTCACCACTCTCCTTTATCAATATGAGGGTGCTCCTCCACCCAGTCACACATTCCTGCATCACCCCTCTAGCATCCACCTATGCTGGGGCATCAAGCTTCCCTCCCCTCCCATTGATGTCAGATAAGGCCATCTTCTGCTACATATGTATCTGGGGTCATGGATCACTACATGTATTCTCTTTGGTTGGTTTAGTCTCTGGGAGCTGTGGGTGGTATGGTTAGTTGATATTTTTCTTCTGATTGGGTTGCAATCCCTTTCAGCTCCTTTAGTCCTACCACAAGATCTTCCATTGGTGGTCCTCATGCTCAGTCCAGTGGTTGGCTATATCTACATCTGTATTGGTCATGTGCTGATAGAACCCTTCAGGAAGCAGCCATACCAGGCTCCCATCAACAAGTGCCTGTATCTCCCCTTTGTTGGGTATTTTGTCTAAAGCCATCTCCACTGGGTCCTGGTAGCCTTTCACTTCTTTCGAGTCTGGGACTTTCTAGTGGCTACCCCAAGTTCCCCATCCCCCATTGATACATGTTTCTATTCAATTTTCTGACCCTCTGTACTTCTCCCCTGTCCCTTCCAAAACATGTTCCTGTCCCCTCTTTTTCCCTCCCCCTCCTTTCTCCCTCACAGGTCTCTCCTTCCCTCTACATCTGTGATTATTTTGTTTCTCATTCTACATAAGTTTGAAACATGCACAGGATTGATCTTCCTGCTTCTTAAGCTGCATATGGTTTTTGAGTTGTATCGAGGTTTGTCTGAACTTCGGGGCTAAAGTCCACTTATCAATGAGTACATAACATGTGTATTCTTTTATGTCTGGTTACCTCACTCAGGATGATACTTTTTAGTTCCATCTATTTACCTGTAAATTTCAAGAAGTCATTGCTTTTAATAGCAGAGTAGTACTCCATTGTGTAAATATACCACAATTTTTGTATCCATTCTCCTGTTGAGGGACATCTGGGTTGTTCCAACCTTCTGACTATTATAAGGAAAGCTGCTATAAACATAGTGGAGCATGTGTCCTAGTTATATGCTGGAGACTCTTTTGGATATATGCCACAGAGTGGTATAGCTGGGTCTTCAGATAGAACTATTTCCAACTTTCTAATGAACAGCCAGATTGATTTCCAAAGTGGTTGTACCAGCTTTCAGTCCCACCAACAATGGAGGAGTGTTCCTCTTACTACACATCCTTACTAGTGTCTGCTGTTACCTGCGATTTTGATCTTAGCCATTCTGACCAGTGTGAGGTAGAATCTCAAGGTCATTTTGTTTTCCATTCCCCTGATGACTGAGAATGTTGAATATTTCTCTAAGTGCTTTCAGCCATTCAAGTTTCCTCAGCTGAGAATTTTTTGTTTAGCTGTATACCCCATTTTTAATAGGGTTATTAAGTTGTTGGGAGTCTAATTTCTTGAGTTCTTTGTATATATTGGATATTAGCTCTCTATCAGATGTAGGATTGTAAAAGATCTTTTCCCAATCTGTTGGTTGCCATTTTGTCCTATTGACAGTGTCTTTTGCCTTAAAGAAGCTTTGCAATTTTATGAGGTCCCATTTGTCAATTGTTGATCTTAGAGCATGAGCCATTGGTGATCTGTTCAGGAAATTTTCCTCTGTGCCAATGTGTTCAAGGTTTATTTTTAAAAATTGTTTTAAAAGATTTATCTATTTTAGATATGTGAGTACACTCTTGCTGTCTGCAGACACATCAGAAGAGGGCATTGAATCCCATTACAGATGGTTGTGAGCCACTATGTGGTTGCTCCAATTGAACTCAGGATCGCTGGAAGAGCAGTCAGTGCTCTGAACCACTGAGCCATCTCTCCTGCCTGTGTTTGAGGTTCTTTTTTACTTTCTCTTCTATAATATTCAGGGTATCTGGTTTTATGTGGAGGTCCTTGATCCACTTGGACTTGAACATTTTACAAGGACATAAGTATAGATCAATTTGTATTCTTCTACATGCAGACCTCCAATTTGTTGAACCAGCAGCATTTGTTGAAAATGCTGTATCTTTCCTACTGCATGGTTTTTGATTCTTTGTCAAAGATCTGGTGACAATAAGTGTAAGGGTTTATTTTTGGGTCTTCAATTTTATTCCATTGATCTACTTGCCTGTCTTCGTACCAATAACACTACTGCTTTGTAGCTCAGCTTGAGACCAGGGATGGTGTTTCCTCAAAAGTTCTTTTATTACTGAGAATGGTTTTCGCTACCTGGGTTTTTTTTTTTTTTTTTTTTTTTTTTTTTTTTTTTTTTTTTTGTTGTTGTTGTTGTTGTTGTTGTTGTTATTCCAGATGAATTTAAAAATTTCTTTTTCAAACTCTGTGAAGGATTGAGTTGGGATTCTGATGGGAATTGCAATGAATCTATAGATTGCTTTTGGTAAGATATCCATTTTTACAATGTTAACACTGCCGATTGACATGAACATGGGAGTTCTTTCCATTTTCTGAGGTCTTCCTCGATTTTTTTTCTTCAGAGATGAGGTTTATTTCATACAGATCTTTCATTTGCTTAGTTTGAGCCACACCAAGTTATTTTATACTATTTGTGACTATTGTAAAAGGTGTCATTTCCCTAATTTCTTTCTCAGCCTTTTATCCTTTGAGTAAAGGAAGGCTGCTGATTTCTTAGAGTTAATTTTATATCCAGCCTATTTGCTGAGTTTGTTAATCAGCTGTAGGGGTTCTTTGGCGAATTTTTTGGGGTCCCTTCTTTATACTATCATATCATCTACACACAGTGATATCTATACTTCCTCCTTTCTAATTAGTATCCCTTTGATCTCCTTTTACTGATTGATTGCTCTGGCTAAGAATTCATGTATCATTTTGAATAGATAGGGGGAGAGTGGGTAGCCTTGTCTTGTCCCTGATTTTTGTGAGATTGCTTCAAGTTTGCCTCCATTTAGTTTGATGTTGACTATTGGTTTGCTGTATATTGTTTTTCATTATGTTTAGGTATGGACTTTGAATTGCTGATCTCTCCAATATTTTTAACATGAAGGGTGTTAGATTTTGTCAAAGGCTTTTTCAGCATCTAATGAGATGATCATGTGTTTTCTTTTACTTTGAGTTTGATTATATAGTGGGTTATGTTGCTGGATTTCTGTATATTGAACCATCCCTGAATCCCTGGGAAAAAGCCTACTTGATCATGGTGAATGTTTTTTTTGATGTGTTCTTGGATTCAGTTTGCAAGAACTTTAGTGAGTATTTTTGCATCATTTTTGCATTTTGGGTCTTTGTTTGGTTAAGATATCAGTGTAACTATGGTTTCATAGAAAGTATTCTGCACCAAAACCATCTGGTCCTGGGTATTTTTAGGTTGGGTGACTTTTAATGACTGCTTCTATTTCTTTAGGGGTTGTGGGACTGAACAACGTCTATTCAATAATCACTGGATCAGGAAAGAAATAATGAAAGAAATTAAAGAATTTTGAAAATTCAATGAAAATAAGTGCACAACATACCCAAACTTGTGGGACACTACAAGAACAGTACTAAAAGGAAACATCACAGCACTAAGTTCCCTCATAAAGAAATTGTAGAGTTCTTATACTAATCAATTAAAAGTACATCTGAAGGCTCTAGAAGAAAAGAAACAAAAGCACTCAGGAATAGACAGCAAGAAATGGTCAAACTTAGAGCTGAAATCAATCATTTAGAAACAAAGAAAATAGCACAAAGAATCAACTGAACCAAAAACTGGTTCTTTGAAAAAATTAACAAGATATATAAACCCTTAGCCAAACTAACTGAAAAGCAGAAATACAATATACAAATTAACAAAATCATATATAAAAAGGTAGACATATCAATGAAAACTGATAAAATTCAAAGAATCATTAGTTCTTACTTCAAAAGCCTATACTTTACAAAATTGGAAAAATCTGAATGAAATAGATGATTTTCTAGACATACACCAATTACCAAAGCTAAATCAAGATTAGGTAAACCATCTTAATAGTACTATAACCCCCCAAGGAAATAGAAACACTCATGAAAAATCTCTCAACCACAACAAAAATAAAAAGAACAACAAGCTCTGGATCAGATTTTAGTGAACAATTCTACCAGACTTCAAATAAGAGCTAATACCAATACTTCTCAAACTATTCCACAAAATAGAAAGAGAAGGAACTCTGAAAAACTCATTCTATGAGGCCACAGTCACCGTGATATCTAATCAATACAAAGATTAAATGAAGAAAGAGAACTTCAGACTAATTTCTTGTATGAACAATCATGAATAAGATATTCAAAAACCAAATCCAGGAACACATCAAAAACAACATCCAACATGATCAAGTAGGCTTCATCCCAGGGAAGCAGAAGTGGTTAAATATATAAAAATCCATCAATGTAATTCACCATATTAAAAGACAAATAAACAATAAAACCCCATGATCATCTAATTAGATGTCAAAAAAGCTTTTGACAAAATCCAACACCCCTTCATGATGAAAAGTATTAGAGAAAACAAGATATAAGGGACATACATAAACACAATAAAGACAATATACAACAAGCCAATAGCCAACATCAATTTAAATGGACAGAAACTTAAAGCATTCTGGGGACAATACAAAGCTGTCTACTCCCCCATAGCTCTTTAATATAGTACTTGAAGCTCTAGCTAGAGCAATAAGGCAACCACAGGAGATTGAGGGCCTGCAAACTGTAAAAGAAAAAAAAACTATTACTATTCACAGATCATATGATTGTGTATATAAATGTTTCCAAAAGTTCTACCAGAGAACTCCTACAGCTGATAAACACCTTCAGCAAAGTGGTTGAAAACAAAATTAACTCAAAGAAATCAGTAGCCCTCTTCTACCCAAGTGATAACTGGGCTCAGAAAAAAAAGTTAGGGAAACAGCACCATTCACATTAGCCAATTTTATTCACAAATAACATAAAATACCTTGGTGTAACTCTAACCAAGCAAGTGAAAAACCTGTATGACAAGAACTTCAAGTCCCTGAAGGAAGAAATTGAAGAAAATATTAGAAGATGGAAAGATCTCCCTTGTTCATGGATCAATAGGATTAAAATAATAGAAATGGCTATCTTACCAAAATCAATCTACAGAGTCAGCCCAATTGCCCTCAAAATTTCAACACAATTCTTCACAGATCTTGAAAGAGCAATTCTCAACATAATATGGAAACAAACAAACAAACAAAAAAAAAAAACAGCATAGCCAAAATGATCCTGAACAGTAAAAGAACTTCTGGAGGTATCACCATCTCTGACCTAAAGATGTAACCACAAAGCAGTAGTAATAAAACTACATGTTATTGATATAGAAATAGACAGGCGAATCAACAGAATCAAGTCAAACACACAGGAATGAGCCTACATACCTACAACACTTGATTTTTTACAAAGAAGCCAAACCCATACAATGGAACAAGGAGGGCATCTTCAACAAATGGTGCTGATCTAACTGAATATCTGCATGTAAACGAAAGCAAATAGATCCATATTTATCACCTTGCACAAAACTCAAGTCCAAATGGATCAAAGACCACATCATTAAAACCAGAAACACTAATTCTAACAGAAAAGAATGTCAGGAACAGCTTTGAACACATTGGCACAGGAAAAAATTTGCTGAACAAAACACCAATGACTCAGGCAGTCACTAAGTTTAAGAATTAATAAATGGGACTTCCTGAAACTGAAAAGCTTCTATAAGGCAAACGACACTCTCAATACGACAAAGCCGTAGCCTAGAGATTAGGAAAAGATCTTCACTAACCCTTCATCCAACAGAGAACTAATATCTGAAATATATAAAGAACAAAAGAAGTAAGACTCCAAAAAATAAAATAAAATAAAATAAAATCACCCAAGCGAAACAAGAGGTACAGAACTAAACAGAGAATTCTCAACAAAGGAATCTCAAATGGCCAAGAAACACTTAAAGAAATGTTCAACATCCTTAGTCAGCAGGGAAATCCTAATCAAAACGACCCTAAGATTGCACCTTACATCAATCAGAATGGCTAAGATCAAATACTAAACTGACAACACATGCTGACAAAGATGTGGAGAACGAGAAACACTCCTCCTGGTGAGATTGAAAATTTGTAAAAACCACTCTGGAAATTAATCTGTCAGTTTCTTAAAAATATGAAAATTGTTTTACCTGAAGACCCAGCTATACCACTCCTCGAAATATACCTAAAAGATGCTTCACCATAACACAAGAATACATGACCCTCTATGTTCATAGCAGCTTTATTCGTAATAGCCAGAAACTGGAAGCAACACTGATGTCCTTCAACTGAAAAATGGATACAGAAAATGTGGTGGTTCATTTACACAATGAAATACAGCTATTATAAACAAGGACATCATGAATTTCACAGGCAAATGGATGGAATTAGAAAATTTCATCTTGATTGAGGTAACCCATACTCAACAGGACATGCATGGTATATACTCACTAATCCATGGATAAAGTTCCCATAGTATACCCCAGAGACTAAAAGAAGTTAAATAAGAAGTAAGGCTCAAATGAGGATGCTTCAATCCCACTTCCAAGAAGGAACAAAATAGTCCTGGGAGGCAGAAGAGAGAAAACTGGGTGGCAGAAGGGAGGGGGAGGTAAAAAGAAGGGGCAAAATAAAGCATGGGAAGAAACAGGAGAAACACCCAAAAGGCCCAGAGGATTGGAAATACGCATCTTCCAGGGCTAGGGAAATTCTCTAGGAAGTCCCAGAGACACACATGAGGTAAGCTCCTAGGAGTCAATGCAGGTGACTTTAGCAGACATGCCCAACAGTTGGGATATGGCACCTGAAAAGACTTCCTCTAGTAGCCAGAAATGACCCCTATGGAAGTATGGGGACACCAATACACCTACAAGTCTTTTGACCCAAAATTGGTCCTGCTTAAAAGAAGTGGAAGGACAAAAATAGAGCAGAATCTGAAGGAATGATACGCTCATTTTGAGACCCATCCCCTGTGTAGCCTCCAATCCCTCACACTATTAATGATGCTATGTTGAGCTTACAGATAGGAGCATAGCATAGCAGCCCTCTGAGATGCTCTACTCAGCAGCTGACTGAGACAGATGTAGATACCCACAGACAAACATTGTTTGGAGGTCAAAGACCTCTGTGGAAGAGTTAGGGGGAAGATTGAAGGCCCTCAAGAAGATAGTAACTCCTCAGAGATCTCTCTTGGTTCATGCTGAAAATTTTACCAGCTTGATCTTGAAGAGATGTAGGTACTTGGTATTTTCCCTTTAATTTACTTTTTCTGTATCACTGAATCAATAAAAAAAAATGACAATCTTTAGAAATACTGCATTAAGTATACCAAAGAAATGTAGGCTTGCCTTATTTTATTTTCTTCTACTTTCAACTCATAAATTAAGTGTGATCCTTTCCTTGACCTATTAGTTACTTAATATGCATTATTTGATTGTCCAATTTTAAATGATACTTAGGGTTTGGTTTTTGTTGTTGTTGCTTCTGGTATAGGTTGCATTCACAAAGCACAATTTTGTGATTATATGACAATCATCTTTTTAATGTATTAACGTGTTTTATGGTCAAGTATATGGCTTACCTTGATAATATATGGTTTATCTAACATTGATTTACATGTTCAAATAAAATGAAGAAATATAGAGTGTCTTTGGTGGATAATGAATCTTGCAAATTTAGTGGAAGACAATCCTTGTTTCAAAAAGAGAATTTGTAACATCTAGGAATATGACCTACTTGTAATGGGTAGATGTAGATAATGATTCATCTTCAATTGTAGTGACAGTCTAATATATAATAAGAGATCTTCATCTTCAGATATACATGGAAGTCATGGATATGTTAGGAAAAAGCTTGAGAGAAAGACATTAAAAACTACAAAGCATATATACGTTTTATTTGATACGTTATTCATTTTCATTTGTTACTATAATAAATTAGCACACAATATATCTAGCTTGCCTATGCATTCTAATAGAAATGCTAGAAAAATATTTATTGTGCAGAGTTTCTTCATATAATTTATGTATCAAGAGTTGCATTTTTCATGCATTAAAATAATTAGAATCATTCTTGACAACTGTACAATGCCTACTAAAAGAGAAACTGTTATCAGCTGCCTACCAGAGGAATAGCCACTTGCTAGGGGATGCTTGGATCAGGAAATTTGTTACTGTTAAGTGCTGCCTTAGCAATATGCAAATAGAAATCTTTACCTATTACCCAGTGCCTCATGCAGTTCTCATGTTCTAGGATTGACAGTTTGACTGCCAGGTTCCATCTGGCCTCTCAATTAGAGCTCAACAGGACAAGTGCTTTTGTGCTGTTCTATGATAAGGCAATCAGTTGTATGTTTCCATTCATCAAAACTTTATTTGATTATGAAATACTTTGATTTTTATGGGCACTGTAATATGCAGTGGGCTATTTGATGTTTACTATCTTTATCTCTCATGCCAGCCTCATATCCCCTAACACAAGGCTAGAGAAAAATTTCTGTATGCTCAAATGAACAAGGAATAAATATATTTGTTTTTATTGTGGGGTTATAAAGGAAAACCAGATGGCTTAATAAACAGTGTTGGAAGTACATTGCATTATTTAATGATATAAACTGAATTTCTATACTTTAACATGAAACATAACTACATGTTAAAATGCTAATTTGTTATAAAATATTTTGTATTGTTAGCTTCTTCAGACATTACAAAAAAAGCCATGAAAGTTTAAAAAGTAATTGGCAAACCCAAACCAATATAAACTGAAATTAGTTGGAATTCTATTTCATCTCCTACTATGCTCTTCACTGGATCACAAAGAACTTTCCACAGGTAAAGATAAAGAAAGAGAAAGAGTCCTATGTCAGTGATGATTGATTAGTACATTTTAAACAATCAATACATGAATTATAATAGCACATACGTATGACCCTAGCACTCAGAAGGTAAAAGCAACAGAATTAGAAGTTCAAGGCCATTCTCATCTACATAGTAAATTCATGGACAGTTTGGGAAGCATTGAACTCAGTCTCAAACAAGCAAAGAAAAAAAAGACAAACAAAAATTACAGCTATAAGAAAAGTATAAAATTAACCATAGAAACAAGATATTGAGTGCTTAAATATGTTTTTTTATTTGTAGGAAAATGACAGCAGACTTTGAGATTGATAGATTTATGTAAGAATCTGAATCCTAGGTCCAACAGGTAAATTGAGGTGAGTGTAGTTAATACACTTAGTCATATAGACATAAACTACTATTGTTCTTGGTTACCCACCAGACCTATATGGTAAGACCTTATTTCTAAAAACACTAACAAACACAGATAAGCCAAGCTGGAATTAAGCTATAATCCTCTACTGTATTAGCTAGTACTCAAAATGACATAAGCTGCTTTACAAGCTGTTGGAAAAGGAAAAACATTGGTAGTCATACCTAGCTATGGATCTTGATCACCACAGTGCTGACCAGCCAGGCATGCTGGCCTCATGGGTACAACATTGGTACAATTTTGTTTGGGGTAACCACTCACTTTTCCTCTGGGTTTTAGGCCTACTTTGCAGGAAGAAATATATGCTGACATTATAAATCCTGAAAGAAAGCCTATGACTTGGGGGGGGGGGGGGTCACAAGCCCTAAAACAGTGATTCTCAACCTTCCTAATGCTGAGACCCTTTTTGCAGTTCTTCATGGCGTGGGAAACCCCAATCATAAATTATTTTTGCTGATATTTCATGATGTTAACTTTGCTAATGTTAGGCATAATAATGTAATTATGTGTTTTCTTATGGTCTGAGGTGACGTCTTTGAAAGGGTAGCTTGGCACTCCTAAAGGAGTCATGATCCACTGGTTGAAAACTGCCCTAGAGCATAACTTAGTACTGTTATCAAGCTAAAAATACATGCAGTCAAGCTGTCTTCAAAATATTTATAGCCGTGTTCTGCCTTTTGTTGCTGCCCTCCTTGGCCATAGAAACTTAGTTTTGCAGCCACTAATGGTAAGTGCTCATTGAAGATGACTCATGAGTGATTAGCTCCTAACAAGGCATCCATATCACCTCTTTTAAAGACCAGGGAACATCATACAAAATGGGACAGGAAGACTGTAACAGCTGGCCAGTGGGGAGGCGTTCTATAAATCTTCTCTTTTGGATATGACATGGAAAGTTTAATCTGAAAACATAGCTCTTACATCTACTACACAAGATAAAACAAATGTGTGAGGTAAAAGGAGAAAGAAGAACTGGAAAGAAAAAAGGATTCTTAGAAGTTGGAGGGAACAGAGAAGGTAAATGGGGAGTGTTAGTATGTATAAAACACATCGTAAAAAAAAATAAAACACATCATATGCACATATGAGACTGTAAAAAATAAATAAAAATATAGGTGACTTAATATAAACAAAGAATTTTATTAAATCAGTAGGTTCCAGCTAGTTGGCTAGACAAACAGGATGACTAGCTACAAAAATATGAATTTTTTTAGAAAACAAATATACTTAATTACACAGCAGATTTAGAGGTATGTGTGTATATGTGTGTGTCTAATAAAACAGCTGAAAGTTTTCCATTGTCCATTCTTGATGATAAAATGTATTTTGTTAAATTAAAAGAAACTAGATGTCTTTGTTTTAGATAACCAACAGAGTCTTTCATGTAGCTTCTCACTGAAATTTGATGAGAATCAGTCAAACACAGAAATACGTTTGATATCAATAGCTACTATCTCTGCAATTGACAGAATTCCTATTCTTAGATTTCATAGACTTCTAAGCCCTGCTCCATGTACATCATATAGAAGGATAGTTGTTCCTGGCATATATTATAGTATCCCTAAAAACAAGTCCATGAACTTGAAATCAATAGGAAGCCAGATGAAATATGCTTAAGAAATAGGGGCAGAGAAACTTCTGGGAGTGATCTTCAGGAGCACATAAAACAAAACAACATGATAACAAAAAGAGCACACACACACACACACACACACACACAGGTAGATTATAGCTGCAAGAATTCCTCTTAACTCATATCATGAGCAAGTCTGTTTGCATTCAAATAATATAAATGTAAAGACTCTAATATTCCCAAGGCCTATTATGGGCTGCATCTATAAACTGTCACTTTACCAGGATCCTGACTTGCTCTACTTCCCGGTTTTAAATGGGGATGTTATGTAGTTTCCAGTCAAGTTTAAAGTAGGTCACACTGAAAGTTTAATGAGATTTCTTCTCATGAGAAATTTCTTCTAAAAACTCCAAGGCCACTCTTCAAACTAAGTTGCAAGGACTGTACTTTGTGTCTAATGATTCAGCATCACCTTCTCAATAAATCAATTATCCACATCATCTCTACAAAAAGCCCAAAATCCAAATGTCACTATCTTTTTTATGCTTCATATCACATGAGCAAAGTGATTTCATGAGACTGTGTGGGTCCAGATTTGTGAGATGCTGTGGATTAAGTAAACCTTTACAGTGGTTTTCCCCAAGTCGTGCTTTAACAGTTTGTCTTAAGTCTATGTTTGTCTTGGAAACTTAACTAACATTTCCTGAAAGAAAATTTAGGAGTCCTAGATTTTGAGTCTTTGCTTTTGGGAAAACAAGGCTAACATCCTGAGCAAATTAAGTCCAAAAAGTCATGTTCAATCATGCATGATTGCATTTAGGAAGTCCGGAATTTAAATGATTTGAAAACTGATGTCTGCAATCAAATAAATTGGCAAATTAACAATATCCTCAAAATTACCTTCCAAAGTAATTGTAACATTTATAATCAAATAAATTTGCAGATTTCCCATGTCGCTTTCTGATAATTATTCCAAAGCCCAAGCTTGCCCTCAGAGTCTTGTAGTCAATAACTTTTCAAGTTTCTGGGTTTAGCATAGAAAAAAATTTTAAATATTTTTTTTAATTCTTACTAATTTGTACTGCTTTTAAAATCTTTGTATATTTATTAACTAAAATCAAATGTGTTATACTTTTAAAAAGTCTTAAATGTGGTAAAAAATTGTGAAGGCTTAAGTCTCCAGTTTAAAAAAAAAAATCACTGACCATTATTGTGATCTTAGAATTTATTTAGCGTGCTTATTATTTCTTCAAATTTTGCACCTGAAAAAAAATAAAAGGACATTTCAGAAGTAGTATAAGGTTGTTTTCAGAGAATTGATAAAATATCAACTATAGGGTTCTATAAGCTAACATAGGTGTATCCAACCAGGGACACAGGAATCCTTAGGAAAGAGCCAATGGTAGCTACAGACCTATGTGTAATAATCAGATGCTCTTAGGAAACAAAGTATCTGATGACATATTGAGTGTCAACCATTTTGCGGCACTTACCATCACAACAGTCATCTATGTCTTGGGAGCTAGTTCAGATAGTAATGTCCTGTTGTCTGTGGATCCCAAACTACAATGTCTTGCTGGTTATTCTGATCCTCACTGCAGTTAACTGGGGATTAGAGTTGTTCTTGCTGTGGAGCATGCAGCATAGAGGGTTTTTGGCTTCCTTCATGGTTTAAATCTTCAGTCTACTCATTACTCATTGTAATCCATTCCATCTATTGTGTCTCTGTCCTTCATTTCTTGATCTGGAAATTGGCTGATAAAACCTATTTTGGTATAAGGACCAACTGAAGTAGCATGCTTCTTAACACCTTAGTTACTATGATCTAATATACATTTAGATTAATCAATTTTAGTACAAAAAACTCAAAGAGCTTCTAAAAGTCTAAGGCATTTCACACTTAAGGTTATCCATTACTCTTAGAGCAAAAGCTAATGTCTTCCAATGACCCACAATATTGAACATGAACTGCTCAGATTCTTGAGCCCAAATCTATTTCACTCTGTCTTCATCACATTCTGTTGGCCTGGACTGCTACAGATATTAATCCATTCTCCACGATTATTAAAATTAAAAAAAAATCTCTTTTGTGGTTTTTGTTTTGTTTGGTTGTTTGGTTGTTTTTTGTTTGTTGGTTGGTTGTTTTTTGGTTTTCTGTTTTGTTTTGTTGTTTTGTTGTTTTTTGGCTTTTTTTTTTTTGGCATGGACTAGAAAGCTGCCTGGTTCACTTCCTGTCCTTATCCATCTCTTGGCTCAGTTCTCACCTTCTCTGTGTGGCTCCACTTAAAAACTGGGAATCAAGACTCAGAGAGAGGTATAACACATTTCTCTCTCGTATTCAAATACTACACTACGATTTGTAGAAGTGTGTATACATGCGTACACACAGGGGAATGCATTTGTGTTTTCATGTATATGCATGATGAAACAATGGCCCATGACATGATGGAAGGATAATAAGTGAAAAAGCAGGAAGGAACAAAGCAAGAGAGGGAGGAGAAAGGCAGTGGGTGAGAATTAGTAAGAACAAAATTATTGTAATACCATCTCAATGAAATTCACTATCTTGTGTATTAATTTAAAATACTAAATTTCAAAGGGCCAAAAGAAGCTAAAGCTGGCCTTGAACTTCCTTGTCCTGACTTGCTCCATCCTATCCTATTTAACCCTGCAGCACCTAGCAGCCTCTAGCAAATCACATTTTTCATTTCCTATCAGGGCACTCTCTGACTTACCGAGCCATTTCCTTACCCTGGCTCTAACATAGCACATTCTTCATTCTTCCATTAATAATCTGTCATTTTCTCTCTCAGACACTGCATCACATGGATGGGTATTGAGAGGAAAGACTCTTGTTCTTTCACATCTAGAGAGGTTCTTTGCATAAACCAAACTCTCAAGAGTTAATTTTAGAGTCAAATGAGTAATAAATGAGAGTAAGTATTCCTCTTTTGTTTTTCCTACTGTCCTTTTGTCTGACTTGGACTTTTTTCATCTGTCTTTCCTTCTATTGCAGGATCCCTCATAGGATAAGCTAAGTACTCTTCTCAAAGATATGCAGTCTGGCTGAGAGCCCAGGCAGCCTCTGACTAGTTCAGAACACAGTCATTCTCCATCTCTCTGCTCCTACATAATGACTTCACAGCAGTATGCCTTTGAGTAAGCATCCAAGACTCTCCAAAGAACACTTTTTTTGTAGTGTTTCTGTGGGTGAGTTTGTTGTTGAGTGGGTGGGTAAGTGGGAGAGGACATATATCCACCCAGCTCAATCTTGCCAAGTGCTATATTTCTTGCTCTTTCATGCTTTGTAACATACAGTCAGCACACGATCCACTTTTCAGGAGTGGGTGGCAATGCCTGGCTCCATGTCCATCTATCTGACACTGGGCCCACTGACTGCCTGTTAAGTTTAATATGTGGTGTCTAGATTAATTTCACTAATGAGCTAGAAAGAGACTTGCAACAGCCAAACAAATGCCTCCTGGTGCACAAGGAAATACTGTGAGAGGGGAATAGTGAAGTTTAAACTTTTTCTCAGACATACAAATATGTACATATACATTATACATGCACTTACTCTCTTAAATACTGTGTGAGATTTATGTATATCTCCTCGTACTTTCTCTTATAAATACACAAAGCTCAAAAAGGTAGACAGCCAAGACAGAAAACATGAGCAACAGTTGTTTATTTTCATTTGGGCAGCAGGATGACAAAGCTCACATCACTGTGTGTGTGGGGGCAGGTATGGCTGCTTTGGGCTGATTATATTCTAGTAATCTCTGATTCAACTAATGTAAATGAACCCACAGGGATACTATTTGGTCATTCTTTTATAAAAAAATTAAAAATAAACAAAATAACCTTACCTAGTAATTCTTAGATATGATATGTGTTAAGTTACTACTTTAGTATGTTTTAGATTCGGAACTGTCACAGGAAAGAACTTCATGTATGCACATGGAAGACCCCTTTCATACTTAAATACTTCCTTGTTGTGTATGTTTGTGTAATGGGTAAGTTGTGTATCTACTTGCATTCACCCCTGCTGTCTGCTTGTTTCTGGGTGGCTTTGGTTTGGGGGAAGAGTACCTTGAGTGAGATGCATTTACATTATTTGTCTTTTCCCAAGGTGAACAGCCACCACTTGATGTATTCAGAATTTGAATGGCACAAAAAGAAAGAGTTTCTGTTACTTGCTAGCTGCCTATCTGAGCTGGAGCATTGGCTCCTCCTGCACTTAAGCTGAGACAGCTTCTGAGATTTGAGGTTGAGAGCCATAATCTTACTTGATTTTGTAGCACCTAATTCTTCATGTATGATTGTTGACAACAAATTTTTATTGAACTGAAATCTATTTTGTTCTGTAGGGCTGGAAGATGGTCTGATTGCCTGAGTATGCTTGGCCCAGGGAGTGGCACTATTTGGCTGTGTGGCCTTGTTGGAAGAAAGGTGTCACTGTGGGTATGGGCTTTAAGACCTTCATCCTAGCTGCCTGAAAGCCAGCTTTCTGCTAGTTACTTTTGGAACAAGAGGTGGAAATCTCAATTGCTCCAGCCCCTGGTCTGCCTGGATGCTGCTATGCTTCTACCTTGATGATAATAGACTGAGCCTCTGAACTGTAAACCAGCCCCAATGAAATGTTGTGCTTATAAGAGTCCTCTTGGTCATGAATTCTGTTCACAGCAGTAGACCCTAATAACTGAAACACATGGTTAGTGATGTGGACAGTTAAGTTTATAAAAGAGGGAATTTTGTTGTTTTTGTTTCTGTTTTTTTTTTTTTTCTGGAAGATAGCCCAAGATCTTGTGAAGACATTAGATTTGAAATTCTAGCTTTATGAACACCTAGCTGCCTAAAATGGAAAGGTAGCTTATAATTCTAATTTTATGCATAAGAGAAATGAGACATAAATATTACCATCTACCTATGCCTATGGGGATTAAGTGGGATAGATTTGAGTCTCTATTTTGCACTTTTTTGAGAATAGTAATAGATTATGGGATTTTAAAATATTAAGTGAGTCTATCTAAATGTGCTATTAAATTTTTTTAAAGATATGGTGTGATATTTACAGCCAGATAAGAATGCATTTTAAATTGATCCTTGATCTTATTTTCATTCTTTTAAACTTGTTCTGCCTCATTTTCTCTGTGATAATAACTGTAATTACATCCATCCCTTACCATAAAGCTGCTCCTTTATCTTTTCTGACATTCTGCCTCTCCTGACTAATGATGGTGAAGCTATCCCTGCAATTATTTATAAAAGTTAGGAGACTGAGAGGGAATGGTGCATGCAGTCAGTGATGCCTGCTTTATTCTAATTTCTTACCTCCAAGATCAACTTTTCTGGATGACTATTCACACCCATTTCAGTGTGTGTTATCTTCTGAGAATCAAGTCAAATATTCCTGTCCAATTATGCCAATGTGTCACCTGTTCTTATCACATCAGGGTAAACCTAGCACCCCCTAAACTTCTCAGTTATTGAAATGACATTTTCAACATTTTTTCTTTGTCTTTACTTATTTAGCAATCCTCAGCAGAAATTTAAGTAGAAAGCAAATTCTTGGCAATCTAAATTAAAATAAGGCTAGGTGTATGGTGCTTACCTTTAATCCCAACACTTTGGAGTCCCACTGATAGATCTTTCTGTATCTAAAATCAGTCTGATCTACAGACCCTGTCTCAAAACAACTTGTTTATTTGCAAATGAGTGTGGTATGTGCATTGTATGTGTATAGAGTAGGATATGCAACTGAGGGCACACATGTGGAGACATGCAGAGGTTGGAGGGAAACGTGGAATTCTCCTTTACCATTCTTGGCCTTATTTCCCTGAGACAGGGCTTTTTCTCCATATTTGGAGCTAGACTGGCTGTCAGCAAGTCCCAGCACTCTTCTTGCCTCAACCTGTAACATCTTCAAAGCACATGGCAACTCTTAAATTTTACATGTGTTCTGGGGATTCAAATTAATATCATGTTTGTATAGCAAGAGTTCTTACCCACTGTTCCATCTTTCAGCCTCTAGAAATGAAGTTTCTATTAAAAGGGTAAACCTGGAATAGCTTTTATACTTTTAGGGCTCTGGGCAATAGTCCTGTGGGAAAAGGTCTTTCAATGCTACTTACAGAAAATATCTTCATAAAATGAGATCTATGACAGTATTTTATCATCTGCTATGAACTGCCTACTGAAGGCTTTGGATTTTCTGACGTCTTTAAAGTGCATGGTTTTATAAGAACAATCTTGAGTTCTTACATCATTTTATCAGGATTTCAGCAAGTGCACAACTGTCTTAGTCATTGTTCTCTTGATGAAAAGAGACACTTTGACCCAGAAAACTCTTATTATAATAATACATTTAATTGAGTGCTACTTATAGGTTCAGAGGTTTGTGCATTACCATCATGATGAGGAACATAGCAGCACTCAATCAGACATAGTAATGGAGAAATAGCAGAGAATTCTCTATCCTGATTTAGATTGCAGAGAGAGAAAGAGAGAGAGAGAGAGAGAGAGAGAGAGAGAGAGAGAGAGAGAGAGAGAGATCTGGTAAGATCTCTTGAAACCTCAAAGTCCATCTCCAGTGACAGACTTCTTTCAACAAGGTCACACCTCCTAGTCATTTTAATCCTATCAAGCCATTCCACTCATCCCTAGCAGAGCATTCAAATATATTAGCCTGTAGGGGCCATTCTTATTCAAATCACCACAATGACTGGAGAATTTTCTTTTCTTCTTTACATCCCTAACTTCCCTTTATCTGAGTGTATGTTAGATAATTTACTTTAATTTTTTCAATAGAAGAATGTTGGCATTTTTATATACCCATCGAAGACATAAAACATGCTTCACCTCCTTGCATTTCTTCTTTGTAGAATTTATATAAACATCCCCTGTCAATGCACTGCCCCATGCTTAATAAAGGGACTCACAGATTTCCTTTGGAGATCAGTATTGAGGGTATGCATCTGTTGTGCTCAATATTATAGAGTACCAGAAATTCACTAAATATCAGTTCATGTGTAGACAGATAAATGCCAGTTCACCTTTATTTATATTCCAAAGTAAGCATTAATGTATTAAAATCATATTTATCTAATCCATTTTGTTCAGTTTATTTCTCAACATCATCAAAACAATAATAACTAGCTCATCTATAGTCAAAAAGTTTAGTTTTAGCTTTGTAGAAATTACCTCACAAATGAAATTAAAAACAAAACATTTAAGTACTACAGAGGTATTCTAAACCATTCTTTAAAATATTAATACTGAATAGAGTATGGTAGCCTGTGTTTATTGTCCCAGGACTTGGAAGAGAGAAACAAGAGAATTGGGTGTTCAAGGCTAGACTCCTCAAGTATTAGGACTTCTTGAGTTTCATAAGTTACTGTCCAAAGAAATCTAAATGCTAACTAATAAAAGGTCCATAATGAGATTTTTTTTTTAGACTATGTTATATTTAAGAACCCAGGAAAGACGGGCAGAATGTTAATTTTATGTATTCACTCTCCAGAGAAAAGGTAAGTGTAAACCACAATACAATTGAATTTATGCTTAAAAGACTGAAATACCTGGACCCTGGGTCAGCTAAGAGATGTGTATTAACCCCAAAAACAATTACATCTGATCTCACAATCCTCATTTCATTGGTCCTTCTTTATCCATTTATTCCAGGTTCCATTCCACTGCCCAGCTGGGGTAAACCAGAGTAAACCATAATGCCAGCTGTAAATTCCCTTGGAAAAACAGTGGTATTGTGACGTTTAGTCCTCTATATTTAGTTAAACTTAGTCATAATGACCTGCCTGGCTATGCCTTAGCCAGTTTTTTTTCCAATCCTTTTTATGCTATATGCAAGATTGACTGCCCTCTTCTTATACAGACATTATAAAGGCACTGGGTGTGAGCTTTCCATTCTAAGGACAAGGTCAATGAACTTGGTCTACTAGGGAATAAAATGACCAGAAATGAGCAATGTTTAGCAGTTTCTAGCACAGATTGCTTGGGTCAGCTATATTGAATGCAGAAAGCGGTCAATCATGCTTTTATACACAGTTTAATTACATGTAAAGACTTAAAAGAAATCAGACCAAAGGCAATCATGCCATCCAGATTTTATCATTCAACACCAAATGTATTTTGTGTTCAGAACTTTGGTTGCTTAATCATTTTATTTTCTTAAAAAAAGAGTCAAAAGCATTTTTTGTAAAAATGTGTATTTTGAAATAAATACCACATCTTTCCATTTAAGCTCTTCTGAAGGTGGGGAGAGGGGAAGAGGGAGGGAGGGAGGGAGGGAGGGAGGGAGGGAGGGAGGGAGGGAGGGAAGGAGAGAGAGAGAAAGAGAGAGAGAGAGAGACAGAGAGAGACAGAGAGACAGAGAGACAGAGAGACAGAGACAGAGAGAGAAGATAGAACCCAGTTTTTTAAAAGATATTTTCAATGATGTGTAAAATATGTATCTACAGGTAGCATTACAAAGACCATGCAGGCTGAATCTATGTAATTATGAGTATGTGTGTGTGTGTGTGTGTGTGTGTGTGTGTGTGTGTGTGTGTGTGCAGCAATTAGAGTAAATGATGCTATGAAGAGACAACAAGAGGTATATAAGAAGGTTTGTTTGAATAAAGGGGAGAGGGGAAATGATGTGCTTGTGTTACCTAAATCAATGTTGAGTAGCTTGAAGGTAATTCGCTAAATGGATTTTGCTTTCCTTCAATTTCAATCAGATCTTTATCTCTATGAAATCACAGGCTGTGAACTGAAGCCAGAGATGGCCCCACAGCCACAAGTCTTAAGATTTATCTTCTCTGAGGTCTTTGCGGCCAACTAAGCACAGTTAGCAATGGAATGTTCTTATGCTTACATTTGGCTGGAACACATGACTGAAACAAATTAGCCAAAGCAGCTATACAATGATAAGAGCCAATAAGTGATGAAGTCTAGGGTCATTTGACACCTCCTTAGGAAACAGCAGACACTTGGGAATCAGTTTGCATTTTCAGTGCAATGCTTTCTTTTTTAAAGCATAAACTTTGTTTCGGAGCTGAAGGAAATGTTAGCATTCTATAGAATAGCTGCTTAGCTCATTTCCATGATGGCTGTGACCTTTAGTACAACCCAGAGAAATTCATTTTCTCTCTCTCTCTGCCTTGGTTTGGTCATTTGTACAAAGGAAATATGCAAGTTTTCATAATTATGAAAAATATAGGACTGACTTTCCAACAGCAAAATGAAAATAAATTCATTTGATAACCAGCTTTTATTTCAGTGTGTACAAAAATTTCAAATGGAAAGGAGGTAAGGAGTCTTACAAAGTAAAAACACAAAGGACAAAAAAATGAGAATAAAAATATTACATATCTTGGACTTTCCATCACTGGACCACTATAGTCTCAAATTCACAGCAACCAAAAAAGGAGGGGGAGGAAAGAAGTATTAATGTCAATCCTGTCATCCCTGAGACTTCACATCTAGCCAGAGCAGGCTCCATCTTCATACCATGGACTCCATTTGCAGGTATTTTTATTGACGCTGAGAAATACATAACTACTACTTTAGGTGACATGATTAAGGAGAAATGAGCATCAAGAACACATTAAAATGACAAGGGAAGCCTATGGAGGAGCCACAGAGAAAGCTGTAAGATGTCAGACAGTGGATTATGATTTACAGCATCAATGCTTCGATCAACTACCATCATCTATACTTACAGCTTTTTTTTAATTAATTATTTTTTTACACTCCAGATTTTGTTTCTCTCCTTCTACCCTCCAACTGTTCCACATCTTGCCTGTTCCATCCTCCAACCCAGCTCCCTGTCTCCCTGAGGCTGTTTCCATCCCCCACCCCCCACCCCACCTGATCTCTAAACTCCCTGGGGCCTCCAGTCTCTTTTTTTTTTCCATCTACCCATGGCTCCTCACACATTCAATGTTAATTTCTCCTTTAGTTGATAGGGTTTGAAAATAGACTCTTCCTTAATGATTTGGCTGAATGTCCTAAGAGAACATGAAATAGTATGAGAATCATTATCTCAGAAACCAACACGCCTGGTTCAAATTCTAACATGAATATGTCACATGCTCCTAAGTCACAAGACTTCTGAGTATTTCTTCAGGAGACAAGATTTCCAAACTCAAACAAATTGACAGACTTGTGAATTTCAGCTACTCAGACCAGGCATCATAAATGGAAGCAGCAAAGCTACGAATGAGGGTGTTAGAAACATACATTAAAATGTAAGCATTGTCTTACATCCTTTGCCAGGTTTGTCTCCAAGGAACCCAAGGTGTGGTAAGTTGATCTTCTTTGCTCCAGGAGCAAAATAGTTTTGAGGGATAAAAGAGATGGAAAACTAAATTTTTGCTGAATATAGATCTTATTTTGGAACTTGAATCCTTGCTAATTGTCAAAACAATTAGCAGGACCAATTGTCAGAATTGTTTTGTAGAGTGGTCCTGGACGGAAGGGTTAAAAAAACCTCCAGGTTCCTCCCAGGAGAACCTAATGTAAATTTTATGTTATGGATTGTGTCTGAAGGAAAGATTGAACATTAAAAAAAAAAAACTGCTAATATATTTAAGTGTGCTTCAGTGAAATGAGTCTCTGAAGGATAGAAACCTTACTTTCCACATCTGTACCTCTACCTCTCTTACAGGACACACCCTTTTAATGGTTTCCAGTGGCAGGAATCCAAGATTCAGTAATCCTGTTTGGTTGGTGACTAACTGTGCTTTATGCTGGGAGAACTGACTCTAACAGTCAGACAAACTGAATTAGGGTCTCTTGCCAAAACCAGAGCACTCTCTGGACTTTAAAGAGTAGTCTAAGTCATCAATATTTTCAGCATAATTTGTGTCTTCTTAAAGGAAAAATCACTTTGTGTCACTTCAGTTGATTATGACAAACTTTATGCGATATAATTGCCTAGAGGGGCATTGAACTTCAAACGTATGTTGAGGTTCCTAAAAGCCAGGATTCATTCTGAAGGCCATAATAGTGTATGTTTTTCACATCATAAAACGCAAATGGTTTTGGTCTGATTTGGCTTTAAATTGAATCAAAATAAGACATAAGCTTTTAGAGAGCAAAAAGGGACTATGTCTGACCTTGTTGTTAGCTTAGGGAGAATGTTTGTGGTGCTTGTCTTGCTCAGAGCCTAGCTATAAATCAGGATTGTGAAATTCTGCTGATGCTCAAGTCAGTTTGGCATGCCAAACAAAAATAGTAGGAAAAAAAAAAAACACTTTGAGGGTGAATCTCGCAAGGAGGTTTGAAAGCGAGGGTTCTGTTGCTAAGAAGTATTTGGACTTGTGAGTAAGAAGTAGCCTCATGATCTGTGACAAGAGAATAATATCAAAAACTAAACCAAAGTACAGGAAACAGGTTAGAGGAGTCAAGAGAGACAAGAGACACATTTTAGCACTTCATGTTCATTTCTTCAACAGAACCTCAAGAAGATATTTAGGATTTAAAGAACAATGTTAAATGGCATTATCTTCCCTGCCATTCTGAGGGTATTTCTAGACTCAAGAACATATAATGTCAAATATTATTTGGGCCAAATAGATGACCTTTAAATCATCAAAACATCATAGTTTGTTGCAGAGTAAGACATTATATATATATATATAAAATTTTAATAAAATAAATAAATTTAATAAAAATTTTAAATATATATACAATATATATATTATATATATAATATATTGTATATATATTTAAAATTTTTGGTTAGTGTACAAAGTAATATAATTCATTATGATACTCTCATACATGTGTGTCCTCATGCTTGGTTCAACTTCATTCCTTTCCTCACCATCATTCTCCTTGTTTCATGTCCCCTCTGGCTCATGCCCTTCCTTTCTGCTATAGTGTGACGACCCCCCCCCTCCACACACACACACATCACAGTCCACTAGTTATTAGAAAACAATCAAACATTTATTCCCAAAGATTCAGAATACCTCTGCTCTTAAAAAATGGTGGAGCACATCCTGGCAACACTAATTTGTATATAAAAAATATACAAATAGAAGTATATATTTCTATAATCTTTCTTGCTTTGGATATCTACAATAGTCTTATTTTTCTTGGTATTCCAATTAATTGTAGCTTAGGCAATAATGACAAGGCAAAGATATGTATATGTTCACCACAAATTCTACCATCATAACACTGTCAACGCTTTGATAACCAACTGTTTAATCTGTACTTGCCAATGGAATATAGTCAGCTTCATATTCAAATCTAATCCAAATCTCCAACTATCGATAGCCCCTCTGTTTGAATAATGTTTCTTCACTGTTCACACAGTATGAGCAGAATTTCTGCATTGTTTACCCAATAGCTAGTAAGTCTGAGGAACTTTCTGTGTCATTTGATTTGTACTATGCAACCTGATGAAAGTTTGCATCTATTGTTAAGATCAAAGCAGCCCTAATCACAGAGATAAACTTGGAAAATGGATGAGTTAAAAGTTTGTGGGAAATGAGAACAAAAGAGGAGAGTGCAGTTTGGTTTTATGTCCTTGCCCCTAAGGTGCAGCAAATATATTTCTAAGTAAATATGAATTGTTAAAGAAATATGACTGTCATTTACTAATCACTTCTAGTAAGAAACAAACTCTAACTAGTATAATTCCTTGATTTATGTAATTTCTCTATTTTCTCATAGACACCTGGATCAATATGTGTATTTATGTATATTTATGTCTATTTATAATGATCCAGATGTCTATGAGAAAATAAAATAGTTCCCATTGTTTTTTATGTCAGGATTTAATTATTAAAAGATATTTGCTTATTACCTTTTTTATCATTTCATGTTTAAAGTTGAAATTAGCTGACATGTAGCTCTAAAAGTACCCCTTCACTATGCAATACAGTGGAAACTGATTACATGTTTAATAAAAAAATATTCAGGCACACACTTCTAAGGAAGACAGATGATTGCTTTATTAGAACTCAACACCACAGTCCCTCTTCACACCACTGGTCTTTTTGTTCTAAGGGGTGACTTTGGTACCTCTCGAAGTTGTCTTCTCTTTTATTGTAGAGACAATATTTTCTCATATTGTGGCCTTCTGTATTCTCCTCCTTAAGACATAGGACTAGAAATTGGGTCCATCAAGAACATTTTTTAATTGTAAGTGGCAGTTTTACTTCCTAAGTCAGGATCATAGCAAAGATATGTATTGTCTGCTTGATCTGCATTGTGATCACAAATTTTGTTACTGTAAGTATTCATCTGGACAGCCAATGCTTTCAAAAACCTAGACATCTGGCTAAAATAGAAGAAAGTTTTAGCATTATAAGCCAGTACTTCAACAGGACAATGAACACTTTGTATTCCTAACCATATAAATGACTGCCAATGATAAGTATGAAATATAAGCAAAGAGACATAAGTATGAAACATCATTTTATACTTACATGTGTAAGAATAGGTGAATTATGGACTATGGTTTGCACATTGGATCTTACTTACATGCTTACACTTCCTTCTTTAGTGGAGAAAAGAAAAAAATGGAAACAAAATTCCCAGAGATATTTGGCAAGTATTTTGAGGATAGCAAGAAAGAGGGTGGAATTTCCCCATGTAGGGTATATGTTTATAACATGTAAAGGTACAGCATGTATCACACTGTTCATTTCTAGCCAACAAATATTTAATGGTTGAGGACTGCAAGGAACTTGTGGTCTGTGGATAAAGCTCAATTGCTGGGAGAGAAAATTTTAGCTAGTTTCACACTCTGCAGATGCCTTGTGTAATTATTGTTGAAGACTCTAGAATGTTATTATATGGTGTTACTGTTTACAATGTTAGGCTATTCTTTTTGTATAGAATACACATTTAAAAATGATAGAATCTCATTTATTATTGTGAAAATTATGAATAGGAGGTTCTGATAATTTTATGTTCCAATAAATTAATATTTATTCAATGTATGGTATACAACTCATTTTTCAATAAAATGTGGTGCTTTGTAATCATATAATGGGTTTTCCTTCAACCTGTTATGCATTTTTTGTGTGAATAGTTATGCAGTGCCTTCAGGGCAACATATTCAGTAATTATATGCCACTCTATACTTTAACTCTTTTTGTTGTGAAAGCTAAAAACCAGCAATTATAGTCTTGAGCGACTCTTCTTTGTTTCTATTAAATAAAACTGACTTAAATCAGCTCATTTCATTATACGAAATAAAAGATAAAAACCATTTCTGTCCTTTAAAAAATTTCTCTTTCATATAACTTTTTGATATTGTTGTTTTTAAAGTAAAAAGGAGTTTCAATAAACAGACACAACCATTGTTCTCTGGAATTTAAGAGTGCACTCGTCCAGTTCATAATCAAACTAAATAAAGTGTAAATACTGAACATTTAAAAACACACTAAATGAAGAGGTTATATGATTTTTTTAAAAATATGCATAACATACATTTGTAACTTGTATATGTAATAATTATGAATTATTCGAGGATATGAATATATGCATACATATGAGCGCTGTTACATACATCTGTGCATATGTGCATATATATCTGCTAAGCAGTACACTTTACACTTAAAATTTCAACACAATGTTGCAATTGATAGAAGCATTTCAAGCTTTTAAATGAAGTATTTGTGAGAATCTGTGCTGTAAAACTGTTGTGTTTGCCAGGTGTTCATCTACATAATTTGGGATGAAGCAAATGTGTTGATCTGACATGTTTATTTCATCCCAGCAGGTCTAATGGGGGAGCTGTGAAGTTTGCAAGTCTTTGGTCTCCTCAATTTACTTTCTGTTTTTCATAGCTTGACATCATCCTTTATTTGAAGGAGAATTCCATTGAAATTATCTTTCTTTTAGAATACTCTGGCATCTTAGAAAAATTTATTGCTACTTTTTTTAAAACATCAGCAACTATATAAAAATACCTTTGAGTGACTTAAATGATTTAAGCGATAATTACCCTTGACTTTCGTGTTCTGGTAAAGTCACAAATTTAATATGCTTTGGAGATTTGCTCAGCCTTGAGTTTATGTTTCTCTCATTTTAAGTAGCAAATAAACAGAAAAGAGAGTCACGGGCAAATACAGATATAAACTTGAAAACTTGAAGGTTTAAAGGTCCTTATAATTAATGACAAAAACTGAAAGATCAATTTCATAAATGTTTTTCTCTGTGAGATACAATATCAACAAGCATGTCATAAATTGGAGTGGCAATTGATTGTCACTGAACATTAATTAACTACTGATTTGATTTTCTGAAAGGTGCATGCATTTGGTAATGCATAAATGGACAATGTGTGTTCTGCCTGAGCAGGCTGGAACTTAGCCATTATTCATCCTGTTGCTACACTTCCCATTATTTTCACTGAGTTGAATATAAATTCTTCATGCCACGGATCTAAAAGTATCTTAGTGAAACAATACAATTATAAGTTCTTTATAGAGGACTTTAAAGTGGCCCTTAAGCTCATGAAGTCTATGTCCAAACACTGGGGTTTCCCTGCCTCTTGTACCTCTTGTTCCTTACCTGGATTAATATGTGAATTCTTGACATCCACAGAAGTAAGGCTTTCATTGTGATGTTGGTGAGAGTTGGAAATAGAAAGTGGTCAGATAGGGGAGTAATTCCAAAGCACATGAGCTTAGAATGTTCCTACTGAAAATCAGATATACTAAAGTAAAAATATGGTTCCTTTTTCTGAATATGTCTTTCTCTTGTTGGGAGTTCTACATG
Source organism: Arvicanthis niloticus (assembly GCF_011762505.2). Lineage (NCBI taxonomy): Eukaryota > Metazoa > Chordata > Mammalia > Rodentia > Muridae > Arvicanthis > Arvicanthis niloticus. The sequence goes on from NC_047665.1 coordinate 36,030,403, forward strand.
AGGACAGAAATTAAACAGACCGGAGGCACATGGATACCTTGGGCTTGGACCAACTGGGATGACCTGGTCTCCTATGCTGTATCTCAGTTTCTGTCCTAAGTTCTTTTAAAAGTCTCTAGACCAACACCTTAGTGTCACTCCATTCCTGGGAACCCATTGCAGCTGCATGGGAGCTCTGCCCTCTTTCCCCTTTTCTTTGTTAAGAGCCTACATAATAAACTTTTTTTTGAAACTCATCCTTTGTGACTTTCCAGATGCAAAACAAAAGACTGCCTCTGGTGGCTTTGGTAGCCACTGAGCTTTTCAAGATCCTAAACTTCCTTGAGCTAAGTTCACCAATGAATAAGAAAAACTCTCTTGCTCTTAAAGATATACACGTTTTTATTTCCAAAGCCATTTAGCCTAGTTTCTTTGTCTCTAGCATCACATGAAAATATCAAGTTGTTCAAGTGAGTTCTTTCTTAAAACTCCACTTCATCTTGAGATCTCTATTTTAAAACTGAACACAATTTAAAACAAATTGTCTATTTCCTATCTATGTTTTCCACCTGGCAAATAATTTTGAGAAGAATAAAACTCTTTAAATATATAGATGAAGTTATACATTTTTAAAGTGATTAAGAGAATCCATATAACTTATATTAACTAATTCAATCATCAAATATAAATCATTCTTTTTTTTGAGACAGACTTTCAGCATGTTCCCCTTGTTCATCTGAAACTTGCTTCCTAGGTCAAACTGGCATCAAATCCTGTGGACAACTTTTTGGGGCCACTTGTCCAGAATTTGACATTGGGCCAGGACAAGGAAGTAAGCTTAGGCAGGAATCTGATTTTAGTCTAGAACAAAGAAGTAAGCTTCAGGCATGAGTATGACTTTGGGCTAGGACAGGTAAGTAGGCTCAGATATCTTTGTCATCCTGATAAGCCCTTAGAAACAGTGATCATAGGATTTTGTTTATTGCCTTGTGTGTTCCTTGACTATTTGTGTTTATTGTATTGCTATTTCCTCAACCTAGAACTGACCTTAATATTTGCATGTAATCAAAATGGTATAAAATCAGATTAGGAAAAAATAAAGTCAGCCTCAGAACTGACTAGGGTCATGCTACAATGTTGTTTAATTGTCCGTTTTCTTTTTAATCCTCGCTCCTGTGACAGATTGAGCTGGCTTGGTCTGGATCTACTTACAAAAATGAACATTGTACATCCTGGGTGCAGGGATTAAAGAAATGACCCAACAGTGTCTCCTCCCCAATCATTTTTAATTTGAGCATATAATCTTCATGCAGATATAAGACTATCTTTTATTCTTGTACTATTTCTCCCACCCTTCCCTGTCCCCACTGTCCCCACTACCTGCATCTCTTCCTGAACCTAGTTAGTTACAATATCTGCTTTTACTTCTCATGAATTTTATTACTTTTTATTTTTTCCCTAAGTAAGATTTCAATAACCACTCTTAGGATACCCTCTCCAGTTTTCTCTCCAGCCTCTTACACACATACACACACACACACACACACACACACACACACACAAACACACACACATACACACACAAACACTGAAAGGAGAAATCAGGCAGATGTAGAGAAAACCTTGTTGGAACATAATAAAAAAAAAAAATGATCACCTACAAACCAAAGTAAGTGGACTCAGGAACAACCAAACTCACTGTTTCTTTAGTTTTGGTGTCTAGCCTATGGATATGTGACATAATAGTTTCCTTATTTTAAGCCTCTTGAGCTGTTGGACATTGCAAAATAACATAGCTCAAATTATAAACGTATAGAAAAATGGGCAGAATGACCAAAGAATCACTAATATGAAAAAAAAGACTACTATAATTCTGGAATACTACATTCTAGAATATGAGGCTGTGAAGGAAAAGAAAAAAAACTTGTAGGCATGCTTTTGTTGGAAACAAACTTGCGTGATCATCATGGAAGCATCATATGGTTCTCTCAAAAATATTGAGTTTTAAGTTTAGAACCTTAATAGAATCCAGCAATCAAACTATTGAGTACAGATCCAAAAGAAATTAAATTGATATATTAAAGACATATTTGCTCTCCTTTGGTCAGTAAAACACTATTTATAATAGCCAAAAATATCAACAACTTAAAGTTGTGTTGGCTAATAAGTGAATTTTGAACCATGATATAAATGTACAATGGAATATAATTTAACCATAGAAAATGAAATCACACCATTTACTACAGTGTGGATAATTCATTATGTTAAGTGAAATAAATCAAGAATAAAAATAAAGGGAATGCATACATTTTCTTTAAAAGATTTAATTTAAACATTTTGTATATGATATATTTTATCACATTCTCCTATATCCTCCAGACCCTCAAACTTTGTGTTCTTTATCTCTTAATAAAATTCTAAAATAAAAATGTGAACACACACTCATGCATGCACATACATGTACATGGACACACATACACACACATACGTTCACATGTACATACATGCACAGGACACACACACACACACACACAGGAGCGAGAAATAGAGAAATGGAGTCTTTTTTCTGTTGGTCAGCTATTACTAAACCTGAGGTCTGAGGTCTACCCTGTAGTAAAGTTGATATACTCAGCAATAATTTGTCAGAGAAAAACCAATTTCCCACTGCCTAGCAATTATCAATAGCTGATAGCTTCTGGTTTATAGGCTAGACTTTGTGCCCACTTCCTCTTCTGCATGTTTAGATTTTTTTTTTTTTTTTGGTTTTTTTTGTTTTTGTTTTTTTTTGTTTTTTGTTTTTTTGGGTTTTTTTTTTGTTTGTTTTGTTTTGTTTTGAAAGGTTTTTCTGTTTGCTCTGGCTGTCCTGGAACTTACTCTGTAGACCAGGCTGGCCTCCAACTCAGAAATCCACCTGCCTCTGCCTTCCAAGTGCTGGGATTAAAGGTGTGCGCCACCACTGCCCAGCTTTAGATTTTTTTCTGGATTGAATTTATGCTTGTTTTCTGCATGTTCTCACAGTCTTCATGAGTTTACATTGATATCAGTCCTGTTGTTTCTAGAAGAAACTGTTTGTTTAGTGTGGTCCACTACTTCTGGCTCTTAAACTGTTCCTAAGCATGGAGATGGAAAGTATGATAAAGATATCACATTTAGTACTGAGCATTCCAAAATCTCTAAATCTCTACAAATTATAGAGTTGGAAGTGACTTGAAGATCTAAATCTCATCTATAGATAGATCATGAGAACAAAAAAATAACAGAGAAAATCTAAAGTTAAATTATGTCATAAAGCAAATGGTGTTTCATCAGAACACCAACAAAAAAAATTCTTCTTACTAGCTTTTAGAATTTTGAGTTGAAGAACACATCTAAAATATTTCTCCCTGTGATTAAGATGGCATCATTGTACGATTTAGGGATGATTCAATATGTGTGAATCAATAAGGTAAGACACTATCTAAACAGATTACTATACAAAATCCACATAATCATCTCATTATATATAGAAAAGGACTTGCAGAAAATCTAACATTTCCTCCTGGTAAAAGTGCTGGAAAGCTGAGGACTTAGAAGGACATACCTCAATATAATAAAGGCAATCTACAGTAAGCCCACAACCAACAACATTCTAAATGAAGAAAAACTGAAATGATTCCTACTAAAATTAGTAACAAAAAACTACTTTCTCCATGTTTGTTCAATATATTTGAAGTTCTAGCTAAAGCAATAAGACAACATAAGGAAATCAATAGTAAACAAATGAGAAAGCAAAAATTCAATGTATCTTTATTTGAACACAATATGACTTGTCTTGACAGTAAAAGACTCTAAAAAATTCATCAGGAAAGTTTTACAACTGATAAATACTTTCACAAAATACAAAATAAACACACACACCAAAGTTAGAAGCCTTCTTATTTACTGTAAGTGTCCATGATTTGCTGAAAAATGGACTCAAATAGTATAAATGAAAAGAGTTTTTTATTCTGCAGAAGTTTAACATGCTGGGGGCTACCATCTACAAAGATAAAGAGTTTGAAGGCCCAATTTAAAGCACATTAGGAAAATTCTGGGGAAAGGTTGATGACTTCTATCTTAATCTTGTCTGTATCTCTAGGGACATCCCAGAACCATTGTTGGGGCCTAGGGGGCTGGAAACTGTTGCTGGGGAAGTCTGGAAACTATTCCGGAAGAAGTCTGTAAACAGTTGTTGACCCATTATCCTTGCCTCAGGCCAGGTGGCAAGGCAGACTAGATTTGTCTGGACTTTCCCAGTTCTTTGAAACAGAAATTTAGGCCTAGTCTCCTGAACTACCAATTTGAAGCCTGTCATGGAGTAAGCCTAGCCTCTCATTTCCCAGCCCCCACTTCAGTTTTGGGTCATCTCAAATCTTTGAGGTATTTTTATGATCTGGTGTTTGAGAATCATTAATTGAATGGTAGAAATCTGTTCCTTAACAAATCAAACTAAATCATTGATTGGTAGGGACTACAAGTCAAAGCTAAGATCAGTAGGGTAAGAGGACTGGTCAAGGCAGAGACATGGATGGTCAGCCAAGGACACCAATTGAAGAGGGACTCATACTATCCCTGGGACTGTTCTTTTTAAAAAATTTTTGTCTTATAGTCTCTTTCTGACTGAGGCCACAGACTTTTTGACTACTCCTGAGTGGTAAACATAGAAACAACATTCTTTACCTGAGGCTAGATCAAGTCTTCCCTGCTGGAGGAACAAGTCTAGGCCTCTTTTATTCTGTAAGACTAATTCTGCCAGAAAGGATAGGGAATATTTTAGGGCCATGATGGATTTGATTTTTTATTCTGTATATCTGCATTTATTGTTATTGGTGGGCCTTGTAATTTTTATCTTGGAGTAATAGGTCTGAGGCTCCTATACTAGTAACTCTGGCCAGCCTTAAGTCAGAAGAGAATCTAGTAACAGCAAAAATGGCCAGTCTTTTAACCCCATTGTTTGGATGTGCTACCTAATTAAAGACATCCTTTTAGAGTAATAAGTCACTCTGTGTCTAAGCTGTACTAGTACAAAAAAAAAAAGAAAAAAAAAAACCCTAAGTCTTATTTACAACCAGGCCATAAATGTATGGAGTAAGCCCCAAAGTACAAATCTACTAAGTATTGTCTGGGTCAGCATGTATTTTTGCAACAGTAGGGGTTACAGTATGGTTGTAGAGGTGAGAATAGGCTGAGGGTATCATATTTTCAATGAAGAGTCCCTGTTCTGTAACCAATAGTTCTTTGTTAAGTCCAGGACAAAAGGAGTTATGAACCAGCAGTCCAATCAGCCTTGACAGCCACTGTGAACTTGATGACACGGTTGTTACATTGAGCCCTACAGGTAACCAGCTAGTAAGGGAGCTACTGGCTGGTATAGCAAAGCATAAGCAGCAAGCAAGCAGGATCAGGAGCACTGGAGTCACAGTTTTAGTGGATTACCAGGGTGTGGGGTGACCTTCCAACATTTTTGTGGCAGTTTGCCTGAAAGTCTCCTCTGCTGGACTGTTTCCCTTCTGGCCAAGTCCTGATCTCGCCCACCTTAACAGCCATAGGAATGGTCAGGATCACAATGTGAGGCCTTTCTAGGGTTCTAGAGTCTTGGGGTTATGTCTCTTAATCTAGACTTCACCATCTGGTTCAAAGCATTGGCGGTTAGGGAAAGCATCAGAGTCATAAACCTGGTGGATGGCAGGCCAGAGTTATTTCTGGACTGTATCAAGGGCTTTTGAGAATTTTAAAAAGTTATGTTGGTCATATTTAGCTAAGATATCAGACTGGAGGTTAGGCAGCATAGGAGGAAGCCTCCCACATAGGATCTCAAAGTGGGTAAGACCTAAAGTATAGAGAAGTGTTCCTAGCCCTATATAAGGCATAAAGTAGTAGGGACGTCAAGTCACTACCAGTTTTAAGGGTTAGTTTAGTCAAGACCCCTTTCAGTTTTTGATTCATCTTCTCTACTTGCCCTGAACTTTAGGGTCTGTATGTACAATGTAACTTCTAATTGGTCTCCAGAACCTATGTTAGAGATTGAGTTACCTGAGAGATGAATGTTGATCCACATGATAAGTACTGATTTATAAGTGGACATTAGCTGTAAAGTAAAAAAAAATCATGCTACAATCTACAGACAAAGAGAGGCTAAGTAATGAGGAGGGCTCACAAATGGGGATGCATGGCTCTCCCTGGGAAAGGAAAATAAAATGTATTTTTCAGGTAGACTAGGGATCTGTGGCTATGGGAACAGGGAAAGTCAGGTAGAAGGCGGAGAGGAAGTGTACTGGGAGAGATTAATGTAATTGGGGGGCATTTGGGGGTCATGTAGAAGCCTAGTGCAATGGAAATTCTGAAGAACTCACAAGGGTGACACCAAATAAGATTCTTATTAATGGAAGATACAGAACCTGAACCTGCTGTCTTCTGTAACCAGGCAAGGCTTCCAGTGGATGGGCCAATACACCAACCAACAACCCAGCCACAAAGCCTGGCACGGTGTGGAAGGCCAGGAACCAGAAGCCGGGTACCTCAGACCTAGGATAGAACCAAATTCCAACAGTGTAAAGAAAGAAGGGATGAAAGAAAAGAAAGAAAGAAAGAGAGAGAGAGTGAAGAGGAGAGGAGAAGAGAAGAGAAGAGAAGAGAAGAGAAGAGAAGAGAAGAGAAGAGAAGAGAAGAGAAAAGAAAAGAGAAAAAGGAGTCAATGAAATGATTCCTAGAGATACACTGATATACTTGTAGAATAGAGTCTAGCATATTCATTAAAGAGGCTTCATGGAGTAAATGACAGGAGCAGATACACAGACCCACAGGCAAACATTGGGTGAAGCTGGAGGATAGGGGTGGGGGGAATTGTAGGAAGCAGAGAGGTCAAGGACACCAGGAGAATACAACCCACAGAACTAACTAGCCAGGGCTGATAGGGGCTCACAGATACTGAACCAACAATCGGGAAGTCTAACTGGGTCTGACCTAGGTCCTCTGAATAGGTGTTATAGTCCGGTAGCTTGGTCTTCTTGTGGGACTCCCAATCCCGGAAGCACAGCCTGTTCTTGACTCTTTTATCTGTTTGGGGGACCCTTTTCCTATTACTGAATTGTCTCATCCAGCCTTGATATGAGGAGATGTCATTAGTCTTACTATATAACTTGATATGCGTGTTTGGTTGATGTCCCTAGGAGGTCTGCTCTTATCTAAAGGGAAAGGAGGAGGAGTGAATCTGAGGGAGAGAGGAGGTGAAAGAGGAATAAATAAAAAAAGAACTAAAAGTGTTTTAACTATAAAAAACCTTTAAGACATGGAAAAATTAGATTTATTTTCTTTTTAATTTGGTGAGCATGTGTATCTGCATCACTCCTTAACATGGGTATGTGTGCCAAAAATGTCAGAGCCCCAGGAGTTTTGTGTGCCACCCAAATTGGCTTGTGAGAACTAAACTAGTGTCTTCTGCAAAAGCATTTTGTGTTCTTAATCACTGTGTCATTTCTCTAACCATAAAGCATGATCTTACTCATGAATTTAATAATAATTTAATAAAATTGAGTGCAACAATGATTGCTTGATGCCATGGAGGACAGGAGAAAGAAATTTCAAAAATCATGAAGAAATTATATTAAATGTTCCTACCCTTAAAAAAGGAGAAATGATTTGGGGATAAATGTGCCTAACAGATTTAAATTTTATTCAGTGTATTTATGTATTGTGATGTAACATGTTAGCTTCATAACTTGTTACTTTATTCTAATAAATTAGAAAATATAAATAAAATAGAATATAAAAATTTAAACAAATTTATGAGTATGTCATTGAAACAGTAATAAAATGTCTCCCAATAAAAAATGTCTAGATGCAAAAAAAACCCTTGTTATTTAGTAAATATATTTTAACATCCTGAGACTCTTAAAATTGTCACTAAGATTGAAATCACTCTATGAATTACAAAGCCTTTTGGTTTATATTATTTTGGCCATATGATCTTAGAAATAAATGGCAGATAGAATAAAGCATCTTTAATTATTTTACCCAAAGTTCTCCCAGGCTTTTGTTAACTTTTTGGTAGTTTCTATGGAGCTTGAAATGGTATGGTATTAATGGAACAGTATGTAGTACAGTGGCTTCTGTAATGCAAAAAGAAGTTAGGATACCTGCCATAAAATCAAACGCAGACATTGATACATGCGCTGAGAAGGAAGAATTGAAAATTGAATAAGGATAAGATAAAATAAAATCTCCTAGACCCATAACAAATGGAAACTGATTTAATTTACTGAAAAGAGTATACCTCTTGGTGTAGGGAAGCAAAGAACACATTTCTTGCTGACTACCAGGAAAGGACAAAGTTGAATTAAAAAAAAAATGCATGAGGACTGGGTATCTGAATTAATATAGTACTGTTCTGGTAAATATTGTATTTTACATAAAACATTATGCAACATTTCAGGGAATCACCATTTTTCCCCACAGTAAAATTCTGTTGAAACATTGCTCTTTCTTTGTGTCTTAAAATAAAAGATTAAATTATATTCTGTCTTATAGAAACATACCCATGAATTTTGATAATGATGTTTGAAACCCATAACCATTTTGTCTGTTTTGGTTTTCCTAATTACTGTTGATGCACCTTAAATATACTTTGTTCCAGGATCTGAGATTAGAATCTTTTGCAAACTAAGAAATGGAGCTGGTCACATAGTAGGAGCAAAGTTCTCCCTATGAGAAAACCAATCCCATCCAGCACTATAACAGCAGAATTGTGTCGAAGCAATCTGATTGTAAAATATAGCAAAAGAGAAACAAAAGCAAAAAAGCCTGTAAGTCAAAATTCAGTCTCTGTACTAAAGAACCACAAGGTAAACAGAAATAAAATCATAGCACCTAAAATTCCTGGTAATGTAAACATTTTATCTCTCCTCTCGGGGGGCAATCTCAAAGAAACTGTAGGCAATTAAATTAGATTTTAAAGTCAGCTTCATGTGAGTGCCATAGCTTCAGACAGAACAGGGCAGCCATTCAGAATATAGGTGCGCTTATATTGGATGGCCATCTCCATGCTGGTAGGAATGTGATGTCGTAGGGAAGGGCTAGTTCCACATGACCATCTCAGGGTAGGAAATGAGAGCGTCTTGAAGTGGTAAATGGTAGGATCTTGTCTTCTCATAGTTAGACAAGTGCCAGCAGCCAGAGCCACTCTGTGTGGTTTGTTTTTCTTATTTCCCAGCTGCCTTTAACATTGTATTGTGAGAATTTACTGTAAACTGTGATCAGGGACATTAAGAAACTTGTTACAACTGCACTTGTGGCAAACCAGTTTCAGTTAGCAAGAGCACAGGGACGCCTGCTGGGAGAGTTTGTTGCTTAGAGTCCAAAGTAAAGTGACTTGGAGGATTAGAGGACAATCTGACAGCTCACTACTAGTGTGGGCATCTAGAGTTTATAACAATTCATTCCCAAGATGACATGGTAGAAGTTAGGGCTTCTAAAACGTGAATGTTGAAAGCCTGTTTAATTGACCTTTAGGCCTTATGAAAAGAATTTACTAAAGACCATAGCTGACAAATATAATTAACCAAAATGATATGTCTATATTTGAAGATTACTCTGTTTCATTTGAACTTAGAGTACTGGAAGCAACGTATCATCTTCAAAATATTGAAGCATTTGATGTTAATATAATGGGATGTCCAAGCCTGTGTCACATATGATTAAGAAAAAAGGTTGACAAAGTTCACTGTTTCTGGAGGGTCAATGGTCCATATCTGGAGGTTTTACTTTTGCTCACTAAATGTCAAAGTAATACTCAACATCACACAGGAAGAGACAGTAGTCTCTTTGTCTCTGTCTCTGTCTTTCTCTGTTTCTCTGTCTCTCTCTCTTTCTCTCTGTGTGTGTATGTATACTGATTTCTCGTTTTATAAAGACATCACTACTATTCAATCATGGGTGTTCTACCCTGTTGACTTTATTCATTTCTAATGACATCTCAAAGTCTTTACCTCCAACTGTCATAATTAATTAAGTTTTCACTCTTTTAATGCCAGTCATGAAGGATTACATATCCACACAAGAACCACAGGGGAACAAATTAAACTCATATAGAAATAATAACATTCAGTTAAAATGTAAAAGTATAGTATACTCAGGACATACTTGGACAAATTGAAACAGTATAGTAATAGTAAGACAAGTATTGCATGTGAACATAAGGGAAGGGTTAATCAAAGTAAGATGGTTAACCAGGGGTGGATGGAATAAAAAAAAAAATCTCAAAACTATTAATAATATTCCTCAGAGGATTATTATAACCACAGAAACCTCAATTAAGATGAATCTTAGCCTGGTAGCACTTACAATATTATTATTGTTATAAAAGTAAACTTTACCTGAATATCTCATATGGGTCCAATTATTAAGAACTCTACACACTTATTTTCTTTTGATCCAAATATATGTTTATCAGACAACACTTCGATTATGTGTTATTGTCTCCTATTTGGTCATTTTTTTCTTCAGTGACATAGATTGGCAGGTTACAGGACTAACATCACAGCTGACCATCAGCATGAACTTTGAGGGCTCATGACAATCATGTCTTAGAAAAACTTGGTAGGAGTAAGGACTTCAGTGAGAAAAATATTACCATGAACAGAGGAGTTGGAATCATGAAAATAAAGAGTGGATGCAAGGCTGAACCAACATTAAGTGCAAGTTAGAGAAAAAGAAATGGGATTTCTTTCTTTTTCATTTTATTTTTATTCACTTTACATCCTGGTCACTGCCTCCCCTACTGACCCCCTTCCTACAGTCCCTCCCACTCCCACTTTCCTTTTTCTCTTAGAGAGTGGAGCCTCCCCTGTATCCTTCCACTCTGGCACATCAAGTTTTTGCAGGGCTAGGTGCTTCTTTTCCCACTGAAGCCATAAAAGACAGCCCAATTAGGGGAACAGATACCACAGACAGGCAACAGCTTTAGGGATAGACCTTGCTCCAGTTGTTCAAAATTCACATGAAGACCAAGCTGCACATCTGCTACATATGTTCAGGGGTGGGGAATGTAGGTCCAGCTTGTGTATGCTCTTTGGTTGTTGGTTCAGTCTCTGAGAGCCCCCAAGATTCCAAGTGAGGTGAGTTATGTTGGTCTTGCCCTGGAGTTCCTATCCACTTCAGGGCCCTCAATCCCTCCCCCAACTCTTCTATATAAGTCCCCAAACTCCATCCAATATTTAGCTGCCTGCATACCTACTTTTAGCCATCATAATGACAGACTACTACCCCTCTAAACTATAAAACACAAATAAACTTTTTTTCTATAAATTGCTTTATTCATTGTGTTTCATCACAATAGAAAACTAAGACAGTCACCATATAGACTTAAATTTTGTCTTTTCATGGTGTTATGCTGTGCATTTGACAACTGCTAGATTATTGTAAATCAACACCCATGATAAATCAGAATAATTAGCTTCAAAACATAAAAGGCTCTTTATCAAATAGGATTTAAATCACAAAACAGTACGACTGAAGATAAATGTCTTAAAGATTTGGCTTGTGAAATTTTTCAAAATGGTTTGTATCACTTCTGTGGAAGGAAAAGCCCACAGAAATGTGTTTCCTAACTATTTGTATGTGCCAGCACAGAGCACTGCAAAGCACCTCTACTACACTCTGCCATATACAACTTCAAAACCTAAGCCATAGAGTCTCACGAGTCCCAAGAAAAAGAAAATGTGAGCAAGTCCAGACTGCCTTAGTATAAAGTCATGCTATTGACCGCTTTCTGAGAAGGTAAGACTTTGAATGCACAGGTAAATTCAGTAAGGAAAGAGATGGCTCATTAAAATACATGGACACTTAGATGAGATACAAACACAGACTGCCCTAGACAAGAAGTAGGCATTTATGTTTACACTGATTTCTTCTCTTTTAGATATGAGTATGGAGAATTTTGCATATAATAACTATCTTAGATCTATGAGCAATGGCTTATGCAGGTAATTTCAGCCCAGAAAGAAATGATGCAGGAGTATTGTCACAAGTCTGAGGCTAGCCTGGGGTATATGGTGAGTTTCAGGACAGTTTGAACTACATAAAGTGATCCTGTCTCAACAAAGAAAAATAAAAAGTCACTTTGCAGAAATGTAATATATTTGTAAGATACTAGCAAGAAAAATGTGTGTGTGTGTGTGTGTGTGTGTGTGTGTGTGTATGTGTGTGTGTATTAAACTATGGGTGTATATACATGAGTAAATATAAAGACATAGTGATCAGCCATCTATATATTTACTAAAGTATAAAAGAATGATGAGACAATTTGGTTTAGTTAGGCTTGTCTTCAAACTTGGGAAAGCAGTTTTACAAAATGATCTCATCCCTGCTCTGCGATCTGAGTCACCAATTCCCATCTGTCGTAGATGACTCTTACACTTATTTTTAGTCTGCCTAACTTCAGAATTTCAAATCTCTTATTCAGCTGTCTAACACCTCCAGTTGGAAGTCAAATTTGACATAACAAGCTTGACTTCTAAAACGGATATCCAGACTTTGACCTCTCCACCCCAAACTATTTAATCCCAGGTTTTCCTATGTCTAAATGAATGCTACCACCATTCCGTACACAGTCCAGCCTTCCACACTACCCTAACATTGTTGGCCGCTTCTTTTTTTTCACAACTTATAGATCATATCTTGGCTAATATTATTCATTTTGTATTAAAAATTTACCAATAACGCTAACATTTTCTTCCATCTCCACTATTGTGCTCACTGGTATGGCTATCAATAATTCAGAGGAGTGTTGAATCACCTTTCCACTCGTTTTCTCAACTGTTACCCTTCAAGGTTGAGCTAACCCTGTAATTAGAAAACCTATGTTAGTTAATATTCTCTTTGTTCCAACCAAGTGCAAGACAAAAGGCAAGTAAGAGGATAAAAACAGCTGGCGTCACACAAGTACTGGGAACTGGATTGAATTGCCAGTTTTCAAGGATGTGAAGACATGGGTTGAGCACCTACTAGCATATGAAAAAGGATGTGTATTCAACGTCCTTACTAGCTAGCTTCTTAACACAAAAGCAAGCCTTCTATATTTATAGAAAACAGTTTTATTCATCCGCAAATAATGCAATTATCAGTCATAAAGTTCTTTTATCAATTGACTAAGTGCTTTAAAACTGACACAGATTATCCTACCAGTATCCCTCGAGAACAAGTAAGGTCAAGATGAGTCCATCAGACTTCTTATTTCATGTGCATTGCTATTGACACCATTCCCTGTTTATTTACATGTATCAGTAGATTCTCCTAATCTCTACTTTTCCATGCAGACGTAGCCAGGAGTTTGCCATATGAATTCACATGTGACTAGAAGCCACAGCTCTCTAGCCTATGTCTACTGTAAGTGGGATCTAGGCCATTTAGGGAAGTGAATAAATATTTCCATTTAAAAGTACCAGCCCCATCTCATATGTATGTGCCTGTGTGTGTGTGATATTTGCTTGGTAGTGTGGGTATATGCATATATGCATGTGGGTGCATTTGTATATGGAAGCCAAAAGTATCTTCCATTGTTCTCTGGCTGATTTTTTTTTTTTTTTGGGGGGGGGATAGGGTTTCTCACTGAAAGTGAAAGTGAAGTTCACCAATTTGATCTTGACTGGCTGGCCAATAAATATTTGGAGTCCACTTATATCTATCTTTCTCCCTATAATTGGGTTCACAGATGCAGACTGTCATACATGACTTTCACTTGGGTGCTAGGGATTCAAATTTGGGCCCTGTGCTTGCACTGCCAGTCACCTTTCTGACTGTCTGACTGAGTTATTTCTCCAGCCACCTCATTTTTCTTTGTCTCTTACAAGATATATATATATATATATGTATATATACATATATGTATATATATATGTGTGTGTGTGTGTGTGTGTGTGTGTGTATATATGTATATATACATATATGTATATATATATATATATATATATATATATACATATGTGTGTGTGTTGCTGTTTAATTTCTTTTTCTTACTGCCATATTTTAAGAACTTCTACTCTTACATGGTTATGGAATTACAACTATAGCTAATGTAAAGATTTGTTTCTACAGCAACTTTGGACTCCAGAAGTGTTTTTAAGGGTCCATCTCTACTCTGCACTTTTCTAAGAAAATCAACTCAATGGTGTTAAATAGAGGAGACATTGGAAATGGAAAGTATGATGTATATGTTCATAAGTAACAAATAGCAATGGCATTAATAGGATGCATAGATTTACCTAGCTTATCATGCTGTATTGATATTACATATACATTCATAATCACTTTTTATGAAGTTCAGAGAACTAGTTTTACCTAAAAATGTGTGCAAAAGAAAATAATCATCACCAAGATGAACCTAAAACTGTAGGATAGGAAAGTGAGATTAGAAATGTCTAGACAAATGCAATACCAAGACATGTATCTTTATGCTCAAAAATTAAAACATCCCTACTGTAGAGCACATTGGTACATTCTAAAGGGTCCCCCTACCTTCTTCCTCCAAAGATTGCCAATTTCCATTCTTTCTGATGGTCCTCAATGCTTCTGTCCTGTTCCCGTCAAATTTGATCATGTTCCCCCCTTCCCTCCCTGTCCCCTCTCCCACCGAGGTCCCTTACTTGCTCTGCCCCTCCATGTGACTGCTTTCTTCTCCCTCCCAAGTGGGATTGAGGCATCCTCACTTGAGTCCCTCAGTTTGTTAACCTTCTTGAGTCCTGTGGGTTGTATCCTGGGTACTCTATACTTTTTTGGCTAATATCCACTTATTAGTGAGCACATACCATGCAAGCCACCAACACATATACAATAGAGGACTGACTGGTCTGGCCTCAGTGAGAGATGATGTACTTAATCCTGGAAAGACTTGAGGCTCCAGGGAGTGGAAAGGCCTGGTGAGGGGTGGGGTGGGGACATCCTCTTGTAGACTGGGGGGTTGAAGTATAGGATGGAGAGTGGTCTGGGGGCAGACCAGGAGGGGGATGAAATCTGAACTGTAAAAAGGGTTAAAGAATAAAAATAAATATAGTTTTTAAAAAGTAGAACATCAATTTTTCTTCCATGCTAAGATGGAGGGGGGTAATCTCACAGGGTCCCCCTTCTTTAGCCAAAGAATTGCAAGAAACTAAGGAATGTTGAAAGCAGAAAAAATAATCTCTCTAAAAGAGCTCCTTAATTGGCTATGTGGGCAGTTCTGAAATTATAAATGATCCACATAAGCTCTTGTATTTGAAAACTTAGTCCCTATTTGACATTCTCTTAGGAGATTACAGAACCTTTAAGATGTGCAGCCATCCTGCAGGGTGTACTTCATTAGGGGTGGACTTTGAGGTTTTATGCCCTGGCTCCTCTCCCTCCCCCTTCCCCTCCCCCTCCTCCTCCCCCTCCTCCTCTCCCTCCCCTCCCCCTCCCCTCCCCCTTCTGCTCCCCCTCCCCCTCCCCTCCCCTTTCCCTCTCCCCTCCCTCCCTAGTCTCTCTCTCTCTCTCTCTCTCTCTCTCTCTCTCTCTCCCTCCCTCCCTCCCTCCCCTCCCCTCCCCTTTCCCTCTCCCCTCCCTCCCTAATATCTCTCTCTCTCTCTCTCTCTCTCTCTCTCTCTCTCTCTCTCTCTCTCTCCTCCCTCCCTCCCTCCCTCTCTCCCTCCCTAACTCACCTCTCCCCCCCCACCCCCTGTGTGCAGACCAAATGTTCCTTGACAGTTTCCTGTTTCTACAAGCTGACCATGCTTTATTTATAAGGATGGCCTCTAGGCCTCTGGAACCTTAAGCTAAAACAGAATGTTCTCATTACAGTTTCCTTCTTTCTGGTTTTGTTTTCTTTGGGGAGAAGTTGTTTGTTTCTTTGCTAGTTTTTTGGTTTTGTTTTGTCATGATAGTTATCACAATTACAGAAAGGAAACTGGTACACATAACATTTGCAAGACAGAAACAGAAGGATCCAGAGTTTGAGGGCATCCTCTCTAGCATACAGGAAGTTCAAATACAACATTGATAGAAGTGAAACAAAAGAGTGGAAGAAAATGAATCTTTCTATAGTGAAGTAATAGCAGCACATATAGGTTATGTCTTAGAGAGAAAGCTAAATACCAAGTATGTATGTGAGTGATACTCCCTTGTTTTTTTCTGTACTGAATGCCCTCATCATTGGCTTTTTATGCTGACAAGCTTGAAAGGGAGGCAAGAGCTGATAGACTCTTCTGTCAGACCTGTTTGAATATATTTAACTTGTGACCAAGAAATGAAGCTTCTGCCAAAAAGACATTCCAAGCTGATTTTAATTTGCATTCATGTGATTGTAATATCAACATTGTATTACAAAGTGCATTGTAGCAGGAGGCTAGTTGAAAAAAATAAAAATCCTTTTCTTTTTCTGGTATAAGGAAGGTTTGAGATAATGAAGACCACTGCTTCTGGTATGATAAACAGGCAAATTTTGTCCTCTTTTGTGCCTGTGTTTGAAGTGATCTCACATTCTTTTACAGCAGTGGGAATTGGGGTGGTTTTGATTTGACCTTAACACTTTTGATTTGTTGTATTGTCATTTAGTCTGTGAGAACATCCAACATAATATCTCAAGGCTTTCCCATCAACTGGAATGGTATTGATCCTCTTATTCTCTTGTGGATTTAAAAAAAAAAAAAAATCATCCCTCAGTGACAATGTACACTTTCATAGATGATCCAAAGCCATTCAACATACTCATAATTATAAATATCTCTTTCTAAATTTACTACTGCTCTAAACATCATTCGTTGATATACACACATATATTCCCTCTCTTAGACTTAGCTGCACATTTATATTGAGATTTTATAATCACATATGCCACAGATTTCACTCCCAGATGTCTTCCTGTGATATCTATTTTGTGCTCACCCTCTAGACAACCTCGAGGCATTAGCAGACACCTGCCTGTGAATGAATCGCACCACTGCTTCCAGAAGCCATAGGAGAGACATACTTCCCTAAGCTGCCTTCAGTTAAAGGTAGAAGAGGGACCTTCAGTTTCTACGGATTTAAATATATTTATGACACATGTTCTCAGTTCCTGAGCCTTTTGTTCTGTGTCCTGTGCAATATGCTCTGGGCTCTTGTGCCCCGGTGTGTGTGTGTGTGTGTGTGTGTGTGTGTGTGTGTGTGTGTGTGTGTGTGTGTGTGTTTCTCTTGTCCTTGTTTTCTGTCTCTTGTTCTCGGCCCCTGTGCTTTGCTCCATTTCTATGCCCCGTTTTCCCCCTCTGCCCTGTGCTCTGAACCTTGACACTGTGCTCCATCTCTGCTTCTGTGCATGATCATCTGTCCTCATCCCCTGGCTTCTATCCTATCTTCTGTCTTCTGTCTCCTGTACCCTTCAAGAAATAGCAAATCTGACACACAATCACACTGTGTCAAAGGACAAAGTAACTTCGGTAATTTCAGAGATATCAGGGCCAAGTCTCCAAGTGTTAAGCTATTATGCAGAAATGTAACTTCAGGGTTTTTTTTTAATTTTATAAATAATGAATAGTATTCTCTCCATATTTAGTGCTGTGCTTGTTTTTAGAACATGTCTAATGCCCAGAAAAGTTAAAATTTTGCACAGGAATAACTGGAAAATAGACATTGGTGTAACCACAGGAAAACACCACTAAGCCAAAATATCCCAAATCTCACTTCTGCACACTAATTACTTTAATTTCTCACCTTCTCAAATGCTGTCCAACTCATTATTCAGTTACTTGGAGAGAAAAGGAAAACAGAAAATGGTGCTTGGGGTGCAGAATGGTAACATCAACCCTCCTCAAAGACATTCCTTTCTGGAACAGTCACTTAAAATTACTCGATTGCATTCTCTCACTTGTTAGGAAAAGTAAGTAAAACCGAATGACCAAGCCACCCTTCCACAGGAACTGCTGCAGGGACACTACACAGTGTACGCACTTAGAGGAGCATCCTATGTTATGCTATTTACATGGACAATTTTTGGTTTTGCCTATCAATGAAAAATGAACCTAATTTCAAAGGAGAATTTTCAGAGAGCAAAATAAAACTCAGTTTAGAAAAGGTGAGTCAAGTTACATTTATTTCAAGCATCGTTGTCAACTATTGCATGGATATAGTTATATACACTAGTCGTTTGATCTTTTATTTGGTTTCAATCTTCTGCATGTCTGTTTTTGTAGCAGTACTGTGCTGGTTTTACTGTTATACTGTGTAATATCCCTAAAAATCTGGCGTAGTAATTTTTTCAGAATTGTTATTTTTGCTCTGATTTTTTGGGAGTTGGGGCTATCTGGGGTGTTTTGTATTTCCCTGTTATTGAAAGTTGATATTTATCCTCACATAATATATTCTGATTACAGTTTTCCCTCCATGTACTCTGCTGAGTTACTCTCCCACTCTTTTCCCATCCACTCCTTTTCTGTCTCTCATTAGAAAAAAAACAAACTTCAATAATAAAATTTAATTTCATTTAATAAATTTTAATTTAATTTAATTAAAACTAGCACATCAGAATCTGTTAAAACAAGCAGAAAGGAAAGTTTTCAAGGGAAGGCACAAGAAACAGAAAACCGCTTATTCATGTACATGAGAATCAAAAAAAAAAAAAAAACAGTAAACTGGACACTGTAATATAGACAGAAAAACCATCTCTAGGCTTAAAGTAAGAAGAAATTTTATATGAATGTTATACATAATATATAATTATTAAAATTATAAAAAATGAACTTAATTTTTCAAAGGAGAATTTTTATGTTTGGATATGCAGCTTGCCATTAAGAATAGCTTATTTCACCAGTGATAATTTCTTGAAGGAAACTCAAATTTTATTTGCAAGTAGTTATCAGCAGAAGATTGCTTCTGAGAAAGAGATAGAGTTATGTTTCCACGTCTCTTTTTAGCTCTAAGACTACCTATGGTGCACACCCTTGCAGGCCCTGTGCATGCTGTCTTAGTCCCTTTGAGTTCATATGTGTGTTGATCATGTTGATTTTGTAAACCTTGTTTGCTCGGTGTCCTCCATCTCCTCTGGCTCTTACACTCTTTCCATCTCTTCTTTGCCCCTTGCTCCACATCACCAGCATAATCTGTCACTTGTTTTATTGATCTTAGTCTTTCCAATGCTATAAGAAAAAAAATCTAAGATTTTATCTGCATTTCCCTGATGACTAAGAATGTTGAACATTTCCTCTTTTGATAATTCTCTAATTAGAACTGTACCCTAATTAGAACTGTACCCTATTTTTAATTCGGTTATTTGTTTCCTTGGTTTTTTTTTTTTTTTTTCAGATATTCCCGTGACTGCTAAGTAAGTAGAAGACACATTCTGTAGACATTTGTTTATTCTTTCTGATAGAAATATTGCCATCTATCTTGTGTATTTATCTAGGTTTGGGAGGTTGTTTAGTAGTTTGGCATTTTGGGGAGGGGTTTGTTGTTTTTATTTTTGTTTTGTATTCTAGATGCCCTGTGTACTGAAATCAATAGATATAGAAAGTATTATTACTTAGTTGGGGCTAATCTGTGCCCTGAAGAAAAGACTAGGATCTTTTGTTTGTTTGTTTGTTTGTTTGTAATGAAATTGCATAGAAGTACTAGAAGATTTTTTTTATTATGTCTAGGATTGTATCTTCTAGATTAATTGTTCCTTTTTTATCAGAATGGAGTTTCATTTTTACCTATTATAGTCAATTTTCATTTGAAGTCTATTTTTTTCAGATCTTAGGAACTGGGGGTCAGCCTGCTTCCTGGTCAGATTTGCTGGGACTACTTTTATTCATACTATCTAAGGTAGTTGCTATTCTTGAGGGTCAGATGAGTTTCTTCCAGACAATAAATACACTGATTGCTTTTTAATCTATTCAACTAACCTCTGTCTTGTATTTGGACTGTTGAGGCCATTACTATTTAAAGTTGTTTCTGTATCTGACAGGAGATTCCAGTCTGTCTCTGTTGAGTGAAACTTTGGTGCTATTTTTGTTGTTGCCTAAGCTTATTGATATCTAAGCAATTATCTTTGGAAAAATTTCTGCCTAAATATTTTGAGATTCATTGGATGGATTGGTATGACAATAACGTGTGTACGTGTGCGTATGTGTGTGCATATATGTGTGCTAACGATTAGCCCTGGTTTGAAGGGGGGTTCTGAAGAAGGGGCATTTGGGAGTGGTGCTAAGAATGACTTGAAGTTAGTCATGTCGTATAAGCTGACAGCCTTGTGTTCTGATTGAGACAGCTGATTGAGACAGCTACCCAGATAGCTCTTGGCTCTGCATGCTACTTAAAATAGATTTCTGCTCAATATAGCTCTCTGCTAGAGATAGCTCTTTCTTGCTAAAATGAAATAAAATAAAATTCTAAAAGGGGTTTGTATAGCTTATGTGTTTTCCAGACTGTATAGCTCATGTCTTGTCCTCCACAGTTCTTTCTGCAGTAGCTGCTATAAAAATTCTAAAAGAGCTGTGTTTGTTTTCTAAGAAGTTTTCTTTGGTTAACTCTTCCTTGCAGACCAAAGCCATGTCTTTTATTTACATATCAATCGAGTTATTTCCTACATGTTTCATATTAATTATCCCATGAATTAGCATTTTACCACCTCAGCCCATGAATTCTTAGCAAAAGACAACAAATACACTTTTCTTTTAAACATGGCAAATGAATTCAGAGATCTGCCTGCCTTTGTAAGCACAGACAATAAGCTAGCTGGGTGGGATCTTTAATCACTATTCCTCCACACCTGGGCATAAACTAGCTCTGTCTCAGGCTAATCTTGAATTCAGCAATTCTGCCTGCCTTTGTAAGCACAAACAATAAACTTAGCTAGATGGGATCTTGCTTTGGAATCATCACTCCTCAAATCTCCTTATCTCCTTCATTAATATCCTTTTTAACAAGCCGGCTCATAGTGCAGTTGCCACTGTTCCTTTAGGTCTCTGAAGCCCATCACATAACTCATATTGCATCCTTATATTTTGCATAGTTGAAAAATTTTACATTCTTGAACTCATGTTTTCAGAGTTCTTTCCCACAGCTGTAAGCTGAAAGTAACAGTGTTTACAATTTTGCTAAGGACATTAGATATGCCCTTGCTTCCCAGCTTGTGCTGATTCTGATTATCATGGAGTTATCCTTGACAGAGAGAATATTTCCTGAAGAAGATGATAAAGCAACCATCAGCTCTGCTCCAGGGGCAGGAACTGTGCCATGTTGTCCCTTTTAGGCCATGCAGGACTTGGGGTGTGTGTGTATGCGTGTGTGTGTGTGTGTGTGTGTGTGTGTGTGTGCGCGCATACGTGTGTAGAAAGCAGAGCTTGCTGAGCTACTTAGGTTTTTAACAAATTCCAGGATTCACAGAAATGGCCAAAAAAAAAATGGCTTGTGCCTAGTTAGTGTGCTCCACTGCCTGCTTCTCCCACAGACACCTGCTCAGGAGAACAATCAGGGTTCAGAATGTGAAATAAAAGAGCCATTTCCTTCATAATAAGTCCTGGGGTGCACCCGGGCCCATGACAAGACTTGGTTTCACAACAGAAATAAAGGAAAAGCTGGCTCACACTAGTAGCAGGGTGGGATAGGAAGCAATTACAGGATTATTGAATATAAGTTCTTTCTCAGTATCCCTTCAAGCACTTGAAAGTGTAGCAGGCAGGCAGTGTTTTAAACTCAGTGTGAATCTGTATGCCTTTAGTCATCTTTGGAGAATGACTTGACAGGAAGACATTGAATTGTTTAATTCCAAGTTTCTGCTTTACAAATGGAGAAAACAGGTAAACAATTAAAACAAATGAAACAACTTTGAACTTCAAGGTGATAATCTGCTAATGAATACCAGACAATTCCCTGTAGACTTAAAGTAAGCCAGGGAAGATTCTAAACCCAAAGTATCAGCTTTGTCCATGTTATTACTTACCACAGAACAGAGGGTACCAGTAAAACTGAGACATCTTCACACAAGTCAGGAAGATAGAGTTATAATTATTCTGTAGATAGTAATATTTTGTTATAGATTCTGGTGGTTTCTTTTTTTTCTTTCTTTCAGCTTTTTTACTTTTGCTTTTTGGTAAAACAGAATATCAAATTAAGTAGACTATTATTTATATCCTAATTCTTCTGCCTCTGCTTTTCAAGTGCTCAATATTATACATACATGCATATATATATATATATATATATATATGCATGTGTATATATATATATGAATTGTTTTTAAAGTTTATTTTCTTAGCATTATTAGTCGAGTCTAGACAATGAAAAGAATACCTACTTTCCCAATTTTTAAATATATGAGTAATCATTACTACAATGTTCTTCATGTTTGCTTGAATAAAAAATTACATTTGCCCAAATCTGTATATCTGTACCCCTCGCTTCTGAATTTTCACTTCCTTCATTAAAAAAACATACTTTTTCCACCAATGTCCTTATTTGTGTTGCAAAAGTAAAAAAAAAAAAATAACCTTTCAAGAGTGTCTGTGTCACTGTGGTTCACCCTATCATCTCAATAATAAATAAACCTGGTTTTCAGACAAACATATAGATTCAGAAACATCAGTTTTGGAGTTTACAGATAAACTTCAAGTATTACTAAATACTAATGTGTTTCTGTGCTTTGCACAACTTCTCCCTTACTCAGTCCATGTGTTTTCCTTTTTTAAGGAAACAGAAAAAATGTTCTATGTATTTTATCAGACTTGACTAGGCCATTTACAAGCTGTCACCCTCTCAAGAACAGAAAGAAATAAATCCCCTAAATAAAGAATAAACAGAAATAGGCATATACATAACTGAGGTGAAGGGGCAAAAAAAAAAAAAAAAAAAAGAAGAAGAAGAAGGCATGATGAAAACAAACAAACAAACAAATAAATAAGTAAAACAAAAGGCTTTGTGAGAAGCAATGATAAATCTCTCTGGATTGTTGTTGAAATTATTTGAAAGACAGAAAGCATCATCTCCACAATCCTTGAACCATTTTTTTTTTAACCTATGCAGAGTCTGACAACTGCAGTTTTACCTGAGGGACGAGAATAAAGAATGACAAAGAAAAATCAGACAAAAGAGGGTGATCCAAGCAGAGCCGAGCCCCAAGCTTGAGTTATTGATAGCATTGTAATAAAATTCTTTCCATTGGCTTTTTCACCTGGCACAAGAAATCTTGTGGGAATTTTGAATCCCTTGCTGCCTCAACTTTTAAGACAACATAAGCAAGATAAGTTACTGCTGATATTGAAGGGAAAAAATGAAATATTTAATGCTGAAAAACGATAAAACTGATGAATTGTATCCTTCTCAGCTGTTTACTCATAATAAATGTTGAAAAATCTATACACTTGTTTTAAAAATAAGAGAATCAGAAACTTCAAAGAGAATGAAAATTGTTTACTGAATATTTCAGCATCCTACAAAGGAATTATATTTTCTAATCAGAACACAAACTAATTTAAAATATAATGTACAGCCACTAAACTAGAAATAGGTTTGAAATGGTAAACATCTTGTATTCCTGAGTATCAACATCTCTTTTGTAGTTCTGGTAGTTGCAAGTCATGATAAACCTTAGTGTCCTAAAGCAGCCATCTCTACATCTATGGATGCTGGGGTTCAGGTATTTGGACATAATTCAACAAAAGTCATTTCCTTTACTCTGAAATATATCCAGGCGCCTCAGTAGAAAATGACAAGCCTGGGGCTAGGAAGAACTGAAAGTACATACATTGCCTTTACTAGTTGATGCAGACTATAGCAGGTATTGACAGTTTCTCTGCCCACGGGCCTCTAAATGAGCACATTTGGCTTCCCGTCCATATGGTGGCTGTTCCATTGAGAGATATTACAAGAGAAAATATCTAAAGGAAGCTGTCTTACTTTTTCTAATAGAACTATAAAAGCAAGGTGTGACATTTCTTTGGAAAAGTCAGAAGCCTTCCCAGTTACTAACAAATGGAACTGACTTACGTTCTCTGCACATCTGTAACATTTGTGTAGCTTTGTCTTTCTATGAACTCCTAAGAAAGGGAACAGGTGCTGTCCCCGACTCTGTTGTCGGCCTCTGTGACTCTTTCCCCCTATGGGGCTAAGTAGAAGAGGAACCTAATCTTACTGCAGCTTGATGTACCAAGGGTGGTTGATATCCTGGAAGGTGTTCCCTTTCCTTAAGAGAAAAGGAGGAGTAAATGGGGAAAGGCGCTCACAGAAAGGACTGAGAGGAGAGTGGGAAACTGAGGTCAGAATATAAGGCAAATTAATTAATTAATTAATCAAAACTTTAAAAAAGAAAATGGCTTCCTCTCTTTATAGGTAGTTGTAGAATTCTAGAAGAGCGTGAGAAATAAAAAGGAAAACAAGGAAAAGAAAAGAGCTTAGATATTTTGGAGAAGGAGCAAGCATTTCTAATGAGGAAACTAATTTACTGAGCTAGAAAGACAACTACACCTCAGCTATGTAGTTACAATCCCGAGACAGAATGCCAAGCCACTTCTCACTCCTCTACCATACAGCTCTCGGTGCCACAAGGAAGAAGGATTGCAATGTGAATCTACTATAAGTGGGAGAACTCTCTGGAGAAAGGAGGCATATTTGGTGAAATCAAGTCTTAGAGGCTAAATGAACAACTTCCTCAAATTGGCATCCCACAAGACTTGCCTGAGGGATTAACTATCCTAGGAATAATATTTATAAAGTGTGTGGCCATGAAGACTTGTCCAATTTAGATATTCAGATTTATAATTGGTCAATATTCTGTCTAAGGGCTTGAGAAATACACACTTCCATCTGGAATTTTACATGTAAATATGAAAATTCTAGGCTACCCTTTGTATAGTGACATATCAGTACCTATCATATACAACAAGACATGAGATACGTGAGAATAAAGGAATATGATTGAAAAAAGTGAACACTTCTGCAGTTACTCTCATAGCTACAATATAAAGCTTGCTGAATTAATTTGACCTTTAATAACCCGTAAAGTAATTTCTGAGTATGGCTGTTTGCATTGTATAAATATAAATGGCATATATGTATCCAAGTCTAATTCATACATGTAAATATTCCACAATGGTAGTATCTTCACTCAGAGTTCCATAACTTCAGAAGGGCCAGTAGAAAATAATATAAACACAAAATTGCCACAGAAGAAGTGTCCTTTTCAGAATGCCATCTTAGCCAGCTTTTCTCCACAAGTACAGTTTGTTTATATGGGCATGTGTTCTCGGGCATCAAAAAAGACCTGGCCGGATAAGACAGTGTGTACAAAGAAAAAACAAGTCATGGGTTACATGTGTTACCTTAACCTTCCTCACATAACAGTCACCTCAGAAGTTATAACAGAGTGCACCTTGGCTCTCTGTCTAGAGAATTACAACAGAAAAGCTTTCTCCACTAACTCGTTTTTTTTTTTTTTTTTTTTGGACAGTGATGGTCAAAATGGTCAAAGGCCATTTATACTTCGTCATGTCTAGGTAGCAGTGCCTAAGAGCAGACCAAGTTGCCATCATGCAATGGGGTGCCTGAGAACAGGAATAAGATGTTCACTCTCAACTTTCCAAGGCCTGGAGTAACTCTCCAGTTCATCCCTTTGTTATCAAGACAAAATTGAAACTGATGTTTTCCAACTTCACACTTTTAAACTGGAGATTTAATTTCTATGCATTTTTTAATATGATATACCTGTTATGACAAATATATATGCTTTTGTTAATGGCTTCTTTAATGTAAATGTTTAACGTTGTTAACTTGAGTTACTGGTAACTCAAGCTCTTTTCTGTTGGAGCACTGAAATATTTGTTTATTCACTTCTTCAGTATTGTACTATGGTTCCCAACTCATCGCTATCACAAATAAGAGATTGAAAACTCTCTTGCGAGTTCATGTGAATACATGTGAATATATTTATGTGTCTTTTTCTATGTATGCATGTGTGTATATGTATTTGTATTTGGCAATGTATATGAATATATATGCATGTACATCTGTAAAAAGTTGTGCTTATATTTATATATTTATGTATATATGTATGTATTTATGCATATCTATGTTTGTATTATTTACATATGCATGCTTTGTGTATACATATGTGTATATATGTATGTATGTGAATGTGTATGTATGTATGTTTGTGTGCATGTGTTTGTATCTTTGGAGGCATATAAGTAGACATGGAATTCCTCAAGCATACAGCATGTATTTTATTCTAATAAAGTGCCAATGAGAAGTATTTCAAAAGACAGTGATCTGTGGTATTGCTTCCCCCCTTGGCAATTATTGGACATTTTCTGATTTTGCTTTTGGTTTGTTTTCTTTAAAAAAAAAGAGTGTTAATACATTCTAGATTTAGTTTGTACTTCTTTAAAGAATAATCAACATGAACACTTTTTCCAGGCTTTTTTTTTTTTTTTTATACAATTTAGGAGTATTTATCCAAGTTTTTAATCTATACCTGTTTTATTCCATACCTGTTTTTTGGAGGTTTCATCCAACATATCTCAATTTTGTTCAGACAAATTGAACAAAAGTACTCAGCAGCATATGGTGCTATGGCAGAATATGCTTCCTCAGATTAAAACTGTCCACGGTATCCTGAGAATTTTCACTTGGCATGAGAAGTCCGTCTATACTAAAACATATTTCTCTCAGGATAATCAGTTCTTACCTGACTAGAGTTTCTACTTCTCTAAAACAGCTGCTTCTATAAATAATAGAGGGATAGAAAGTGGAGCTCCAGCCCACATAGGATACAGAAAGTAAAAGTAATATTTGGGTGGTGAAATCAGATTCAAGCTCACTCAAACTCCTCAGGGAAGGTTGATAGTTCTATACCAACTTCATGGTACAGCTTGATTCCACTCTCTCCAGTCTCTGAGCTTCACTTGTACAACCAGTCTATCTTAACTGAGAGTAGACATGTTCTTTTGAACAGTGATGGTATGGCCCCACACTACCCTGTCATTTGATACCTATGATCCCTCCCAGCATTGGCCTGGTTTATTATCTTATCTATATAAATTCTGACCCCCTTTTGAAGTCCCTTGAACTCTGTTACATCGTTTTTATTTATATTTACTCTCTAAACTGTATATACATATAGAGATATATAGATACATCTTTGATGCATTATGTCATATATGAGTTAATACTCATAATTAATAGGAGCTTACATCTTTAAATGAATATGTAGAGTGAGTTTCTTCCTAACTTGGGAAGGGGAAGATGGTAAGAGAATGCTTAACTGGATGTCATTACAAGATAAAAAACCAATTGTTTGCTTATTTCTTCTTCCTGATCTTCAACCCATTCTCACATCATGTTGCAAATAGAAAGAGTTAGTTATATCACTAGGCCACTATCAACTTTTAAACCTCTCCTCTAACATTTTCAGAATGTCAGCTTACATGTCTCATTGATGGAGGTGTCCTGGGTAAGGCACTGGGGTCTGAGGCAGGTCACACTTACAAAGAGATGTACATCCATCTTTCTTGACTCTGTCTTCTTTTGTTTGAACCTTCTCACCTTTCACTCACTGCCCTTCCTCTACTTTCATAGCCCTTGGCTTCTTTGAAACTGATTGCTCTTAAATTTTATGGGAAAAATGTCAGAATCAGGGAGAATTCTCTGATGCCATAAAAAGTGTCCAAGTGTGTGATAACCACACTGTTCCAGCAAGGATCTTGTGAGTTCTTCCTTCCCTCTCTAAAAATGAAAACATCACAATGAATTAGCAGCAACTGCATTTCCCTAGGTGTTCAGTAACAGCACAATAAATAAGCCTGGACATGTGCAATTTGGCTGGCCTCTGCCAAGGCTTTCCACCACAGTAGTTCAGGTTTTAAGTCATGGCCATCAACGCTTACACTTGATTAATACTAGGAAGGAAAGTTAGGGTAACACAAGGGACATCCTGTTCCCATGAGCAGGATGATCAAGAATATATTTAGCTGGGTTAAGAAGTTGTTGATCATTCCAAGGATGAAGACTGTTGTATATAATTAATAATACTAACATCCCAACCATCTTCACAAAGCAAACAATAGAAAAAGCTAGAGACACATCTGGTATATTTGTTTCTGAATGTTAAAACTTATTTTCTTGCTATTTTCGTATTTTGTGAGAAAGCTGCTTAAAAAACACAGCACCACATTTTCTGTGATAAATTCATTTCTCAATACATTTATATATGTGTGATTATATATATACATGTGTATATATTATGTATATAATCCAATTGTGTTTTATAAATATTTATGCCACACTCACTTAACCTCAATCCATCAAATAATAATTCAGTTATATTTGTATAACATTCATGGGGAAGGAGAAACTTAGCATATAACTCTCCTAGCTAAAGTATTAGAGAAAATAAATCTGTATTTACTCACTATATACTAGTCATCTTTATTCTATCACAGAAAACAAAAAGGATCAGCAGAAATCTCCCTTTGCCAATACTTATTATGCCTGAGAAAATGCATGTGGAAATAAATCATAATGAAAGTGATTTTGACAGAACTATGGGCCGAATAAAGAAAAATTAATTGGTTCTTATTTTTTGATGAACAATGGCATAATTAGTTTGACATTATGATGCTGAACAAAGCACACTTGGCATCATGTGTATATTTACTATAGTTATTCCTTCCCCAAGAATGATTTTAGATACATGCTTTGTTCTCCTTGGGCTGAGTCCATGTACACAGTTAAGCCATATGAACACACACACACACACACGCACACACACACACACACACACACACACGGAATAGGAAGACTCACTATAATACATCAGATATATTAGTTGTAAGGGTTTTATCTGTTTTAATCTTATTTAATTTGAAAATGATTATATTCAACAGACACAACTGTTTTCCCTTTTAAAAAAAAAAGGGGGGGGTGGGGACACAAGCAAATAGTTAAATTATCTGAAATTGTTCAGCTTTAACCAGGATTGGAAAACAGCTAAGTTGCTCTCAGTATATTCAGTTCCTACCCAGTGAGTAAGTACCACTCCAAAGAAGAGATTCAGCAACAAAGGCAGAAAGAAAGTCTTATGCACATGGTAATCCCAGAAACCCTGTTTTTTGTTTCTACCACAAAACAGAATCTTTACAGAATCTTCATGAACTAGCCCCCACCCTTCCTTCGTTTACTATATTCACTATTGAAATGAAAAGTTCTAATCCACAGGTGACACATCTGAATGGACACTGCAATTTCTACCTCATATCCATGAATCTTTAATATTAATATTGAATGCTGTCAGTTTATTCTGTAGACAAACATCTGATAGAGTGACCTTCCTTTTCTCTGACTACAAATGGGGTTATGTACACATTTACAGGTACATCTAACCCAGAAGATCTGCATCTCAGTTGTTCTTATAGCACTAGGACCTCAATTTACATTAATTGCATTAATGAGTACTAAACCAACCAATGTCTACTTCTCTCCAGCATAGTTATCTAAATACTGTGCTTTAAGGTTTGAGTCACTGAAGTTTTCACATGTGATAACTAATATCCTAGAACACATTCAGCTACAAGTGGCAAAGAGTCTTTTATTCCAAACAGCAATTTTCAGATGTTTTAAAAGGACTCATAAAACTCAAGCTTAAAGCTTCCCACAGTGTAACAATTGTCTAGAAGGCATCAGCAACAAGCCCTGATGATTTGCTTTTACATTGGTCTTTTGACCTTTGTTGTCTCTCAGTATCTGTCCATACATTTCCTTCATAGTCACTTACCACACACACATGAAGTTACACTAACCAATGGCCTACATGAGCTAACCTCAGCTCTATCAAGTATCTGGTTCAATTTCTACATGTTCATGTTCTAAATCCTTGGTGCAAAAGTCTGTTGGGTGAAGCTTGAGTCAGATACTATCAGTGGACTTGTCAGCTTAACCCAACCTAGAATCACCTGGGAAGAGAGTCTTATGATGGATTGTCTACATGCCTGTAGACAGGTCTGTAGGGAACCATCTTCATTAAACTAATTGATGTGTGGAGACCCAGACTAATATGAGTAACATCATTCCCTAGGAAAGGGGCCCTGAACTATCTAAGAATGGAGAGATGGAAATGAGCACAAGCCAGCAAGGAAGAAAGCAATTGAGCACACAGGCATTTATTTTTCTCTGCTCTTGATGGGATATGACTAGCTCTTTGAAATTTCTGTCATGACTTCCCTAAGCATGCAATTGTGACCTGAAATAAACTTTTCTCTCTCCTATGATGCTTTGAATTGTCTACTCATCAGAAAGCATGAAAACACATACTGAGAAAAGATAGGGCAGACAGCTACTCCAGAATAGTGTGGGGGCAGAAAGAGGCTGACATCATAGGGTATGGAATGACTGGAATCATGAATGCACGTAGTCATCTAGAGAAATGATCCTTCTGGAGCCTTTGCCATTTACAAGTGCCGGCTAAGTGCTCATGTGTAATTTCCTTTTTCTGGAAGTACATAAAGCGTTTGAATGTGGGCTCTCACACCTGTAATTGTGCAACTCACAGGGCTGCAGTGGATTTGCCACAGGTTTGAAGGCAGCCTGGGTTTAACAGTAAACTCTCGGTCAACCTGGGATCCAGAATGATATCACATTTCAAAAACAGAAAAGAAACAAGGCAACCAGGTTGATTGTTCACACCTGTAACTACAGACCTTGGGAAGCAGAGACAAAAGGATCAGATGTTCAAGATCATTCTAGGTTGCACGGGGAATTAAAGACTAGCACACAATTCCTACATCCTGGGAGGGAAAGGAAATTTTTTTATAAAAGTGTAGCACCTGATAAGTCAACCAGGATTCAGAGAAGCAACAAATTTAAGAACGCAGTTGAGCCTCACAAACTGGTCTTCATTCTATAGCAAGGACACAAAGTTGGATAGGGAAGGCAGTGAATAGTGAATTAAGGAAGAGCTGGGAAAGGAGAATGGAAATAATTAAATACATTTTCCAATTTCTCAAAGAATTATAAAAATAAAACAGGCTAACCTGTACTACTCTGGTCTGTGTCAAAAGAAAGGCTGGAAGAAAGGTGTGTGTGTGTGTGTGTGTGTGTGAGAGTGAGAGAGAGAGAGAGAGAGAGAGAGAGAGAGAGAGAGAGAGGGAGAGAGACAGAGAACAGCAAGTTACTAGGAAAAACTATTTATTTTGAAGACCATATATTCTAAATAAGGGAACAAAAAGTGTTTGCTTCTGTGGTTATCAAGTAATCTATATACAACACAAATGCATCTAAACCATCGAAATGCTCTCTGCATTTAAGCTCCACTTCAACTGTTCTTATTCAATAAAAGCTAATTCAACATATTTACTTGACAAAAATATCACATGCATGTATGATGTACACTTTAGATCTATTTATGCGGCAAGGTTTCATGTAGCCCAGATGGGATTCAAATAGGCTACGTGGCATAGGGTGATTTTGAACTTATGATTCTTCTGTCTCACCCTCTTGAGAGTTACGATTATCAGCACACATAGTTTATATAGCATTGAGGATAAAATTGCACCTGCCAGCTAAACACCAGCTCCTGACTCAAGCTTTAGTTAAGTACAACTGAAGATATGGGATTATAGACATTCAGTTCCATCTGCCACGCTGTCACCAACTGGGCAGTTACAACACAACCAAAACCGAGGAGTCTGGCTTTCTTGTTTCTTCTGCGTTTCAGGATAAAGGTCTCACTGTGCACCCTCACACTCTCTGAATCCATTCCTCTCTGTTGCAGGCTCCCAAGTGCTGAATTTGAAGACTTTCACCAGCCTGTTCCATTGCTTTATAATTTTTAGAGGGAAAAGTCAAACAAATGGCTTTACCTCATAAGACAGAGCCTTAAGAATTTCAGGAAAAGGCAGTTCCTGAACCTCTACTTCTAGAAAAGTCTTGGTTATCTAAATGTCATTCATAAGTTAAATTAAGGATGATTCAAAAGTAATAGAAGCACTCTCCTATGTATTTGGTTTTTTCTCTCTCCTATGTATTTGAATTCTCTGAAATATCACCTTGATAGACCAGTCAGACAACATGTTCTCAAAAGCAGTACTCATGATTGCCACTGCCTGTCATCAGGTATACAGTTTGACATTTGGGTTCAATGAATATTTAAAATTTTCTACTTCCTCTTCATCCTTGAGAGTGAACCAACAAAACTGCACTTTTCTTGTTTTTGAGCTTTTCAGGACAGACACTTCTTCACTGTGCACAGTAATTTGATGTTGTAAAATTGCTTGTATAATCAAAGTCATTCAATGGTAACATGGACATCTGATATGTGACCTTTAGAATGGTTGTCAACACCAGGAATAACCTCTTCCCATCACTTGTAAATATACAGGGCAGTGAGAAGAGAGGCAAGCTATCATGTACTTGGTACACAGTTATTTCAGACATTAGAGAAATTTCTTCAGGCCCTTGTGAAATGTTACTGTGCAGTCTTTGGAACAATGCTGGCCTTTTCCTGCCACTAGAAACCTTAGTAAGGATTGAGCTTCTCTTCTTAGCAAATTGCCCCTGTGCCTGAATATGAATCTGCCTTTGCTTTTCCTATGACAATGCAATAACTCTAATGCTCCTTTCCTGTTATGATTTATGTTCAGGTTATTTGCTCTGAGATACTTTTTGTTCTATCATATCTATCATATCTATCTATCTATCTATCTATCTATCTATCTATCTATCTATCTATTTATGTATCTATCTCTATTTTTTAAATCATAGCTACTTTCTTCTTTTATGTCAATAAACATGGTTAGATGAAAATACTGTGGCTCATGTTTAATGTCATGGCAACTTAGATGGAGTCTAGATCTTAAGCAGCATGGATAGCATCCTTGGGATATTCTCTGATAATGCATTTGAGTTTGAGCTAACATGTTATTGAGGGTCTTTGGACTTCTTTTTTTATCTTTTGTTCCTTTGTCTTTGATGGCCACCCCCCCTCTCTCTGTGTGTGTAATGGTTAATGGTTTTTGCACTGAGATATGAGAAGGAAACATAACTCTATGCCTTACTGCCCAGTTGAATTAAATCAGAGCTCTGCAATCAACAATAGGCTTTGAAAGACAGTGGCAGTTGTTCACTGGTAATAACACTCAACTTTTTTTACATAGTTGTACATGGCCTGAAAGACCAGTTGTAACATTCGAGCCTTCCAGAATTACCCAGTCAACATGCCAGGGGGACTGAAATTTAGACAGGCCATTTAGAATAGCGATACGTTTAATTAATCAGATTAACTGGAAATTTGTGTGAATTGTAAGTAGTAAAGATATGACTGTGTTTGGGCATGTGAATAGGGAAAATAGATTATTTAAACAAATGAAAATGATCAGTTCTAAATGTAGAAGGAGGCGGAGGCAGAGAGAGGGATGGCAGGGAGAAAGATATGGAGAGAAATAGGATAGTATTTTTAATACCACCAAAAATTATGTTTTTAAAAAACATGCAAAAATGTTTTTGAGCAGCTTATATGAGTAATTTCATGCACTAAGAATTTTTTTTACTAGATAATAAGGAGATGATGAGAGAGAAATATTCAATTTATCCTGAAACTAAGTGACAAAGAGAGACCCTTAAAAGGAATCAATCCAGAAGGCTAGACAGAAAAAGATGAGGGAAAACCCAGCCAACAAATGCACACAGAACAGAAAGTCAGTTTTATAAAGGCAAATCAAGCTAGAATATCTTCTTACAAAGCCCTTGAATTATGATAAATGTGAGCTTTGCATGTGTATATTTGGAAAGCCAAGTCTGCTTTCTGTGTTGGTTGCCATTTTCTTGCACCAATAATTTCTTGAACAATATTCTATTTCTTCAGCATAAATATCAGTGTAGTGCAGCCATGCTTATCTCTGACAAATCAAGTACTAAATAATTCATTGCTGATCCAAGAGGAAAAATATCCAGTCCACACAGCTAAGGGAAGTTTCCCATAACCATAACTGAGCAGCTAAATCTGGAGATAGAGTAATTCAAACCCTGGGTGGGCAGATATATTTCAGTTGAATCAGTACCTGGTATACATGGTAAGAAAGTGCTGGACTCAGTGGCCAACATATTATCATTTTTGTAACATTTTGCTGTTGTTATTATATATCTGAGTTTAATGACATAAACTTTGCAAGAAACAGGTTCTTTGACTAAAGAAATAATTTTATCTACTTAAAGACTGATAATAAATCTATTGGGCTCTAAAAACTATTTGTGAGGCTGGGGATATAGCTAAGTGTGATGGTTACTGTTTGTTTTCAACTTGAAAAAAAATCTAGACTTACCTGGGAGATTGGTCTTTGAGTATAAATGTTGAGGGATTTTCTTGATTGTGTTAATTGACTTGGGAACCTTAGTCATGGGAGGGATTGTTCACTCACTGGGGAGTATAAGATGAAGAAAGTGAGCATCGTACATAGCTTCATGGCTCTGTACCTTAGACTGTGTGCGTAATATGACACAGCTGCACACTGCCTTGACTTCCAACCTTCATTTATTTTGGCATAAACTGTTGCCTACACTAGAGCATTTCTCCCTTAAATTGCTTTGGTAAGGAGGGTATTTTATCATAACAACAGAAAAAGAAACTAAGACACTCAGTTGGTAGCATGCTTGATCATCATATATTGAGCACTGTGTTTAATGACACTGTATTATGTCCTGTATCATGTGGCTCACATCTGTAATCCTTGTGATGGAGAGGTAGAGACAGAAGGATCAAAATGTCAAGTATATTACCAGATATGTAGTGAAAAATGAGGCTAGCTTGGCCTACATGACTCTCAAAATATTTCTCTAAAAGAATGTATTTCCAAGACTAGAAAATGATTCAGCAGATAAATGCATTTGCTGCCAAGACTAGTACCCTGAGTATGATTTCTGAGACCCATATTATATAACGAGAGAAAACTTGCAAGTTTTCCTCTGACCTCTGCATATACACAGTGGCATAAGCTTTCTCTTCTCTTCTCTTCTCTTCTCTTCTCTTCTCTTCTCTTCTCTTCTCTTCTCTTCTCTTCTCTTCTCTTCTCTCTCTCTCTCTCTCTCTCTCTCTCTCTCTCTCTCTCTCTCTCTCTAGGACACACACACAGATGATCAATAAATAAGTACAAAAATTAAAATGTCTATTTCTATATAGATTTTTTGTGCAATCTCAAGAGAAATGGGAGAAGCCACAGTAGTAGATAGCCACTATACTTGAACAAATGATAAAGACAATAAACAACACTGAGATACAGAGTTTGAAGGTTATATGCAGGATTGAAATATACTATAGATGGACCTACACAATAATGAACACAACTAGCATGTGTGGTAGTTTGAATGAAAATAGGCTCATAGAATGACATTATTTGATAATATTAGGACATATGGCTTAGTTGGAGGAAGAATGTCACTGAGAGAGGCCTTTGAGGCTTTAAATTTTCAAGCCAGGACTAGTGTGCCTCTCTTTCTTTGCCTGCTGCTTACTAACCTATATGTAAAACCCTGAGCTACCTTTTCCACACTTGTCTGTGTGCTTCCATGCTTGTCACATGATAATAATGCCTGAAATTGTAAGCAAGCCCCAGTTGAATGTTTTGTTTT
Organism: Arvicanthis niloticus; assembly: GCF_011762505.2. Taxonomy (NCBI): domain Eukaryota; kingdom Metazoa; phylum Chordata; class Mammalia; order Rodentia; family Muridae; genus Arvicanthis; species Arvicanthis niloticus. Next base: position 36,065,962 of record NC_047665.1, read on the forward strand.
ATATGAGGTGCCATTCTCATGGTCTCTTGATGGCTCATCACAGCAATAGAACACTAAGACATTGTGTAAAGTAGTTCTTTAATTGTCTTTTTGAAAAACCAAATATTAAGATCTGATTTATTATAAGCAATATTACTGAGTTTGCTGGATGAGTGCACATATCTTCCTTTCCCACTCTGGAGCAACAAGCGAGTTGAAGGAATTATGCATGTAGTCATAAGATATTTATGTTGCATAGCTCTAGGGATTGGGAAGGGCTTACAAAATTCATACCATTAATTCTTCCTCTCTCCTTGTGAGAGAGAAAACAAGAAGATATTATTAGACAGTAATATAAGTACTTTGCACAAATGGAAGCAGGAAAGCTGGTAAGTCTTGAGAGGAAACTATATTTGCTGTTTCTGCCTTTTTTATAGTGAAGAGAATGGCTATAGAAAAGTTATGTTCTTCCATAACCTGTATATTAAGATATATGAAGAATATATATAGGATATATATCGTGTGTGTGTGTGTGTGTGTATGTGTGTGTGTGTGTGTGTACAGAAAATATATTCCTCCATATAAGTCCTTTAGCCAAATATAAAGATGGGTGTTGCGATGAGTGAACAAGAGTTTGGCTATCTAGTATTTTTTTTCACTGTATGATAGCAGATCTTCCTGCATCTTGAGTTTCTTCATTCAAAAATAATACTCCAAATAATACGGTTTCTACATGTGACACTCCCAGTTATATTTGTACACAATATAATTAAAAACAAAACCAAGACTCTCTTAATTTTTGTCTCCAGTACAATCCCAAAGCTGCCATTCTTCTCATGTGACTTCAATACAGATTCAAGTTCCTGGAAACTTTTGGTGAAGAATCCCATCAGAGTCTAGGTTGCTTTCTCCATGAAAAATGAAAGTTTGGCCAGGAAAACGAAATGATTTTATTTTTTAACGTGGTTTGTATTCAGAACCGCACATGCTATGGGATTGGCCTTTAAAGAACTATGAATTAGTTCAACAATTGTATGTCAGTGATAATGGCGATTTAAATGAGTTTTACATCTATCATGCATTACACAAAGCTACTCGTATTATGAGGTGAATATTTGCATCATGTGCAGTTTGGCTTGTTGTGCAGTGATCCTCTCCGAGTCACAACAGGAGGGAAGTGAGACAGTCAGACAATCCTCCACAGTCAGGGTACATAGGAAGCTACAAGACTCAAAAAGCTCTCAAGTTTATAAAAGCAAGGACCAGTTGCTGGGAGAGGACTCCTTTCTATGGATCTTTCTGAAAGCTGAGCATCTTGTTCCAGGGATAGAGTTTTCGTTCATACTCACTCATGAGTCATTGGGATGGGCTTCGTGGTAATGCAGCTGCCTTTTAAGTGTCCCATAACCCTGTCAGAAACTCCAATAAACTTGGTCCTTCATTTAGGTAGACTTGCGTGGAGCCCTCTTTGGTGTTCAGCTGGTGCCTTATCTGGGATAAACAGATATTTCTTTATGTTCTCCCAGTAAACTCTTATAACACAGCTATAGAACTCCAACCCATGTTTCCATAAATTTATATATGTTTTGAAAAGTTACCCTTGAATATTGCTAAGAATCATGCATTTTAAGTGACACTAAACTGTACATTTCTATTATTAACAAATAATTTGAAGTCCATAAATTTAAACAAAAAGATTTTTACATACATTTGCTAGGATTAATTAAGATTTGAAAAAACTCTCATATGTTTTTTGCTTGATCCTCATGAGGGGGGCTTTATGTTATTGCAGAATGGACTTGATTTGTTTCTGTGTTGCCTGTGTTTGTGTAGCATTGTGCATCTTTTCATATCACTGTTTTATTTACCCACATTCCATCTGCATCTCCAGACTTTGTAAATGCTTGACAGGCTTTACATCATCACAATGCCGACTATGTGGCAGTGAGGAGCAGGAGGAGCAGTGGGAAAGTCAGGCATATGGCTCCAGTCATCAGCACGGTCACGAGAGCACAACCTGTTACTTTTACTGTCCTACTGTTGATACCAGACCTACTTTTACTGGGTAGTCTTATGGAGGAAACATTTTCAGGCTGAAATTTTGCTTTGGTTTTCTTGAAATCTTGAAGTTGACATTTTGAATGATTAAAAGAATAATAGTATTGTTATAGCAGAAAATAATAATGCATTTGCTACTGAGATCTCCCTTGGTACGTAAGTGATAAACAGAGCATCATTGTAGGGCAGTCCAATTATTTATCTAAGTATGCTTTCATTATTCTCCACACCTTCAGGGACTATTTTCAGAATTACTGTTTCACAATATGTGGGTAATGTCAGTGTATTAAGAACCTTCTCTCAGAGCTTTGCATGTGTTTGCATATAATAGTGGTGTAAATGATCACAGCTCAGCCAGCTCTTATATTGCAAATATACACAACAAGGAATCAAACAAGAAGTAGATAAAGGGGTGTGGGTGTTTTTGCCCATGTATTTTCAAGACACTATAGGGTTTTCCAAAATAAAACTTACTGACATCTCTTTGTTCTCTATGCCTTTCTGAACTTTTTCAAACAGTATGGATGGGTATTGTTCATTACTTTTAATTCTGTTCATTGTCTTATGTTTTATTGTTTGTTTATAACTTGTTTTTTTTCTAGAAAAACAATAAATTATGTTGAATCTGAACACATGAGTTTACATATTCCAATAAATTATTTTTATGGTCTTGTCTTTTAGACCAATTTTGATTTGGTAGTATAGCTCACTGGAGGGGCAATTACCTTGCATATTTGAGACCCTGAGTTTCATCTCCATATATAGTTGGATGATCTCATACCCTGCATGTGCAAGCCACACTAAGTGGACTAAGCTATCTGGCATTTTAGAAAGGAACAGGAATAGTGAACATAAAACCTGGAGGAGGAGATATTCAATGAGGGGATGTTACAAAGGGAGTAGGAAGGGAGATTTTCATTGGATCAAGATACATTGTATATACGTATAAAGTTACTAAAGAAGAAATGAAAAGTGTTATACTTCATTTCAGGTAAAATTGCATATGGGCTCAATCTCTAACTGCTATTTTTCTCCCACTACATGCTCCTCAGGTACCTGAACTAAAGAAAAACGGAAAACAATTTAGGTGAGAGAAGACAAAAGCTCAAGTCAAAGAAGCAAAGTGTAAATGCACAAAGGAGGGAAATGAGAACCAAGGAGAATAGCTTTAAGGCAATGAAGAACTGATTAGATAGGTGAAATTTTATTCTATAAACACATTATAGGAAAAATACTGAATTCAATCTTAAGGATACTGCATGTAGTGAAAATTGGATTGATAATTTAGATGCAATCAAGAGCATTATGGGTGATATAGTCATAGACTGGAATTATAATTTAGAAACCAAGCATGTCATCAGAACAGATGTAAGAGCTCATATGAGAAATCTGACAATCAAGTAACTGGAATACCTACCATATCCCCAAAGATTGTTTGAAAAAAAAAATGGCCTAGAGAAATAAAAGGAAAACATCATTATTTCAAGAAATAATTAAAGGAATAAATGGCTCAGAAAGACAGAACAGGAGTAGAAAAAGGGAGAGAGCCAAAAATAAAATCGAGAAAAAATGTTCTAGGACCAAAACCTTACAACAACCAACATTAACATACAGTATCTTCAGTTCGTCAGTACTAATAGATGCTAGAAAACAGGCCAAATGATGTAAGGCTGGGTGAGAGTCAAACATTTTTCATTCGGGAAGGGGGTGGCTAGGACAATCTTGTATATAAAAGAAGAGAGATTGCTTGAGAATCAAGGAAGACAAATAACATCGAAAAAAAACTTATATAACATAGAATACCACAATACAGCATAACCTAGTAGAACACGTAAACACAGAAGCTATAAGAGATGGCATGGGTTGGCATGAAGAGAGTTGAAGTATTTGATGCTATGGTGGTGTAAGGAATACTTGAGGAGCAGATTAAGACACACGTGTGCTTTGACATCTGAGATAAAGATAAGTAATATTCTAGCACCACCGAGATACCCTTAGGAAGGACCTTGTGAATTCCAGTCCAAGTCTCCTACTGATGAATGAGATGCAGATGTTTTCATCTAGAAAGAGTAGCAGGCAGGAAAGAAAAAATTTTGAACACAATGCATAGATTAAGAGAAGAAACAGGGAACAATTAAAAAAGCCTTGGAACCTGGCTAGAGTTTACTGTTTGTTATATGCATGCACTGCTCATGTAAGGGTAAATATATCTGTCTCTTCATCCATTTATCATCTTGTTGTGGAGCTATCTTTCACAATCTTTTCTCCCAGTACTTTCAAAGAATACAATACATTATCATTTTCTCTAGCCTGACACTGTGCAATAAGAGGCACTTTTTAATGATAGACTTTTACAATGATGACTAGTGACCCTCATCTTAAAATCAAATTTACTAGTTTACAGCTACACAGTATAGCTACAAAAATGGCAGAAATGAAAACAATAATTTGACTCAGGATAAAAATTTACTAACCATGAATTATGAATGAATATCAGCCTCAACAGTCATTTTTCTAGGTGTCTTAAATTTTGTATCTGCCTCAAAGATATACAGCTTTATTTCTGCTGTTAAACAACAGCAGAACAGAGAGTAGGCAAGGGGTTCCTTCAATAGCTATTTTTAATACCACAGAAGGATCTTAGTGTGATAAGAACCATGAAATGGTACAACAAATCAAAGAACTATTCTACCCTCCCTGGAATAGTCAATGAATGTTTACCAGGCTAATGAGACCACGGTGATTTTGAGTAACTCCCTAAAAATATCAGCAAACAGATATTAGCAATAGTGATTCAAAATCTGCTTATTTGATGATCATTATATGTCAAACAAGTATTTTTGAAAACATTCTACTAAAATTACACATCTGAATATGTGAGTGAGAGAATGTGGTGTTTGTCTTTCTGGGTCTGGAATAACTCATTCAATATAATATTTTCTAATGGTGCCCATCTCCCTGCAAATTCCATGACTTTTTTTTTATTTACATCTGAATAGTATTCCCATGTGTGTATTACCAGATTTGCATTGTAAATTCTTTTGTTGAAGAAATTTAAGGTTGTTTCCATTTCCTAGATTTGTGGTGACAAAGAACATGGTTGAGGATGTATCTGCACAGTAGGATGTTAGTCCTTTGAGTATATGACAAAGAGTAGTGTACCTGTGTCATATGGCAGATTCATCTCTAGCCTCCTGCGAATTCTCCACACTGATTCAGAGTTTCTGTACCAGTTTGCAACTCGATTACAGTGAATGAGGGTTCTTCATTTCCCACATCGTCAACAGCATTTGTTGTTTGTTGTTTTGTTGATCTTTGCCATTTCAAAGTGGTAAAGACAGAACTCTACGTTGTTGTGATGTGTATATTCTTAATTACTAGGCATGATGAACTTATTTTGAACTATTCCTTAGCCACTTTAATTCTTCCTTCTTTTACAGAACTCTCTGTCCAGAGCCATGGCCCACATTTTAAATGTATCATTTCTTTTTCTTCACTTCATATTTTTTCCTATTAGTTCTTTTAAAAATCTGAATATAAATCCTTTATCATATGTATAGCTGGCAAAGGTTTCTTCTTCCCACTCTGTGGGCTTCAACTTGATCTTTATTGACTTTTTCCTTAGCTGTACAGGAGCTTAAGCTTTATGAATATATTCACTGAAGTATATAACTGAGTATATACCCAAACCAGGAAAGTAAAATATCACTGTACAAGTACAGCAGAAGACAAGTGTTATAAAGACAGAAAAGGGAACAAATGGGAATGAGATGTAACCTGGCAGAGGGGGTTCAATACCAAATGACCAGGAGGGAGGGGGGAAATAACACTAAAGAAGTTTGAAAAGTCATTAAGACTCATAATTTTTTATTTATTAAGATTATAGATAATATAAATTTACTGACAACATATATGTATTAACAATTATGATATATATTATAGTATAATATGTATGACATATTAAATATGTCATATATATATATATACATATATATATGCCTCTTGGGCTGACAATCGTCCCCACCAAGAGCAATAAACTATCTAATATAAACCCATTACTGGATATTAAAAACATTTTTTGACTTGTTGATTAGGAAAGTCCAAGAGACTCTCCCAAAACAACACAGGGTGTCGTTGTTGACCTTGATTGCTTCCCAGAGGTGACGGTAAGTTCCTATTGCTAAAGACACCTGTTCTTAGGATATAGGAATCAATTTGGGTATATCTGACCTACAAACCTCCTCTCTAAAGAGTAGCTTTCATAGTAGTTCAAGCTGACATTCAAAGTATCAAAGAAAAAAAAAAACAACCAATAGTCCACCCTAGCAGAGATGCTGAGGAACAGAAATAATAACCAGCATAGTAAGATGTCCCTAAAGGTACAACGCTGGCACTGATATCTTGGCAATAACCATAGCTGTGTAATTAGACTTATGGCTTACTCTACAGGAGGGACATCTTGTCATGTACTGGGGAATGCCCAATTTCCTAGGGCTATTGGCCTTATGGATGGATTCTAGGAGAGAACTTTCAACCACCTCTGACTTTACTAAACCTACATAAATCCTAACTACATTCTAAATCTTTATTCTAGTATTCACAAATAAGCTTATACCTCTGTCTTAAGTAAGTTTTTCTTTGCAACAAATAGAGACTATTATAGAAAATCACAACAGTCAAAATGCAGAGAACAGCTAACTGTTAGATGCCAAGATTAAATAGGTATGCCAACAACATAACTATTGCACTTAAGGCTTAAGGAGCATTGCAGAAGAAGGCTAACAGAATGTAAAAGTCAGAGGACCAGGAAGTCTGCTATGAGATTGTGTTGACCAGAAATGACAGGGAAATTATATTGATGATACCTTGCTAATATGGGTGCCTAAACAAGACCTAAACAATGACAAGGTCAATAGATAAAATAAAGTTGAAGAATGATATTTCATGGGTCCACAACGATATACAAAGAACAGCAAACTATTAAGAAATGCCGAGAATGGCAGAAGTAGCCATCCCAGGAAGAATACATCTGAAGCGTTTATCTGTCAACAACACAGCTTGAGGAAAGAAAGGGGAAATGGTACACTTTTACATTTTAATGTAAAAACATATTTTAAAATAAAATATAATCTTGGACCATGAGACTGATAATTTTTGTGATAAGCTTCCCTAGAAACAGAACATTGTTTGGTAGTGAATGCTGACTACATCAAAATGCCTCAGGCAGAGAAATGTTGGTCCTCTGCATGAAATAGAGAAAACCAAATAAAACCATCTGTCAACAACACAGCTTTGTCACAATGACAATTTGTGATTGAATTTACTCAGCAGACTATACAAGGCTTCATGTTCATCAAGGTATTTCATTTAAAGTATCATTAAAGTGAAATTAAGTTGCTATTAACCTTGTCTATTCAAATGATGCCACTGAACGAGTAAACACACTATTCTGCCACGCAGGGAGATGACATGATGAATTGATATGTGTAGCACGGGGGTGGATGGAGTCTCTCTAATGAGTGATTACCTGTGGCATAAGTATATCGATTGTGTTTGCACATGTCAAGTGGAGCTGGCAAGGATAGACTTCAAGAAATCAATCTTGGAACTTGCCAGGACAACAGCCCCTCACTTTTGCAGACACTAAATCATAAATTTAATCTTTCTAAGAAAAGCTCTAAAAGTTTCAAGGTACTAACTTCTGCAGATACTATATAATATTTGGTTTGGCAAATCATTTTCTGCCCACTCCAAAGGCAAACATGTACCCAGATTGTGATTTGTTGAAGAAAACAACCACAGTACACACACTCTTCTGACAGTCTTCATGTATGCATGATAAAGCCATTACTTATTTGCTTTTCTTATTATTAGAAAAGTTTGTTTGAAATGTGTGCTTGGCTGGTTTTATGCCAGCATGACACAAGCTAGAGTCATTGGGGTAAGGGGAACTACAACTAAGAAAAGGCCTTCATAATATCAGGTTATAGCAAGCCTGCAGGGCATATTCTTAATTCATGATTGATGGCAGAGGGCCTAACTTATTGTGGGTGGGATCGTCCCTGGGCTGGTGGTACTGGATTCTATAAGAAAGCACATTGAACAAACCATGTGGTACAAGCCAGTAAACAACACTCCTCCATGACCTGGCTTCTGTATCAGCCCCTGCATCCAGGTTCATGCCCTGCTTCTGTTCCCCTCCTGACTTCCTTAAGTGATGAACAATTGAGATAGAAGCATAAGCCAAATGAATCCTTTTACTCCCCAAGTTTCTTTGCTCATGGTATTTCATTACAACAATAGTAATTGTAATTAGACAAGATTTATATTCTCTCCTGCTTCTTATTCTCTTTCTAGAATAAAAGGAATTCTTCTTTTATCTCTTTCTTTATTTGGGGCTTATGATATAGTACACAGGCTAAGTAAAAAACAGGGAACATGTTGTTGTTATCTTTGTTGGAATTTCCCCAGGAATTATAATTATCCATGCATACATACAAACATGCACGCACATGCATATACATGTACACACATACACACTAATATATGTGCCTGTACCCACAGAGTCATACACTCACATGAGTTCTCTGGAATGTCTCATTTGGAATCATGGCTGGTAGAATGAAACAGCTCTTCTCACATGCCTCTTAGAAGATTAGGGTTTACCCAATATTTGATGAGAAACTAGGAACATGTTATGAGTGAAGCAAACACCCTGTATTCTAGAGGAAAAATTCCAAAGGCAGTTTTGGATCAAGGACTGCTCTGAACAGATAAAATGCTAATAATTCCATCTAAGGAATGTAACAAGTCAGAGTTGTGTCAACAAGATGTGCCCCTGATACTTGAAGAATGACCCTTGAAACCTAGTTTAGAATGTCCAGAGACATTTGCATTCACCAAAACTTTCCTAGACTGTAAATGTAAATCTAAGAATCTTCTGAAGACTCATGACACGATGTTATCAAGACATGGTGGAATTTTTAAAAAGTAGGACTTCATGTGAGGTCTTAAGATCATTGGGGACAATGTCTTGAAGGGAAATGTGGACCCCAGGCCCTTTTTCTCTATAACTCCCTGACCATATATAGAAAATTTTGCTGTATTATATATCCCTATCATGGTGTGCTCTCTTGCTACAAACTCAAAGGTGATAGGGCCATTAATTTTTAAATGAAACCTCCATTGCTATGAACCAAAATAAACCCCGTTTGGTATAAATTAACAATAGCATATATACCTGGTGTAACAGTGGAGAGCTGGTCAGTGCAGTACAAATACTCTTCTGTAGTTTCCATAAGTGGAAAAAGATGGTGATCACATCTAGATCAAGTAGACAGAGCCTTGAGCAGCAATTCATTTCTAAGCAGGCCTAGTGCTATTTCTTCTACAGAGCAAAACAAAGCTAGATCAGGGACACATAGATTTATAGTAGCAACAATGCATCATTTGCTTCATTGCTTTTATCACATCCATCTCCAGTAAAAATAAACATTTTCCTTTTATTAATTTAACCACAGCAGTAGTTTGAGCAAATATTTACCGAGTATCGGAAGTACTTTATCAAACAAAGCTGTTCATCATTCCCCTTTCTACCCACTGTGTGATAATGTTTCCTTAAATTAAAAAGAGTAGCCATAAGATGGAAGCTCATCTGTGCTTATGGGTGATGTAATTCTCTGATTAGGAGGCTGCCACAGGAAGATGATGATGCATCGTCATGTCATCTGCTTTAAATGTGGCAGGAAATCAGGATTCTGATATGAGTGCAGGGGATCTGAACATTCACCTCTACTATGCAAGAATGTCATTGTGCATGACTGAGGCTCTAAGATCAAGAATTGATAAATGGAACCTCATGAAACTGAAAAACTTTTGTAAGACAAGGACATGGTCAATAAGACAAATTAGAAACCTACAGATTGGGAAAAATATTCACTAAACCTACACCTGAAGCTAACCTCCACAAAAAAAAAAAAAAAAAAAAACACCCAATTAAAAATGGGATATACAGCTAAATAGAGAATTTACAACAAAGGAATCTCGAATGGCTGAGAAGCACTTAACAAAATGTTCAAAGTCCTTAGTCAGAGAAATGCAAATCAAAATGACCATGAGATTTCACCTTTCACCAATCAGAATGGTTAAGATCAAAACTCAGGTGACAGCATGAGAGTATGTGGAGAAAGAGGAACACTTCATTGCTGGTGGGACTACATGCTGGTACAACCACTCTGGAAGCAATCTGGAGGTTCCTCAGAAAAATTGGAAATAGATCTACCTGAAGACCCAGCTATACCACTCTTGGGCATATACCCAAAAGATTCCCCTACTATACCACAGGGGCACATGGTCATAGCAGCCTTATTTGTGATAACCAGAAGCTGGAAACAAGCCAAATGTTCCACAAGAGAAGAATGGATACAAAAATGGTGGTCCATTTATACAATGGAATACTATTCAGCTATTAAGAACAAGGATATCGTGAGTTTTGCTGGCAAATGGATGGAACTTGAAATATCATCCTGAGTGAGATAACTCAGACACAAAAGTTTATGCATGGTATGTACTCATTAATAAGTGGATATTAGCCAAAAAAAAAAAAAAAAGGTCCAGAATACCCAGGATACAATCCACAGAACTCAAGGTTAAAAAGCTGAAGGGCCCAAGTGAGGATGCTTCAATCCCACTTGGGAGGAAGAAGAAAACAATCATAGGAGGCAGAGGGAGGGAGGGATCTGGGTGGAAAAGGGGATGGGTAGGGAAAAAAAGAGAACATTATGAGGAATGGGGTAGGGGGAGACAGGAGAGAAGCCTTGAAGACCAGCAGAATGAATGGAAATATGCAACCTCGGGTGGTGGGAGGTGGGGGGGGGGCACTATAGAGAGTATCAGAGACCTGGGAGTCAAGAGACTCTCAGGACTCAAAAGGGGGGATGTTAGATGAAATGCCCAACAGTGGGGGGAGGAAACTTGTAGAGTTCACCTCTGGTAGAAGACAAGGTATCAAGTGGAGAGATAGAGTTGCCATCTCACATTCAAAAGCTCTGACCCAAAATTGCTTTTGTCTAAAAGAACAGTAGGGACAAAAATGGAGATGAGACTGAGGGAACAGTGGTCCAGTGATTGGCTGGCCCAAATTGGAATCCAGCTCAAGGAGAGGCTGCAAAGCCTGACACTATTATTGATGCTATGATGTGCTTACAGATAGGAGGCTACTGTGGCTGTCTTCCAAGACACCCAACAAGCAGCTGATAGAGACAGAAGCAGATACTTGCACCCAATCATTAAACTGAAGTTGGGGACCCCTGTGGTTTAATTACGGAAAGGCTGGAAGAAGCTGCAGAGGAGGGGAACCCCATAGAAAAACCAGCATTCTCAACTAGACCCCTGAGATCTCTCAGACACTGAGCCACCAACCAGGTAGCATATACTAGCTGGTAAGAGGCTCTCAACACATAAACGGCAAAAACTGCCTGGACTGACTTTAGTGTGAGAAGCTGCACCTAACCCTCAAGAGACTTGAAGTCCCAGGGAGTGGGGAGGCATGGCGGAGGTGGGTGCATCCTCTTAGAGCCAGGGGGAAGAGGAATGGGATAAGGAACTGTGGAAGGGCAAACAGGGAGGGGGCAGTAACTGGACTGTAAAAAAATAAAACAAAATAAAAACCAAAAAAATTGAATGTCATTGTGCAAATGTCCAGGTAATATTGAATGTCATTGTGCAAACAGATGGGAAGTGCCAGCACTAGCATGTGATATCACTGTGCAGATTTCCAGGGGTGAGAGCTAGATTAGCATGTGATGCTGAGGGAAGATTTTAATTAGGTCATGTGTGTCTGTCAGTGAAGGAATCCTGGACTCCAGACTCCTCTCCCTTTATCTTTTGCAACTGTCATGAGGCAAACAACCTTTTCTGTTTTGTGGTCCCACCATGACATTTCAAGGGAACATGACCAAATATCCTTGTAATGCAATTGTTTTTTCTTTCACAGTTGATATTCCCTGGCATTATGTGGCAAGTGCAGAAAGATATTGCAACATTAATGACTACACGTATAATTTTAAATTGGGATTTTATAGCTAGTATTTTGCCAATAGTCAATGTTAAATGGGAAAGTATAGCTTACCAGAGAATGGACAGCTTGTAAATAGTGGTGCTAAAAATAAGTTGAAATTCTTTCTTAAGGAAATAGAATCCAGAAAAATGAAGGTACTTTATTGGATGTCTGAGAAAAGAAATATTATAAATCTTTCTGGAAAACAAAACATACAGTTTCGTGTAACATTTTCTTTAATAGGCTGAGAGAATGAGAGAGAGAGAGAGAGAGAGAGAGAGAGAGAGAGAGAGAGAGAGAGAGAGAGAAGAGAGAGAGAAGAGGAAGATGAGGATACAATTTATCTGTTGAATTAGCTGGATGTGTGTAAGTGCTGAATTTATTATTAAATAGCACAATGTGGGGAAACTGAGTTTTAGGTGGTCAGAATTTCTCACTTCTCTGTCATCTTAACAAATTTTATCAACCTCTAAAAGTGATATATTGAAGAAAGTAGCCACTAGTCTAATGACCATCTGCTTCTCTGATCATTCTAAGGTGTGTCTGAGAGTGGATCAAACTTTACTTCAAGTTTTTATATGAATAATGTAACAAACTGCATTTTTGAGAAGACAATAATGCAAATGAGTTGTACAGACTCATTTTTTAATTTGATTCATGTGTGTTTACCATTAACATGTTAATATGGGATGGGTTTAATATTTTCAATACACTAGAATAGTTGTAGCAGTCAATACAGTCTGAGTGTCTATTTCAGTATACATTTTGATGGTGCTTTGAGGCAGAAACAAAAGTTTCTATGTTCCTAAGACTGGACTTAGGACTTAAGATCTGCTAACCTCCAACTCCTAAATCCTGGAATTGCAAATGTGTACTATCATGTACAGAAATTGTAAAATATTGGGAAAGTGAATTATTACCGAACCATGGTGGTTTTTAAGACTTTCAGTCAGTACTAGTCAGTCTTGCATTTATTATTGGGTCAGCTATAAAATAACTGTGAAGTGTGACTAAAGAGAAAATAAAATGAAAATCAGAAATCTACACTAATGTTAAACTTCTAGAGAATTGTAGGGGTGTTATCACCAAGAAGTTTGTATCACTTTTTTCCACTTTGATAGCAATAACACCAGTGATATATTTTAATTAAATAATGATACATTGCACAAGTAAACTGTTCATTATAGAACACTTTTTAAGATGCATTGGAACGTTAAGACAAAATTCCTACGTAACCCATTGTCCATCTGGCTGCTCCTGTTAACTTTTTGCATTCCTATGTGTTTCTAGTATTTTCCTCTGAATTGTTTAGACAAAATACTAAAAATTGTGTCATTCTTGCTTCTATATTATTTAAAATAATTCAGTTAATTTCATTAAAATGTTAGGATAGCATTTCCTAAGCCATTAAAATTCACATAATGCAGTATTGACTCTCAAAGAAAGAGAAAGGTTATTTGGGACAAAGCTTTAGTAAGTAATAAGTTTGAGAGGTGTGTGTGTGGGGGGGTGTGCATGTATTTGGAGAGAGTGCCATATCTGAGGTTTTATTGTGTAGCTACTCTATTCATATTAGTAGAAGGTTAAAGATAATTTAAAAAATAGTTTGGTCTGTAATAGGCTGTCATCAGTAGTATAGAATGCTTTTCTTTTTAATTTTTTATTTATTTTCTACGTATTCAGTTTATATCCTGCTCACTGCCCCCTCCTGTCCACCCACCCCCACAATCCTGCTCTCATCCCTCCTCCCATTCTCCTCTGAGTTGATGGAACTCCCTTGTTTATCCTCCCACACTGGCTCTCCAAGTCTCTGCAAGGCTAGGCACTTCCTCTCCTACTGAGTCCAGAAAAGTCAGCCCAGTCTCCCTTTGTCCAACCATTGTCCACTGGCATCTTTATTGATCAATCAAAAACCTGCTGGGGACAAGGATCTTCAGTGTTTGGACATGCAGATTCCTGACCAGTCCCCCCACAGTAGACACCCATTTGTTAAAGATGTTTTTTTTTTTTTCCCATTGCATAGTTTTGGCTTCTTTATCAAAAATCAAGTGTCTATAGGTGTGTGAGTTTTCTGTGTCTTCCATTTGATTCCATTTATCAATGTGTCTGTTTCTGTACCAATACCATATAGTTTCTATCACTATTGCTCTGTAGTACAGCTTGAGATCAGGAATGGTGACTCCTCTAGAAGTTCTGTTTTTGCTATCTTGGGTTTATTATTTTTTCCATATGAAGTTGAGGTTTGCTCTTTTGGGGTCTATAAAACGTTGTGTTGAAATTTTCATGGAGATTGCATTGAATCTGTGGATTACTTCTGTTAAGATGGCCATTTTCACTATGTTAACTCTACCGATACATGAGCAGGGGAGATTGTTTCATCTTCTAATATCTTCTTCAACTTCTTTCTCAGAAAATTAAAGGTCTTGTCATGCAGATATTTTGACCAAGATATTTTGTATTTTTTGTGGCAATTGTAAGGATTGATTTAATGTCATTTTCCTGTGGTTCAGTTTTGTTAGGATATACACAGCTCACTAGAGAAGGCTAGCTATGCTCTGAAGGTGTCAGGTTGCCCTGGATTTTGTTGATTGTCTTCTTTTGAGGACCTTTAACTATCTGGATGGCTTTGGTCTCTGGTTGTTTCTGTTGTACTAGACATTGAAAGGGGTGTTAACCTTGATGGTCCTGATGTAGCAGGCCTCTGATAAATACCCTTGGGTTGTATGCTTCAGAATCTGCAAGTCTCTATGGTTCAGGATTAAGGTAGGAAGAAATGTAGTGGGAGAATGGAATGGAGGTCTGTGTGGGCTCAGGGCAGCTTGGCATGCCCAGAGGACTTAGCAAACAGGGAAGATGGGTAAGTGAAGGGAATCTAACTTGTATGGTTCAGTCTTAGCAGGTCTGATGCATGTGGGAGAGGAGATGGCAGGATGGTGTAATTCTCCCTGGGATACAGGCTGCTCAGATCAGCTGGGCTTGCTCCAGAAGCTAGAATGTTTTTATAAACAGATATTCTATAGTAATTCATCTATGGTTGTATATCTCATCTCTATTTCATCTATAATTGATTTCCCATCTATAACATCCTTTCTGCATATGAATTCCTGCTTTCTGACGTATGAAATTTTAAACTCTAGAAAACAAGTCACCAGTTTTTTATATAAGCAAAGGCACTTTGCATGTGTCCCAAAATCTAACATGGGCAATTAATGCTAATTTCATATCCACATCATCTTCAGTAACACTATCTCTTAGGGGGACTGTAAAATAACAGTCCTGTTGAAATCCTGAACTAAACTAAGCCAGAGAAGTTTTTGGTCAATCTGGACCTATAGCTCCTGCCTCACAGTTTTCACCTACTCCATTTCCTTCCTTAGTTCTTCCATCCTCCTCCCTCCTTCTCATCCACCAATTTATTCTGCCTGCCTTCTTATCCACATTCTTGTGTTGTTCCTTTACTCTTCCAAATTTCACATTTTAAATCAGCAAATTTGTTTGAATTCATGGAGATGTGCCAGACACTCCCTGCCAATGTATGATATGTATATCTTCCGCAGCCACCAAAAGGCATGTGACTACTTCAGTAGCTTCTAGAGATCGTTTTGGTCTAGAAATGAACATAACAGCACACAACTGTCTCTGTAACAAACACAATGTAGACAGAACAAGAATAAAGCTAAAACTTTCTGCAATCTTGTAGATCCCTGAAGGTGCTCGTTTGATAGCAGAGATTCAAGGCAGTTTGCTTGACAATTCAATAAAACCTTAAGTGGTTTGGGGACCATCAGTCCCTAGTTTGTAAAGAATTCATGAAGGAGAATTGGGATGACCTGCTGCCTTGAAATGATTTCAGCTCCATGCAGCTCTCCACGCTCAGCCTGACCTCCTTTGCTACCTTTGACATTGATATATTCTTCAGATTTTAGCTGTATGGTCTGTGTTTGAACCTGAGATTAGAGTTGGAAATAACAGTCACCATAATGCCTTTACCTGTAAGTTGATGCTCTGGCCCTGCAGTTCCCCTGTACTAATCAGACACCACTGAAAGGGTACATTTTGAAAACAAGATCTTCAGGGACGTGAGTCATGATTAAGCAACTGCAGAAGGTTGAAAGCAAACATATCAGGACACTAAAGACTGCTCCTGAATAATGAAAGGATACCAGAAAGAGCTGCTAAACATGGCCCAAAGCACTTTGCATTTGATATTGGCTCATCTAATGTCTTCAGCCAGAAATAACAAAACCCTCCTTTCTCCTTGTCATGGGATGTGCTGAGATGTCTGCCTGGTTTATTTCCAGCACTCCTTCCAGGCTGCTCCCTTACTGCCAGCTGGCTTTTATCTTCTGTGCCCTGCCGCCAAGATAGTCAGACATATTTTTATTTCTCTGAACTAAATGTTAATTTTCTTTATCTCTTGTGATTTTAGTAACATTTTATCATGATGAACTGTTTGTAAAAGGTGATGAAATTCTGGTGGGTTGTTTCTTAGTCTCTCCTCTTTCATATCTTTTTCCCCTTTGGACAATCTACAATTATTCGGAATAAAAGGATATCTGAATATTTAAGAATGCAATGTCAGTAGGATTCTTCTATTTAGCCAAAGAAGGAGTGGGGAGCGAGCACAGCAGTGTAGCAGGTCTGATAAGTGGGTGCCCTGCCTTTCAGCCACAGGGGCTTCTTTTTCTAGCTAATTTCTACTTAGAAACAAAAGGGTTTTCAGAGAGTAAGGAAAGAGAGGCAACTGAATGATGCTGCAATTTGCATTTTTGTTCACATAATATTCATGTTCAATTGACTAGAGAAAGGTTCTCTATTTTTCTCGTTACAAATGGAAGCACCTGTTTAAAAATACTTGAATCAATTTTTATTCACAATTACTATTTTTCTCAAACTTGCCTGCAATAGTCAAAGGGATAAATGTTAAAACCTACTTAGCGTTTTTTTTTTTTTTAGACTCTGTACTAAATAACTTGAGAGTGTGGCATATTAAGAAAGAACATTATTTCAAGTACCTGAAGGAGTAAATTCTAATCCAAGCTCTGTCATTAACTGTGTGTTATTAAGCAAATCGCTTAAACTTCTTTGTCTCCATTTCTTTTTCTTTTAAATTTGGATTTTGTATTGGACCACTTGAGATTTCCCTTCCAGATTTAGCTTCTTTTTTTCTTGTCTTACTCTCTATCCTTCCTTTGTTTTCTTTCTCTTAAAAATCTCCTTTCCTTCTCTGCTTCTTCTCTCTTTCTCCTTAACCCCTTTGCTTTCCCCTGAGCCACTCTATGTCTGGGCAGCTGGGATAAGAAAGCTGTGTTGCTCCAGATAGGAGGTGCTTTCAGATGCCCCACCTGCCAGGCTACTTTCTAGGTGTCATTGATGCTTTTATTGAATGGCAATAGTGGGAACAGAAGAATCCTGATTTCTCTAGCAATTCTCAGTAAGTTGATGAAATTAACTACCACTATGATTGAACAACTCTCTTTTTCAATCCATGCCCCATCCTATAATGGACAGAAGATTTTTTTTCACAGAAGTCTCTAGTCCTTCCTGCTGAATTCTCCCAGCAGACAACTGGAGAGCTCTGATCGCAACCAATCCTTAGAAAAGGACATTCATTAAAAAGTCATATGAGGAGGCCAGAGAGATTGCTCTGTGCTTCAGAAAATTCACTGCTTTTGGAGAGATCATGGGTTCAATTCACACATGGTACCTAAAAATCCCCAGTAACAGGGGATCTAATGCCCTCTTTAGTCTCCCTGAGTACCAGCCATGTGCATGGTACACATACATAATACCAAAGTCTCCTTATGTGTAAAAAATTAAAAATGCAAGTAAAAGTCAGATGAGGTAGAAATAAAACTAATCTCTCTCCCTCTCCCCCATCTTTCTTTCCCTAACTCTCTCCTTCTCTCTGTCACCGTCTGCCTTTCTCTGTGTCTGTCTCTCTTTCCCTCTGTCTTTCTCTATCCCTCTGTCTGTCTCTCTTGCCACACCTCCCTGAGTAGTACTGGGAAATGAACTCAGAGCCTCATACACAGTTGGCAAGCATCCTACCACTGAGAGTACCTCAGTCCATGTCAGGCTCCTGGAAGACATAGCAACAGTTCCATAGTTTGCACCGCCTCCTGAAACTTTCAGTGTGAGACACTGAGTAACTATCGCAGGAATTTCATCAGTTGCAATAGATGTCAGGATCAAGGAACCAGGTAGCATGGGATTGACACAAAACCATGTATCTTAGAGTGACATGGAGTGTTGTAGATATTCTACATACCATATGCTCTGAAAGAACTTACTGTCATTTGTTCTGCATCTACTAATTACTTTTATTTGACTTTTGCTTAGTTGTTTCTAGAAAGAGTAAAACATGTTCTAGTTTTCTTCTACATTAGAAAAGGATTAATCCAGACGTACCTGGACTGGACTGTTGCAGTTTCCTTTGTTGGAGATAATTACTGCCTGAGTCCTGTTGACATTTCTAACTTGTCTCTAGGATACACTTACTGTGAGTGCTGATGATACAGAGTTAAACTATCAAGCCTTCCTGGTGCCCAAACCCCCATGCCCACCCATTTCTCCTCTATGAGGGACACTGAATCCCACAGTGTCTGTACAATGTTTATCTTTGCTGTTCACCAAACTTCCAGTGGTAAACAATCTCCACACAATCTCTTGAAGCCTATGTTCTGGCTCAACCTGTGAATCATCTGGAAACAGGTATAGAGGACTACCAAGGGCCATGCAAGAGGAACAAATTCGGGCTTTAGAACTAATGGAATGTGACCCACCTGTTACGACAGCCACATGGGTGAGACTCAGTGTGGCATAACCCAGAGGATCATGTGTCCTGGGGACTTCATACTTTTACAGAGTTCTGCTCTGCTTGTTGCTCTCACATCCCTCTTAATATAAGAAATGTACGAAAATTTTAAGGGGACTTCCAGTCCCTCACTGGACAGTATCTCTGGCACTCACAGTAACAATGCTTGATCTCTTTCAGACACTGTTTCTGGAATAGAAGAACTTAGAGATGTAGATTGTCAGCAATGACCACTACCCTTACAAAACATTTGGAAAAATAAAATTGGTAGTGAAGCGAGGTTGAGGGCTTTTACTACTGGTTTTGATGTAGAAAATCTTAGAAAACAATTTGAAGTTCAGAAAAGCACACGCTTATTAGTTAAACTAGGGACATTTTATGGTTGGGGAACAAGAACAATGGCAGCACAGACTAACATAACTCTCACTGAGGCTTAACTGGTGATAATTGATACCCAATTTTATACCCATTTTTGCCCTCAGCTTCATGACACGATTTATTAAGAATTGCTGATGAGTAGCTATGCATTCTGAGGATTTAAGATAGATATGACTGATTTTATATAAAAATTTAGTTTTGCGATTCTTTTGTGATTCTTACTAGGTTACTTTTAAAGATAAGTAATAAAATAAATACCCCTTTCTTTGTAACTGCAAATTGCTGCCTGCAAATCAGAGAAGCTGGCTGAGAATACTTTCCTTGCTTACACTTTAATCTATAACAAGTTGCTTAGTTATGAATGTACGTGATTTTTGGAAATAATATGGTTTTTTACGCGTTCTACGTAGTATTATTTCTTGTAAAGATGTTAGAGAACACAGTTTTTATTCATAATCATTCACTAGGAGAAAACTAAACCATAATCACATTGTAATTTTCTACTGCTTGAAAGATTTTGCTGGGATATATAAGCTGTGGAATAAAAAATATAGTATGGGGGTTGGAACATTGTTCCTTCTATCTATCAAATGTGTGTGTAAGTATATATGTAAATTTTGTACAAATGGGGTTTGAAGCACTGGTCCTTCCACACATCAACTATGTGTATGTATGTATATATGTAAAGCTTGTCTGAGTGTGTGTTGGAGCTTGGTCTATCCACCAATTGTATGTATATATGTATGTTTATGGATATATAAAATGCTTAGAGCCTGCATGCTGGAGCTTTGCTTTAAGCATTTTATGTATGAATGTGTATATGTCTGCCTATAGATCTGTATACATGTATGGATGCATATATGTATGTATTATGTATGCATGAATGTATGTATGTATGTACATATTTGTATGTATGAAGTTACTAGACTCTGCTATTTCATCTACTGTGTGTGTATGAATTTTCTCTTTCTATTCTCAAACAGCTAGCTATCATAAACAGCAGCCCCTTTAAGTATCTGGATCCACCCTAGTCAGCACTGACCATTCATCAGCTGCCTGCCTCAGTTTACCCTCTGATATCAAAATTGGTCTTTGGCAGATGACAGTAAAGATGCTGTGGATTAACCTTCTCTTACTGCCTCAGTGACGTTCTACTGGAAACTAGTTTCCTTTACCAATTAAATGTGCACTCTTATTCATTTCCTGAGTTAGTGTTAACTTCTCTTTCACTGTGTAAAATGGCTCTTCATTTTCTATACAAGTATACAAGACCTCTATGCCCTGTAGTACAACAATAGGGAGAAGAGTGGCTATACTCACATCCCTTTGATTCAACCTAACAACCTTTTTAGTCTCACTCTATCTGACAAAATAAATAGATATGAATAGGGAAAACATCTCTGAATGTCCAGACTACTGTTACACTACGTGACTGTATGGAAGACTGACTAGAATTCATGGCCATGTTCATGAGTTAATATAGGAACGGTCTCAGAAATATCAGGTATGCACCTGTGTAGATGATAAGACGAAGAATTGATTTTTTGTATTTTTTATTTTCATTTTAAACTGGCTCATATTTTTTAAAAGAAATCATTGATGGTTTCGATACACTATCAGATCTATTTTTGTGACACTACAGCCTGCAGCTGGGAGAAAATATTGAGAAATTCTACTGGAAGATTTCTGCTAACTCAAGTCATGGGAGATTGTGTAATGAATTCTTTTCCAAATAGAGAAATATTGTCTAAAATACACTTGCAATATACATTAAAATATATAGGATAAGATGCACATCACATGGACCCCCTTGAAACTTCAAATGAAAAGGTTCATATTTGTGAAAATTTGTAATGAACAGGTGTGCATACCATAAACTTTCACAAATATGCTAATCATTGCACTTTGAATAGCCAATCACTGATTGCAAGGTGTTTTGCAATCTATGTAAAATGTAAAATCTATGGAAACATACAAAGATCTTAAGGGATTTAAAACCCAATAGCCAAAGGAATAAAGGAAAATGACTCCCTCTAATTGTGATCACTTATTTTCTATGATGCACTAAAGAGAATAAGGTTTTGTTGTATCTAATTAGATGGTTATGAAGAATATAAGAATCTAATAAGAAAGCTTTATTAATCCACAAATACAGAGACCTGGCTGTTTATGAAAGCCCTGTATCTGTCTAAAGAGGCAAGCTATTGCTTGTATGTGACACAGTGTGAAAATTTATGAACTATGTATGGTATAGAATTAAAATAAATTTTTTCACTCCCCAGGCAAAATTATTAATAATTGGTTTTAATCCTTTATTTGATCTATTGGAGGCATTTTAGACTTATTTAGGTATAATAATGCACAAAGAGAAAAAGAAACACTTATTAATTAAGCATTTTTATATGTGTGTAGTGTGTTGTATGTTTATGTGAGTGTGTGTGCATGGGGATGTCAGAGGTCCACACTAGATGTCTTTCAGAATTCTTTTATACTTTAACTTTTTAGATAAGATTTCACATTGATTTTGAAGCTTATCATTTCAGCTAGCCAGGCTGTCCAGTGTGCTTCAGAATCTACCTATCTGTCTCCCAAGCACTAAAGTTGAAGACATACACTGCTTTAAGTAGCTTTAAATAGGTCTTGATGCATATACAAATAAGTTAATGACTAAACTGTTTCTCAAACACAATAGAGTAATTTTTATATCCAATATTATCACATAGCAAGTAATCATATGTCTATCGATGTCTGTCACCTACCTATCTATCAACTATCTACCATCTATCTATCTATCTATCTATCTATCTATCTATCTATCTATCTATTCTTTTATCTATCCGGATTTCTTGTCTCTCTTCCCTTGTACCTGTGAGGTAGGCCCAATATTCTACCAGTACTACAATGGGAGATACTGCAATGAGAGTTCAGCACATTTTAGAGGTCACCAAATCAAATTAAGGGCTTGAAGTTGTACCAGCTTATTTCCAGGCAAACACCTTGTAAAGAATCTTGGATGCTGCTGGCTTTGTTTTCAGTAATGAACACAATGTATTACAGTGAACTTCTGAGCCAGTATCTGCTCTATCCACCTACAAGTTTTTATTTGTAGTAGTAAGAGTTCTTTTTGTACCCAGACCCACAACCTGCCTGACACATACCAAACCCTCTGCAAATAAGCAGTGAGGTGCAAGCAAGCATGTTCTCTGCTCTGGTTTACTTATACTATAAACCCAGATGTTCCTCTGTCTTATAAAATACACAAAACTGGAGCAGAGAATTTCTAAGAACAGACATGAAACCATGTGGAAGATTCTTTTGCTATGCCTCCGTTGTTACATTAAGCATTATCTGATATTAACTCAGATCATGCGACAAGGAGAACTTGTACCTCATTATTTTTCTCTCTAGGCAAGTACATTTTTTATCTTTCTTTTTCTCTCACACAAATATTTATTTCTCCAACCAACAGGGACATATTTTGTGTGATTTTAAAATGATAATAGATCCTGGTTAAAGTTGTTGCCGTTTTCCTTGTTCAGTGCACTACTATGTCTGAAATTCAGCATCAAGTAAATACATTATGTTAGAAAGGTGTTATTTTTATCTTCCTGGTCATACGTCTAAGAGCATGTTCCAATTCACAGTGAATGCTGTTATCCTTCACACAGAGAACACAGGAGACAGGAAGGAGAGAGAAAGAGAGAAAGAGAGAGTGAGTGAGAGAGAGAGAGAGAGAGAGAGAGAGAGAGAGAGAGAGAGAGATTGAGATTTAAGAGCTTTGTGCTGTTGAATTCATCAGGCATATGGGAAAGTCTCATTTGTACCAGAGTTCATTGTTCTGATTTGTACAATAATTATCTTCCTTATATCTATGCCTCCCTTTAGGCCACTAAAATGAAACTTCAACTCAAGTAAAATGATCCCAAGACTGACTAAGACATTTGAATTCTGCCTTCCTCTGTGCTACCCTACCCCCACCCACATCTGCAGTTTTGTTCCTAAACATCTTGGTATTCGGAACAGCAGGATCATATCACAGCGCAAACACTGCCTTCTCTCTTCTCATTAACAGATGAGCTCAATCTTTTACTTAAGTGAGACTATCAGCTAGGATGAAAAAAATATGCAAGTGTGTAAGGGCGAACATCATAATATGAAAACTAAACTTTTAAATATATGTAATGTTCAGAAATGTATTAAAAAACAGGTCTGGTATGTGTTAGGGAGATGTAAGTCTGGGTAAACAAAGAACTGTTAATACTACTGTATACTGCTATGAGGCTATACCTTTTATACTTGGTAATGAAAAAACCCACTATATTTATTGAGACTGATACCTAGAAAATGATATAGGTATTCACAGGCATAAGGAATAAATGGTCAGGCACTGTGAAACCATGGCTTCAGGCTAATCTGACCTCATCTCTCCCTTTGTGTAGTTAATACACTGCAATGTTTCCTTTTTCCTTCATATTTAGTGACTTCTTTGTTAAATGAATTAAAGGTAAAGAAATAGATAAAAGTTATGTGGCCCTACAATTTTTTTTCATGATCATGTTTAATCTGTCTCTAACTTGAGGCCTCCAGGAGGAATTAACATTTTTCAATAAAAGGCTAAATAATACACACATTTAAAATTTTTAATTTTTATATTAGGATGTTGATCCATATACACCTGCATATTTGTCTTTGTTTCTCCTTTCAACCCTTCAAAAACAAAAACAAAACAGTATTTCATTGATGCTATAAACAAACTCAGCAGACATCTGTGGGCACATGTGACCAGTCAGCGCAAATTTGAAGATCATGGCTTTTGGATATGATTTATGCACAAGACAGCCTAGAAACTGAGCCACTACATAGTTAAAATAAAATACACCAAGCAAGAATCATAATATCCAGCATCAACATCACCTTAGCATGGACTTTATGGACTATGACACAAACACTAGCCATGTCTGAGGACACAGTGAAGGTGTCTATTGAAGGTTCCAATTCAGTAGAGAACTAATGCAGAGAAGATAAGTAAGGTGAGACTTCCTAGGAAATGACAGATAAAGACAGGTCTAAAGAAGAGAGAGAACCATGCTATGTCTGCAAGACGTGCCTCCCAAATTGCAGTCTGTGAGTTAAGAGCTCATCTCTATGTTTGAAGAACGAAGAGGGCACACGTGTGTCTAAGTTGGAGAACATCAAGCTTTGAGCTCTGAGTGGCACTTACATTATGTAGGATGTCATAGGCCATGGCTCCATTTTTACTTAGATAGAACTGGGAGTCTACAAGATAGTGGTAACTTGAGTGGTGATGTGATGGAGCCCCATTGTCAAATACCACTTAGCTTTACTGGAGCATGAGAAAATAGAAATGTAGTACCCATCATGAAATCAGCATCACTCAAGTGAAAGATGACATACACATGAAAGTCAAAGTCACTGGGAAGATAGAACCCACAGAAGTTTGCTAAAAGATGAGATATGTTATTCTCTGAAAACTGTTCAAAGTGTCTTCATTATCACTTATGCCAATGAAAAGTTATTTTTTCTGAATTGAAGAAAGCTAGAGAAGACCAGGCTCAGCACACACTAGGAGTCAATTTTCTCCTTGTTGAGCATGATAAGTCTGTTAGACATCATGTAGACAGGTCATGCTATGTTTGGATGTCTAGGACTCAAGGATAAGATCCGGCATCTGGCACCTTCCCTTCTTACATTTCTGTATGAGCCACTCTTGGGATAATTTTAAAACAGAGGAATATGTTGTGTTTGCTGCATGATTTTTCTTTTCTAAGTTATTTACTTATAAAGAAAATGTTGATTTGTTTCGGATA
Source organism: Arvicanthis niloticus (assembly GCF_011762505.2). Taxonomy (NCBI): domain Eukaryota; kingdom Metazoa; phylum Chordata; class Mammalia; order Rodentia; family Muridae; genus Arvicanthis; species Arvicanthis niloticus. The sequence continues at coordinate 36,091,079 of NC_047665.1, forward strand.
TAATTTAACATCATGCAAATGATGTAGTAGAAGATACATTTTTCAAATGAGTTTGTTAGTTCACAAACATTACAGTAGCTTCATAGTAAAGTGTTCACATTTGTGAAATGTACTGATTGCACAATTCTATATTTACATATAAACCCAAGACAGTACAGTGGGTATAGAAGTCAGAAGACAAAACTCAAAAGTCAGTTTCTCCTTCTACCATGTGGGACCAGGGATAGAACTCAGGTTCTCAGGCTTGGCAGTAGCCACCTTTTCCCATGGAGCCATCTTTTCAGTTGAAAGCAGAGTTTTGTGGGCTTTTAAATGTAATTTTATTTATTTATTTTGACTTTTTGTGTATAAGTATTTTGCCTGTGTCTGTGCAGCAACCAGGTGCCAAGTGCCCATGAAACTAGGAAAAAAACAGATTCCCTGAAATTGGAGTTACAGATTCTGTGACTCAAGCTGTGTTCCTCTGCAAAGAAAGCAAGCTCTTTTAACTATTAGCCTCTCTCTCTCTCTCTCTCTCTCTCTCTCTCTCTCTCTCTCTCCCTCCCTCCCTCCCTCTCTCTCTCTCCCTCCCTCCCTCCCTCCCTCCCTCCTTCCTTCTCTCCCTAACCTCTCTATGTCAGTAACCTTCAAAGCATCGATTTTTAAATGAGAAAACAGATTCAAGAGCATTAGACAATAATGAAAAACATGTATCTATGGCAAAGTCCTATTCCTCTGGTTCTTACAATATTTCCTCCCCTTCTGCAATGATCCCTCATTATTGAATATTGAAGCCTTAGGTGCAGGAGTTACATTGTAATGTAAGAGTTGGAACTGGACTCATCAGCTTAAGTGTGTGTGTGTGTGTGTGTGTGTGTGTGTGTGTGTAAATTAGTTAAAAAGGTCATAATTTTGAAAGATAAAAAGGAGGTATATTGGGACATTAGGAGGAAAGAAATGGAAGAAGAAATTATGGAAAAATAATCTCAAAACTCAAAAGTTATCCTAAACATTTTTAAAGACTTTTCAAGTTTAGCAATTTAGTATAAAGTACTGTGTAAGAGCATTGCTGTGTAATTGAGATGTGCATCATGTATTTTTATTTATATGTATGAATAATTATAGTTAACATAGATTCATGGAAAAAGAGCCATTAGTTGAAAATGTTTTTCCTCACTCCATTCTTTATATATCTACTTGTGAAGGTATGTAAACTTACATGTTGCAAAAGAGACTGGATTTTATTATTTTCAAGAGAAAAAAAAAAACACCAAAAATATTGTCTAAGAGAAATGCCCCTCATATACCATGAGGAGCTTTAGTTAGTTACACTAAGATAATATATTTATTTTTTTGTCAGGGATAAAAACAATTCTAGCTTTAACAAAGGAATTACAGGCTTTTGCCTCTGCTCAGGAGAGTGTATTTTTAAGTGATACTAAAATATACATTTGGGTTTTCCAATGTGTTTCCACTCTTTCTTGGGCTTCCTAATAAGAGGCCTGGCCACCCAGCAGTGTTTTATTTGTTTTATCTGCACCTGCAGTCAAACTGCAAAGCAAGCTTGGTGTTTTAAAGAGATTAAGGAGTAAGAAGGGATCTTTAGCAGGTTAAGGCAATTACTTAGTTTTCCTGCTTGTGACAGATTTTCATTGTCTCAAAACATAACTTTCCATGCAAAAGGGAAACTCCTGTTTATTTGTTTTTCAGCTTGAACAAGTGACTCATTTCTTCCTCCTCTCCCTCCCAAACATCAGAGAGGCATACATGCCAAATACCCACCACCCTTCCCTCAGAAGACCCAGGGAGCACACCAATCACTGCTGTGCAACTATTTATAGGTTAAAACACTAGACTATTTCTATTATAGATTGTTTTAAAGTATTGATTATTTATGATATTTCTCTACTTAGGGAATCAAGACATCACACACACACTCACACACACACAAAGAAGTTCAAAGAATGGTGAAATTGAATTGACACTTGCTCAACTATATCCATTGCTGCTCTCTATTCATAACAGCCAGAAATTGGAAACAACCTAGATGTCACTCAACAGAAGAGTGAATAAAGAAAATATACATTAATACAATAAATATCACTCAGCCATTTTAAAAGTACATAAATTTTCAGGTAATTGGACAGAAATAGAAAAAAAAAAAGCCATCCTTAGAGAGGTATCTCAGATCCAGAAAGACAAATATGGTATGTATTCACTCACATGTAGATACTATCTGTGAATTCACCTTCACCAAGCTACAATTTGTAGAACCACAGAAGTTTGGTACAGAGTAAGAGACAGGGACAGGGGCAAAGAGCTCTTCTGAGGAAAGAGAAATAGAATAGATAGTTATGAATATTTTGTTAGAAAGCCTAGTATTGAGTAGTAGTCTTTGTATACCGACATCAGCAGTTGGTTCCCTAGAGTGCATTTCTGAGACATGTTTCTTACAGTTTGCCAGAGAGTGCACTTCAGACCATGTGAGCCTATTGGAGAGAGGGCAAAGATGCCTGAGTAGAAGTGATCTGGTATGCAGGTCAGATGGCCTAAGTCTGCTCTGCTGAACATCTTTAAATTTCAAGGACCTGTTAAGAGTTTTCTTAATTTGGACCTAAGTACCTGAACTTCAAGTTTTGAGGGATTTGGTGGATGTTGATAGCTCTATAATATGACCTTTGACAGATTTCTCTCTGGAATTGAAGCTACCTCTGGTGTGCTAAGACCTAAACATACTCTTCTTATCACATGTCTAAATCATGTCTGAAGTCCTGACAAGATCCACATGTGGCATCTGCATGCCTAGGAAATTAGCAATCTTTTATTTCTTGTCTTCACAAATGGAAACAATTACTAACATTACTGAATACTATAGTGAAATACTAAGTATATTAAAGATCTTATCTCAATGACTACTAACAAAGATCAATGATGTACCAACCTTGAGATCTCCACATTAGATATTGCTACACTTTGAAAGGTCATGGGAAATGAAATCTGAACCTAGAGAAACTGGTCACAAGTATAGAACTTGATCCCTATACCTTCCCACCAAAAAGAATGCAAAATACAATGAAGAACAATAAATCATCTTGAATGTCCCCAATTCACTTTTGGTTCAGTGTAACTATTTCCATTTAGAATTTAGTGAAGTGAGCTACATTTTCCTGACAAAGAAATTCTTTTCTATTTATGCTTTTAGATATAAGAGGGTGACCCTTGCAATGATAAATGTTTGATGTCAAAAGATAAGATAAATGCAAATGGAAACATAAGACCTCAGGTAAAACAAAACAAAAAGCAAGTGACTCAACATCTTTATCTAAAACTACTACCTGTACAATCAGGGAACTGAGGATACTGAGTTACAGAACACCCCTGAAATAATCTTTTAAGTATGTACTTCATTATATGATTCCAAAGAGAAAGGGTATGTTTTATAAAAAGTATACAGCAATAAAAATGAATTTTAAAGATCTAAATCTCAATGAAATGTCAAATGTTAATCAAATAAAACATTTCTGTGGATTTTACAGACGTGCAGGAATGCCTTATAAATTTGAAAATACAGTAGGCATTCATTCCTCTAGAGAATACTGTGTAAAAACTCCAGCTAACATTTTTATTATATATAGTAGGAACCACTTTCTAATAATATAGAAAAGAAGACATATAAACACTGAGAAGAATCAGTTTGTTGACTTTACTCCCAAAGGAGTTGATAGATGCACTGAGACTAACATTATCGAAAGCAAGAAGAGACAAGAATAGAGACTGGGCATTGGAGGATCCATGAACACAATGTTCTAGTGCTTCATTTGTATTTCTGAATTCCTAAAGTGAATGATAGCAAGTGAATTATTAAACAGATGCTTAAAGGGTAAGAAAAAAAATTTAATGACACCACAACTAATCCATGTCACTAAAACACATTTATTTTATTTGAGGAACTATCTATTTCATTATAAAATATTTAGAAACTTACAGCAAGATTTTACAATACAATGCATAATCTTTAAATGTGAGGTAAATATATGTAACTATATCTGAAAAGACCTTCATACAAGTGTAATGTTCACCTAAAATTATTATTCATTATAGTTATATATAACTCAATTCTACTTGCATCAGCTTTATAAATATGGTATTACAGCCTCATAATTCATGCCAAGAGTAAAATAAATGACACAACCACTCCAAAGAAAATAAAAACTAAGGTTTAAATGGCTCAATAGTTTAAGTCCTTACTGTACAAGCAAGAGGATCTAGCTTTTAATCTCCAGATCCCACACAAATGCTAGGTATGTACTGAAGTCAGCCTGGGGAGGCAGTGGCAAGATCTGTGGAGCAAGCAGTCTAAAGATACTAGATGCAAATGCTGACTTGGACTGAGATACCATGCCTCAAAGAATATAGTGGTAATCTGATCAAGGAAAATACATGACATTGACCTCCACACCCTCACATACATGCCTGTGAATAGACACACACATCCACCCTTATATGAACATATTCACATACATGAACATCACATATGCACATGTATGCACATGTACACACACACAAAAGAAGATAAGCCAGACAGAGAGAAAAAGACACAAATGAGAAGTTGAGATTAACATAAACATAAGAAAGACTAGCTGTTATTGGTATGTATGTGTCCATAGCTATTTATACACATGTGCATTACAGACATTTCTTTTAGTGATAGAAACGCTAATTTCCCGATTTCCTAATAATGTACTCAATCTATTGACATCAGGTACACTGAGAAATCAAATGGTCAAAAGATTAATATGCTTAAAATCTGCTTCTCTATCAAAAAAAACTTTAATGGAAGCATGCACATTTAGTTTTAGAGTTTTCTTCAAGACCTGATTCAAAATCCCTCAACTAATGCCTATTGTCACCATGTACTCTCCCTTACATTGACTAACTCCATTATCAAAGGACTGTTGTAAAAGACAGTGTAGAAAACGAAGGACCTCTGCATATGGAGGCTCACCAATTCTTTCTCTCATTCATTTCCATTTTTCGATGTGCCTTGGCTAACCTGGCTTCTGCTTCTAATGAGTCCTGATTGTTTCCTCTTGTGTGTCTTATAACTTCACACATCTGCATATCGCATAAATTCTTCCCCATGAAGAAATTTGACAATCCCTTAGGAACCACTCAGACTAAAGACATTATCCTGTGGTTTGTCCCCTTTGAGTGTCTGCATACTGGTGACACTGGATCCTTTGTGTCTCTACGTCTATCTGTGTCCTTCACCTTTAGATTCCTGAGGATGTGTTTTTTGCCTTTCATTTTTTGTTTTGTTTTATATTGTTTTACCTTTTATTCTATATTGCATTGCATTTGAGTTGGTGGCTTACACAATACAGTATTAATTGTTTCTGTGAATAATATGAAGTGCACTGAAACTATTTCCCCAAAGATCTCATTTTGGGTCTATTTACTCAGCACTAATCTATTTTTAATAGCAAATGAATAGTGATCTCAGTAATTCCCTTGAGCTCAAGAACATCCGGTTTGTCGATTTTGAGTGAAATACCTGTATGTTTTGCTTTTTCTATGAGTTTATATTTTGAGCTATATGGCATGCCTCCAATTTGAAGCCTGGCCTAGATAAACAACACATGCATATTTCTGATGACATCTAAATAATATATAGGAAGAGATTTGTGATTGATAAAACACTTCTATCTGGATTAAGTGCTGTGGGCACCACTGCACACAGCCTGCAAAGCTGATAAAGGTCAAAATGTAATGTCTCCCTACAAAGGGCCTTGCAGTAGAGAAGGCATCTCTGAAAACCCGAAAAGAGGAGAATGATGATAATTTTACTCAAGTGGCTTCTGGTTTTTTTTTTTTTTTTTTTTTTTTTTTTTTTTTTTTTTTTTTTTTGCATTCCTTGTATTCTCAAGTAGAGTTGAATATCTTAACAGAGTATTCTCATCACAGATGTTGAAAGAAACATGAATAATTGTATGCAGATCTGTATCTAACAAAACTTCCAAGTATCTTAGAAACAGCATTTTCTAAAATGTGATAACATGAAATCATGAAAAAAGAGATTATGGGAAGAAACACTAAAGTCAGATTTCACTCTTTGGAGCACATGACTACTTGATTGCTTTATTATTGGATGCATAATTTTTGGTCTTTGAGTCAAGGTGTAAGATATGGAAACAGAAGACCTATAACAATAGTCCAGAGATGCTTAATCTTTCTTCTTTTCTTCTTTCCTTTGAAAACTTTGTCTCCAGCTTAAATGGGAGAAATTTCAGTAATGGAAAGGACTTTACTTCTAAAATGGATTAGATTATACACTAAAAGACATACTCAAGTAGCTACCTCCAACAACACAGTGAATGATGCTACAGGAATAAGTAAATAGATGGGATTGAAAACCTGGGAAGTCTATGCTGAGCTTAGCTCTTTATTTCTATGTGCACAGTGTGAAATTAATGAAGCTACTTTGGATGGCCAGGATTTCTATTAGTTTAAAATACTGTAATGTTAGGTAAGTACACAAGAGTGTGTTTTAAAACACCATTACTGGAATCCATATCTTGTCTCTTCAGGAAATAAATTCAGATTTATTTGCTTCATTAATGAGAAATCTAATTTCACTTGAGGTTGTACAAAGCACTCCTTGGTGATAAGGGGTGTGTGGCAGTTTTGTTCTGCAACTGTGATTTCCACCTCTTAAATGGAACAATACTTATAATGTAATCGTTCTAAAAATATTTTGGCAAATAGTGACTCAAGCATTGGCCCACTTTCTTCATCGCTAAGTTTAAGTAAATTCTCTACTTTATTAAGGCTTCAGGCTCTTTGTTGCCAAGAAAGAAAGAAAGAAAGAAAGAAAGAAAGAAAGAAAGAAAGAAAGAAAGAAAGAAAGAAAGAGAAAAGCAAACAATACAAGTTACATTTTTTAAAAGAAATTTGGGTTTACTTAGACTGTATAAAATTTGGTTTGGATGAAATCAAACATTATTCAAGCTAGGGGGAGGGAGGGAGCGAGACAGAACAAGAAAGGCAGACAGAGAGATAGACAGAGACAGACAGAGACAGAGAGAGTGAGTTAGAATCCACTGCTCTGTTTATGAGACTTTATTGAGATAGGGTTTCACTCAATAGCCAAGGATTGCCTGGAACTGATAACAATCCTCCTTCCTCAGCAATACTCTGAAGTACTGGCATCATTATAGAAGATGTGATCTTCCATATCTGCCCTATACCCAATCATTAATAAAAAAAAAAAAAGTGGTATTTAGTCTCATGCTTTCATTTTTCCTCTAGAAAAGTTTCTGAAGGAAGGGTGACATAATGATTCAAGAGGCATTAATTCAGTCTAGCATCATTGGTCAAAGGCAACATCCCGGTGGCAAGTCCTGAAACATTGCTACTGCAAAGAGTAGGAAACTCTCACTACAGAAAATCAGCCATAATTCTCACTGAAGAATTTTGATGTATTTGATTATATTTAAGTACCAAATGATAAGCAATAAAATTGCATTACACAAAGATAACTTGTGTTATAAAAATAAATGTGAGATGACAATATGTGGGTTTCCCACTCAAAAGTGACAGCAACTTGGTACTGAATTCAGCAAATTCTTCATGACCCAAAATCCTCACATCTAAAAGACACCTTGAGAAGTCCTCTAGGACTGCACACTCTTTAGAAACTCTTCTTTTCTGTTCTTGCTTCTCAGCTGTATCCATTCTTTCTCTATTTTTAAGTTTTTTAAGCCTTTAATATTTTCAAATGCAAACCTAGTTTGAAGCTTGACCGTCTATGCAATCTCCAACTTCTGCAAACTCTCCTTCTCAGGGAGTTTGACAGTCATCTTTCAGTATGTAAATCACAGTATAGTTGGCCCATTTCTTCCTGTTCTGGAGCACATGGTGATGTTTGGTGCTCATCACCTTTCTCCGTTTTTTCCACTGTGTATTTTTAGTGTTGTGATGAAACTATAGCTTAATACTCCCACTTCCAAGCTCACCAAGCTCAATTCTTTTAGACTTTCCCCAGAGATCCCATTTTGCAACTCTTTAATTATCTCTGTGGCTCTTCTTTGCAAATTCCCAATATCCCCAAAAGATTTTAGAGCCAAAGTCTCAGCAATAATTTTTCTGTCTTTCATCCTCTGTCATGTGGTGGGTGTTGTGGGTTTGGTTTCTCCAGTGACCTAGATTGTAAGCAAATCTAGAATAAACATTGTTTTTTTCTCATATAAAGCATTTTGGATGATCATTATGCCCTACAGGAGTGGGTACAACAGGGTGCACCCTGCAAAAGAGCAATTTATACCTTATAATATGCAGACCTTTCATATTTTAATCTGCTGTATAGCTTTCCATCTGTTCAGAAGAATCTGAATACTATCCCTGTATTGTACAACAGCTTGCAACTCTGATACTAGTTTTTGGGCCAGCTGAAGATGATAAAAGGATATGGAGATATTTAAACAATTTCCATTAAAATACAAACACTTTGTTTAAAGATGGGATCTCATTAAGTAAACCTGGCTGGCCTAAAAAGCCCTATGTTGAGGACAGTGGAGAATGGACTTGAAATCACAGAGATCTACCTTCCTCTGGCTTCCTCTGCCTCCCTATTATTGGAACTAGAGATAAACTCTACTATGATAGCTCTAAAATATAGACTTTGACAAAACAAATAAAGAAAAGTTCAAATGGTAAATTCATTTTTATTTAAATACATTTGTATTTAAAAGAGGCTACTTGGAGTAGAGTAAAAAAAGAAAATACTGGGGAATGGCATAAGGAAAACTATGTAGCCCATGAATTTTAGACTCTGAGAGTAATAGTGATTAGTTATAGTGGATATAATGATGACCAGTATATTATTTGTTAATGAAATAACCTAGGAGAGCCTATTAAAAATATGGGCATACACTATATGACAAGACCCAGAAAAGAATAAGTATAATCTTTCATATGACAGAAATTATTTGTTAAAGTATTTAAACATGAGTAGTTGTGGAAGAGAAAGGTTTGATGATTTTGGAGACAAACGTTAGTTGATTTTGTAGACAGTGGTTCTTGATTTTGTAAGCATATTCTCAGATTCTGATGAAAAATCAAAACTATATCAGTATTAAATTTATTAATTTATACTAATGCATTAACAGTACACTACTCATGTATGGCAGGGATTATTCTAGACAATTCTGTTCTCATAAAAGTCCAGTTGAAATAACTTTTTTTTTTTGTTTAACTATATCACAAAATCCCATCTGATACTAAATTTATGAGAATATATGTGACTATACTTTTCTTTTTTATCACCTTTTCTAGTTTACCTGCCATGGTATCTCTGGTTTTATTATATGAATTTCCTTTCTGTCTTCTGGAAGACACTTGTAGTACAAGAGGTGTGTGTATCATTGTTTCTTAAAATTGTTAGTGTTACTGTATTTTGAGAGATCACTTTGAGAGAATTTATTGAGGAATTTCAAAGCAAGGCAAACTCACAGAAGACACTATGGGACCTACATTTGAGAAAAATATTTTGAATAAATGGGTAATGACAGAAAGAAAAATGGATAAATGTTATTTCCCAGACAGGTTCCCAGCACACACATGTATTACCACATCTAGAAGAGACCCTGGACAATTGGTGAATAGTCAGTCAATGCTACTTCCTTTTCTATTTCTTGTTAGTTTGATTTCTGTGGAGGACACAGAAATAAACCAAATTACTGATATAGGTCAAAGATACTAGACTGTTCCCTACCTGCTGTTTTTCCCTTTTCATTTTCTATATCTAAATATTTGTGTGTAAATTTAACTATTCATGAACCATAAAGTGTGTGATAGTGTTTAAAGATAACTCATGGAAATCAGATTTCTAATTCCAACTCCTGGAATCAGGGGATGAAACTCAGGTTGTCAAACCTTTGTGTAAGCACCTCTATTTCCTGAGCTCTCTTGTTGGTGTTTGTACACAAGATCACTGAATAAAGTTAATAGTGACAGACATGCTGTCGCTTTAGACATATCCCTCCAAAGTGCCACAACAGCAGAATTCAGTAATTGATACAAAGTACACTCACATATCACTTTAGGTGAATCTCAGACTATGAGAGACATATGCAGCAGCTTTTAGCAAACATTATCCCTGAGAGAGTCACCTTCTGTACAACTGTCATTACTGCCCACACCCCCTCCTCACCTGACTTTCTCCCCTGCCTGTTCGCTCTAAATCTCATCGTTTATAAAACATCTCTCATTTTTATATCAGCCCCCATGACTCTGTTCAAAAGTTCACGCATGTCTATTTTGTATGAACTTCTGCTGGACGTTCTTTCTCCATCTTGTCCCTCAATTACATCCATTTTCTGCCCATATCCCTCCCCATATGTTTTCAGTAGGTTCATGCTAATGATTATTATGATTATTAGGAAACTCAGAAATAGTATGCCAAAATTCATGAATTCCCAATTTTCTAACAATTTGATTTTTCTCCAAAAATCCTCTACCAGGCTTTAAAAACAAAAACACTATGAAAACTGATTTCTATAATTCCCCTGTATAAATCTAGTCGCTACTACATCTTGAAGCTTACCCTTTACTACACAAGTGCTAAATTCTACCAGGAACGTAAAGCTTAATATAAATAAGAAAACATTTAAGTTGTAATTTTAAAACCTGGAAACTAAAAAGTCAGTGGGTCAGGGGATTCTTTTTTCCTAACAAAAGAATACCTTTTCATGTAATATCTACCACAGAATTGGTTCAAAATCATTAGTATTCATCTTCAAAAACGCTGCAGTTTTACTCAGTCATAAAGAAGAGGATTAGGTCATATTCATGTGGATGTGAATGATACAGAATGTGAATGATACAGAAAATAATCATGTTAAATAAAAAGTTACAAGAGTCACAAGATACATTCCATTTCCTCTTTCATCTGTAGAAACTCGACTTTATTTGTAAAGATGTTAAAGTAAGAGGAGGCAACTAGAAAGAGAAAGAATAGCAGTGGGTTAAGAATGGACAAGTAGTACTGGAGTTTTGATGTGATCAAAGAATACTATATACATAAAAGTGTCATCAGAAAACATTATTTTATTTAATTAGTGTATGTTGGAAACAGAAAAAGAAAGAAAGAGAGAGAGAAGAAGGAGGAGGAAGGAAGAAAGAAAGGAAAGAGAGAGAAGAGAAAAACTGAGAGGGAAGAAGATGAGAAAGAGGAGAGATAATATTGGAGAAAGTATTATTTCCACATCAAGGTCACCTCTGAAAATTTCACATCCCTGTCTCCTTTATCTAAATGTCAGGAAAGTGTAAGATAGGCAGTGTTTCTTCTGAGACTGTCAAGTGAGAAGTACAAAAAGAAAGAAAGAATGGAAGAATGGAGAAAAATGAATCATCTCAGTTTGGACCATGTTTTGGGGAGGCTGTCACCACTGTTTCCTGATTTCATCAATCTACAGGTTCCATGTTGGGAACTAGAGTACAACTCAATAGAAAAGCAGGTACCTAGTGTGTACAAGACTTGAGTTCAACACTCAGCATCAATAACAATAATAATTAATAATAACAAACAGTAATACAATGTCAGCTTCATCTACTGATGCTGTTAAATAGATTGATTTCACCTTTTGCCCGTTTTGAAGAAAGTTTCTAAGATCCTGGCTCATTTATCTTTAGTAGAGCCGACTTGTCAAGTGCAGAACTCAGGGAAGAGGCTTCTCCATCCAGCATGTGCCAACTAATTTGTTCTTACCAGAAGAGAAAATGACAGAGAGTGAAACTACTAGAGGCACTGGTTGCCATGGTAACTAGTTGTGGGTCTTATCTGAGTGAAGTGAGCCAGCCTGAAATTCCATCCTCCTTCTTACCTGCTTGGAAACAATGGGAAGACACTCAGAGAAAGGCAGGGAACGTGCTACTTAAGATAGGTCCTAGAGCTGGTTATGAGTAAGAGGTCAAGTACTCTTTTTGAAGCAGTGCATAGACACATAAAGTAATACATTAATATCTAATATATCATAATAAACATAAGGCAGTTTGCAATATTTAGAGCCTCTCTCATTCCTACATCTTCTGAGCTCCTAAAATCCATCCATCACTATCTTCCATCTCACTCTAAAAGCTCCTCTAATTGGGAAGACATTTCTCATTCTCTAATATTTTTCCCGCATGCATTCTTCTCCCTTTACAGTTTCCACTCTCATTTGCCCCAAACTAGAATACTTTATCAATATGAATTTAGATGTTGCCAACAGATTCCTGACTTGTTTTTTTTTTTTTTGATCCTAATCCCTTCCCACCCTAGTGATAATCTTTTGCTTTCATTTCTACTAGGTTTAAATGGTATTAGGTAATATTTATAAAATATTTTGCATGTTGCCTATGTTGAATTCATGCAAGTTATTACTATAATTCTATTACAAGTCAGTTATTATTTCCTAAAATTAAAAAAAAAGTCACTGCTTTGAGTCCCTGTACCATTCTAGAACACAGAATAAACTTTTGGTCAACAACAAGCCTAGTGCCCAATGGGAGTCCCATAGAAATATAGGACAGCTCAAGAGGTCCTATGTCCAGTGATAGCATAGCTGACATAGTATTGTGGTATGGTGTATTTCTCACATCTTATGGAAATGTATGGATGAAGAACATACAACCTAGCCAGCCATGTGAGTGAGCAGCATAGAAAACTGAGTAGCAAACACTTCTCTGTAACACTAATGCATAATGCATTGCTGGTAAATGGATTCACTGTGTTTTTGGTTGTTAGAGTACACATCTACTACTAATAAAGTTAGTTTAGAACAAAAAATCCCTGCTGTGTTTGCCGCAGGTTCCTCCAGCTAATGCTTTATGCTTGTCTACCGTGCATCAAGAGTTTACATGGAGGACTGTGTAAGCAGACTGTGTACGCATGATATTCACAAAATGACAAAATCACTGGAAGATGTGTTTTGCAGAGTTTATTCTGTCATTTAAGTGGCTTAATATTGTAAACACGCACATACATGTGAATGTAAGAACATACATCTATGTCTTTAGATGAGTAAAAATGTATCTATGTTATAGATGTGTACACACACAGAATCTTAAACTGAAATATGCTGGCTGGACTCAGTAAAATAGGATATTGTGATATATATGTGTGTGTGTGTGTGTGTATAAAACAAAGTACATATAAAAAGTACATATATATATATATATATATATATATATATATATATATACTTTGTTATATGAATGACCCCTAATTCTTACTAGAAACTGAATTCTAGTCATGAGTAACACACACGCACACACACACGCACACACACACACTTCAGACCCATGCACACTCTCCCATCCCATGTGGCTTCTGGTTTTAGTCAGTAGCTCTGCTCTGCATTCCAGCTTGTCTGTGATGAGCCCATCACCCTGATTTCAGATTTCTCCCAACACACCTACCTGCCCATGCCTTTGCTTAGTTCTTTATCCATCCCTGCTTGGATGCACTGCTTGTTCTGCAGTCCTCACATTCATGCTTCTCTGAGAAACTATCCCAAGTTACCTCTACCTTTCCATAGGAATTCCCCTAACTTCAGTCTAGACTTATTTTGCTCTTTCTCTTTTCTCTAGAAAACTATACCACCTGTGCAAGTTATTCGAAGTCATAAATTTCTGTGTTAGTTAAAAGACATGAACACTGAGTGAATAACCATACCAGACTAAACAGTTAGAACTCTGGTGCAAGTATGTGAAGAAAGACAAAGAATGAAAAGAATGGGGATAATCATTTTTGTAAAACCTAATAACCCCATTGGTGACTGCTTGATAAACTGGCCCAGAGAACTTGCTGTACGTGTATAACTCCACATGCAATGTAATAGTTAAGAAAACACTGAGAGATTTTGTGAATCATGAATTGCAGTAACATCCAGTAAAGCACACTCCATATGCTCAGCTGTTATATTATTTGAATCAAATTTATCCGATGGGGCAACTAAGTCTTAATAGGGACCTGAACCAATGCCATAGGTTACAGACGAGGGTGGAGTACATTGTGGAGTCAGGACTAAGATTTTAGAATGCTTCCTTTCAAAAATCCAAGGTTTTAACTCTGGATCATGATTATATAACTATCTCAGATATAAAATAATTTTTGTTTTGAAAGTTGATGAACTGATCTTTTTCCTTATCATAAAAATATTTTGAGACCAGGCCATTTTATCAGAGACACCCTGAACTGCTTGCTCAGGGCTTTCTCAACTCCTATCAGCTATGGTGATAACATTGTGGCATTTTTCCCTTGACAGATGTTTCTTTTTCACAATGTCACAAACTCTTTTAAGAAGTTTTGGATTAATTCATTTGAAGAATTTCTGTGCCATTCACTAATTTCTGATTTTATATGTAGAGAGTAATTGAAGAAATTGTTGTGTGAAAATTTTTATTAAAGCCCAATTAATAGAGAATAGTGCACTGTGGGATGCAATCAAGGTAAAATTTTTTCAATAATCAATGGATAAAAATCACGAAATCTCTAACTGAAAACCAAAGGACATACAAGAATCTGCCTCTGGGAGCAATTATAGTAATCGGATAATTACTTGTAGTGCTTTTGTTTTGTTTTGATTTATAATGTCCAAAGCTAGGTAGTAATATAAGCCTTGAGACAAGAAGGGACCGTTGCATCCTTTCCTGTTTAGACAACACTACAAGAGAATTGAGAAAGAAAGCTATTCAAAATTGCTGGTGCGTACTGAGCATAGAAACCCATTTACTTTGCATAATATTTACTTGAAAATAACTTCTTACATTAGAGTGGCCAATTCTTCCCTATGTCCTTCCACATTGCACTACCCATTAAATTCTATAAATTGGCACCTCAATAGTATGCCCCATGATTGTTTGGTAAAACAGGTCCATGTTCTCTATATGATAAAGGTATACACAGTGCAGTATACCGGCAGCAGACAGGAACCAATACAGATGACAACTTAAAGGCATGGGATTTGGTATAATTTCATATATTGAACTGAAGGACATTCTTAGAAATAATTTTCCATCTGTATTCTTGAGTGAATTATCTAAAAGTCTAATCTTTCGTTCACAATGCTATCACTGAGTTTTCTTTTCTGAGCCCTAGAGGATCTAGAAACATCACTGACAGAGGACAAGGCAAGTGAGGTACATGGATAGCCTAGTTGTATGCTTCTCAGAGTAAAATGATTCAGAGGCTCCAGAAAGACAGAAGGTGGCCATAGCAACACTCCTCCACATGCCCTGCTTCTGATCAAAGTTAATGAATTGTGATCAAGTCAGATAAGTGAGTAGCTAACTAATTTAAAAAGAATTAAAAAAAAAAAAAAAAAAAAAAAAGGTTTTCACAGTTCTTTCCAAGTAGGAAACCACATCTACTTAAAGGACTACAATATTGTCCAAGAAACTGTCAGCAAGGATTATTAGGCCAGCCTCTCAAGACTTGACCCATTGTCTGGGAGTCCACAGATGACCTTGATCTCCCTGGTAAGGCAGTATCTATAAATAATACATTAATCATTTTCACATGTGGCCGGAGTAAAAAATTCATATCTGCCCATGGGTTTGAGTTGCTCTGTAGGATGCTGCTTAGGTTTTCTCCGTAGCCACCTTTAAGAGAGGATTGCAGAATTTGCGGGAAATGAGAGCCTAGTTCCCGCCTGTGTATTGCAATAGGAAGCCAGGGCTGTGGTTGGGATGGGAAAAAGTTCATGGCTGCAACATCTAATTTAAGTTTGACACGTTTGTTTCAGTATAAGCATTTTGTGTTTTTACTGCTTTGGTAACAATATAAATGATCTCCAATCAGAGTAGAGACGTCTTGCAAGTTGACCTCAGATAGGACATTCTAGAAGCCTGGATTAGCCGCCTGAGAACGTTTCACAGAAACCGAATTTGTCTCTTTCCAGCTCACCAATACAGATTTAAATTTTACACAAACAGTCCAAAGGGGCCTACTTGTGTCAGGAGCCTTTGGTTTGGTTTATGGTTCTGTTTCCAGTATCTTACTTGCTGTTAATGAGCAATACTTATGCAGCTCTGAGCTTGCATCTGACTGTCGAGTGTCTAGGAAATCCAGATTAATGTTGTATAAAGGCATAGTCAATCTGCTAGTGAAGCACGGGATTTGAGGAAAAAAGCAACTGGCCTGGCTAGATTCTGCTTGCCTCCTACTCCCTCCAAAATACATTTTTATTGTCTCATTTAAGCTTAGACCTTGGGCCTCAACAAGCCTCTTTTGGTAATTAAACTATGTCTGAAAAAAAAAAAAAACAAACAAAGAAATGAATCAGAGACCTTCCCCTACCACCAAGGAAAACCCACCATGCCTGAAGTTTTCAATATTGTTTAAAATATTTATTTCCTGATCATTTTAATTGTATATCAGCTTTTCTGAATGAGCCTTGTACAAAATAAAGAGACTTTATTTGCATCTTTTATTCTCTATTGCTATGGACAAGAAAAGATTATGCCAGAGGAGGAAGGGGGAGGGGAAAACAGAAAGAGAGTCTGAAACTGGGCTATTACTGCCATCTAGTGTGCAGACTGGCTGTCCAGCGGGGATGAGAGTGTTTTTGAGACAATACAATGAGAGACTGCAGAGGATGAGAGTCAGAGATGAGAGCACTTTCCCCCAAGAAATACCCTCCAAACTAGTGCTTTCACTATGTAATGAATTCTTTGGCTATAGAGCCACTGGTATGCAGCTGAACAATATGAAGCACCCCGTTTCTTCCAGCAAAAAGTGGAAGAATCCCAGACAGGTCTAAAGGCACGGTATTTCTGAGAATGCGTGTCCTAGCTGCAGATGTTGTCAAGCTGGAGTAATGATTTATTCAGATGACTGTAACCTTTGAAAGGGGTCCAGATTGCCAAGTGTCCTCTGCCTTCTGCAAGGAAGACCTTCTTCCCAAGAACAGGCAGGCAGGTTTGGATGGCTTCTTAGTCCTTTTCAAGTCTGTAGTTATAAGTAATGCAAATAATATTTGCTGCTCATGACCCTAATTTATCTGTTGCTGGTAGAAATTCCACTTGGGTGAGACTCACTGTGTAAGATTCTAAACATTAAACCCCTTCACAAGAGCAGAGTCCGAATGGCACCTCACAGGGTGTTTCATATATTCCTCCTTCATATGGTACAATTACACACAATCCACAGGGATCCTCTCCTCCCAATGCCCTTGCCAGTTCTGGCATGGATTCATTCTGGTACCGGCTAAAGACATTGTGGCTGAAATCAAATCAAGCTTGACTTCTTTTATTCACCTCAGAGCAATGAATGCTATATTCATTGAATGTATTTCTCAGCTAACACTAATACCCTTACACCTTCCCATCCTGCAGGGGTTTGTTAACTTAAGAGCAAAGAACTTTGGTGCCCTGGTTATATTCATAAACTATGACTTTCAAAACTCAAAAGGCAGAGACATGCTGAGATAATGAAAGCTAATTTAGAGGCTCATAAGCACAAAAAAAATATCTAAGCTCAGAGGAATTTTAAGTCATTACCTATGTCAGAGTAACCTAGAACTGCAGGCTGTTTTTGCTGTTTTCAATGGAGCCTGTAGCTACAGGTACCTAGAATGAAAAATTAGCTCTGTCTCACAAAGGTACCACTGAAGGACAAATGTGCCACTTACTATATCCATGGTGGAAAAGAAAGTGATGACATCACAGCCAGAAGGGCAGGATCTCCAACTGTTCGGGGACTCTGTAGCTGGAATTTTATGCTTGACAGCCAAAGACATGGCTCAATGAACAAAGTGCCTACCATAAAAAGCAGGTGTGGAAAGCAGAGTTGGATCCCTAGAACACATTTAAAAGTCAGACAGGCATGATGTCAGACTCTCAAAGCAGTCCGGGGGGTCAGTGGAGTCAGGGTGCTAGAGACAAGCCACGCAGCACAATCTGTGAGCTCTGGGTTCAAAAACAGACCAACTTCAGTGAATACAAAAGAGAATGAGGAAAATGTTGGATATTAACTTCGGGGCCTCCACACAGGCGAATATACCTGTACAGCTCTCTTTCTCTCTCAAGCCCACATACATACAAACACTGTACTTATACGTGGTGTGTGTGTGTGTGTGTGTGTGTGTGTGTGTGTACGCGTGCGCGCGCACGGGCACGCACATGCGCATGCACACAGCATCCACATGGGAGGCCAAGAAGACAGAAATAAAAATCCACATATTATCTGTAGACTCTTCAGGACATTGTAGCTAACTGTGTTGGTGAGCAAAGTTCAGATGAATTTTCTACTGTTATTTCCTTTCTCTGAAAAGTGAAAATGCAAGAGGGGTTAATGTGTATTTGATAGCATGGGTGAAAACCGAAGATTGAATTTAATGGGTCTGGATCTTACTAATGAGTACATTATAAAGATTACATTGCTTCTCATTTGGTAAGGAAATGGGAGAAAAACTAATTTAACTGTAAGTCTTAGGTGCACACAAGCCAGAGACCTGCTCACTGTTTAGATTCAGTGCACTGAAAAGGAAAATTCAAAGATGAATCTATTGATTCATCATTAAGCTTGGTTCAGAAGTGAGTAACATTTTCATCTTATTTTCTGTAGGATTAATGTCTGCTTTCCTCACCAAAGACCCTAGAATGGAAAACTGAGCCCCACCCCCAGAGAAAAATGTTGCCCTTCTTTCTACGACACTAAGCCCTGGAGCCCTGCCTCCCCAGTCACCTAGCCTCATTTTTTTCCTGCCACTCTGGATTTGTCCCTCTGTATGCCACATGAGTAATGCAGCCATTGGAGAACGCACAGCCTTCTGGTAAGGCATTTACCCAACTTCTCTAGGATTAATCACGGGCTAAACTGCTAAATAACATACTGATATATTAACTCCATTAAAATCTAATTCAGTGGCAATAACTTCTAGAAAGCCAACGAAGGGCTTATGAAGAACAAAGTGAATAAAGACCACCAAAAAGGTAAATCATTGTACTCACTGGAAGTAAATCAGAGTGAAAGACAAGGACATGAATCAAAAGAGAGCATTCTCGAGTCCCCGTCCTGGCCACCAACTTTTGTACTGTTCTGCAGGCCTATCCTTGAATCCATGTATAGACAGAATAGAGGTATAAACTGAAGGGAAGATGCTGAGGCTAGGGGGGCTGAGGATATAATTATGTAATAAGTGCTTGCCTTGCAAGAATGAGGATCTGAGTTTGACCCTAGAACACATGTGAAAAAAAAAAAGAGGAAGAAGAAAAGTAAATGAAAGAAAGTGGATGAGCGTGGTATATATACATGCAATCCAAGCACAGGAACGCTAGAGACAGGAGATCCTTCTGAATTATTGGGGTAGCCAAAGGAATGCATTTGATACCAGTGAGAAATCACATCTAAAATTAAGTAAATAAAAAGATAGTGCCTTAGAATTGATGCACAAGACTCTCTTCAGATCTCCACACATGTACAAAAGCAAACAAACAAGAATACATGCACACGAGCGCACACGCGTGCACGCGCACAAACAAGTTAGCTAATGGAATGTAGACAAAATAATTTTGATTTCACTTTCAATGATTCCTTCCCAAGAGAGTGATTGTGGGTATTGGCTAGATTGTTCCTTAAACTTTCTCCATGAAGGTAGTCTTCTTGATAAAGTACAAAGGGGTGAGGAGAACAGACTGCCTGCCACAGCTCTCCTCAAACTTGCAAGGAGAAGGAGCCATGGGATAATAACCCAGAAAAAGCAAAGAGATGGGAATTCATTTGAAAGATGCCTACAGAAGACAATGTTGAGAGAGGAGAATACTGACTTCTGCAACTAGCTGGATAATAGCCAAGACATTTCCTTCCCTCTGCAGCCTCCTAGGAGAAGAGCAGTTGTCTGCTGACACCTTGATCTCAGCTGTTTAGCCTTTAGAGCCTTGAAAAATAAATTTCTGCTGCTTAAGTCACCTAGTTTGTGGCCCATTGCTATGGCAGCCCTCACAACTGTAGATTCTGGATTAACATGATAGCTCGATTTAGTGTCTGGACACCAGCAGCCATTAGCAAACTTATGCACACTGGCCAGACACACTACTGGGCATGCCTGTAAATTCATATTTGCCAGGTTTATATTTTAAATCTCAATTTTATAGAAAATGAAAACAATCCTTCAACCCAAAATCATTTTCTAAGAGAACTAGGGTAGTTTCTTTTTCTCTTTGTTCCTCCTCAAGTCAAAATCTGACATTTGAAAGAATAAAGAACCTAGGTAAAAACAAAGATAAGAAAATCATAGTTAGAACAAGAAGATAATTTATTTTTTTAATTATAAACTTTTCTTTCTTCTGAATAATTTCCTGTACTTATACAATGAAATGCAATCACATCTACCACATTTCCCTTTTCAAAATGCCCTGTATCACCCCCAATATATATCTCTTAAAATTATTGTCCTTTCTTGTGTAACCCTCTAAGTTTAATTAGTGCTACCTAAATGTACATGTGTGGAAGACAACCCGCCAGTGTATGGAAAAACTACTACTGGCAACATAGTAAAAACAAAATAAGACAAAATAAATAAACAAAAACAATGATTCTTCCTCCACCTGCAATTGTCTGTCCACTGCCAATAGCACCTCAGTGAGATATAAGTCTGTAAAGTACCTCTCTCATTTATACTAGTCCTTTGGTTGATTCGGTCTTAGGCAGCTGTTGAGCAGATAAAAGATATTTTATTAGATGCAGTATGTTGAACAGTACTGATTTTACTGACCTTTCATTTCTGCTTCAGAACTTCATGAAGAACCAATACCTAATGTGCACAGTAGATATAGGAGAGTTGGAGGACTAGAAGAGGAGCGTTGAACTTTTTTTTTTTTCCTTTATAAACTGCTTGGCTCATTCATGTGACTGCTCAAGGGCACAAGTTGTGCCCTAGTGTCCTGTGTTTAAACCTGCACTCAGCTTCCATGGTTTGATTTTGTTTGGGCTACTGCCGAGTCCTAGCTTGTGAACCTATCTGTAGATACAGAGAGAGGCTTTGTGTGAGACTCATGCAAGATCTGACTGCCTGTCTTCACTAGAACTGAGGCTTTTGTTCACTTCTCCCTTCTGAACTTCAGTCCTCCCGTGACCACAATTGTAAATTATGAATCCTCATACTATTTGTCTTAGAAGTTATTAGTGTCTGTTGGACAACTCCAACTCCAGACCAGGGTGTGTCACACATCCTATGCTCCAGCCTAGTGTGATAAGCTCTAGGTTTCATCAAAGAAACTTCGCTTTGTAATAGATGGATATTGTTACAGAGATTTCAAAGCTGTCAAAATATAAGAATATGTGACTCTGAAGTGTCCAACCCCAACTGATACATCTATAATTCAATCTTTTTCTAAGTCTCATGTAAAATTATGGAATAGGTCATGGAAAGACTGCAAAGCCAGAAAACCCGTAGTATGCTATGAGATTGTATCCCCAAAACATTACAAGAATCAATGCACTTGTGAACTATCAACAATATGGCTGCCTGAATAATGCAAGAATAACAACATTACTCATGTCTATGTGGATGGGAGAAATTCTACATGGTGCCACCCCTAAATGAAGAACCACAGGTGATAAACAGCTGCTGAGAGAGGAACAATCAGTCTCCTCGAGACAGAAGCTTCACAAAGGTTATCTAATTCCAGGTAGTCAGTCCCAAACACATGTACACAGGAACTAAGCTAAATGGACTCATTAGGTTAGATATACACATACATATACACATACACATATATATCATATACATATACCTCATATACATACACATACACATATACCTCATATACATACACATACACATTATACATACACATTATACATATACATCATATACATCATATACATCATATACATACATCATATACATATACACATACACGTTATACATATACATCATATACATATACATCATATACATATACCTCATATACATATACCTCATATACATACACATACACATATACCTCATATACATACACATTATACATATACATCATATACATACACATACATCATATACATATACATACACATACATCATATACATATACACATACACATTATACATATACATCATATACATATACATAATATACATATACATACACACATACACACATACATATATGCTTCTATATGTAACAATAATGACTATAGAAGAGGTTTTGAACTGTGGGGCACTGGAGGAGTTGGATGGAGAGGAAGGGATGGAGTAGTATTAACAATGCTCATGAATGAAGTACTCAAAAATAAAACTATTAAGTTAAAAATTTCTATAGAGAGTATATAAGCTAATAATTAGTACAGTGACCACAAAATGGGAAAAGCGATGTTGAAGCAGACTCTGGGAGGGCAATAATGTACACATAACAGGACAGTAGCTACAGCTTGTGGGAGGAGTAGAAGTATCCAAAGGCAGATGTGGGAGACAATAGGGGAAGAGAATCAACAAAACAATTCTGTTTGAAAATGCTGCAATGAAATCTAATATTGCGTGTGCTAGTTTAACACCTTTAAAGTAAAATAATAGGCTTATGGAAGTAAATTGAATTGTTTGGCAATAACACTGTGAGAATATAGACAGTAGGTCATCCAGATGTGCACTTTAGAAGCACATTATAACATCCTGTCAGTTTCAGTTTTGAAGCTACAGATGGCTTCTCCATCCTTCTTGGTAGTGGTATACTGACCTCTGTTATTGAGACCTGTGTTCTTCAGAAACTTCTAGAAAGTAAAACCAAGGGTAGCATCCCCTATTGTCTTCCTCATCTGACTTTAGGTATTTCTACCACTGTTCAATGCAGGAATTGGTTGTTTTTATTTAAGTCCCAAAAGGCCACATATTATACTGAATCAAACACCCACATAAACCAAGTCTCTCAGCTAAGGGCCTAGGAATCTGCAAATTGGTGGAACACAAATCTGGAGCCTGTGACTTGAGTCATCTGAAAGCAAGTTAAAATAAACCACAAACTCTTGTTGGACTTACAGGAAGTTATAAAGAAAAGAACTATTCCACTGAGCTTCAAACTAGGGTGACCTTAGCGTTTCTATTTCTCCCCTTGCCTCAAACTAATCCGTGCATGTTCTTCTTCAGGGAACTGATGCTCTTAGAATGTTTCTCAGGACTCAGAACATAGTCAATTTCCTCCTATTCTTTTCAGTTTTATAAGCTGATGATTCTATTTGAGAATCTTCTCAGAGAACACCTTGATGATTACTAAAAGAGTTAGCAGCCCTCAGAAGATACTCCCATTTGTCCAGTTTTCTATAATTATCAATGTACCATTGTGGTGGAGGTTATATCCTAATGTGATTTTAGGGGGAAAAGGTTTTCTCCCCTATGGAGCCTTTTACTGGTAGAATGGAGTCTGGATCTGATAACACTCAGCTATACTGAGATGCCATTGTGATGAAGACAGGATGGAGCTGAGGAGGGGGCCGAGTGGCTAAAGTACTTATGGCACATACATGGACATTGACTTTAGATCTCCTGAACCCACATGAAAGCTGTATGTGGTGGTACCCTCAACACTGAAAAATGGACACATGTGGATTCTAGGACTCCTTGCCAAGCAATACTAACTGAAATGGCAAGCTACAAGACTAGTAAGAGATCTTGCCTCAAAAAATATGTATAACACTGCAAGCCAGGTACTAAGGTAGCACATGCACTTCATCCCAGCATTTAGGGACAGAAACAGATGGGTTTCTATGGATTTAAAACCAAAATGATCTATATTTACTGGACTCTAGGCTATCTAGGACTTCATGGTGAGACCCTGTTTCAAAAACAAATAAAAAGCAAACAGTGAAACAAAGTAGAAAACAATGAGGTAAATGCCTAGCTGGCAATCTTTCGCTGCCACATATAACTGCATGGCAACACACACACACACACACACACACACACACACACATAGGAAATAGGGTAAGAATTCATAAAGACAGAACAATGCAAATTACATTGGAGAAATTGAAACACCTTTTTAAAAAGAGCTGACTAGGATAATATTATGAATGGCTCAAGGAAGTATGACTTCTTTTGTTTAGCTCACATAATTGGAAGTTATTAATATAAATGCTTGTGTAACATTATTGCATGTAGAGAAGCCTGCTCTGGTCCCTGGAGGAGGGACACAGAGAGTTCAATACTGGCTCAAGATAGCAAGTTCTGGTCCAGTCTGGGCTGCATGGGACTATCACTCAATTTTTAGTCAATGAGAAAATTGTAGGAGAACTTTGGCTTCCCTTAGCTATGTTTGGTTGCTTGTGTTTTGATGCAGACATGCAAATAATAAAGTAAGATGGAAATATCTGAAGACAGCAGTCAGGGTAAAGGGGCATAAAAGTAAGGCTGAGTATGCACCGACTATGAGGAAGAACCCGATAGAGAAGGGGAAAGCAGAGGCAGGAGAAAGAGTCTAATAAGCTTTGAATGTTCTCCAGAGAGGATAATCTCCATCGCCTGCTTTCAGACAGGAAGTACATGAACATCCCCTAAGGATCTCTCTCCTAGAGTAATTACCCTGGATGCACTTGAATAGGTTGCCTGTTGATTGGTACTGCATCTACAGATGGCCCTGACATGGGCTTCTGATCTCAATGGCAGCTCAATCACTAATGCAAGCCAATGAGTATGATGTCATCTATTTTAGCAATGCCTTGAAACAGGGCATATTCTGAGAAGCACGGGAGAGGGGTGGAGGTCACCAGCACAGCTGAGCTGCTAAAGGTAGAGGTGTGGGTTTAACAAGTGAATTGTATGTCTTTTAAAGGAACTCTGAACCCACAGGGGTTAACCACCCCTTCCTGTATGATCAATGGAGAAACTAAGTTTGACTGACAGCTGATACCTCAGGGAGGATTCATCGGTCTATAGCCAACCATAGGGAAGTCTCAAACTCCATTCTGTCTGCTTGTCTTTGGGGGGAAAAAAAACAGACATCAAGGGGTGTTAGAGCTGGAAAATTAGCTCATCAGTTAAGAATGCTGGCTTTTGGCTTGGTAGAAGTTAATTCTTGGGCAGAAGAGACAACTCTGAAGGTCAGAGTTCTTGGAGGGGACCTTAGTTTGGTTCCCAAACCTGAGTGATCTGTAGTTCCAGCTGAAGTGATAGAATGTGCCTGGCCTCTTTGAGTACCTGTACTCACATACACACACCCACACCCTCACACAGCCACAGCTAACTAACACACACACATGCATACACATACACAACTCCTGTGGAGGTCTCCCAATAGACTTAAGCATTTCACTTCAAGTTCAGCCAAATCCCAAGGAAGTCTGTGCCAAGGTTCTAACATCATGGCCATTTTTCTTCCCTTATCTTTCTATTCACACAGGGTCTCTCCTCTTCAAGGCTGCTCCCTAGTGAAGGCAGAAAACACATGGAACAGTTTCCAACCCTTTCACACATATTGTGGAGTAGACATGTTCTGATTCTTTTCTCACGCCTAACCCAGCCTTTTGGGATTTCAGAGACAGTGGCTTGTCTTTGTTCTCAGGGGCCATTGCTGGACACATGCGAGACATAGCACTGAAATCAGCTTTCTTCATTTCCTTTGTCACCTGCACAGACTTTCTGGGAGATCAAGGCTTCTCTCTGAGCTAATAACTGTCCCCTTTCTCTGAGAAAGCACATCAAAGACAAAAGCCCCACCGCCACCCCTTGCTTTGGAATCATCAAAGAAATCAGAATACAAGCAGCAGGTGTAACGGAAGACTAGTGTGCCCTTCAATGCCAGTGCTCTGGTTTGTCTTCTCCCAGCTGCTGGTTTCCACAAGATTGACTGGACCAGAAGAGTCTGGAGTATGATGCCAGAAACTGTCCAATTTGAAAATTCTCAACTCCTTGTCAAAAAGCATCATTCTCTGTCTGCTTCACCACCACACCCTCCTCCTTTCCCAACATATAAGAAAATTATTTTCTTAAAGGTCCTGGCTGCTGTTTTCTCACCGTCTTGTCTGCTAAAACCTGATTTAAAGGTGCCTACATCTGTCCTTCCATTTTCTTCCTTCAGAAATCTGGCAGCACTTTTTTTTTTTTTTTGACATTTTTAAACAACTCAGGCTCTTTTTGCCAGCTCTCAGTTGCTCTCTAAACCTTTTTAATCCTGTAGAATGCAAACTGATCTACTCTGAGAAAGGCACCAGGCCCATCCTGGCAGCTGGAGCTAGGAATGTCAGAGTTGGGGAAAGGATAAATAAACTTGCCAAAGAGAAGGGAGAGCCTGGGCCAGCTTCAGCAGCAAGTAGGTTATCACATGCACAGAGATAAGAAGATATTCCCCCCAGGACCATCAAGTGCAAACTGCATGTGGGTGACTTGTTTAAAAAGAAAGACAAGTACAAAAGAAAAATTCAAAATTCATAGAGATTTGCAAGCTTTTTGGAAGAAAAAAATCTTAAAATTATAAACTCCTGGAAGGCAGAGACAACACCATAGTACCTGATTTTAGAGCAGAAAACATGGCACTACATAACATTAGATAGTTGTGAAATTATCTGAATGACAAGGACATGAGTGACAGCATAGTTTAAATCGTTAAACCCAAATGAAATTATGACTTAGGCAATTTAATCATTTTCTTGGAACAAAGTGAGATTGGTTGATACATAAATCGGGGCTGACAGACTGAGTGCCAGGAACTAGTCTGTCAGGCTCCGGGGAAATATTGAATTTCAAGAAGAAAACTAGGCTTCCCTTTCCCATCCAGAGATGATACAAGCAGCATGGAGATGATATGAAATCAGAGATATTGGATGGTTCTACTTCCTTCTTTGCAGAAGGATATGACCACCATCTTATTGACTTAAAAACACAAGTTAAAGAAATGAACATTGTTTTAAACTATTTGGATATGTATGAAATGAATTTAAATTGTGCCAATCTGATTTCCCATATACATTTTTTTGTCATGGAAAAAAAATTATGTTTACCATGCATGTAGCTTTTCTGAAGCACTCAACTCAGTAAGGTAGTTTTATAGAGCATCTTTTCAATATTTTAAATATTAGTCATGATTAGATGTTTTGATTCAATAATGAATTTTCTTTGAATTTGAGGTCAACAGTTTTCAATGTTGTCATCACAAATTCCAAAGAAATATTTGTATGAGAATTCAAGTTTCTCTTTAAAGAGCAACTGGGACAATTCAAATGGCCACAGAAGAGACTGTGCCAACACCTGATGTACTGTGGTAATTATTATAAACCAGATAGCCAAATGTTGGTTGTGTCCAAGAGGGAGGGCAGGAAAACAAGTTCTTTTCAGAGATTTCCATAATATCTGTTCTTTCAAAAGACAAGGAACACTGAGGGAAAAAAAAAATCATACCGGCTACTAAGTAAGATGGAAATAGTATTACACATAGAAAAAGAGATAAAACAACGAAACCACAATGCTGTAGAAAAAGGTTGTAGTATTTTCCAAGTCATCCTTAGATTTTAGTTTCGGGGGGTGGGGGGGGTGGAAAGACTTGTCTTTAGAATTGAACAAAAATCATTCACCTTCTTGGCTTTTCTTGTTTGTTTTGGTTTGCTTTAGTGCTGGCTAGTTTCATGCCAACTTGATACAAGCTAAGGTCTACTGAGACAAGAGAACCTTAATTGAGAACATGCCTCTATAAAAATCAATGCAGGCAAGCCTGTAGGACATTGGCTTAATTGCTGATTGATGGGGGGAGGAGCCACTGTGGGTGAGGCCACCCACAGACTTGTGGTCCATAAGAAAATAGGCAATCCATAGAGAACAAACCACCCAACAGCAGTGCTCCATGGCTCCTGCATCAGCTCCTGCCTCCAGTTTCCTGCCTAGCTTGAGTTCCTATCCTGCCTTCTTTCACTGATGAACAGTGATATGGATGCATAAGACAAAGATCCCCTTTCTTCTTCAAGTTGCTGTTTCCATGGTGTTTCATCACAGAAATAGTAACCCTAACTAGAATAGTTTTATCACAATACAGGGACTTAATGTAGCCCAGACAATTCTTGAACTGGCTTTTTTTTTGCCAAGGATAACCTTGGATTATTAATTCTCTGAAATTCTTTGCTCCTGAGCGCTATGACAAGTGTACATCACAACACCCAATTTATGTGATGCTGAAGATTGAACCTTGGTCTTTGTAAATATTAGGCAAGCACTCTACAGGTTGAGTTACATTCTAGCCCTGTCTATCTTATGGTAATTAGATTTTATTTGTTATCGTCTAGAAAAGATGAATTCCATCCCATAATGTTTAGGAGACTGATATCTAAAGATTTACATGTCAGTACTCCTAAGTTATTCTGAAAAATAGAAACTGAAGAAACACTTTCAAATTATTTGATAAAGGTCCTATTACTCTGATAGTAAAACCACCAAAGATTCAACAAAACAGAAAATTATTGGGAAATGTCCTTTATGACTATAGATGCAAAAATACTCAATAAAATACTTGCAAACTCAATTAAAAAACAAACTCAAAAGGGCATCTGTCATAATGGAGTTAGCTTCATCCCAGAGACTCAAGGATGGTTCACCATATATAAATCAATAAATGCAATCCATCACATAAACAGGATAATAGACAAAAACCACATGATTATCTCCTTAGATACAGAATGAGTCTTTGACAAAATACAACATCTCTTTATAATAAAACTCCTAGAGATGAGATACTAAGGACATATCTCAATGTAATAAAAGGAATTTGTAGCAAATCTAGAGCCAACATCATTCTAAATGAAATGAAACCCAAAGCTTTTCCATTTAAATTGGTAAAACAAGGATGTCCATTCTCTCCATACTTAGTTAGATCAATAAGACAATTGAACAGCAATGGGATACAAGTATTAAAAGAAGTCAAAGTATTCTTACTTGCAACTCATATTATTCTATACATAAAAGGATCTTCTAGGACATTTCTCTAGCTAATAAATACTTTCAGAGAAGTATAATAAAAATTAATATACAACAATCAGTAACCTTAATGAAAACATGCTGAGAAAAAAATCAGGAAACAGTTCCTTTCGCAATAGCTCTTTTCTGTGTCTGTGTCTGTGTCTGTGTCTGTGTCTGTGTCTGTGTCTGTGTCTGTGTCTGTGTCTGTGTCTGTGTCTGTGTCTGTGTCTGTCTGTGTCTCTGTCTCTGTCTCTGTCTCTGTCTCAGTTTCTTTCTTTTTCTCTCTCCTCACATAAGCAAACAACTTGCATAATAAAACACTTTAAGACATTAAGGCACTGAAGAAAGAAATTGAGGAAGCTATCAGAAAATATAATGGTCTCCTGTGCTCATGGATCAGTTGGATAAATATGGTAAAATGCTTGTCTAAACAAAACAATCTATAGATTTAATGAAATCTGCATCAAGATTTCATCAAAATTCCTCACAGAAATTGAAAAACAATCTTAGACTTCATATGGTAACATAATCCTGGACAAAATAAAACATGCTGGGAGTATCACTGTCTTAAATTTCAAGTTGTAATACAGTGCAATAGTAATATAAAGGTCATGATATTAGCATAAAACAGACACACTGATCAATAAAACAGAACTGAAGATCTGAAAACAAGTCCACACTTCTACAGAGAGCAAATTTTTGACAATGGAGCCCAAAATACAAACTGGAGAAAAGTAGCATGGTGAATTCAATAAGTGGTTTTGGCAACCTGGGTGGTTACACAAAGAAGAATCAAATAGATCTACATCTATCACGCTGCACAAACTTTAACTCCAAATGGATCAAGGACCTCAAAATAAGACCAAATACCCTAAATCTGACAAAGGAGAAACTAGAAAATTGGCTTGAACTCGCTGACACAGGAATGGACTTTCCAAACAGAAGATACCAATGGATAGCACAGGTATTAAGACCAACAATTGATAAATGGGACTTTATAAAGCTAAGAAGTACCTCTACAGCACAGACTACTATCTCACAAGCAGTTTATAGATTGGGAAAAAATCTTTACCAATTAAACATCTAACAGACCATCAGTATCTACAATAAACAAATAATTCAAAAAAGAACTTAACATCAAGAAAACAAATAACCCAATTAAAAATGGATACAGAACTAAGCAGAGAGTTCACAAAAGATAAAACTCAACGGGCTGAGAAACACTAAAAGAGAGTTCATCATCCTTGGCCTTCAGGGAAATGCAAATTAAAACTACATTGAGATTTCATCTTGCACAACTCAGAATGGCCAAGACCAATAAACAAATGACAATAGATTCTGGCAAGTGTACAAAAAAAAGCAGAACATTTTTCCTTTTCTGAAGGGAGTGCAAACTGGTATAGCCACTATAGAAATAAGTGTGGATGTTCTCCAAAAAGCTGAAAATAGATCTACCATGAGATCCAGCTTTACCATTCTTAGGCATGTACCCAATAAACCCTACATCTTATCACATAGATACTTTATCATACATGTTCAGTTAATTATAGCCAGAGATTAAAAACAGTTTTTATGCTGGGCAGTAGTGGCACACGCCTTTAATCCCAGCACTTAGGAAGCAGAGGCAGGCAGATTTCTGAGTTCGAGGTTAGCCTGGTCTACAGAGTGAGTTCCAGGACAGCCAGGACAGCCAGGACTACACAGAGAAACCCTGTCACGAAAAACCAAAAAACAAACAAACAAACAAACAAACAAACAAACAAAAAAACCCCACAGTTTTTATATCTACCAACTCATGAATGGGTAATGAAAATGTGAGTTGTATTTTCAGAAAAGAATATTATTCAGGTATTAAAAATAGAAGCTGCAAGTAAATTGATGCAGACAGAAATAATCATCTTAAGTGAGGTGACCTAAACCCCAAAACACAAACATTGCAGGTTTTCTCTTCTATTTGGATGTAAGTTTTTAAGCCTTAGATTGAATGTTCTATTTAGAATAACCACAGAGATTAGGTAACTAGTAAGGGACCAGGAAAGAAGAGTCTTTTCTAAAGAAGAGGAAACAGAGCATAGCTTTGTAAGATAAAGGGGACATTAAAACAGAAGGGTTCATAGGTTTGTGATGGAAAGGCCGAGTAAAAAAGGGACTGCAAGAAGGGAAAACTAACACCGATGAGCTTTTGGAAAGCTGTATAAAGACCTACTAGCTTCCTAAAATATATACATTTATAAGAAGAATGTAAATAAGGAAACAATAAAATGGAGGAGACAATGTCCCAACTAGACATTACATGCTTCTGAGTAAAACCCAACAAATGTTACCAGAAATAGATTATTAAACAAAGAGGTTTTTTTATACAATGTAATCTAAATACTTTCCCCCCTTCCTCCACTCCTCTCCATTCCTTTACACCTGATCTCTTGTCATGATCTACTCCCTAGATGCCTAGATTCCTAGATTCCTAGATCCCTAGATGTGTAGATCCATCAATTGTAAATAGCTTCTTGTTTAATTGTGGAACTATGTGTGCGCACACAGCTCTATACTAAGAGATAACACCAAAACATAACAAAATAAAATATAATAAAATAAAACAACAACAACAAAATACATCATATTGAAGTTGGACAAACCAAGTCAACAGAAAAATAAAAGAGCCCCAAGAGAAAGCACAAGAATCAGAGACCCACTCATGTACACATTCAAGAGTCCCATAAAAGTACTAAACAGACTTTCTGTTTATAGTATATGTGTATATACTATATAGTATATACATATATATGTGTATATATATATAGTATATACACATATATATGTATACACACACACATATATATGTATACACACACATATATATACATACATATATATATACATATATATATATATATATATATACACATACATATAGTATATGTGAAGAGAACCTGTAGCAGACCCCGTAGGACATTTGCTTGCTGCTTCAGTCTCTGTTAGTTCATAAGAGCTTTTCTTAGTTGTTTTACAGGGCTTACTATTCTGGTGTTCTCTATCCCTCTCTCTCCCCAACTCCTTTTCTGCCTCTTCTATGAGGTTCTCTGAGCTCTAAGGTGAGGCAATTAGTGGAGACATTTCATTTAGTTTAGAGTTGTGTGCTCTAAACATCTCTCTCTCTCTCTCTCTCTCTCTCTCTCTCTCTCTCTCTCTCTCCTCTCAGTGTGTGTGTGTTTCTGTGTGTGTGTGTGTGTGTGTGTGTGTGTGTGATGTCTAGCTTTAGGTTTTAGGTTTCTGTATTTGTTTGCATCTGTTGTAGGAGGAAGCCTCTCTGATGATGGCTGAATAAGGCACTAATCTGTCAGTAAAGCAGATTATCATTAGGAATCTTTCTGTTATATTTTTATTGTTTTAAAGACCAGTATTTTGGGTCCTAGATCTCTGGACCATCTAGTCTCTTGTTTCTTAGTCACCCAGATAGTGTCATGTAGGGGTCCCATCTCATGAAGTGGGCCTTAATTAAAATCCTTACTACTTTGAATGTGCCTCCTCTTGTCTGGTCTCCATATGCTTTATGTTCTTTGTGGGACAGGTGGAGGTGGTTTGATTTGGCTTTGTTTTCTTCCATTCTTTCCATTTTCTGAAATAGAGAACATGAAGTCCACAGTAGAAAGGTAGGGTATCTAAGAATAGTTGGGGCGAGGGAAGAATGCCAACAAAATATATTGTTTGAAAATATTTAAAACATATTCTTAAATGGTAGATGTCACTCACCAGAACAATTTTTGAGGGTTTCCCCTTCCCTCTACATGTATCCACGCATATGTACAAACATGCACATGAACACACACACATATGCACAAACACACACACACACACACACACACACATTAGCTGGAAAAAGGGCACATTCGTCAAACAAAATCAGACTCAATGTCTTACTTTTTCAACTATTCTCTGAGCACATGGAACCCTAAAGGAATTCTTACAAATGTAATTGTACCAAATAAGTTTATAATCACTCTCTGTGTTCAGGTACATGTTTAGTGCAATAATATTCATATATTTAAATGATACACATCAACCTTACACTAATCTACCTCAACAATATTATATAAAAGTCAACCAGAAAAAATGCATTTAACTCTAGATTATTTGAATATCATAGCTGTCTTCATTTCCCTGAAATTAAATCAAAATTAAAGTCATCAATAAAAAGAATATATCTGAATAAATAAGTGAAAACTTCACAAAAATACAATACAGGCTCCAGAAATTCAAGACAGACACTAGGAGCAGTAAATACTACTGATTAATGATTACTCTTGAAAGTAACAACTTGCTATCAGCAACTTGCCTTGTTTCTTACAAACTAAGACTCTATATATACAGACTCTATTGATTTCACTCCATGTTCCCTGAAGTGTTTCTGATAAAAAAAAGATATGAAAAAGGATATTTCAGTAGCTAAGCTATTACTACTCTTCAGAAAGACCTGAGTTCAGTTCTTAGCACAGGTTAACACTGCAGTCCCAAGGTCTTTGTTGCCTCTGGCCTCTGGGATACCCACACTCACCTGCACATACTCCTGCAAACACACATGAATACACACAACTAAAAGCAAAAACACAAAAATCATAAATCTTTTAAATAAATAAATAAATAAATAAATAAGAAAGATCAAATAATGAGATAAACCAATATTTTCACTGCACTGAAGTTTCATTTTAACAACATGAATTCAGGTGTAAAATTATTTTTATTAAAACTAATCATACTGCCTATAAATTTGAATCATCTAACTTGTTCGCCAGACTGGGTTCAGAGGCACATTGAAGACTAATAAAGTTCTCCTCTGGATGTTACCTCATGGAGAGTGAAACCTCTGAAATCATGAGCAAAAATAAATCTTCTCTTGGAGTTCCCCTTGTGTGTTTTTCAGAGAGATGCAAAGTCTATCACAGTAAGACACAAATTGTGATAGGTAGAAACTGTAAACTGGTGAAAATTCAACTGAAGGGTCCACAGTAATAAGCTAAGATTTGATGGTTGAAAAAGTCATTGAAATTCATAAATCAATAATCTATGAAACCTGAGACTACTCTGATAAAAGCAATTCACCTCAGCTTGGCATTGGGTCATTAAGAAAATATACGATTCTGGCTCACAAAATACAGAAAGCAACAATAACCTTCCGCAGGGATTTATAACTTTTCTAAGATCCAGGAGGACATGATAATCATTGTCAGCTGGAGGCACAGGTCGATAACTCAAAGGTCATTTTCCACAAGCAGATAATAGGACAGACACAGACATCGTTTTCCTCAACCACTATCTCATTTCTGACCCAGATTAGAAATCGCTCATTTTCTTTCTACTCTCTTATAAGTAAACAGCTCATTCTAGATGAACAGGAGGCCACTTTTATTAGCATATATTCGAATGCTTTTTTTCTAAAGGGATGTTTTTCCTTTTTAGGTGTGTAATAACCTCTCAAGTTACCTACACTGATCCAGAAGGACCATACTGCTTTGACAGATTTGAGACAGATTTGAGGAGAAATAGTGATAGGGAGAAGGCACATTTCATTAAGTGATCTGTGAAAGGCTAGGGTCAGTAACAACATAACCATCCTGTGCATGGGCATGCGCATCCCTGAGAATTTATTACAACTACTTCTAATGATGAGCAAAGAGGGCAAAGCTGTACAATTCCTTTTGACTCCATTTGACTTTTCAGTATTGCTTTCCCTAAGTGTGTATTACTTTTGGACATTCACTCCTTTCTTGAAAAAGAAACAGAATATTGGATAGGAATTATACATCATTATTTTCATACAGGAATAGCAGTATAAATAAATATACATAGAATGTTGTTACATAGATTATACATTGCTTGTATTTGTATGTTACATGAAAAATATGTCTAAGTGCATATTACAGTATATTATGTTAAATATATCATGCACTAATATATTACTTATATATGTATACATACATTATACAGATGCATTATAAAATACATATATATATATATATATATATATATATATATATATAAACTCATTTTATTGTAAAGGAGTATTAACATGCTTTATGTTTCCAGTCTTATTTTCTATCCAATTAAAAACTTTGATTTATAGTAGTACTTTGAAAGCTATTCTTACAGAGGATCTGGGCCCAGATAACAGCAAGGTCAGCTCACAACCATTTGCAACTCTAGTTCCAGAGGATTTGATGCCCACTTTGGCCTCTTGAAGCATTGCATTCACACAATTAAAAAATGGACAAGCATGCATTTAGACATACACATAAACAAAGTTAAATAAAAAATTTAAAACTACACAAGATGTTTAAACATTTGCATTGATATGGCTCTTTAACTATAAGAGCAACAAAATATATCATATCTCCAAAAATGATAAGGAATTCAAAACCTCAAAATTCCGAAACAAATAGCAACATAATAACAGTTTGAAGAAGTCTTTGAAACCAAAATCTGAAAACTGTATAAAATGAAACACGAGGTTTTATTTAGGTTAACCCAGGAATCTTCAGCTGTGAGGAGTTCAATCAAATGTGCCGCATGAACAGTTAAAAAAGAACAAGCTTTCTATTGCCATTATTATGAGTCCATTTTTTTTAAATCCATATCATCATAATCTAATTTGAATGTAAAACCTTCCCAATTAGACACTTCAGTACAGTGGAAAATTAACTCATCTTCTATTATATAACATGCCATTTTCACTATTTAATAAAGTACAAATTCATTACAGCAAATAAGGCTAATGTGGAAAATGCTGTGAAAAGTAGAGAAAGTGTGACTACGTAACGTGCTACTGAGTCCCCCTCAAAGTACGTCATTTCAGAATGTGCCACATCTCCAAATCCAGGAAGAAATACAGGACAATACCACACAGGACATAAAAACAAACAGTGACTTGTGAATTCATTTCAACTTGAGAATTACTATGGTTATTCTTACAAGATTTTCTTTCAAAGACAATAAAAGGTGCTCACATCTGACAGTTCTGTAGGGAGAACAGAAAGACTGTTCAACATCCTTCCTGAGAGGAACAGACAACGGGTATCTTCCTTCACTCTGATGACTCTAGTCATCTTATCAGATCTAAGCAGAGAGTAAAATCACCTTACCATGTGTCCAAGATATATCAAATCTTGTTTCCCTTGATATAATGTACTACAGGATTACTCATATTATTGTAAATGGCAATATCTTCTTTCTGAAAGTTGCATAATATTCTCTCAGGTATATATGTCACCATTTATCCACTTATAGTTTGACATATACCCAGAGTGTTTCTGTATTGCAGCTCCTGTGAGTGATGCCACAGGGAATATAGGTGTATATGGCAGGTCATGCAATGCAACTTTAATTCAGATGGACATTTATGCATGTGGATATGCATTTATTCAACAGATTAAAGAATCATAAGGCAATTCTGTCAGTAATTTATTGAAGAACTTCCCCAGTTTTTACTCTCATCAGAAATATTTCTTTCACGTCCCCACCAACCCTTGTCCTTTTGTTTTCCCCAGAGTTTTATTGTGTATCTCAGACTAGCCTTGGTCTTACTAGTGCTGGGGTTACTGGTGTATGCCACAGCTACAACCACAGCCTCCCTCTTGCCTTTTTTTAAACTATCCATGCAAACCATGGCAGACATCTGATATTTTTCTTACATCTCCCCAAGGGCTAGTGATACCAAGCATCATCTTTCCATATACCTGCTGGCCATCATACTTCCTTTAAGAAAATCCTACTCAGGTTCCTTTGCACTCTTAACCCAGTCTCTCTCTCTCTCTCTCTCTCTCTCTCTCTCTCTCTCTCTCTCTCTCTCTCTCTCTCTCTCACTCTCTCTCTCTCCACATATATTTACACATATACACACAAACATATACACATACACACACATATATAGAATTGAGTTGTATGAGTTTCTCTTGTGTTTCTAACATTAACAACTTACTGTGTGGTTTGCTAATGTATCTTCTTCTGTGAAGATCCATTTTATTTCTTTCATTGTTCTCTATGCTTTGCTCTCTAGTTGAGTGTATTCTTGCTTTTGCCTGCACTCTGGATGCGATTTCAAAAACAGTTGTTACAAAGTCCAATATTTAGGAGCTTTCCTCTTATATCTTCTTCAAGAGTTTTATATCCTCAGGTCTTACATTTAGTCTTTATTTTGAAGTTATTTCTCTGTGTGATAGCAGATAAGGGTATATTTTATTTCTTTAAATGTGGTTATTAGTCACTAACTTCTTGCCATATTTATTGAAAATTCTTGCCATATTTATTGAAAAGATGACCCTTGTCCAGTGCATCTTCTTAGTGACGCAGTAAAATTAGTTCACTATGTACTCTTTAGCTTATCATTTCTAAGCTGTATTCTGGTCTATATGTCTATGTTAATGCCAGTACTATATTGCTTTGAGCAATATAAACTGAAATAATTGATTTAAATTAAAACCAGAATGTGTGATACTGCCAACTTTATTTTTTTCTCCAACTCATTTGGCTAGTTGGATATTTCGTGTTCCCATGCAAATTTTAGAATGTATTTGTCTGTATTATTTTATTTTTATTCATGTACCTGTGTGTATGTGTCACATGAAGCATGGATATGTGGAAGCCTGAAGAGAGTGTTAGATTCCCTGGAACTAAGGTAAAAAGGTTTATAAGCTTTCTGACATGGGTGCTTGTTAATGAACCATTTGCAAGAATAACAAATGTTCTTTCTTAACCTTTGTTCCATCCCCCCCAACCCCTGATTTTTTTGTGTGTATGAAGATATTATATTTTTCATAAAAATTCTGTTGGATCTACATGCACTGTTTGAGCAGTATGTACATTTAAATAATATTTATTCTCCATCCAATGTCATATGTCTCCATTTAGTGTCATTGGTGTTAATTTTAATTTGGTGGTCGAGAAATGTCTATGTAGTTATAAGCACTTGTTCTTGCAGTGAGCCTGGAATCAGTCCCCAGAACTTACATGGCAGCTCACAACCATCCATAACTCTAGTTCCAGAGCAAATGAACTCCACAGGTAGCATAGACACATATAATGCACATACAAAAATTCAGGCAAAACACTCATACACACACACACACACACACACAAAATCTTAAAAACTTTTAAGTTTGAGTTTTAATTTATCAATCTTCCTTTCTACTAATTGTATTCCTCAATATTTTATTATTGATGTTATTATAAATGGCATTATTTTTTTAATTTTATTTCAAATAGA
Source organism: Arvicanthis niloticus (assembly GCF_011762505.2). Lineage (NCBI taxonomy): Eukaryota > Metazoa > Chordata > Mammalia > Rodentia > Muridae > Arvicanthis > Arvicanthis niloticus. The sequence goes on from NC_047665.1 coordinate 36,129,221, forward strand.
TTGGTATGAATGCAAAGGATTCAACTGATTGTTGTGTGTTGCTTTTGCATCCTGCTCGCCTTAGAGAATTCACTCATTTTTAGCAACTTTTGTTGATTCTTTGTGATTCTCCACATAAGCTCATGTTGTATACAAACATAGTTAATGTGACTTCTTGCAGTATGATTTTATTAGTGTCTATTTCTTTCTCTTCCCTATGGGTTCTTGTGAGTATGTTATAGTACCAAAATATAGAGAGGTTTCACATCTTTTCCTGGGTCTTCGATATTTCTTGTCTCTCCCATTAGTAATAACAATGACGCTTTCTCTGTGATGTTCATTAATGCTCTTGAACATGTAGAAGAAACTTCTGTTTACACTGCTTTATCAAGAGTTTACAAATTCTGAAACACATTGTACTTTTTCATATGCTTTGGCTGCATCTACTGAAATGATAGTCTGGTTCTGACCTCCAACCCTTTGTGGATGGCTAAGGGTCATAGAACCTTGACTTCTGTCAGAATTGTATTTAGTTCTAAAGTAGCATTGAGAATCATTAAATGGCTTAGTCTCAAAGGCCATTCATAGGTCATTCTGATTGAAATTGAATCTGACAGTGAGATTGAAGACCAATATTTGATGGGCATAGATGTCTGTAAAATACAATTATTTCTTGCCCAAAATTAATTTAAAACTTTATCAATGCTTGTTTCTAAAATTTGAATGATGTAATATTTTTGTAAGTAGTTAAGATAAATTTGACATCACGTAGGCAACATATCCTAATTTGTGTCCTTTTGCTATCCTCTCAATGTCTTAGAGAGGGTAACAGAGCCTAATTTACCTGTGAGAATAATTGACAATTGGGATATCATGACAACTCACTGGGTAAAAGTAGGTGGGAACCTTGTTTGGTTATATTTGTTTTCCTCTTCCCCCCATACCTCTCTCTATTCATTACATACCCAGTTTTGTGTGTATATAACTCTACATGACATTGAAACAGATTGCTGTTTCTGACAAACAAGTAATAGTGAATAGCAGTGGCAATAGAGGGATAGCTCTGAGATTACGAACACTTTTTCTCTTGACGTGGTCCAAAGTTTACTTCACAGCACTCACGTGATGGCTCATAACCATCTTAACTCTACCTCCAGGGATCCAAAGGCCAGGGATCTATGTGCATGTGATGCACAGATTATATACACATACACACACACACACACACACACACACATGCACACATGCACAGGCATGCACACACACACACACACACAAACTTATACACATGAAATAATCTTTATGAAAAAATAAACATTAGGGTGCCGTATCAAAGGTGAAGGAATACTTATGGTTGTTCTTCAGTGACATTTCAGTTCAAATTTGTGAAATGCTATTTGATGTAGCACTCAAACCTTACACTAAAGAAAAACAGATACAGGATTTGATTTTTATAAAATTCTAAAAGAACTGGTGAAAGGAAATCTACGTACTTGAATCATGCTTTGTGTTCAAGAATTGGAAGACAATTTTTTAAGATGTTAATACTTTATGCTTAATTCAAACATGTATATGCTAAATTGAAAGAAAAAAAGATTAGCCCAGGCCTGGATTAGGAATGACCAACAGAGTTTGTAACACCCCATACTTTTTTTTGTAACCTGGATTATAATATACAATTCATTTCTGTAATATTATCTTCACAAAAATTTTGGTCACATCTTTCTGGATTCCAGCTCTGTTTACATATCAGAAAAAGTAAAGCAAACCTCTTAATCATAGAAATGAGGATATACTTCAAATACCCTGAGTTGAATTTTTCCTTTTTCTATTTTTTCTTGAAACAATTATATAAAATTTAAATGAAAGCATATAATATCTAATACTTTTTTGGGTTGTTTGTCAGGGAAATCTGAAAGATTCATAAAATAATAGAAATTTTGATGCTACCCTTAGATGTCTCCCAGAAGTTGAAATCAAATAATAATTATGTACATAATTTGAACACTGAATTTGGAGGATTAATGCTGAATGTTATCCAAAAATGTCCTCCCTTGGACTAACTTTCACAGTACTAGAAGGTTCTATGCAAACTGCCTAGGGAAAAAATCATTCAATAGTTTTACTCAGCTATGATGCCTACAAAACACACAAAAAATGACCATCATACCAAGGCCCTAAAAATGCAGTAGTGGCACATAAGTCTTGGCAGTAAACATCATTTGTCTAATTGGACTTAAGACCCACTCAAATGGAAGAAAATCATTCCTGGTAATGGAAACTGACACAATACACTAGAAGATTAATTACTTTCAATACTTCCTACAACCAATATAATTTCTAACTACATTTTAAATACTTACCCTTATACAAGCAGATAAGTATTGCTTTTATGCTTCATCAAAAAGGTTCCTATTGCATCAAAAACTACAGAGGATAAACCCATGGCCATTATGGAGATGAACATGGCAGCAAGTAGACAGAATGGGGTTGGGGCTGTAGCTGAGAGCTTGTTCATCTGCCAGTCCAAAAGGTAGTAACCTTTTTAGATCTTAAAGTCCATTTTAAGTGACATACCTCTTCCATCGAAACAACAAGGCCAAGACTCCTAATCCTTCCCAAAACAGTCCCATAAACTGGGTACCAAGCATTCAAATATATGAGACTATGGAACCATTTTAATTCAAGTCATCAAAAGGAAAATTACAGAAAAATATACCTGGTTGAAATTCCGAGAATAACTGACCATGAGGTGTCTACTCCTATGTGATATATCTACAACACACTCCCTACACCCAAAGTCCTAAAACATTGAAAGACCTGCTATGAATTTGTGCTAAAAATGTCCAGAGGAGCTACACCTATGAAATCTCAAAAATGTGGCTTCTTAGACAAAACCTGAAATATCATGTTAATTTCAATCCAACACAGATGGAATAAATCTCACCAGGGCCCCATCTCAACATGAAGAGCTGCACACAATTAACAGTGGCTGAGAGAGGAAGAATTAATCTTCCCCATGAATGAGCCTTCTAAATGGATATTCAATACCAAATGTTCAGCCTTAAAATGATATACACACATAACACTAAGTGGACTCAGCAGGTTGAATATATATTTTCTCATATATATAAATATATTATAACAATAACAAAAAAAGAATCCAAGAACTTACAAGGGAGTGGATAAAGGAGATATGGGAGGAGTTAAAAGGAAGACAGGAAAGACAAAATGATATAATCTTAATTAAATAAAAAACACTATAATACTAAGCTATACGAAAATATCTGCTGTTTCTTCTGACTACCTTGATACAAAGAATGATGATATTTTAAAACATAAGTAGTACTAAGAACAGAAATCAATGCTTCCAGTTTTCCAATATGATAAACGGTTCTTAAATGCTCCCTAAATAAGATTCTTTTGGAGTTGTTTGTTTTTGTTTTTTGGGTTTTATTTGTTGTTGTTTTTAATTTTTCCCAATCTGCTTTTATAGCATTTTAATTATATGCAAGTATTAAGGTCAGTTCTAGGTTGAGGAACTAGCAATACAATAGATGCAAATAGTTAAGGAACAAGCAAAATAATAAATACAAATAGTCAAAGAACAATCAAGGCAATAAAAAAATTTCCGTGATCACTCCCATGATCACTGTTTCTAAGGGCTTATCAGTATGACTAAAATATTTGAGCCTACTTCCCTGTCCTAGCCCAAAATCATTTTCATGCCTGAAGCCTACTTCTTTGTTATAGCCTAAGATTTAGATTCTTGCCTGATATTACTTCTTTATTTTAGCCTAAGATTTAGATTCCTGCCTGAAATTATTTCTTTGTTCTAGACTAATGTCAGATTTCTGCCAAGCAGCCCATTTCCTTGTCCTTGGCCAATGTTAGATTCCTGCCAAGCAGCCCCAAAAGCTCTCCACACCTCCCCCATTTTTATTTCATAAACAAGATTGAGTCTGTCTTAGGTTTCTGACAAGAATGCCTTCCTTATTTGTCATGGAATATGTGATATCAAAAGCAATGCACTTCTGCCTTAGGTTGGTAAGTCTCTCTTACCAGTCCTTGGCTTGCCACCCTGTTAAGTTAATAACTCTGTCTGGGGGTCCATTTTCAGTTTCAAGCCATGTACTTTGGCTGCCAACATGGTGATGTTGTTAAAGACAAGCTTTAACATGATGGGCAGGAATAAAAGTATTCCCAGGACAAAAAGGCCTAGTATAATCAGGCTATATATGCCATTCTTGATGCTTGACCAAAATGGAAATACTGACCTTAGGTCATGGGTAATTTTATCAGCAATATCTGCAGCATCAAAGCTCAACAGAACATCATTCTTTAAATTAATAATCTCACTACACAAAGTTAAAATATCCAGAGAGGTGTTAGAATTATGCCAAATACCCTGCAAGTGTCTTTAAACTTTTTCCTAATTATAACGACAATCATTGTAAATTTTAGAAGTAACACAGATACATTGGTATTTTGGCATGACACTCGAGATGGCTCCTTCCTCTTAACCTCTTAACCTCTGAACCTCCTTCACAGAGTCTTACTATGTTATACAGTATGATCCCAAACTATTTTTTATTTTAATTTTTACATTTGTTTCTTTATTTGTATGAGTAGGTTTCTGTATGTGTGTGTACATGTACATTCCTCAGTATGTGAGGACATAACAGTACAACTTGTTGGAGATGATTTTTTCATTTTACCATATGGGTCCTGGGGATCAAATTCTGGCTCACTGGAAAGGTCTTTTATTCTCTGAGTCATCTGGCCAATCCTGATCTTTTGAAGCAAAATAGCAAATTTTTGGGATTCTTTGTTTTGATATGTTTTTGTTTGGCTTTAGTCAGACTGAGTTATATCAATTCCTGGAATCTGAACTCAAGGTAATCTGTCCTACATATTGAGCCAGCTCATACATACCACTGAGCTACATTCCCAACTGCTTTTTGCATCTTTTCATAAACATTCTAAACCTTATATAAAAACCAAACATTCTAGGATGCTTTCTTCTAAGTCTTTTATTCTACTGAAAAGAAAAGTCAAAGTTAGAGGACACATCATAGACAATGTTATAATTCAGTTAAAAAAAATTACCAGAATCAGGATCATATAGTATTAGCAAAGAAAAGAAGCAAGAGTGAAACGAATACATGGCTCAAAAAAACTGACATATTAATGTAGAGCACTGTGGTTGAGAAAAGCACAACATCACAGAAATGATGATAGGACACCTTCCCAACATATGGTGCTGGGATATTTATATATATATATATATATATATATATATATATATATATATAAATTATATATGTGTGTGTGTGTGTGTGTGTATGCACACACACACACACACACACACATACACACACAACATCTAAGCATAGCCCTCATAGCTTACATAAAAATTAAGTCTATATTAGCCAAAGACATAAATGCAAAATCCAAAATTTTAGACTGGAATATAGCAGAGAAAAGTGATATGACCTAGACAGATTTTAAAATTCAATGTCAAAACTATGATCCATAAAACAAATGATGGGATGCAGTTCATTAAAATTAAAAGCTATCACTCCGTGAAATTCACAGCCAAATTGAGAATAGGTCAAGCTGCCCACTGAGGAAATATGCTTACAAATTACATATGTGAGTGATAAGTTATTTCAGGAAATATAATGGGTTTTAAAGCTCAACAATATGTAAATAATACTAGAAGTAAACTTCAGAATGTATTTTGAAGACACTGCTGTGTTTTCAGATTTGCAAGTGGAAAATAAGCATGTATGAAGATACTCACTTTTTTTAGGGAAGCAGACATTAAAGGAGGTAAATGCAGCTTTACAATTTGGGAAATAGGCAAGTCAAGGCAGGGACCATCTGAAAGAGAAAATTCTGCAGAAATGGAGCAAGAGGTACTCTCCTTTGTGCAAGTGACAATTCACTCAGTATCCCTATTTTTGAAAGTGGTGGAGCTTTCATTTACAATGCTAAATGGTCTTTCTATTCAATCCAGGGATTGTTTTCCAAGATCTCAACTGCCTCCTCTCTCCCCCATTTATATCTTTGACCCCTCCATGCTTTTCTATCTGTGCTGATGTATATGTGTGTACAGGTGTATGTGCTTGTATGTGAGTATGTGCCATGCGCATGTGAAGGCCAAAGGATAACATTGAGGTTAACCCCAGATACTGCCCACCTTATCCTGCAAGACAGGTTCTCTCCTTGACCAAAAAGGGGTTATAAATATGGACCAGACACATTGCTTTCACTCCAACCCCACTTGCAGATATTTACTTAAATAACTGTATGGCCTGTGTTCTTATACAAGAAAAATACAACTCAGTGCATGAATATATGGGGATGAATATACATGAATATAGAACATTCAAAGGATTCGTGGAGCAATAAAATTATTCTATATAATGTTATAGTGTTCAATACCCAAAACTATGAATTTGTAAAAACCATTAAATTTGCCTATGTAAACGATGAATGCATAAAAATAATCAGTGTACCTTCGAGAAATAAATGATTATAAGTATAGCACAGACAGGTTCACAAGATGAGCCCAAAGCTTCAGGCACCTACTCAAGAATGTGTTCAACGAATACCATGAATGGTGTTTTTAAGAGCCTTACGATGAGCCACAAAATGAATAACACAGTATTATATTATATAGTAAATATCTATGAATCTGTCTTGGTAAAAATCAAATACAGAAACTGAGGAGCTGGCTCAATAGCTAAGGATGTTTGCTGCTCCTTAAGTTGAATTGAGTTCAGTCCCCAGAACCTGTGTCAGGTAACTCTCAATCACCTGTAACTCCAGCTCCTGTAGTTCTCTTCTGAAATTTAAGGGGACCCCCATACAATAGCATATGCTTTCATAGACACACATAGACATTAAAAAAAAAATAAATACAGTACATGCGAATGGATGAAAACAAACAACTCTCTCACACAGAGAAACTCCTGATGCATCCTGAATGTTCTTCTAAGTGCTGGCACATATTGCCTCTCCTCCATGTGAGCTGCACATAGAAAATTCTCCCACAGAGGACAGCATGGAAAGCAAGGTCAAAGAATCTGCTAAATATGGAAAAAGTTGAGAAGCATCTCTTCCACCAACTAATGAAGATGCTGATCAAAGTGTTGATGACAAGCTCCATTGACAGTATGTAAGGACAAGATTTTGCCACTGTGACCTTCCTCTTACACCTTACTATAGTAGCAAACCAATTAAACATGAGAACATCAGACAAGTTATACCCGAGGGACATTTCACAAGACACCTTAAGACACCTATTTCAAAGCAGTACAGAAGTTCACAAACAGGGTAAGGCTGAACACATTTTACCCTAGAAAATCCTGAGGAAATAGGATGCCTCAATGTGAGAGTTAGACTGGAAAAGTAAAAAGACACTGTAGGAAAAAGAGTGGACATATACATATGTCATTAACTCTGAGTTACCAATAAAACATCGGTCTCATATTAGGGACTGAAATAAAAGCACTTCTCCTTGGTGTTATTTAGCCAAGAGCAATTCCAGATTTGAATTGTGTACTTCATGCTCCATTTCTTCTGTCCCGTCTGTTTGTTGGATGAGTCTGAACCTGTACCTGATGGCTGTCTTGTGAATCTGTCCCTACTTTGTCTTTTATCTATTTCTTTCCCGATCAAAGGACTTTGTTCTGTCTTTATTGACTAGCACTAAAAACATCTCACAGGGAAGGAATGAGATACTTTACAGAAATCCTTGACAGAGTTTTATAAGGGATTAAGTCACTGGCTCCAAGTGATCCAGAAGACAAACATCACTGTTTATCAACTAATATCCATAAATGCTGCTTTCAACTATTATGATAGATTTTAGAAAACTGCTTTTAACTTCTGTACTTGATGCTTTCAACAAATTGTATCTGTGCATTATCTGGGTCAGGGCCATGAAAGAGTACATAATTTTAAGATTGCAGTTATGCATTAGCTTAGGTTGTAAAAGTTGATTACATTGGAAATCCAAGGCAAGTAAAATTGGTTGTCACACTGTTCTCTTAAAGATAGGTTAAGCAAACAGTCTGAATACACAGTAGAATAGCAGTCTTAAGTCTTAAAGGACTTCAAGTATCTTATTAACTCTGGCTGTGAGGTCCAGAAAAAGTTCCAGTATCTCAGCATTTAAGAGATATTTTCATAATATTGCATTGGCACAGATGCCAGTTATAATGTTGTATTGAGAATGATCTCCAACAGGCTGGACTAGAGAACTTGTTACTGTGTGTACAGGAAGTTTACAGTCTTGTACTGCTGCTTGACTCAATCCTGGCTGCTTAGAATCATCCTTCTCCATTATTCTAAGAAATTTTTAAATTCTTATTGGCACAGCCATCTTGTGTTTGTTTTAGATTAACGTTAACCCTTTCTGGAGTTATGATTGGTTAATACATATTTATTGAATATTAGAAGAATGTTTTTAAATTCCCAGATGAAATTACTATTTTAACATCAGAAGTTTTAAGGTCCAACAAAGTGGAAACTTATCATTCTGCTCATTGAAAGCATTCTTTGGGTGGGCACGTTGGGAAACCTCAGAAAATTAATGATCACTAATTTTGCATAACACAGCATAGAAACTAGAAACCATGTTTTTGCATACAGTCTGTCCTTTGGATCCATTAGAATCACAATAAAAAGCATGTGACTATAAAATATGAGACCAAAACCAAACATAAAAAGTGAATTTTGGGGCTTTCTATTTCTATTTCTAAATATTAGAAATATTTCTATTTCTATTACTGAAGGACTCACAATCTTCATAGGAAAATTGATGCCCAGGTAAAAGAGATTTTCAGATCCTAGACATCATAACTGAGAAATTAATTTTTCCTGAAGTTTAACCTGGTGACAAGCAACTCACAGAATTTAAATGAACAAGGTGAGAATGGAGCTGTCACCTGTATCAACAAAGTCCCAAGTGACAAGAGACTCAAGGTTTCTTAAAGTCTGGGGCTGGAGGCAATATAGTTGGTAAATCACCCAAAAGATCTGGTCTCAGGCACCCATAAAGCTTCAGGTGCATCAGAGAGCTCTCATAATCCTTACACTGAAAGGGAAGAAACAGAAGAATCCCTGGATCAATGGCAGGCATCTTAGACAAATACAGAAGTTCTAGGTTCACTAGGAGACTTTATTTCAATATGGAAGGTGGAAAGCCATCAAGAGAGACACCCAGTGTTGATCCCTGACATTCTCACACAAACACATATGCAAGCACACCCCACTCAGGTGATCATGAACAAGCATATACATATTATACACACACACACACACACACACACACACACACACACACACAGAAAAAGAGAGAGAGTGGGGAAAAGGGAGAGAGAGGGGGAGGGGGAGAGGAAGAAGGAGAAGGAGAAAGAAATAAAAGAATGAAAACCTAAGGGCTCATGGCATGTAATCAAGGAACACCGAACAATGTCAAACAGCCAATTACATTTTAGGAAGCTTGTCCCAATATCCAATGAGGATGAGTGTAGGGCTGCACTGATCATCATCATCCAACAATGGTAAACTAAGCATTTCTGTTTAGCCAGTTCTGAAAAGCTAGGAAACTGAAAGTAAAAATGAACTTCTTATACTTTCATCTGTAATAAATTGAGAGATTATTTTTTAGAGAGATTTTAAAATTAATTTTTGGTCATCACTCAAATAATAGATTTCATTTTCACATGCACATATGTATCTTTATACTTTTTGATGTGCACTTTTATTAATTTATTTATGTACTCACTTTACATACCAATATCAGCTCCCCTTCTCCCAGTACCCCCTCAAATAGCCCCCCATATTGCTTCTCTTATTCATTAACCTATACTTCCTTCTCCCACCTCTTTCACCTTCCCTTGATCTCTAAAATCCTCCCAAATATTTTCTCTTTCATCATTCATGACACACATATTCCATTATCCTCTTTTGTTTGCCCTTCCCCTTCCTCCTGATCATTCCCTCTCATTTTATATTATCTTTCTAGTTTGATGCCTACCCTAAAACATGCATATATGATATATATATGCATATTTATGTATATATATATATATATATATATATATATATATATATATACACACACACACACACACACACACTCCATATGAGGAAAAATGTGTGAGATTCTGTTTCTGGCTTGCTTCCGTCTGAAATTCAAAGGTTTCTCTGAGATCTTTTCTGCAAAGCTCGTCTCTCTTTTATCACCATTTCCTCACCAGAATGGAGATTTTATTGAGTGGGGACAAGTGTGAATGGTTGCTTTGCAAACTGATTAGAAAATTCCTAGCTTACATGGTGCCTTGGATTTTCATTTCCTGGCTAGATAGTTAAGACTCTCCCATTTAAACAGTGAGCGGCTTCCCCTTTCAAAGCCATCCCTGCTTTAATGGGTATACACCGTGAAGCCTAGATTTTGCAATAAAGGAGAATCTAATTAGACCTTTCAATTCAGAAAGGCGGCTAAACTCTTTTGCTTCAACATAAAAATGTTCAGTAAAACCTTTCCCCCCTTCTGTAGTGAAAATAGCAGTTATCTTTAAGAGAGAAGAAAAGGCACAAATTATCCCACCTCCACTCTCAATTCAAGCATAAGTCAGAGGCAGCGGACCCAGCCTCTTTGCCTTTCCACATCAGAAGGAAGGTGAATTTCAAAATCTGAGGCAGCAACTGAGAGTAAGACTGTGGAGGAAAAGGCATTGCCAGGGCTTTTAAGCCCTTTACACCAACTCGAAACGCCTTCGAGTTAAAAGCATGAAAATTGCAGTACCTACTTCAATAAGCAAGTCGCTTAAATATAATTTTTGGCACCACATACATATTCACAGAGAAAATGAGTTGAGAAAGACAGTTTGTAGTTTTACAAAAGGAAAAGCGTAAAATTTTAAATATTCTCACCCATGTCTCTTCAGGAAAAGTAATATCATTTAAAAATAAAAAAGAAAGAAGGAAAAGTAAACTGTTAAGTAGGACTTAGCATCAAGGGAACTTTGAGAGAAAGGGTAGGAAATCAGCCCAAGAGAAACTTTCCTCATTCACATGACAGGAGGCCTGTCTACCCTGTAGCCAAAAGATACTGTGGGAGTAAAGGAGGTGGCAACAATTCTTAAAAAGATTGGCTTGTGACACTTCAGAAGAAAATGAACTTGATATCCTGGATCACAGAGAGTTAAAAGCATGCCATCCTGTCCTCATAGAGCACCAGGGCTACCACAGACACTGTGACTCTAAGACCCTACGGTTCTTGTAATTATGTAGAAAAGTGTGTGTGTGTGTGTGTGTGTGTGTGTGTGTGTGCTTGTTTTCTTACTTGGGAAGAGTAATGTAAGGGGCTAATAGCCTAGAGGTCACACACAGCAGTTGAATAATAATCCCCTCCACTGGTGAGCAGTGGTGTCAGTGTGACATATTACTAGGTCACAGTACACTGAATGATTGAAAAGAAGTCTTTAGAGGTCACTCACAATTGCCTAAAAGCAATGATAGGCTTCCAAAAGGCAAAAGAGGCGCTTGGTAGATAGGCAGATGCTTATGAATGCCAGATGTTATCACCTCCCTTGTTATCCTAATACATAAGTCCATGGACTTGATACCTCAGTTTCCCTGTATTTCTGAGAAAGTAGAAAACTTATGTTAGTGAAGTAAAAGGGGACTCAACCTTACTTCACTTTCAGTACTGCTTTCCCTATGTACAAACTGACAACCACCTGACAATTTACAGAAAGTCCTCAGATAAAGTCTAGAGTAAATGGCAGTTAAAGGTGACATAGGCTAAAGGGATCATTTCTTGGGAAGGATGCCCTCGACTCAGCTTCCCTCGATTTTCTGTTATAAAGTCAGGTTTTTATTCACTTTCATGTCAAGGAGAATTCTTTTTTAGTACTTTATTTTTGAGATTATAATATAATTGCCTTTCTCCCTTCCTGTTCCTCTCTCTAAACTGTGCCATCTACCTCTCTGACACTCCTTCAAATTCAGGGTCCTTTTTTTGGTTAATTATTATTGCTTACTTATATTTATGTTTATAAAAGATCCCCATTTTGGATAAGGGAAAAAGAGTTTTAGAAACTCTTTTGTGGAATGGAAGATCTGGTCTTACTCCTGGCACAGCAAAGGTGACCTTTAGTAATCTGCTGGTAACCTACTGATTTGCAAGTACCTGAAAAGACAGAGAAGAGCACACAGTAAAAGTCACCAAACTTTGAATGTCCTTGATGCTTATGGAGTCTTAAATTTGGAAACCTTTACATATTTTCAAAGTTGGTACATAAGACTACATTATTTTTTGTAGTACTATTACAATGTCATACCAATTTCTCATAAAACTTTACTGAAATAAACCTTAAAGTTCTTTTACAACTGGGGCTGCCACCATCACTACCACTGGTAAAATTTCATCTGTTGGTTTGCCTCTACATCATGAGTCATGACTGAGTCCTAGAGAACAGTTACACCATGTAGCAATGCAAAGTGACAAACCCAAAGATTATGAATAGAAAATCTTTCAATTATAAAATCATTTTTCTTAAACCCACCCCAAAGCAGTATTTACTTATATATTAACATAAATAGAGAAAACTACTATGGTTATGCAGCCAAGCAGGATAAGGCGGCCAGGATGTTGCCTTCAGTTAAACATAAAGTCATTTGAAATGTGAACATGTCTACTGATTACTTCAACTATGAGTTCAGAAACCCACTTGTGAAAAAAATTTTTGTTCAGTTTGCATTCTGGTGAACTTCCATTGTTTGGTTAATAGAGCCTAGAGTCATCTGAGGAGAGAAGCCTCACTTGAGGAATTGCAGAGAAAGGTGTATCTGTGGCCATACCAACAAGGGGTTGTTTTTACTGTTCATTGATGTAAAATGCCCAGTCTACTATGGGTAGTACTATTCCCTTGGCAGATGGTCTTGAGCTGAATAAAAATGCTAGCTAAGCATGAGTTTGCTGTGAGGGAGCAAGAGAGCAAATGAAAGAGTGGGCCAGCAAGTAGCTACTTCATGGTTCCTGGGTTTAATTTCTACCCTGATTTCTCTAAATGATAGATTATAACCTGAAAGTGTAAGACAAATAAACTCTTTCTTCCTTAAGTGACATTGGCTCAGAATATTATTTCACAACAGAAAAAGAAACTAGAACAGCATGGAATTGTTAAAGAAATCTCATTTGTAAATGTTCTTTTTCTTCCGGTTGCTGTGATTGTCTCCTGTAGGATACATGATAGAAGTTCTTCAAGGGTATAGAAATACACACACATCCAGCAGAATATGCACTTTTCTGAAGCATCAATTTAAAAGAAATATTTTGTCATCAGTCTTAAAGTCCAACAAACATTATGTGGTTTGGGGATTTATTTGGAAAATATTACAGGCATGAAGATTTGAAAAGAGCAAACTACTAGAATAACAAACCTCAAAAGGTCCACATCTAAGTAGAAAAAAAATGATGCACAAGCAGACTGTGATGTTATTTTTAAACCCAGCATCCATTCGTATAAACCAAGGAGAGCAACCTCCATGTTCTTCCTATCAACGCATTTTATTTTGTTACCAATATTTGTGTGATTCTTGGAAGAAAATTCCTGATGCATCAGTCCAAGAGCAGACTTCACTATTTATCTGTTAAAATATACATTGTTGTAGAATTTCACAATTTTTTTTCAAATGAGTAAATTGATTGCTTAAGCTAGAGAGCTGAGCCCTAATGGTGCCACAGGAGAGTTACAGACTATCATGAGGACGGTTAAAATGAGTGGATGAGTTGGGAGGTAAGATGATAATCAAACTGTGGCTAATGTCCAGAGAGACATCTAGTATTTCATTAGTTTCCCTTTTAGGCTTGAACCCTTAAAAAATTACTCTAGAAACTTAAAGAGTTTGGATTAAGAAGTTAAGGGCCCAGATTACTCTTGTGGGGAGCCAATTTTTATTTCCCAGCACCCAAGTCAGATGGGTAAAATCTTACTAGAAGTTAGCTCCAGGCAATCCAATTTCTCTGGCTTCTTTGAGTACCCATAGTCACATGCACACACCACATTCACATGTACAAACCACACACACATACATATACAAACATGCATGCACTCACTTTCAGCAAACTACTAAAAGAGAGAACAACCTCAAAATAATAAAATAATCTATGAAAATCTTCAATTATATTTAATAATAAATGACCTTGCTTATTCCTAACCTTGGGAAACAGATTCCCTAATTTCATCATTTCTATTAAGCATTTATTCCTCAATTTTACCAGTGGTATAAAGAAGAAGAAATCTAAAGTACCTAATTTAGAAAAAAAAAAAAAGGTTTACAAAAATGGAAATAAAAAAGAGTTGATTTAGGGACCTGTGTAAAAGCAATAAATAGCAAATTGGTGAATAATTAGTTAATGTATTGGAAAAGACAGGGAGTAAAAAGGCTGGAGACTCAGCTTCCAAAGTGCTTGTTGCACAGGCATGAGAGCCTGGCTTCAGGACCTCAGCACCTGTGTAGAAACTCAGGAGCATCTGCAATCTTAGCTGTGGTGAGATGGAGACAGGTGAGAAGCGCACACTTGGAGTTCAATGGACTGTGAGGATAGGTTCAGTAATGGACCCCATCTCAAACAAAAAAAGAGGAAGTAATTGAAGTAGATCTCTGATATCAACCTCTAGCCTTCATGCTCATGAGCGTAAACATGCATTTGCAACCTCACTTACAAGTGCATACAGCGTACGAGAATACACATAACACACACACACATGCATACATGCATGCATGCAAGCATGTACACATGTACCCGTGTGTACACACACACAGAGCCCTAACCCTAACCATAACCCTAACCCTAATCCTGAACCCCAACCCTAACCACACAGAAGGGAGAGAGATAGAGACAAAGAGGAAAAATTGAGTAGAGACAAACATTTGTATTTTCAATTGATTCAAACTTCCAAACATAGAAACGGACATTTAAAGAGCCCATCAGTTACCAAATGAGATAAATAAAATGAAGAAGTATGGCTATATATGTTATTTTCAAACTGCTCAAAGCAAAATGAATTTTAAAGCTATTAACAGTACCTAAAAACACATACTACACATGTGAAGCAATGATGAATAGTCACTGATGTCCTAATTGAAACAGGAGATGAGAATATTATAGAAAGCAGCTTTTTTTTTGTTGTTTTCTTAAAGACTTAATTTGTGTGTCTGGATATGTACCCATGTAGGGACCAATAAAGACCTGAAGGGCTGAGTCTTGGGATCTAGAGTTACACATGGTAAACCACTTAGCAGTGGAGGTGCTATCAACCAAACTCTGGTCTTCTGCGAGAGCATTGCACATTCTTCTTAACCACTAAATCATATCTTCTGTCCCCAGGAATGTATTTTCAAAAGCTAAAATTAAAAAGGTTAATTGACATATATATATATATATATATATATATATATATATATATATATATATATAATATGTGTGTGTGTGTGTGAGAGAGAGAGAGAGAGAGAGAGAGAGAAGGAAAGAGAGTGTGTGTTTGTGTTTCATGTAGTGTAGATCTATTGGCAAACATTCTTTCAACTTGGATATCTGAAAGTTAAATTCCCAAAAATTATTATACACATATACACAAATACACACACACACACACACACACACACACACAGAATCTGGCCATGTGTAATGCTGGCATCTGTTAAAAACATTGTCTGAAACCTTAACTCAGAGAAGGTAATTTCCTCACTGATATGGAGTTCAATTGGTGGAGAGATCAGAGTTCTGCCCATTCACTCCAGAAGCTGCTAAGATGCAACCTATATTATTATATTGCTAAAGGTTTGTTGCGAACCTGCACTTGCTTGGTGGCCAAAATGTTGGGACCCATACTCTGCCTCAACGCTTTGGGGCTAAGTGCTCTGGTCAAGAGAGAGAGTGGGGCTGTAGGGGAAGAGACGTGAAGAATGGAGACAAGACAGAGGTTCCAATCAAGTCTCAAGTCTCAAGTCTTCTTTATTGAAGGGAATTCTGAGGTATTTTTACGCTTTTGCCACGTGCCTTGTAGGCGCGTGGATACCACATGCCTTGCAGGTGTTGATATGACGTAAGCCTTACAGGCGTGTATAATGTGGATAGCACGTGCACTGTGTGCCTTGCAGGCGTGGATAGCACGTGTGCCTTACAAGCATGTATGGCGTAGGTAGCACGTGGACAGCACGTGAATTGCAATGCCTTGCAGGCGTGACTACCACGTGCGCCTTGCAGCTGGGGGCAGTAAACAGCAAAACAAAATATGTGGGATATCAGAGTGTGCTTCAGCTGTTGTAGGCTGTTGAAAACCAAATCTCTTATCAGGGTATATGGTTCCAGATGGCTGCAAAGATAATCTAGCCGCTTTCTGCTAAAAGTCGGCTCCCAACAAAGGTTCCAGTGGTTTACAGTTTTGTTATAGACACCAAAGGGAGGGAGGAAAAAATAATGAGGTTCATAGCAAATGATAAAATCATCGAAGTTTCCAAGGTGCTCTAGGCCAGCACTTCCAAAATATCTCATACACGTGCTTCAAGAGCACTGTCAATGCTTTCTCGGTCCTAATTGCATCCTGTACATGACACCATGTACATAGGACAGAAGGACTGGCTGATGGACAACAATAAGTGTCTGAAGCTGGGCTATCCTATGAAGTAGGTAATAAAGTGATGATTGGGCCAGGTCTCTGAAAGGAAGGCAAATGCTGGGAGAATCAATAAGGGAAAATCAGTGTGAACAGAATTCACAGAAGTGTAAGTTCAGAAAAAGGAGACTCTTTCATTGGGGTAAAGATCAGCCAGGGCTTTGAATTTTGAGATTCAGGAGATCATTTTGAAATGTAAAGTAGCGAGTCTACCAACCACATTCAGTCTTCAAACCTTTCTTTAACTATGTTTTTCTTAGATGCTGCCCTGTTGCTAACCTCAGAAGCCTTCAGGGAAAACTAAGGTCTTCGAGAGTTCCACTTATACCCCACTAACATAAGTAGCCTGTGTTTCTGTTTCAGCAGAAAGTAACTTTCTGAAAATTGCTATGGCTGATCCTAATCTAGCCACTTTTGACAAAATTCTACTCTGTTGATTGTTCCATCTCTAAAATAAGTATCTCTAAGTCTTCTAAACTTTGCTCCCCAAACCAAGTAGAATCCATATATCTTCTTCTATAAGGGCTTTGCTCACTAGCATGTCAGTACCGAGCTAGATATATTTCTCAAAAGGGTCACCTTTGATAGCCTATTTATTTATTTATTTATTTATTCATAATTTATTTGTCTGCCAGGCACACTGTGCAATCAGTAGCATGTATCTGGCAGATGGCATTTGAACTGGCTAAAGTGACACTGAGTGAACTGACTTAAACCACGTCGATTAGAGTTGAGTTCTCTCTCTCTTTTTTTTTTTAAATGTTCATCAAAGGCTTTATAAGTTTGGTAATGCTCAATCAGAGGTGTAACCCAATACCCAACCTAGATATATAAACTATCTTTTACTGGTGGAGATACGTGAACATCTGCCTCCCTCTCTCCCCCTCTTTCTCTCTCTCATTACCTAGCTTCTCCTCTCCTTCTTCTCCTCTCCTTACTCCTTCTCTTCCTCTGAGTACTCCTCCCACCTTAGCTCCCCCTACATATCACCCTTCCTGTTAAAATAAAACTTTTCTCTCAAAATACAATTAGAGCATATTTGTACCAGTGAGGTACAAGATAGTCCTAATACCCAGTCCATCATTTTGTTGACTAACCAGAACCTCTGTCATCTATCCTAACTAAAACACTTAGTTCTGAATCTGGCTTTTTCCTTGGCTTTAGAATGAATGTCAGCTGAAAACCATCCACTCAAATCTTTTCTCTCAAGGTAAATAGCCAGGATTGGCTATGAGACTATAAGTTTTCAACCTGTCGGAAATCTAGAATGACTGAGTTAACTATAATTGTGGGAAGCACAAAGCCTAGCTTCTAAATCTTAGCCAATTTATAGAGACCTCTGAACACCTGGACACTCCCTCTACTTCAAAATGTTGGAGCATCTGTTCTTCCGCTTTCTGGCCCAGGATCATCTGACAGACCTTAGTGATTCAGAATTATTAAGGGCTGATTACTCTGTCTAGGCAGATATAATCAGTTGACTATTCTGCAAATCTGTACTTTTCTGGACAGTAATTTGTCTGTAGATGGAAAGAGGCAATTCTTGTCTAGTGGCTGTCTCACCACAACTGGAGTAACTCCAAAGATGCTCAATTTCTTCTTAGAATTCAATACAGGAAGCTGTCAGGAGCAGACATGTCTCTAATCAAAATGAACATTAATACAGAAATGTTTGTCACGTCAATTCTGTGGACTTCTGACGTTTTGAAAACCAACTATCCATGTAAGGTAATCTGGACTGTTGTCTGTTAACTCCACTCAGCTATTTCTAAATAAAACATAGAAAACATCCTAACAATAAACTCAAAGCCATGAATTTGCTATAGTCCCTTAACTCACAGGCTAACCATCTCAAATCTGTTAAAAAAGTTAAAGAAAGACTGTGTCTAAGCTTTGTGTTCCTAAATGCATTATACTGGTACAATGCCTATGAGAGTAACAATATTCATCTCACTTTTATATCAATAAGAAGCTCATACCAATGAAAACCTTAAAATTTGTAATCAAAGTAAATTGGTGCCATTTAAGAAATTATATCTTCATCTTGATAATAATTTTACAGATTTCTACCAATAGGTTATGGCTATGCAATAAATCCTAGCTAATCCTCTCTATTCCCACAGAACCACTACTTTTCCCTAGAAAGACAGCCTAACATTTACCACCTTAGTCCCCAAGCCCAGGGAATAGGGGCGCTGACTCATCATTAGCTTCTTCAAGCTGATTATGGGCACTGAGATATTAGAAGAGGGGTGGGGGAAAAATAAATTGATAAGCCTCTGATGCTGTGTCTTCACTGATGGAATTCCAGGACCTCAGAGGTTTGAGCAGGTCTGCCCAGCTTGCTTGATGAGTAGATACACCAAGGCTGATTATTCTGCAATATACAATTCTCAAAACAAATTTTAGTATCAAGATAATTTTTTTAAAGAGGGCTGACGTTTTATTAAGGATGTTGGTTCTAACCACTTTTCTTTTTTTTTCACTCTTTTATTGGATATAATATTTACATTTCAAATTTTATCCCCTTACCATATTTCCCCCACCACCCAGGAACCCCTTATACCATCCCCCATCCACCTGCTTCTATGAGGGTGTTTACCCACCTACCCCTGTCCCCCTCCCCACCCTCAGATTCCCCACACACACACTCAGTGTTCAGCCTTCATGGGACCAAAGATCTCCTCTCCCACCTATACCCAACAAGGCCATCCTCCCCTACATATACAGCTGGAGTCATGTGTCCCTCCATATGTGCTCCTAGGCTGGTGATTTAGACCCTGGGGAGCTCTGGCTGGTTGGTATTGTTGCCCTCTCCTCATGGGGCCACGAACCTTTTCAGCTCCTTCAGTTTACTCTCTAACTTCTCCATTGGGAACCTTTGATCAGATTAATGGTTAGCTTCTAGTATCTGCCTCTGGGTATGTCAGACTCTGGGGGACCTCTAAGGAGACTGCCTTATCAGGCTGCTGTCAGCTTTCCCTTCCTGTCATCCATATCGGCGTCTATTTTTGGTGACTGCACATGGAATGAATACCCAAGTGGAATGGTCTTCATACAACCTCTCCTTCAGATTCTGTCCCACATTTTGTCTCCATATTTGCTTCCTTGGGTGTTTAGTTACTCCTTCTAAGAAACACCTAGGCATCCATACTTGTTCTTCCTTCTTCATGAGCTTCATGTGGTCTGTTAGTTGAATCTTTTGTTTCAAACTTTTGGGCTAATCTCCACTTATCAGTGAGTAAATACCATGTGTGTTCTTTTGTGATTGGGTTACCTCACTCAGTATATTTTCTAGTTCCATTCATTTACCTAAGAATTTCTCAAATTCATTATTTTTAATAGCTGAGTAATATTCCATTGTGTAAATGTACCACATTTTTTGTATCCATTCCTCTGTTGAAGGGCATATGGGTTCTTTCCAGCTTTTGGCTATTATAAATAAGGCTGCTATGAATATAGTGGAGCATATGTCTTTGTTGTATGTTGGGACATTTTCTGGATATATGCCCAAGAGTGGTATAGCTGGGTCTTCAGGTAGTGCTATGTCCAATTTTCTGAGGAACCACCAGACCAACTTCCAGAATGGTTGTACCAGCTTGCAACTCCACCAACAATAAAAGAGTGTTCCTATTTCCTCATATCCTCACCAGCATCTACTATCACCTGAATTTTTGATCTTAGCCATTCTGACTGGTGTGAGGTGGTATCTCAGTGTTGTTTTGATTTGCATTTCCCTGATGACTAAGGATGTTGAGCATTTCTTCAGGTGCTTCTCGGCCATTCATGTTTCCTCAGTTGAGAATTCTTTGTTTAGCTCTGTACCCCATTTTTAATGGGGTTATTTAGTTGTTTTGCATCTAATTTCTTGAGTTCTTTGTACATATTTGATATTAGTCCTCTATCGGATCTAGGATTGTTAATGATCTTTTCCCAATCTGTTGGTTGCCGTTTTGTCTTGTTGACAGTGTCCTTTGCCTTACAGTAGCGGTGCAATTTGATGAGGTCCCATTTGTAGATTCTTGGTCTTAGAGCATAAGCCATTGGTGTTCTGTTCAGGAACTTTCCCCCTGTGCCTAGGTATTCAAGGGTCTTCCCCAACTTCTCTTCTATTAGTTTCAGTGTATCTGGCTTTATGTGAAGGTCCTTTATCCACTTGGAGTTGAGCTTTGTACAAGGGGATAAGAATGGAATAATTTGCATTTTTCTACATGCTGACCTCCAGTTGAGCAGGCACCACTTGTTGAAAATGCTGACCTTTTTCCACTGGATGGTTTTAGTTCCCTTGTCAAAGATCAAGTGACCATAGGAGTGCGGGTTCATTTCTGGGTCTTCATTTCTATTCCATTGATCTTCCTGCCTGTCTCTGTACCAATACCATGCAGTTTTTATCACTACTGCTCTGTAGTACAGTTTGAGGTCAGGGATGGTGATTCCCCCAGAAGTTCTTTTATTGTTGAGAATAGTTCTCGATATCCTAGGGTTTTTGTTATTCCAAATGAATTTGTAAATTGCTCTTTCTATCTCTATGAAGAATTGATTTGGAATTTTGATGGGTATTGCGTTGAATTTGTAGATTGCTTTTGGCAGGATGGCCATTTTTACTAGGTTAATCCTGCCAATCCAGGAGTATAGGAGATCTTTCCATCTTCTGAGATCTTCTTTGATTTCTTTCTTCAGAGACTTGAAGTTCTTGTCATACAGATCTTTCACTTGCTTGGTTAGATTCACTCCAAGATATTTTATTTTATTTGTGGCTATTGTGAAGGGTGTCATTTTTCTAATTTCTTTCTCAGCCTGTTTATCCTTTGAGTAGAGGAAGGCTACTGATTTGTTTGAGTTGATTTTATATCCAGCTACTTTACTGAAGTTGTTTATCAGGTTTAGGAGTTCTCTGGTGGAAGTTTTAGGGTCACTTAAGTATACTATCATATCATCTGCAAATAGTGAAATTTTGATTTCTTCCTTTCCTATTTGTATCCCGTTGACTTCCTTTTGTTGTCTAATTGCTCAATCTAGGACTTCCAGTACTATATTAAATAGGTAAGGTGAAAGTGGGCAGCCTTGTCTAGTCCCTGATCTTACTGAGATTGCTTCAAGTTTCTCTCCATTTAGTTTGATGTTGGCTACTGGCTTGCTGTATATTGCTTTTACTATGTTTAGGTATGGGCCTTGAATTCCTGATCTTTCCAAGACATTTAACATAAAGGGATGTTGAATTTTGTCAAATGCTTTCTCAGCGTCCAGTGTTTTTTTTTTTTTGTTTTGTTTTGTTTTTGTTTTTTGTTTTTTTTTTTTGAGTTTATTTAGGTAGTGGATTACATTGATGGATTTCCGAATATTGAACCATCCCTGCATTCCTGGGATAAAGCCTACTTGATCTTGATGGATAATTGTTTTGATGTGTTGTTAGATTTGGTTTGCGAGAATTTTATTGAGTATTTTTGCATCAATATTCATAAAAGAGATTGGTCTGTAGTTCTCTTTCTTTGTTGGGTCTTTCTGTGGTTTAGGTATGAGCGTAATGGTAATTTCATAGAACAAATTGGGTAGTGTTCCTTCTGTTTCTATTCGATGGAATAGCTTGAAGAGGATTGGTATTAGGTCTTCCTTGAAGGTCTGAAAGAATTCTGCCCTGAAACCATCTGGCCCCGGACATTTTTTGGTGGGGAGATTTTTAATGACTGATTCTATTTCTTTAGGAGTTATGCGACTGTTTAGATGGTTTATCAGCTCCTCCTTTAACTTTGGTACCTGGTATCTGTCTAGAAAATTGTCCATTTCATCCAGATTTTCCAATTTTGTTGAATATAGGCCTTTGTCATAGGATCTGATGATTTTTTTTAAATTTCCTCTGTTTCTGTTGTTGTCTCACTTTTCAGTTCTGATTTTATTAATTTGAGTACTGTCTCTGTGCCCTTTGGTTAGTCTGGCTAAGGGTTTGTCTATCTTGTTGATTTTCTCAAAGAACCAGCTCCTGGTTTTGTTGATATTTTGTATAGTTCTTTTTGTTTCAACCTGGTTGATTTCAGCCCTGAGTTTGATTATTTCTTGCCGTCTACTCCTCTTGGGTATATTAACTTCTTTTTGTTCTAACGCTTTCAGGTTTGCTGTCAAGATGTTAATGTATGCGCTTTCCATTTTCTTTTTGTGGGCACTTAGAGCTATGATTTTTCCTCTTAGTACTGCTTTCAGTGAGTCCCACAAGTTTTGATATGATGTGTCCTCATTTTCATTTAATTCTAAAAAGTCTTTAATTTCTTTCTTTATTTCTTCCTTGACCAAGTTATCATTTCGTAGAGCATTGTTCAGTTTCCAAGTGTATGTGGGCTTTCTGTTGTTTTTGTCCATGTCAAAGACGAGTCTTAGTCCATGGTGGTCTGATAAGGTACTAGGGATTATTTCAATTTTTTTTGTATCTGTTGAG
The DNA here is from genome assembly GCF_011762505.2 of Arvicanthis niloticus. NCBI lineage: Eukaryota > Metazoa > Chordata > Mammalia > Rodentia > Muridae > Arvicanthis > Arvicanthis niloticus. The sequence continues at coordinate 36,152,333 of NC_047665.1, forward strand.
GCCTGTTTTGTGACCAATTATATGGTCTATTTTGGAGAAGGCACCATGAAGTGCTGAGAAGAAGGTATATCCCTTTGTTTTAGGATGAAATGTTCTATAGATGTCAGTTAAGTCCAATTGGTTCCTAACTTCTGTTAGTTTCATTGTGTCTCGGTTTAGTTTCTGTTTCCATGATCTGTCCATAGCTGAGAGTGGGGTGTTGAAATCTTCCACTATTATTGTGTAGGGTGCAATGTATGCTTTAAGCTTTAGTAAAGTTTCTTTTATGTATGTGGGTGCCCTTGCATTTGGGGCATAGATGTTCAGAACTGCGAGTTCCTCTTGGTACATTTTTCCTTTGATGAATATGAAGTGGTCTTCTTTATCTTTTTTGATTACTTTTGGTTGAAAAACAATTTTATTTGATATTAGAATCGCTACTCCCACTTGTTTCTTGGGACCATTTGCTTGGAAGATTGTTTTCCAACCTTTTACTCTGAGGTAGTGTCTGTCTTTTTCACAAAGGTGCGTTTCCTGTACGCAGCAAAATGTTGGGTCCTGATTACGTATCCAGTCTGATAGTCTATGTCTTTTTATTGGAGAATTAAGTACATTGATATTAAGAGGTATTAAGGAAAAATGAATGTTGTGAGTTGAGTTCTCTATATGAAACAATTTAAAGAATGGCTAGAAGGAAAATAATTTTCCTAAGAAAGAGCTTTCACTTAGGTAGAGCAGTTGTAGCATTGATTTCCTTGAGCTTAGTTCCTGAGTTATTTGACTAACCTTGAGAAGAATAAGAAGTAATAAGTAATAAGAAGACACTCAAAATTGCTCTTAAATAACTTGTATCTTGGACCCAGCTTGACTCAGCATCAGTGGCTAACCCTGATGAGTAAATGTACTTGCATCATGATAAGACTTAAGCCTGGATCTGTGCATTGAAATTTCCAAATTTGAGAATATAGTTAAACTGGTACCTGAACATTTGGCAGGCCAAGAAGTGTTGATAAATCTTTGTCCAATCGGAGACATGGCTGAATTATGCTTAGAAGAAAAGGAAAACTCAAGACTATATACTATGTCAGTTAATAATGGAAAAAATGTAGAAGAATGTGATGAATGGCCTTCAGAGCACCAGTGTGTTTTCTAGACACCCTTTACCATATCCTTAACAGGGTTTAACAGTCATGAGATTTAATTGAGAAAGGCCATGAAATTTAGGAGAGTTAGAAAAGTTGACCTGAATCCCTTGTCTAGCACCTCAAGCACAGAGTAAAAATCTGCTTCTTTCTTCCTCTCTGTTGTTTATTACATCTGCCTTCCTTCTCTCTTCTTTCATTATCTCTGTTATGCCCAGATCATGAAACCCCAAAGACCACCAGGAATCACAACTCTTATGTAAGCATATGAGAGTCTTTATTCAATCTTAAGTTTGGGCCACAACCTTCTTGATAGGAGAGCAGCCCTGAGGTCTAGGAGAAGGAGCTTTTAAAGAAAAGAACTGCAAGTGGGGGTTTCCAAGCCTTGGCATTTGGTAAGTGGTTATGGGGAAGTTGACTTTTAAAATGATTGGTTTGTTTTGGGTGCCAAGGCCTCAAACAGCTCTGGGACAGCCATCTGGAGAAATCCTGGTCATTAATTAACAGCTGCTATGGAAGAGGAGCTATTAGCACCCTTTGTGGTATTTGCAGGAACACTGCTATGTGACTTCCAAGGGCCATTGCTAGGGTTGCTGTCTTCTAAGAGCAGAAAAGAATGCAGTAGGACTGGTGACTCCCAGTAGTGGGAGCTGGGTAGATATGCTTCACCCGACATGTGGGTTTTTTGTTTGTTTGTTTGTTTTGTTTTTGCTTGTGTTTTTTGTTTTGTTTGTTTGTTTGTTTAAATGTATGTTTCTGGGCCCCACTTAGGTCTCTCAACTCCTTTACTCATCCTCATTCTCTCTGTCTGTTTCTCTCTCTCCCCATCTATCTCCATCTATCTATCTATCTATCTATCTATCTATCTATCTTTAGTATCTCTTTCTCTCCTTCCCTCCTTTCTCCTTTTATCCTTTTATGCTTGACGAAAAACAATCTTCTGACAGCAGAATGTTTATACAACCTACTATTGTCAGAGTTCTTTAAAAGCTGTCATTATTTGAAGGAATCAATAAATAATAATCTCCAATTAAAATCAAGCTTTTAGAGTAACTCCTTTCTTTCTGACAGATAGTCATTTCCTCTGTGATCATGATCAGGTTTCATTCCACATGACAAATTGAATGGGCTTCTGTAATCAATAATGACTGTTTTTGCCAAGCAAAGGAACAGAGAACACCTGAGAACTGAGAAGTTCTTGGAGTATGGACAAGGTTTAAGGAGGTTAAAAGTAAACAAAACTGGAGCAGAGTTCCTCGAAGTGTTTTGGTTGCAATGTCAGCTTATCACACAATGAATAATTGATGATTATGATTGGTTAGATATTTTGGAATTATTGGTTCTTTAAAATGTATGATTTCTAAGATAAAAGTCATTAACTCTTTTAGTTTATAATCATGATAAGATCTAATACTCTTATTGTGTGTGTGTTCATTTGTGTTTTGTGGAAAATGGAAACAGACACTGAAGTCAGTTTTCTGTTTATTTGAATGCCTTATAAGATTTCCAACTGCCCCTCCACCATCAAGCAATAACGTTATGGAAAGAATTTTCTTTTATCTGTATTATTACCTCTCAGTTAACTCTTCCATAACCATGATCATGTAAGCATGATGATGCCACGGCCATTTGTTCAAATCAGAAAGAGAGGCCATTTTGTGTCTTGAATAAAAAAAAAAAAAAAAAAAAACATCTTGCCAAGTGAAATTTTAAGGGAGGGCTAACCTATTTTATCATATAATCGGTGGAAACATCAGGTGTTTTACATGAAGGCAAACTGACTACAAAGGAAATAGGGAAAATTGTTGAAAAGCCATGTGTCCTGTTGTTTAGAAAAGCACAAGGCACATGAGCTTGGACATCCTGGGAAGAGTTAATGCTTGCAAATTATTCCACGTTTAAAATTAAGATAGTTGCTGTTTTGTTAAGTTTTATTTTTGACTATAAATTTGTGCGATTTCACTAAGTCTGTCAAATTTGATTTCATGTTTCATGACACATTTACTTGTTGTGTCTATGATTTGGTTCACATATGTTTTTTTTCTCTAATCCTTATAGTAAAAAAAATACTGTTACTAAGTATATTTCTACAGGATACAAATTTAGTGCATTCAGGTAGGTACTCTGAGGAATACACATGTGTTTAGAGCTATATACTTTACTTTTGTTGTATGAGAACTTCATCCATGCATGTATTGTATTTGGTCAAATTTACCCTCATTCCAAATCCCCCTTCCAATACCTCTTCTATCCCCCCACCACTACTTTCCACTCCCAACTTCATATGTTCCAATTACATTAATCTTCATAGGCTATCAATATGTGTTTCAATGTTGAAGAACTACTGGAACATGAGTAGTCTTCTCCTCTGAAGACTCAGGAATGTTTGCAGAAGGTTCCAGAAAGTAGGAGGCTGTGATGAGATACTGTTTTCCAGACAGAATAGAGACATTATGCACATGGACTTACAGTCTGTGAGTAAATGCTCAAAACCTGCTCAAGGTGACTCTCGAGTTATATCCTGGACAAAATTTTACCTCATGGTAAATTTTATCAGGGGAAGGGGGAGCATGGAACCCTCATGTTCATAACTCAGTTCTAATCTAGGTAGAGAGAAGATAAGATCATGTGTCCGGTATATACCAATACTTAAAAATAGCGATGCTAAACATGACAATTTCTCCCTGGTCTTTCTACTATCATTAAGTATTGACCCAGGAACTATCCACTTTCCAAGCTCCCGTCTCTGACTCACATTCAGGGCTGTCACCTTCCTTGATATTGGCTTTATCAGGTAGAGGAAGGACAGTTGTGCAGACAACTGCTTATAAAATAATTATCTGTGACATCCCTAAAAAACTATGATACCACCACCAGATGTCAGAGACCATGTTTTCACTCATTTGGGGGCGGGGGGACTGTCACTTCAATAAAATAACTATTTTCCTCTACAAGCCAAAGCATTTTAATTTGATGTCATATTGTTTGTCAACTTGTGCTCATATTTCGTGAGCTCCTGAGCTCCATCCATCCAAGAAGTTTTTGAGTATGCCTGTATCTTTTGCTTCCTATAGGTTCTCCCTGAAATGTTTCAGAATGGCAGCCCTTACTTTCAGGTCTTTTATCCATTTTGAGTTGATTTTGGTTCAGAGAACCCCAGGTGTCCATAAAGAGATGAATGGATTAAGAAAATCCACAGAAAAATAGAGATTTATTCAGCCATACTGGAAAATGGGTGAAAGTCAAGGTCATAAACTCAAAATAAATTTAATCAGAATCAGAAGGATAAATATTACATATTTCACTCATCTGTAGTTCCTAGATTTTACAATATATACAAATTGCTACTACAGAAGCCTCTATCTGTCTCTGTCTCTGTGTCTCTGTCTCTCACTGTGTGTGTGTGTGTGTGTGTGTGTGTGTGTGTGTGTGTGTGTGCATGTGTATACAAGAGTGCAGTGTCGAGGCCAGAGAAATGAATCTCCCTGAAGCTGTAGATACAACTGGAGTGAGCAACTTGATATAGGTGAAAACTAAACATTGAGTCCTCTCCAAAAACAGGATGTGCTTTAAATCATTGAGCCAACCATTCCACTATTTATGAAGCTTTTGATGCAATGTAAAAATAAAACAAAACTATATATGAATTATGTACATAAGAGTCTTGAAATTTGTCATTTGATTATTACAACCAGGACATTTTGAAACTTTCTATGGCTAGTTAACACTTAGCAATATAACCAATTTAACATCTTCAGATAATTTATGGAGGCATTTTGATGGCTAGAATTGTCAACTTTACACCTTGGAAGAGGAAAACTCAATTGAGGAATTTCCTCCTTCATTCTGGCCTGTGAACATGCCTGTGGGGATGTACTTGATGCTAATTGATACTGAAAGACCTAGCCCTCTGGGCAGTGCCACCCCTCAGCATGTGGGCCAGGGTTGTATAAGAAAGGTAGCTGATTGGGAGCCTGGAGTGATCCAGTAAGCAGCACTCTTCCATAATCTCTGCGTCCCTTTCTGCCCCCAGGTTCCTGCCCTGAGTTCATTCCTTGGCTTTCCTTGATGATGGATTATAACCAATGAGAGCTAAATAAACCCCTGCTCTCTCTTCTAGTCAGTGTTTTATCACAAAAAGAAAAAACAAAATAGGACAGGTATAGATTTAAAAAAAATGATAACCTTGACAATACAAATTTTAAAACTAAATGTGAAACTGTATGGGAAAGTATGTTTATCTTACACTGATTGAAAGTGTACACATATTCTGAAAAGGATGTTCCAATGAATATTCAACCAGTTGGATAAGACATAAAACATTCTCAGAAATAATATTAGGTGAACATACCAGCAGAAAACAGTGTGTTCCTACTATAAATCTAACAGTGTGTGTGAACCCAGGAAGAAAAATGATACAAAAATAAAATCAAGTAAAAGTGGTTAATTCTTAATATTAAAATTAATTCCTTTGTTATATTTAGAAATTTAAATTTTTCTTGTATTGGAATGAATGTTGTCAAACTAAAATCTATAAATAAAAATTTCTTTGATAAAGTAATGCAAGACTGTATTCTAAGAGAAAGTTTTATTGGTAGTATTTGCATTCAATACAATGTCCTATTGTTATAAATAAAGATTCTTGATTTGATGGCAAAATTACTAATGTTTCTATTATGAGTGCTATAGTAGAGTTGATGATCTTGCTTGTGATGGAAGTACATGCTCTTAGGTATCTTGTGACCAAGGTCTGCCTTTCATTTGATACTGTCCATCAAATGATGACATTACATTCATAGCACCATATTGCCAAATCTTCAAGCCTATACAATGCCAGGAATAGGTCGTACTTATCTTAGAACACAGCTCAATGTTAAGGACATTGCTCTAAGTGAAATAAGCCAGTCACATAAGGACAGGAGAACAGATTGTGTATGGTGTGTAGAGAAAAACCAGGCAGAAACAACACAGAAGCGCTGGGAGAACTAGGGAGATGGGTGTAGGGAGAATGTGCCTGTTTGAAGGTATAGACTGTGAGCTTTCTAAGACAAAGAATCCCACAGAATGGTGCACAAGTAGGTCCCAGTTCACATAGAAAATGTTTTCATGAGTATTATGTCATAATTATATTTTTAAAGAAATTAATAAAATTGAAAGAATGAAAATGGGTATGATTAGCAAACAGCAGCTATAGCACATGTATTATTTCAAATATGTCTGTTCATATGGACACATTAAAATCCTAGTTAACAAAGCTGTGAGTTTCAAAATAAATGAGAAAAGAACAGTCTTGGTACCATGAGCCCCATAGGAGAGTGAGTATGGGTAAAAAGGACTACTGTACTTAAGACTCTAATATACTAGGAAATTCTACACAATGGAGAGTCAAATTCAGGTTTTTTTATAACTGTGTAAAAAGCTCAAAAGCTATTATGTTATCATGGTTTTAGTTTCTTTTGTTGTGGTCATACAATAGATAAACAGAACACTTAAGAGTAAATGATGACAAACTTCAATATTCTTATGGAGGTGTTTTTCATAGTGACATATTTTTCTTATTACAATATGATAGAAGGATTGAATATGATCTCTTTGGGGGGAAAAAAAAAACAACAGAGCTGCCTTCCAATTCCACTCAACTCCTTAATAACAAAAAAGAACTTAGCCACAAAATTTAGCTTCTAAGAATGTTAAATAGTAACAAAACGGGCTTATATCTGTTATTAAATGTTTTCAAAATACATTTTTTAAAAAGTCACAAATTTCTTTAAACAACCATGATAACAACTTTTATAATCATTTATAGATGTGTCTAAAAACTAAAATCTGAATATTTCAGAATCATTCAGATATTGACATTGGTCATATATTTTAATGCCAGGAAAGCCAAAATACAAGATATGATCAAAAACTCCTGGAAAAACAAAGTTGTGTCAACAGAGACAGATAAGCTGACCATAATTGCAGTACTGTGTGGAGAGGTTGGAATGTTGCAGGTCCAGAGGTTGCCTACCTTATCTTATGCTAGTTCTAGCCCTCCAGCACAACTCCTTACCCACAGCTTTGTGTCTGAATTAACAACCTAGAACTAAGAAATAAAACCCCCTTTAAATCTATTTTAAAAAGAAGACCATGTGCTTCCACCAACCCAAAAGCTTATAGACCATCTTGGGCCAAAACAATAAGTTCTCTTACATCTGGCTGTACCTGACATTCTGATAGACTCAGCGATATATTTTAAACTTGCCTTGATTTATAACTTTCTCTGCTATGAAAAACAATAAAAAATTTTATGAAACTGCTTCCACTTTATATCATGGAATTTGGAGTAATCTAAGTCTGTGTTCCTGGGCCACAGTCATTCAAAAAAGCCACAAAATAAACTCTCTTATTTTCTTTGTGTTGAAAGTTGTCGTATTTTTAAGTATACAAAGGGATACATAAGGAATGGCAAATCTAACCAGTAGGGATAACAAATGAGTTTGTCTTTACCTAATAAGCATGGTATCAAGTTATCACATTATAAGGTATAATCTTTGTCCTAGAAGATACACACATGAACAAGTTTTTTCCATGCATCCAAAGATACATAAATGAAGAATGAAGACTCAACATAACTATATATAGCACTCTTTTATTGGATGGAGGTCCTGAGATGAATTAAAAAAGAAGAAAGGAGAAAGCAAGCTTAGCACCAGACTTCATCCTTCACTCTTCTTTTGTTTAATTGTTTTATTGATTCATTGTGAATTCATGCATGCCAATGCCACTCATCTCCCCTTCCCTCCCTATCTGTCCTAACAAACCATCCCCAAAAAGAATATAAAACATGATAGAGTTAAAAACAGTCTTGTCATGGAAGCTGTAGTGTGTCACATCGTATACCCTTTTGTCCACGCATCTTTACTCGCAAGCATTCATTACATTGAGTCATTGGTCTGTTTCAATGCCGCTGGCTTCTATTGTGTCCTGATGGGGACTTTTCTCAGATATCCTGTTGTCCTGTGCCATGGAGATTCTGTAACTTTGGATCTGCTGGACCAGCCCTTTCATTTGCTCCACCAGATTGTAGATAGGGTAGATGTTGGGGTGGACCAACTCCAAGCCCTGGATCTGAGCCTGAAATGTAGCTGAGTTGGTCAACTCATCAGCTCTTCTGTGTCCATCATAGTATGGCAAGCTCTCTAGCAAGGCTCTGGTCTGCTTACCCAATGCAGCAGATGGCTTGGGGCTGGGTCAGCCTTCCTGATCTCATGTCCTCTAGGTGAATTAGCCACCAGGCCAATTATACTCTGCTGCCAAGGTGAGGCTCAGGTCCTGTCCTCCTAAGTGCTATAGCCAGTGAGGGGGCAGGGCTAGCTAAGCCATTTACTACAGGCGGTGAGGGGTGGAGTGAAGAAGGCATCTCTCTCTCTTATCCAAGTCATCCAAGCACACCTAAGCACAGTGCTTCAGACTGCAGAATACACCAGGGAGATCTGCATGGTTTTTGGTGGAAACACAGGCCTGGGACAGCAACACAGATCCTAGCTGCCATTGAACCATAGACCCAGACATGGCCCCCAGCAGCACCATGGGCCAAGATGTCCCCATGGCCTCAGGTGGCACTTCAGACCACTCAGATCATCATGTCACCCTGCAACAGCACTGCCCTCAGATATTTACATAGTCTCTCTTGGCAACCCAGACTACCGACAACAGCTTGGCCTTTGGTAGTAACTCAGGCCAGACATTGATGCTGACCTCCGAGCTGCTACAGAACCAGACACCTAGACATGGCCTTTGGTGGCATCCTGGGCTTCCTCAGATCTTCCTGTTCCTTCCTCACTACCACTGAGTCTCCAGTTCTACCCCTCAGCAGTTTCCCTTGCTCTTCTATATCTGTGTTCTCCATCTTTCCATCTCTCTGTCACTCACTCATTGATTGCAATGATGCCTGTGGCAGGTACTTGGGTGTCTTTCTTCCAGCTTCTCTGGGCCAGCATGATTGGGGCAAGTGTTTGGGTGCCCACGATTGGCTTCCAGATAGCAGACACAATATGATGGTTCTACCATAGCTTTCCCACTGTGATGGACTCTATCCACATAGAACATGAACCTAATAAAATCTTTCTCACTCAAATTGGATTTCTCATTCCTTGTCAGCAACAAGAAAAGTAACAAAGATACGTATTGGGAAGATTTCATATTGTGAGTGGGTAGAATATAACTGAAAAGATGAATTTTTCAGAAGAAATAGATATTTTGAATTTTGGTCTATTTTAGAAACATATTTCCCATTAAATGAGAAGAACCACACTGATTGCTTATTAGATATTATTTCCTATGTGAATATATTTACAACATGTTTGGATAAGAACATACACACAATTATAAGCAATTTAGAGAGTAACCACTTATGAACTGATAGAACTGAAATGGTAAGGGCATCTCTGTGACTCTTGGTCTCTCGATGGGTAAACTAAAAGTGTGAATATAACTTTTGACAGTGTCCCTGAGCAGAAAATTATGGTTACCCTACCTAGTCATAGTAAGCAAAAACTCTGATCTCTACTTCTTCTCAGTTTGGCTTTTTGATCTCTGTTTGATTTTTAAAATGAGTGGTAATATTAAAATGAGGCAGTGCAAAGAACCCAGAATGCACAGGGCTAGAGACATAGCTCAGCAGTTAAGAGCACTTGCTGCTCTGCCAGAGGTCGTGAGTTGGCCTTTCATCACCCAAATAAGGCAGCACACACTCATCTATGACTTTAGCTCCAGGCTATCCAGCATCTCTGGTCTGTACAGCCACCTACCCTCACATGCAGACACGCACAACTGCATATAATTAAAAATAATAAAAATACATATTTTAAAAGAAAACTGTTGGACTGCAGAATACATCGCTTGGGGTGTTTAATTAAGTAGTTGCAAATATTAAAAGAAAAACAAGTATTTTTCCAGGAATGTAAAAAGCTTTCTTAATGAGAAAGGTACATATAGTCCTAAGCTCTAAACCCTAATGCTATTATCCATGGGTAGGAAATACATTCCACTAGATAAATATTTCACTGTCCAATTTGCCCTAGCTCACCTGCACATGAGTAAGAAATGAAGAAAAGGAATTTCCTGGGAGTTTATAACTACTCTAAAAAGAGAAAGCAGGCTATCTACAGTTGTTTGGAAAGCAGGCTATCTACAGTTGTTTGATTTCAGTAAGTTTTGCCAAAAACTAAGGCAAAGCTTCTATTGGACAGCTCTTTCCTCAGAATTGAAATAGTTCTTTTTGGGGTAGAGAATGGACTTTACACGACTCAGGAAACTAACAAAACTTACAGTTATCAGGAAATTCAGAAAATATGAGATTCACAGATCCTTCCCTGAGGTTGTTATATGAACAGTCAGAATGGCTGGCAGCTCTCTAGTGGAGCTGCCTGCAGGTTGGGCAGGGCATTGCAGGGATGCAGTTTGTTAGCCTTTAACCATACTGGGGCAGGCTTTTTGGTAATACCCTGCTGCCTGTGAGTCATCCATGATCTTGTATGTAACTACAACAAGCTCATTGTTTCACATAGTAGGATGTGGGTGGAATCTACTTCTGTTTGCCTTGGTGCCTTATCTTCAATGAATAATCTTTTCACATCTTCCCGAGAAATATCAGACAAAACAGTTCACATTAGAAACCATCTCAGAGCTTTTGCCAGGACAAAGGCTTCAGGGAACTTATGGAGGATGATGCTGGCTAGGAAGAAAATTGAATTGCAAACACTGTAGTGTACAGTGACACTATTCACTGACCAACTGAGAATTTAGAAAACCCTTCAAGGCACCCAAAAAGATCAAGGACTCCTTGTCCAGACCAAAGGCAGCTGAAAGAAAAGTGCTGCCTTCCCCGGAACCACAACTCAAAGAAAAGGAAAAAGCATTTCAGCGCAGGACTGATTGACCTGAATAAAGGTCAGCCATGTAATACCAGAGCAATTAACGCTGCTCACATTAAGCAGAGAATACTTGGAGAAAAGTCACGTTGATTGTTAAAAGTTGCCAACTCAAGTAGTTACAATCAATATAAGAATGATTAAAATAGCACTATACACTACAAAGATGAAAGAACACAATCTGGAGACAAATCAAAGGGAGGATCAGAAAAAAAAAAAATCCCCAGTGGTGTCTCATACGCCAGACGAATTTCTGAAGATTCAAAATTCAGCCAAGGTGACATTCAACAGTGAAATTATACAGTTAAAAGAAAGGATGGTTTTTGTTGTCATTGTTGTTGTTGTTGCTTTATTGCTATTACTATTAATACACTGTGTGCGTATGTGCCAAATGCCGGTGTGGGCATCTGTGCCATAGAGTGTCTGTGGAGGTCAGAAGACAACTTTAAGGAATCAGTTCTCTCCTTCCAGCTTTATGTGGCTTCCAGTGATCCAACATGCTTATATGTCAAGTATGTTTGCCCACAGAGATAGCTTACTGACCCCATAATAGAAAATGCAAAGAGACAAATTGTAAAGGAACAGCACAGAGTCAGAATAGTATAGCAATCATTAGAACCAATAGGACTAAGTTCTCCTCCATTCCAAGAAACTGTGCCTAACCGTGTGACCCAGAGGAAGTCCCACAGCCTCTTGTTGCCTGTGTCCTTGTCTAGAATGTGAGCACAAATGCCTTCTTTTGCATTGGCTTGTCAGATTAGTTAATAAGACTTTTATTAAATGTATTACAAAGAATGTGGAAACAATTGACTTCAATTGAGATTCATTTTAATAAAACTGTGCAAAAAGTGTCATTGTAGGGGATCTTAAGAAAGCATAAAATTAGTAAATGAATGTGATAGACTTTAAGGTGAGTAAATTTAACATACAGGAATCCATTCACTCCATGTCACAGTTCACTACAATGATGACAAAGATTTTCTTTACATAAATACCTAAGAAGAATGGCAAAAGAAGTGTAAATATTAAGACCTGTTGGATACTGGCCTACTTATCAATATGTGACAAATGGATCATCAGTAGAGCAGTTGCAGTATATAATGTTTAAGGTCCTGACTTCAATCCCTAGTATTCTACCAAAAGAAAGAAAAAAATCGTAAATACATGTTTTTTTTTTAAACACATGTAGCATCGTTTCTTTGTTTAATGTTATTGTTATACTAATGTGTCTTTCTACTTAGGTGGCTAAGCACTCTTTCACAAATCATTGTTAATTGTGACTACTTTCAGAAAATCGGTGACAATTTCAAGCTTCCCTAACTATACTTTTATATGCTTCTCAATATAGGGATCATGAATCATTGTCACAAAAAACTAAATCACGGTATTTGAACTCTAGTTTTAAAGTCTACAGAATGTAGGGTATAAAACAAGCTGTGAGAATTTAAAATGAGCAGTAAGCTCTCATGCCCTCATTATTTGGCACAGTGACCATATTAACACGATAAAGGAAGAACAAGAGTTTGAATAAAAGTGAACCATTTAGAAAGGCTGAGCCTGCAGTGAAGGAGGACCCAGGATGGTGTCTGGCAGTGGCTGTGGTGGTTTGCTCAGAACGTGCCTCTGCAGCTTCCACCTTGTGCTGTTGTGAGATATGCAGAGCTTGGCGGAAACTAATTTAATAGGTCTCCACTGGCATCAGGAGCTGTCAGCTCACACCTACTTACAAGTGAGAGTATTTCTGACCTTCTCTCTAGAGAATGAAATGTTTCTGGAATGGCAAAAGGGCACCTATTCTGAAAGAAGCCCTGTCAATTAGAGTCCTCCCCTGACAGTAAGAGGGGGAGCAAAACTCAGGGAGGATCCTTCCCTTTATCAGGAGCAACTGTGCCCAGATGGTGAGGTCACCTCAGCCAGATGGATAAGAGACTTAGCTCCTCATTTCCATGTGAATTCTTGAAGAGGGAGAGAAAATTGACCAACAGGACCTGAAATGCCTACCTGCTATCAATTTGATACAAATTGCCCTTGAGTTTAGCAGTAATAAGAGGACAGAATAGAACATTCCTGAACAGAAATGCACAGGTAGGCTTAGTACTCGGCTGCTTCCCATTATCAATTAATTGATAGCATCTTCCTATTGTCTAAATTGATACAGAGGAAGAGACCTCTGTGCTGCCCTATACTGAATGTCCAAATCTCTTAAACAAGAACAGTATCTACGTTTCTCTATATTTCACATCCAAACCTCTCATATGGGAAAAGCCTGTCTACTTTTTTTCCCAAAAGATTGTATACCCCATCAAAATATTGTACCTATCAGAGAATAACACTGTATTTAGAGCACAGCATTCCTGACTCCTCTCTGATGTCCTATGTTAATCTCTGTTATGTGTGTTTAAATTCTGTGTACTAAGTCTTTTCCAGCTGGAATCTAAATCTACAGGATTCATTTTCTGACTGTACAGCAGCTGTCAGCAAACAGTGTAGGTTCCATATCTGGGCTCTGCTTTCTGAATGACAGCATCATTATTCTTATCTTTAATAGTGTCATCAGGTAACATGACAATATATTTCTTTGTCCACAAAAGGATAGCTACAAATGGTACCATCAACCAAAGGTTGTTTCTGTGAGTAAATTGGGGGATACTCATGAGGTATTCATCTCTAGTACCTTCTTAACTGAGTGGAGAGGTAGTTTGATAGGAATGGCCCCCACTGGCTCATTATAGACTTGAATGCTCATTAGAGTAGTCTTGTTGGAGTTGATATGGCTTTTTTAGAAGATGTACGTCACTAGGTGTGGGTTTTGGGTATTCAAATATTCAAGCCAGACCCTGTGTCTAATCCCTTCCTTCTGCCTTCAGATCTAGATGGAGAAATCTCTGCTCCTTCTTCAGCACCATATCTGCCTGCATGCTGCAATGCTTCTCACCATGACAGTAATGGGCTAAGGCTCTGAAACTGTTGCCAAACCCACAGTTGAATGTTGCTCTTTGTAAGAGTTGCCATGGTCATGGTATGTCTTCACAACCATAGAACTGAACATAGTGATAAATAACACTAAAGATATTTTTAAAAGCCTTAAGTATCTTCTATGTTACATGTACAAATGTATGTATACACACAAACACACACAATGAAGTTACTCCACTTAGGCTGACAGTGCTTCTCACAAGAGCTGTGACTATTTAATGAAAAGCCCAGTACTGGGTACAAAAAAAACAAAAAAACAAACAAACAAAAAACAGAAAAAAAAACTCCTATGGGTTGTTAATTAGAGGAACCAAACATATTCTCAAAATAATACAAGTTATTGCTATAAACATGAGTTACTTTCCAAAGGCTGAAGGTCAATCCCTATGGCTGAAGACACCATGTACTTTGGATAAAGGACTCGGAAGGTTAAGAGTTGGATCTGACCTGCAAATCTCCTCCTTGAGCTCTAGTTTTCTTAGTATCAAAAGGTGCTATGCTAGCTGCCAAAGGACGAAAGCAATCAATAATGGTACTCATGTCTTGGTGGCAACCAAAAGCAGCCTACTTGAATGTAAGCCTTGATCAGGAGGAAGGAAATCATGCCTGGTACTGGGAACCTGGCCAATTGCTCAATAATAGTAAGGTCATAGATCTCAGAAGGGAACTCATCACTGCCATTTTATTAAACCAGCATAACTCCCAACCTTATTCTAAATATGTTTTCATCTATCCATGGATAAATGTGGCTTTCACATCTCATCAAAGAACTTTCTCTATGAAACAGAGACTAATACAGAAAATCATAACTAGTCAAAATGCAGAGAATAATTGACCACTAGGTGCCCAGCCCCAAGGAATACATTTTCAACACAACTTTTACATCTAAGGCTCAGAAAACAATCATGGAAAGGGGAGTGGATAGCCAGAGTACCAGGAATTCTACTGCAAGACTGTATTACCTAGAAATTACAGAGAAGGTATATTTCTTCTATGTCATGTGTAAATTCACACGTGAAAATTCTGTGCTTTCCTGGGAAAGGACAATTGTTCACACTCCAAGAAACTTCATCAGTACAACTTTAAACTCCCAGTGCTCTTTCTCTTACTGAAAAGGACTTTTTAAAGCCACAGAACATGGCTTATTGAGGATTTCATCTTTCAGGTGGTCTTGTGTTTGAACAGTTGGTTCTAGCTGTTGGTTCTTTCTTGGAAGGTTGTGTGGCTTTTAAGAGGTAGAGACTCATTGAATATCTCAGGGCACAGCCCTTGGGTTTTACAATCCATCACTATGCTCCCTGAAATTAATACAGTGTAACCAGCTGCCTCCTCATATTCCTGTTGCCATGTCTCTTCCAACCTGACTGGCTGAATTGCTTCTTAAACTATGGACAAAGCAACCCCTTTTTTAAGTTGCTCTTCTCGTTAATTTTTGTCTGGGTCATGTGATGAGTAACCAATACAGATGAGAAGAGTGTTTTCCTTTTTCCTCTCTGCCTCTCCATCCTATCAACACTGTCTAACACTGAGTAGCATCTTAGATTGATGAGGACTAGTCTCGGTGGGCAGTTGTGAGACTGTGAAATCCTTCACCCTTACAGTAACACAAGTTATCATAAGTAGCCATGAAGGATCTGAGATGTGGATTGTACTACAATTGGTATTTAACTGATATGGAGCCAGGGAAACCCTTGCTTTTTGTGTTTGTCCGTCTTTATGCCCTAAGTCCTAGTTTTCTTTTCTCTGACATGTAAATTAAAACATGCATCATACAGTTAACTTCAGGTAAACTACACAGTAATCAGAAACATGAAAAAGACACAGTAAGTAGTTGAGGTATTGTAAAGTATTATAGTTGCTATTGTTATTGTTATTGAAAAAAATAAGATATCTGGTAACTCAAAATTAAAGACACCACCGAGTTTGACCACCTGAGTTCAATTCCCAGGCCCCACATAGTAAAAGGAGAGAACTGACTCAAGGATTGTGTCCTCTTACTTCCTCTAATGAATTGTGGCAGGCACACACTGACTTTAAAAAGTAATTTAAAAACTGAGACACCCACAATAATGATGATGGGTGAAGGTTAAGTTTGTAGAAATAGGAATGGAACTACATTTGGAAAAATAGGAACATTTTGTTGGGTGCATGAGGCAATGCAGTAAATGCTCTGAATGTAGTTTAGTTCCAGAACAGACACATGGAGTTATTCTAATCTCACTGTAAAGATACCAACACCATACATTTCCTGAACACAACATAGTGTGAGACTCATAGTGCAAGCAAGTCAGACAGACCTCCACCTTCCTTTCACACAGGAAAAAACTGATACCCAGGAAATTGAAATATAACGCGACTACTGAAAGCATGAAGGCTTTGGGTGTAACTGAAAACATTTGAATCTCAGCTCTGCCATCCACCAGTTGTCTACTAGGTACTTTTCAAAATCTGTAAGTTAGGAGTGATATTACTGGAGTTACAGACAGAGCTCTATAAGGTGTTAACATGTGTTAGGATTTCTTTACAATGTGCATCTGTTAGAGGCTCACAATAAATGACAGTTACTTAAATCACTGTATTATTATACCTGATAGAAAGTGCTCCAGTTCATGGTCTGAGCACCAAAATTTATGCTGCTCTGGTGTTCAAAATGTCTTCTTCAGCAGATCACATATGTGGTCATGTTTCTTCCTGACTAAAAGAAAATCACCATGACAACCGGTCCATATGAAACTTGCTTACCAACTCTGTATATGATGCTTACGAAGTAGATGGTGATTTAAAAAATTTGGGGTCATCTGATCATCAATCTTTTAGAGCATGTTCTGTGCAGAGAAAAGCATCTTCTGCTGTGTGGTCATAGAACAAGCTGAAATCAGCATCCTTGTAAATTTCTGTCCATCTGTCACCAGGGGCACAATGCAGAGATTTCACAGGAAGTAACTGTGCACATAAATGTCAAAAAGAAAGTTAGACCTAGGAGATCCATCTGGCAATGGCAGTGTATACTCTCAGGTAATTTTTAGACTTGTTTACAGTCCTTTATTTCTCTCATATGTCTTCTCTAGACTTGGTCTAGCTTGGAAGGTTATCGCTTGCAGGACAGTAGCATCATGTCTCTGCTTTCAGGGAGTTTCTTTGTTCCGTTAAGCATAATTAGCAATCCCACAAAGGAAATGTCAGATATAGAATGGATCATGAGTTTGTATCTGTGGAGAGATGGCTGGAAAAGAACTATAATTTAAAAGTCATTGTATTCAAATAGGTGTGGCGTTCACTCCTAAATCCAGACTGCACCTTCTATCTGTGTTCCAATGGTCTCTATAGTTATAAAGAAAGTATACACCTTATAAGAATGTAAGTCCAGCTTACATGTCAATACAACTGTGCCTCCTGTTTTGGATTAATTATCCCCCCTTTTCTCCTTTAGAGTATTCAATCTAGTTTATATGATACCATTTTTAATTTGTTACACATGAGGAAATTCATAATCATGGATTTGAAAGCCATTCCAACTTATCCCTGCTCCACAAAAATATTTGCCCCCCTGCAAGTCTCCTTTCAGGCCACTTTCCTGTTTGTGCTGACCCTCAGCTCTGCCTGTGATCTGAACACACAGGAAAACTCAGTTGCCTCCTGGTGGCTCAGCATCCTCTTTCTGCCCTTCATCCTGTATCCTTTCCCTATGTTCCCTGCAGCATGAGCCCTGTGTCCTCTACACAGCCTCTTGTTCACAGCATGCTACTCTGGAAGCTTCAGTTGCTATGCAATCCAATGAAGACCACACACTGTTTTGTACTGTTCCCTAACTGTGTCTTCTCGGTGTTTGCAGATTGTCAGTAATGCACTAATTCGTACCTTTTTAACCCTTTTCTATTCAGCCCTCCTCTTTTTCCCTTCTTTGTCTCCTTCCTTCCCCCTCCATTCTTCTGATCACAGTGTCGACTATTCAGCAAACACAAATGAAGGATAAAAATAATTAGGAGGTTTGAGATTATCAATCTAGCTCCCTCATATGAAGAATGAGGGAGGTAATTCAGAGTCCTTTCAAGGTTATCGCTACATCTCAGACTTTCCAGGAAAAGAGCTGCTTTATAGCCTTATTCTTTCTATCTTAGTTGAACACCTTCTCAGTTTTGTAAGTCTGTGCTCTTTAATATGATTAACTGATATAATTATAGTATGCATACTTTTTGTTACTATCTTTTAAGCAGATGTGATGATTTATTTAACTTTTCACCTACTGAGAAATATTTACTATCTCTGTTGCTGTTCTTATTCTTATTTCTTTTTCTAATGATGTAGGAAACATGCAGGGTACAAAACATCACATACAATCCTAAGATCATGAAGAAGGTAAAACATCAAGAACATACTCATAAGCTGTTGAATATTAATATGTATTTCCTCATATATATTCACTTTATATTTGCACTCTGGTATGACCAAGGGTATGCAATATGTGTAAATTATATATGCATGTCTATGTATATATATATATATATATATATATATATATATATACATAATTTTATTGCTATATTTTAGGTACATTGTACTGGGTTATGTAAGGAGATTTTTTTTTCTATAAACTTACATTATACTTTAGATACACTCTTATAATAGTCCTTTCTTCTCTTCATCCTGACCTCCCAATATGCAGATGATTTGGGGGGGATTTATATGTGCCATATAAACATACTAATACACACACATCTATCATCTAGCTGCATGAAGAGGCAAAAGAGTGATATTATGTGTCTTATTCAGTGGCTCTCCGCCTTATTTTTTGAGATAGGGGTCTTTATTCAACCTGGAGCTCACGAGTTTAGGTAGATATAATGGCTAATGAGCTTCAGGGACCTGCCTGTCTCTGCTTCCCCAGCATCCAGAGTACAGACAGGCAGCACTGGCATCCAAATTGTATATGGATGCTACGGATCTAAACTCAAGAGCTTATGCTTGCTAACTCCACTAAGTCATCTCCCTCACATACATGTGTTTAAAGTCAACATGTGCTTGTATTTTAGTTTCTCAGAGACTTACCTAATACATCAAATCTAGGTAAAAGGGACAAGCAGTCCAGGCTTACAGATAAAACATAAAGATAATACAACACACACTAGCAAGCTGGTGATTTCAGTTTGTGTAAGATATCCAAGCACATGCTCAAATTCTCCTTGACACTATAACTTGGAGAAGTGTGCTTCTGATGGGAGCCTCTCTGCCTCAATATGTTGCAAGAATGCCCAGGGGAAAGACAACTAATGGGATATTTCTTAGAATTAACATGTGGCAATTCTAATGTATTAAATTATGTATTGAAACTTTGAGAGACTAAAGAAAGATAAAATGCAAATAGTACCAGGCTGATGTAATGTGGGAGGAAAAGGCTTTCCTAAGGAATCAGTGGAATGTCAAACTGGAGGGGCCAAGATGTGGACACATGCGTGAGAACTGAAATGAGTTTTCAGAGTCCATCTCTGGAGATAATAATACATAATTCTTAATAGGATGTCCTATATTTCCAGGGCAATGATTCTAGGAGAAGCCTGCTTTCTCCTGCTGTCAGAATGAGCTATTTTAGAATTCTAGTTCATTCCAAAAAAGGAAGAAACCATGAGCTCAAAGTGTCTCTTCTACCAATTTAGAATTAGTACAGGAATAGTCAAATAACAAAATGCCTGAAGTTAAGTAAATAAACAAACATTACATTTCCATATTTGGAAAGCCCTATAAAGCAAATGACTTGAGAAATGGCGTGGGAAAGATAAATAGACTTTGGCAGTAGGATTTTTCTGAGAAATTTGATAAAGCGTGAAGACAAAGCTACAAAATTTGGACGTAGAGGAAAAAATGATGAGAGATGGGGATGAAGAGGAGGATAAAATTGTTTGTGATCTTTCCTTCTATGGACTGGACTGGGGCTCTACACCATCCCTTTAGTATATTCAGTAGATGTTGGTCTGGGTTTATACTTGGAAAATTCATGTCAGTTACCTATTTAATGTCCTTACATGATTGTTGATTCCAAATTGAGTTCAAATATCAAAGCTACAAGAAAGGCGTTATGCAAAAGTGAGTGAGGTCAGATCATCTTCAGAAGGTAACAATTATTAATCAAGATCCTGCTGCTCTGACCTAGGACTGATTCAACATGAACATGTGCCTAAGTAAGGGACCTGAGTAACTGATGGAACCTGAGAGACCATTCATGAAAGAGCTCCTGTCAAAGATAAAGACATTGTGCCTTCCTATCTGCCTTTGGACCTCAACACAAGAAGATGTGATGATTGGTGCTCTGATATTAAGCTTCTCCTTTGAGAATCTGACTTGGAATAAAGTTTCCTCACTCAGCCTAGCTCATATTCTCCTAAAAACAACCAAAAGAAGTAAACACTTAGATGAAAGCCTTAATAGACAAACACCATTTCTCAGCACATTACTTCCACTGGTTTTCTGATTCTTCTGGAAAAAAAGCCAGTGGCTCTTTGGCTAAAAGACATGGTCTAGTCACCAGTCTACCACGCCTCATCTCTCCTTAGTATTTCTCTTATTCTCTCCTGTGCATCTGTGCAGGAATCCAATCTATAAGATTTCTTTCTTTCTTTTCTTTAGCCTGGTTAGTGTTCTAATTATTACAATCAACACCTTTGTTGTCCATTCTTTTAACCCAATAGTGTTTTCTCTTTAAAATACACCATTTAATATCATATGTATAGAGATATGCTACATATTGTCAGATAGGTAGATAGAATAATAGATGATAAATGATAGACGATAGAGAGACAAATTAGTGATAGACACTCATAAGTCAGTATGTATATATAAATATGATATTCATATATAAAATACACACATGTATACATAGTATACATGTATGTTATTTGTGTGAATCAATCATGATTGAGTATATATTTGGTGAATGTCCCTTTTTGGTTTTTGCAGACTGTTTTTTGTTTGTGTTTTGAAGACAGTGTTTCATATGTCCTATGTTGGCCTGAAATGTGCTATATTGCATGGAGTTATATGTAGCTCTGTCTGTCCTCTCTCCACCTTCTGAGGGTTGGTATTACAAGTTAGCACAGCCATCTTCATTTTTATATAATGCTAACCAATGAACCCATGTTTTCATACATGCTAGGCAGGGATTCTCAACTAAGGCTCACCCCTGGCCTTTTACACATGGTCAACATAACACTCATATAAAATCTGTTAGATCAAGGTCTTCTTTCACTGATGTTTTTTCTATCATCCAAAGTAATGTATGTCTGTGTAGCTACTAATTGATCTGGTGAATGAATACATTCACAGGATTTATTTTGCCATTTGTTAACTGATTTGAATCCAGAATTTCCTGGGCTGTTATCTAGCTGTGGAGTCATTCTGATGTGGACCATCTCTAATCATACCAATAACAAATGTTTCCACTGCCTCACTTCCCGCATTTCCAAGGAGTGAAATGGGTAGGGTGAAAGGAGATATCCATTTAAGTGAGGAGCCATAGTAACTGCACAGTTTCACTGTAAGTGACTGGGTTATGGGTCAAAGAAAACTATTGCAAATTTTATTGGTGCTTTGTCCACAAGTCACATACCTAGCCCTTCTCTACAATTTATGCCTGCTGCCCTGAATCACCATGTAGGCTGCTGTGACCTTCCATGTCTCAATAAGCAGACCCTAAATATATAGACTCATTGATCACTCTTGGGAGAACAATAGATTTAAGTCCTCATTGATTTAGAGAATCCTAGCTTCAGATTTTACTCTCATTTTCCCACATGGAGTTTTGTTAGCATGCAACAAAACTCCACACGAATTTTCAGATCAGCTCAAGAAAGAAGGTTTAATATGTCAAAATGTCTACTGTCTTCTGATTGATGTCCAACCACAAAATCTAGTTTGGAGAGACTGACCTCACCCTAAGGCTCCTTAGTGTCACATATACTCTGTGTCCCACTGATCAATCTTATTTCTAACACATAATTACATGGCTCTAAATAGTGAAGTGAGAATAACAGAGATGCTCTGGCAATGGTCCTTCCTGTGTGTATGCACAGATTCCTGAGTCAGGACCATTGCCTGGAAAATAAATAGAAGTACCCGGAAGTCCTTTTCATTAGTCAGAGTCAAAAAGTTTCTAACAACCTAGAAATCCAACCTAGAAAACATAATCATCCCATTCTACAAATGCTTGATTTGGGTTACAGAAAGTCCCTGTTAATTAGATTCAAGTTCTGAGAACCCTTAAAGAACCAATAAATCTCATGTCTTAACATGTCATGCAAACACACTTAACTATAAAACATGTTTCTCCTGTCACACATATGGAAACTGCTGTTCAATCAGTTTCTTGAGTTGTTTAAGAGTACTATAAATAAGTGGTTATTTATTTATCATTCGTCATCTAAAAAGAACAGGATTGAGAAGCTTGGTAATCATGGTCCTGTAGGGGAAAGTAAAGAGCGAAAACAGGAGCTTTACTCCTCTTCTGTTATGCAATGAAAGTAACTTTTTAGACACCTAAAATCAATCTGCATTTTGAGATCTTTACATTCTTAAAGTTCAACCATAATAGTGGCCAAGGGTAGGAAAGACTACAACTAACCACAGCTGTGCTTTAAACATTGGGGTATGGCTTACTATATGTAAGGAGGTATATTAACATGCAAAATATGCCCACTTTTCAGATGTGAGTATGCATGAAAAAAATGAAATCAATTTATAGTTCTCAAGACAAAGTTGTCAAAGTGGAAGAACAAGTCTAAAATACGTATTTATATAAAAAACATTCCCATATCCTGTAGACATTGACAGAATACAAAGCCTATTAGATTAGTCACTCATTTTCCCTAGGTGTTTGTGCATGTTGAGCCTCTCTGATCTACTGTGAAGGAGACTTCTGAAAACTCAGTGCATTTCTCTGGAGATGCTTTCATTAAAACTGCATCCTTGGATGCACTAGACTGATGAATCTTATAAAACAGAGCAAATATCTAAACTCCAGACAATGTAAGATTTATCTATCTGCACGTGTTAGTAGGTTTTGGAAAGAATTACTGAGTTTTGACTCTGAGAATTTCATTAGTCCTTTACAGTTCCTCAAGAGGCAATAGGAAGATCATAGGTGAAAAGAAAAGTGAATTTTCTCATGAAGAGGCTAGTGGCAACTTTTTAAGATACCCTAATAATTAAATAGAATTATTGGTTTCTTTTTGTTATTATGCTTATTTCATCATTACTATATCAGCCTTCTCGTGGACTTCTTACTTTATTTGATTATGTCATAGTATAAACATTTTTATATAATTATTTTTATCATTATATAATCACTTTATATAATTAAAAATGTACATAAGAACTCATACTCACATATGGTCTTATTTTACTTGTATTCAATAGTTACTTAACACCCTTCGACTAAGTGGCAAGATTTTAAAATAATGGTTTGCTAAATGCTTCAGATGCATCCACTATACCATGCTAAAACAGTTTAGTGACTTGTCTTGGGAGGTAAAATACAAAAACAAATACATACACACACCTACACATACATGTGCATATGAACACTTACACATATATGTACACCTACACACATTCACATACACATACCTACACATACACCTATTCACATATATGCACACCTAAACACCTCAACACATGTATGTAAACACACATGCACAGATATACACATCTACACACATAAATGTACTTTCACACATTCACACAAACACACATGCTCACACTACATAAGTGTACTTTAGCACACACATTCACATATATACACATAAAGACACACACATGTGCTCCAAAAAAGAGAATTTCAAGGAACATTGGCAAGATTAAGTGAAGTTATTTTCCTTTATACACAAGAAAGGTGTTCAAGAAGATTAATTGTCCACACCATAGACCAAATTAGGGTCATAACCCAAGTGAGTCTCTGGGCTTTCAGTGTAACACTCTGAAAGTAGTGCTCCCTGATACATTTATCTGTTTTTTACTGTTTTTCTACTCCCAGATTATGGGGTATTATAATGTTGCTGGCCTCCTTTTGCCAACACATAGATATTCACTAAATAAATTAATGTAGTTCATGGCTATCTATGTTTATTAGATAATTCTCAACAAAATTCACAGCACTGTTTCCCCAGAAATATTAATTATGTGGATTGTACCACTGCAATATATTTTCTAGTTTGATGTTTAATTTTTTTAATTAAAAAAAAAAAAACTGTGAGCTTCCTAGGGAAATTGCCTCAAGTACAAGAACTAGATTATATTTGGAGGATGTGATTAATAATATTGTCTGTATGGTGGCAGAAATCATGAGGGTCATAACCCAAGGGAAATACAAGTTGAACTGCAAAAATTTCTCACAGTTAAATTCCATCAAACATAGGAAAATACATAAACAGAATAATAAAAATATATTTCACAAAAAACGAGTAGTGTGATAGTTGACTATCGGCTGTATATCATTTAGGAAAAGGGAAAGAAGAAGAAAGGATAGAAAGAAGGATCACCTCTGGAAAACGCTGGCTGGTGTTATGTTTTTACTGGATCACAGTCCTGTGTCTCTGAGAATTATCCTCATGAGAACTATCATGGAGAAATTGTTAACTGCACCCTGTTTAATGATCCAGAGTTCATTGGTTTCTCTAAGTAAGACTTATGTAGCCAAGAGTGGCAGCCCATGCCTTGAATCCTGGCATTTGGGAGACAAAGGCAGAATCAGGCTGAAGAAACAGCTTAGCCTTTAGTTAGGACATACTATTCTTACAGAGGACTAGAGTTTGGTTCCTAAAACCCATGTCAGACAGCTCACAACTCTTATAACTGTAGCTTCACAGAATCTACTTATTGTCTCTGACCTTCATCGCCTTCTACATTCACATGTACTTACCTACATATCAAGTTGTATGAATACAATAATAAAATTAATCTAAATAAAATTTTCAAAGGCATGGTGTAGACTCCTTAGTTTGAGTGAATCACATATCAGACTGATCAAGCAGTACAGTGTGCGAAGAGTTCAATCTCATTCCCTGGAATAAGGAGATCATGTGTATATGCAACAAATGAAAATGATTCTAATTTTATGGTTGGAATCTTGTCCCTTCCAAAACTCACGTGGCATATTTCTTTGTTACAGTATGGAGCCAAGGAACTTGTAGGCAGCAGTTATCACCATCCTGGATGGAAGCATTGCCTTTGGTCTGTCATTTTTTTCTCTGTCCTTTCACCTTTCTGACATGTGATAATATAGACTGAAAGCACCCTGAAGGTGCAACTCCACACTGCCTACCCCAATCTCCATTAACCAATTCCATTGTCATTAATTAATCAGTTATTTTAGTATTCTGTAACACACATCCATAAACCAACACTGAGAGTCTGTGTCTAACCTCAGTTCATTTTAGACACAAGAACATTGGGCAACAGACACCCTGGCTTTTTTTTTTCATGCCCAACATTTATTGCCACTATTGTTTGAAGAGTTCTGTGCTGGAGTGTTAGGCAATGCCAAAGACCATTAAGGCCTGGGATTGATTCACAGAACTGCACAAACTGGAGGTTGTGTGCCACATACTTGTTACCTCAGCACTCAGGAGATGAAATACAGATGACACAGAGTTGAAAGTCATCCTCTGCTTCATCATAAGCTAGGACCATCCTAGACTGTATAAGACACATCTATCTCAAAATTGAAAAAGAAACAAAGCTAGTAGGGATTGAGAGTGCAGAGGGATCACATGGCCAGGGGCAAAAATGAATAAAAGAAGTAAGAGGGGATGAGGGTTGTTTGGGGAATACAGGTTAATAATAGTTACCTTTTCTATACTTCTATTTAAAGAACAAACCTATGAGTCATTGCTTTATTGTTTGAGATAAAGAAATAATAATTGGGTTTTTATGCTTTGTAAGATAAAGACTAATAATTAACCCACAAATATAGAAGGGTTGTAGAGGAATGAGGTTGGAGAAGGAGAATGATCCTGAGCCAAACAGAGTAGACAGATCAAGATTACATGAAAGAGACCAGTAAATAATATAAACAAACCTAGCAGTTGTTAGCTCAGACAACTAGCAATCAACAGAGCACACCGTATGCAACATTATTTTGCAAATGGATTCTCTACTCAGAGGTCTGCCTCCTCCATCTAAAAAGTCACCCCTTTGAACAAGTACTGAAATAATAGATGATGTGAATAAAGTTTGCTGATGAAAAAAAAAAGCATGAACAGCAAGGTTAACATGACAATACCTATTTCTTTTTCAAAATTTGAATGTTTGGGGGGGGGGGGGTTGAGGAGGAGTGGTATCTGGGGGTGGGGGAGTAAGTTCAGAAAAAAACATCCAGCTGAGATCTAGATAGGTCAGCCTCATTTCTGAGCAGCCCTAGAAGTACTATTTAATTATAGATCATTAGGCAAACAAAGGAGGGAGTTGTAATGGAAGACACAGTTGGAAGGTGGGCCATCCAGAGGGACCTTTAACTCAGTCTTTCAATACTACCAGGGAGAATTGCTCAACTAACAATTACTATCCATTGTTCTAGAAAATTCTTGGGCCGAGGAAGATAGTACCTGTTTTATCTTCTTCTCAGTGTATCACTTGGTGGACTAATTAAATACTTTAGAAAGTGAATTAGTTAAATATTTGAGAATGTGAGTTTCAGAAATACAAATCTTAGAAGAAGGATCTTTGGAGGAGAGAACAGGATCTTGATTGGGGAGGGTATATAAAATATGTGGCAAAAAAAGGGGGGGATTATTTGAAACAAAAAAGGAAACCAGCAAGATGGGGGAAGGGAGACTAGGAGAGAATAATGGGGGGAGAGAGAGAAATAAGAATAAAATACAGAGACACCAAGTCTGACAATGCTCCAGTGAAACCTAGATGCTGTCTTATAAATAGTGATACAAAGAAAAGGAGACCTGGATTCTCATTTTAAGCTCTCTAACCTTTGGCAATGTGACTGTTTCTAAAATGGCATACATTCTCAGACTTTCTTCCACTGCCCAGAAAATGATTTTAAAGTGTTGTGAATATGAAATCACAGTAGATAAGACCCCAAGGACTGATATACAATAAACAATGGATAAATGAAAACTATTAGTATAAAATTTCATTTCAGTGGTGACATCACCAGACATTATGGTAATTCTTTGTTGTACTTGGGAAATATTCAAAACCCCCCATGTGACTCTTCTTGCATGGTAGGCCCCACACTGATCACAAAGCTTCATATAATGGCAACACTTCCCTCAATAAGCCAGAGTGATTTTCTTTCCCTTTGTTTAGTAGAATAAATGTTTTTTCCATTTCTGTGTTTTTGCACATTCTGTTTCTCCCAAACTAGTTTCCTGTCTTTGCTTTCTGGGGTGCTCATCTTCCCCCTTAGACTCACATCTAAGTATCTTGCTCACAGTCTTTGATTTACTCTGCTGGGATCTGATCTCACAGGTCACAGCTTTTTACACAGCCGCCAGTTCCCAAAAGATGATTTTGAATGTTTTATGGATGGGTTATCTTTTTAATGCATATGCCTCCTGCAAGCTAACACTTGCTGTCTTGTGCTGAGCAAGAATTAAGACAGTTAGCTGAGTGACCATCGTCCTTGGAGTATCACTGAGGAAAAACAGTTAGTTCTAACATTTACAACCTGAAAGAATTAATATAGTATCCCATGTCTCTGAAAATTATTCAGAACCAGCAAAAAATGAAGCAAGAAAAAATTTTACTTTCTCAAAGTACACTCTTGTCATCCAAATTATTTAAACCTGGGGCTATGTTACTGTTTGGTTTAATAAATAATGTCAGGGTATTTTTTGTCTTATGTCCCTAAAATGTAATGTTTCTTTTATTTTGTATGTTTTACACAATAGTTGTCTTACTAATATATATATATATATATATATATATATATATATATATATATATATGTATTTCTATATAATACATAAATATGTATTTATTTATACATATATAATTATATTATGTACATATAATTTTAAATATATATATATACATACACAAATATGTGTGCATGCAGAGAGAAAGAGAATGTTGTGTGGAGAGTAAAGAGGAAAACTGAAGCTAGATGGAGGAAGAATGTTATTTTATACATGGAAATTTAAAAGTAACAAAAGTTTTGAAAGTCAGTGCTTCTAATTTCCTGTCATGTGTTTCCTCACTGGTGGGTAGGAAATTTTTCTCTCTGTCTGCTCAGAGTACATGGTGTCTTTCCATAAGCACTTATCTAATCAGCACTGGGATCATACGGCACATGCTAAGCTATAATGGACAGTCTATAACTGTACTCTCTTTACATAATTGGGCCATTTTAGAAGGGTATCCTGACTTTCCAGTACTCAACACTATGTAATGCTGTAATGGAGATCACAATTTTGAACACATTTCCAGAAGGAAGGTCTCATTTCATGTTTTTCTTCTAGTTTAGTTAATCTAAATCACAGACAAAGCTGAACAATGTCAGTGGTCCACACTATTATTCACTAGCAATGGGAATTCAGGAACACTGAAGTGCATAGTTTCTTTGAAATAAAACAGAGCTGTCTTCAGGGGTCAGAACAGGGAAGCAGGACAGACACAGACATGGTACCCTAATAATCTCCATCCCAAGATGCACTCAGAGTAGAGCAGAAGTCATATTGCAGAAGAGGTGATAGTAAATGAGGACCGAAGTGAGCAGTTCAGGAGAGGGAATTACCAAGTACGATCCTGCCACACTGTCAAAAATGTGCAGAACAACCCAAATCCTTCACCTTTGGGTCAGCATGATTCTTGTCAAAACTGAGACGGAAGAGGGAGGGGGTGGAAACAGCCTCCTCTCCTCAAACCAGGGCAGTGCAGGATCCCTTCAGTGAGAATAACTCTCCAAGCACTTCATCTTCCCCACGCAGCAAGTCTAATAGATGTCAGTGCACAGCCTCTACATGGCCTTTTCCTTCAGTGTAACTACTGTGTCTGTACATTCATTCCCACCACAATTCTACTCTGGGGTCTCCAGCCACCATACAGACAGGATAGGATAAACATTATACATCTTTTTCCCTTTTTTCTGAATATTTTATTTATTTACATTTCAAATGCCATCCCCTTTCCCCATTTCCCCTCCCTAGAAGCCCCCTATTACATTCCTCCTCTTCCTTTTTCTTTTATAACATTTTAATTACATTCAGGTATTAAGGTCAGTTCTAGGTTGAGGAACTAGCAATACAATACATGCAAATAGTCAAATAACAAGCAAGGCAATAAACAAAAGTCTGTGAACACTCCCATGATCACTGTTTCTAAGGGCTTATCAGGAAGACCGAAATACCTGAGCCAACTTTCCTGTCCTAGACCAATGTCATTTTCATGTCTGAAGCCAATTTCCTTGTTCTAGCCTAAAATTTAGATTTCTGCCTGAAATTACTTCTTTGTTTTAGCCTAATATTTGGATTCCTGCCTGAAATTACTTCTTTGTTCTAGACTAATGTCAGATTCCTGCCTGAAGCCCCCTTCCTTGTCATTGGCCAATGTCATATTCCTGCCAAAGAGCCCATTCCCTTATCCTTGGCCCATGTCAGATTCTTGCCAAGTAGACCCAAAAGCTCTCCACCTCTCCTCCTTTTTTATTTCATAAACAAGACTGAGCCTATCTTAGGTCATTCTGCCAAGAATGACTTCCTTACCCATCATGGAATATGCATTATCAAAAGCAGTGCACTTTTGTCTTAGGTTGGTAAGGCTCTGTGCAGAATCTTATCCATCCTTGGCTTACCAGCCTGTTAATTTAGTAACTCTGTCTGGGGTCCATTTTCAGTTTCAAGCCATGTACTTTGGTTGCCAATATTTTGATGTTGTTAAAGACAAGCTTTAACAGAATGGGCAGGAATAAAACTATTCCCAGGACAAAAAGGCCTAGCATGATCAAGTTATATATGCCATTCTTGAATCTTGACCAAAATAGTAATACTGACCTCAGGCCATGGGTAATTTTATCAGCAGTATCTTCTGCATCAACATTCAACAGAACAGCAATCTTAAAATTCATAGGCTCACTATGCAAAGTTAAAACATCCAGAGAGATGTTAGAATTATGCCAAATACATTGCAAGTGTCTTTAAACTTTTTTCTAATTATAATGACTACCACTGTACATTTTAGAACTAACATGAATCCAATGGTATTTGGCTTCATACTCTAGATAGCTCCTTACTCTTAAAATCAGAACCTCCTTCCAATAATTTGAATAAGATAAAGAGCATCAATTCATTGTTCCAAATGCCTAACTAAATCCTCTTGTATATTTAACACATTAGTAACATTTTTTGCTAAATGATTAACAAAAGTAGCTGTTTTAACTTCTTGTGTCAAAGCAATTGCAGAAGCAGTGGTGCTAGCAATTAATGTAATTAAGGCTGTTATACCAAGATAATCAAGCCCACTACCCTCTTGCTTCTGCTTAAAGCCTGACTCACTTCTTCCAGTACTTGCAAGTTTTTTTCAGAAGGTTCTGTGGTACTCATGGCAATAAAACAAAAGCTGGCTGATAGGCCTCCACAACTGACATGCTGGATTTCAACACACTAACACAATTAGAAAGTGTACAATCAATGCAACTTACATTAAATACTGTAGAAGAAACAAAAGTAATTTTAACTTGACAATTAACACATGTACTAACACTTGTTTGAAATCCAGGTCCTGCCCCAACTTTATCTTTTGCTAACATAACATCATAGAGAACTGCAGCTAATTTCCATATATGTCTCTGAAAATGTCCAGAACCAGACTTCCAAATGAAGACTGTTATTTCCAATATTGGATTGATTTCTAGATCAGTACATGATTGAGTCGGAATAACTTGTCACATTTAAGAAAACTACAAGAGTCATTATAACTTCTCTTTTTGATTCTCTGTTCCACAAGGTCTAAAAACTTGAGGCAAGGCAGCTTATCCCATCAGGGGTATAGATAAGCAAAGGTGGATCGAGAACATATGTCCAATATAGTTTCCCAGTCACCATTGTCAGGGCACTCAGCAAGCTCACAGGTCAGCATCATTCTTTGTCTGGACATCAGCATGTCTCACCCGTTGCTCTGGCAATCATCATGCTCCTTCAGCATTCTGCAGAAACAACACAAACATGCCTTCCTCCCCATATTAAATATTTATAATCCTGGGCATGTTAGAGCTCCTGGGAGTTCAGCTTCCTCTGGGTTTTAAGGGATTGGGTGCAGAGCTGGCACCCTAGGACTGCTCTGGGCACCAGTGCACACAAGAAAGGTCAACATTATGCATCTTGAGTGTGGGGGACAGACAGGCACGTGGACAGAAAGGAGAAGTAATAAACCATATGTTTCTGGGTATGCCCATATCTGAGTTATAATTCAAGTTTCTAGGAAGTCATCTAAAAATGTAGTTGTAGACACTCAGGTCAATATCAGGCATGGTAGCTCACACATAAAATCTCAATATATGGGAGGCAGTAGAAGGCAGATTACCATAGGGTTTGAGGCCAGCCTAAGCTACAGAATAATACTATGTATAAAAACCACACCTATGCCACAAAAATTAGAAAAGAAATTAGTATAAAAATAAATATTTCCAGAATGTTTCCTCCCTCCTTTGAGTGGTGTACTGACTTCACTGCCCACTTCACAATGTAGTAGACCAAAACCTCAAGGACATATTCTGACTTCAAGTACAGTTTTCCTTTTTATTGTTTGAGAATTTTATAATGCAAAAAGATTCTTGAAATGAAAGAGCCGCAATCACTCTGAAGTGGGGAGAAATCAATCATGCATTATACCTGTACTTGACCAAAGCCCTGTGTAAGTAGTAATTAACATACTGTTAAATTTTGCATCAATCTCCTTTTCTGAAATGGAAAAAATAAATGTCAGCCTCTGAATTGTGTTTCCGGACATGATTTTGGCAGTAGCTGGCTAACACTATTAATGCATAAAATACATGAGATTATAGTTTAAGTGCAGGGACAGTAAAGACGGGCAAATGGAACAAAACAATAAATTAATAGAGGACACACCTATTCATTGTATGAAAATGTGCACATGTGGCAGCTGTGAGTAGGAAGGTGATGGGGGAATTGCTGTGTGCTGCTCTGGTAACTGGTCAAACAGGCCGAAAATTTAAATGTGTTTCTAACTTCAGACCACACAGAAGCACAATACAGGAATGTAGGTTAAGCTAAACTTTGCTGTGAGAAGTAAAATTGTCCACCTTTGCTTGGGAAATAGAGGAAAAGAAACTGCATATATAAAAACACGGAGCTCATTAGGAAATGATTTTCTTTTCAGTTGATATAAGTAGTAACAACTTTAAAAAGATACTTTCATTTACTGCACCCAATTTAAGGATAGTAAAGAAGACAAATTACACTTAGAATATATCTGAATTTACATGATTTACAGAGGTCTGAAATTCAACACATGCCATCTCTTCTCCAGATTTCTGATCAATAGATAATCACAGCAAAAAAAAAAAAAAAAAGTAGCAAACCTGGGTCACAAGTAAAGAAATTGTATTAGCTAATAGACATTAGCTTAGGAAATTAGGTTTAACTTACTAGTAATCAAACAGACAATAGTTATCCAATCAGAGATAAGTTAAAATATAATGATTTCATCGTAAGTCCACCTGTGTAAGACTCTCTGCTCTATCATCCTTATTGAGAATGTTGATCTATCTGCACTTCCATATACAACCACCTAGGCCAAGAACCTGCCTCGCCCTTCATATCTGACCATCCTTATTATCTTGCCAGGTTCCACTTCTCTCATCCTTCTTCAACAGCAAACGCCACCCTGATATCAGTAAGAATTCTATGCAGTCAGGTACCAGCCATTCCTCTTAGATCGACTGCCTCCCCTTACTCATTCCCCTCCTTGACCTCCATTCTGCTCCTTGGCTTTGTGAAATCTGAAGGTGAGCACAACCACATCCCCACAACAAATTCCTATTGTTGTAGTCCCTAAATTAGTTGAGATTTCTAAAATAAACACTTCCATACTACACTGAAAAAAATTATACTTGTGGTATATATATATAATATGTGTGTGTAGCTGAATAAAACTTAAAATGAATAAAACAACTTCAGACATGAGAACTAAAATGACTGAAATATAACTATATAAGAATATAGGTAATATTAAAATATGCTGAGCAAAGAAAACATGGAGATATATATATATATATATATATATATATATATATATATGCATCTATGTAAAATTTTTCAAAGTTTATATTTTGAAATTTTCTATGGGAAAGCAAATCGACCAATGTTTTTCAACCTGTGGGTAAAAACCCCTTTAATGCTGAATGACTCTTTCCCAGACATTGCATAAGACCATCAGAAAACACAGATATGTATATTACAATTCATAAGAATAGCAAATTTACACTTATGAAACAGCAATGAAATAATTTTATGATTGGGTGTCACCACAACATGAGGAAGTGTATTAAAAGGTTGCAGCATTAAAAAGGTTGAGAACCACCGAAATAGATTAATAAGTTGAGAAAGTTATCCAACTAGTTTTGCAGGGCACAGATGTCTCTTTAGAAAGTAGAAGATAGGCAGGCCTATAGAGATAGCTCAGCAGTGAAGAGTACTTTAGTACTCCTCTAGAGAACCTGAGTTCAGCTCCCAATACTCATGGCAGACGGCTCACAAATGCCTGGAACCCAGCTCTCCGATCCTGAATCTTATCTACGAGCTCTGCAGACACATGCACACACACGGCACACAAAAAAAGCATGTGCGTAGAAATAAAACTAACCTTTAAAAAAAGGAATAATCATTTGGAAAAATATCTAAGACCATAAAGATTCTAGATCCTCTAGATATGAAGTGGGTTTTCACTGCTACACGAGGATTGCAAAGGCTTCCAGAAAATAGCCCAGTCCCTAAAGTATTGAAACTTCATAGGTCTGAGTAGTGTGAATGTGAATGTCAGTTTCTTATTCTATAAGTTTTCCATAAATGTTAAACATTGTCTATTATAAAATGGAACAAAGGTTAAAATATCATAAAATAAATTAAAGTCAAAATGAAAGGAAAACCTCTTTTATGCTATTAAATATTAAAGTATTCAAATTGCACTATGCCTGTCTAGCCAGTAAATATTGTACAAATATATGCATCCTGTAAGTATGAATGGTAGCACTGTAGGGTTATTTTGTTTCTAGGGAAAAATTAATTAACCTCCTTGTAGTTCATCATATGTAAATTAGTGAAGTCTTCATGACACACATTATCCAAAAAAATCATAATTGTTGTAATGAGGTATGCTAATAACTTATATGATAAGCTGAAAATATCAATATAACAGGGCTGGAAAATAATGATGTGTCAAAGCACTAGGATACAAACATGAGAATTTGAGTTAAAATCCCCACAATTCAAGAAAGAATTGGACAGGTAGCAGAGTTGTCTACAATCCCTACACACCTACAGAGAAAGTACAGCTAGAGACGGGAGTATCCCTTGAAACTCACAGGCCAGCTACCCTGGTGTATTCAGTAGAAAACAATCGAAACAGGTAGTAGCCAAGATGGAAGATAACAATGATACTCAAGATTGTCCTCTGATTTCCACAGGAGTTCCATGGCACATACATCCTCTCCCTCTCCCTCTCTCCCTCCACCTCCCCCTCTCCCTCTCCCTCTCTCCCTCCCCTCCCCCTCCCCCTAACCCCTCCCCCTTTCCCTCTCCCTCTCCCTCTCCCCTCCCCTCCCCCTCGTCTCCCTTTTCCTCTCCCTCTCCCTCTCCCTTCTACTCCCTCCCACACTCCTGACAATTCTCAGTGAACTGAAGGATAACAAGTAAACCACATCATGCTGTTAGATTCAGCCCTTCTCAACCCTCAATAAACTGACAACTACATTCACATCTCCCAGACCTACCTCAATGTAACTTTTGCATTTTACTCAGGACCTCTAGATTATATCTTTTCCATGAACCCCTTTTCCCATCCTCAGCTTTAAAATTAGTAGCCAATCTAGCTTTGGAATTTCTCATGAGATAATTCATCGTATCTAGGATATTTTACAAGAGTTTCTCTTAGAATAGTCACAAATGGGGCTACCCCATGTAAGACATGTGATCACAGCTCCCCAGAATATAGTTCTCTCCCTTACCAGGACAGTACACTGGCTTTAGTGTTCAGTTGGATTTTTTTTAAGTAATCTGATGTAAACAACTGAGTAACATCATTCATGTCTTTGTCACTTACATGTTACAAACAGGAACGTGGTTGGCTCAGTAATATATCATGACTTGCTAAATTCAGGACATGTTGTTTAAAGAACTTTTAGTATTCAGTTACCAAAAGTGTTTCCTAAACTCCTTGTTCCTTAAAACTCAGGGAAGCCAACAAACTTCTATGGCCATCTGCTTAGGGTTCTGGAAAGTCAAATGTCAAACTAGCCATCGTTAGATTTGAACAGGTAATACTAATACATAGTTTTTAAGATTCTAGTATTTATATCATAGTACTTTCAGATATTTTCTTTTTGTATCATAAACATCACACAAATCTTGTTTGAATAAGGCAATTCATGTAAAAGTGTTTGTCATATATGTGATAGGACAAGAATAAACAAAATCTCCAAGGGAATGAAGGGAACTAAAGGAAGGAGGGGAGGAAGTGTAAGGGATGGGTGAGGTACAGTTGAGAATACACTCAAAGTATATTAGGCATCTGTGTAAAAATGTCTTATGCAACTCAGTGCTATGGATATGAATA
The DNA here is from genome assembly GCF_011762505.2 of Arvicanthis niloticus. Lineage (NCBI taxonomy): Eukaryota > Metazoa > Chordata > Mammalia > Rodentia > Muridae > Arvicanthis > Arvicanthis niloticus. The sequence continues at coordinate 36,188,133 of NC_047665.1, forward strand.
TATTCCAGTAAAAAAAGAAGCAGTAATACAAATTAAACATTGAAAGAATGTGTTCTTGAATGAACCAGGAAATTAAAGCTATGGACACTCCTAATTATTGTAACAGGAGTAAAAGTTCTTGTTTTAGCATTCCAGCAGCCTCCATTGTTGGTGGGAGGTCAACAGGCTTGGCTTGGGTCAAGCAGGCTACTTGGGAATTATTTAAGCAATGGGAAAGACATGAGAAAAGTTAATCAGTGTAAGAACACATGAATGCTTTCTTCATTGCTTACAATGATCACTCATAGGAAAATAGTCAAGCATCTACAATTTCAGAAATTAATAGCTAAAGCAGGACAGTTATACATGAAGATTTTAGAACAGATAGTGTTAGAAGACTATCTGTTAGAGTCAGAAAGACTCTGACTAAAAAATATATATATGCTTAGAGATTGGAGGGCTGAAGAAATAGCTCATCAGTTAGAGAACTGGCTGCTTTTCTGAAAGACCAGGTTTGTTTCTCATCTCCAGGGTGGCTCATTATTGTCTATAAGTGCAGTCCCAGCAGGATATGTCACTGTGTTCTGGTCTCCAGGGCCAACAGTCATGTTTGTGTTGCACATAGATACACACAGGCAAATACTCATATATATAAAATAATAAAAACTAATTAAATATTCTTTGAAAAAATCCTTTCCTCAAAATTTAAAGAGTTGATATTTCTATCATTTGAAAGGAACAAGGGGGCTGGAGAGATGACTCAGTGGTTAGGAACACTGACTGCTCTTTCAAAGGTCCTGAGTTCAATTCCCAGCAACCACATGGTAGCTCACAATCATCTGTAGTGGGATCTGATGCCCTCTTCTGGTGTGTCTGAAGACAGCTACAGTGTACTCATAAATAAAATAAATTTTACAAAAGAAGGAGGAGGAGGAGGAGGAGGAGGAGGAGGAGGAGGAGGAGGAGGAGGAGGAGAGAAGGAGGAGGAGAAGAGAAGGAGGAGAAGGAGGAGGAGAAGGAGGAGGAGAAGGAGGAGGAGAAGGAGGAGAAAAGGAGGAGAAGGAGAAGGAGAAGGAGAAAAGGAGAAGGAGAAGGAGAAGGAAGGAGAAGGAGAAGGAGAAGGAGAAGGAGAAGGAGAAGGAGAAGGAGAAGGAGAAGGAGAAGGAGAAGGAGAAGGAGAAGGAGAAGGAGAAGGAGAAGGAGAAGGAGAAGGAGAAGGAGAAGGAGAAGAAGAGAAGGAGGAGGAGGAGGAGGAGGAGGAGGAGGAGGAGGAGGAGGAGGAGGAGGAGGAGGAGGAGGAGAAGAAGAAGAAGAAGAAGAAGAAGAAGAAGAAGAAGAAGAAGAAGAAGAAGAAGAAGAAGAAGAAGAAGAAGAAGAAGAAAAGAAGAAGAAGAAGAAAAAGAAGGAGAAAGGAAAAAGGAGGGGAGCTGCATGCTGTTGTTCAATAACCCTGCATAGAGGATAGAATTGTTTTGTGCCTTTTTTCCAAAGGTTTAAACACTGTAAAATCTCAATAAAGGAAGAACTTTGTTTGTGAACTTTCCCACAGGTAGCATGGGTCACTGTGTTTTTAACTTTGTCTTAAGAATTTTTCTGTCTCATATGACTTCTAGTCATATAAATTGTGAAGAATAAAAGGGAGATCAATTAAATTATCCTCTGAAAATTGGTCAGGAATCATCAAGTAACTAAAAAGGGAAACAAAGAGACTAAGGCACGGAGCAGAGGGATTATGTTTCCTCTTCCTCCTCCTCTTCTTGTCTGAGCTTCTGCCATGAAGTAGAATCCAAGGGCCTCAGGCTGAACAAGGAATGAGATATTTCCTCTACCACACTACTAGACTTCATCTAGCTTCCTTCAACCAAGGAAGCCATAGGAAAATATGCCTAGTCCTAAAGTAGAAAGAACTTATATATACCCTTCTGGCCGTAAAAAATGCCCCAGACCTCCAGCTTGAAGAATTCTATAATGTGAGCCACAGATTCTTTTATTTATTTATTTATTTATTTATTTATTTATTTATTTATTTTACAGTCCAGTTGTTATCTCCCTCCTTGTCTGCCCTCTGACTGTTCCTCATTCCATAGCTCCTCCCCCCACCACCACCTCCAGTCTCCAAGAGGATATCTCCATCCTCCCACCCCACAAGACGTCCCCACTCCCTGGAGCCTCAAGTCTCTCAAGGGTTAGGTCTTCTTTCACTGAGGCCAGACCAGGCAGTTGTCTGTTCTGTTGTATATGTGTGAGGGCCTCATATCAGCTAATGTATGCTGCCTGGTTGGTGAGCCACAGATTCTTAAGCAATTTCCTCTTGCTTAATTTTAAGTTTTGATTTTTGACCTAAGGTAAATCATAAAGAGACCATTTCTGACACTTGCTGATTGTGAGAAAAGACTTAATTTTAAAATTTAAAAAAAAATGTCATTTTCCAATAGGAATTAAACACTTCAAAAATATGTGACCATCATCAAAAATACTGGAGAAAGTGAAGCTGAATAAATATTATAGAAATTAGCTACATGAAAAGTAATCTTATTCCTAAATAATTTAAACTATAAATATAAAATTCCTTTATAATTTTGTATTAAAAACTAAGAGATTGAGAACTACTTTCAGTCACTCAGTTTGATGTTCTGCAATGTTTTATTCTGCAATTATTTCCCTTATGAAAACTATGTTTCCTGACTTGGGCATGCTGGTACAAATTTTATCTCAGTATACAAAAGGTGATGCAGGAGGATTACTGCTAGTTCTGTTGGTTTGAAAGAAGCCTGTAATACATAGCAATACTAATAAATAATGCAAAGAAAGAAAATAGAAATAAAACAAGCCAAGTTTTCTGACCAAAATTAGAAGAAACTGCCTCAAGATCCTTCTCAATATTGATTGAGTGTTTCTAGGCTGGAACTCGGATTCTAAATGTGCTGACGCTTTTCCTGTTAGATTCCATTATTAAAAAGAGATAAAAATAAATCTAAAATGCCACATGGCACAAAAATTTACAGAATAACTTGAATACTGCCTTGTTATGTATGTATGCAGCTTGAAAACAACCTATTTATTTGGTTTCTTAATCAAACCTCTAAATAGAAAATTTGACATGATTTTATGCCATTTTATAAAAACAAACTATTTTACTTAAAACAATAATTTCTCAAATTCTGTGTGGAAAACAAGAACAATTTCTAGACACAAAAATCATCTTTATGAATGACTGATAAAAATACTTACGAAACACAAGGGTGAGTAAATTCTGCCTTTTAGGCAAACAATCCCTCAATCTCAGACAAGTGCAGTTAAATCTTTCAAAAATATTAAGAATTTATGAGTATTTATTAACAGTTGAGCATTAAAGTAGAGCTATTTTAGAAACTCTCAGTAATAACACTCACATAGATCATAACTCAGATAGAATAAGTGTAGGGTGGAAAAAAACAAATTTGGTGTCACTCCAGAATAATCAGTTACTAAAAGGACATTTTTAAAGAGCACATGGAGTCTGTTCAGAAATACAAGCAACATTTGGAGCTAAAGGGCAACCTGCTTGCTGCAGATGGTCTGTGTGTCTTTCTGGAGAAAGTCTGGAAGCAAGACTTCCCAAAGAAACATCCGGGTTCACTTTCTTAGTTTCTGAGGAAATGGTTTCTCACAGTCATGGTTGGAGAAAAAGCAAGCTCTCTACCCACAGGGTTCAGCATTAGGCAAAGGTGGGAAGCAACTTGTCAGAGCAATTGAACCAGGCTCTCTCCTATTTGTTGACAGATCTGTAGCATCTTTGATCAAGGGCATAGCTAGTAGAAAACAATCCTCAGAGCTGCTCTGCTGAAGAGGAGCCCAGTTCCTTTTCTGAGACTGATCCTTGGATCTTCATGGTTCATGCTAGTGGATGGCATTGTTGATGTGCACCAGAGGTAGCTCTTATGCAGTGCCCTGTGAGTTGCTAGTATTAGCTGGAGTGTTGGGTGGGGGGGGAGGGGTAGCATTATAAAGACCTGGGTATATCTAAAGGTGATGAGCCACTGTTGAGTGTGTCCAAGGATCTGGTCTCCTTTCTAGCCACACAGAAAAAAATAATGGAAATCATCTCTGTCAGACATGAAACTGGCTGCATTCAAGTAGCTGGCTCATCATCTTAATTTTTCAGTATTAATCCCAGAGACCTAGTTGCTAAAATTGAAGAATATGTCATAACGTCTTCCGCTTTACAAGTTAGAATCAACTCTGTGCCTCTACCACTTGATGTTCGGCACAAGTTAAATCTGTATTATTATTATCATTATTATTACTCTTCCAAAAATGCAGCTGTATCCTTTATTCAAAATCAGCTGAAGAAGAATCCTGGAGATATATTAGCTTTGTAGGGTGGGAAAGAGACATGTGTTTGGTCTGCATCTCTATGAAAGAAGAATGATATTATTAATTCCTCAAGTTAAAGTAAAATGAAAAAATGTAGAAAAACAAAAGATGGATATTCATTTCATAAAAGCTAATTTCCAATTCCTGTTGTGTGTTTGCATGGGCAAATAGGCAGGCAGACAGGATTTGCAGTGACAGTCTGAGAAAGCAGATGATTCTGCTAAATCAGTAGACATCTGGGGAACTCAAACAACAGCAGTCAACATTTAAAAGAAATATGTGTGACATTTGATGGTTTTGCTTTTGTTTGTAATTCCCAAATACTAAAAAGCATATACCTTAATTCAAGATACAATATTTCATAAACCCCCAGAAGACACAATGTTAAATTTTATTTCATATTTTTTGGAATGGCACCTTAAGTACACAGCCCACTTTAACCACAATGCAGACCTGATGGGAAGACAAAAGCACCACTGAGAGGAGAAACCCCATTCCACTGTCTAGAGACTGGATTGTTACTTTCCTTACTACTGTGACCACTTATATGCCAAGAAGTAAGATGAGGGAGCATTTATTCAGGATCATGGTTTGAGGAGACAATCCCTGAAGAGTGGTGGAGAGAATAGCCCTTGGTTACGACAACAGGAGCAAGTGACTGTTTGCTCCAGTCTGGATGGATCAGGAAACAGAGAGAAGACAAGAAGTATGCCAAGTTATAGAACTTTACACTCCCACTCACCCAACCTCAGAACCGACTCCCTCATGCAAAGCTCTACTTCCTAAATATTCCTCAACCTCCTCATAGAGCATCACTGGCTGGAAACCACGTTTAACTACATGACCTTGTTGAGTGTACTTCACAAACTATAATATAAACTATTAACACACTACTACAAATTGTTAGAAAGTCCATTTCTGCTAAGAACATGGAATCATTTCCTTCAATGTCAGGCTGTTACAAACCTTTGCAGGTTTGTTTTTCTCTCTCCATTCTTTTTCTCTTTATATAGCCAGGCTAGCCTTAGCTGGGTGAATTTGCTTGTCCTAGTGATTACTGCTGAACTACATTAAACTTTTATCATACAAAATGATTCTCGATGAGAACCTATTTCTAGAACATATACTTGCAAAGCCGTGATATACCTTATGTTAAAGAATCACACAGAAGCCCACTAGTTGGATCACCATTGCTAACAAGCCTGACAACCTGCGTCCAATCCCTGGGACCCAGACTGGTAGTTGTGGAGAGCAGGCTCCCACAGGTAGCCCTCCACCCACTCACACAGACATGGAGATAAATAAACTTAATATAGTAAAGTAGTCTTGTTGCTTTTTTAATCACAATAAATGGCACATAAAGAAAAATGTTGTTTGGGGATACTGTGTTTGTGTACATGTTTTTGCATTTGTGTGGATACACATGGGTGTGTGTTCATGAATGAAGAGACCAGAGGTTGACATTAAGTCTTCTCCTCACTAATGATTCTACTAGTAGAAGTCATCAACTTATTTATCCCAGAGATCCCCTGACTAGGCCACCTGAGGGCTGAGATTACAAACTGTGCACTATACCCTCCCATTTTATTTAAGTTCTGGAAATTCTAACTCCAGACCTAATTCTAGTTCTTCACCTCACACTTTTGTGAAGGTGTTTTATCCACTGAGCCATCTCCCTGGCCTCCCAAAAGTAATATTCCTAACACAAGATATTTTTCTTTTATGGATTCTTAAACACCTCAATTGGTTAGACTTCCAGAGACTAACCTTACAGCCTTCCTAATTTTTTTTGTTTCTGGGTTTTAGCACTCATTCTAGCCATTCATTCAATCAATCTATTTGACATTCAATGAACTACTCACAAATTATTCTGAATTACCCATCAGAATTAGAGTAGTAGTAAATATCACTATCCTTCAAATACCACTATTTGTGTGACTCTCTCTGTAGTTGCTACTTCAATAAATTAAAAAGGACTAGACTACATTGAAGCATAGGAGAAGGAGATCAGTGTGTGTATTTTGACCATAAGATATGATTTGCCACAGAGTGAAATAGTCAAAGGTACAAGGAAATAACTCATAGTATATTTAGTTTTAAACACTGAATAAGATATAACTACAGCAGATGCATTTATAAAAGTATTTTAAATGTTACAAAGAAACATTATTTCATACAAATTAATAGATACCAATAGACTATGTGTGAGTCTTCTAGAATGAGGATTGAGTTCATTAATTACATCTTTATTTTTGTAAAGAATTTTAAATTCCATGAGAGACTTAATGGTAGTTAGGACCCCAAGAACCAAGTCCCATTGGAGAAATAAACACATTTTTTGAGGTACCTGGAAAGTCTTCCCCACATCATACAACTTCCCCCAATCCAAGCCATCTCAATCATTAATCTTTAGTTAAAGCAAAAAGATTTGCCACGGGGAAGTGCTAAACAGGATTTGAAATGAAAGATTAATGACATAGGACTTTAAATATTTCACAGTCCATATGACTCAATAAAAGTGGAACACTGGAGAGCTTACAGGATCTAGAGCTTCTGCGGATATGGAACAATCATTATTAGTCATCGATAAAGATTTCTGTCAACACAGGAACATTTGAGGCTCTGCTACATGGTCTGTAAAAAAGACTTTTCCTCTGTCCTGCAGACCACATGTGGCTGTGGAAGTAAGTTACAACCCAGATGGATGTTTCACAGAGAACGAGAACAAACAGCTGTCTTGAGCGAAAGGAATTGTATAAAGCTACACCTTTTATCAAATTAATTCCCCTAACACCAAGAGATTTGAAACATCCACCTTAACCTATTCACAGATGATTGGCTAACCTGAAAACATTAACCAGAACCAAAGTTCCCAAACTCTAGAGAAAATATAGATAAACTGGGAGTAAAGGAGAGGAATTATTCAAAGAAACCTAGGTTCTCACTGGTCAGAATAGGTCCTTTGATTAGGGTGGGTCTCTGGTGGAGAGATTTGGAGCTCAAGAGCCTGCAGAAAAATACCTTCTAACTCTGGGGATTTGGAAAGACAGATGTACTTGAGTCATCCCTTTAAGGTTAATTTTTGTTTGATTTATCTCTGTTTTACTCTTTAACAACAAATTGCACTCTGGCCCAATACCAATCCAGTCCACAAATAGTCACAAACAATGAAACTAAAACACAATTGTTCCATCCTAGGTGATATAATGATACCAACTTCTCTTAGAATAGGTTGAAAATAAGTAAACTATAAAAATAACACACGGTAAGATCAGGGTGGGACATTTTTTCTCTTTAAATGATTTCACATCTTAAAGTATACATTACAGATAGATGTAGGAACAGCTTAGTGTGTTTTAGCTTCATGATGACTGTTTGAATTTCTTCTAGTCGCCAAATGTAAAAACAGAGTTTGGAGAACAGCAACTTGTCATCAAATAGTCTGGTAGTCCCTGTTTGTTTCTAACCTGGTGCTTCAGGGTATTGGAGTGTTGGAGCTTCGTGGCTAACACATTATATGCAGAAGAAGGTAATATAAGCAAAGACAGTCCCTGGTCCTGTCTTCTTTTCCTCTTACTCCTTCCCTTCCTTCTGCATCTTCGTTGAAGAGAGTTCATTTACAGTGACTCATGGGACACAATGGTGGGAACTATCCATGGATATTAAGATGTCTCTTATGGAAATCACTGGCTTTCAAAAATATTTACTTGTAACGTTTACCGTTCAATTAATGTGACCAATGTAAAAATTGGCATTGACACTTTGACAGAATTGAATCAAAACCTAAAATCTATAATATATAACACAGTATTCCAGTATTACCAGTAAAAAAGAAAGATGCTTTGGCATCTTTTAGTGTAGGAAAATCCAAGACATTAGTCCCAATGTCATTTGGGATCAGATAAAACATGAGCCAAGTGCTTGGTGCTTTGGAAGCTTATAGAAAAATCTTTCAAAGAGGACACATGTTGTATGAGTTTACAAATATTGATATTTGACAAGAACAAATAGTTGTAAACTGAGGCAAAGAGGATTTATATGTAAACACCACTTTAAAAGATGAGAAAACATTCAGAAATTCAAGAACTGATCATGAGGCAAAAGTCACTGAGTGGAAGATTTCCTATAAAATTTCTACTTTAAAAGAAATAACTGAGGGGGAAAATCACCATTAAGAGGCTCCTTTCCACCAGATTCATCAGGATCAGGACTATCTCTGCCTACACAAGGTCATCTGATTTGGAAAGTGATATGAACAAAGATGGAGGAATGAGAAATTCACCAGAGAGAGAGACAGAGAGAGAGAGAGAGACAGAGAGAGAAAGAGAGAGAGGAAGAGAGGGAGAGGAAGAGAGGGAGAGGAAGAGAGGGAGAGAGAGACAGAGACAGACAGAGAGAGAGAATTTAGCTATTGCTAAAAGCAACTGCCCATCTTGCATGGATTTCTGGGGCTTAGAGTGTTCATCTTAGAATGTTTCACTGAAGAGAAGATTTAGCAGTGAATAGTTAATCCACTTTGGCTCCAGGTGGGTCATGCACATGCTGCACCTGCCCAAGAGCTCTGAATTCAAAAATGAAAGACACACACACACACACACACACACACACACACACACACCAGCTAATTTTGATATGCCTTGACTAGCTCAATGGCTGAGCACTTCTAAACCTCTTGAAAGTGAGCACAAAACTTCCCTCCAGTATTCCTGAGTTAACATCTTTTAAAGTCTCTATTTCATCTCTGCTACCTCAGACCAATTGGATTTTTACATGCTGGCAGGCCTTTAAGACTACTCTCTTTGTTTCTCTGTTATGGAAATTCTGTTTGTCCTTTGTCCTTGGTCCCTTGACCACAAGATCTAAAAGTCCCACTTCTGTCTTCCTATCCAGACATTAGATGTATGGCAATTCTTTATTATCAATCAAAGCCAACTGGGGGCAGGGACCCTCAGTGTTGGGAAGTACAGCTTTTGGGAGCTGAATTAATACAAAGGATTAGAACTAATCCCCAACAAGAAGGCAGAAGGATTGCTTCCATAGGCAACCATTCCCAATGGCCAAGGGTGGATTCATTTGTGATCATTTCTCTAGGTCCCATTTTGGCTTTATATATTTGACTAAGCATTCTCTAAGAATGCCAAGTCAGAGACTCAAGAACAGCAGATAGTTGATTTGGAAGACCCTGGGTAATACCTGAAGCAAAGTGCTCAAAGCCTACTTGGACTACTCTAGTTTTAGACACAGGGAAGTATGAGAGCTCCAAAGAGAGTGTAGTGTGTCAAATAGAAACTCAGCAGAGTCGAAAGAATTTGGCTTCTGAACAAGAAATAAAAAAGAAAAGATGAGTTTTGAAGATTGTGTTTCAAAAAGAACACCTTTGTTAATGTTGATGAGGCAAAGCTGTCTGTGAATGGGTCAGAAATCTACTGAGTTTCTAGAGAAAATACACTATTTTTGCCAATAAAATATCAACCATTCTTAATAAAAAGAAAAGTGATTTTGAAGTTTGAAATTGAAATGACCATCAGACAGCCCAAAGCCCACAATGGAAAAACCGTCTGAGAAACTTGTGAAACTTGTAGAGTGGGCAGTTTTCTCAAGATCTGATTCAGGTATTGCCCAAGAAGATGAAGAAAGTGGAGGAGCATCCAGAAGGCAGAGATGGGGCTCCTTGCTCCAGGATGAAAAACATGCACAGAAAGAAGGAAAGCATCTACACAAGGTATCTCCTGCACCACCAAGAAGGACTCCTCATATGCCTGCTGAATTAGCAGCAGTAATTGCGATCTCATTCCTCCTAGCATGAGTTAGACAACAGTTCCCAATTGTGTTTCAAGACAAGTCTCAGAGGCAAGTATGAGTGTTCTAGTTTCACTTCCATTACAGTGATCAAATTCTCTCACCCAATACAACATCAGGGAGTTTATTTGCTTTATGACTACTGTTAGAATTCATAATTACTATGAAGTTGCAGGGGCCAGAGTTTGAGAAAAATGTCCACACCACACCCATAGTCAAGGACAGGAAGAAACAAAGGCATCCATGCTACCTACTTGTAGTGTGTGTCTTAAATCAATAACACAAATTAATGAACTAATGAATGAAACTTGAAATTTTTTCAATCATACTTATCTATCAAACTTCCTCATTGAAATGAGAGTTTTCAACATCTACCTATCTCTATTCCACCTATTCATTCCATGTATTTGTATTTTATTCAGACGTTATTCAAATTTTTGTTAAGCCTGAGCATGCTTGGTCATGTATGAATTGACAACATGCATTGCTGGAATAAAAACTTGAGAACTGATAATGTGTAATTCTATTCCTTACTTCCTTTCCCCTTAGTAAATTTGACCACCTTCTTGAGTATGTGACAGAATCGTTTAGTCTAAAACAAGAGAAGGAAACTCTAGCTAGGTAATTAATAACCTACGTATTACATGGTATGAAGTAGCATTTGGGTGACCTTAGAGGAAACAGGGAACAACCATGGAGACCATTCAGCCTGGAACAATGGCTATATTACTGCTATGACCCTATGCACACACTCTGGGTTTCTCTTGCCAAGGATAACAACAATAGGCACTAGATGTGCTACTAGAGTCTGCTGCTATGGAAACCAGTTAAAGCTGCCACTACTGAGAAAGTGCTTGACTGCTGAACTCATCATCTTCCTCTCCAAAATCTAGCCTGTTTCTTAGCTAAAGAGCAAGGCAGGTGCCAACATGATGGCTTAGTGGGAAAAGGTACTAACTGCTAAGCTTGATTACCTGAGTTTACCCCTACACCCACATGTTGGAAGGACAGAACTGACCCCACAAATTGTCTTCTGACCTCTACACAAGCCCACAAATGAACACAATATAATTCAAAACAAACAAACCAACAAATAAATTAATTAATTAATAAAAATAAAATTAAAACCAAGAGAAGAAGGCTGGGGAGATAACTCAACAGTTAAGAGGGCTTGCTATTGTTGTTAGAAGACCTTAATTCAGTTGCCAGCATCCACATCAGACACCTCATATAACCATCTATATTATCAACTCCAGGGTATCAGATGCTCTCTTCTGGACACTGGGAACATTGTACTCATGTGTACAACATGCACACTCATACACAGAGTATCATATACACACAACTTATAACATAAATAAACCTTTGAAGTTAAGCTATCAAAAAAAAAAAAAAAAAAAAAAAAAGGTGAACAGGTAGCACATACCTTTAAGCCCAGTACTTGGGAGGCAAAAGCAGATGCTTTTCTGTGACCTTGAGACCAGCCTGGTATTCATAGTGATTTCCAGGACAATGAAAACAACATAGTGAGACCCAGCCTCAAGAAAGAAAGCAAGATAATACAGGGAACAAAGTGGGTTGCCTAAGGAGGATGACCAAACAAACAATTTGGAAAATTTCTAACACATGAAACTTATTTTGGAGCCCGGAAGCCAGAAGCAGTGACCAATGTCCATGGTAATCATGGTGCTAAGGAAATGTCTCTGGAAGATGACAAACTAGAGGAACATCAGAGGGGTGAGTGCAATGGTTACTGCTCTTCACATGTAAACAACACCTGGTGCCTGGGGCACACTGTGAAGCTCCTGGAATTCAGCAAAATCATTATCTCAGTCCCACCTAGTTCAACAGATGTCACGCTCTGATAGATGCTCTCAACCCCAGCCAAAGAGTAGGAAGAGGAGCTCAGTGCTGGATAAAATGGTGAGAAAAACTGACTAGGCCTTTGCTATCAAAGGGAAGTGGCAATTAGAGCAATTTCCCTGACACTGCAGGCAGAAGCAGGTAGTTTCCTGACTCATCTAGGCTACTACTTCAAACTTGGACTCATGTAGCCCATGGAAACTGTCCTATTAGCTCCAGTTCCCAGCAAGTAACTCGGGAATGTGCCCAGGGTAGAATGAGCCTCATTTCTAACAAGCCCCTTTTAACCATGTCTAAGAATCTATGAATTCTTTTTGGTCTTATTGATCTAGGCTACATTTAAAAGAATAACCTTTGGAGATGGATAACCAATGCCATATGCCCTAAATTGCTATTATGTTTAAAGCAGAAGGTGTCAAAGCAAATGATGAAAAATGAGCATTGGGTTCTCTCTCTGGCTCACTCACCAGAGTCCCACTGACTATGCTAGGAATGAATCACCTGCAGTGACATTTAGTTAGCAATGCCATTATGATTAATGTGTCATTTAGGCTGATCCCCATTATGAAGAGGCTTGTCACATACTCACTGGTGCCTCTGACTTCTCAGCCTTGTCCCTGTGGTTTAGTAGGCACCACCACTTGGAATAATTAGGAATAAAGACTGATTTACAGTGCTGTGAAGTGATGCTGAGAGAGGAGTTTATAAACTCAAGTGAAGATCTCCTTACTAATACTCAGAATCTTCCCTGTATCCCAGAACAAAGCAACAGTGGTGGAGAAGCAATAGTACCTAAGGAAAGCATTTTTACTCATTTTCTTTTCTTCTGTTGGAATCATGTATCACTCTAAGCACTGGTTTACTTCTCCAGGGAGGGATGTATCTTGGATAAGCTGGACCCCTCCACCATCTTTTCCAAGCCATTTAGTTTTTGTTGTTGTCATGTTTTTCTCTTTATTTTCTGATACCATTACAAAATCCAAACAATGTATCATGAAAAGCCAAAACATTATGGTAAGTGGTTTTCTCTTAGTGAGTAAGAGGAACAATACAAGAGACCCACACATTTTCATTGCTAGGTAAGGAAGACCCATGTCAATTGCCATGAAGGGAATTTTGCTTCTGAGAGTCCAATGACACCCTGGCCTTCCAGCTCTCTGGAGAAATTGTTATTTACCAAACAGCCACTTGATCTGTCTAGCTGAACATCTCAACCACAGAAAAGCAAGAAGCCTGGGATTAAAGGGTGGATGTTCACATGCTGAGGCAGAGGACAAAACCAGAGATGCACATCTGTGCTGATTTGGGTTCTTTAAGTCTTGGATCTCCTCTTCAGAGATCAGCACTAGTGAAGCACTCTCTGGGATAATTACACGGTGCTCTGAACACCAAGCATAAGAACACTGTGAGCATCCAAGAGTTTCAACAATTCAGACTGATTCTGAATAGCGTCTAATTGACAGTGAGGGTTTGGAGGGCTGTCTCCTTTAAAGAGCATCCTTCTTCCTTTAACTCGAGATCATTATACACAGAGATAAAGATTCACAGTCAGATCTGATAAAGCTAAATATGAACAGCTGCAAAAATAGGATAATGCTGTTGACACTTATATGGACCTATGCTGGTACAGGTTTTTGTTTGTCATCAACAGAGCCAGACAAGTTAAGCTAAAGAGACCCAAGTATAAAACTATGTCATGTGTACAATGAGTAGACTGACATGAAGCCTTTAAAATAATTTTTAATTGGTTAGAATATAAGTGAGAAAAACCATCAAAGGTACATGTAAGAGAAAAGGTAAGATCAAGCACACAAATCATTAAAATAATAGTCACTCATTTAAAAAAAAAGATTTATTTTTAATTTTTGTATACTTATGTTTCTGTGAGCATTTAGGCATGCGTATGTAGGTACCCACTGAGGCCATAAAAAAGTGTGAGCTCCCTGGGAGCTGGAGTTAAAAATGGTTGTGAGCACCTTGTACAAGTGTCAGGAACTAAGCTCTGGTCCTCGGGAAGAGCAGGAAGCACTCTTGACTGCTGAGTCATCTTTTGGATCAATTTAAATGAGTACATGATCCAACTGTTTGTAAGCAACTCCAACAAGGGAACATGGTTATTTTGTGTTCGTCTGTGCTTGTATGTACTCATGCTCATATGTAGGTCAGATGGCACCTTGCAAGTGTCAGTTCTCTCCTGGAATCTATCTAACTCAGGTAGGTCATCAGGCTTGGTGGCAGGCACCTTTACTGACTGAGCCATCATACTGGCACAAAATTAATACTCTTGAAATTGCACTGTGGTAACCGTCCAGACTTTCCAACTCAATATAGCTCTCTAGTACAGCCTTTTGCTCTAAAGAAAGGGCTAACTTGAAGAATCCTGAGACTCAGCGGTTGTAACATCTGCCTTGTCTTCACAAAACTCTAAATTTAAGAAAATAAAAGAAAAAAAAGTCAGAGCAATAAGTTTTTTCTAGAATGAAAACTAATTTTATCTTTCTAGATAATGTATAAAATAGTAGTTTTTAATCATAATGTTGAAAAAGAAAACTAAAGTTACATAGAAGATACAGTAAATAATGCAGTATGATAAACATTCTTAAATTCCAGTGTTCAGCTGATTTAGGTAGAAGGGAGTGAGTTTAAGGCCAGACTAGGCTGCATAGTGAAACTACAGAGAAAAGGAGAGAGAGAAGGGGGGGGAGAAAAAAGGGAGGGGAAGGGAGAGGAGGTGAAGAGGGACAGAGAGAGGGAAGAAGGGAGAGAGAAAGGGGGAAAAGGAAAGATAAGAAGGAAGCAGACAAGAAGGGAAAGAGTAAGAATAATACATGAAAACTGGCAAGAAATTAGAATGTTTATGTTGAATCCACTCTACTACTATTTTCATAGATTACAGCAAATGTATCAATGATACAGTTTCCCTAGGAAAGAAAGAAATAGCCAAAAATTCTTAGATCATTTAAAATAAGTTTGCTTATATTTAATTTGTAATTAACTTGTTTTTAAATTTAATTTAATTTTGAAATTAATTTAATTCCCAAATATTAGAAATATTTTTCACACTGAATTTATCATTTCAAATTAACCCAGATTACAATTTTAATCTTTAAATTACTGTTTGCTTTTCTAGACCTCAAAATAATACCATCATCAGCCTTAGAAATAATCTACGCATGTATTAGACCAATCAAAGTCTATCTCCCACTTCCAAGATAGAATAGTTTACTGACATTTTATATGGTGTTGACAATACAATATCCTCAATGGAAACCACTTGAGAGCATGTATTTAAAACTCAGTTTTAAGAAGTATCCAAGATGGAAGTATCTAAATATGCCTAATGCAGGATATCATGTGGACTCTTGGCTTTGACTGACTTGTACACATTTGCTTAGCTTCTGTAAAGCACTAGATTCACTCCCCAATAGTGCCCCAAAGCCCAATTTATCTCCAAGCCATCCTTTCAAGCTGCTATAAATAAGAATAACTAAAATAATAGTAAGAGTTGCCCTCAGCTGTGTGCTTTACTTTCCTTTTGTGTAATATTATATGAGTGTTTTTATAAGCATTTTACTGAATCCATAAAAGCAACAAGAAAGACGAATGCATTGCTAATAGCTCAATTTCATACATCAGAGAATAAAAGTTCGGGTCAAGGTCACCAGTTAGTAAAGGACATGGATCAGCCATTGTTTATGTGGTCTGTAGTTAATTAGCACCTTATATCACCTGCTATTTGTTAACACGAGATTAACATGAATCTTCAACAAAAGGAGGTTTATCCCACAGTATTCCTAGCATAGGTTTATAGTTTGATTTTCTCCCTCACGTTCTCTGAAATGTAGGTGCTCACCATGGCCTTCAAGACTGGTCAGGACCTCACTATTGAAACAAGAGGCTGCAGAGGCCCAGGTTTCTTATGTAAAATGGTGTCACTTCTCCATGTACCCTGAGAAGTTCTGCACATTCTCAACCCACATGCATATTTTTAAAAATAGTTTCAATCCACGATTGGTTGAGTCTGAAACGCAGAACCACATGACCAATCCATGTGCCAGTCTGAGATGAAGCACAGTGAGATGTACAGAAAATGCATGTGCCACTTCTGACATCACTATAGATGGCTAGTCTAGCAGTAAGAAAAATCAGAATTCCTCCTCTAAGAATTATGTCTGTTTCCATCATCTTAATTCACACAAACATTAGTCTATTAATTCATTACTTCAAACCAAAGGGAGAAGTAATTTCATCTCAAATGATTTGTGACAATAGACAGAACAACCACAACACCCACCATGTATCCCCAAGTCCAGAGGCTGTGGTTTACACAGTGAGTGATTTTAAAACTGTGTGAAGGGAGCAAGAAGGAAATTAAGATGGGGGGATGGGGTGCCATACGGCCCCTCACCTCTCATCCCCACCCTTCCTGGGTCCTAAGAGAGAGTCGTTTTCTTCAGTGGTGTACTGAGGAGTTGCCCAGACTCCAATGAATAACCCCTCACCCATGCCCAAGAAAGCAACTCTAATCAAACCCAGTGAGTCACACACACACAAAAGAGTAGGGGGAGAGTGCTGAGAAGGAGGCTTTCAGAAAGGTCAGCAGAGGTTTATGGAGGTGACAAACAAACAAACCAAAGCAATTCAGCGGAACTCAGAGTAAAAACAATCTTCACAACTATGTTTGTGAAATAAGCCATCATATCTAGAAGGGAGAATGACTAGGCATGAAATACATGTCAAACAGGTTTGCGGAGAAACTGCCTTCATCCTAAGATATAAAAATATACTATCAAGTACATAGTCAGCTCCGCTAAGACGAGTCATCACCGCTGAGGCAGGAGAATACACCTCAGACAGTCACTGAAAGAGTCTGCTTTATCCTGAAAGGTTCTCACATTTGTATTCACAGCGAATTGGGAAAGGGCTTATTTTGGAATCATGAACTTTTAGAGAGAAGGGAAGTTGAGTAGCACTGTGTCCTGTCTTAGAGATGAAGGATCTTGACTCAAGTCATTCCGCTAATGAGCCTTTCTTTCAGTATGCTTTGTGCACACTGCCATTTGTATTAACCTTGTATACGGGTGCAAAAGGAACAGTGACTCACAGACCAACACAGAGACAGGCTAAGAAGTAGATCATAGAAATTAGATCTGTGAATGTAGCAGAGCCCAGAGAATGAACACAGAAGTTGGAGAAGAAAAACATTGAGTTTTTTTTTTAAATATTAGAAAAAGGTTCAAATATGTTCATGAAATGCTAGTTAGTAGGATTTCCTTAGACCAATACTTCTCAACATTCCTAATGCTGCAATCTCTAATACATCCCACTCGTGGTGTGGCGACCACCCAACCATAAAATTATTTCATTTCGACTTCATAACTGTAATTTTCTGTTGCTATGAATTATAATGTAAATATCTGATATGCAGGATACTCTCAATCACAAGTTGAGAACCACTGCCTTAGATCATCTCAGCCAAGCCTTGTCATTACTTTTAAAGACAATACCGAAAGGCAACCAAATGACTTTTGGTGAATAGCATACCTCTAGATTTCCAAACATCTTTGGTTCAGAAAATACTTCTTCTTCTCTATCTGCCTATCTGATCATTTCTTATCGTTTACCTTACTTCTAGAAATTATATTATTAGATTTTATAAGATGATTTAGGACACTGTTGCCTAGATGAATGGCAAGTAATTCATGTTCTTCTGAAATAAGAATGGTTTTGCCATAAGATAAATTAAAATCTGAATTTCCATAAAATATCAAATTAATGAAGCAGTGGTGATCTGTTTCTCAATAGCATTTGAACTACAGTCACAGAGGGTCTGATACCACCTTCTAACTTCCACCAGCACCAGACAGGCATGCATGTGGTGCTTGTACATATATGGAAGAAAATGCACATACACATAAAATAATCTAAATGTTTAAAAAATAATAGTATCACTAATTGGTCAAATTTTGTACTTGGCAAAATACTCAGTTCTATATAAGAAGCAATCAAGCACAATTATGTTGTTGTTCAACAAAAAGAATACATGTGTTCTCATTGCTAAAATGGAAAATATAAGATAAAATATTAACAAAGCTTCAATATAGATAGTTACTCTCCATAAAAAAGTTAATTTGAGAGGGTGGGATGAGAGAGTTTGGAAGGCTGGAAGGATGAAAGGGAAGGGAAAAGTGACATAATTCTATTTTAACTAAAATGTATTTTTAATGTCAATAAGCATATTGGTTGAACTTGTCTCCAAAATAAAAAACAAAACCAATAGCATACACATGTAAAAAGCAACAAAGGTTTAAAAGACCAATAGATTCACCTGAAAACTTCACTATATTTTTCAGTAAAAGCAATTTTAACTGCTAAAAGTTCTTTTTGGTATGAGGGTGTTGGTTCATATTTTATGAATATTCACTAATAAGTGTTTTAGGGTTTTATTACTGAATAAAGAAGAGACACCATGACCATGACAACTCTCATACAGAAACACATTTAATTGGAGCCAGCTTACAGTTTCAGAGATTTAGTCAATTATCTTCATGATGGCTTGAGAGCAGATATGGTGCTGGGAAAGGAGCTAAGAGTTCTACATCTAGATCCATAGACAGTAAAGAAAGACTCTGAGCCACACTGGATATAGATTGAATGTACAAGACCTTAAAGCCCACACACAAGGTGATGTACTTCCTCCAAGAAGGCCAGATCTCCTAATAGCGCTACTTCATATGGACCAAGCATTCAAACACATGAGTGCATGAGGGCCATACCTATTCAAACCACCTCAATAGATTTCTTATTGTTTTCATACAGTCTATGATTATATCCAAGTAAGATAATCAGATTTTTCTCTATGTTGATACCATCAAGAAATAGAGATTTACAAAGCAGAGACAAATAAGGTCTCATCACATTCTCCACATGCTGAAGTCAGAAGTGATATTTGTTTCTTTCATTAACTGGTCTCACATTTAATTATCTCTATTTGTAAAATATTATGTCAGACACAAAAGAAGCTAAAATAAAGACCCAAACATAATAATTTCCTTCTGTAATTAATATCAAAGAATAACAATAAATGTATAATGTAAATTTAGGAACCCATTTTGTGTATGTGAAAATGGATATAAATAAAATCTAACCACTGTGCCAGAGGATTGACGGGAGTTATTATGTACTGAGTTCACAATGAGATTCTGGAAGTTCCTGATAGATTTACTTTATGGTGAATTTTAATAGAAAAAGAAAAGCTGTTACAGTATCTTAAAGGGAAACTTTATTTGAGAATAAACTGGAGAGAGAAAACAGTAAAATGTTTGACAGCAATACCTTCTGGTGGAAAGGGGAATGGCTGACCTATCCTCTCAAGGACTGAATGATATTCAAAATAACCATGGGCCAATTTAGAGGCAGGTCTATGGGAAGCCATTTGCTGCATTGTTTTTCTTGAGGAGTCCATATTTCACAAGAGTAATGGCAAACCAAAAAAAAAAAAAAAAGACTCACCCCAATCAAGTTAATGACACAAAGCATCTATTGAGGTACCCTATAAAAACATGGGTGGAAGGTTTCCTAAAAGAGCATTGATAAAGGTTTGCTTATAGGAGAACATCAGACTATGACTAGAGTATCATCCAAAAGCCTCACCTTAAAATGGACAATGACTTGGAAACTTACAGGTAGCACCCCACTTTATATATATATATATATATATATATATATATATATATATACTTTGAGAAGAGTAATATGAGTCTTCTGAGTTTTGTGATGCTCCCCTTTCCCTCAATGAAGAATATTAATAAAACTGATCTTAGGTAGGTCCCATGTATATGATCATAGTGACTCTGATAGCCATGGCCATGTCCTCCACAAAGGAAACAGCTATAAACCAAGTGCCCCTCATTCAAAGTCAGAATAGGTAAAATGGAGAAGACCCCCTGTACAAGGGCTCCACTGGAGACTGCCTCAGTTCCTGAGTCAGCAATCCTCCAGAAAATAATACGTCTTTAGGTTCTTGACTAGATTATATCTTTCACGATTTTCTCTAGTTGAGAAAGATATTTCTGAGAGAATACAGGTCACCTGATAGACAATTTAGGCAATGGATTGAGCTAGGATATAACACTATCACTAAGCTACACTGGAACTATCCTGCTATGCTAGTGTGTTGGGAACTAACCAAGGATGCCAGAATTCCTTCAGAGCAAGGGCAACATAGCCTGGTCTTATTTATCAACTTGCATGAATTTGAGATTAACCATTGTCTTTTCTATTTTAGCAAGAAAAACAGCAACCACAGAACATTGGATAAACATAACACCCAAACCCATCTCTTGGCATCCTTAAAACTGCCAAGACTTCCTGATACAAACCTTAACTTGCACTGGCAAGTCTTGCTTGAGATACTCTTCTCAGAAACAAGTATGTGAAAACTCTTCAGAGAGCATGGGAGACAGAATCTATCCACTGGATTATCTCTATTAGTTTCGATGATTCCTTTATTCAATAAGCCTGCAGTGGAGGGCACATCTCAGAAAAGATAACCCTAAGGCTGACTCTGAAGCATGTGCAAAAGGAAAACTGCATGGCTTAGTAAGAAAGACCATGCAGGGATGCTCATGGCAAAGAAACAGTAAGTTTGAGAGCATTCAGGTCATCTAGTAGACAATTTGGACCATGGTGGAGGCTGGACTTATAATGGCAAGAGAAGTCACTCCGGGGCTTCTCTGATATCCTCAAGCTGAGCTTCTTCCAGAAGCATTCAGTTAAGTGAAAAATATGATCAGGAATGATGTATAAACAAGCTTCATAAAGACCCTAGATGCCCTAACAAACATTGGTATTGAAGTCATTTTGAATGAATTAGTGAATAATGAAAACTGTATCTAAGCCAATGACAAGTAAGAAACATCTAAAAATAATAAAATAATACACTTTATGAATCTTAAAAATACTGAGTGCTGGTTGCTGAAACAGAGAAGACAAACATGGTTTTGTGAGAATACAAACAAAGCAATCATCTTGGACTTCTTGCTGCACACTTGCAGCCATTTCTCCCATAAGGATGAACTGGTTCACCTGACAGTGCTTTTCCCATCTATGATGTTTATTAGATTGCTGGGGAGACATGGGTATACAGAATTTGTTTCATGCAGCCTAGAGAGGCCTCTTGCAAGTTCTTGGATAGAGTCCCCCATTAAAATTATGCTCTTAAAATTTCTACCAAATTTGGCATACTGTCTCAGCAAAAACAGCTGCTTTGATTCAAATGACTTCATATAAAAACAGCACTGCAGGCTTCATAATCACACCAGAGTAAGAAGAAAAGCCACAAGCATCCCACCAATGATAAAGCGAGCTCCTTTGTGTGTTCTTAAATTGTGTCTTAATAGCAATAGCAACACATTTTTAAACAAATATTATTCGGTTTTCCTAAGTTTACTTTCAAATGCAAATTTGTAAAAACACTGAGGCAAGCCTTGGGAATCTTTCAACTTAATAAACTCCAGCTGCCGTGGGAAGGGCTGAGTTCTCACTGCTTTCTGGAATCTCCTCTGTACTGAGATGGGACGAATGGGTTGAGTTATGCTACAGAAAGACTCTAAGAGGGCTGGAGGAGAGGGTGGGCAGAGTATTTAAAATTACTTTAGTTCATTTGGAGGACAGCCATACAAGACTCTGAAGCTGTCACGGTGGTGAACTCTGAACAATTCTCTCACTGTATATTTGAAAATAGTGGGGGAAAGGAAAACTTCCACCACGATCCTCTTTTAGTCTTAAAAAAGATGGAACACCAATAAGTTTAATTGGCTTTAAATTGTTTTGAATATATAGCTGTAAATATTGAAAGTTGAACACCTAAATTCCATTTGGCCACATTTCTTGTTTCCTAGTACAGAATATGAAGTGTGTATGGGGGATAATTTCAAATTCTATATAGTCAGAGAAAAACTGTATTGTTCATAGACAGATTTCTGGACTTAACAGTCATCTCCTTGTTTGTCTTGCTCATATTTTGCGTTTCTGGAAACTTTTGAGTTTGAAATAAGGTTAGATTTATAGAACATTACAAAAATACCACAGGGAGTTCCCTAAAATGCATCAGATTGCTTCACAGGGTGTTGACTCTTATATAACAACAGCATAATTAGGAAGAAAATGAATCTTAGTGCTACAGTTACTAAATTGCAACTCATTCTAAACCTTCATCATTCTTTCCAATAATATGTTTTTCTGATTCTGGTTTCTCATTTTGCATTCATTTGTAAGAATCCTCAGTATAATATGTCGACATTAGGTTTAATGATTCACATTGATAGGATGTACTGAAACACAGTGTTTTCTGTGATGTTCTTGATGAAAAACATAACATCTTTGTTACGAGGCATCATTTACCTCACCAAATCTGGGATGCAGTTGAGTTAGTAACTCATCTGTTCTCTTCAAAAGCACTGAAGCCATGACACTGTGAGCAGCTGTTTTGAACTGGAGGTGACTGAGAGGTTACAGCACACACAGTTTTGTTGTTTCTGTTGTTTAGATCTTCTGGCACTGTGAGAAAGAAGGGAATAGGAAGTAATGAAGAAATAGAACGCAATGCTATCATAACAAATCAGTGGAGAGGGTCCCATCAGGAGCAAGCTTCTCTTCATCACCCTTGAGGGACATGGAGATTCCTGATGACCTTTCATGACCCTCAGGAATGTGCTGCAGGCAGCAGAAAGTTCCAGTCTCTTAAAACTCACTCCTCAGCCAGAGCATCTGACAGTGCAGCATACCCATTTCCTTGAAACTGAACCATTCCATCCTGTAGACTTGGGAGAGGCTCATGACATCCATGGAGTTCATGCAACTCACCAGACTCAGAAGCTCACAAAACTTAGAAAAGTCAGGTAGCTCAACAAATTATCTCAATCATTTTGCTCCTCACTACATCACATGACCAGTAAGAAACTGGCTGAGAATAAGAGACTCTTTAGGAAGAATCACCTACCAATTTGAGAAGAAACTTCAGGGACATGGCATTTGTGAGTTTTACCTATGTGGAGTGAGATCTGGGGACTCCACCTGCCTTTGAGTAAGTATCTCCAGTTTATTCACTGGATTATCTAGCTAGATTTGGCTGGGATTATTTCTTTGGTTCATAACTACTCTTTCTGGTGTAAACAGATGTTTGTCTGTTTTCCCAGAAAAAAATGAATACAACTAATATATCAGGTCAGATAGTTATGGGGCAAAAGATCCTACAGATGGTAGCTGCATAAGAAGGAAACTAAAATGATATATTGGTGGTTAATTTTTTGTGCTATAAATATTGAAAGGTGGGAGAAGTCTTAGCAGTAGAATTCAAGACGATATTTGTCCCTATAGTTTCTTTTCATGAAATGATATTAGGTGCTGTGAGAATGGAAAAAAATGAAAGTTAAAATAATCAGAGTATGTAGAGAAGGGAGACAAGCAGGATCCCGGGGTGGGGCAAGTTAGGTCCAGGGCATTAAACAAACAAATAAACAGATCAGAACCAGAGAGTTCCACAGAGTGTGTGTTCTCATGAGTCCTTGTGTGCTAGAATAACCATTGACCACAACTCATCTTTCCTCACAATGTTCCTTGACACCATTTTTCAAACACACATTTGAAGCATGTGTGTTTGACATGGTTTACGTGTAGACTTCAGAGCATGTAATGTAATATTAGGCATATTATGCACAATTTTGTGTTTATGTGTTCAGCTTTCTAGATCAAGACTTACATCATCCTCAGATTTTTGTGAACCAGCCCAGGGAAAGAGAAGACATAAGGCATAGAATTACACCAGACATTTGTCAATAAAAGTAACAATTCACAATTAATTTTGTTATAACCGTGTACCAATTTCCAGGTGAGTTTCGTATATCTTCTCACCTAACTCAAAAAAAAAAAAAAAAAAAAAAAAAAAAAAAAAAAAAAAAAAAAAAAAAACCCTTCAATGTATAATTGTTCTCTCACTTCATTTTGAACAACTGAGGATAAATCATGGTCAATTTCCTTCTAGAACGGCAAAGGGAGTAATAGAAAAAGGCAGAATAGCAACTATATCTAAAAAAATCCTCAAACCTAGAGCTTTTAAATCACATGAAGCTAGTGTTTGAGACTGAATATTTTGTTGCACATGAAATAAAAAGAAAGTGCATTAGTTCTCAATAGGATGAAGGGTTAGTTTTTGTCACCCCCATAAATCTAGAAAAGCTGTCCATTTATTTGCCCAGTAGCTATGAAGTCTTTAGAAACACATTTTAGCATTCACTCTTAAAGAAAATTGAAATCGTTCATGCTTATAAATTTCCCAGCTTTCTCTTCTGAAATGTTCGCATACTCCTTTGCTTCCCAAAATTTTCTGTCATAATATTTCTATTGCTGAAACTATTTAGGGTGGACCACTAATCTCCCTGAAGCCAGCCAACTGGCATCTTCCTATTGCATCACTACAAAATTACAGTTTCAGAGCACTGCCTTTAAATTTTGTTATAAGAATACAGTGACCTGCATTAAAATTCATATTATGCAAAAATCTGTATTTTTTTTTTAGTTTGGTAAGATAGTAGATATAAAAATGAGAAAAAAAGAAAGAATGAATGGAAATGAATGTGGTCAGCTCAGCCAGGAAAATCATTCCCTGTAAGCATAAGAACATGCATCCATCTTTAGAAAACACATAAAACAAACAAACAAAAACCAGGTGTGGTTTTGTGCTTTTAATGCCATGTTAAGGAGAACAAGAAAAGCATATCTCTGAGGTCTGTTAACCAGCCAGCCTATTGTACTTGGCAAGCTCCAAGCCAGTGAGTTGTCCTCCTGACTTCTATATTCTATATGTATTTATCTACATGCAAACACCAGAGAGAGAGGGGGGGTAAGGGTGGGGAATGAGAAAATGAGTGTGTAAAAACATCTTATTTCTAAACCAAGCCAGTATTCATTAATAACACCTTTGTTATAAAATTGACTTCAGTTCACAATGAAATTGAGAGCGAGTCCCTGTTTCTCATCTTCACACCTGCACATTTCCCACACTACAAAACAATGGAGTTCCCATTTGGTGTTATGCATTCTATGGAGCTTTGACACACATGGAGAAGCATGTTCCCAGCAGCCAGTATCCCACACAGTAGGTTCCTTGCTGACACACTGTCCTTCCCTCCTCTCTAAGCTCAAATGTCCACTTTTTTCTGTTTTGTCTTCTCCAGAAAGCTGCATAAGCAGAGCCATGCCTAGTGCAGCCTTCTTTCCCTTGGGAAGTGGGATTTAAATAATTCCATGCTGTTTCATAACTTGATACTACCTCCTCTAATTTTTAGAATTGGATAATATTTCATTTTCAGAATCTTTTACATTTTAGCCTCTTTAAAAATGATTTCTTAATTGTTTTGAGTTTTATCATTTAAAAAATACTTTTAATTTGTGTGTGTGTGCGTGCGTGTGTGTGTGTGTGTGTTTGTATGTTGCCTATATGTATGTAAGTGCATTGTGTGTGTGGCAATAAAAGGGTCTCAGATCTTCTGCAAGTAAAGTTAAAGATGGTAGTGAGCCACTATGTGGTGCTGAAAAACAAACTTGGATCCTCTGAAGAGTAAGCCTTGCTCTTAGCTGCTGAGTCATTTCTCTAGCCCCAGTTTCAACATTTTAAAATGACACTGCTGTAAATATCCCTGTTCAGGTCTTAGCCATCAATGAACATTTTACTAAGTTCAATTGCTATATTTTGCAATGAAGTAATGTTCAGCTTTATAAGGATTCAGTTCTCTTCTAAATAGCTTTGACCATAATGTCAAAGACCCAGAAGCTCTAAGATAACTATTAGTTTTTTAAACGATCTAAATAATTCTCATTGATCATGTGGCTCCTGCATCCTGAGAACCCCAAAGTGTCTTCTAGGTCAATAAGAATGTACAGGCTCCTGGAAAGGAAGATCCTTTCACTGTGGATATGCATCATTTCCCATATTAACCTGATGATAATTTTCATAGCAGGTTACTACTTTTCCTTGCTTAGACGTAACATTTTAAACTGTATCATATTCCACCACTAGGACTAGAGAAAGCTTCTGTGCCATTCCCAGTGTGTGTGCCACTGAATTTTAAACAGCACTGTGCTAATGAAAGAAATAGTAACTTCTTATAATTCTCTGCAACTGAGAGAAACAATGGCAGCCATTCCTAGGAGCTCAAATTTAACAAGCTGACTGTGGCTGAATTGTTTCCCAGTCAGCTGCTTGGCACATTGAGAGATAAAACACCATACAGTGTAAGCTGCTGTCATTGTGGAGGCCTTCCCCGTGCAAAGCATAACCACCATCAACAACTAGTGTGTGTTTTACCAAGTGCACCAATTCCACCCAATCTTGCTCATTCACCACAACCAACCCAGTTTTTAAGCAGTACTTAGATTGCTGCTTTACCCTCCTCTTCTCATTTTAGCTGAGTTCTCTAACAATTAAAGACTGTCTGGAGGCTATAAGCAAGTAAACTTGGATACCCACAAACCAATGTTCCAAGTCTAAATTACCCCAGTTGTTTATTTAGTATATGTCAAGCTAGAGCAGAGCCATCAATCTCCTAATATAGGCATCCAATCCTCAGCATGCTGGGATTGGTCTGTGCTACTTGCTAACACAAGTAAAACATAGCACTCTACCCATGAAGATCCTGATATGAGGTGAAGATAAAGTAGCCCATAGGAATATAAGCAGTGTTACCACATTTTAAAGCTTCTTCAGCCCCCTTGAGGTCTAACTTTCCTTTGCTTTTTTTGAACAACTAGGCACAGATGGAAAGAATGTCATGAGAGTCATGGCTTTGCTCTCCTTTAAATGAGACTTGCAGAAAATCTGAAAGTAGGCTCTTAAACATACACCTAGGTTCAGTCTTGAAATCTGAGGACTTCAGAACAGAATAGGATATTCCATCAACTTGTGCTGTTTCAGTGTCTTAGTTAGGGTTTTACTGCTGTGAACAGACACCGTGACCAATGCAAGTCTTAAAAAAGGACAACATTAATTGGAGCTGGTTTATAGGTTCAGAGCTTATTATCATCAAGGCAGGATCATGCAGCATCAGGCAGGCATGATGCAGGCAGAGCTGAGAGTTCTTTCTATATCTTCACTGGAAGGCTGCTGGCAAAATACTGACTTCCAGGCAGCTTGGATGAGAGTCTTAAAGCCCACATCCACAGTGACACTTACTCCAACAAGGCCACACCTACACCAAAAGGGCCATATCTTCTAATAGTGCCACTCCTTAGGCTTAGCACACCATCATATTCAGGCTTTACATTATCCTCCAGGAGCAAGTGGAGAACATCTTGCTCTGCCACAGTGTAAAAAAACTGATGGGTACAGAACATTTCCAAGCCTAATCGAAAGAGTCTCTTCGCTCTCCATGTATCAATGACCCCAGCTGAGTCCAAATTGTAGCCAAGTTTAGAAAGCTCAACTCTAAGTCAATCTTTCCTCTTGAAACATCACCTTGCCTCAAATTCTTCAAGATAATTGCTAATACAGATAGTTGCCTTAAGTGCTCTGGTTTCTAACTTAATGAGTATGGTGTGGAAGGATGGGAGAGATGGCATGATGGCCATGAAAATGAATGGCAATCTGAAAATGACCGAGGTGAGGAGGTGGGGGTCATCTCCAGGATTAAACAAGCTTAAACATCCAGCAGCTGGATGGAGCTTCCCAGAGGACAACATGCTCCGGTCTGCAAGGATAACAGAGTATCATCAGTACTTTTAGGGATTGGTGGTTGCCCATGGGATGAGTCTCAAGTTGGGCCAGTTACTGGTTGGCCCTAAAGCTGTTATATGTATATGGGATATGTTCTACTAGCTGGGCTGCTCTGTCTGACCTCAGTGGGAGCAGAAGCGCCTAGCCTCAGAGAAACTTGAAGTGCCAGGATAGGAGATACCCAAGAGGAGAAGGGGTGGGGGATAGGGTAAGGACTGGGGCGGGGGGGTGGGGGCTGTGAGCAGTGAGTGGGATGTAAATAAGTAAGGAATAGATGAAAATTAAATTTAAAAAAAGAATTTGTTACAATAAGAAGCAAGAAAGCACATTAAGGCTGTTTGTCTATGGACTTCACTTTGAGGACCAAAATTCTGAGGAATTCTGGGCTTACCACAGGCCCACAGAGAAGACTTCAGCTTAGATTTCACTGGCAACAGTTTAAACGCTAGAATTTCTATATGAGGAAGAGCACAATCCTAAACCACTTCACTGAGAATAACACACCACAGTGGATGCCTGGACAGTGTGAGTAGCACCAGGTTCAGTCTTTAGAAGGTTCACAGCTTTTCTCTGGCCCTCCCATCACACTTGAGCTTTAGAACCAATATCATATAAACACACACACACATTGTGTCCCAAATAAAACTGGAGAATGGAGGGCCGGGAAGTTGGTGCTTTTTAACACATTTCATTAGTGTCAGGTGAAGACAAAATGATACTATACCCTTCCTTCTTATTCATCACTCTCTGTCATTTCAGTTGTACACTGTCATCCATGGCAAATAAAAATGCCTAGAAATAAGCTGTTGGTAAGCTTAAAGTTGAAGACTGTCCTGGGTAGCATAAATTCTCTCAGCGTCCGACTGTGCTTCATGGGTGTAAATCATTCATTTCTCTCGTATGTTCAAACTATATATGCTACCCATGTTTTACACACTTAGGATCTCTCTCTCTCTCTCTCTCTCTCTCTCTCTCTCTCTCTCTCTCTCTCTCTCTCTCTCTTTCTGCATGTATGTGTGTGTGTATGTGTGTTTGAAATCATTTTAACTTTTATGGCATCTCAGTGTTTCTGATCAAGCAACCCTATTTTATGTAATATTGGTTCTAAAGCTCAAGAGTGATGGGAGGGCTGGAGAGAAGCTGTGAACCTTCTAAAACCTGAACTTGGTGCTACTCATGCCGTCCAGGCATCCACTGGGGACTTGGGATAGACAACTTGTGATAAGAAGGGGCTGTACTGTGGTTTTTGCACTGTAGGCTAAGTAGATGACATCATCTGGCTTAATGCTCCAGCCATCACTGGCACTGTCTGTGTATCCCAAGGGTAGAGGAAAGCTTTATTCAGGGAGACAGTGGTGAAGCCTTGGATGCAGCATTAGCAGATTCTGCTGCAGATAAGAAAGAACCAAAGAAGATTACTGCTGCCTCATTATATGGAGATTGTATTTTCCAAAAAAAAAAAAAGTTTCATAATCAGCAGCTCCACCAGGAGTCAGTTAACGTAAGCACGTGTATGTGAGCTCAGCATACTTTCTTCAGAGTTATCTACCACTTCCCAGTGAGTTATCTATGCCAGCAGAAGATGGGCATACATTAAGACTCTCATCGTATCTGGTTTGAGCCTTTTTTTCTCAAATTCCACTTCCTTCTGACTTTTTCCCTATGACAAGATCTCTGGCATTTCTTGGCTCAGGCCTGGAGCTTTAGGGTTCAGACTTGCTGCCAGTAGATTATCGAAGTGGCTGGCTGTGGGGGTGCATGCCAGCATAAAGTGCTCTAATACCCCTAATTCTCCTCTTGCCTTCTGCACACCGGGCCCATTTGGAATGATTGTAGTGCTTCCCATTTTTGTAATGGTTAGCTCTGAAAGGGAAGTGGGCCCTGAAATGCCTCGGTGCAGAGCAATTTGAAAAGATTTGAAAGCTTTTCCCTTGAAGCTACAAAGTGTCCTGAAAGCTTCTGATGGCTGGACTCTATTCTGTCTCACATGGCTATCACCAAGCCCATACTCCATCACCTACACCGAAACTGAAAAATATCTGTCTTTATCATGAAGTCATTTCTACCACTTCAAATGACTCTATTGCACCTGTAAAAGCTGAAATTATTTTCACTTGAGGAAATTCAGGCCTGTGATTTTTTTCTACTAAAAGACTGGAGGTGACCAGTAAAAATTATATAAAAACATTGGTTTGCATCAAAAATGTTTAAAATGTACCTTTCTGTATATAAATAAAATGTGAGACAAAAACTTTCATGTGGAGACAAAAACTGGTATAGCTGTCACCACAGTCTTGATGACAGCATTGCTCATGTCTCTGAGTGAGCGAAATGCATATTGTTGTGATGTGGAATGATAGATAGACAGCCACTTGCCCACCACCCTCTGGAGTGAGGTAGTAGCTGCAATTTCTTTTTTGCTCTGCCTTCTGAAACCTTAGGTCAGAATCAGTCATGCTTGTGCCTTTGTCCACAGAGAAAACTCGTATAACTGTTATGATCTGTCAGCATAAAATTTAGAATAATTTTTAAGAGTGCACACTGTATTGTGCTCCTAATCTCACAAAGCTCAAGTTGTAATTTGTTTGCTGTCCCTCCATAAATTAGTCTAGTGCTTTTGTACACATTCTATATTAAATACTTTATCTAGTAATTGCTATAGAGTACATTGCACCATTTTATTTAGAAGCATTAATTCATTCAGTAGCCAATCAGGAACATTATTGAATGTCCTCAGCATGGTGCACTCTGTGACCATTGAAGTGGATGCAGCATCAAACAAAGTAGACATAGCTTCAGGCTTCCATGAACTCACATCTTTTCAGTCGATTGACTTCCGAAGGGTATATTTGATCACCCACATTTCTTAATTATACTCTCCTACTCCTATGATTAATTTATTTCAAGTACTATCTAACTGTAGTGAGGAAGATTAAGCAATTAGAAATTCATTAGTGTCCAGGATGTGCTCCTTTTCTGAGTCTTCTTTGCTTTACCCTTATGTGTTATTTAGCTTTACATTTTTTCACTTTTTTGACATTTTGTTCCTCACCAACAAATGCAGTTAATATTAGTTGTTTATTTATTCCTATCCCCTCACTAGGCTGAGAGTCTTGCTCTTCGGCACAGAGAAATGGACTTTCCTGTGAAATTCTTGGTATTCCTACATATATATGTATCAAATGCAGAGAGCTCTATGAGAGATCAAAACATGTTGGTTGGATGGATGGATAGATGGATGGATGGATGGATCAACTGAGGGATTGATGGATTTTTGGATTGACAGATGAATGGGAAAATGGACAAACAAGATGTGGGTGGGTGAATAGAGGCAGCACTGTTAAAGAAAACTTTACTACACTGCCACTTAAATAACATCACTTCCACAGCTTAGTTTACATGATTTCCTAGTAACTCTAAACTGAGTCTTTCATGAATGAAGAGTTTCCATCAAGACAGAAGTGTTTTCAATCCATAAAGGAGGAGATACTTTTCTGGGATGGAAAACTGTTCATAGAATCTAGAAAGCATCTCAATAAACACCCAGTTCAAATTTATGCTTTACAGAAAATATCACATAAGAAATAAAATATTCTCCCACCAATCTTTGTACTCATTCCAGGCCTCCTTTCCATGTGCAGTAAGGACCACATTTATAAACAAGGAAAAAATGAGGGAACATTATGAATGTCTTTGACAATTGGGTATACATGTGAGTGGAAAGATGTTTCACCAGGCCTCTTGGAGGCAGACCAGGGGTCTGGGCAGAAGGATGGAGCACCTTGAATTTATATTTGCTTAAGAGGCTGCAGAATATTTCTGCAGTGCATGTGCCAGATGCTGCAGCTCTCCACCTGCCTTGGACTAAGATTGCATAGCCAGCCTCGACACAGAACTTCTGTGTGTTGAGAGAAAAAATAATTAAATAATCCACAAAAGCCTGAGATCTGGGAGCATCCAACATGTTGCTGGAACCATAAAAGATACCTAGCTTGTAAAATAAATGTAGGATGTAAAGTAGCAGAGCCCTTGAGGAAGGATAAATAGCACTGAAGAACATTGTGAGGAAGTGACCTGTTTACTAAAGGAATGATTACCGATTTCTTAAATTAGTGGTGAGATTATTGTTTTTCCTATCCCTAGACAAGCACTACACACAGGTGCAGGAGTTTCTATCTCTTCAGAAGTGCATATAATAATAAAATAAAGACTTTCCTTCATGATCTAAAGTCCATATATGCTAGTAGTAACGTGAGGAAATTACTCTGCTTTGGCATATTTTATAGGTTACATCATGCCATTTCCTTCCCCGGAATATTATTAGCATTCAATAGAGGAATCTGTAACTCAGCCTGACTTGATTCATCTAACTTTCATCTTAGGTTTGATCTTCATAAGTGCAAGTTAAGAATGATACATGCTTCAAATACAATTTGCTCCTATATCTATTTCTGAGTTCTACCATTTTTGCCCTGTTTACTGTATCATTATCATTACTGGTCATGGCTAAATACTTGACCAATCAAAACAAGAAGTATAGTGTTCTTTGCCTGAGTAAACGCTACAATACTACTCTTACCTAAGCCAATCATTGTGACCAGGAAAGATATAATATTGTGACTTGTAGGAACCAACAGTAGCAAAGAGTTTTGTACTTGAGTGGTGAGAGTTATTCATGGTTGCTTAAGTGACTGCCACCTATTACATTACACAAGCTATAATGAAGAGATTAATCAAATTAATAAGTGGCCATTATCCTGAGCTCATCTCTGCATTGTGGGTTCTGTAGAGCAACTTACAATAAAAAAAGAAAAAACCCAAAGAGGATACAACAATTGGCCAAATTTCAGCCAATCGCATGCCCCTAATAAAGCAATTGCCTCAATACATCATGCCAAGTAAGGCAACCTTCTACCTATAGGCAAATCTGGCAATCGCCTCACTTTGCTTTTATACCCAGAACGCTACTTGCTTCTCTCACTCATGGATGGAATTTTCTGAGCCCCTTCTGGACTGAGCAGAGCCCAGTTCATGAATCATTCTTTGCTCATCTGAACTCTGCAAAAATTCAATTTGGTTAAATTGTTTCCATTAGCAAAATAAATAGGAATTGTTATTGGCTATTAAAGACTACAAAGG
This sequence comes from Arvicanthis niloticus, assembly GCF_011762505.2. NCBI lineage: Eukaryota > Metazoa > Chordata > Mammalia > Rodentia > Muridae > Arvicanthis > Arvicanthis niloticus. The sequence goes on from NC_047665.1 coordinate 36,221,038, forward strand.
ACAAGCACTTCAGTACATGGAGCCATGCCTGAAGAAGATATTATAAATGGGCCATGCTTCGAGCTCTAGCATACTGAATTAATATTTTTCAGATGCAGAAGAATGGAGGCAAATTGGTGTTCTTTCTTTTTTGTTTGTTTTAGTTCAATCGGTTTGAGAAAGAAGGTTAAGAGCAAGAATTATTGTTTATTGTACAAATGCCATAATTTGCTGCAAATATAACTAGTGTAAGACAGCAGTAGTGGATGGTGACCTCAAGCATGATATGATGGCAGTCACTTCCCCCTTTTTGTGTTGTTGTCTTCCTTATTGTCTCAGATCAAATCAAAGTGGGATTCTAATGGCTGTTCATTGCATTGTGCTGAGGAAAAGATGGACAGAAAAAAATAAAGCATCCTTTCTCAAACAATCCTGATAATACCTTAGTCTTCATATGTGACCACTTAATATCACAGGGAATTTGTTTCTCCTGTGTAAAATCCATACAGAGTCAAGGCTGAATCTAAAATTTACTACACCTTTTTTTTTTTTTCTTTAGTCCTGGCATATTTTCATGTATGTTCTAGTTTGCTTTCTGCTGCTGTGTTAAAAACACTGACCAAAAGCCGTGTAGGAGGGAAAGAGAATATTTGGCTTCCAGGTCACCTCATCTAAAGTCATTGCCAGAATTCAAACAAGAACCTGTGTGCAGGGACTGAAGCAGAGGCCATGGAGAAACACTGTTTACTGGCTTGCTTCTCCAGCTTGCTCAGTCATGATTCGTACACATCTCAGGCCCACCTGTGCAGAGATGACATCACCTCATTGGGTTGGACCATCCTACATCAATGATCAATTTAGAAATTGCCCATAGGCATGCCCACAGGAGAACATGATGAAGGCAATTCATTAGTTGAAGTTCTCTCATCTCAGATGGCATTAGTTTGTGTCAAATTGACAAAAACTAACAGATTTCTTTGTGAATCTTACCACTGTGGAGTTCTGAGTAGGCCGTAATATATTCCATGCTATGGCTTCAAGGAACAATAAGAAATCCTGGACACACAACTTAGCAATACTGAATAATAACAAGAGCATGGCCTTTAGGGGACAAGAAATCTCAACTACAATCATGAACTAAAACTGACTTAAATGTTTTCAAGCCATTTGATTTCTCAGTACATTTGGAGGTAACTATTCTCCGACAGGAATATTAATGCCTTACCTTACAGAATGTAAGAATCGGATAAGATGCTCTCCCCACTTCCCTATAGACCTAAAATTTCCATGATTCTTCAGGAAAAGTCAACAAATGACACTTGAGAATGACATGGTAATAATGCTGTGATATTTCAAAATGTTAGTATTAACATAAACGGGCTACTAGTCTATTCATTGAGAGTAAACAAATTGTCACTGCCATGCAACTGGCAGAAGGGCATCTTTCATTCAAAAATCCATATTGTATGTCTCAATCAATCATTCTACATTTGTGAGGTCAGATTTAGTAAGAATGTTTATGAGATGCCTGAGTTTCTAAAAAGCAAGGGAGATATTAGTAGCTCTAAGAATTATACATAACCACTCTACAAATGCATTAGATATTTAGTATGAAGATATCCAGGGAAACTGCCATTAGTTTGATTATGCTCTAAAAGAGCTGATTGTGTAATAAGTTGTTAATTTATTGTCTGTTTCTTTTGTTGTGTTAAATATATATTTGATGTTAGAAGTTGTTCTAAATGAATTAAAATCATTTATTTATTTATTTTTAAACAGAAGCTTCTGAGTACAAAAGTCAGGCTAAAGACAAAAGAATGAAAAGGGTGTAATCAGGAGTCAGCCTATGTAACTTCTTAGACCCATGGATGGTTTTTAACAGAAGCCAAAAATATTTGCACTCAAAGTTTATTCATAACAGGGGATTATACAGATAAACATTCACTTATATATAAAAACCTAAAGATTCTACTGGCTTCAAAGAGCAAAAGGAATATTTTCACGGCAGCACAAAACAATATTTAATCATGTTTAGGTAGACATACCTGGGAAGAATGCAGGTTTGAGCATCCTCCATTGTGGGGAGCCGACAGAAGGCGACTATCATCCTTGCAGCCATCTTGAGCCATATACCCTGACAACAGGCTTGATTACAATAGCCTACACCAGCTGAGCACACTCTGATAACATCTTGGTTTAGATACCCAGGATCTTCCCTTGGGTGTGTGAGACTTAAAGCTGTGATTTAGAGCCGAGACTTAAGGGTGTGACTTAGAGATCAGATTTAGAGACAAGGCCTAAGGGCATGACTTAAAGGCGTGACTTAAAGGAGTGGCTTAGAAGTGAGACATATAAAAGGCGAGAGGCAGACAGAAGAAAGCAACAGATTATTAGGCACTCAGAAGTAGAACTTGGAACTAGGAATTAGGTTAGAGAGTACAACTTAGAGTACAACTTGGAGTTAGTTATTAGGCATTAGGTATTAGGCACTTGGCACTTGGAGAAAGAACTTGGAACTGGGAAAGAGACTAGCAACTAGAACTAGGATTAGGTGCTAGGAACTAGGGACCTGGAACTAGGGACTTGGAGAGAAGGAATGAGACTGAAGAATAAACGGGATTGAATCATACTCTGTCTGGTCTCCATTCTTCAAGTCCATCCTTTCTCTCTTGCTGAACCCTGACCCTCGGACTGGAGCAGCTTGGGGCAGTTCAGGCTCTAACAATTTAGCCCCCAAGGCTTTTGGCAGTGTGGGTTCAAACATTGACAGAGAGGTCCGGGACATTTTGGCCTCCAAACGTGGGGTAGCTCAGGCCGCAACACTCTGTGTATTCACAATAGCTGACATGAAAAAAGGAAGAGCAGGACAATAAGAAGAGAGTACAGAATAAAGGAAAAACCTATCTGCTAAGAGATTTGTGGAATATAACTAAAAATTAAAAATAAATATCTTCTAAAAGGTACAAAAATGATCAGCAGGAAGACCCTTTCAGCATGAAGAGAGTTTAAATAACTTAATTAACTTATATAATATAGAATTATTTGGTGGAATGATAACATTGAAGAGGCATTGGTGGCTAACATTTAAGTGGTCTTTGTCTTTGTCTTATTGGAGGAGTTATTATACTAAGTGGCCATTCTTGGAGAATTGCAGCAAAAGAGGCCAGCACAGCTTTCTGAGACTAATAATAAACGTATTGTTTACTCATACTGAGAGTAGTGAGATGGTGCATTTGCAAGGATAGTCATAGTATATAACTGCTTCTCAGACAGAACCTTCCAGATACTGGAAAAGAAGTCTTCTAAATCCCACTTCTGAACAGAGCCTGGGGGAATTGGAACAAGCTATGAGAAAAAAAATGTTCTTCCTTATGAAACTGTCCTTATACAATTTCTCTGGGCCTTGTTTCTAAAGATATTATAGAAAGCTGTCCCAGAGCCCTCTTTACATACACAGCTAGAAGATCACCAATTCTGGAAAATTGCTGGTAATCAAGAAGTGGTGTTTAGAAAAGTCTCCTTATTGTAGCCTTTGTTCCAATACTGACACATGCTCATGGTTTCCTGGACTGCAGGAAAGACTGAGATTATAATTCCTGGCTGAGATACATTGGTCCAGTTTAGAGGTTAATTATATCACTAGGGAAGAAGAGGCAAGTATTTTTTTGACAATAGATTGTCTGAATCAAAGATTTTTATTTGTTACCCTCTCTGTTTCTAAAGTTTTTATACACTAAAATACATTAATCCTCAATAACAAGAAAAAAATCCATATGGTTACTTTATCCTATTGAAGTTTTATATGCTTAACAGAGTTTTCAGTTCTATTAGATTGACTATTGTTCCCAGTATACAATACTGGTTCAATGAAATCATCCAGTCAAAAAACTGAGTAAGAAAAAAAAAAAACTGCAATAAGTTAATGGGACATTTAAAATCCTGAGTAACAGGGCTGACAAGCAGTTCGTGAGTATGTGTGCCACCTTTGATCCCTGGTGGCCTGAAAGGCAACTTTTGGAAAACTTCTGATGAGAAATAGTCATGCTTAATTGTTTGGTGAAAAACATTATAGGTTCTTTTATTCGGCTTGTAGGACTCTTAAACTGCACATGTTCTCAATTCCTGTTGGATGGTGAGCCACCAAATCATGCCATGACTTTATTCTTCTTATAATTCCTTTACATAATCCATAAGAAACAGAGAGTGTATGTTACCAATGGAGAACAAGATGTTTTACCTAGAGCCAAGGGTGTTTAAATACTGTCTACCATTTAAATCACTACAGGTGATTTAAACAATATGTAACAATATGTAACATTCCTAAACAATATGTAACAGCAGGAAACATTCACCAGCTTTATAGGCTACTATGTGTCTCTACCATCTCTGCCCTGACAGCTAAGCTAAGGACATAACTGTGAGATTTGCTGTGCCACTTTCAATTTCATCTGCTCGGTTTTCTTATTAGTCCTGGGATCTATCTGTTGCTCTGGAAAAGACACTTCAAATTGACCTAATAACCTAAGGAAGCTAGAAATCTACTTTTATAACAACATCCAAACTCAAAATTTCTAGTTGGGTGGTAGGCCTATTCCAGGCAGAAATGGATAGGTATGAGTACTACCTAACTTGTACCTCAGCACTCAAGGGTGTCTTTAAGTTCCAGTTCATACATATGACACAGTTCATGCAAGGAATTCAAGGGTTGTCCCATAGACCAAAACATCAAATGAAATCCATATTTATAATCTAAAACATCCTCTTATGATACTACACCATATGCTAAAAGAACTAGATTTAGCTAAATTCTATCACTAGAGATGCAGAGAAAAAAAGAGGGAGTTAGCAATCTACTATTACAATTCCAGCAGAGAACAGATTTTAACTAGTAATTATAAGTCACCAAAATGTTCTTCTTAGTTTACAGTTTCTTACTTGCTTTATTTTTGCTGTGACAAAACGCCTAACCAATGGAAGTTAAGGAAGGGCTCATGGTTCCAGAAACAATCCATGGAAGTGAAAAAGGCACAGTCCATGAATTTAAGGCAACTGTCACATTGAGTCTACAGTTAAGAAGCAGAAATAATATTGTCACTCAGCTCTCGTTTTAATTGTATCTAGGATTCCAACCCATGGGCTGAGATTTTCCACTTCAGTTAAGGTTTTCTAGAAATGAGCTCATAGACACACTCAGAGGTTTGTTTCCATGGCAATTCTAAACCCCATCAAGATGACAATGAAGATAACCCATCACACAGTCATATTAGAGAGATGTGCAGTCAGTCTATTAAAATGGTGTACAGTGTTAAGCAACAAGCAAGTAACTGAATTTAATATGAGGGACCAGGAAGGTTGTACATGACATGTATGTAAAATGTTGCTTAAAATAAATTGTTAGATGTTGGACAATGGAGAGCACAGTATAAATTGATATTTAAGAATCGAGATTACAAGAAACCACTTGCTGACAAAATAGTGCATCTGAAAAAGATTCATGCTCTCAGTCCTAATGAACTGGGGCCAATTCCTGGAGGAAGGAGAGAACTAATTCCTGCAAGTCATCCTCTAAACTCCACATACTCACTGTAGCACACATATACACACGAGTGCTAATATGCACACAAAATATAATAAAAATGACATCAACTTTATGGGACCGTGTTAGCTTTTTGCCCCTGTTAAAATACCTGAAATAAACAAATTATATTATTTATACCAATAAACCAAATGTATTTAGTTTGGCCCTGCTGTCTTTGGCCTTGGATAAGGCCGCTCATTATAGTGGTGAGCACATGTTGAAACAAAGATGTCCTCATGGAGCCAGCAACCATGCAACTCATGGGGGCAATGGAGCTAGAAGACAGAGAAAGAAAAAGGCATTGGCAACACAGTATCCGTTTCAAAGGCCAGCTTAGTAACCTCATCTCCTTTCATTATGTCCTGGTGAGTATACCACCTTCCCCACAGTCAAACCTCAGTAGGAACAAGAAGTCTTTAGCACATGGTTGGTTTCAGATGAGTGCAACAAAAACCTATAAACACAAGTGACCATGCAGCTAAGATTACACCTGAAGACACTGAACATGCATACAGTCACACATAGCTACCTTGGCAGACAGTTCCAGAATTCCCCAAGACACTGAAAACTATGGATATTCCAGTCTTATGGAAAAATAAAAACTATCACATGTAAGTTATAACCATCTTCTTCTATATTCTATTTACCCATAAATTCCTTTTAATGCCTAACACAATGTAAACACCATGAACACAGTTGTTAGGTGATATACTGCTTTGGTATTAGGACAAGAAAATAAGATCCTTGCAAATTCCTAAGCAAATCTTTCCAGGGTTTTTATTCCTTTGTTGGGAATGAGTTCTTGTACCTCCCTGGGTATCACCTGTTTCTTCTTTCATTCCCTTTCTTCTTGGGGACCACAGTTCACCCAAATAAGCTACTTTCTTCTCCTGTGTAGAGAAATGAGCAAAATTTCTCATGTATGCTCCATAGCCCTCCCTGCTGAAGAACAAACATAACTTGACTAGCGGAAGTAGAAGGAGGAAGAGTCACAGCAAAGCTTCACAGTGAATGGCAACGCTTAGCTTACAACTCTGTGAAATGTATTCTAGTCACTCTATCAGTATAAAGGTGATATAAATAAGTATCCTTTGTAAACATCCGTATTTCCTATTGCATTCGTAAAAGATTTTTAAATACATTTCTCCAGGAGTATAAGCAGGGAATACAACCACTACCTGTAGAGGCGAGATCAAATTGTTGTCTACAGAAGCAAAGGGTAAAGATGAGAGAATTAAGATAAATAGTTGTATAACCAGCAGGGTGTTTCTATGTGGTTTGGGCACAGTCTGCCCTTTCGCTGGACTATTCAAGGAGAGAGCTGCAGCAGGAGACTGCCATGCTTTACCCTTCTGTGATTTCTAGCAAGCACATGCAGCTTTCACTTTTATCCTCACGTATGTTGGATTTGGCTCTGAATTCTGTTTCATCTTTTGAGAAGAAATAGTTAACTTACTGTGGATATTTCGTGAGAGGGAATAAAGGTGACCTGGTTTTACTTTCAATGAACAACTGCTTATATGTGAGACTGGAGCCCACGATGCCTCACTCACACAAGCCTCTTGTATGTCTACATATGGGGGACCTTCTCACTTCCCTCTGAGTGCTGTAAGGGCTTCCTTCTGGTCAGCTAACAATGGTTTGAGCTTCAGGTCACTCCTTTGGAGTTGTCTGACCATGACTTTATTTTCTGTGACGTAGGATCAGGGTAATCTTTCATACTTGCGCCTACCCAGGTCACCTCAAGTCAGTTATCTGTCAAGCTCAATGCTCCCTAACATTCACCACCCTAACATATATTCAGAACACGCCCAATCTGCTCTCATGCTTCATCCAGTTAGAATCTCTTAGTGTCTCAGTGTAATGTCTCAGATACTGGAATTTGCCAAGTAGATGTCTTGATATAGTTAGTTGGCCTGCAGATATAAAAATTTGATCCTAGAGTATTGTATATCCTCAACCTTTTTGCCATCAGTACTCCACTCTTGTCCTCTTTTAATGCTTTCTAATGTCAACAGAGATGCTCACAGACTTGCTGACACTGGCCTTGTACTAACTCTGCAGCCCAGTTCGACACTGAACTTCAGATCCCCCTACCTCAACTTTCCAAGTAGCTGTGGTTATGGGCCTGCAGCACCTGGCCCAATCTGTTGAGAACTTTTAACTGCCATCACATAATGTACACACATCTGCTTCAATCAACTCCAAGTTAAACTTGAGCATAATACACAACATTTTCCTTTTCACATATTTGAGAAGAGAGCATCACATTCAATGGTGTGTCAACGACATTGAAATACACTTCTAATGCAAAACTGACGTTAGAATTAAATGAATGTTAACATCTCAGAAAAAAGTCAGAAGATTAAAAATACTGAAACTATAAATATGATCCTCAGATGAGGCTGCGGAAGTCACACAGGCTGTTTTCCTCATATGCCTTCCATTCCTCACGTGCTGCACACCACATTCACACCTCCAATTTTAGTCGTTGTTATAAATTTTCTTTTTCTCTATTTGTTAGCTTTGGATTTCTCAGATAATTTTGACCCCAATACATCAATAATCAATCAAGCAGTGAACATCTTTATAAAGTTTCAGCTTCTAAACAGGGCATCATAGGAGAGGTCCCACCATACCCAGGAAACATTCTTCCTATACTCAAGATGTATTTTAGTTGTGTGTTTTAGGTTGCTAGAGAGTTCAGTTATAAACACACTACTATCTCATGTCTCGCCCAAACATTGCAGATGCTCAATTAATACATCTTGCACAATGTAAATTTCACTAACAGGTGACAACAGAAATATTAATACTAGCAGTGAAACATCCATTGTAGTGTCTCCTAATCCATTCTGCTCATGGGCTAATCGGTCTTCTCAAGAGGAAAAGGGTATCTGAAGCTGATCTCATCTGAGCCCTCCTGGACTCAAGGACCATGTGCTGCATGCAGACAAGCCACAAATTCTCCCTGCTTATTTAATGTAATCTCTATATCCTCTATGCTGTTGCTGTGTCAAAGAAACCATGAGCTAAAATCAAAAGAGTTTTAAGTCCTTTGCCATAATCTATCCAACATTTCTTGCTTGGGAAAAAAAACTGAACAACTGTACATGCACTTTGAACCTAAGGAAACTTAAGCATGCAAATGTACTTAGAAGTTTTCTGATTAGAGTCTGATTTTTCAAATTCCACACCCTTTCCTACCATGGCCATAGCTTGATTTTACTTTAAAACTTTCATCCCATTTATAGCTAGATAGTTTTGAAAGACCCCATAATAAGCAATACAGTTTATTTCTGATTTGAAGCAACAGTTATCTTTTGCCCTTTTTCCTTTCATCCATGATTTAAATTGCCATTATCTCAACACTAAGACTACAACATCAGCTGGGTGTCCTGGTGTATGTCTATAATTCAAGGTTCTGGGAGGTGAAGGCAGAAAGATTGAGAGTACAAGGCTGGTATCCACTTCTAAGAGAATTGAAGGCCAGCCTGCTCTCCATGAGATGCTGTCTCAAAGCGATCACAACAAAAGGAGACCCACTCATCTTAGACACATCCCATACGCTCAGAAGCCTTCTCTGACAGTATCCATAGTCAGTATTCTCTTCTACTGTCTTCACAGCCATGAGTGGGATGAAGGACACTAAGCATTCTGCTTTCCACATGAAGAAGAGGTGGAGGCACAGATACTGTCGCACACTTGACTTTTTTTAGTAGGAAAACTAGGCCTGAATTTGCACATCAGGCCTCCAGGTTCAAATTCTCAAGTAAAAATAAACTCCTTTGTCTGCATTCACTTTTGACCTCTTACTTCTTAAAAGTCCTCATCAAATAAATAGAGAGCAAACATGTAATCCATTTTGAACTTATTGTCCGAGGAACAACCAGGAGAGAAATGTAAACACAGACATGAAGGAGGTGTGAGAAAACCAATAAATCTCTTCAATCCTCCTGTGGCTTGTGTTAAAGAAGGGAGATAGTCAGCCAATAAGTCAGTGGGTGTGATAGCTGGTTTTGATTGACACTTTAATTGAATTAATAAACACCTAGTGTATTAGGCTAATCTCGAAGAGGTTCTTGGAGAGTATTTCCACAGAGAATTAACCCTAAGGAGGAAGACCAGGCCACATGGATTCAGAACCCAATAAAAGGGAGGAGGAGATTCTGCATACCCATTCACCCACCCACATGTGTCTACTCACACACATACAATAATTTGGGTTTCTTTGATGAGATTTCTTGTATCCTAGGTTGGCCTTGAACTTCCAATGTAACTAAAGATAATCTTGAACTTTCAATTTGTCTTTCCCTGAAGCCTGCATAGAATATACATGTATCTTAATTTCTCTCTGTGGAAAAACTGAAGGGTGCTTTAATATATATATATATATATATATATATATATATATATATATATATATATATAGTTTTTAATTACTTTTAATCCATAGCAGTATTACTGATAAGTCACTATTATGTGACCTTGGAGATGAAGAGCACTTTCTAATGCTGCACATACTAAAAAAAAAAGAAAAAGAAAAAAAAAAAGAAAACCACTCATTGTACTAGCTACTGATTACAACTAGAAACTTCTGGTTTCACAATGAAATAAAAAAAGTATTAATAATGTACATGCAATTTATTTCCCCCAAATTTAATAGCATATAGTCCCATATAAAACAAAACATATATTCTTCCTAGAGTAAAAATAGACAAAACCAAATTCTAGTTCTGAACTCCTTTGTAGTAGGCCATTCAAAATGCAAGTTGAGACCTTTCTCCTAGCATGGTCACAGGCCATGAACAATATCCACATCATCAATCTTCACTGCTCCTCATATTGAAATGGGAATAAATAGTTTTTTATGTGTCTATATAAAAGCATAGGGTCCACCCATTTAAAGGCTCAAAACCTTGATGTTTTTATATTCACTACATAAATATGGTTTCAGAAATGGATAGACAAGTCAGGCAGCAAAGTACTTACCTTACAAGCAAGAAGACCTATGTTTGATCACTAGAATTCAAGTGAAAAAGCCATGTGGCAGGGGATGCAGAGACCGGTAGATCCCTGGGGCTTGTTGATCAACTGGTGTAACCTGCTTAGAAAGTTCCAGGCCAGAAAGATTCCCTGCCTCAGAAGCATATACGCATATACGTAGTACATGAGAATGAACATCCTCCGTCATCCTTGTCTTCTGGCCTACACTCCCAAACACAAAACTAACTAAATAAACAAATAACTTTGTACTTGGGAAGTCAAATAAAGTTTAATGGTGACATGGGGGAAACAGGATTAGAGGTAAGGATTATCAGCTTTGAGAGACACTAGTATTTTCCTGATTTACTGTCTGAGATTTAGCTGCAGGGATATTGTCCTACTTTGCTTTCTATTTTGATAAACACCATGACAAAAAGCAAATTTGAAAAAGAAGGGTTTATTTGTTGTACACGTTTCAATCACAGTCCATCACTGAGGGAAGTCGGAGAAGGAAGTCAAGGCAGAACAAAACCAAGGCAATATAGTGAGATACTGCTTCCCTAGTTGCTTCTCATTTGCTGCTCAACCTGATTCTTTTACACCTCAATAGCACCTGGGCAGAGGTAGCACTGCCCACAATGAACTGCATCCTCTTAAACTTCATCTTCTTAAATCAATCAGCAATTAAAAGAATGTTCCATAGAATTGCCTACAGGTCAATCTGATGAAGGCATTTTCTCGTTTGTGGTTTCTTCTTTCACAGTGATAAAGTCTTTTGCCAAGTCAAAAAACAAAAAACAAAAAACAAAAAAAAAAAACAAAAACAAAAACAAAAACAAAAAACAACAACAAAAAACAACCAGCACAGTCACCTTTAACGTGCATCCACATACATTATAAATCTAAAGTTTAGTGCACTGAAGGAAGTGAGTAAGGGAAGATTCTACCATTGCTCAAACTGACAATCTTATACATGACACAGAGAAACTCCATCTGGACGTCGCCCTTAAAAATAAACTGAAAACACTGAGCTGAATCTTCGTGGGGATGTTGAGCCGCAGATGGCAACCTTAGAGACAGGTTGGGCTCACACCCCTGCTCTGCTGTCTGCAACTGCCCCTTCTCCATAGGTAAATCATGGAAGATGCCACCTCCCTCAACTTCTAAGGCTATTGGAAATTTAATGTTTACTTTGTGTATGTGTGCTATACTGGTTTTTTCTATCTTCCTTTTATTGAAAATAGACTTTATATACGATCAACTCTCCTTTCCCTTCTCCCAACTCCTCTGAGATCCTTCCTGAGGATCTGGTCCCCAAAATGGTAGTGCTGGTGACATTGTCCTGAAGAGAAGGATTTTGTCAGGTAAACAGAAGGATTGTTATTGGGTAAAAAGAAGCCTTAATGGGGAAGGCTTATTTTACCAGAAAATTCATTCTCCTAAAAGTGGGTTTTCATTTACCATGAGCCTTTCTTACCCAACCATGAACATCACTTAATTTGTCATCAAAGGTCAATTACCTTGGACAAAGGCATCTAGTTCCTGAGTCAATCTGAATACCATCTAGCAGCTCAAAGACCCACTCTGTTGACTGTCTTAGAAAATCTGCTTGATTTTTGGCCATTTTGCTCTTCTCTCTGCACTCCTCCTTAAAGAGATAGTCTTGGCAGTTCAGTACCCAATAAGCCTTTTTTTTCTATCCATGGAATGGTCTACTTCAGTGGTTTTAGTGTGTCCTCCTTTAAACTTCCTATATCCCTTCCTATTCAAATCTACTTCATCTCTGCCCACCCTTAAAAAAAAATAGGCATCTAAATAACAATGGTAAAATGAAATGAAAGAAACAAATAGAATATGACAAAACAAATAAACAGAAGAAAAACAAAACCAGAGGAAAATTAACAACAGAAGAAACATATGTAGATGCAGACACACATGTTTATACATACAGCAATCCCATAAAAACACATAACTGGAAGCCATAATGATACACAAAGTACCTGTGTTGTGAAGTAAATAAATAAATAAATAAATAAATAAATAATTTTGAATAAAAATAATTAGATAGATGAATGGATGGAGAGAGAGAGAGAGGGAATAGATAGATGCCCTAAATACACAGTATGTGACAAAGAACCTCCAAAGAGAGCCCTGAGCTCATTCTAAGTTGGACACCTATTGCTGAGCATGGGGCCTAACCTTAAGAGTGGTTTGTATACCCACCAAGATTCTATTGGATAAAACTTTGTTTTTTCATTTTTGAGTGGTTATCAAGAGGATTAGGGATAGGGACTTGTGTCCAATTCGACTCTCAGGTCTGGGACCCATATCTGGTGCAGATACATTTTTCCAACATAGGTCACATAATATTCAATAAATGTTCACTGTTACGATTTGTTCTAGAAAAATAAAGGAGGGAAAATAGGCATTAAAAAGAATGAGACAAAATCAAATTTTCCTATTTGTGTGAGCATGAAATTTTAACCATGTCCATTTATATGGTGTAAGGTAGTTCTATTCCTTTCAAATAAAACAGATGTGTGGGAAGATCCTACATAGTATACTGAAAAAAAAATTTTTAAATCCTGATTAAAATATATTATTCACTTAAATATATTAATGGGCTGGTTATAAATGCCCATTCTTGGGCTTGACTTTAAGACATAGTCATACAATAGTAGCATTCCTATTTAGTTACAGATTCCAATATGGAAATGACAGTACAGATTTCTATAAATAGGATGGGGGCAGTTATGTCACCATATCTCAACATAGAAGCAAAAGTGTAAAAAGGTGCCTATAATGTTCACCTTGGTGGATATTTAGAATCATCTAGAAGCTAGACCACTGGCTTTGCTGTCAGAGTAATTTCAGAGATTTTTTTAACTGAGAAAGGGAGACCCACTTCCAATTAATATTACCATTTTCTCAGCCAAAGTTCCAGACTAAATTCAAAGAACATGTGCTAAATGATAATATTCATGTCTCTATGTTTTCTAAGTGGGAACAGAATGAGCAACCTTCTTATGTTCTCATTGCTATGTCATCTGCACCATGAGGGACTACATCAGCTTAAGCCTTGAGCCAAAATCAACTATTTCTTCCTTACGTTGATTTTATAATGACTTTTGTCACAACAATGACAAAAGTAACTAACATGACACCCAAATTTTTTGTACTTTAAATAATTAATTTCACAACGAAGCTCAGTGTTACATGTATGAATCTCTAACACTGAGGAAGAGGAATGGGGCTCAGAAGTTCTACTGCTTTTGACTATATAACAAGTTTGATTTAAGCCTAGGTTAGATTAGACTGTCTCAACAAAACACGATTAAGTGGCTAATTGCAGCATTTAGCTCATCAAACAAAGACTTAAAATAAATGAGTATACACCTGAAAGAAAAGTTTTCATTCCAGAAGTATGTGGCTTCATCACTTATCACTGCAGTAAAGCATCCCTTCACAGAAAGGCCTGTTATTTTTCTTTTAGGCCACAAAGTACCAGTTCTTTACAAGAAACTGGGAGGAGTTTTACTGGCACAGACAGGACATATCCTGTCTGGAAGCTTGTACAGGGAAAGGACAATTTGACAAAGCCAGACCAAGGAAACATGGCTGCTTAGCAAGGCAGAGGTCAGGCTGCAATTTAGGCATCACTTCGCGTGTCAAGGGCTTCAAGCAGGGACAAAAACCAATCCTCCAGAAATCTTTCCTGGAGAATTTATGTCAGGACAAAAATATCGCACATGATTTCATTTTCTCTTTGAGTGATCAGCACACCATTTTGTAACTATGCTTCTGACTGCATAAGATTTTATGATTTCCCTTTCTTTTTCTTCTATCTTGTTCTATTTCTCTCTTCCTTTACATGGGAAACTGAATGTATATTCAGACCTTAGAAAGCTCCCTCTTGAGGGCTGCTCTGATCATTGTTTTAATGGTTCAAAAATAAAAACAACCTGAAGAATTTGCACCCAAAATCAACATTCAGTTTTCATATGAAGATTTTATGGCAAACCCATAGATTTTGGTCAGAATCCATGGACTTCAAGTCAGGCATGCTTGGAAAAGAGACATAATTTCAGTACAGTGCTTTATGATGATTAAAAGAAAAATAGATAAGTGCTCTGAGCTCCCTCTCTGTTCCCTTGAATGAGTTCAATCTTCAGTTCTGGCCCATCTATGTGAAGAAAATTGTATCATTTGAACAAGGAAAATGTTGATTATAGATTTGTTAGTAGCATTCTAATCTGGCTTACATATTTTGTTGTTGTAGTTTTCTTCATACACTATTGATGTGATATGATTGGGCGTGATTTCTAGATTGCTTAGGAATGCTAAAATTGTTGTTGCTGTTTTGCCTAAATTGTAAAACCTATACACCCCATTGCTAAGAAAAAAATACTGAGTAGTGTTGTACAATAAAGTCAGAATCCCCAGCATCAACTCTAATTTGTGTTAACCCCTCTCTGAAAACTGCTGCCAAGTTCCACAAGGTCCCCTAGTCTCCTTGTCTTTCCTCTTTTGGTTTTTTTTTTTCTTTAAGGCAGAG
Source organism: Arvicanthis niloticus (assembly GCF_011762505.2). NCBI lineage: Eukaryota > Metazoa > Chordata > Mammalia > Rodentia > Muridae > Arvicanthis > Arvicanthis niloticus. The sequence continues at coordinate 36,236,136 of NC_047665.1, forward strand.
TATCACAAGGTAGTTTCAGTTTGCTAAACCTCATGGTAATCTTCTTGCCCCAGCTTAAGAGGTGTAAGCCATAGAGCCCAGCTGGCTGCCTGAACCTTCCTGTGCCCTATGTGGCAACCAGAGTGATACTGTTAAGTAACATTTTCAATACCTAACTTTTATTCTTTAAGCCCACCCATGGCTTCCCATTGCATTTAAATGGAATCCCAGACCTTCCTGACCAAGTCCTTATCCCCTCCCTGCTTTAGACATCTGCACTTCATTAACTTCCCTAGCTCAGAATCTTTGTACTTTCTTAGCCCTTTCCTAAGGGCATTCTCCCTATGGATAATACTTCCTCCTACCCTTCATGGAGATCTCTATGCCAAGTGGCTCACTTATACAAAACAGCAGTTTCCTCCTCTCCTAGTTTTCTTAATTTACTTAACACTTTCTTAATATCATTTATTACTGATGCTGAAAATTTGTATCTTTTTGCTCCTTGCATCCCTCATAGAATTAATGTATACAATGGCCAGAACATGCTCATAAGTATATTCTCAAAACATAATAGACAGTGTCTAACCAGGAGTGGGCACTTATTATGCACCCACAAAAGGTACTGCAGTGATGCTTTTACTATATATTCTTCCATTTCCCTCTGTGTGTTCTCTATATACACAAATTATTTGTCAGTAATAAAATAGTTTTAATAATATAGCTGTCAGGATTCACTGTATGTGTACACGTGCATGCACGTCAATCATCTCTTTCCGTTTCCTTTCACCTTTTACAAGAAAATGAGTAATATACTTTATTTCATCAATATCCAAACTTGTATCCCATAGTCATCTGGTCTTGGCTCAAACCAAAGGTCTCAAGAAATTTCAGACCACAGCTCCCAGACACTGAAGAAAGATTGCAGAGTTGTCCATGTGAGGCTGAGCACTTGATGGCTCACATAGTACTTGATGGTGACTGCCCAAGAGATGAGCATGCACAGCACACCTGCAAAGAGCAACAACAGTCTTTTTATGTGTACAGCACAAAGAAGAACATGGTGGTCCTCATGCCTGAGGCAGTACTCACCAACCTCTGGCCGGCATACACACAGTGCTGGTCTATGAGAATGATCTCTTTGTTACACCATCTTCAATGGAGCAAAACTGGCAGTAACCTTCTTCCCCTATAAGTCCTTCCGTTTACTTTTTACAGCTCAAAATTCCTGTGTCCTACTCAGATATCAACACTGGACTGTTTCCCAAGTGAAACTATATGGGTATCAATCATTCTCATTCCAATTAAATAGGCCTGTGGTAAAGATTTCTCCTTGTAGGCTCTGGAGTCATTTTTCCTAAGTCTATAAACAATAGAATAGAAGCAATAGTATGTGGTAGTTTGGTTGTGGAAAACAAAACAATAGCAGCAATTCATACTAAAATAATAATCCTCAAGCCAAATATTCCACTCTGTAGATCTCTGCCATAAAAACAAAGGTGACCTAAGATGTCTACTAATGAGAAAATTAATTACAGTATTGCTTGTAGGGACCATCAAACGACAAAAGATATAACAAAAACCCATGGATCCCCATCACAAGACTTGTGAATAGATTCTTGAATGAAAAAAGAAATGTGTAGAAAAGCTTGTAAATAGTTCTTTCTTTGCAGTTCTAACTACTCCATGTAGTACCTGAGTATGGAGCGTGTCTGTCATAAAAATTTCCATGCACCATTTAACAGATAATACACAAGCTTTAATAAAGGCTAAGTAGATGGCTATTGTAGAATCAGTCTAGAAAGAAATTGAGGTGAACTTATCGTGCTTTTGTTTGAGTTTTGTGTATGATGAATCCACTTATTTAAGATTAAAGGACTAATTCTTCCATTTGTATGCACTTTGGAGAGTGTGTTCATTAATAAAGAGAAGGAGCCAGACAAAGATTTACTAGGTATAAACCTGGAAGCACAGGTTACCTAAGGTTTGAGTAGAATTAGAATTGGTGTAATTGTAGGAGGGAAGGATGGGGATGAAGGGAAGAAGAAAGAAGGAAGGAAGGAAGGAAGGAAGGACGGAAGGAAGGAAGGAAGGAAGGAAGAAAGGAAAGAAAGAGAGAGAGAAAGAAAGGAAGAGAGAGAGAGAAAGAGAGAAACAAAGAAACAAAAAACAAGAAAGCAAAACCTCTTGTAAAGAAAGTGAAGCCCCCCAAACTCTGAAGACCCTTCCTCAAGTCTCAGGAAATCACGACCACCCCCAAACCACAAGAAACCATACCTGGATGCAATCAGCAGAGGTTTATTGGGGAGAGTTGGCTAGCCAAGGTCAAAACTGCTCGTCCACGCAGGAACAGAATTTTGACAAAAGGACAGCAAGCTGAGGGGCTTTTCTTATAGCACAGGGTGGGAAAAGGGAGGGATTTTCACGTAGCTACACATGATTGGTTGCATTTTTGTGTGGTTACACATGATTGGTTGTTTTACAAATTTTGAGTATCAGCAGGCTGTAACACTGGGAAAACCTCAAAGGAGTGAGGTAACCAAGAACAGTGGAAAGTTAGCTACTTCTTGGAACCACCCAGATGACTTGCATCCCTTTCTGTGGTCAGGAATGTGTCCTCCTGCCCTGGGCCTTCCCCACCCACAGGCGGGTCCTCCTACCTGAGGCTTGAGGAATGTTGCTCTTCCCTGAATGTATCCCAGGGTAGTGGCAGTAAAGACCTGAAATCTTACATCCAGTTCCGATTTCTGGAACCTGTACTCTTTCTGCTCAGGTCTAAGGGCAAAGAAAAAGCCTGCATATATTTCACAAAATGGTCTTTATACTTTTTCACTCTACAAAAGCACATAAACCAACATGTTCTCAAATCTTGATAAAATGAACATGTTGATCATTCTCATGTTAGCTTAGTGCTGTTCTAATGCTCCTATGCAACAGGCCTGTCTGACAGGAATAGGCATATTCTAAAGAGACATTACACTATTCTCTTTGGCTATGAGACTACTGAAAAAATAAACCCCAAGAAACTAGAATTTCCCCGCCAGGACTTTCCTGTGGAAGAAACATCTAAATCCCAGTGGACAGCCAAAGGAGGAATTTCAAAAGCCAGAAGAACTTGTCTCTCAGGAAAAGATTTACAGTTTATCATATGAGCTTGCAGGAGAAAGCTGAGACAGTGCTGGATAAGGTAGATTCCTCAGTTACACATATTTATTGCCTTGTATATAAACCTTACTCTCATGTTGGGATACCCTCCCCCCAGATGAACTGCTTGAGTTGCTATTGAGAAGTGCTAGTTCTCTTTGTTGCTTCCTAGTGTGACTTATGCTTTTTGCTAATAATTTGAATCTTTTAATTGGCTTATCAAGGATAAAATATTGATTTGGTTTGGTGAGGTGCAGGCTGTAAACCCTAAGTTCAGTTTCATGTGTTTGTGCATGTGTTTCTGTGTGATTCCATTTTTCAGTAACTCCATAGAGTATGTAATATTATAATGTCCATTTTTTGTTTATTTTTCATATTTTTCACATATGATAAAATTGAGGCATAAAGAAGTTAAGATATGCCAAGCGGTGGTGGTGCACACCTTTAATCCCAGCACTTGGGAGGCAGAGGCAGGCAGATTTTTGAGTTCGAGGCCAGCCTGGTCTACAGAGTGAGTTCCAGGACAGCCAGGGCTACACAGAGAAACCCTGTCTCGAAAAAAAAAAAAAAAAAAACAAAAAAAAAAAACAAAAAAAAAAAAAAAAATTTAAAATACTAACTAAAGTCCATAGCAAGGAAGTGGCCATGTATCTTAATTTATACAGTGTGACTCCAAGAGTCTATTTTTTTACTGATGTGCTTGCTGAGTCATAGGGCACATCACCTAATAAAGAAAAGAAATTTAAAGCAGTTCTTATCTCTGCTCAATGGGTAAAGGTGATGGCCACAAAGCCTGACTTAAAGTTAAATCTGTAAAATTCACATGCTGAAAGCAGAGAAAAGACTTCCACAAGCTGTCCTCTGGCTACAACACCACACATGTATATGTGTTAATACACATTAAATAAGTACATACATTAAAACATACATAAATTTTATAACACACTAAGTAAATAAGTGTTAAAAATTCAGTTCTGAAAGACATATACACTCTGTGGTATTAGACAAGTAGAATTCCTTTTAAATAAGCATCTTACTAAGCCAGACCAAGCTCTCCCTATTATGTAGAGAATTACAGTTCTTTCAATTAGTTTAGATTTATTTATGTTCAATACAGGCTAATACTGCTTCTCTACTTTGTGACTCCTGTTCTGGAGGGATTAAATCCTGAGGCATTTGATCTGTCACACCTAAAATGACCTGTCCCAATAGTCACCAAAACACCTAAGATCAAGGACCTCATTTCAAGAGTTCTTGCTGAAAGAGATTGTTAGCTGCTTTTTGCACAAGCTCTCGGGGCCTGATTCTTTTCCTTAGTGAAATTAGAATCATCTGCAAGGTTTTTCCCTTTCCACAATAAAAGAAGTCTCCTATGAGTAGTGAGGAACACTGAGTGGCTCCAGTGTCCTTTAGACGATACCTTTCATTTGGTGACAAGAGGCCAAGTAGAGGGAGTACTTCTATCTGAAACTCAATTTAGAAAAAAGCAACAGGAAGGAAAAACTTTCTACAGCAAGAAAAAAAAAAAAAAAAAAAAGACTTAGTTGAATGTGAGTCCAGGATTGATCAGACTCAGAAAGTTGGTCAGGATTGAGCCTGAGACCTTTCTTGATAGAAGCTGCCTCCCCCCTGACACTCCTTGGGTTCTCATTCTCATACCAGCCCTCAGAGTTCTGCTTTTCTACTGAATTAACCTAGGCACCAGTTTCTTCCTTACCCAGTGCCATCACTGATTATATAAGATCTGTCAGGAATGAAGATACTCTAAAGCAGTAGTCTCAACTCTCCTACTGTGATCCTTTAATACAGTCCCTTCCTAACTATAATTTTCCTGCTGTTGTAAATAGTAATGTAAATATTTGATATGCAAGGTATCTTATATGTGACCTTCAATGGGAGCATGATCCACCTGTTGAAAACCACAGCTTTAAAGTGATACCCGTGTCTTTCAAATTGATTGTCACACTATAGAGACAATGGACCCCAAAGAAATAAGAATTTACCCAGGAATTTCATACTAAGAAAAGGAAGATACCAGCCAACATGGAAATTTGTCTCCTGCAAAGTGGTTTTGTACAGTCCTAGGAACTTCCAAAGACATCTTACTGAAGTGTCACAGTGGTAGGGGCAAGGACAATAGTAGGAGAGTGGACAGGGCCACACTTTCACTAGGACTGCTCGGATACAGGCCTTTCATCCTTTACTCTCTACTTCACCTGTACTCTCACATCAGGATCTCCAAGTTGGACTTGGAGTCTTTTTGTTCCTCTTCCCAATGTGACCTCACTGAATAAATCTCATTTTTATTCTTCCTACTATTAATTTGATCTTTTTAGTTGGTTTGTCAAAGGGTATAAGACTTGACTTGGGATGCAGGCTGTGGGCCCTGACTTTGATCAAAATTATGCACATCTTCTGAACTCACTCCGGCCTCTGCCACTCTACCTTCCAAACAAGGTTTTTGTGAACCTGACCTAAAATGCATCCTCCTAAGCTCCATTCTCACTGAATACACTGGTAAAATAGATACTGTGGGCTCACTGAGTGGAGGAAACTCCACCCCTTCCCTCTCACGTCTGGCTGGGGATCCAGGCCTCCTGACTCACACTGTGACATCTGTGAGCAGTGCCTCTCAGCGAAAGGCCTCTGACCATGAAACTGCCTGTCTTGAAAGATTCATCTCTGTCTTGACATGCATCAAAATGCATACTGGGGCTTCAGAAGAGTGATGCCTGAGGTGATTCTGACGGATAGGATGGGAGACTAGTGCAGTGAAAGGATCTTTCATTCTTAAATGGATCCAGCCTGCATTTGAATGCCTGCAGGGGAATTCTGATTGACAGAGGAAAGATAGATTGGGACAGAGGTTAAGGGTGGCCAGGGAGGTTTCAGAATAGTCAATGTAGTCATTGTCACTGAAGCATTCAGCCAAAAGAGGCCACTAAGAGATGGAGAAAAAGGGAAGGAAGCATGTGGGTCAAGGACAGCCTTTCCTGAAAGAAATAGGAAGGGGTGGAGAGAGAGAATAAAGAATGAATAGGAGGTAGAAGCATGGGCAATGAATGCATGCTCAGAAGGAGAGGGGCATGTGACAAACTGCAAGCATAGATGGGCTGATTAGGTGAGAATCAATGGCTCCTAATTAATACCACCCTGAAGAGTAAAGATAATGGGGGAAGAAAAATAAATGAGTGTAACAACAGGGTCATTCTAGCTTAAATTGATCATTCCCCTATAGATGCTCAAGGGTGCTATGCTATTTTGATAGATAAATAAATAAATAAATAAATAAATAAATAAATAAATAAATGGAAGGAAGGAGGGAAAAGAAGAATAAAAAAGTAGATTAAATGCTGGGTCTATGAGTGAATGGTAAGACATACAAGCACATGACAGCAGCTCTTCCCTACAAGCCAAGTAGTCTAGCTCCATAAACAAAGCAACTGCTGTTAGAACACAATGTGGATGGAGAGGTGATCTCTATGCTAGGAAGTATGACATATAGCCCGGCTCCATCCTCATGCTACACCTGTCATTGACCCTACAGTCATAAATAACATCTGCAACACTGTTTAAAATTCCATAGGACAAAAATACTAAAATATCCTTTTTTTTTTTTTTTTTTTGGTTTCTCTGTGTAGCCCTGGCTGTCCTGGAACTCTGTAGACTAGGCTGGCCTCGAACTCAGAAGTCCGGCTGCCTCTGCCTCCCAAGTGCTGGGATTAAAGGCATGTGCCACCACTGCCCAGCAAAATATCCATTTTTGAAAAGACAGATTAAGCCTATTATTTAAAAAAAAAAAGTGAAGATGTTGGTTTTAAAATCTTGTGCATATAAGAGATATAAGAGATAAGAGCTAACTAATCCTTCATGGAGGGCAGAGCTCTAAGGGATATATGAAGTGGAAAAGGAAACTAAGTCCAAACATGAACATTGACCAAATCCTAGCAGTTTAGATGCTCACGTGACAGCATATATATATTCACATATATATAAATACATAAATATATATTTTTAATATATATTATATATATGTATGTGTGTCTGTGTATATATGTGGGTGTATTATGTATACACACACACACACACACATATATATATATATATATATATATATATATATATATATTTAAATAAACTGGTTCTAATGAGGAGGTATAGGAACTAAATGTGAATCTAGAGTTGTATAGATTTGTTCCTTTTGCAATTTCACTTTACTATGTATATGAATGTATGTGTATGTGGGCAACTGTGTGCCACAGGATTTATGTAGAAGTCAGAGGGCAACTTTGGAAGTGGGTTTTTGTAAGAACTAAATGTAAGGTTTTCAGGTCTTGGAATTCACTGCCCCGGAATGCAGAACTGGAATGCATTCTGCATTCTGTATTCCGGGAAGAGTACACTATTCCTGAGTCAGAGGACACTTGCTGGATTAACATTCAGAAGAGGAAGGGAGAGGGTGATTAACATTCCTCAGACCACAGGGAAGAGAACCCACCTGCGGGTGGGAAAGGCCCAGAGCACAGAGACACAATCCAGGATGGGAGGTGGTCAGGAAGAAAGTTATGTGTGAATCTGAGTCATCTATAGACCAGACCTGAGAAGGTCAGCCGTTGGGGTCCTTTGTGGTTGCCCTCATGTACTCTGTATAAAAACCACTCCCAGGTTTTGTTTGGGGCTCTCTTGCCAACATGCAAGAGAGCCCTGGTGCACCAGTATCATTAAACCTCATGTTGCAGCGAATCCTCTGTCTGTGTGTGATTCTGGAGTGTGTCCCCTGGTTTTGGATTTTACAGTTCAACAGAGGTCACCTGAGGGTGAGCACATAACACAACAACAAAAGAAGGGGAGAGAAAGTAGGAACAACACAGTTTCACTCAGTATATTCACTTCAGTATATTCTGATGCAGTATGACTTTCTCAGGGAGATGTAAACAAGCTTCTCTTCATCCAAGACAAGGCACAAGAAGTGGAAAAAGAAAAAAAGACACTGAGAAGGTTAGACTAACTCCATGTCAGGCTTCAAATTGGCAGTTCAGGAGTCAAGGCCTAAATCTCTATTTCTAAGAACTGGGCAAGTCCAGGCAAGTCCAGGCCTCAGAACTACACCCCCCACACCTGGCCTGAGGCAAGAGCAGTGAATCAGCAGCAGTTTCCAGACTTCTTCAGCTACTTCCTTACCAACAGTTTCCAGCCCCCAGTTCCTGAATGTCACCTACCCCCAGAATTCTCCTAATGTGCTTTAAATCAGGCCTTCAAGCTCACTTGGTTGTCTCTCTATCTTAGTAATGAGAGACCCTAGCATGCTGGACTTCTGCAGAGTAAAACACTCTTTGAGTTTGCATAGTATTTGAGTCCAGGGCATCATTCTTCAGTGAATCATGGACTCTTACAATGCCCTCATGCTAAGCTTGGTAGGACAGTGAGTTTACTAGAGTTGCTTGCAGAAGCAGGAGGCAGAAGTAGTTCTCAAATATGCACCAGTGAGGAATAGATGGCTGTATTCTTGGAACTCTCAGAACGCCTTGCAAGTAGCTCCATTCTACAGGAGGGCCTCAACCCAGGAATTGTTTAATTATATTTCCACCTTGGGGAAGCAGTTCATGAGTTCTACAACTGTCCTGAGCTTCATGAGTCCTATGGCTCCTCTTCCTCCAGGAAGAAGTGAGTAAATTTAGAGGAAATCATTCTGGGGACTTTGAAAGAGTTAAAAATTTTTAAACCTTCCACAGATGGAGTCAAGAGTACAGATCAGCTTGTTCTGCGCTCTGGGTCCTAAGAAACTAGCTATCTACAAGACAAGATAGATTGAATAGGGTTTGAGCTGGGAGTTCATATTAGCATGCCCATGCACCCTGGATATCAGGAACAGAACTGACCACAAAATAAATTAGATAGGATTTGATTCTTAACAGAAGAAAGAGATATTTCCCCATGACCGTTTCCTGAACCTGTCATGGAAGCTGAACACTGGACAGGTGCTTTCTATAGATACTTAATCATGATTTCCCCCCTCGTCTCCCTGGGTTGCGGTTCTTCCTTTAAAAGGTCTACCTCTTCTCTAAGTGGGGGGTCGTACTTCATTGCTTTCCTCTACGTAGGACAGGCTAGAAGTTCGACCTCAACTCGTTAAAATCAAATATACCTCTTGTTAATTGCATCAAGTTCGGTGTCTTGCAGTTATTGGGGTGGCCATGAATTCCCGAGGGTTGAGAGGGAGTTTCTCCCTTTCTGGCAGGCCTTACAACTTGAATGGGAAGTATGAATTCCTCAAATGTATCACTAAAGGAGATACTAAACAAGGTCATCTACTTCTGACTCCAGATTCACAGACTCATTGAGTCTACTGAGGACACAGCTCTCTCTCACATCCTGTCATGATCTCTCCATCATCCCATCTAAAGTCCACATTCAAGCTGCTATTACAGCCTGCCAGACACTTTGCTTCCCGTGACTGTGATATGTAACAGAAGCAGTGGAGCACGTGGTTAGCCGTCCACTGCCCCACTTTCTTTTGTACAAAGTGTATTCTTTGATCCAAGGGACTTTATGTGGGATCAATTTTGTTGTAAAACTCACTCACTAAATCATAACACTGGTGTTAAGTAAGGCTCCTTGAGCAGTAAACACAAACTCGTATTTACAATATGGGTGAGGGAAGTCTGTGGGGAAACCCTGCTAATTAAGGTCATACATAGTCTGCCATGACTGAGTAGCTCATCTGAGCTGAGCCCAAAATGGAGGACTCCCTTTATCAGCAAGGCTTCTCCTCTAACCTCCTGGGGAAGGTCAAGTAGTCTTTGGCAGACTTACAAGTTCAACTTCTTCTTTTCCCCTTCCTCTCCTTCCCCCCATGAGAACCTACTCAGCAAGAACCCAGCAAGACATTCCTCAAATTCCTCTCCATACAATGAGACCTTCATAGAACTTTAAAATTCTAACTAATAATTTTCGTTTGCCCTGCAAACTTCTTCCCACTCTCCAAGGTCCATATATACCCCTGGTTCACCCCAAATAAAAAGTATGTACAAGCCCACCCCAAATAAAGGTATACACACAAGTTAAGATCTTCTAAGAGAGCTGTTTCTTTGAAGATACTAAGAGACGGCCTCTCTCTCTCTCTCTCTCTCTCTCTCGCTCTCTCTCTCTCTCCCCACCCTGGTACTCACTCCCAGCCAGACTTGGATCCTGCAGAACCCCACCCTTTTCTGATTCGGATTCATCCTTCCAGCCTCATGTGCAGTGGCATCTGTACATCCTGATAGGAAGAAAGTGGGGGACATGGAACCACAGCTAGACCCCCAAAATGCATACCACAGCAGTCAAGATGCAATACTCCTTTCTAAGGGGAAAGAGTCCAATATCAGCTGACCACTAAATGACTGTAGAGTCCCCTCAATAAATAATACCAAGTCTGAGGCTTGAAAGTGTTGAAATAAAAACAATCGACAGAATTCACTAGACCACACCTTTGAGCAGGACCCATGTCCTTGAGCCCCTATTCAGCCATCATTCTTGTCACTCTGAAATATTTATACATTCTTCTGTAAAAGTGCTATGTGCTCTTAACTCTTGTCCAGATCTTGGTATCCTTTGGATTCACTGGGTCCCCTATAATATGGATTTGGGCCTTACTTTATTACCTACCCCTTATTCACTATTTTAAAAAATATTTGTTCATTTACTTTTTCTCATGTTACCTGAATAGTTGAGCTTGTGAATCTCTGAGGAAGGATCTGAGTTTATTGTCTTTAATTTGCCAGCTGAGATGCTGAGGGCATCTAGGGGTGCCTCCTTATTTAATGAACTCTGGATTTTAAAATGGGCTGAGCTTCAGAACTTGGGCAAGAGATTATGGTTTTTCATTGGTGAAGTTGTCCACAGGCTCTTCATCATCTGTCTCTATTTATACTGATTTTGTGCATTAAGAAATGATAGTAATGACTTACCATGCATCAATTTAGAAAGGCTGTGCTCTACTAAGTAGTTCACTGTAGGTCGAGGACCCATGGATTCTGGTACAACCTCACTGCTTCTAATGGATAACTGAATGTGATGGTTAAATACTGTTACCTGACTGCTTATTTCAGAATCATACCTTATTTAAGAGCCTACTTTCTTTAAAGTACCATCTCCTTTTATAGCAGTCAGATAGAAAGTTATCTCAGGATTTTTTGATAATGCTGATGCCTATAGCAATATTTTATCCTTTGTCATTTTGGGAAGTAAAGTCTATGTATACTTCCATGAAGCACACTCAGTAGATGGGTTTCAGTGCTGTGTGATATTTATCAGAACTATTTCTAGTTGATCTTAGTCTTTTTATTTTTTACCTTCTACTACAAAAGTGTGGGATGTTTTAGTTCATGTGGATGATTGGTTTAACCATATTTCAGAAGTCCATCTCATCATAGGCCAAAATTTCCTGATGTTACTGTTCAGGTGTCCATCATCTCAAGACAAACATCTTGCTTTAATCAACTACTCTCATAGTATAACTCCACATATATTCTTTTTAGTCTTGGTGACTTATCCTATATCTATCATACATTTCATTCAGAGAATTAGCTCCTTAGTACAGTCCTTCCTCAGGGAAAAAATATTTGACTTACATCGGTTCATAAGTGTGATGGCCAAAAGTGGCTGTTGGAACCGATTCTGAAGGAAGTGGCATGCTTTGTAGTGAAAGAGAATTTTCTTCACTGTTTTCAAACAGAGGAAGATGCATTGGTCTAACAAAGAGGACTGGTCTGCTTTACTGATTTACAGAAGTCAGAACTGGCAAGAGACAACAGAGTTTTGTGTGCATTGAAATGTGTGTTCTTATCTCCTCAGGTGTCTCCTTGTTAGGATGCACACATTGTTGAAACTGACTGATTTAAGTTTAGAATCCAACCTTCTCTAATATCAGTTATCCTTTAAAGTTTTTCCTAAATATGTTTTTCAGACCTCCAACTATAGAAGATGAGGAATTATGTTTTCTACTCAATTTTATTCTGCTTTGTATTGATTAATCTCCCATATAAAAGAGATCTAAATGGAATTGTCAAATAACGAAGGCATAGCCCCAACTGGACATCTTTCATAACCAAATATAGTCTCCAGTTCTAGGATTGGGTTACATCTAATTGAATTGTTGGAAAAAGCAGCACCATGGCAACCCTTAAATAACCTATCCTATTCCCAAGGCTATTAGTTGCTCTCAACAAACTGATGGTAAGGCCTTATTCCTGAAGACACCTACACAATTCACTGAACACAAAGAATTTAAGCTGGTCTCTACCTAGAGCATCCACCACTACTGACTAGCAGTCATGGTACTGGAAGGTACTCTGCACCTTACCAAAGGAGAAAGGTAAATATACACCTAGAAAACATAGACCCTTTGGTCTTAAATAGTGATCTACCTGCAAGATATGCTGGTGCAACAATGACGCAAAGCTTGTGGAAGTAACCAACCAATAGCTGATTAGATCTGATGCCCATTCCATGAGATGAACTCATCCCCATTATTACTTGAGTGACCCAAAAATTAAGGCTAAATAGCTCAGGAACCTATGGAAAAAGACAAACACTCTTAGTCTGATAAAGTAATGGACCAATAAAATGACTCCCAGTGACCGTCTGCTGTACTCATAGATCAGTATCTCATTCATCCATCATCAGAGACACTTCCTCATACACAGAAAAGAGGCCACTGTTGGACAATGTGCAGAGAGTGAGAACTCTTAGAACGCTCATTCCTAATTGGGATGTTTCCACAAAAATCCCTCCTCTTGGAGTTCTGAGTACCCTGAGGAAGAGGAAGCAGAAATATTGTAAGAGCCAGAGGAGATGGAGGAGGCTAAGAAAACAAGGCCTTTTAAACACAGAAGGACCAACACATGTATAAACTCACAGAGATTGTGGCAGCATGCACATGGTCTACATGAGTCTGGGCCAAATGAGAATCTCAGATCTGAGAAGAAAAATGAACACAAGTTTCTAACCCTAGCCCATAGCTATATTCAGTTGATAACTGTCCCCAAATGAAAAATTAGTTTTCTCCAACAGGGTCTTATTGGGTATACAAACTACTCAGAAGGACAGGCCTCATGCCCAGCACTAGGTAGATGATTTAAAATAAACTAAATGGTATTTTTTAGAGGTTTTTGCCTCATAATTTTTAGGCGATTTTTAAAAAAATTACAGGTATTTTGCACAGATATATTTTGATATCTGATTTTATATTGTTGTGGGATTTCTATGTGGGCAAACTTGTATGTCTCTGCATCTAAATGTGTATATTGTGCTTTTTCTTTGTCTTCTTTTCTTGTTTGTTTGTTGATTGGTTTGTTAAGTTTTGATTTATCTTGCCTTATATGGTTCTATTATTACTTTTTAGATAGCTGCTTGTTTCTAACAAGAGAAGAAAGACAAGGCACGAATTTGGATGGAGAGAAAGGCAAAGAAGATCTGGGAAGAGTGAAAGCAGGGAAAACTATAATTAGAATATACTGTATGAAAAACAACTTCAATAAAAGATATGCATGTGTATGTATGCATGTATGTGTGTATAAATTCTCCCCACCCATGATGTTCCAATATATTAGCAGGATCTAGGCAGAAATAATCATCTACTGTTGTAGTATCTACTTCCCTAGAACCACCCAAGACATGGATGTCTACAAGGCTGTGCATCCCTTCCAGTTTTTTATTGGTAAAACCCTTTTTAATACACTACTTTCTATGGTTTACCACTGCTATGTCTGCTGCGAGTTTCAGGACCTGGTTTAACTTGGATGAGAACCTACCTTAAACCTTTCTTTATATTCTGCATCCTTGGACCACTTCCGACCAACCACAAGTGTTATTCTTCAGAAACAAATACTGAGCTGGATGTTGATATTTAGAAAATGTAATGAGGTCTCTTCTGAAAACAAAACACCTACTAGCAGAGAGGGGAGTGCATCAGTGTAGAGGGATGCCCACTGGTACAGCTGCAGCAGAGACCTCAGTGACTACACAGGTAGCCCTGCTCCTGAGAGAGTCCCATAGAGATTTCTCTATTTGAGCAATCAGATCCCAAATTAACCATCCTCATTGAACCTCTATTGACTGTTGCCTGCCCCATGCTAGTGTAATGTTAGAGAAAATGTCTCCTCTTCCTTTCCACTGGGACAATGCCTGTGTGGGAGACCTGAACTGTCACCACATACCATTCTTCAGCATCTAGGAAAATGAACATCTTAGACCTAAAGAGGAGATCTAAACAGAGCAGCCATGACATCCATTATGGTCCAGTCTCTTAAAATAAGTGATCACATGACTGAAGGACTATCACGAAGGGCTGGCAACAGGAAGATGTTCCCGATTGTACAACCACCAAGAGTTATGCAAAATCAAAGCCATACTGACTCCCTGCTGTTTATGAGAGTCATGTGTGTCCCAGAACATGACTGTCTGCAGGCTTAGTCTCAATATAGGACTCTGAACTTGCACCCTGCATGCTATCACACCAAATATTGCCAAGCCAATATATGCTGCATGAAATTGCACATTCCATTCAAGACTATTTACGCTGTGAATTTCCAAGTGTGCTTCTGTAGAAGCATAATGGTTTATTGTGTAAAGAAGACTTTTAATATTTTTCTATTATTGTCCCTCAGCATATGAGTTTTGAGTTAGTAAATTTTTGGATTGGATTATGTTAGGATATTTAATTTTTTTAAAACAATAAATGTTTTGCTTGCTGACTGAAATACATATTTAAAATCGTTAAACTTTGGCTTCAGATTTTGATAGAGAATTATAAATGATTTCTGAAGTGACCTTAAACATACATCTCTATTTGCATATACTTATATATTGTCACCAAGTGACAGTCTGAACACTGATGATTATAAAATCAAAATATCTATCAACTCTGCAAAACATTGGAGAGGTTCTGTCTTGCAGTGTCAAATATTTATTCAATGTTTAATTACTTAAAATAAGTAAGTACAGTCTTTTGTGTGCACATTTACTTTCATCTTCAATAACTTGTTACAGGATATCCAAAGAATTGTTTCAAAATAAATTTCCCTATGACTTATTATTGTGGTCAGTTTTAATGTCAACTTGTATAAATTAGAATCTCTCCAGAGCCTCAACTAAAGAACAATCCTGACTGCCTTGATTGATTTCTGATGACCCAGCCCAATTGTGAGTGGCACCTAAAAATAGCTGCACATCTTTGAAAGGGTATGTCAGAGGAAAGATCATCTCTGAGTTGGCTTTCTTGGCCTTCCTCTTGCTGGTAAGTTGATTTGCCTTGCTGCTGCTGCTGCTGCTGCTGCTGCTGCTGCTGCTGCTGCTGCTGCTGCTGCTGGTGGTGGTGGTGGTGATAATGATACCTTCACTGACAACAAAGCCAGCTTCCATCATGGACCAGAGACCAGCAGCTCTCCAGGAATATTCTAGGCTTTAAGAGGCAGGTTGGAACTACTAAGGTGTCCCAACTTGTAGACGTAATAAGTACTTAATATTCTGAGACTGCAGCAATTGTTAAGGTACAAAGCCTCAAGGATCAAGTAACTACTCGGTTCTCAGCAGTTCAAATGTGATTTGCTGTCCTTCCTATTTTAAATACACACACACACACACACACACACACACATATGTGTGTGCATACTATATGTGAATATATATTCCCTTGTTCTAGTCCTCTACTGATCCCTGACTAAAAGACTTACTAGTAGCAAATGATATGTAGGCCTTCTTAAAAACTATATACAGAGATCCATGTAAAGACTTCTAGGGAAGCATGGCTACAAGTGGGAAGTGTTTGCAAAGGCTTACCCTCTGGCATAAAGACAACAGCTGAGAGAACCCAGATATTTCTTTCAACTATGCCTCAAATCGATGCTTGTAGTGCAACAGACCCTGCACTTCCTAGTCATTCAGGGCAAACTTCCTTGAGCAGTACCTTTCCACTGAGGATATTACCAATACCTTGTGAGACACGGGTTTATAGTCTTCAAAAGTGAATGTCCTCCACCAGGATCAGAACCAAAATGGCATGCCACCTCCAGACATTGTTCTGTTCATACTTCTGGTACTCTGGGTTATAACACGGTGGATTGCAGTCTTCCTCAGCATGGGTATTTTTTCTCATGTGAGAAATGTTACAAATTCCCAAAATTTCCAGTGACTTTGCAAACCTTAGGCAGGGCAAATGCCCCCCCCCCCCCCATGATGGGATAGAGTTAGCGAGATCCCCCTGAGAATCAGACTAAAACCAAGTATCATGGTTCCAGGATGTCAAGTGTGAAACCAGACTAGTAGAAAACATGTGCCAACTTGAAGGTAAATGGCCATGATGTCTGCAAAATGCTGGGTAAATTTCAGGCTAAAAGTCTGTGTTGCAAAGATGAGCTAGAGTTTTAAAATTGATTTGAGGTCCCTCCTCTTCTAGACGTCTGCCCTTCCTTCACAGTTCGTTCTAACCTCACACATCAGTGCTTTCCATTTAAATTTTGAAGTTCAGAGGCACAGGAAGACATACTTAACTTGCATGGTACCCTTTGCATACATTTTCTCATCTCAGACAGGGCACCAATGACAAACCACTCATTTCTACCCAGGCCAACTTCTGTGAGCTGATGAGGTCACTGGAGTTACCTACAGAGACACTAGTGAGAGGTTATTGTAGGAACTTGGGGGTCTCAAGGCATCTCCTCTTCCTGGCAAATTTCCCTGTTTACTTGCATCTTAATAACCCCTCTTCCTCATTCCAGGAGGCTTTTAAAGTTCTGAGGAAATAGTTACACAATGTGACCATTCTCTGAATAACAGGTCACCAGATAAAAGCAAAATAAAATCTTTCCTCTCTTGCAGGTTTAGTCTTGTGTGTCAGCATTCTGTTGCTGAAACATGTACAATCAGACAAACTTACAAAGAATAAAGCTTGATTTCCAGTTCTAGAAGTTTCTCTACAAGCATGACAGATGTCACTTTCTGGGTTGTACTGGTGTGTGATGGTGGAAGTTTATACAAGGCAGTGCAGACCCATTTGCCTCAAGGTCGTGAATGAAGGTGAAAGGTCTTATAATCCATTTCAAAAGTAAATTCCCAGTAACCCAAAGACTTCCCATCAGGATCTACCTCTTAAAGATTCTGTCGTTCCCCAGTAGAGCTAACCTGGGGACTAGATTTCAAACATGGGGAAAGTTGAGATCTGAAGGACATCACCCTCTTAGGACACCAAAAATGAAAAGTCTTCTTACCCATGAAGTCTCTGCATTTTCTAGTTCTTTACAGGATATGGATATATCCACCACAATATGTGTGCTTGGTCTTTGCTCCTGCCTCTTACAGAAATTAGACTGGCACAATGAAAACATTTTAAAAAGACACTTTTGTCCCTCAATCTAGTAGACAATTCAGAGAATCAAACTATAGGAAACAGGAATGTCCCCAGGAGTCTCATGCTGGAAAAGGTAAAGAGCTCAGCCAGAAAAAAAAAAAAAAAAGTCTCCTGGAAAGATATTTACACAGTCCTAATAACTTGCTAGACCACCTTACAGGATGAGACTGAAGGCCAGGCACTGACAGACCAGGGTTGCACAGGGTCACAATTTTTGTCGAGGCCTGCTTAAACCTGAATAAATTTGTCCTTCTATTTTAAACTTTACTTTCACTTTGGGACTCCAAAGATGTACTTGAGATACTCACTGGATCTCTCTGTCCCTCTTCTTAACGTGGACACATTGAATAAATTACCTTTTTACTGTTAATTTGACTGGTTTATTTTATTTGGCTTCTCCAAGACGGGTAGCCAAACTTGGCTTCTTCAGATACAGTCTGTGACTCCAAGTTCTGTTGAACTAACCCAAAGTTCTGCCAAGGGCTGAAGATGTCTTTTGTATGCTAATGATTTCACTGGCAGATGGTTCTTTGCCAGATGTGGGAATGGCTACATGGACAACCAAAGCACAGTGAGAAAGTGGGAACCTTTAGCTTTAGCTCTCCTCAATCCAATATGTTAATGTTCCCAACCTTAAGCTTGGCCCCACCACGCCCTACTTTCTTTGCTGCTGCTTGAGTGCCATGTTGTAGATAGCTATGGCTCCATGAAATACAACAAATATCTGTGCTTCAGGGTGTCAGTCAGTGGTCAGCTTGAGACAAGCATCATTCCGTGCTTCAAGCTTCAGTGTGCTAGCTGCTGACTGAGGCTACAAAGCCTTGGGTAGATGATAGAAACCTCCTGCATTTGCCTATTTTAGGACTTTGGGTCACATTTTCTAGCATATATCATTAGCCAAAGCAAGCATGTAAAGCCTAAAGTGTAAGAACAAGTTCCGTCTTGGAAGTAGAGAGAGGGGAAAGAAGATATTTTAAGAAGGGTTTAATAGACTTTGATGGTCATACATTCATGATGCGTGACTTCATATGCATATGTGTATTTGAGATGATGAACATACACATCCCTTTCACGACTTCGCTGGGCCTTCTCAGTGCTTCTCTCTCTTTCTGAACTTACACTTCAATTATACAAAGTGTTCTGTTTCTTTAAAGTTTTTTTTTTTTTTTTTTTTTTTTTTTTTTTTTTTTTTTTTTTTTTTTTTTTATGACTGCCTTGGAGCCTTCACTTTTACTTTTGTTCTATGGGAATCATTCTTTTTCCCTGACCTGCTTGCTTCTTTATTTTTATTCAGCAAGTCTTTAGTCATTGTATAAAGTAAAAGGCTTCCTTGTGATATTTTCACACACACATATATATCATTGCACTCTGTTCCTTCTTTATATTTTACCCTTTACAGGTCATCTGAAAAGTCACCCCAGCTCTTTCAATGTCTCTTAGCATTGTGCATTTCTTCAAGACACAAAGGGAAATGGGGACTAAAGAACCAATTACTTTGTCTTTTCCTCCCCTCTACACATCTTTGCCCATTTGAATTTTTCTGCTAGGTGTAAGGTCTGCTACATGTAAGGATGGATTCTTGTTTGTTTCAATATCTCTAATGTCTAAAAGTAAGTTACTGGATGGTCAGTAGTATTAATTATTTGAGATGTGAAAAGAATCGTTGACCTAGAAAACACTAGAGTTTTAAATGTCTTCAATATGCCTGAACTACTCCTTGACCTTCAGTCTTGAGATCCGTTGGAATCCATCATCCATGTGATTCCAAACAATTTGCTGGAAAGTCTTAATGTCATGGCATCATTTAACTGCACAACTGTAGGTCAGAGCAGCTACATTATATTTGCTTTCTTGTGCTACAAAAGTTGGAAGTCTGGGCTTTCATAGAACTTACAATTAAAATCCTGTAAGAAACATCAGTCACTAAACCCATGGGGTTTTTGTTTGTTTGGTTTGTTTGTTTTGATTTTTGGTTTGTTTGTTTTAGGATAATCAATATCCCTTTATAAATTAAATGAAAAGTTACAACATTTAATAAGAGAAGATCATGACTAATAAAGAATAATAATAAGAGAATGTAAAACCAAGCCCAAATTAGATTACTTTAAAATTCATATCTAGAAAATAGCAGCTTATACATTACAGAAAGGTCTCTTATAACTCATGAAAATATGTTCTAATTTTAAAAAGGACAAAATATTTAGAATTCACCCAAATGTAATGTGAAAGATAAAACAAAGCTTGAGAAGTTTAGATAAAAAATAAGGACAAATGCCAACGAAAACATCTAACTATACACATGTGCTTCCTTCAAACTATACAAAAAGCAAAGGTAAAACATCAGAGAGAAAACTATGTAAACTCTCTACATCCTAGAAAAAGCAATAATTATGTATAATTGTTTCACTGAAATTATTCAAAACAGACAAAAGAAAAACTTAAAAATCAGTTTAGAACTAAGAGAAAAACAACTGAACAAATAATTATTTGACCTGTAATTTTGTACTCTCTGAAGGGAGAAAGAAAATATTTCTGGGACAAAAATTGAAGTTTAGGGCAGGTGGAGATGGAGATAATAAGTTGCTAAGGGCACGCTTTTCCAGGTGGGAGATAGTGATTTCCAGCAATTGTGACAAGAAAGCAAAAGTAACGGTGTGTGCGTGCATGTGTGTGTGTGTGTGTGTGTGTGTGTGTGTGTTTATCAGCAGATTCAAGGGAAGCTAGGAAAAGACTGTAGGGACCCACTTCCAGGAGCAAAGGCTGGTAGAGCAAAGGGGAAGCTGGGTGGGGGCTCCAGAGCATGACTTGTCCCGGAGCTAAAAACAGTAGCATGTAAAACTACACGCAACATAGACTAAATATCTCAGATGAGCAGCTGGGCTGTCTTGGAAGCAAGACCATCTGGAGGCTGATCATGGTGGAGATAGTGTCATATCATCCACAGAATTTATTAACGATATAGAACTGAACTTGACCATTTCTTTGCTAAAGGACAAAGAGAGAACTAGTCCTTACATTCTGGTGTTTAAGAATTGGAGCTAAAGAGTCCTCTCATCCTTGGCTCACCATTCTCCAGTTGCTCCACTCTCCTTAGAGCATGACCATGCTCACATGGCAATCCATTCTGTCCTTTCAATGCCATCTTTGGCATATGAATAAGCTTTCACAGAATGGTACCCCCAGACCTTTTCTGTTCAGGTCTGCCATTGAATGCTATGAATCACCCAGTGTGAGAACTAAAATAAGAACTCATGCCAAGACCCTGGCAGCTAGGCCCAGGATGGATGAGAACTAGAGTAACTGATGCTGCCTTCTCTCCAGGCAGCTTGGTCAATTTTTGCATCTTTTATTTGTCCTTCACTTCCTGCTTTGCTGTTACCCAGCCTGACACAAACTCACCTTTAAGCCTCAACTTTTTACTGAGCCCACCTATTCTTTCTGGCACACCAAGCCATGGTGTTAAATTAAGTCCAACTTGACAGAGCAGCTCAGTGGTCTGGCAGTTGGTAAGTAGCGTTGTTTCATGGCCCTCTTGGATGCTGCCTTTCCAGGAGCTTCTCAGTAACCGACACTTCTCTTGGAAGAATGTGACTCTTTCTTATTCCTCTTTAGTGCTCTGTCATCAGAAAGCTTATGAGTGGAAATCTCCCTCTTGAAAGGTGATTATGGGGACGTGTGAAGATTCAAGTCTTCTAGATGGTTTGTTCAGATCATATGGCTTCTGGCTTCTACTGCTAAATTTGTATACCTGCCTGTATTTATTGTATATGAGTATTTGGGTGTAATATCAACTGTTCAGAAAGTAGCCATAGGCCCGCAGGATGAAGCAGATTTAGAAAGTGGTCTACCGGGCTGGCTGCTTTGACTATAACCCTGGGAATCTTCCTTACAGCTTTTGGAAAGAACACAAAGCACCAGGCAGAGACTCTTGTGCTGTCTTGGCATCAGGGTTTCCTTCAATGTCAAATGCTAAAATGTTTGTTACTTCACATTCATAAGTAGTGGGACATGTGTAGAGGGGTGAATACACTTGGAAGTAACACAACGATTATGGAAAAGAAGCTACACAAATAGAATGTCAGGTAAACACATCCACTGCATCTATGTGAATGAAACATGTATTGGAAAAGTTACATTTTTTTTAAGTTGTTAGCACACAAAAATAACCTTTTAATTTTCAAATAATTTTAAATGTTATAAAAAGTTAACAATGAAAAAAATGTACATGTACTTGCTATAGCCTTTCGTCTAATGTTAGTATGTTAATAACATTTGTTGGTATATTTCTGTTAACTAAATTCTAGACCTTATTGAGAAAAAAAAATGAAACATAAAAATATTGAACAAATGAAAAATATCATATGTTGATATTAATATGACTCAGCTAAAGCAAACCAGAGGGGTAAATTTATATCAGTAGATTAACAGTAGAAAAGAGGAATGAGCAGGATCAATAAGCCAAGTTTCTAAATTAACAAATTAGATAGTAAGGAGAAATGTAAATTCTCTCCCAAAGAAGAAAATCCTCAACCCAAAGGAAGAAGAAGGATAGAAATGATATGTTAGAAGAAAAATTAATGAGGCCAAGAACAGGAAAAAAATAACACTAGAAGTTGTGTCACAAAAATAAAATAGGGAAAGAAAGAAAGAAAGAAAGAAAGAAAGAAAGAAAGAGGAGGAGGAAAGAAGGAAAGTAGGCAAGCTCTCTATGGATCAAGGAAGGCAGCTAGATGACATAAATTGCCCATACAGCAATGATGAATGGGGCTGTGAGTACTGCTCCTGTGGACCTAACATCTGTGGATAAAGATTACACAACTCTGCACTGCATCCACACATTTCATAACCAAGATGGTACTGGTCAACTCCTCAAAGGACACAACCTGCCAAAACTCACATGAGAATAAATGAACAATCTGAAAAAAAAATATATATGTAAATCTTAAAAATTGGATCTATAATCTAGTCTTCCAAAACAGAAATCTCCAGGAAGGATGAGTTCACCAATAAGTTATATTAGTTAATTGGGAGTTTTGTTCATTTGTTTGGTGGGGCTGGGGCACAAATGCCACAGCCATGTTTAAACGTAAGAAGAAAACCCAATGGAGATGCTTCTTTCCTTTGATCATGTGAGAGGATGATGTCAGATAGTCTGGGTAGGAGGCAGGTGCCTTTATTCTGGGTCTTCTTGTTGTTTAATATCAGATACTTAGCTTCTCGGTGAGTTCTTACAAATCAGAAACAGAAGATTTACTTCCCAGTGCATTCAATTAAGGGAGAGTTATTCTAACAGCCAAAGCAAACAAAGTCTCTTGTGATCTGCTCAGCTTAGGAACTGATCTGACTGAGGCATAGGGAGATGAAGAATATGAGAACGAGGATGGCACACATATAGGAAAGCTGGGGTCAGGAGGAGTGTGTGCTTTGACCATACTAGCATCTCTCTAGAAACTCAGTGCACTTCGTTTATACATTTGAAATCAAAGAGGCAGGTTTATTGTGAAAGCTGAATGAAAAGATCAGATTATTATGTAGAGCTGAACAAGGAGTCAGGTTTAGTTGCTGTTGGTAGAAGTTCTCTGTAGGGGAACAGTCTAAGGCTGTAAACATCTGGCATTTGGGGCCCTTGATATGGCTGTGCTCTTGACAGTACACATGAACTCAGGTCTTTGTCCACTCCTCGTCATGAAAACTGTAGACATCTTTCATGAAGTGCAAATGCATTCCATAAGCTGAATTTATTTTGAGCCACAGCCCTTAATTGTAGATGTGAAACTGTCCTGGAAATAATAAAACTAATAAAAAGAAGTAATTTACAAACAAGGCATTATTTCCTGTATGCTCTGTTGTTGTTAAATAAACAGAAAAAAAAAAAAGGTGCTGAGCTGTCCATCATTCCTTTCCAGACAATAACCGGGTTTTGCAGTAGCACTCCCTAACTGTTCCTCCTCAGCTGAATTCTTTTGTGAACTGAGCATAAGAAGCTTTGCAGCTCTGCCGGTGGCTCAGAAAACAGCTTGGGAAGTCTGTCTCCTGTGAAATGAATATACCCAGGGTTTATAGGAGCTGGAGGTCGCACACCCAGGGGCATGTACTGGGAATGCTAGGTCGGCTACCACCTGATATGTGCAGAGGGGAAGCGAAAAAGAAAAATGTTCTCTAAACCTCATGACTTTTTGAAAGAAAAAAAAAAAAAGGTGGTGGTGGGGGATCGTTTCCCCACAAGACATATGGAAACAACTGCTTTCCTGAATATGTAATGTCTCAGGGTACAGACCAAACCAGTCAGTTTGACAGATAGCAGCAAGAAGAGAAATGTATGAACATTTCTCTTTGGGCCAAGAAGCAATAATGTGTCTTACTAGAATTACTGCCTCTATTAAAACTAGATACAGGATATTAATTGTGTTACATAGGAGTTGGGAACAAGGGCTAGAGCAGACTCCAAAACAGCATGGAAACTGTCACTTCCCAGCTCAGCCTTCCCTAATTAAGTCCCAATGGGGTCCCCTGTTCATTTTGGTAATGTGTACTTCTCAGGATAAATGATATTTAAATGCATAGAAGATTCCTGCATTTAAATTGGTCACCAATTAAATTCTTACTGAAGAGCAGTAACTGCAAATTGCTAGCCATACCTCCAACATCCTTCTTTTTTGTTTTTACCAGTGTACACTGGTAAATGGATGGATCCTCTCTGCACCTTCAGAGCAGATGATCGCTATAGTAAACACTAGCATCTTCAAAAGGTTCCTCAGAACTTTTTCTCAGAAGTATCTAAATTCAGTATGAGGTCGGGCATGGCAGCACCTACTTACTATGCCAGCACATAGGAGACAGAGGCAAGAACATTGCCCCAAGTTCAACAGTGGCCAGGTTTGCATATTGACTTCCAGGCAAGCCAAGTCTCCACTGGGAAAACCTCTTTCAAAAGCAAAAACAACAATTTCATCTGAGTAGAACAAGACCAGAATGGTAACTATTTTAAATCCTCATCTGTAACTTTAAGTGTACACAGTTTGAATAAAGTTTCTTTGCCTTAAATATTTCATCTAATTTGACATGACATTATCTATCTTCCAATACATACGTTTCCTATCTACAGACTCAGTAACTAATGGATAGATCTAGAAAAAAAAAAAAAAAAAAAAAAAAAAAAACCCACTATGTCTGAACTAGAAGTACAAAGATTTTTATTTCTTGTCATTATTTCCTAAACAATGCAGTAGAACAATTACTTACATATCACATACATTTCTCATCATTTGTGATTCAGAATTAAGTTCAAAAAGACTTTCTGCATATCTCAGGCAGACCCTGCAGCTCTGTAGACACTGAAGTCCTGCAGCCAACATCCTACATTTCCTGAGATATGTCACCTCTTTCTTGCAACAGTCTCAACGTTGAGAGACACTACTCAGCACACATAGTGCTGTGTCCTACATGCTTCCCCTTCCCTCAGCTGAATCTGTCTTCCTGTGATTTGTCACACTTCAATGTTTATGTTCAAATGGGAATTGTTTTCATTCCAAAGGTAGTGATTCCATTTTTTTTTCATGAAAAGTAATTATAAATTTAAATCCAGAATTTAAATTTAAAAAATTTTCCATTGATGCTATCACAGGCACATGGGTGCTCGTGCGCGCGCGCGCACACACACACACACACACACACACACACACACATGCACGCACACATACCACAACTGTAATGTACAAAATGATAAGTTTAAAAAGTAGATCTTTTTCCCAACAGAAAAAGATTCTTGCTGAGAGAGAGAGAGAGAGAGAGAGAGAGAGAGAGAGAGAGAGAGAGAGACAGAGAGAGAGAGAGAGACAGAAAGAGACAGAGAGAGACAGAGACACACAGAGAAAGACACAGAGAGACAGAGACACAGAGAGAGACACACAGAAAGACTGAGAGACAGAGAGAAGAAAGAGGAGAGAGAAGAGAAAAATGAAATCAGTAGACCCTAGTCATCACCTGCTTGACAAAGCAAATCTGACATTGTAATTGTGATATATGTTTGGATATTTGGGATTCAATCTGACTTGAACTAAAAGTGATGTACTACTCTAGAAGGAAAAGACACACCCACCATTAAGTTGGCCACTTTAATCCTCCAGGGCCTTGCATTCCTTCCTGACATAATAGTAATAAAACAAAAAAGTCCTTGACATGCATCTATTTTATATAAATATTCCACAAGGTGATGTCCTGGGTAATAAAGACTCATTAGCAATTGTTAGCAGAGGCCCTCAAGCTCCCAAGAATTCATTTTATGACAGTGGAAAGAGACTTACCAATCCTCTGCATTTCCAATTTCAAATGCCCTAAAAGTGAGAAACAAGAGGTTGGAAACAGAAGGAAAGCAGTATCTTTTGAAGGAAAATCTTTCTTATTGACCAGTGAAGCGCAATCTACTTTTGGTAAGTAGATGGTAGGAAGGGTCTACTGATTTCATCCCTCTCTCCTTTTTTTAATCTTAATTTTCTACAAAAATTAGGGAGACTTGTTTTTGTGGTATTTTATTTTTTCAAATTCATTGTGTGTGTGTGCATGTGCGTGTGCGTGTGCATGTGCGTGTGTGTGTGTGTGTGTGTGTGTGTGTGTGTGTGTGTGTATCTGCATGCTTGTCCTTTGGAGTTCAGAAAACAACTTTTGAGCGTTGCCTTCTACTTGTTTTTCTATTGTAGACACCAGGTTAACTCTCCTGAAAGTTCTGGGAGTTCTCTTTTCTTCCTGTAAAAGCTGTGAGATTAAATTTTTTTAAATTAAGATTGTATTTTGAATTATATAGAGATATATATGTCTGTTTATATAGGCGTGATCATGTGGGTGCTGTGCCCTTGGAAGACAGAAGAGGACGATAGATCCTGGAGCCATAGTTTATATAGGTGTGACAGTTTATATAGGTAACATATAACACTAGGAACTGAACATTAGTCTTCTGAGACAGCAGTGGTACCTCCTAACCATGTCTGTAGCCCTGAAGTGCTAGGATTATAAATATGTGTATGTGTGTTTGTGAGCGTGCGCGCATGCGTGCATGCGTGTGTGTGTGTGTGTGTACGCACTCTACCATGTCCAGTTTTATACAGGTTCTAGGCATTAGAGCTAAGGATATCATGTTTTTATGGCAGGACAACATGTAGTTTATCCACATTCTTGAAGTCATCTAACATAAATATGAATGGTCATTGCTCCTCACCTTGTCTATTTTTTTTGTTGCTGCTGCTTTAATGCTGGGTCCTATTCAGTCAGGTGAACACAATGTGACTATGCCCAGCAGTTATTGAAGGCATTTTCTTTGAGAGAGAGTTTTATTATAAGTCTGTGCTCTCTCAATAATTAAGAGATAACTAGGTCATTAAGAACTCATTAATCTTCAGTATTTATTATCCCATGGGGTGATGTGAGATGTTCAGGGGTGGAGGCTTTGCTTTCCCATTGGAAATGAAAATAAAAGCCAGTATAATAATGAGCCAGGAATATGGACCAGATTCAGTTTATATTTTGACGGCAAAGCTGGCTATTAATTCAAGCTCTTTCTCTTTGTTTAAAAAAAGATGACCTATCTTCTAACTGTAATCCAGGCATTGAGGTTTTTGTTGAACTTGTTTCAAATTTGGCCAAGAAATTATAATTTCTCCACTGTAATTTGGTTGAGTTAGTTAATTGCTAAAAAAAAATCCTGGTTTTATTGACAGTTCCTCATCTTTCTCACACATACCTATCTTGTTCCTACTCTTCTCTGCTGATGGAATTGTTTTCCTTCCACTATTTCTAAAAACATTCCTGGCTATCTCCAATTCCTTCAAGACACAAGGCTATTCCATTATGTTAAAGTATAAATTCATTTCCTTAAGTGCTGCAAGTCAAAAAATATCTTAGCATCAAGAGTAAAAATTTTCATTGTGTGAAACATTCATTATGGAGTGATCTCTTTCTTACTGAGCTGAGAATTTTGCATCTTGTTGAAAGATCAAAGCCACTCAAAGAAACTCCCAGAAATTTCTTATACAATGTGTTCAATGAAATAATGATCTTGGACATCTTGTGCCTGATGGTACGAGAGCGATTTCCTGATTAGCCATGGTTGCATGCAGTTACGGTCAGCAGCAGGATAGCAGCTTCTACTCATGACCTAAGAAATCAGCCAGAGTACAAAAAAACAAAAAAAACAAAAAACAAAAAACAAAAACACCTGCCTATTCTCTCTGTCTACTGAATAGGCTGAAGAGCTCCTCTTAGCACCAGCTATAAGGATGCTCAGGCTGATGGAGACTCCAACACTAGCCTCCTTCCAGGAAGCACCATTAGGCTTCAAAATATCCTTGTCTACATCACCCTAATCGAGGTCAAATCAAAAACATACCCAGAAGCATATTATATACTCATGGTCATTTCTTCTGGCTCAGCCTCAGTAATGAAGCCATAAATCAAATCTGCTCTGTGTGATACTTACGCGCGCGCACACACACACACACACACACACACACACACACAAGGGAAAAAATGGCTGGGGAACCCAAGGTTCCTCCCGCCATGCTGTGGGTAATTGGCTGGGAATGCCCCGGGGTTCCTCCAGCTGAAAGTTAGGCTCAGCTGCTCAGCCCCAACACATGATGAAGTCCTTGGGTTTCCAAAAACGGTTTATTGGCATGTCGGATGGTGGATGGATCTGGATGCACACCCCCAAAACCCAGGGTGGACCTGAGTTAAATAGGGAGGGGAAGAGGAGGGAGGGACTGGGGAGGAATGCTTAATTGGCTCCACCCTCTGGCCTTCAGGTACCATATTAGTATGTAAATCTCTCTAGGGCCTGGGGCCTGTTTATTGCCATAGACCTGTGTACATGACTGAAGGGTGAAGGTTGAATGGAGATTAGACCTAGAGTTAGGCCTGAGACACACACACACACACACACAGAGAGAGAGAGAGAGAGAGAGAGAGAGAGAGAGAGAGAGAGAGAGAGAGAGAGAGAGAGAGACCCTAGACCCTAGCTCATAGGTGAGTGTGCTCATTCTGGCAGGAAACACGCATAAGTAAGCAGAAGTGATCTTATAAAGAACATTTGAGAATAACATGTGATGTTTGCACAGTTCATGGACACTCTATAGAAGATAATTTTTTACAGAATATTTGTATTAAAATAATGAAGTGCCCTGAATTTCATGCCTATGCTGCTGAACTTGTGTGCAAACCCAATGGGAAGATGTTTGGCAAAAGTCAAATACAAGATCAACACTTTTGAAAGGTCAGTTATTAGTCAGTGCACATTAGCAGAAGACAAGTTTCCAGCATATGACCAGTTTTAACAGCCCATTGACTCCTTATTGTGAAAATAATTGGTATCAACACTCTATTAGTTACTTTTCTGCTGCTGTGATTTAAAAAAAAAAATGACCCAAAACAACTTAGGTGAAAAGGAGTTTATATTAGCCTATCATTTCAGAGGGATAGTATTCTATCATGAAGGGGAAGAATAGCAACAGGAAGCCAGAGCAAGAAGCTAAGGGATCACATCTTCAACATAAGCAAGTAGGAAAGAGAGCAAACTGGATACAGAATGGAGCTCTCAGAGCCCAATCCAGTTATCTACTTCCTCCAGGAAGGCTATGCTGTTTGCTATGCAGTGAACTGATTAGGATCTAGGTGTTCAAGTACTGGAGCTAAGCCGAGGACATCCAAACCACCATAAGCATCAAATAGACATTGAGAATTTCTCCCTTGAAGAGAATCCCAAGACACTATCAGGATGTCTGAAAAAAAAACAAACAAAAAACAAACAAACAAACAAAAAACTGGTGTTCGTGAAAGTCATTGCAAGTCATGGAAATATACCCCAATAAATCACCGGAAATGTATGCAAGTTTACAACCCTCCAAAAAAAGAAAAACCCACAGCTACTCCATCACCAGCCAAATGAGAAAAGGATGAATTGTACTAATTTGCTTTTCTATTGCTAAGGTAAAATACTGACCTAGAGTAACCTGGGGAAGGAGAAGGTTTACTTTACATTACAAATTATAGTTCATGATTGAGAGAAGTCAGAGCAGGAGCTCAAGCAGTAATCTGGAATCAAGACTGAAGCAAAGACCATAGAAGGCTGCTGCTTACTGGCTTTCTCTTTTTTTTTTTTTTTTTTTTTTTTTTTAAATTTTATTTTATTTATTAGATCTTTTCATTTACACTTCAAATGCCATCCCCTTTCCCCATTCCCCCCCCCCTTAGAAAACCCCTATCCCATGCCCCCTTTTTCTTTTTGCATTTATACATTTTTTAAAAAAATGTTAATCATAGGCTTTATAAGTTTGGTATTGTTCAATCAGAGGTGTAACCCACTACCCAACCTAGATATATCAACTATCTTTGACTGGTGGAGATACATGAACAGCTGCCTCCCTGTCTCCCCCCTCTATCTCTCTTTCATCACCTAGCTTCTCCTCTCCTTCTTCTTCTCCTCTTCTTACTCCTTTTCTTCCTCTCAGTACTCCTCCCACCTTAGCTCCTCCTACACATCACCCTTCCTGTTAAAAGGAAACTTTTCTCTCAAAATACAATTAGAGCATAATTATGCCAATTTGTACCAGTGAGGTGCAAGATAGTCCTAATACCCAGTCCATCCTTTTGTTGACTAACCAGCACCTCTGTCATCTATCCTAACTAAAACACTTAGTTCTGAACCTGGCTTTTTCCTTGGCTTTAGGATGAATGTCAGCTGACGACCATCCACTCAAATCTTTTCTCTCAAGGTAAATAGCTATAAGTTTTCAACCCCGTCAGAAATCCAGAATGACTGAGTTAACTATAATTGTGGGAAGCACAAAGCATAGCTTCTAAAACTTAGCCAATTTATAGAGACCTCTGAACACCTGGACACTCTACTTCAAAACGTTGGAGCATCTGTTCTTCTGCCTTCTGGCCCAGGAGGCTGAGCACTGAGGGGGGGGGGATTTGAGGGGGGGGAGGGAGGCTGGGGGTAGGTGGGTAAACACCTTCATAGAGGCAGGAGGAGGGGGGATGGGATAAGGGGTTCCTGGGTGGTGGGGGAAATATGGTAAGGGGATAAAATTTGAAATGTAAATATTATATCCAATAAAAGAGGGGAAAAATAGAAAAGTGGTTAGAACCAACATTCTTAATAAAATGTCAGCCCTCTTTAAAAAAAAAAACTATCTTGATACTAAAATTTGTTTTGAGAATTGTATATTGCAGAATGATCAGCCTTGGTGTATCTATTCAACAAGCAAGCTGGGCAGACCTGCTCAAACCTTTGAGGTCCGTGAACTCCATCTGGAGGCAGCGAAGACACAGCATCAGAGGATTGTCAATTTGCTCTCCCCCCTACTCCTCTTCTAATATCTCAATGCCCATAATCAGCTTGAAGAAGCTAATGATGAGTCAGCGCCCCTATTCCCTGGGCTTGGGGACTAAGGTGGTAAATGTTGGGCTGTCTCTCTAGGGAAAAGTAGTGGTTTTGTCAGAATAGAGAGGATTAGCTAGGGTTTATTGCATAGCCATAACCTATTAGTAGAAATCTGTATAATTAATATCAAGATGAAGATATAAATTCTTAAATGGCACCAGTTTACTTTGTTTACAAATTTTACGATTTTTATTGGTATGAGCTTCTTATTGATATGAGTGAGATGAATATTGTTACTCCCATAGGCATTGTACCAGTATAACACATTTAGGAATACAAAGCTTAGACCCAGTCCTTCTTTAACTTTTTTAACTGATTTGAGATGGTCAGCCTGTGAGTTAAGGGACTATAGCAAATTCATGGCTTGGAGTTTATTATAAGGGTGTTCTCTATGTTTTATTTAGAAATAGCTGAGTGGAGTTAACAGGCAACAGTCCAGATTACCTTACATGGATAGCTGGTTTTCAAAACATCAGAAATCCTTAGAATTGACATAACAAACATTTCAGTATTAATGTTCATTTTCATTAGAGACCTGTCTGCTCCGGACAGCTTCCTATATTGAATTCTAAGAAGAAATTGAGCATCCTTGGAGTTACTCCAGTTGTGGTGAGACAGCCACTAGGCAAGAATTGCCACTTTCCTTCTACAGACAAATTACTGTCCAGAAAAGGACACACTTGCAGAATAGTCGACTGATTATATCTGCCTAGACAGAGTAATCAGCCCTTAATAATTCTACAGCACTAAGGTCTGTCAGATGATACTGGCTTTCTCTTGATGCTTGCTCAGCCTACTTTCTTACAGAAGTCAGAATCACTTGTGTGTTGGATTGTATCCTAATGCAAATGAAGCCAGCTCTAATATGAGACAGAAGGATTCCTGGGAGACCAAGGAGCCATTGAGCAAAGAAGAACTTGGCCACCCTGTCCAGTGGCTACCATCTGTTGCCCACTGGCAACTTTGGTCAACCCAGAGTTGTTTGGAGAAACAAAGAAGACATTTTCTATTCAGGCTTACACAAAAATGTGACATACTCAAGGATTCCCATCTACGTCTCAGGTGGGGGTTAGTAATTGCCATATATAAATTTTTCTTTGATACTGTGAAAGCATAGGCTAGAGAGATGCATGTGTATATAAGAATGCCTGCCTCATAGCATGAGGATGTGAGCCAGATCTGTAATGCCCATAGAAAAGCCAGGCTTGGCAGCACACATCTATAATCCCAGCCTGAGTAGCAGACAAGGCAAGGGGACTCATTGGATTCCATGGCTTTTGTGCTGAGCAAACATGAACAAAATAATCACAGGAGCTGGACAGGCAGCCCGGACTAAAACAAAACAAAGCAAAAAAAAAGGGACCTCCAGGTTCAGTGAGAGGCTGTGTCACAAGGAAAAGAGTCTGACAGTCATAGACAGCACACCTGATATGCTTTTCTGACCTCTACCTCTACGAATGTTCAAATAAGCACATGCATAATACACACAGACACACACACACACACACATCAAAACACAACAAAATAAAAATAATGTTACAAGTATGATGGATGCTATTTAATATTTTTGTTACAGAGGTATCTCTAAATTGTACAATCAAAGGTAGACAAGAATATAAACATCAGTGTCAAAGCAATGTCAGAACATCATTTGTCCAAGAAAATGTACAAACAGCACAGAGCCTTGGGAAGAACCAGAACAAGCCAAGCACAGTCAGCATTTGTCTGAGAAACTGAGTTACTCCAAATTGCTCTAGGATGCATGGCATTGGAGGGTCCTCTAAAGACTCTAATGAGAGTGAAACTTTATCATCTTCAAAGTGCTTACTGAAATTAATAGTTTAGAAATTATTTAGGCACCATTTAATCTTAATAAAATGTAAGTATAAGAGACCTCATTTAATGCATAGCAGTTAAATGTGAAACTCTTTTTACAGAATAGAACATTGAAGAGTAACTCACAGAAATCCAAAGCTGGATTATAGCTGAGAGTCCATGAGCTAAAATGCCCCTCCCTAAAGACAGAATCATGTATTGGGTTGAACAGTGTATATAAATAATTTGATGTCTTATACCTTCCCCTTAGCAAGTCAATCCTATCAGGAGTGAGTATTGACTTGTTCTTCACATCTACCTTTCTTGGCTTCTGTCAAATTTAATGAATGATGATGCTGTTATTGATTTTTCTAGCAAAGGGAAATTAACAGCACATTGTCCAATTTTGACCTTTACGTAATGAGCCGTGTATACATCAAAAGCCTTTTAGGACAAGTTTGTTGATCACCAAACTTCAAAATCAGCCTAATGTATACACACACACACACACACACACACACACACACACACACACAATTTTAATGCTTCCCCCAGACCTATACAGGGGCCATTACCTTGGTAGTACAGGGAGTGAGATTCCACAGCAGCTTACAAAATGTGGGAAATGGGCTATGTCTACTTATAATTCAAATACAATCTTTTAAAAGGCCCTGGGGGAAGTCTAGTTAATAGCACTCTCAAATAAAAGCTCTGGCTGTGCACCTTTATATAGAAATCTAAATTCTGGAACATATTTGTTTAAATCATGGCTACTGGACAAAGCAGAGCCTGGGTATTACATGCTGTTGAATAAAAATTCAGTTTTCAGAGCCAGCAAGACGGCTCAGTTTATAAACTCACTTGCTGCCAAGCCTATGGACCTCAGTTTTGTCACGAGAAATGATGTGGTTAGAGATGAGAAATGACTTCCAAATGTGATCCTCTGACCTCCACACATACCCCCATGGCAAACACACGCACACTGACACAAACACAAAACAGGTAAATAAAAGTATAGTAAATAAAGAACAAATTTAAGTTCCCTATCACCAAACAAACAAAACTAGAATAAAATAAAACAAAACCAACCAAACAAACCCCTGAAAATCGACATCTATTTTCACTGATCTGTTATAGGTTGTTGTGAAATACCACTGGGAACTGAACACAAGTCCAGTGCAAGAGCATTGTGCTCTCTTAACTGCCTGGCCCCTAGTACAGTAAAGACTAATTTTATTTTAAGTTAACAGCATGAAGAGGAAATAAAGTCTAGAGGTGTCATGGAATAAGCCAAAGAACAGAGAATGAGAAAGTGACACAAAGCAGGTCACATAAGGAAATGGACCAGAGGTAATGGAAGAAAAGCCAGTGTCTACTTGGAAGAGATATGCAAATGATTCCCTAGATAACTGACTGATTTGATTCTTTAAAATTCATAAAAAGATAAATTCTAGACTGTTTCCAAATATGTATTACTCTCTAATAATCCATATATATCAGAGCTAAAATGCATAAGCATTCTTTCCTTCGATAAATCTATTTGGTCTGTTTTTAATATTTTTATGAATGTTACGTTACAATAGAAAGTGGTTTGGCCCATTTTAAAGAAATATTTGTAGTCACTTATCATGATTATACTCAATGAAATATGGAAAGAGTGTGAGCTTTCTGAAGTTTCTTTTAAAAATATGCCATATGTTTTAGCTCATGACTTCAATTTGAAGTCTGATTTTAGAGTCTGAAGAGATGGATCATTTGCTGCTGCTGCTGCTGCTGTAGCAGCAAACTAAAGCATTATCTGACAGATCACAGCCTTCTGTATCCCTACTCCAGAGGATGTGAAACTTCTGTTCTTTGTGTACATTTCCCACTCGTGGTATGCCCCACACACATACAATTAAAAATTAATTTAAAACCCAAATTTGATTTTTTGGTCTATAATCCATATAATAAATATCATCAGAAAGCAGAGGGAGAGCTGAGCATCCTTTTACTTCCTGTGGCAAAGAGATCTTTATGATTATATAAGGATGCTGTTTTAAATGAAAGCTTTGTCACGCAAAAATTGACCTGAGTTCAGAGTTAAGCCCAACCTTGCCATCACTCATCTCTACAGCACTGACCTTAGCTGTGCAAAGCTAGGGAGGTCAGCAGTTTGTCACTGGTTCCAGACCATATCCTGCATCATGTTCTCTTCAGACTGAAAGGACATAATCATGTGGTCAAGAGATATGAAGGATAGAAGCGAATTATGAAGTCAACTTTGTAATTGTTTTTATAGAGGTCTTGGAAATAGATTGGTAAGTTATATGGGATGGAGGAACCATAGTCTCCCATGAGGCAAAGTGTAGATCACATCTTGAGATAGCATCCAGTTTAGTCAATCTATAATTGCATTTTTAAAAGTGCTAGCAGCCTGTAAAGACCCTTTAAGAGCTATGAGGTTAAAAATTGGTTTATTTTTATACTAATGATATATTGTAGTCATATGGTACTCTTCCCTCTCAGGATCTTGGAGAGATTTCTTGATTTCCTAATTAACTTTTCTTGCAAGACTCAGAAGCATTCCTAAGACACAGGAGGTTATCAACACTTTAGGCTCAGTAAGGCAGAATGACTCCGGCTCTTCCATTCTTAAATTCTCACAATAACGAGAGGTTGGGCTGTGTCAGTCAAGGCAAAATCCACAGAGAAGATACCCACACACAATTCAGGATTTCTAGAAATGCAATGCAAAAACATTTAACATTTTTGAGAGCAATGTGTCAGCAGGAATGAGTGCTAGCCTATTATATACACTATCTTAAACTCCCAAGGGGATTCTGAAGAAAGATTATAGAGGGAAAAACCTAAATGAAGAGCAATGGAAGGATGTACATGACAGTGCATTTCGGAAGGATGGCACATTCACCAGCAGCCAGGGCTAGTGATACTAGATAGATACTAGATAGTATCTAGTAAGATACTATCAAGAAACAAAGGATGCACAGTCCAACTTAGACAGAGCTTCTTCAGTCATCACCATAGTTTCATTTCTGTTTCCATGAAAAATATTGTGAACAAAAAAGCAACTTATAGAAGAAACAGATTTTAACCCATCATTTCTGTGAAGTCAAGGCATCCCCTTGTCACATCTATAGTCGAGAGCAGAGAGAAATGGGTGCACGGATGCTTAGTTTGTATCTAATACCCAGATGACGGGTATCAACACCACAGCACCCTTCACGCAGTGAAGACACTGAGGTTCAAGTAATCATATGATCCCAGGAAGAACATGTATATTTGTCACCAGAGAATTAAGGTCCAATTATCCTTGGGACTCCAAAACTTAACATGAAAATTTCAGATTATTTAATGCTAGATGTGCAATCATGGAGAAATAGATGATTTTATTCCATTCTCTGTTGACATAAAAATTTCATAAACAGAAGACAAATGTCTCAGGCTTTGATGGAAATACAAACCTAGGAACATTGTTAGTGAATCTATTTTTGCTTAGATTTTTTTCTGTTTGCACCAAAAAAATAGTCTGTGTCTATTCCTGTAAGAACGGGCTATTGTTACCTTATGGCTTTTGTGAACGAACATGTTTTTCTCCATCTACACGTGTTTCTCATATTTTTTTCTTTTGGCACTTTTTTTTGTCTGTTTTGTTCTATTCTGATTTGTTTGTTTTATCTAATTTTATTTTATTATGATATTTAGATGACTATTTTCTAAGGAAAACCAGAGTGTTAGCATCTGGAGAGGAGAGGAGGTTGGGAGGAACTTGGAGGAGTTGGGAGAGGAGAAATCATAATCAGAACATATTTTATGAAGAAAAATCCATTTCCAATAATAGTAAAAAAAATAACACTATTTGTTTATGTTAAGGGGGGACAAATAAGGTCAGATTATTTTCACACTAGGATTCATTTTGGCAGGGTTATCTCTGTATCAAAATGTTCATTTGTGAAAAATAACCGAAAGCAGTGAATTGAAAACAAATGGAAAAGTGTATATAATTTTCACCTCTGAAGAACAGAGACAATAAATTATTTTTAAATATCTTTTATTTTTCATAAATCTTCAAGTTCTTCTGAAACAACACCCAAAACTCTCACAGTGGAGTATGGCCTTGGAGAACATCCCCACAGGCTTGGGTAACTAAGTACCTGGTCCCCAGCTGGTGGTGCAGTTCAAGAAGGTTTAGGGAATGTGGTATTGCCCAAGGAAGTAAGTCACTAGAGGTTAAGTTCGAGAGCTTAAAGTGCCATGCTCCTTCAGGTTTACTCAGTATGCTTCACGATTATGATCTGAAGATTTGAACTGTCAGCCTTCTGCTCCTTCTGGCATACCTGCCCCTTGCTGCCATCCTTCCCCTGTGTCCTGGTTTGCTTTCTGCTGCTGTGATAAAACATTGGCCAAAACATTTACTTAACCAATGGAGGAAACATTTATTTGGCCTTTAAAAGGAAAACGTTTATTTGCCTGACACATTACAGGCCAACATTGCTGCAGAAAATCAAGACAGGAACCCAGAGACAGGAACTAAAGCAGAAACAAAGGATTGCCGCTTACTATTTTGCTCCCCATGGCTTGCTTAGTTTGATTTCTTATGTAAGTCAAGACCTCCTGTCTAAGGCTGCCTCTGCCCATAGTAGGATGGGCACACCCATATCAGTCATTACTAGATTAGAGTGACATGGTTTCTTAAAGATAGAGAATAAACAGACAATTTCTGTCTAGGGCTTTCATATATAACTGGAGTATTCAGTCAACAAGTGGAAATATAGGTGTTAGGTCCCACTGGACTTTGTTTTGGCCAAATGCTATGTTGAAAAACTTGGAGATTCCAGGTCAGTAAGACTTGGAGGTTTAAACCTATAATCCCTGTACTTGGGAGGCTCAGACAGGAGGATTGTTGCATGTTTCACGTAAGCAAGTACTACATAGTGATACATAGTCACAAAAAGGTGCATATATGTGTGTGTTTGTTTGTGTGTGTGTGTGTGTATGTGTGTGTGTGTGTGTGTATGCATACAAATATACATATGTATGTCTGTTAAATCTGGTTTGACTTCCTTCCTATGTTTACATATTCATTCCTGTATTCCTAATTCAAACTTCATTTCGGCAGCTGCCCAAATGATAAAATGGGCTTCTAAGATAGTCAGATATCTAATTGAATGGAGCAGAGATTGCCTGGCAGTGAGGTTAGTGAGCTCCAACAGCAGTGAGTATTCTCAGAGGTCTCTGTAATTTTTTTTTTCTGGAGATCCTTAAAGTTCAGTTCCTTCTTCTATGCAAGTTGTTAAATCCTTATCTAGAGGGATAGATGCTGATCCCAGAAGACATTAGCTCAAATATTGTCTTCCTTACTAAGAACAATGCAAATTATTTTTGTTTATATAGTTGATTAGTTGTGATTTCGGATACTGGACCAAAGTTCTCACAAATACTAAGTATATGTTCCACTGAGCTATACCTGCAGTCAATAGACTGCTTTTAGATGGTGCTTTGAGCTTTTAGGAAAGTCTTAGCATTCATGTTTTGGTTTGAATTTCACACCACAGTGCATTATATCTACAAAGTTTTTTCTTTTTCCATCTTTCATGCCTATGGAAACAGAAACACAGTAGGGCAATGAGGTCTGAAATTACTCTCTTGGGGATAATTGATTACTTACATGTGACATAAAAGCAGAAGAGGCATTAGGTGGAGAAGAAGAAGAGTGCAGTAATACAGGGGCAGCAGGACAGGAAGGTGAGTAGGGAAAGAGCATGGGCAACAGCACATAAGAGAAAATGATGTGGCCCAGCTGACAGAGCACTTTCTTACCATGCAAAAAGCCCTGGGTTTGACCCCAGCTCTTCTTAAAGTAGAGTAGACTTGCAGTTCCAGCACTCAGGTGGTAGAAGCATGAGGATCAGAAGCTTAAGGTCATCTTGTCTACCTAGTAAATATAAAATGTTTTGGGCTAATGAGACCCTATTGTCCACCATCATGTCTAATAGAAAAGAAAGCATGAAAAAGACATAATGAAATGCATTGCTTCTTATGTTAACATTTAAAAAACTGATTTAAAAACCAACAATAGCAAGTGCTGTTTTTTGAAAACAACATTCCTGGTTTAATCTCCTATTATATTGACATTTTGAAGATGAATCCTTGAAAGAAGAGCATACTGTCTGCAGCAAGAGGTATGGATGTTACAGTCTTAATATTTGAGGTTAGAAGCCTCATTATAGCATATCACAGGCAATAGAAAAATTATACTATGTATTCATAATACATACATATATTCATCTTTTGAATAAAAATACTATTTAGTCAATGTGATTTATATCCCTAGAAACACAAAGTATCATCTTAGAAACCCCACTCCTCATCTGAAATTGTCACTGTGTCATCATTGAAATGTCTTGTAGTCATTGAAGAGTCCTCTCTATCCATGCTGATTCCAGCCCTGGCAGTTGGCTAGGAGGTTAATCTTTTAAGTAGGCATAGCTTTGCTAATCTTTTACCAAGACCGCATCAGAATAGTTTGGTTAATTAGATAGGCCCAGAAAACTCAGCAGCCTCTTACATCTCATGTTTTAATTTAAATTAACTGAGTGATTTTATATTTTTAGCCTCTTAAACCAAACCATGCCCAGATTGAACCCCAGGAGAGCAAGGCATGTAGTATTCTGCCAATGATGTTTTAAGCTATTCCATTTTTCCACAGGGATTGCAACTTCTAAAATAATGCCCCCCTCCTTACTCTTTATCTATAAACAAAAAGGTTATACTAAAGACAATGGAACACACCACTGTAGGACAGGAAATACTGCTTTTTTCTGGTACACTGTGTGCTGAGTTTCTGGCAGGCCAATTTTGGCATTAGGATAAAAGAATTCCATGTATAGGTTGGGTCTTTTTTGTTCAGCAATTATCAGTGCTAGTCATGGCTTTAAGTTACATTTTAACAGTGAGGTGGGGAGACATTGCCCCAGATGGTGAGCAGAAAATGTGCTATAAATTTTAATGAAGCAAATAAGTCACTAACAACCTTCGAGCTAACACTGCCATGTTTAGGGCAGACCTTAATAAAGGAAAATTAAATAGGCACATGTAATCCTGCAGCCAGTGCTGAGGAAGCCCAGTGTGCCTTACTAATTCTGCAGTTCACACTGATTGCACAGTCCCTGGTCAGCTGCTTGACTACAGCTGCTTTGTGTGGAATAAATAAATAAATAAGTAGTTTACTGTCCACTAAATGTCCCAGCTTGTAATGTGTGTTCGCAGGTTTCAGGTCACCCAAAATTCAAGCAGATTTCGTGTTTAATAGTGACATTCCATTTTAAATTTGTGTGTGTGTGTGTGTGTGTGTGTGTGTGTGTGTGTGTGTGTGTGTGTAAAATTCTAGTAGACAAAAACTTGATTACAACTTCTGAGGGAGGGTTTATAGGACCTCTTCATTTTTCATTAAAAACCTGGCAGAAGATTCTCCAAGTTAAGCATCATTAAGTGTTTAGGAAACCAAACAATTAACTTGGATATGGTAAGTGAGCGTCATTTTCTACATGAGATAACAGATATCTGGAAGGTCACATGACACATCAGTAGCACTCACAAAAAGTAGGGGAAAAAAAGGTGAAGGATGGGGCAAAGTACAATGGATATTATTCTTAAATCCCTTGCTGTGATAGCTGTTCTTAACTGGCATCCCACTGTAGAACACAGTTAATGCACGGTTTGTCATGAATCACTGTGGATCCCAATCTCGGCTTCAAGTAATCTTCTTTTTAATATTAATTCTAGCATGTCTATTGCTACTTAAATCTTATAACATCTCCCCCTTATCCTGAAGTAGCTGAAAATGAGCTCATTGGAGGTCGGTAAGGATCAGGTCCACAGTATCTTGGCTTTGGCAGTGATTATATGATTTATTTTATCTTTGACCCTGATATTCTTTAGGACTAAGCCCCTTGCCCACTTCATGAGAATTTAGTTCATTAAAAGAAGATAACAGAACTTAAAATCCAAGTTAATTAGATCGTGTAAATTACATTGTATCACACAGCTTTAAGTCCCACAGAGTGGAGACAGCAGGAATAGAGCCTTTGTATAGCAGTGTCCAATCACCATGCCTCATACACTTCTAATATACACAGTGTGCAACAGAAGGGCAATACCAGGGATGGTAACTCTGAGGGGTAGCCATTTGGTCCTTGTGCCTCACCTACTTAGAACACAGAGAATGCTCAGCAGGCAGAGGGCTGGTTTTCACAGCAAATCACTTCATATATATATATATAAACATTTATGATTTTCTCAATCCAGCTTTACAAATAAGTACTAACCTATCTCCAGACAGACTTAACATCATCAAAGCCATAATACTCTATGCAATATCGCGTCTGACATATTGTCCTGGTAAAGTGTTCTTGCTTCACAACCTATGCCAGTTCCTCTCAAAATATCTTTTAAAATCAATAATAGGCTACTGTGCTTTCAGACTTTATGCCAACTTGACACAGGCTATATTCATTTAAGAGATGGGGAAACTCGATTGAGAAAATGCTTCCATAAGACTGGACTGCAAACCTATAGAGCCTTTTCTTAATTAGTGATTGATATGGGAGAGCCTAGCCCATTGTGTTTGGGGCCAGCACTGGGCTGGTGGTCTTGGGTTTTATAAGAAAAGAGACTGAGCAAGCCATGGAGAGCAAGCCATCAAGCACCCTTCCATGGCCTCTGCATCAGGTCCTGCTTCCTGGCTCCTACTTTGTTTGAATTCCTGTCTCAACTTTCTTAGATGATGAACAGGGATGCAGAAGCATGAGTTGAATAAACCTTTTCTTTTCCAAGTTACTTTGGTCATGGTTCTTGTCCCAACAATACTAACCCTAAGACAACTATATATTTAAAAAAGAGAATCTAAATTATGTATTATTGAAGTTCTTAGTACAAACTAGAAACCTCATATGGGCTGGAAACAATAAGTAATATATATGTAGCTGGGTCAACTGAACTCCCAAATTAATATTTTACTATCACAAATAATAAAAGGAAACAGTTAACGGGTAAACTCATATTGGATGGTTTCATAGCCTAGGTTTGACCATGAGAATAGTTGCATAACAAGTACTGGCTGTATTAGCAGGTGCCTTAAACTCATGGATCACTTTGCTTTGGTTTGGTTTAACAGGATTTTTCTTTTTTTAGCTCATTTGATTATTTTTTATTTTAACTACAAACCTGATTAGTTATCTAGGATCTTCTTTTCTTGCCCTTTAGTCCGAGAGAGAAAAACACATATTGGCTATTTCATCTTACAGAAAAACAATCTAAAGTGACATTACTCCATGTATGATAATGGGCAAGGTAAAGAAACACTGTCTCTACCTGTGACTGTTATATATACCACACAGTAAGATTTATTTGCAGGCTGGAGAGATGGCAGTGGTTATAAGCCAAGCATCTTACAGAAGACCCTGCTTTGGCTTCCAGAACCCATACAATCCCCTGTACTTAGCGCTCCAAGAAATTCAGCTCTCTTGTACCACATCCATGCCAAATGGCTTCTTCTCTCCTTCCTTCTCTTTTTCTGTCTCCCTGTCTCTCTTTGTATTACTCAGCTCTCTCTCTCTCTCTCTCTCTCTCTCTCTCTCTCTCTCTCTCTCTCTCACACACACATATGTATGCACATTATATATTATATCATATACCCAACATGCGTGTGCACACACACACAAAATAAAACAAATATTTTTAAAGAAGATATCATTTGAACAATGCAGTCTTTTGGGATTTTTCTACAGTCTCCCTGAGTTTTCTCCCTGAGTTTGATTAAGTGCAAAATCCCATGGTCCTTAGTATCTTTTCATTACCTATTAAAAGGCAGAAAGGCTTGGTTTGCTGTAGGATACACTGGGGAAAGTTCTGAACAGGAGATTCGTTTATCTAAAGTGTTTAATTTCAACCTCAGTATTTCAGAGAAGACTAACGTTTATGTTACATTTTAATGCAAAGGCAACGTTAATGTCAAAGTCATTTCAAAATAGTTTTAATGAAAAAAATAAGTCAAGGTGACTTGAGAGAGGCAGACTGGTGGTTACAAGAGAAGCCTCCTGTTTAGAGATGTGTAATTTTCATCAGTGTCTCAGTAAATGAAATAGTTTGACATTTGTTTGTTACCCCAGTCAAACAAAATGAGGAATACCCCACTTTTAAAATTAATGCTGTGGTAAGCATAGTAACCTCACCTAGATCTTAACTTCGATGCTATCTGAGCTGTAGGGGTGGACGGGCTTAACATGGCTTTAGTTACTTTTATTTATGTCTGAATTTGGGGCCAGATGAAGATAAATCCACAGAACTGGTGGAGAGAATGAGCTCCCTCATCTATGGATTCTCACACCTCCCCCTAGACGTGTGTAATTACCCCGGCCTGCCTGTGGTGCTTATTTGCAAGATTTGGATACAAATGAATATAAAGGTCTTTTCATCTCTGCCTCTTTTTTTTTATCAGTAATGTCTCAAAGCCAAGGCAGGTGTCTGTGGGATTAAACGTAATTACAAAGGGAGAGGGAGAGCAGAAGAGAGTTACAACATAATTCCCAGCAGAGCTGGCAGTTAGGAGTCTGAGCAGGTGCTGTAGGAGGCCTGGTGTATCCAGCTAAATTGAACCATGATGGTGTGTAAGAGCCCACATACTGAAGCCTGTGATGGGGAGGGCACTGGCTTTCTCCGGAGCAGACTGGATGCCAGGATGGGCCCCTTCAACTCCATGGCTACTGGAGTGAACAGACTCTGTTTCTCACTATCGCCTTTGTCGGGTGGCAGCAGGAGGAAACAAAGTACCACTTCTTGCCATTGTGAAGCCACTTGCATAATCCCCTCCCTTTGGCATATCATCATGAATTAGCAACTGCTCTACTATTAGATGGAAGAGTGGCAGCAGGTGACAGTGTCCTGCATCTTTTCCTTTATGTAGTTCTGAGCTCTTTCATTGGGTTTTAAGTTTTAGATGACCCTCCTCAGCTAGAGTATTCCCATTGTGAAGAAAACTCTATGATCCATTTGGGAAATAAATAAATTGGTTTTCTTTCTTTCTTTGGACACTATGACCCATGACTGAGTATAGATGTGTGTGTGTGTGTGTGTGTGTGTGTGTGTGTGTGTGTGTGTGTGTAATAATGGACAAAAAGGTCCTTCTTTGGCTCAGACAACACCTGGAGTAGCCAAGGGCTTCCAGCCTCAGAGATCAAACCCCTGGGCTCTGGGGTGCCTCCTTTTGCAGACAGAGTCACTGACCCACGCTGTATCCACAGTGAAGACTCCTTGCTGAATGAAACTCAGAAGATAATGCTACTTTTTATCTGGTCCCAGTGGAGGGTGTCCAGCCATAAGGAAATGACAAGAACTGGAGGGAACTTTGTTCTTCTGTTGCTGCTGTGCTTTCTAAACTCAGTGAATGAAGTAGACCTTAAATGCAAATGAGGGATTATACTGAATCTTAAAAGAAAGAAATTGTGTTGTTTTTTTTCTTTTTTTTTTCAGACCCTAGAAAGAAAGTTTTTACAGCTGAGTTAGTTTTCCTTCCTCCCAGAACTTTCAGAAAAACAAATGTTAGTATTCT
Organism: Arvicanthis niloticus; assembly: GCF_011762505.2. Taxonomy (NCBI): domain Eukaryota; kingdom Metazoa; phylum Chordata; class Mammalia; order Rodentia; family Muridae; genus Arvicanthis; species Arvicanthis niloticus. The sequence continues at coordinate 36,280,497 of NC_047665.1, forward strand.
ATATTAAAATAAAAAACCCATACAGAAAAAGTTACTTTCCCAGTGTATTAGGATACCCCCCCCCATTGCATACTTATCCATCCCAGTAGATAATATTTCTATGACAGGAATCCACTTTAATATAGTCTGTACTCTCAAGTAGGATTGATGGAGTGATTGACATTTGGATGTAGATAATTAAAAAGATAATCTATGGTGAAGTGACATGTTTCATACAAGGATTTGGGGGAAAGTCTCTTTGTATATCATCAGCTAGTTTGTAAAGTGCCTGGGAACAACCTCTGTTGCTACTCAAAGCCCAGCAGGATCTTATGACATATGTTGATGAGCAAATATGTTTAAAATGCAAGAATGAAGCCTTAAAATGGACTCAAGGACAAAGACTATGGAAACAGCTGAGTGGGTAAAGTGCCTGCTGAATAAGTATGCGGAACTGAGTTTTGATTCCCAGAACCCCTGGAATACCTAGGCATGGTGACATGGACCAGAACCCATAGGTGGACATTCATGCTCTGTGCATTCACTCACTGGCAATCTAACTACCGAAAATGGAGAGCTGTACACTCAGTGCTACTCTCCATCTCAAAATATAAGGCCAACAGGCAGCTGAAAGAGACATCTGAATGTCTCTACCTCTGACATCCACACAAGCCTACAGAAGTGAGAGCAACCCCCCACCCCCTACCCCATCCATACACACATATGATGAGCTCACTGCTAATATATAAGTATACCATAATAGGTCATGGCATGCCAAAGAAAACACAAATAATTAGAGAACTGGATACAGAAGGACATGCAAATGTGCATGTGTGTATGTGTGCATGTAATATATATATATATATATATATATATATATATATATATATATATATAAAATCTTTCATTCACATGACATTAATAATGGAATGTGAATCAGTTGCAAGGGGAATGAACATCACAGATGATTCTTAAGCTTGCAATTTTGAGTAAAATGTAAATGTGGTATGGATTGTACTAGGTATGAAATATGGCAGATGAATTTTACTCTTCTCTTGGTCAAATACACTTAAAGGGACTGCGTTAAATTGGAAGAGAGATTACAGTATGTCATCTTGGAAGATGAGGAACCATGTGTTGGGATACTTTTTTTCCAGTGATTGGTGAGATGTAGAAAGAACATCAGACAAGATTAGGCTGCTCTTTCATGTAGATCCAAGACTTGGAGTGAAACAAAACCATGACAACCACGAGATCAAGCACGAAACTAAAACATTTCTTTGAGATATATGTTAAGAAAGTTCTAATTCTTTTATAACCATACTATGTGTATTTTTAGCTATTTCTCTCCTGCTAGAGGGAAGCAGAAGGTTCATAAAGGGCTTCATGCTATAGAACTTTACAAGGCTGAGGAAGCCCAGAAGTAACCAGATTTAGATGACCCTTCCCTAAGACGGTGAAGACAGTGGTTGGGAAGAGGAGACTGTCCCATGGAGTTGCCTGCACTTTAGACAGGGAGCTCCAGGGAGGCATCTTCCATGAATCATCCTCTCCCATGCTGGAGTGAACTTTTTGGTAATGAAGCTGCCTTTGAGTCACCCATCCTCCTGTTAAGTAACCCCAACAAATTGTTGGTTCACCAAACTAGACTTGGGTGGAATAGCTTCTTTGTTATGTCATCAATGACCAATCTGGGGCGAGAACAAGCTCATTCTTGTATCCACAGGCAGCAACATATACAGGCTAATCTAAAAAAAACAAGATATGTGATTCATAATTATATAGGGACGATATACAAAAGCGCAGTTAGCCCCAGGAAAATGTGCACACGTTTAGTGACAATCAGTTGCAATCCACATAGTTTATTGGGTAGTATTTTCCTAGTAAGAGTTGGAGCCAGGAAACAAGTTGTTCTGCACAACACATATATTTTCCTTATTTCACAGTACTGCATTGTCTGTATTGTTTCTGAAGTTAGCATACAGCCCTTCATATCCTCCCCCATCATTTTCATTTGTATCTACCTTAATTTATTTTTAAGTTTCTTTATTCCCTATTTTAGAATGTGAAGATTTTTTTTAATCTCCATATTTCCACAAATTCAATTTACTACTCCATCTCTCCAGATATCCTTTCAGGATAGAACTGAGACCCTAAGGTCGAATATTTTATCATGTGATGCATAAATTTATGTTTTAAGGAGCAGATATAAATTCAGAGTGTTTTTTCCCAGGTAAAAAAAAAATGAAAAGGAATATTAACAATCCCCAGTGCCTGCTATCCTCAGATCTATATTTCTCATGGAAGAATACTGTTGGAATGATAAAGAACCTTAGAAACTATCTTTTGTCATACCAGTTTTCAATTTTTCACTCAATTTTTCAGCTATTAGTTTTAAAAATTCATTCAAAAAGACAGTGACTTTTAACTGATGATACAAAACACTTGGCAGCTTGCTCAGTTTTGGAACATGGATAATATTTTTCTTGGGATTGTCTTCTGGTTTCCATACAGAAATTCACTCATTCAGATCAGAAGTAAAGCACAGTACCAGGTATGGTCATGTATACCTGTAATGACAGCATTCTTGGAGCTGAGGCAGGATCATTGTGAATTCAGGGCAATACTGAGCTGCACAGTGAGACCTTGCCTCACAAGAAACAAAATGGAGGCTGGAAAGATGGCTCAGTCTATAAAGGCATTTGATCCACAAGTCTGGCAGCCTAAGTTTCATCCTCAGAACCCACACAATAGTGAAAGCAGAGAGCCAATGCCACAAAGTTGCCCTCTGACCTCCACATGTGGGCCATCGTACACGCACACACCACAACACAAACACAGTAGTAATAGTGGTAGTAGTAATAATATGATGATGATGACGACAACGACAACAATGATAACATTTTGAAAACTCAAATGATTTGGAGCACAGAAAATAGAGCTAAACAATTTATACTATTATGGTGGTAACTTATTTCCTAGTGTGTACTAAGCTAAACTTCCATTCATGGATGTTCTGTGTGTCAACCAAGTCCAATTGTCTCCTTCTGTTGAACAGGATCAGATTGCTTAATCATTAGAATACAAGCTTGCAGTGATATGGACGGTAGAGATATATGGCAAGAGATCGAAGCATACGTATGCAGAGTGTCAGAACGTGTGTTACTCTACATTCCTTACCATGGACATTTTCTCTAGCAGAGTCCTTTAGCCAGCCTGTGATATGTGGTCATAAATACTTTAAAGATGTCTTTTCATGTAAAGTTACCACCAAAGACTTCAGCATTGGTTGGTAAAGTTTTTCTCTAAAAAGCATAGCAACTCATGCTTCCCTCTCAATGTGGATACTTTAGTTGTTGTTGTTATTGTTGTTGCTGCTACTGTTATTTATAGATTAGATTTATCTGTTAATGACTTTTCAGGATTTTTTGAATAGGCAAATAGTTGGCATATTTTAAGTTTCTTACTAAAATACTCTATGCAAATATTTATCATCTACCTAGAAATTATCTACCATCTATCTACTTATATATGCTATCTAGCTACTGTATGCTTATCTACTATCTATCTTATAACTGGCCAATCAATTGATACCTACTTGTACCTATTGATCTGTCATGTACTTGTCTATCAACTATTTTTCACATCCAAATACAGCTTGTGCCATTCCCAGACAACTAAATGAAGTTTCTGTGAACTTCAGAATATTTAAATTGGGTTTGAGTCTCACAGAGATTGGTAAATCTCTTTTCATCAACTGTAGATAGATCTCATTGAAAACTGCTATATAAACTCATTGATATGCCCAAATGTTTCATAATTAAGGGACTTATGGATACACCTCAGATTTACTTATGACATTGAGAAATAAACTTAGATGTGTGATTTCCTAATTGTTGCTCCTGATATATCATTCAACAATGAGTACATCTCTGTGAGGTTATGTTTTCCCTATTGCTATGTAGTTCTGTGCTCTATTCTTATATTGCTAGTGTAAGGCCCCCACGAATGGAGGACCTCACCCAAGCCTCAGGAATTCGCGGCCACCCCAATAACTGCAAGACACCAAACGATGTAATCAGCAAGAGGCATATTTTAATCAGTATACTGAGGTCAAGACCTGTAGCCCACGCAGGGGCAATGGAGTCTGACCCCGGGGCTTTGGAGACAGAGAGAATTTAAAGTCCCAAACCACAACTGGGGGGGGGGGAACCACAACCCAGAGGGAGTAAGGGAGGGCTATTGGAGAGCACCTGTGCAAAGTCCCAGCCCATTATTCAGTTTGTGACAGGGTACAAGGAACAGGCTATTCTCTAAGAGCCTATACGTAATCAGCCAAGTTCCTGGTATCCAGGATGTACGGGCACACTGAGAACTCTCAGCTCAAACCCTATTCAATCTATCTTATGGTCAGTTTTTAGTTCCTGGTACCCATAGCACTTGGTCACGCTGTCTTGAATTTCCAGCTCTGAACTCTATTCAATCTATCATCTATTTTGTCTTGTGGATAGCTAGTTTCCTAGGACCCAGAACACAGAACAAGCTGATCTGCACTCTTGACTCCATCTGTGGAAGGTTTAAAATTTTTTAACTCTTTCACTAGTCACAGAAAAGGTGGTGAGATTTTCATAGTTCTGTGTTTAAACATAATTTGAATATTCCTCCATTGTCTCTGCTTTAGTGACTCCCTCTGGGTTCCTACCTTGAATTCCTGCCTTGATTTTTCTCAGTAATATATGATAACCTGTAAACCAAATAAACTCTCTCCCAAAGTTGCTTTTGGCCATGATCTTTATTATAATAAGAGAAAGGAAACTAGATCATTGGTTGTGTTGGTTCGAATAAAACTGGCCCCAATAGGCTCATGTGTTTGAATGATTATTTATTAGAGAGTAGCACTAGTTGACAAAGATTAAGAGGTGTGGCCTTGTTCGAGGACGTGTATCATTGGAGGTGGTCTTTGAGGTTTCAAAAACCCATTCCAATCACAGAGTCTCTCTCTTTTTTCCTATCGCTCCAGATATAAAACTCTCAGCTACTACTTCAAATCCATGTCTGCCTGCATATCCCCATACTCCCCATCATGACAATAATAGACTAAACCTTTGAAACTATAAGTGAACTCCAGTTAAATGTTTTCTTTCATAAGAGCTTCCATGGTCATAATGTCTCTTCACAGAAAAGGAATGCTGATTAAATTATTTGATGGTAAGGGGAATGGCACCAAAGTCTGAAGTGCAAAAGTGAAAAGGACATGAATGGACTCTAAAATTGGATTGCATGACAGCTGGTGCTCCCCCTTGTAGGAAGGGTGTGTTGGCTTGCTTTATCTTTAATTTTTAAGGTGCAGCACCCAGATTTGCAAGTCTTTTAATCCCCAGGAGCTCTCTTCACCGAGTTTGCACAGGGGACATACAAGGCAGTAGCCTCCTTGGGGAATATATTTTTTTGTGTTTGAATTGGTTGCATCAAAGTAAAACAAGGCAAGTTTTGGTGTCTCCCCAAGGATTTCAGTTCATTCTTCATGTGCTACAACTTTCTTCTACTGCTGATTCTATTAATTTAAAATAACTTTATCCACACCACTAGTTGCAGAGGTGACAGCTACCCAGGAACTTCTTCAACAGCTTTATGCAGTATGTCAGAAGCAATCCCTATAGTTATCAGTTTCTGCTGCCTCTTCTTATCATTTTTTCCAACTTGAGGTAGGAAGGAATGATCAAAGCTCATTCTAGTTAGGGATTAAAAGTGTTTACAACCTATAAAACCAACTTGACCAAAACAAACAAACAAACAAACAAACAACAAAAAAACCCCTTAATCCAAGGGGATAATCTAAGTGGAGACTTTTGGCTGCTTTTCTGTTGCTGGTTTAAAACGACATCACCTAAAGCAACTTAAGGAAGAAAGAAGTTCTTTTGGCTTATGGTTCTAGAGAGATAAGAGCCACCATAGCAGAAAAGCATGGAAGCAAACAGTAGGAATGGTTGCAGGAGTAGGAAGCTGAGTGATCAGTTCTTCAAAAGTGATGTGGAAGCAGAGAGAATAATTTCCATGTGATGTGAGGCATTACGTTCTCAAGGGACACCCCCATTGCCACACTTCCTCTAGCAAGGCTGCACAGCCTAAACCCACAACCCAAACAGTGCCACTGCCAAGTATTCAAATTCTGAGCTTCATGGGGATATCTTTCATTCAAGCCACTCTATAATAGAACAACTGGACTCACACTTGATTTTTGATATTAGACTAGGAAAGTGTTCTTATTCCAGAGATGATACGGAATTGAAATTTTGCAGGTGAAGGTTTGATTTTCATAGGCTTTCTTCATCAGTGATAAAATAAGTTACTGGTGTTACTCCTGCAAGTTCTCTTGACACCATCTTCTCAGGTTCCATGGCACATGGCATCTTGCCCATTGTCTATTGCCTTTAACCAAGAATAACTAGCTAAACTTTAAATATATGTTAATCAAAACTTATGACTGAGCCTATCAAACACAGCAATGAAATACTAAAGATTGGCTCACAACTCTGTCTCATAGGCCCATACACTTGGAAAACAGTTACCTTTGAGCTCCATCATCTGATTTGGCTTATTTGGAAGGAGGAAAAAGAAGCAAATGGGACTCTGAGACACTTGGTGAAGATCTAACACTGTGTTTGTTCACATCTGTCTCTTTGTATCCTGAAAATTAAATTCTGTTTGGCTGTTTGGGCTATAAAAATATAGAATATTCACCAGCAATTCCTGACAAGGTTTGTAGTGTGTGTGTGTGTGTGTGTGTGTGTGTGTGTGTGTGTGTGGTGTAGCCAATGGGTAATAACCTCAGAAGAGTGAACTACCTTTCCTTGTTCTATGAACTAGAAAAGATGAAATAGCTTGAATAAACAATAAACATAAGGCAACATATCTCAAATCACTTCATCAAATTTACTAACCTGTTTGGTTATATGCAATTTAAAAACCAGTGATGGTTATTTTACTGTAACTATGTAGTATCTGACAGGAAAAAAAAACTCTCTGACAAAAGAAAATTTTAAATTGGGAATGGGCATAACCTCACCAAACCTAAATGACTAAAAAAAATGTAATTTAAAGCTTGATTTTATAAATAATCAGATAATTTCACTTGTTCCTAGCTGAATAATGACTCTTTTGTGAAGATAGTGTGTCTATTTTCTTTTAAGATAAACATTTCCAAACAGAACACAGGGAACTTCAAAATTAAATTATGTTTTCAAGACTTTTACTCATAAGTCATCTGTATATCCCTTTCCAAGTGACTGAGATCCAGAAAAAAGTTACTGATTCCTCACTGAGCATAGTGTTTAACTCATCATGAACCACTGAAAATAGGCACAGAAGTAGAAACTGAATAATTAACATATTCCATTATATGGACATAAAAGAGTTCTCTTATTTGAACCCTATGCTTATAAAAGTTTAAAGTGCAGATGATGATGTTGTACTAGGACAATGAGGATAAAAGAATGGTGAAGCCCAATTAAAGGAGATGCAGATACAGCCAACCATCAGACTGAGCCCAGGGACCCCAATAGAAGAGCTAGAGGAAGGACTGAAGCAGCTGAACCCCACAGGAAGAACAAATTATCAACTAACCAGACCACAAAAAGCTCCCAGGACTAAACTACAAACCAAAGAGTATACACAGAGTGATCCATGTCTCTAGATACTTATGTAGCAGAGGATGGCTTTACTTGACATCAGTGGGAGTGGAGGCCCTTGGTCTTGTAGAGGCTTGATGCCCCAGTGTGGGGGGGATGATGGAGCAGTGAGGGAGGAGTGGGTGAGTGGGTGGAGGAGCTCCCTCATAGAGGCAAAGGGGAGGGAGGGGGAGAGAGGAAGGAGAGGTTTGTGGAGAAATAACTGGGAAGGGGGATATAATTTGAAATTCAAATGAACAAAAATGATTAATAAATAAAAATAAATAAGCTTTTAGGACTAACACAAGATTGGAGTGCTTTTCAAGAAATGTGTATGAAAGTGAGATAATTTCAACAAATATAAAACTATTTTGAAAGGTGCATTTTCTTTTACTTGAAAATTCCACTATTATTTATTATGAAAATTCGGCTACAAAGATTTCCTTTACAATACTAATGAGAATATCTAACAACTGTTGACATCTAAAACAATGGATTAAAGAGAATCATTTAAAAGAACTTTGATGTCAGTATACCAAGTGGTCCCATGGCTCTGTTCACTGTCTCAAAACTGTTTAAACTAAGCAACCTTAGTTCTATTTTCCTGCACTTTATGATCTTCTAATCTTCAACTTAGCCTCGGGGACCATCATCTTGGTCACACTTTATCCTCTACTTCCAGGTTAATCAAAAATACCCTCCTTTAATGTAGTATCAGCAAAACATACACACACCCCTATCAAATGCAGCAGTACAATACATATGTATATCTGCATGTGTGGTGGGTATACTTATTCTCAATCCCCTCACATTATCTTCTTCCTTTCCCTCTGAACTCTTTCCTCTCCCCATGTACTCCCCCAATAGGTCCACCACTGAAGAAAATGACACGCTTTTCTAGTTTGTTTCTCTGTTGCTGTGCTAAAACACTGACCAAATAAATTTGTGGAAGGAAGGATTTGTTTTGTTTACATTTCCTAATCACAGTCCATCACTTACAGAGGCCAAGAAAAGAACTTAAGTAGGGCAGGACATGAAGTACAGATGCTGGAGCAACATTCCTTACTGGCTCGCCACAAGGGCTCCCTAACCTTGCTTTTTATATAGGTCAGGATCATCTTCCTGGGGCTGGCACTATCCACTGTGAGCTCAAACTTCTATATGAATACTTAATCAAGAAAATGTCCCCACAACCTTGCCTACAGGCCAATGTGATGAAAACATTTTCTCAATGAGTTTCTTTTTTCTCACATGACTCTAGCTAGTGTCAAGTGGACCAAAGGGCTAACCAGCATACACCCTATCTACCATTAACAGTCAATAGTTTCTCAGGAATAGATAAGTCTGATGGGCACCTCCTTTATCAGTCATGGAAGGCTGAAAGGCCCAAGCTTATGCAGGAATCCATTGATGCTGTGTGCTACTGTTGGCATTTTATTACCAACCTCTATGAGCTTCTCATGTCCTTCAGCATTGCCTCATCTAGGTGGAGGCCTCAATAAACCTGTACCTGTCCATATAGTTCAAAGTCTCTTTGGGTTTCTTTTTCAGTCATGATGATTGAGGTAGGGATAATCACTGCTCCCGGCATACGATGAAGAAAATGAGGGCCCAAGTATATCTTGATGATTTAAAACATGATAACTGGCCAGAGTTGTTCTAAAACAATGCTGGATGCTAGAAAGTCAAATCTGGCCCAAGAGAATAAAGACCTAGTCCTTTTGGTTTTGCACATCCACCTGCAGAACTCAACTCCCCAACTCCCCCCAAACTACTCAAGATTGATCGGGTAGAATAAATCAGGAAGGTGAGTACACCTCTAACCAACAGCTGAAGGACTGACAGTGAGAGGCTTAAGAAGGGCTTTCACTTAGAGTCTGGTGATCTTGGACACTTTCTTCTGAATTGCCAGATACCTGGCTTTCTGCCTTCTAGTTTCCCTTCAGCCACAAGAGAGCCTTATAACCTTTTTGGAATCCTCTTCCAACCATTAGAACAAATGAAAATAAGTTAATAAATAATATAAAACACAAATAAAATTCTAGCAAAATAGTAAGTGAACATTTTCTACAGATAAGCTCAAAATAAATTACTAAATAGACTTGCAGAAGAGCCGAGGAATAGCTGAGTTGGTAGGAGGTTTGCTTAGCCACGTGACTATAATCCCAATACTAAGGAGGTAGAAGAGAAACACTGAGAATTCAAGATAAACCTCAGACATGAAGTATGTTTCTGGTCAACCTAAAACTCTTGAGACCATATTTGAAAAACAAAGCAAACAAACAAACAAAAAAAAAAAAAAAACAAAGGAAAAAAAGAAAAAGTACATTGCTTCACAAACAAACAACATTCTGTGTGCGCGTTATTATGTGTAAGTGTGTGTGAGAGAGACTTGTAATAAAATACAGCTAATTGTGAAGATTTTCATCTTCTTTATAGCTTTCACAATTGAAAATAAATGATTCTAGGAAAATAATGACTAGCAGGAGTAAAGACTAAGCTGTCTCTATTGAATAGTGTGAGTCATGTCTTTAAATGTGGAGACATGACACATAAAGGGGATTTCCATAGGCCACCTTCCTGTTTTCACTGTTAAGAGAACACCTCTGCACTGAGCCTTCTCAGTTTATTTTTCCATTTCTTCTCTCCACAACATTCTTCAATTTATTTATTTTCATGTACTTTGAGTCCTACATCACTTGCCTTCTTCTTGGTACACTGTATATTAGTGTACCATCAGGATGGGTACTGTATCCAGGCTGGATCACATTGGTAACATCATTGAGAGAGGATCCATGGGCTGCTCTAGTGCACAAAGCTGCTGCTTTATGTGAAGAAAGCACAAAGGAGTGAATACATAATGGTTTGGAGAGAAACAAATGAAGAATGCAGATTTACTTACAATGATCAATGATAAATAGTAAGGTTCTGGTGCTGAAGATGTCACACACTTTGTTTATGAGACACAGGAACCCAGTGGGAACTGAGCTATGAACTCTCGCCTCTTGTCTACTGATCTAGTGAATATATTATGTAGGATGCCAAGACAGAAACCTCATTAATGTTCTCATCCAGCTACACAGTATGCTTGATCCAATAGTGACCTGCCAAGGCAATATGCTCACAGATGCAACAGGGGCATGTCTATATTGGGGAACACCAAGTACTTTGTGGTTGGATTGGAGACCCACTCGAAAGCAGGGAATATTCATCTGGTATTAATAGTACACTTGTTTAAAAGACTGTGGCTGGGAGGTACTGAGCCCAAGTTGGGGACATACCATCATTGTTTTTTTAAAATGACAGGTTATTAAACTTCCTTCTAATTTTTTTGTTCATACATGTACATTAGTACTGCTCTCAGAATGGAGCAGAGAAGCATCTTTTGGAAGAAGGCATGCGTAATGCAGAGCCTTATATCTGGGTCAAAGTGTTGAGAATAAATGTGTCCTGAGTGCTCTGCTCTAAACAAGAAATCTATACTCTCCCCACAAAACCATTGCAGAACAACGTGGAAGAGGAAACAAAAAGAATCTAAGAGCTGGAGGATGGGCAGGAGTGCCATGAAATGCTATTCAGATACAATACAGCGTGAACTTTGCACTCATGAAAAACAGAAGCCACGGCCCTTCAATAATTCATCATGAATAAAGAAAGTGACATATCTCTTCCTGAAAAGCCACTAACTGTTTATAGTTACAGTGAGAAGGGATGGCATTTTTTCCAGTGGTATAGCCACTGTGAGACTACATAGTACTAAGAAAGAAGTTCAGAGATAAAGGGAGGGGATAAATAATAGAGGGTAAGGGAAGGAAGGGAGAATTATATACACATATACAATATTATACATACAAATGCATATTTCTCTTATACATACAAATAAATATGTATATGTATTTATATATAGTTTCATATATATACATATATATGTGTTTATATATATATATTGAAACTAAACAAAAACAAGAAAAATGATCAACAATCAAGAATCAAGGAAATGTGATTTAAAACTATATCCTTAGTCAGCTGTGCTGGGTCTTGGCATTCCAGGAGGAATTGTCATGTATCTGTGAGGAGCTGGGGTTCAAGAAGCAATCATATTTAAGACAATTGGCATTCAGCCCTGGCGAGGAGCTCAGACAGAAGGCCCTTTGTTGAGCCAGCCAGCCATCGAACCTTGTGCTGAGCATGATCTGGATTAAGAGCATGCATGGTCGCTTGTCACAAATGTTTTATTGTGTGTCTGGGCAAGTCATTCTCACTTGTTAAGGAACAGCCCGGGTTTTGTTCTCCGTGGGCTTAAAATAAACCAGAAATTCAGAGGGGTTCAAGGTGGGAGGGAACAGGCAGAGTGGTCCTGCTGAGAGTTTATTTTTGTTTGCCTGGCTCCTTAGCTTTTAGAGTTAGCAACTTCCTGGAGAGTTTTTAGTTTAAAGTCATCATCAGCTCTGTCTTACAGTGCCATTCATATTGATAATTTTAAAAAGTAAATTTATGTCAGAAACTGACTTGTTATTTTGCAGAAATTGTCATCTTGTTAAGCTGTATTGCCTAAACTAAGATATTTCGATTCCGATCATCACACAATGGACTGAATAAAGATAGTTGTGTTGGTGAGCGAATAAACTTCTTGCATATAGTTTTTTTTTTTTAATTTTTTCTTTTTGTCCATCCTTCATTCAGAAAATGTTAGAATTTTACAGATGTAATTATTTTGAGAAATTAGTGCCTCAATGAAAGCTATATGGGTCATGTGTTCCTTCCCCAACTGTCCATCTCTCTTCTTCCCTTCCAATCTTCACCATCTACCACCTATGCTGAGAACGATCTGATAGAAAAACAAAAACTCTTCATAGTCAGAAATTATGGGATCTGGCCCTGACTGTGGCTTCACTCAGCTGTTGTGTATATTTGTACAAGTTACTTATCTTTGAATGACAAACTCCTTATCCAGCCTTCAAGAGTAAGAGCCTTCTTATGAAAAGGGTATTGTGACTCAAAATGATAACTGTTAAGATAATTTTTCTATACTTGTAAGGCCTTTATATAGCTGCTAAGGTAGCTGACAAGACTTAGTAAATAGATCATAAGCACACGCAAGTGTGTGTACACACACACACACACAAATCAAGCATAGAGGCTTTGTAAAAATCATTCTTCAGGAAATTGTGGTTTATTATGAGTCCACATTTGAAGTGGAAAGGGGGCAGTAAGACTCACTGACCATGTCCTTTGCCTGTGGGCATAGTCAAACAACATCTAGGAGACAACACAGGAATGTGTAAACTTTTCCATGGCTTTTAGGATAATCAGAGTACCCAAGGCCTGGTTTAAGCTAGGAGGACAACAGAAGGCTGTGGAAAAGGAGAGGTGACTCATTGGATTTAGTAAAATATGAGCAGGTGTTTGTCAGTGAGGATCTAGATATAAGCAAAGAGGGAGGGAAGGTGAGGAGAACTGCTAGTGCCTTCCATGATCTGGGGTCATTCACAAGGATAGTGTATTAGGAGGCTCTCACATGCCCAGAACTGTAATGGCCTGTGTTTCTATGAGCTACAGAAGAACAAAGGGACTGAACTAAGATGGGTACTCATTCTTCTCAAGTCTTGACTAGGCTTGACTAGAAGGTTTATAGGAATCGCTATCACAACAGCCAATTACAGTGCTCAAAGGAAGAAGTCAATATTAACTGCCAAGCTCCAGAAGGAAACAGAAGACATAACACAATCAGGAAATGCTGTTCCTTTCCTGACATTTTCTTCACACACTTGACATTAAAGGGATCTATAACAACTGGGGGAGGAGGAACTCAGAGCAGAAAGCAAAGGCAGAAATCTACCTTAGAGGTTCCTACTGAGGACCAGAGGCTCCTGCTTTAAAATTAGCAGAAAAAAAACTATCTTAATATCCTCTATCTATCTATCTATCTATCTATCTATCTATCTATCTATCTATCTTTCTATCTATCTATCTATCTATCTATCTATCCATCCATCATGTATCTATATTGTGTGTATGTGTGTGTGTATTATGTTTGTCTGCATGTATGTCTGTGTGAGTGTGGGTGCATGTGTGTCACATCACATATGTAGACATCAGAGCACAACTTTGGGTGTCTGTCATCACCTTTCACTTTGAGACATGGACTCTTGTTGTTTCCTGCTGTGTTTTTCAAGATAGTTGAACCACCAACTTTCAAGAATTCTCCCTTCTCCAGCTCTCACAGGGATTAAAAACTTGTACTAACATGCCTAGCCTTATGTGGGTCCTGAAGAATATGAACACATGTCCTCATGTGAGCATCATAAGTATTTTAGCCCGTAGGACACTTCTCCAGTCAGCAATCCTTTGTTTTAATGAAGATTGAAACCTTTATTAATGATTTCAGTGAATGCATTCTGCTTACAAGGTTAGTTGTTCAGGGATTACAAGTAGTGTGTATGCCTACACGTGAGTAGAGAGAGGAAGTGTCTGCAGAGAAACCATTTTCAATAGTGCATCTGCTTATTTCTCCCTTAAATACATACACTTTTTTTGTTTTGAAGAGCTATTGCTTAATTGTTTGATTGATTGAATTTAGAAGCATAGTTTCATAATATAGGTCATGCTGAACACAAACTTGTAACAAGTCTTCTGACTCACTTTCCACCCTTGCTGGAATCACAGCAACATACTACCATTCATAGCTCTTGAATATATTTTAATATGACAAGTTAGACAGTAATAAATTGCTTTGTGATTATATTTTTATGATCTTGGTTCATCACACTGGTTGCATAGATCATATAAGTTCCTTGGTTATATGTATTACATGAGTTCAGTCCCTAGAACCCTTGTAGAAATGTTGTGCATGGTATACATGGTACACATGTCAGGAGTCCTAGCCCTGGACAAGTGAAGACAAGAGAATCCCTAGGGCTCATGGGTAGCCATTAAAACTAGATATCAACCTGCTACATCAACTGCTTACACTTAAAAATAAACTATAAATGACAAAATGCAGTTTTGTTTAGAGGTCAAATTCTGAAACTTAAAACTCTTTATAGTCGACCACTGCACATGTTTATTATACAAGTAATTCTATTAAATGCTTTTAGGAAACAAAGAAAGAAAACAGAAGAGAAGTTTCTGCCCTTGGGTTAGTTTATAATTTGATTGTGGCTTTAGAAATGGAATAATATTTCAAGTTTTGAGCAACCACACAAGGGCTTACTAGAATTCTCAAAATACTGGTTCAGCAAACTTGCAGTTAGACCAGAGAGTAAGGCAACCCTAACACCCCCTTATAATGCTTGTATTTAGCTTATCTGCCTTGTTTACACCAGAATATGTGGGTCATAGAGTCTCTAAACTCTCCAAGTGTTCATGTGTATATGTGTGTGTGTGTGTGTGTGTGTGTGTGTGTGTATGTGCCCATATGGAAGCCAAAAATTTATACTTGATGTCTTCTTCATAAGAAAAGTCTCTCAGTGAACTGGGAGCTTGCTTCTTTAGTTAAAATGGCTACCCCATTAGCCCCAGGGATTGTGTTGTCTCTACTTGTCCAGGTTAGGATTGCTGATAGGTATACCATGCTCAACGTTTTTACATGGCTTCTAGGGATTAAACTCAGGTCTTTGTGCTCACACAGTAAAGGCAAATACTATACTGAGTAAGCAGTCTCTACAGAGTCACACCCACATTTAATATGGACACACTAACATGCACGTCCTACCTTTGCCTTTAAACTCAGAACTTATCTCATGTGACGCTCATAGCTCTGGGCAGGAAATGAAAGCAGACCTTTAGTCTGCCTACAGATCACTGTAGAATGCATGCCACAAATCCTTTTGTAAAGAATTCTCAACCAGAATTTTGTTCAGAAGGAGGCAATAAAGATTAATCTACTTGAGATAATGTTGAGCCAGCTCGAAACTGAGTACTCTAGAACAAGAGACTGTCAACTGATGAAAGAACAAAACTTTTGCTTTCTTGTGCATCTAGCTGTGCTCTCTGATAAAAATAATTTTTTTCTTTGTTAAAATCTTAGCCACCAGAAACCAAAAGTGTGGACTCACTGGGCGTTAATATTACTGAGGACATAATTAGTAAAATGATGTTACACTAGAGCAGAGTTCATCCAGTAGGCTTTTCATCCAGTGGCATAGTAGGCTGTTCATCCAGTGGCATAATAGCTGTTCATCCAGTGGCATAGTAGGCTGTTCATCCAGTAGGTTGTTCATCCAGTAGTATACTAGGCTGTTCATCCAGTAGGCTGTTTATCCAGTATGACTGGCATCTTTGTGAAATGAAGACTGGGACACAAAGACAATATCATGTGAACAAGGACAATATCATAAGAAGAGGAGATTTTGCCCTAGAGCCTGCCAGGGCAGCATGGCCCTGCAGCTTCCAATGAGACAACATGTTTCTGCTGCTTATGCCCCTCAGGGCATGAGTTCTTGTCACAGCTTGCCTCACAAATCGATATTTTCTTAGAATCCACTTACAAAAAACAATGAGAGAATCCTGACACACAGTTTTAAAAGGTACAGTAACAATAGTCTTTAAAAATATAGCAGAATCAAATCTTTCTGAAAAGCGGACATATTTGGCATGCATCAGTGCCCCAGTCTTCAGTATCAGCAGAAACAAGAATAGAAAAGGCAAGTCTTCATCCGTGTAGTTCATAACCCTTTGCAACATCACATGCTAATATTCTTTTCACATCTCTCTGCTCCAGTACTGTCATGTGCCCGCCACCGGGCTGGCTCTACCTTATTATTTTTACTCTTCTTGAATCTTGCATGGGATCCACAGCAATTCTATGAGAATTTCACAAAATAATTATTGTTAGCAGAACAAGACAAGAGGCTCACAAACTACTGACAACTGATGGCTTCTAGTGAGAGAGAATAAGTTGTCTTTACGAATGTGGTCCCAAGTATGTCAACTATGCTCTAGTGGGGGCCCTACACCCATGAGTTAATGAGCAATAAAAATTGGTGGATTATTAAATATAAAAAGTTGGGAGGGGTAGAGCTGGAACTGGAAAGATTTAGGAGTAGAATAGGGGATAAATATGATCAAAATATACTGTGTATATGCATGAAATGCAAACATTATGAAAATGTTATATTTTAAAAATCAAAATGTATTGCATGCATGCATACATGGAAATTTTAAAGTATAAATAAAGATTATTTTAATAAATACCAAAAATGTGATCCATTGTTGCCGGAAACCTGATCTACAATAAAGAGTTATTATCTAGTCTGTCACCCGACTGACATGTCTATGAATATTTTCTTATTTTCATTTAAGTTCCATTTTAGACTTTTAATATTTCTTTAATTTTTGTGTGCATGTGGTGTGTGTGTGTGTGTGTGTGTGTGTGTGTGTGTGCATTCATGTATGCCACATATGAGCAGGTGCCCACAATGATTCAAAAAGGGAAATGCGTGTACTGGAACTAAAGTTGCAGGCTTGTGTGACTCACCGAACATGGGTGCTGGGAACTAGAATCAGGTGCTCTAAAGATCAGGACCCAGCCTTAAATCCTGAATTATCACTTCAGGCAAATTTTAGCTATTTTCCATTAGTGTGGCTTTAACAGACAATATTCTGATACAGTTCATATTACCTTTCTTCCTAAAGAAACACTTATTTCTGACTCCAAGATGAGATGATGGGGAGAGTGTCAATTATAGCTGGATTCTGCTTCAATGGTTGTCCGCATTAGCATGTGAAGCTTCTGCTTCAGTCTCCATAACGTTGGTTTTCATGCCTGTGTTTCCTCTCCATGTTCATATTTGCGTTTAGGGGTGTTTCCTTACGTCTAGGATGACCAGTGGTGCGGATGTGCATTGCCCTTCAATGACTAACAACATGCGCCTTTATCCGTTATAATTTTCCTGGAGGTGCTCATGAACCTGCTCCTAGATTTTCCTCAGAAAGCAGATCTGCTTCTATGTCAGTATTGATCAACAAAGATCTTCTTGGAGGCCAGGAACCCAAGGTTCCGGAAACCAAAGTCTGGTAATTTGCCTCACAAATACATTGTCCCAAGTTAAGGGCTCTTGCAGGCCTGTGCACCTGTGCATGGTAAACATAACGATAACAGGTTTGCATTTGACCCTTCTCCCCCTTGACAAAAAAATTTGATTACATTCCTAAAGCTAACCCCCAAAGTCCATTCTCTTCTATGGCCACTGGCTCATTCCTGAGACAAAACACCAAAGTTCAACAATTAAAATGCAATCAAAGTTTATTTTTTGGCTAACATGTTAAATCAGGATTTACTAACTCACCTTAACATAGACTATCACTTTTTCCCCTTAAAAATCCACTCCTGTAAAAAACAAAACAAAACAAAAAACCTGGTGCAGCTTGCAGTTTCCCCTCTTGCTTGCCCCTGCTGAGTTCTCCTTAGGGATCAGAATTTGGTGTCTGGGTGTGTTCTGTACTACTCCAAGAGAGACCAATCTCTCTTACACCAAGGACCCAGTGCATAGGTACATAACTGCCCTTTCCAGCTCTCTTAGGAAATCCTCTCCAATCCTCAGGTGTCTTTACCTTGGGAAGAGCTGTTTTGCTTACACCATCCCCCAAGCTCCATCTAATTCTCATGTGCCTAAGGATGGACCATTTCTGGTGAAAACACCCTAGACCCATTCTTGACATAAACCTAGAGCCCATCCCCAGCTTTTGCCATAGAGATGAACGATCCTCACTCTTTACTACAAGGACCAACCATCCTGGAGAGTTTGTCCCAGCCACTAAAAACATTCTATCTGAGATTAGTCTAATTTCCTTGATTAGAAAGTCAAACGGAAAAACTGGTTCTTACTAATCATGTGTTGTATTTTAATTTTGTTTATTTTTGTTGTTATGTTATGTTGTATTATGTTATGTTATTGTTACAGGCTGTGGGTCTACTTTCAGCTCCAAGATAACTAAAATTTTACAGATATCACATTGATTATCTGTTAATGACTCTTTAATGTACCACTGGAGAAAAGGAATAAGGGAATAGGAGAGACAAAAAGTGAAAGGAGGAGGGTGGAGAGAGAGAAAGAAGAGAAGGAAGGGGAAGGAGAAGGGGAAGGGGAAGGGGAAGGGGAAGAGGAAGAAGGGGAAGGGGAAGAAGGGGAAGAAGGGGAAGAAGGGGAAGAAGGGGAAGAAGGGGAAGAAGGGGAAGAAGGGGAAGAAGGGGAAGGGGAAGAAGAGGAAGGGGAAGAAGAGGAAGGGGAAGAAGAGGAAGGGGAAGAAGAGGAAGGGGAAGAAGGGGAAGAAGGGGAAGAAGGGGAAGAAGGGGAAGGGGAGGGGAAGGGGAAGAGAAAGGGGAAAGGGGAAGGGGAAGGAGAAGGGGAAGGGGAAGGTGAAAGGGTAAGAGTAAGGGGAAGGGGAAGAGAAAGGGGAAAGGGGAAGGGGGAAGGGGAAAGGGGAATGGGAAAGGGGAAAGGAGAGAAGGAAAGGAAAAAGGGGAAGCAGAAGGGGAAGGGGAAAGGGGAAAGGGGAAAGGGGAAAGGGGAAAGGGGAAAGGGGAAAGGGGAAGGGGAAAGGGGAAGAAGGGGAAGGGGAGGGGAAGGGGAAGAGAAAGGGGAAAGAGGAAGGGGAAAGGGGAAGAAGGGGAAGGGGAAGGGGAGGGGAAGGGGAAGGGGAAGGGGAAGAGAAAGGGGAAAGGGGAAGGGGAAAGGGGAAGGGGAAGGTGAAAGGGAAAGGGAAAGGGGAAGGGGAAAGGGGAAGGGGGAAGGGGAAAGGGGAAAGGGGAAAGGGGAAAAGGAAAGGGAAAAGGGGAAGCGGAAGGGGAAGGGGAAGGGGAAGGGGAAGGGGAAGGGGAAGGGGAAGGGGAAGGGGAAGGGGAAGGGGAAGGGGAAGGGGAAGGGGAAGGGGAAGGGGAAGGGAATGAAGATACTAAGACATGTTGAGAAGCAGTCAGGCCTTAGAATACCTCCCCAGCCTCCCTTCTCCATCCCTAGCTCACAGTGGAGGGAGAAGGGATGTGCTCGCTGCTACGGATGCTCACTTCAAACATCTATTTTTTTATTAGATATTTTATTTACACTTCAGATGGCATCCCCTATCCTCATTCTCCCCACCCCCCTTAGGAAACCCCTATCCCATGCCCCCTTTTCCTCTTTGCATTTATACATTTTTAAAAAATAATGTTAATCATAGGCTTTATAAGTTTTGAATTGTTCAATCAGAGGTGTAACCCACTGACCAAACTAGATATAACAACTATCTTTGACTGGTGGAGATACATGAATATCTGCCTCCCTGCCCCCCTTCTCTCTTTCATCACCTAGCTTCTCCTCTCCTTCTTCTTCTCTTCTTACTCCTTTTCTTCCTCTCAGTACTCCTCCTACCTTAGCTCCTCCTACACATCACCCTTCCTGTTAAAATGAAACTTTTCTCTCAAAATGCAATTAGAGCATAATTATGCCAATTTGTACCAGTGAGATACAGGATAGTCCTAATACCCAGTCCATCCTTTTGTTGACTAACCAGCTCCTCTGTCATCTATCCTAACTAAAACATTTAGTTCTGAACCTGGCTTTAGGATGAATGTCAGCTGACGACCATCCACTCAAATCTTTTTTTTTAAGGTCAATAGCTGTATGTTTTCAACCCCATCAGAAATCCAGAATGACTGAGTTGACTATAATTGTGGGAAGCACAAATCGTAGTTTCTAAAACTTAGCCAATTTATAGAGACCTCTGAACACCTGGACACTCGCTCTACTTCAAAACGTTGGAGCATCTGTTCTTCTGCCTTCTGGCCCAGGATCATCTGACAGACCTTAGTGCTGCAGAATTATTAAGGGCTGATTACTCTGTCTAGGCAGATATAATCAGTCGACTATTCTGCAAGTGTGTCCTTTTCTGGACAGTAATTTGTCTGTAGAAGGAAAGTGGCAATTCTTGCCTAGTGGCTGTCTCACCACAACTGGAGTAACTCCAAGGATGCTCAATTTCTTCTTAGAATTCAATATAGGAAGCTGTCCGGAGCAGACAGGTCTCTAATGAAAATGAACATTAATACTGAAATGTTTGTCATGTCAATTCTAAGGATTTCTGATGTTTTGAAAACCAGCTGTCCATGTAAGGTAATTTGGACTGTTGCCTGTTAACTCCACTCAGCTATTTCTAAATAAAAATAGAGAACACCCTTATAATAAACTCCAAGTCATGAATTTGCTATAGTACCTTAACTCACAGGCTGACCATGTCAAATCAGTTTAAAAAAAAGTTAAAGAAGGACTGGGTCAAACATCTTTCAAAGCCCAAACCAACAACTGCTCAGCAGGTGTGCATTGCTCCACTGTACCACATCCAAGAACACCCTGTATAATCTGGAACTGCCTTGAGTTGATAGGAAGTTATTAGCTGAAAAACCCAGGCCTTACTTGGGGGACAAGTCTCTGCAGAACATCTCTCTGCTTTTCCCTTAATGAAATGCCAGAGAACATGTCTCTCTTATACTACTTTCATGTCCTTGATCATCCTATTAACTCAATAAAAACTCTCTCTCTCTCTCTCTCTCTCTCTCTCTCTCTCTCTCTCTGTGTGTGTGTGTGTGTGTGTGTGTGTGTATGTGTATTCATACATGATTTCATGCATAAATACACAAGCACATTGAATGTGTCTCAGGACTTACATAAAAAGAATCGGCCTATCGACCATTTTATTAGTGTTTGCACATTTGCTGCAGAGCCACCGTGAAGGCCTCAGTGTCTGCAGCAGCTCCAGCAATTAGCTCTGAATGAAACAGTCATAAATAGTAATTAGCCATTCCCTCAGTCATGTCCCAAAGCCTTTAAAAAAATCCACAGAGAAATCAATGCATTCTTTTCTAAAGACCTATTATAGCCGCACCTCCCACTCACTGTCACCAGATGCTGAGAGCTGCAACAGCAGGCTGCTGCTGTACAAGGCTGTGTGTGTGCATTCCTGACATGGAACCAGGTGGCCAACGGGGCACAGAGTGTGGTGCTTGCCTGTAAACCATTTCCTGAGCAAGGAAGATGAGGGCTGCAGGAACTGGGATTACTCAACAAGACAACATCTGATTTTGGATTTAGTCCTTTCCTTTCGAACATTAGCGAACTCTCCACCTTTAAAATGTCCAGAAAACACACACCACTCCTTCTAGTGTTGTGTAGGAGCATCCTACAAGGTCTCTTGTTGACTAAACTTCATTTCACTTCTTAGGAGATTGGATTATGAAGTCTTGTGTAAGTAAGGAGTGTGGCATAGTTATAGTTAAGTCTTTTCACCTGCAACATAGTGGTTGTCTCGAGTGCTGAATAGCCTGGTGCTGCCTGAGTCACAGTTACAAGGGTTCCAAAGACCTCATTTGCTTATCTTGTTTATTCCCTTAGCTTTGGCTGCATCTCCTCTATTCCATTCCAGACAGACTTATGTACACAAACAACTGAACTCACCCATTGTCTATCAACCACCTAACCTCAGGTCTGATCATTCATAGGACACTTTGAGTGTTTTTAGAAATATGACACATGTAATACCCAGGCAAAGATTGACAGGTTCTTCTGTTTATTGAGTATTTTGGGGTCCCCCAGCTGTAGGTACAAGGAATGTAAACCCAATTATGTCTTGAATCATTTCACCCACCCTACACCTTTTTTTGTTGTCCTAGCTAGCTAGGTTGCTGTATGCATTATTTCTTCAACTACATACAGATGTGGATACACATGCACACACATGTCTGGAAAACCAAACAATAAACGTAGGCTCTACTTTCTAGGTGTCCTTATGAAATTTTCATTTCACATTAAAGAATAAAGCACCCGAACTGCATTAAGCATCCAATCAAATCATGGCGACTATGGCATTACTCTATGCTTACTGGAAGCTTTACCCCTCCTGAAGTCTTGGAAACAGTCAGCCGCTCGGCCCTGGGCCAGGAGAACAGCAAGGTTATGAATGTTCATTCTCTTTACTAGAGCTTTCTCAGTCTCCCCATCTTCAAGGTCTGGGGCAGATTCCACATCTCTGCTCAGTTCTCACTGCTACAAGCATCTGTATCTTGCAGTACACAGTGTTTATCCAGCAGCGGTCTGACTCTCTTTTCACTCCTCTGGTGTCTCTGTTTCTGTCTTTTCTATTAAAATAGACAATTTTCCTCTAGCTTTTTCCCGCCCTTCAAGAAAATATGCAGACTCTAAATATACTCTCAGCTAAAGGGCAAGAAGCTGCTACTGTGATTCAGGTTCAATTTGAAATGAGACAGAACCAGACCTTGAGTCAAGATTTGTAATGGGATAACAAGAATGCAAGAATACTTTCTTTAAATGTAGGCAAACACACTGTGAGCAGAAAGACAGCAGAATCATACAAGAAAAGCAGAATTTGGAGACTTGAATACCAGTTCCAGGTCAGCTCAGATTGTACTTGAGCCCCCTCCCCCCCGGTGATGAAGGAAGCTTTTCAAGGGCTCAGGGGCCTAGGAAGGTAAGCACTGTGTACTTATCTACATGCTAGATTGCATCCTGGCTGTTTGTGTCTGAGACTCTATTCTTTTTAAAGACAAGTGTGCCAAGTGACAGTCATTGAAAACCTCCCCCTGGACACCATTATTCTCCTGAGCATGGATGATCAAATTATGCAGGGAAGGAAGGCAAATCTAGTTTGGGCAGGAAAAAGAAACAAAGAGTTTTCAAGCACAGCCTCATCGGTGGGTCTCTACTGCCCTCCTCAGAGGGAATGACAGCAGTGGGACTCTGGGCAGAACAGAGTGTGAGGAGAAAGAGGTCTCTTCTGCAGCTACCCTACCAGAAGGAGATTTCCCCTGGATTGAATTGCATATTTCCAAGCTTGAAATATAAATCTGTGAGTTAAGAGCATTAATCTGAAATCAAATAATGCCCATAAGCACTCAGACCACTATTAACAAAATAATGGTCATGGCTTACAGCAAAATAAAAACCCATCTACTTAGGTGCATTACAAAAACCTAGAGGTGAGCTGCCCATTTCACTACCTGGCCAGCCTTCTAGTAAGTGCTTACTTTGTTTTTATTGTTTTTGTTGTTGTTGTTGTTTGTTTGTTTGTTTAAAAAAAGCCTCTCTGCTATCTTGTGCTTTTTGAGTTGTTAAAGGGACTGCCACTGGGACACTGTGGGACACAGCCGCAGCAGCTCCTTCTGAAGCTCCCTCTCCACAGCAACAGGGCAGGCAGGACCTTTCCCGCACTTTGCCTTTTCCCCCTCTAATCATTTCCCTCTGGCATCACCTCTTAGTACAAAGATCAATCACTCATAAAATCCTACCTCAAATTTACCCTTCATGAGACATCCCCTGCCCTTCTGGTCAAAATCCATCCATAGTGATATAACATAGGCTATCACCCATGAAGGTTAGAAACAAATGTCTACTCTCCCAGTGCCCTCCAGGAACTGGACAGAAATGAGGGTAAAGAACAGAAAAGCAAAATGCCAAAGAGAAAGAGGAGCCAACACAGCCTTCCAGATGTTTCTGCCATGATTAAAAGGAAGAAAGAGCTCTGTCAGAATTCAGTGGAAGAAACAGGGATGAAAAGCATTCTCAAAGGGATTTTTTCCTACAAGAAAAACAAAGGTAGAGAGAAAGACATTCAAGACAAACTATATCAAGTAATATTGGAGGGGAAGAAAAAAATTAATGTATTGTAACAAGATGCTTACTGGAAAACAAAAGTTACATAAAACATATCAAAACTTATAAAATCAAGTATATAATCAAAAATTATATAAAAACTTGTTTCCTAAGAAAGTAATTTGCTTAACATTTTTAATTGTATTAACAAATAGCTAGACAAATATACTTTTGGAGATGTGTTAATTAACCAAACTGAAAATGACTGCCTTTGAGGAGACAAATGTTAAATCTGCTGTTATATGTGCTTTGATACAAGACTATTTAAAGCTCCAGAATATCTAAGAAAAAAATGGAAAAAAAATAAAGCTGGGTGTGGTAACATGACTAAGCTCAATTCTCAAGAGACTGAGGCAGGAGGAACTTGAGTTGGAAACTACTTAGTACAATACTGTCTATTGTACTAAGACACCACGACCAAGGCAATGCTTGTAAAGGAAACCATTTAATTGGGACTGGCTTATAGTTTCAGAGGTTCAGCCCATTATCATCATGGCAGAAAGCATGGCAGTATGCAGACAGACATGATGCTGGAGGAACCAAGAGTTGTGCTTCTCCATCTTAAGGCAACCAGGAGGAGACTCTAAAGCCAAAGCCACATAACTGAAGCTGTCAAGTTCTGTTGCTTACTGCGGCTGGAACAGGGGCCCCCTGTCCTATTACATCTTCCTCAATTTTCTGTTTCTGATGATTTCCTTCACTCCCTAAGCTTGGCTGTCCTGGAACTTGCTTTATAGACTGACTTCGAACTCAAACATTGCCACCCCTGTCTCCTGAGTCCTGGTACTAAAGGCATGTAACATCCATCACCATGCCTGGACCTTTTCTTTACCTGGAACATGCTCTGTAACAGGCTGGCCTTGAACTCAGAGATCTGCTTACCTCCGTCTTTTTAGATTAGTCATGTAACACTATGCCTAGACACTGTGCCTCAAGATCTGGGTCAAAAGTCTGTGTCTTCCAGCCTCAAGATCTGAATCACAGGTGTGCCTCCCGTTTCTGGATTGTAGTTCATTCCAAATATAGTCAAGTTGACAACTGAGAATAGAAAGGAGAAAAGGGGAAGGAAGAGGACCAGAGAAAGGGGAGAGGAGCCAAAGCACGATCACCAACAAATCTCTGCATTTTAAAGCAAATACTTGAAGTGCTTTGCTTTGTGGTCCTTCGAACTCTATTCTGTTGCAGACATCCCAAGCAAAAAGAAATTATTTTCTTATCCACATACCTATAAACATTGGTTTGAATAAAACCAAACCTTAGCTTCTAGCCCACAGGCCAATGAAATTGAACAGATTAACGGTGATTGCTGTCACTAATATGGGTGTGTCACGCAGGCTGTTACATGGCATAGAATACAAAACCGAGATTGTGCTGAAACTCAAAACAAAAAGAAAATGAGAGAAGCGCTATATAATGAGTTCACTCTTGCACATGCCCCAACACACACACACACACACACACACACACACACACGTCTCTTGGCCCCATAGATACTTGGATAAAGCTCATTGGGACAGACTGTTTCTAGGTTGTTGTCAGTCTTGGCATGACTGTCACTCTCAGATTATAATTCAGGACCATAGTGCTAAACAGTGGAAAAATGGGAAGTGTGCGGCGGAATAGAGAAAATACATTAAAATTCTCAAAAGAAAAACTCTGGTCATATTCTAGAGATGATATCCGTGTTGTTTGCATGTTCCAAAAGACAGTTTTACAGCACTTTATAAGGTTCACTTGCTATTGTTTTTATCTTATACTTATATGTATATGTATATGTGTAATTCTGTTTGACTTCATGTGTACCACAAGCATTCAGCAGCCACCAGAGGCCAGAAGAGGTTATAGGTTCCCTCAGAACTGGTATTACAGGAGATTCTGGGTTCCTGTATAGCTGCTAGGAATAGAAGCTTGGTCCTTTGCAAGATCAGTAAGCACTGAGTCCATTTTACATCATCTGAGCCTGATCAGCTATGCTTAAAACTGCTGTTACTGGAGCAGAGCCCACTCATCTACCTTAGCAAAGGTTGTATTAGTACTGGGAGACACACTGTCTCAAGGCAGCACACTGACTCCCAGGCTATTAAGAAAGCAGGTTTTGATCCTTGCATAAACATTTTTCAGACATAGTGGGATGCGGACATGGAAATTTCTTTCTTTGTCCATGAATAATTACGTGTGTTTTTAAGACAAGTTGTCTCTGAGCATTCTCTAATAAAATCTCTAGCTTCCAGCACTAAAGCATTTGCTCAGAACCGATTCTTAAATCCAGGCTACAGAAAGCCCCAGACTGAGATAGGAGGATTTATGTGGTGTTACTAAAGGTTTTCTAGTCACCAAATAATGACTTCACAGCCAAATAAATATTTGAGTAACTGCTCAGTTGCCTTATTAATCAAAGTAATGAAAACAAAAAGTTTAAGCTGGAATAGTTTTACCTATCAGCATGGCAAATATGTGAAAATCTGTAATACTTGAATGTCACTTACCAGCACAAAACATTATAAAAAAATGAAAGATGGTTAACAGCAAAAATTTACAAACAACCTAAACACCTGTAATTAATCAATAAATGGTTAATTGTTCAGCCATTGAAATCATGTTTTCAAACACTGTACAAAGACACAAAGGAATGATTATCATAAAACAACTTCCCAGGCAAGATGTAAACATTTAATTCCATACACTATACATAAGCATTGTTTATGACATAGTATTATGATGCTGTTTCTAAGTGGCCAAATTATTACCAGTTTTTATATTGGAATGCCGTACCATTTTCACATATTGTGCCATGAAAGTATGTCATTTTTTAATTAAAAATAAATAGAATAATGTCACCCACTCAGTAACACTTACAACCTCAAGAACAGCACTCACCAAGTAAGAAAAGAGAGAGAGAGAGAGAGAGAGAGAGAGAGAGAGAGAGATATGCAAAAGGCAATTGCCTCAATTCCAGGGAGACTGGGAAGTCTGATTGAATTAGGGGTAAAAAACAAAAATTCATTACCTTTTCCCCTTTTAAGATAGTTTTTATATAGTGTCAGAATGGGGGTGGAGTAAATATAGCATGTGAAGTGCTAAATCAACACAAAATAGATGCACTTTTAAAAGGTGTGTTTTGAAATGATTATAATGAACTCATTCTCAGCACATTAGTTTGCAGTAATAAAACAGCACCCTCTTCTCCAGAGCCTCCAGGCTCCCCTGCCCTGTTCTCACACCCCTGAACAGGAAAATAAATCAAATTACACCAACAAAAACCACAGTATCCTCCAAGGACAGGCCTTGTGTCTCTCTTTTTATTCTATTTTGTGCCTGCAGAAAACACATGGGATTTTCTCATTGAATCTGTCTAAATATAAAAGCCTTGAGAAACACCATGCAGACTCCCCTTCCCCAAATCACGTGCCAGTCCCATTAATGTCAATAAGAGCTGCATGGAGGGACAAAGGAAAACCACTCCCACTGTGTTTTATTGCATTTCTATTTTATGAACTGGTCTCTTGGATGATAAATCAGCACTACTGCAAAACTATAATTCTTTGGGGGAAACGTCCATGAAATCCCTCTTCTTTGGGCTATTCTAGCACAGTCAGAAATGAAAAGAAAATTCCAAAGGAGAATGTGTAAGTTTACTGCTTTCTCCTGTACTGACCAGGGCAGTGTTGGTAACACCCAACATGGTGCCAGCTTCTCCATCCTTAAGAAGGGGCAACTGTAGGTTTGCCAAAAGAAATATATGCCCAAGAAAATTGCTGTATTTTACAAATATCTCCACAGCTGCTGACTATTCAAGAACCTGAATCAAACCCTGCTAATCAATCCTACCTCAGGACTGAAAGCTTTGGAATCAGCACCTAGCAGAAGCCCACCGAGCCTGCAGTGGCCCAGCATCTCCCAGGCCACAGGTGAAAGCTGCTGTTGTTCACTACTCAAGAAGACACTTACAAGGATGAAGAGCCAGTGTTCCTCAGGCTTCTGAAGTCTGTTTCTATTTGGGATGATTTCTAGAATAAACTCCATTTACATGTTTGTTTGTTCTTTCATTGGTGTGAAACTCATACTATGATATTATAAAACTCTGCAAGACAGGTAGCCCTGATCCTCTAAATGTACTCTCCAATTTTCTGATGGCTGTTTTCTTGCCTGTGACTGCTCTATTTAAGATTTACAAGGAATGTATCTGTCCTATTTTTAGCGGTTTCCATTGATATTGTGTGGACTCTATGAATAAAGCTGAGAATTGACATTTTCAAAATATCAAGATGTCCTGTTTTCTCCATTTACTTACTTATCCATAGACATCTTTTTTTTAGGGTTTTATGATTTTTCTGAACATTATAGATTGTCTTTATAAGATTTATGTTTTGATATTTCATTGGGAGGGCTTTAATGTGAAATTCAATCTATTTAGTGTTGAAACACAGAAAAATATTTTATTTGAGAATATCAGGCAAACATTTTTCAACAGTTTTATAATTGTTTACAAGGTCCAGGTGGTTATTAATCAATTGTCTACATAGATAATTAAGTCAGTTATAAACAAAATGGTTTCAGCTACATACCTTTCCTTTTTCTCTTTTCTTTCTATCTTTTCTTTTCTTTCTTTTCTCTTATAAAACTTGCTAGGACTTCCACAATGATGCTAAAAGCAATATGAAAGGGACATCGCTGCAAACAGAGAAAGTGATAAAAATCCATAACGTGTTTAAAGAATATTGATAGTGTTGATATAACAAGTATTTAAAAATAAAGCTGTAAGACACAAAATATACCTTGTCTAGAATTAGATATATTTGTGCATCAACTGTTAATTCAGCAATTAATTTTTCCAGGTATAAAGTCCTCATTTTCTACCACTCATTTTAACCAGCTAAACTTCAAATTGATAGGATGCCACTTCCTAATGATAGTGAGTAGCATGGATTGACAGACAGTAATAGACACTGTTAATCTTGCCAAAGCTTGGTTTCTTCATGCATAAAACTGAGTATGGTTACCATGTTGAGTATTGTGCTGGCTAGTGTTCTGTCAACTTGACATAAACTAAAGTCATCTCGGAAGAGAGAACTTGAGCTAGAAAATGCCCCCATCATATTAGCCTAGAGGCAAACCTGCAGGACATTTTTTTTTTCTTGGTTGATGATTGATGTGGAAGGGCCCAGCACATTGTGGGTAATGCCTTCCCTAGGCAGGAGGTCCTAGGGTGTATAAGAAAGCAAACTGAGCAAACTAGGAGGAGTATGACAGTAAGAACCATTCTTCTATGGTTTCTGCTTTAATTTCTGCTTCCAGGTTCTTGCCTTGAATTCCTGCCCTCACTTCCCCTCATGTGGGAAAGTGATCAGGACAAATAGTCACAATTTTTATCATAGGAATAGAAAACTAACTAGAATAGGTATTTTCTGATTCAAATGTGACCCTCCTGTATTTGAATGTATAGTTCCCAGATGGTGGCCCTGTTCTCAGGACTGTGGAACCTTTAAGAGCTGGGATCCTGATGGTGGATATGTATCACTAAAAAGCAACACCTTAGCCCCACGTCAAACTCAGTCTCACCATCTCTGCCCATTAGCCCACAGAGAAGGGAATAAGCAGCCTCATGCTTCTACTGCCACAGCCAGAATCTGCTTTTGCCATGATAGATTGTAGGTTAAAACTATAAGCCATAACAAATGCTTTTAAGGTGTTTCTTATCTGGTAGCTCATCATAGCAATGAGAAAAATAAACAAACCAAGCTGTTTATGTAAATTAAATAAGAAGATTTAGGTATGATATCTATCATACTCCCTAGAAGACGATGTGTCATTCAGTATTAACTTCTTTCTTGTCTCAAAAATACTGTGGGTCAGGCTCTGAGATTTTAATCTATTCAACCCTTACCCTCTGCATGACTCCACTGTCTTCAACATTTTCTGCAGAGATGGATATCAGTTTCAATAAAAATAAAAATCACAATAAAATCTAAAGGGGAACTGTATAAGCGCATAAGCCAGAATAACACGGGCAACAGTGGCACATATAGAGAGACACATAATGACACTTTTGGCAAGGACATAATATGCATTTATAATGGTTTCATAGCACATAACACCTAGTAATCTTGTCAACATTTAACTTTGTATGAGCACACTCTTGATGTTCATACCACAGAACAGTGTAATGACACACTTTGAAGAATGGACACTCTTATTAAATACTTAGCAGGACACATGTCATTTAAATCAGATGGGATAAAACATTGCATTAACACAGAGAAAAACATGAGATTTATCCCCAGCTCTCCTACTCACTAGAGTCTATGCTTAGATATAATTTAATACTATTAAGCATCATTAAAATTCAATGACTTTTGAGATTTTTAAAATACAATATGCAATTGTTCTGATCTTTATATAGAAATCCATTCCAAATATACAATACACTCTGAATATTCTTTTACTGTGTTCAGATTAAAACATAGAACTGTAATACACAGTTCAAAAATATCTACTAATATTTTTCTAATAAAGATGCTTTTAAATTGCTGAAGTTAGGAGAATAAGACATTTATGTCTTGAAAGCTATTGAGAACATTTTCTTTTAAGAAAGAATTCTTAAAAGCCCCTTGAGAAAACTGAAACTTCAATTTGGTGTACCCAAACCATGTACTTTTGGGGGGAAAAAAACTCTAGTGAAAGGAACACTGGCTTCTGAGGTAAATAAAAAAGAACACTAAGTAAATGCCAAGAGAGATAAAAGATGCCATGAAAGGCTGAAATTCTACATTTATATAAAATCTGTAGGTAAATTGCCAAATATTTACATACTAAAATTATTTAGCATATTAAGAAGGAATGTATTTAAATTATTATATTACTTTTATTTTATAAAAAGAATAATTGTGTTTCATAAAACACCAAATAAGTTGCCTTTAAATTGCAGTTTATCCACTCATATATTGCACCCCTATATAAATGTGCATTTTCAGGTTTTGATTCAGTTCTTTAGATACATGGTATTCCACCTTGTTAACACCGGATTGTTCGACCCAATGAGGAGTTCTAAAATCATTTCTCTTCTCTTTATTACTGTGAATTTTGTAGATAAAAAAAAACTGGCCAAGGGTAAAAAGGCATTCCTTCACCCAATCCCTGATGTTGGCTTCTCTTGCTCACTTAGAAAAGTATATCTGGTGTGATAGATATTAATTGCTTTCAACCTACAGATGTCTGTCTCATGATGCTCCCCGCCACCACACCCTGTGTCCTTTAGGTTAGACATTAAACAGACCAGCTATACCTAATAATCTGACACAGACAGCCCTTTCTAGTATCCAGTTTTCTATGCATATAATACTGACTGGAACTTGCTCATGTATTAGATCATTGCTTAAAGGTACTGAAATACGTTAAGACAATGTTCTCATAAATGTTTTAAAAAACTGACACTCCTACTGTGCCACCCCACACTTGTCTGGCCTCAGTGGGAGAGAATGTGCCTAATCCTGTAGAGACTCAATGCCCCAGAGAAGGAGGATGCTGGAGAGACAACCTCTCAGAGGCAAAGGGGATAGGGTATGGGATGGGGAAAGAACTCTGTGAAGGGGACCAGCAGAGGAGCAGAGGGGGCAACATTTGAGATGCAATTAATTAATTAATTAATTAATTAAAATTTAAAAAAAAAACATTGCCTCATATGAAAAAAATAATAAAAAATACTATCCCAAGAAAAAAGGATCTTTTACTAAAACATTATAAATAAAAGAAGAAAAAGTCACCTTAACTGAGAGGTAACAAAGCCATAAAAACATGGGCCCTGAAATAATGTTAAGAGAATAATAAAGTATCAATAAAACATAAGTTTAAAACAATATGCAAGGAATAAAACCATGGGTCTGGAGATATGGCTCAATAGTTAAGGCCACATGTCTGAGAGATATGGCTCTCACAGAGGACCCAAGTTCCATTCCCAACACCATAATAGGAAGGTTCACAATGACCTGTAATTCCATGTCCATGAGGAAATCCAGTGCCTTTGGGATCCACAGGACCTTAAACCCATGCACAGACAAATGTGTAATTAAATAAAGTAGTTTTTAAATGAAAAGTATACTAAAACATAGTAAAATGATATCCATGAAAATGACAAGTGCAATAAATGAAATTCAGTAGTGAGTAGATAAACTTGTAGCAGAATTAATTTATCTAAAGAGAGAAGAAATAAGCTGGAATGTGAGTGTCATGGGGTGAGTGTCACTAAGCATCAGCAGACAAAAAGATGAAAATAGAACAAAAGGGAAGACTTGGAATGACATATACAGCTAAAGCAAGAATTCAGCTGTCACAAGGAAAAGGGAAACAAAAAACAAAGAAAATATTTTCTGATATATTGCAAAATTATTGTTTGGGAAATGAACACTAGATATTGAATAACAAATTGGAAGGCTCTTGCATGGTGAAGAATATGTCTCCTTCTCTCGGCACGCCTTAGTTGCCTGTAGTTTCTATATATATTCCTTAATAAATACACACACATATCTTCATAAATACATATGTGTGTATATATAAAAATGGGATATTATACAATTAATTTTAAGAATTAAAAGAAAAATAAACAAACATATTACAAATAGCTTCTGGAAGATATAAATTCATCATTCAAAGGAAACAAAAAATCTTAAATAGAGGATTTTAAAATTTTTTCTTTATTTTTTTCTTTCATTTACATTGTTGTTTTGCCTGCAGGTATGTCTGGGTCAGGGTGTCAGATTCTCTGGAACTGGGGTTGCAGATGGGAATTGAACCCAGGTCCTGTGGAAGAGTACTCAGTGCTCTTTACCACTGAGCTCTCTCTCCAGCCCAAGCAGAGAATTTTATAAGAAAAGCATGGAGACAATGAGAAAATTCCTAAAACATCAAAAAAAAAAAAGGAAGAAAGAAAAAGAAAACTCGATTACCTTCAAAGAAGTGATGAGGCAATCAGAATCTTTTCAACAGTTGTAAAAATAACAATCCTCTCAATTTTTTACATCGAAAACTTGATTTTATGAGTAACATGAATATAAGCCCCCCCCAAAAATAAAATTAAAAAATCTCGAATATATATATTAAGAAATGATGATTTATGTGAGGCTTAAGTATGTCTAAGAAGTAAACAAAGCTGGCTTTGGCAATGTACACATTTAGCCGCAATATTAAGAGGACAAAGGCAGGCAGACGTCTGTGAATTCCTGGCCAGTTGGGTCTACATAACAAGTTCCAGGCCATCCAAGGCTAAATATGTCTTGTCTCACAGAAAATGAAGCAAGCAATCCTGAAACTTCACTGAATTAAAAATGATAAGCTAGTGTGGGTTTAAAAGGAAGACAGATCTAAAACACATAGAGATGGCAGTGCTGACACGGGAAGAAATTAAATTAAACTAGTTGGCTCCGTCATCCTTGTTACTGTTAACTTTAGACTAAATGACAAGTGTGTGTGTGTGTGTGTGTGTGTGTGTGTGTGTGTGTGTGTGTGAAGCACTGAGTGACAAGCAAGTATTTTTGGTTGGAACCACACAGACTGACATTGCTGGGCCCTTCATCTCTCTTCCCCATCCATACTGGTGGTGTGTGGAAGGAAGGGGTGCTGCCACCCGGGCCCAACTGTGACCCATGTGCACCTCCCACTATAGCCCTGGGGTCCCCGATGACTCACACTGTTCATGCATTCCACTCAACCCTCTTCCCCAAGTCGGAGAGGGTTGCTGGTCCATTCTGGTGCATGCCCTTCCTGTCCCTTTCCTGTTCGGAGTGTGCACGCTGTTGTGCCTTGAAGACAAACCCGAGCCTGGCTGGAGTTTGAGACCTGAATTGGTCACTTCCGTACTGGGCTGACTCAACAAGACTTGTTTGGTCCTGCCTCTGCCCAGCTGTTGCTGATGTAGAGCTTTGCAATTGACCCTGTCAGTCACCCCATATCATCCATCACCCTTCCCCTCCCCCAATGTCATCTCACCCCACCAACGCCCCCCCCCCCCCCCCCCCCGCACCAAGTTTATATAAACAAGAGGTTGTTACACTAAAGTTGAGTTCCTGCTTCTACAAGACTTCTGGCAGGCTGGGTGTGTTTCTTTGGGCCACGGACACTAACCATCCTGCTCAGCTCAAGAGAGACCCAGCAGGACAGGACCTCTCTTTCCTCTCTCCTGGACCTGCCAGCTTTAAGGAGCCGACATGAAATGAGGGGAAAAGAGTTAGAATGACCAACCCAATATAAGAGGAAATGGAGAAGAAAAGAGAATCAGAGCAGGTTTTGAGCAAGGACCAGAAAGGCCGAGAAGCCAGGGTAGAAGATATGACCTAACATGAAACATAAATTAGCAAATATAGCATAAACAAACTATATTCTTCAGTTAAAAGACACAATTTTACAAACTGGAATTTAAAAATCCAAATATATGCTTTTACTACAGAATTGTCTAACAACAAAAACCAAGATGGAAGTAGAGGCATGAAAATACACACTCCAGGAAAACTCTAAGCAGAGAATATTGTATTAATGTAGCTATGAATGTTACCATGAGATCCATAGGTAACAACTTTGGCTGAATAATAAAATGATGAATTTACTGGAAGGAATAATTATAAGTGTTCAAAAACCTAAAATTATAGACAAATAAAACTGATAGAAACTCAAGAAGAGATAGGCATACCTACAAACATATTTAATAATAGAATTTGACACATTCCTCTCAACAATTGGCATAAAAATCAGAAAAGGCATCGATAACGATAGAGAAGATTGGAAATCATAATTGCTAAAACTTGACTCAATATAATTAGTGGTAAAAAATAGAGTATTTTGAGTGAAAAACTAAGATATATTCTAAAAAGATTTCCCACATGTAAAATTAGCATCCATATTTTTAAAGAAGATCTACAGATAAATTTTAGGGAGAAAGTCATTACACCTGGAAAGTACACAAAATAGACAAATACCTCATTTGTGGTTATTAATTCCATGGTCTCCCCACAGGAACATCTCTGACCGTTTTGTGAGTCAGGTTGTCTGGCCTTTCCAATGACCCTTTGAGTCCAATGGGCTAAAGAATTTCTTTTTCTCCTTAAACTAGTCAGAGTCCATATCCATGCTGTCTTTCAGTTTTCGATGAAAGAATGTCCCAGACATCAATATGTGGCTTAGAGTGTAACTTTTAGGTATAGCTGACTCCATATGGTCAAGTTTAACCCTGACTCCCACCAACTGTTATCCATCTGCTAGCATCTTTCCAAGTAGTCAAAAAGAGTAACTTGGACAGACACAGATGACAGCCTTCACATAGCTCAGTATGCAGCACCTTTTCTTCCTCAGAGGTTATCCATGGACTTCTATCTACAGTGTCATTCTTTATTACCCAACCTCCCCTCCTTCCCATTCTGCCAAGAACATAAACCCTGCTGTCTACTGCTTCAGAGATCTACCCAAATTGCTTTCAGCCAATTCATGTCCCTCGTCTAAGCATGAACTACCAAGTAGGCACTTTAAACTACATTCTTGGTGCATCTGTATTGAGCAAAATAGTTACTGCATGACATCTAGTCTAGTCTAGGGAAATTCTTTGTCAGGAGCGATTCTCGAGGGTAGGTTGGACCATATACATTCTCCTTTGGAGACTGTCTTGATTATTAATTGACATGGAAAGACCCAAGCCCACTTTGTGGAGCACTATTCTCTAGGAGGGTGATTCTGGACCGCAGAGTACAATGAACAGGCTGAGCATTTTTCTCTGCCCTGGACTACTGGTGTGATGTGACTGCGTGCCTCCCATTCTTGCTGCCTCGACTTCCCCACAGTAATGGTCAGTAACCTGAAATTGTATACTAAAATAAACCCTTTATTACTTGTGTTGCTTTTTTGTCTGGTATATTTGTATTACAGAAACAGAAATAAAACTAAAATAGGCCTTTTGACGGTCTTTATTTTTTACTAGCTTAGAGATACTCTCTATAAAAATATAGCCCCTTCTGGCTTGATGTCTTATCAATTATCTCAGTTCATCATGATCAAAGCTTTGAAAATTTATTTCTACTCTGCATAGTCGCCTCTCATAGAAGGCAGTATGTTTTGGTGTTCTGTGGATTCTCTCTCTCTCTCTCTCTCTCTCTCTCTCTCTCTTTCTCTCTCTTTCTCTCTCTCTCTTTCAGTGTGTGTGTGTGTGTGTGTGTGTGTGTATGTGTATAAACATCTATGTAAAGTATCAAGTGCATATGATACCAGTCCCCAAGTCCACTCTTCAAAGTACACTCCGCTCTTGCTGTTCTCTTGCACTGGAAAGCATCACTTTTTCCATATCCAAGTTGATCTGCCCCTCTGCTCATTTCCTCTGTGCCTTGTTCCTCCCAACACTTGAATATATGATTCTTGCTGTCTGTTCCAACAAGTCAAAATAAATTCAAAGCTAAAATGTAGCTCTCACTTTGGAATTTTTTCAAAGTAGAATTAAAATTGTCTCTGGATAGAAGAAGTGGGCTAGCACTTTGAGGTATCTGACAATATTTCGTCTCTATGTTTACATAACATGCTGGACTCTTCAAGTTTCCTATCTAGCAGCTAAGCAAAATGTGAAGTAAGACACAAAAATAGAAGATAGAAAAAATTCCTAACAAATCCCTAAATTTATAGAACACAAGGCCTTTTATATTACAGAAATTATATGTATAAAATACCACGTAAGCATTGATATGGGCTGTCTCCTGCCCTGCTAAAAGGCATAGGATGTAGGACATAAATTTTGTCCTTAGAAAAGGATCCCTGCTGCTCTGAAATCCTGAAAACTGACTCTTATGTCATCATATTCAGGGATGGCCTGGAAAGATCTCTTGTATGTCAAAGGAGGGGAAGTCCAGCCATGTTGACAGTGATTCAAAAGAACAGACTACATCTTGACCTTGCTGGTATTCCACTTCTTAGAGCATGTGATCTTGGAGGAGGCTGGGCCTTCTAATCTGAGCAGTTACATTCATCCCAGCTTCTTATGTCCCAGGAAGAGAAAGATTGAATCATAGAAATCAGTGATGTTCCAGGAAGAATTAATCTCTACCTGTGGCTGTACATATTAGGAATGAGGACAGTCCCTTCAGATGCCCAACTTCATCCAGTGATTTTTTTTTTCACATAGATTGCGTCTAATGAATCTCAGCTATAAGGCACTGTAAACCAAGCACTCTCCTGAAAGGAACTGCAGTGAGTTGGGGATGCCCTTTAATGACCCTGCCAGGTCTCCCTTATAGATACTAATGAAAAGCAGATGGTCTTTTCTCAGGAGAGGCAAGAATTGTGTTTCCCTTGTTGACTGCTCTGATCTCACTTCACCACAGTCTTGGACTCAGCTCACCACTTAAACTTTAGTTCCAGGCAACCATGTGGCATTTCACAGAAGTATCAAATTCTGGCTTATGCAGGGCTGACGCAGCTTCACAGGCCAGGTCAGAAAAGTGTAAGTCACTATATTGGTCCTGGGAAAGAGGATGGGATGACTTGCTTACAGAAAATGTGAAGAAAGCCAAAACGTCCATGCAAAATTCCCACATCTTTAACAAGTCTTCCTGACTTTCATTTTTATCTAGGAAAAAAAACAAACAAATAAATAAAATCTAAATTGTGGAGTCCTGTGGTCTACTAAAACTACAGTGTAAGATCTTATGCTATTTGGGTTATAATACAGAAATTAGCACCTGCAGATAATGTTAGAAAGGGCAATATAAACAGTATTTAGTATGGTGTGGCAATTTGAAGGTAACCATATACTCATGGCTTCCTTAACCTTGTCTCATCTCCACTGGCTATACATTTTATCTTTCAGATGCTCAATTTTAATACCTGGTCTCTTAAAAACCTAAATATCATTGAAAATATGCTTACCTTCTTTTAGTGAAATACTTCCAATCTCAGTTTTTAGGTTCTGCCTCAAATCCTGGCACGAAGTGTCCTCCCAGGAGCTAGGGCAGCTTTAGTAAATCAGATCAGTGCTCAAAAACAGAGGGCAAGGGGAACATGAAAATAATTCCTGCTGCGTACTTGCCAAAGACAGAATAACTCTAGGAAACAGTAGTAGAGTTCTTACCTTGAAGCCGCGTGCTTATATTGGACATGGCAGGCCATTTTATCTTCTCTTAGTTGGCTCTTTCTATTTCACTTGCTGAGGTCTAAGGGCTTAGAAGTGCATATTTCTATCTTTCTGATGATACTTTTTGATTTTCTACTACCCACTCACCCAGCCCCCCCCCCCGTGTGTGTGTGTGTGTGTGTGTGTGTGTGTGGTATACACACACATATATAAAGGTGAATGTACCCATGTATGAACATGAGAGGCCTGGGAAGTATGTCTGCTGTCCTCTACTGCAATCTGCCTTATTTTTTTCAGACACAGACTTTCAGTGAAGTTGAAGCTCAACATTTTGGCTAGACTTCATGGCCACCAACCTCCTAGGATGAGCAGCTTCCTAACCTCTAATGCTGGAATTAGAGGCAAGGGTGATCATACCCAACATTTTTAGGTGAGGGTTAAGGATCTGAACCCAATTCTTCTTGCTTTCACAGGGAGTGCTATTTTCTAACTGATGCCTGGTCCACTGGCCAGGCTCTGATAGAGTTTACACCTGCAACAGGTGAAAGGTACATTGGGAAGCTCCACAGTTTCCACATTGTAGCTATGTCTATACAGAGAGGCTCCAAATAGCTTGGTGTTGAAATGAACATGTTCAATTGTTTTTCCCTATAGTAAAGACTTTCAAATCTTGAGACGCCATGATTTTTCCCAAACACATGTAAATTACCCAACTCCTCAGGCCATCAGCTTTTGTTTTGTTTTTACACTCAGCATTTGTGTGTGGTGCAAGGATCACGTTACCAACTGAGCCACCCTCCACCATTCTTCACAAAGTACTTCTAGAACCTCTGTCACGGAAGCCACTCTCCCATTAAAATATGCATACTCTTTTGGTCAGTGTTGACTCCAGATAACACATCCTGAATTAACTGCAAGCATTTGGGCTGTGGGCATACTCTTAGTCTCATCCAAAAACATCACTTTTGACTGGAAAAGCAAATGGAATGCATCCTAACCCAGAGGAGACCAGATAACTTGAAAGCAAATTGTCTCTTACTGTGCATGGAGCTCCAAAGTCACTTACTGAAGAACAGGGGTCAATACAGAATGATACTAATTGCCAAGTTTCCTCCTATGGGCTCTGCTATCTTTCTATTCATTGTATTTTACTTTTTATATGCTTTCACTGATGGTTTGGTTATTGAGCCTTTGCAGTCACAACTCCAAATTTGTCTCTTCTTTCAACATCAATCATCTCTGCTACAGTAATTTGTGATGTGGGAGCCTATTACCAGACTTCCTTTCCTTTGTGATCAAGCAAGGGTTACAGTGCAAATGGATAGATTTTGTCATGATTAAAAATATACCAAGCCAGGATAAGTGTATATACACAGTCATCTGAGAAGAGTGAATTCTATCAAAACATAACTAAGACTGGAGCATGAGACAATACAAGATGTTCCCCCTAAGTGAAAACTGACCTCTGTAAAAACTCATTCCTTTTTTCCCTAAGTAATTTGCATGTTTTGGAGGGGAAAAAGAAACATGGCATCTCAAGAACAGAATGTCTTTGCTGTGGTGAAAACAACTTTCAAAACAGAGCTCTATGGGGTCCTTGGTATAGACACATCCATGCTATGGGAAAAAAGAATGCAGCTTTGTAACATGCGTGCTACTTACATGTGCAAACTCAGTCAGGGCTTGGCCCCACAGAGCAAGGATTAGCTCAATCACCATGCTCTACCAATTTTGACACATGTTGATCAGGATCTTCAAGAGTTGTGTGTGCTTTGGGCTGGGTCGTTGCTAGGGAACATAGTGATTTGCCACTCAACCTTTCCTTTTCAGCTGCTACTAACCAGCCATGTAAAACTGTTGGGCTTTTCTGATTTCTCCTCCACTCTGCAGTAAGGAGGACTTCATGCTATCCTCTGCCTTCCTTCAGCACAGCATTCCTTGACATAAAATGTGGGAAGGCTTCAGAAGACATGCTATAGTCCTAAACCTTGACACTTTGTGCAAAAGGGTTTATTAGGGATTATATATTATAATTACACACACACACACATATGTATAATATATAATCTATATATAGATACTATGTAATCTATATCTGTATCTCTAATATAATATATATGATATATAATAGATATAACCATTTATCTATCTTTGGGTATTTCATAGTTGTTTGTACATATTTAATAACTAGACAAATCCCTTGTCTTCAGCACAGTTAAATTTTGGCAAGATGGTAAAGGTGGGCTACAAGTCAAACATTAGCTGTCCTCTCCATGGTTCTTCTTAAACTCAGCATCCTCCAGCCAGCAAAGCATGCACTTTTGGATTTGTGGAAAAACCGAATTTGATTCTATGTTTGCCTGACTGAATAGTTTAATTAATTTCTTTCTCTTAAAAAGTGAAGACCCGGAGATCCAGTTCAAAGACGAAGTGTATCTCTTAGGCTTAGAGACTGTATGTAGTCATCCTGTGGTGCACTGGCTGTAATGTAAAGCCAGAAGAAGAAGGAAAAGGAGAGGAGGATCAGGAGAGGACAGAGGGAAGAGTAAGAGAAAATGAAGAGGAGAAGGAGAGGGGAGGCGGAGGAGGAATTTAAAGAAGAAAATACAGAACAACATAAGAAAAGGTGTTGTTCCTACTGAGTTAAGTGCAGTTTCTATGAAAGTTAATGTTATATTATGCAAAATCATAATGAATGTATTTGACAGATGTATACTTAGTGGTCTGGGTTCTAGGGTGCATGGTGAACCAAACATTGGGAAATCTGTCTCCTCATCAGATTTACATTTCACAGTAGCACTTAGAGTTCATGTGTTTCTTGTCTGACCACAGTGGATTTTTTTTTAAATTCATTTTGCTTTCTGTTTTTAGCTGATTTCAGAAAGAAAATGAAGAAGAGATGGCATTATTTTGCTTGCTGAAGCCACTCACTCATTTTGCCAATGACAGCATTTGCTGACTGTGGTTTGCAGTGTCCTGAGAACAGAATGGACTCTGCAAACCCGCGGGTGTCCACATGCTCACTGGTTTTTCTGGTTCCAGCTCCCAGCTCTGCACTCCTCCGTCTAGAAGCCTGTGACAACTACTGTTTGTCTGCACAAACATTTGAAGAGTCACGTAAATTTCTAGACTTGGTGAAAAGTTTCTATTGTCTCTGACTTAATTTTGGTGTTGCCCACAATCCTTGGATATAGTTTCTTGTTTGCCCAGCATGCTAGGTCCTAAAAAAGAGTGATGCCTAAGATCTTGGCTAACACAACACTAACCTGATTGCTCTCTCTAATGACTGTCTTTACCAAAAAACTCCTCTACCTCACCATCCATCTCAAAATTTGGTCTGCTTCTGATTGAGACTAAGACATCACTGTCATTTAGTTCATTCCCCCAACCATGTGTGCTCTGGGCACACATAATGCATTGAGCAGAGTCATCTTGCTAATGGCCCTTTCCACTTTTTCTCTGTGAGTATTTGGCTTCGTGGCAGCTCTATATATGTGCTCTGCTCCCAGGACCACCTCCTCAAGAATAAACATCAACCGTATTTTGTTGTTGTTGTTCATAGCATTTCTCATTCAGTAAACCATGGGAGAGGTGAGGCCACTGTAGCTCATAAATAATATTTAGTACTCCTACTGAGATAAAACATTTTGGATAAGAACATATTTTGCATTCTCTTCACTGGGGCCATGAATTACTGCTGAATCCATCCTGTGTTACTATAGTAATTGATTTACAAAATAGCTTTTATGCGGCACACACAAACTCACTCTTTTTCCAAACAGGAAATATTTTTAACTGCAACAGTGTGGGGGAGCCGAGAACCTGCTGAGCTGAAAAGCCAATATAGCTATCTGATTAATTGATTCTGACCTCATAAATATTAGACTTTGGGGGCTCTAATGGAACTTCCCGAGGGCAAATTGCATGGTTCACCTCATTCATTTATATCTCGGGCTGACAGATGTACATTATAAAATGTCACTGACTGTGCTGGCAACGAATGAGCTATAACATTTGCATCTTGATTCTGTAGTGGGATTTTCATGAAACACTTTTGCTAAATGATTCCAGCAGTAGTGAAGCATTGCTAAGCACACACCACCCTTTCTACCCTCATTAGCCTCTCAGCATCCATATTGATCTTCTTTACTTAGAGCTAAAATTATAAAATCCTTGCACTAATATAGACAGTTTTTCTCTTAATGTGTGCTATCTCTCCTGCATAGTTAGTAATGCCTGACAGTCATTAAGAATTGATGGGAATTCTTGTTGTGACTTCATTATTAATAAAGAATCAATAAAGAATGAGCTCAAATTCCAAACTTCAACATGAGGCAAAACTCAGGAAATAGATCATAAAGTTATAGACATGCCTGAAATTTACAGTTTTAGCCTCATGATAATATTATCCCACTTGGACTGTCCAACACAGGACACTCACTAGGCAGAAATGGAAAAAAACTCCACAAGAATCCTATAGTACAAATGAACCCTTATGCAACGGAGATGATTAGTCAGTAAAATGCTCGCAGTCAAAGTATGAGAACGAGTTCAGATTCCTAGCAACCATGTAAAACAGCTGGGCATGCCAGCATGCACTTGTAATTACCAGTATGGATGTAGAGACAGGAAACACCATAAACTTTGCTGGCTAGCCAGTCTAGTTGCATTGGTAAGCTCTGAGTTCAGTAAAAATAAGTTACAAAAA
Organism: Arvicanthis niloticus; assembly: GCF_011762505.2. Classification (NCBI taxonomy): domain Eukaryota; kingdom Metazoa; phylum Chordata; class Mammalia; order Rodentia; family Muridae; genus Arvicanthis; species Arvicanthis niloticus. Next base: position 36,323,580 of record NC_047665.1, read on the forward strand.
TAAGGTATAGAAGAGAGTAAGTCAATTGATGTAAATCTCAGACCAACACATTTACACATGACCACATGCTCCTACATGCCCTTGCATGAATATATACACACACTTATATACAAAATAAATGACTATGGAATATCACTTCTATTTAAAGAGGTGCTTAATCTTAACAAGGTAATTTAGACCTATAATCTCAGACCCTGAGATACTGAGGCAAGAGGATTACCGAGAGTTTGAAGACTGCCTATATTACAGAGTGGGACTCTGCAAACAAAGAAACAAACAAAAAAAACAAAAATTCCAAACAAACAAAATGATTCTGTTGCATAAAATAATATAATCACATATTTTAATACAATAACAGATTTAGTGAGTAAAATACTCTGTTTACTTATATTGTAAGCATAGAAAATATGAAAATTTCAGTGGAAAATTTCCCTGAAGCACTTAGTTTCAGGGACACACTGAGAACTATCACATCTTCCAAATAGATTCAATAAAAGACTTATATTGGGGTAGTGAGAGGCCCAATGGGTAAAATTCAGTTGCCATCAAGTTCATGGCCTAAGATTTATGCCCAAAACCCACATGGTCTGAAAGATTGGGTCTGGCTAGTTGTCCTCTGACCTTTATCATGGTCCCACCCCATAGATTAGATTAGATTAGATTAGATTAGATTAGATTAGATGGATAGATAGATAGATAGATAGATAGATAGATAGATAGATAGATATACCATTATTTTATTTTTGTGTTGGAGTCCTAGAACTCAAGATTGTTTTATAAACCAGTTTTCAACAGTTAATTAAAAAAAAAAAAAACATTTAATTCTTTCCATGTTTAAAAAGCTGAAGAATTTGAACACAATAGTCAAGGATGTCTTACTATAACCTGGCTGTAACTGTTGTTTGTTTTTGTTTTCATTTTATTAACCATTTTATTTGTTTACATTTCAAATGATATCCCCCTTGCCAGTTTCCCCTCCACAAACCCCCCATCCCATCCCCCTTCCCCTTTGCCTCTAAGAGGGTGCTCCTCCATCCACTCACCCACTCCTGCCTCACCACTCTAGCATCCTACTACCCTGGGGCATCACTGTCTTATTTTTATAAAGTTTAATTTTCTTTATTTTGTCATAGCTGTCTGTATACTATTTGTCTCTTTACAAATTTTGAAGAAAACCACAGTTCTTTAAACAAGTAAATGACAGAGGAGTCAGAAAGCTCTGGCATGGAGATAAGAGACCAGCACATGAGCTGATTAGCAGTAAGCTGCTTCTGAACCAGTCAATCACCTAGACATGTGCACTGTGCTTTTATGCACTTATTGGAGCCCAAAGAAATGAACAACCACAATACTCCGAAAAGCCTATAAACTGGGAATACAAATCATTTTTAATGTTATAGGTAAATTTTCACACTAAGGTCCTCAGTGAAAATTAAAATGGGTCTAGAGATAGCTCAATGGTAGGAACGTTTGCTACACAAGAATGAGGGCCTGACTCAGACCTCTGACACCTAAAACCTGTGTTTTTAAATGAACCTGTAATCCCCGGGCTGAGAGTGAGATCAGAGAAGGAAGAATCACTGGGACTTTCTGGCCACCAACCTATTTTTAAAAATAGAGAACTGGTTCAGTGAGAGGACCTGACTCATGGACAAATGCAGCAGAGGGATGGCATCTACCTCTGGGCTCAACAAGCTCATACCTGGACATATGGATCTGCACACACATCCATGCACTACACAATACATTTCCCTTAAACATGCATATACGCATGTGCACATGTACACACACACACACACAGACACACACACACAAATACACACACAGACACACACAGACACACACACACACAAACACACACAGACACACACACACACACAGACACACACACACACAAATAAGAAAGGTTCCTGTCAAGCTTCTTTAGATAGAAACTTAAGTCATTCTACAGAGACCTCCTGGCCTCAGACAGTGTCTCTTTATTTCTTTGAAAATATATTAAAACCCCTGTCTCTCTTGGAAGAATTTAAAGGAGATTAACTATTGCATTTATAGGATTTGTAAAGCACAGAAAATTCTAAAGATGCAGGGTGGACAAAACGCGAAGCGGAAGCATCTGAAGGAACATTATTTTTTACAACCCTTCTTGATAAATTTTTCCATGATTGAGTTATCTGGAAGTCTGAATAGAACGTTTATTCTTGAGGGCCTTGGGAGTTAATGAACCAGAGGCCCAAGGTTATAACAGTTCTGTGGGTATCTCCAGGGCACTTTGTCTTCTTTTAGAAGAGCAAATGCTTTTTTTACAGAATCCCTCTATTTTCTACAGAAGATAGCACCTCTGCAGAGTGAACCTCTTCTAAACTAATAAAAAAGCTTCTCGCTGCTCAGACACTCATCAGGGCCTGGACTATCCCTTCAAATTATCCTTCTCTTTTAATTGCTTCTGTACAGAGAACATTTTCTTTCCTCATATGCCATGACCACTAGATTTCCTGGTTTACATAAAGCACTTTATGTATAGTTGGAACCTATAGGCCTGTGTTTTCTCAACATTTGGCTCTGCTCTGTGCTTCCATTGCTCTAATTCTCATTAATTTTCCCATCCCTGGATATTTGTTTATATTGGATATTGTCATATACAACCTGGAACTTATACTATCTCATTACTTATGGTGAGTATGGTGATTCACACCTAGGATTCTCCTACTTGGGAGCTGAGCAGAATTGGGATTTGGGAATCAGCCAGGAATACATAATATCCTGTATCTTGTCTCAAGAGACCAAAATAATAGTGAATAAATCATAACATTCCAGTTTTGGATTTGTGTGATGATTAAATGTGACTGTGAGATAATCTATATGAAGCTTTTAACATAGTGATTAACAGTGATAAGTTAACAAATAAAAGCTATCATTAACAATAATAATATAATTATTGTAGTTAATAAAAACAGCATGTTAAAGATGTGAGAGGGGCCAACAATGGAAAAATGTAAGTCTTCCCATCTTTCAATATTAACGAGTACAGACAAATTGTAACAGCACCCTAGAGATTTGTCTTTCCATTTTTGAATACACCATTGTTTGATCAACTGCCTTTCTTAAGTACATGTCACGTTCTGAGACTACCAGTTGTTTCATATTTTATTTCTCCTCCTGGGAACAATATAGTAACCTATTTTATGAGGAAAGGCTCAATTATTGGCAGGCTTCAGAAAAATCTACATGGAAGAACAGTTATTTATGGATGCTTTTTATCCTTTCTAGGATTGAACCTTGCGCCAAGAAAGAAACTTTTGGGTTTTGTAGTCTCTATGACACTTACAAATATATGTTTAAGTCTTGCTTTCTTTATTTTTTTAAACACTATTAATATACCATGACTTTTTCCAAAATTTCTCTTGCTTTGATTTTGTAGTTTGCTAAAAACTCAGCCATCAAGCTTTGCTGCTCTGTATTTCATATACTCAATTCAAGACTTCTTTAACCCAGAGAATGATCTGGGCCTTGCCCAAGTAGGACAGGGTAACTGAGCCAAGAGGCTAGACTCTGATGTGATTATGGGTTTGGAAGTCAATGACACAGTTTCTCCAAGCCTGCAGATGACCACTGAAACCAGAGTAAGCAGTCGTGGGAGCACGCTCCAGCATGCCAAACAAAAATGAAGAATATGGTAGAAAGAGTTGATGTTGAGGTCAGACAGAACATAATTTGAAATCTAGGTCTACCATGTATTTACTGTGGGCAAGACTTCTTGCCTCTATGGCCTTTAATTTCTTGTATATAAAATTAGAACAACAAACCCAACTTTAAAGGATAGCTGTGATAACTGAGAAAATAGACATGCGTTGGCTTTCAACACTAAGCATATCAACATCTTCAACGCTGCATGTGACCTCTGAGAACTTTGACTTTCCATGTCAGAAAACACAGTAGTTGACTCTTAAGCAAACCATTTACTCAGAGTTGTGGCAAAACCTCTCTGACCTACTCTATAAAGGCACTAAATCATAGCCTGTTCTCCCTGAATTCAACCACACGCTTTACTTCTGTTTGCCAGAAAAATTCTCTTTACAAGGTTGCCTTTTAAAAGACATAGACTTATTTGTGTCCTTAAAATTTTTGGACCTCTGTCAGCTGAGATTCACTCCTTCCCACCCACACATCTTCCTTTAAAGTTTTTATTTTTCATCCGTTATCCATGACACCTCTGGCTGTGTGCCTGGAAGAAAACTCATGGTCATCCAGTTAACTTCCATATGGAGTAGGAGGGGATCAGGCTTAAGTTAATCCAGAGGACACGAAAACCAGCTAAGAAGTGGAGGCTGAACTTCAGTCCAGGAAGCCCTACAACTATCACTGAGAATGTACATCAAGCCCCTGTGCTCAGTTCCTTTAGGAGGTAATGAGCAAGTGACCAAGTTTCAAGATTCATTATTAGATAACTGGCCACACTCTGCTCCACCTACTTAGAGAATTTTCTCAGCTCCCTGAAAGTCATTTAGAGGCAGTAATGGAGTATATTCAAGCTGCTTCCTCAAGTCTCCCCAAGGAGAGAAATTAAAATTGTATCTTCTTCACATCAACTCGAATCCTCAAATATCTACAGTCTAGGAAGCTGTTTTGGTGTGTGTGATCACACATGAATGCACTTCTGACAAAGTAGAGAAGGAAACGGAGTTCTCAAACATCTTGTTCCAGTGATTTATTTCCAACACTCGATTTAACGCATCTGAAATGAGAAATGAGAAAATTAAAAAATCTGAGCGAAATAGAGCTAAACGGAACCATGGAATCTGGTGTTACTCTGTGGCTGTCTGCCAAGCCTTTCTCATGTCACAAATCTGTGTTCATGGCAGCACGGAAGTACTGCTGCGCTATACGGAAAGTCTAGGGGGAGTGTGGTTCGGTTGGCTTTACATCTCCTCCAGCATAGCATAGCACTGTAGAGTTGGCCTGCCATTTGCTTTCTCTTTCACCTTGAACATTCTGGAAGTGCTTGTGTTTTCTGTGATTTGTTCTGGCAACAAGAGTCATTCTGGGTAGTAAGAAGCAATGCTGCATGCAAAGTTTTACCCTGAAATAACAGAGATTTTCTTTGGGTGAGCTACATTGAAAGGTCTGGGATCTGCTATCTTCGCATTACTGTTAAGTACAGTAAATTAACATTGTCAAAATGACAATAGCTTTTTTCAGTAACTTCCAAAAGAGGAATCCTATTGCATATATATGCTGATACCTAGAGTATATAATATGTATTATGTATTTAAATATGAGCTAAATTTTATTGTAATATATATCACCATATGTGTGTGTGTGCATATATACACACACATGTATATATGTGTGTGTATATATGCATACATTGTGTGTCTTGAGATGATATCTCACTTTCTAGACTAGACTGGCCTTGAGCTTTCAAGCAATGCTACTTTCTCGGGCCTCCTAGTTGCTGAGTTTATAGACCTGAAATAAAGTGATTTTCCTTACTGGGTTGTATTTGTGAGAGTAAGTGGAAGATGGCCACTCCTTTTTTCCCCTTCAACAAAAGATTAGCCTTTGCCCTGTGCCAGTAATTCTGCTAGGTGCTAGCAACAAGAAGATATAGAACACAGACTCCCAAAGAGTTCAGAGCTAGCAAGGACAGGTAAATATGCATGCACATGATTTCAGCATCGTGTGATATTTTTACTTCAATGGGCAGTCATGTAGACTTCTACAAATACTATCATAGGGCTAATAAAGGAGAAAAGAATGTGTGTCTAGCTACAGAGAGCAAAAATTTCCCTCATAAAGTTTAATTGTATTGAACATGTGAAATGAGATTTGAAAATGAAATAAATATTTACCAGGCAGAGCATGCACATGGTACAGGTAGCTAAATAGAGGTGGGGAAACAAGCAGTCCAGCAGCACCAAGATAAAATTGAAGGTGGAGAGATGAGCTAACAGCAGATCAAAGACCAAGATTTTGTATTCTCCTAAAGATGGGGGAGACTCAGGGGAAAGGCTGTGCTGAAAATTAAGAAGAATGTAGATTAGAGGGAGAGAAAACAACCAGTTAGGAGTTGTGTGGGGTTGTCCATAGTATAATATGATTGCTACAATGCTGGGAAAAGAAAGGAGGGAGAATCAAGAAAGAACAGTGAGAACATTGTGTACAGGTAGAAATCTAGTATTTAATTTCCTCTGAGACATCCATTACATAAAAAATGAACAGGTTCCTGGGTGTGAAGCACAGGTGTTCAAAAACAGCAAAGTCTGTGTATCATCTATTTACCTCTCATCGTTCTGTCATCTATCTGTCTGTCTATCCTCTGCCCATCTATTTATCATCCATTTGCATCTATCATCTATCTGTCACATACCATCTATCTATCAGTAATCTATCTGTCATCTAACATCTGTCATTCATGTATCATCTATCCTAGCATCTATCTATCTATCTATCTATCTATCTATCTATCTATCTATCTATGTACCTATGCATCTAACTATCAATTATACTTCTATCTTCCAAGTGGTGAGAGATCTCCAGATGGCATTTGGAGATGAAGATGTAGAAGGGGAAGGTAGAGCAAAGTAAAGGCAATTTAATTATTTTTTTCCTGCTATTTCTGCTGTTTTTTGCTGTGTAAAAAGTATTCATGAGTAGAAAAATATAAAGTTAAAAACCTGAAACTAGGGCATTGTTGGTTCAAAATGAATCTCTTTCTCCTACATGTTCTTCATAAAGCTTAGAATTGAATATACAAGAACTCAAACATAAACTGTCAAATTCTGCAAGTTAAAACTTACTCACTCGCCAGATGGTGGTGTGCACGTCTTTAATCCCAGCACTTGGGAGGCAGAGGCAGGCAGATTTCTGAGTTCGAAGGCAGCCTGGTCTACAGACTGAGATCCAGGACAGCCAGGAACAGAGAAACCCTGTTTCAAAAAATCAAAAAAAAAAAGAAAAAAAGAAAAAGAAAGAAAAACCAACCAAATAACCAAACAACCAAAACAACAAAAAACAAAAAACTTTACTCACAATATAATCAACAAATGTTTATCACATGCTTACCACCCAAGAATACTCCTTTTTGATCCCTTGGTTAGAAAAAAATGAGGTATTATCATTAATATTTGCAAAATGAATACAATGGAACCAAAGTAAAAAAATATTATATTTCCTAGATTTAGATCTGAGTTTATGTGACATGAAGATCTTTGTTAAAATTATTACCATCCTGGCTTTACTGCCTCAACCAAGATGACTTATTTATAGCCAAAGGATAGTCATTTCTAATTCTAAGATCTCCAGCATTCTTCTGGAAACCAAAGGCAATGCCCATTTCTGTATCAACTCTTCCTATCATAAATGTCTCATTCTTTCTGGTCCTCTGTTTTCTTTTCTTAATACTTTATTATTATTTAAATTATAATAATGGTAAACAAAAGTCAATGAAAGTTTTGACATATGTAACATTTATATTAGTAAAATATCTGCCTATCTAGCCAATTTAATTTGTAGCTAGATTGATCTACCTTAGAGGTAAAATCAGTCCTAATCAAGTATTAATAATGATTTTTCTTCTTGTTTTCTTCCGATAGAATAATGCATCCTTCTCCCTATCTGTTACCTTACAGCCACTATCTAAAAGAATTTGGAAGGATCTGATAAAATAAAAGCCTTCGTTATGTCCACTTGCTTCATGAAACTCAGGATATTTGTATCTCCATTCTCTACACCCAACAAGACTCATGATTGAGTCTGAATAATTCTCTTCAACCCTTTTATCTTGCTTTTTCAGTATAGCAAAGGAAATCCATAAAAAACAAATAAGGTTGCGTCACCTGAGAAGTATGTAAGCAGTGCATGTGTATAAGTGTACTTGAACAGTGCATATATATGAGTATACCTGAGCAGTGCATGTATGTGAGTACATCTGAGCAATGTGTATATATGAATATACCTAAAAGTGCATATATATATATATATATATATATATATATATATACCTGAGCAGTGCATATATATGAGTATACCTAAGTAGTGCATGTATAGGATTATACCTGAGCAGTGCATGTATATGAATATACATGAGTAGGCATGTATATGAGTATATCTGAGCAGCATATGTATGGAGTATGCATTTGCATATGGAAATAAATTTTATATAGTTTCCACTCATTGTGCATGAGTTTTACATCTGTAGGCTAAACCAAAAATTATATCACTTCAACATTTTTAGAGAACCCTTTCTTGTACTTATTCTCTAAATTGTACAGTGATTACTTAGATAGCATTTACAATATATTAGGCATTACAAACAACCTGGAAATAATTTAAAATATCAATCAATTACATGCATATATTAGACCGTTTGTGTTAGATACTGGGACACTCTCTGACTTGGGTATCTGTAGGATATTCTGAGGCCAGTTTCTCACTTCTATGGAAGTATGACTATGTAATACTGTGTATCCGTAGTCCATGTGCACGGTGAACTTGAACTTATTCTGTGGTAGGAAAAGAAAGAATATGGTGAAATGGCTTATTCACCTCAAGTAAACACAAAAGCAGCCATCAATTACACAAGGAACTTTTCCAACAGAGGAGAAAAAGCACTGAGGGATTAGAACAAAAGTGAGCACAGGTTGGTCAGGACCAAGAATGTTCTTTCAGATGTTACTGTGACTATGGTTGAAAGGAGAGTGCTTTATACCCCAAGGGACATATCAGGTTAACACAGAAACATTGTACAAAGGACCCCCTGGTGCCTTTTCATAACATTGGAATGGTGGCCTAAGAGTCTCAGGCTTGGCTGTAGGCACCACCATAAATCAATGTCATCATCAGAAAAGCACAGCCAAAGAAGCATCTTGTCACTTTGTCCCTGGCCTGTTTTCTTAGCAGAGCCACCTAAACTGCTTCCTTAACTGGGGCTGACCTCTGGGATACAAGCTGCACAGAACAAAAATTAAATGGCATGGAACACACAGAGCGAAGGAGATCAGTACGATGTGGGAATGACACTGAGGTACTGGCAACAGTTTTTATTCTAGAAACCCAGACTTCACTTTTCCCCAAAATGCCTCTGGGCCTTGTGTGCTCCACTGGAGGGAAGAGATAAACGGGCTCAGCATGGTCCTCAGCCCCTCATTGACTCCAATACCAGACCACTACCCATGCTTTTAAATACTGTGATCCCATCAACATTTTATTGGCAGAAATGATGCCAATATTTTTAATGGTATTACAAGGTCACATACTGTGTGGAGAGTCAGGATTCTGGTACTATCCATGAGACTTTTTGTTTTGTTTTCTTTGTTTGTTTGTTTTTAAATATACTTTATGTTTTGCAATCGAATTCATATATTAAACATACTGTAATTGTATGATTTTATATACTTTTAAACAGCATAAAAATAAAATATTTTCAGCCTATACAATCCCTCCTCTGTGTATGTTAGTTGAACATGGTTTTAATTATTAGTCAATGGGAGGATTAAATCCACTCTGGGTAACATAATTCTTAGGCAAGTGGGCCTAATTATGTCTAAGTGGTAGACAAACATGAGGCTAGGAACAAACCAGTATGCACTTTTCCTATCTGGGTTCTCCTTCAAGCTCCTCCTTTGCGGTCCTTGATGGTGGACTGTAACTGGTAAACAGTGTAAACCCTTGCGTCCTCAAGTTGATTTTCATCATAGTGTTGACTTCATCAACAGAAACAGCAAGAACAGGAAGGAAGACACAGCACTAGGAACAGGCCAGTCCATGACTGTGGGGGTGAGGATGCAGCTTATTACACTGAAGAAAAACAAAAACAAACCAGAACAGAGATCTCTGGCCAACTGTGATGGGTTAGAACACCCCAGTACCCATCTACTATGGCCTATCTCTACCAAGAAGACCTCACACACCAACGATTCTGTTGCCCATGGATAGTTATTTAAACATATGGGCTCATGAGGAGATTCCCCAGCCAAGCCATTTCCCTATTCACCAGAGCTACTCCATAATAATACTAAATGTGAGTTTTCCTTTGCTCTTTGCAGCATCAGCTGTGCTATAGAAGCCATGGAGGTCATGGATGGGAAGTTATACTTATAATCTGCAGTTAATCTTATAATCTGCAGACAATATGAAGACTGCCATATTGGTATTGTCACTGTGAGTTTGTTTTACCAGGTTTCCCAGGACACAGAATTTACCCCTGAGGCCAGCCACTTCTGAGGTATCTCCTGAGCACCACTGAGAAATCTTTTTGCTCCACTGGCTGTGTGCTGTCTTTCTTAGGACCACCTTCAAGTTTTCACCCCAAAACTAAAGTTTCACTCTATTCCTTCAATAATTTTATTCATTCTCTTCCCATTTTGTTTGAAAGCAATTATATGTTATTTTAATGTCATTTTAATGTGTTTATTTTAATTTGGGTCACCTTGAACTTTGATTTGAGAAAGCATCTATAAGGCTGGAGAGATGGCTCAACCATTAAAGCTGAGGCTCACAAGCCAAAACATAAGAGAAAGCATCCATCTATTCTCCTCTCTTAGTGATACTGAGAAGAGTAGAATTCAAGGTGACCAAAACCTTCAGACCAACGGAAAATCAAGTGATTCATGTTAGTCAATTAAACTTTTTATGAGTATTTTTATTTTTTATTTTAATTTTGGAGACAGGACAGCCATGGTTTACCTGACACTATGTAGAACAAACTAGCATCAAAATTGCAGAAAGCTACTGTTCCCTCCTTTCCAGTGCTGGGATTATAGGTGTACATCCTGTCCAGTGATACATCCACCTATTTAACTGAGTTGTATGAGACAGGAAAAAATAATGGACTGGTTGTTTCATCATGGTGACAGACTCCAGAGTCTCCAGTGCTTCTTGAGTGAAGCCAGACATCTCCAGCCAAGTTGCCTTCAATTGTGTCTAACTTATTTCTAACTCTTCAGTAATCAAATACACTCACTAAGCTAATTTTTAACCTCCTGATGAAATCCCTTTTATTAAATTTAACCAGATACCTTGACTTGCAAAACAAACACACTAAAACAATAACAACAAAACCTCTAAGTCTATAACCAACCCCTGGTTATATGAGCCTATAAATATTTAAACAGTTGTATATTTAAACAAATAAACACTTATGAACTAAACATGTGCTGATGGCATTTAGCCACATTTCTACAATATTTTTACATGCTTTATTTTATACATGGAATTTTAAACATTTTTTAAAGTTTTGTCATCCCAACATGTAATAAAGTAATTTCCCCCCCCAGTTTTACAAACAAGGTCCACACAAACTATTGAAAAGCTACATAGCAGAGAAAATTTAGAAGTTCAAAGATATCTCTGGTTTTAAAACTAATTTTTTCCAACCTAAGTACTCCATGAATTAAAATACTTGGCTGAAGAAATGCTTAGCCTAATGTCTTGGTAACGACTTGAGGTTGTTGTGGTATTTATTCTAGAATTAATATTTATATGGATTGCAACATTGAACTGTGGTTTAGAGAATACATTATTCCTGTGCCCATGTTGAGAAGTATATTGTAATAGCTTAAATGTTTAACATTAGTGTTGTTGACAGGGTAGGAAAGGCAGCTAGAAGCTGATGTGTCTTACATTTCTTCTCTTTTACTTTCTTACCCATGTTCTTGTTCAGCGAACACTTACCGACTAAGCTGACTGAGCATCCTTCAGCACTCCAGAAGGTCAGGCAGCACTGTCATGTTTTGTTAGCAGGTCTCCCAATGATGTGAAGACCTTGTTTGGTCACAACCTTTAGATGGGACTATTTCATTGATTTCTTACACATGTTGACAAATATCCAACATTTCAGGTCCAGTTTAATCTGGACTCTTGATCTGTTCTTTAATTACTGTGGTTTGGAAATTGAAGCCCTATAGATGAAAAGAGAGACCTCAGAAAGGCTAAGGCATGTTTCTTCCTTGCCCTCTAAGAACTGCAGTGACACATGTAAAAGCTTGGTTAGTTATTCCCCAGACTGCTGTCTTGCATAGTTTACATCTTGCTATTGGCCTTTGATGTTCAAGCATAAGACAATCTCAACTTCATGGAAGATTCTGGGTGTACATGCTTTGCAATTAAATCTAATAGAATCACTTCTTCACAAATAAAAACATATTGCAGAATATTTTCATGTTTTTGTGGTTGTATAAGTGAGGTTTTAGAAATCTCAGTCCATTCATGCTCTGTTAGTAAGAAAATATTTCCTCTTTTAGGCCCTGAGTTATTTCTGATTTTTAAAATAAATTTATATTTGAAGTTCATCCATTTATTGGCAAGAATTATTTATTTCACTTATTAATGAGCAAGGGAGATACAGTCCCCAAAATGTAGTAGAGCTTTTAGTATAGTACCAGAATGTCCAACCCAGCAATAAATAAGACAGTTCTCACAAATCTATTGGCATGTCCCATCAAAGAGACATGGCACATAGAAAAGACTATGTTGTGCATCATTGTGTGCGCTGGTAATGCCAGCACGTAGACTTGAAAGCAAAAGGACCAGAAGTTTGATCAGTTACATTATTCAAGACCATCATGGGATACATGAGACCCTGTTTCAGATGCAAATAAACAAAACCAACAGTAACAGTGAAAAATAAAGACTAGGAGGAAGCTAACCGAAGAAAGGCGTTTATGAATGACTTCACTTAGAGCACAATATCGACACACAAATCTGTTCTGAAATAAAGCAGGTAAGAATGCTAAGCAGCAAATTTAAAGGCAGTCATAGAAGACCTGGGCATTTGTAAACATCCCATTATTCTATGTAGCTTGGAAAATGGCAAAGGGAGAGGGCGGTGCCACTTGAGGGCTGAACCTGAACCACAGTTAGTGGCTCAGGTATTGTTCTATAAGTTCAACAGAAAGCTGATGAGAAACGTGAGAAGATGAGGTGGATGTCTACTCAGATACGGGTGCAAGGATACCCAGACATTGCAAGAGTACTGGCAAAGCAATACATGAATGGATGAGAGTAACAGAGACGGAGCAAAGGAGAAAGAACAACAGGGGTGAGGAAAGGAGGAAATAGGTAAAAAAAGAGTCAACTTTTTCATAAGTAAAATGACTTTTGAGCAAAGCTTCATGAGTGTTTATGAGTGTGTACTACATGAAAGAACAAAGGTGTAAAATTATCTCCTGCATTTTCTCATCCCGAGTGAGGTCATTTTTCATAATCAATTCCATAAAAGCGTTTATAAACACACCAATAGCACACATCTAACGTATCAAGTGAACCTTTCCCAGTTTCTTTTGCTCATTATGGAAATGTCTTCAAATTTACTTCAGAAAGTTCACTGTTTTTAATTGCTATAGGGTGATTTATAATGTGAGAGGGCTATAGTATATTCATCATCTTCTATAGGATGAATGTGGGGTGTTAGGTTATACACACACTGACACACACAGTTATAGTCACAGCAACACATTTTAAATACTTTCAATATGGACAATTGGCTTTAGTTCTGCATGACACATATGCAGTGGAGGAACTTCTGGGCAAATATTAAAGCAAAAAATATTGCTTTCTAAAAGAGACATAAAAATTTCAATTTTATAACCCATATATTAGAAAAAATTCTCTCTGTGTCTGGACCAACAGTAACTACACTTTGCTTCTTTATTGACATCCATCACTTCCTAGTATCTGGAAAGTCTTACGTAGAAGCCTTTGTCTACAAAACATGCCCAAGCCAGAATTTTCATGAGAAACTGGGAGTGGGCCCTACATAGGGCAAAGCATCCACTCTGGGAAGGATCAGCAGAGTTTTACCTATATTTGGAGAAAGAACTGTGAGAATAAATAACCTAGCAAGAGCAGTGTCTTAGTCAGGATTTGTATTCCTGCACAAAACACCATGACCAAGAAGCAAATTGGGGAGGAAAGCTTAATCACCTTATACTTACTTCCACATTGCTGTTCATTACCAAAAAAAGTCAGGGCAAAAACACACAGGGCAAGAACTTGGAGGCAGAAGCTGATGCAAAGGCCGTACAGGGGTGTTGCTTACCAGATTGCTTCCCCTGACTTGCTCAGCTTGCTTTCTTATAGAACCCAGAACTACCAGCCCAGGGATGGCACCACCCTCAATGGGCTGGGCCCTCCCCCTTTGATCAGTAATTGAAAAAAATGCCTTACAGCTGGATCTCATGGAGGTATTTCCTGAATTAAGGCTCCTTTCTCTGTGATAACTCCAGCTTGTGTCTAATTGACACACAAAACCAGCCTGTACAAGCAGATTCTGACTTTGGAGATGCCTAGTTTAAGATGGGCATTTCACATCCAAGTAGACACACCCATTCCTGATGTAGATGTTTGGACTTTAGTTCTCCAAGGATATTTCAATTTGAGATGTGATTTTTCCAAAGCTATGGTGACAGATATTTCAGTCTGGCATATATGAAGCTAAGGGTATTCCCCAAACCCCAGCACTGCATAAGCTGAATGTGGTGGTACATGCTTATAATCCCAGCATTTCAGAGGGAATGACAGGGGAATGAGAAATTCAAAATCATCCTTTTACACTAAGAACTCCAGGAGAACCTGAGACACATAATACCCTGTCTCAGAACAAAAATAAACCAAGAATTCTGTTCAATGACAGAGTATAATGAGACAGAGCTCAGCCTGAAACTCAAAAAGTGAATCACAAAGAAGAATCTGAGGAAAGTCTGAGGAGCAGACGTAAGAGACATCTGAGAGATGGCTGGCACAGCAGCTCACCATTCAGAGACATTCGCTTCACTTTCTCTTAGCAGTTTCCGTGGACAGAGCTAGTAAAGGCCTGCACAATTCCAAGTGACTCAGTGTGGAATTTAATCTGGGGTCTATGGAGTGGGAAACAGTGAGACAAAGAGCACCAAGGGGTCAATGCCGTTATCTTGCCCTCGGAGGGAAGACTTGCACAAAGAAGGAAGGCCCAAACTATTGGGTGCTGTGCCCTGTCCCATAGAAACATGATATTGTGACATGACTACACTAGACAATGAGTTTGGTTATAACGCAAAATAAAGAATAGTTGCTCCAATGGCCGTGCTATGCAAAGTAGTTCAACATAAATGAGAAATGTGAGATTTGGGTACAAGAAACATTTCATCCATGATGCATACATTAAAAAGAACAGAACCTGATGTATCACATATATTGAAATAAAAGAAAAAGTTACCTCAAACAAGTATCTCGACCTGTCTGCTCTGAAAGTGAGCTCACAGGGGACATATCTTCAGAAGTGAGCTTTGAGAGGGTCACATCAGGTGAACTTGCCTGCAGAAATTGGCTTAGAGTGGGTAGCAGGAGATGAACTAAACTGTAGAAGTGAGTTGAGAAAGAGTCAAAGCACGTGAAAGCTTTGGGAGGTGTCACGGTATGTCAAAGTCTGTGGGAGTGAGCTTTGGGGAGGTTACCACATGTATTTTACTGGAATTGCTCAGAGATTGGTGGAGAGAAAAGCTACAAGATGGGGTAGCATGTGGGGTAGACTAAGGCATTAGAAATGCTACTGGGATGTGTGCATGTCTGGTTTTGTTCACATGTTCCTCCAGAGCTGGACTATGCAATAGATAGTTATCGGTATTTTCCCAGAGTTTCTGGCCCAGGAAATTAAGAATAAGCTAAAGGAAACAGGATTTATGTCCAAGATGTTCCCTAATACATCAACTATGTTTTCAAAACAAGTGTTATAGCAGAACTGGCCACACCATAAATCCATCTGTTGCAGACAGTAGAAATGTCAGCAAAGCCATCAAAGTCAGGATGACTCAGATGCATTTTAGCAGCTGTCAGATGAGCATACTCAAGAAACAGTCTGGAGTTCTTTTCCCTTGGAAACCCTGATTTGCTGAGGTCAGTGTGCCACCAATTTCTCCTTGGGTGAATTTTGAGCCATTATGTAAATTGGCCAAGGCAACTGAAGCATCTACAGTCAAATGTATAGGACACTTTAAATTTTAAACCAGCCAGGATCAAATTTGGTCTCCCATTTCCATTCTCTCTGCTTTCTCCAAGGGGAATGAACACAGGAAGCCTGGAGAAGATGTGGTCAGTTATAGAAAAGTAAAGGATGTGCACTGTTGCTCGTTAAGCATGAAGAGATGTCAGCCAGCTAGAACATTGCTCCTTCATTTTAATAGACAACCAGTTTGATAAGAAATAGACAGTTAACTGACACAAATTCCACAGTAGGTGTCTATGATAGGTTACATTGGCAGGGATGACTGCCTATCCAGCCTGGTTATGTATTTTCCCATCAGTTCAAATAGGAGAAAACATACACAGCTCAGTGTTCTTGGTTGTGCTGCCAATTAAGTACCATAGTGGATGGGAGCTTTCTGGTTGCAATGTTTTGTTTGAAGAAGGAGGTATATCCAAGTCACAGTAGATTAAGGACAGAATTCATGCCCATATCCTTGTCTCAGTAGACATGGTTTCAGCAAAGAAGATACAGCCTTGGACGGCAAAGTGAGAGAATGTTTTAAGAAACAACAGTTCACAGAAAATACTTGTTTTACTCTTTTGATTTTTTAAAATAATTAAATGAGACCAATTATTTTTGTGGCACTGAGGATTAAACGAAGGGCTTTGTACACGCAAGAGATGTGCTGAACTATTTAGTTCTCTGTACACAGGCTCCTGTTACCTTTTGCATTTTGAGATAGCCTCACTAAATTCCACAGGCTTGTCAGGAAGTCACTCTGCAGATGAGACAGAACTTGAATTTATCATCTCTGTGCTTCAGCCTCCGAAGTACCTGGAATTATAGACCTGCATTAGCAGACTAAGCTATCTTTATATTAACTGATAAATAAAAGCACAAAATTTTGTCCTGTCTAGGGGTCACCATGTGCCACTTCAATACTGTTTGCACTACACACGAGATTGCCTACCTGATAAACTTTAAGATCAGCAGTATATAATAACTGTACAAGTGAACCCACACTTGATCTTTCTTGCAATACAGATAAACAAGAGAGGCAGAGGAGCCAAATGATGTGTAAGGTTCTAGCTCGATGAATCATCCAGTAAGGAAAAAGAGGAAGAAACCTATCTTAGGATCATAAAAATCTTTTGCTGCTCTCAATCAGTAGCCCTGCCATTTTGGACGTACACTTGGCTTTCCGACGTCATAAAATGAACTGCTTGACTTTCATTGCTCTCAGCCTCAAATGTTCTTATGAAGCAAGGGTCCATATTTCCACAACTATTTGTAGATCCTCATTCTTTGTCTTTTCCCCGATCACTTCCAACTTCTGGTAATACCATCTTATTCATCTAACTCATGTCTTCTGCATAGTGCTAATTTTATTTAACTTGGCGATTTCAAGTTCCATGCATGTGGGCAATGACGGGTTTCATTCATTTATGGGTGAATAGTATTCCATAGTGTTTGTGTAACACATTGGCTTTGTCCACTAATTAGTCTACAGAGGAAGGAAATGAACCAAGTATGTTGATGAGCTCTGTACTCCCAAGTTTACTGTAATGCTTTCCACAACATAAAGGACATTTTGAACAGTAATAGGCCAGAAATCATGGTGGAAACAGCAGAATGGTGATGAGCAGGGAGCTGTGTCAGCTTCAGTGTCATGCATAGCCACAGAGGGAAGAACATACATGCATCATTGAATTGACAGGAGCGTAGATGCCTCTGACAGTGACTTTGGTGACCATGGATGTGAGATCCTTTGGCTGTTGCTGTGTGAAGCCTCACCATCTCTAGAGCTTTGTATGGAAGAGTGCCCAAAAGGCTACTTTGTAAAGGGTTCAATTCTCTACTAACATCAGAAGATAAGCAACTGCAAGCTGCTCATGTTGTAGCTTTGCCATTGAAGTCTCTGGACACACAACCTTAATGTGTGTGAAATAATCTTCAGTTTACCAAATACAGGACATGCTAATTGTAGCCTACCTGAGACAAAAGTCAATAATACATGGTCTGTTTTTAAAAACATTTGATAATTTTTATACATGAGAATACATGAGAACTGTATTTGTATCATTCTCTCTTCCCGTTTCCTCTCCAACTCCTCTCATGGTTCTCCACACCATCTCAAATTCATGACTTATCATACACACACACACACACATATACATACATACATACATACATACATACATACATAAATCAATTTAGTGTTGTTCCTATCTGTATGTATTTAGAGCTGAGAAGTTAGGAATGAATGGCCTATCAGAAGACTCATCTCTGAACAGGATTAATCTCTCTCTCTCTCTCTCTCTCTCTCTCTCTCTCTCTCTATCTATCTCTATCTCTATCTCTTTCTGTTTCTCAGTAGCCATTAATATATGGTTTGGAGTCCTACGGGATTTTTTTTTCCATCCACACTGGAATGTTGTTAACTGGTAGTGCCATTAAGAAGGTTTTATTTTATAGAACCAAATTTTTGTGATTTCATAAATGAAAAATCCCCTGTCCTATATAAAAGACACTAATGCTACCTCATAGCAGAGTTTCTAGTCCCATGGATATTATAATCATTCTTTCACCTCTTCTTGAATGTTTCAGTTGTATTGAAGATATATATGTTGGGTACCTTCAGCCATTTGTTTTCTGCATTTTGATCAGAGAACAATTGTATATTTCTGTAATAGTTACCAACTTCTACAGAAGAAGAAGGAGAAGAAGAAGAAGGAGAGAAGGAGAAGGAGAAGGAGAAGGAGAAGGAGAAGGAGAAGGAGAAGGAGAAGGAGAAGGAGAAGGAGAAGGAGAAGGAGAAGGAGAAGGAGAAGGAGAAGGAGAAGGAGAAGGAGAGGAGGAGGAGGAGGAGGAGGAGGAGGAGGAGGAGGAGGAGGAGGAGGAGGAGGAGAAAGAAGAAAAGAAGAAGAAAAAGAAGAAGAGGAAGAGGAAGAAGAGGAAGAGGAAGAAGAAGAGGAAGAAGAAGAGGAAGAAGAGGAAGAAGAAGAGGAAGAAGAAGAACAACAACAGCAACAATAGCAGCAGCAACAAGAAGCTTCTTTGATGAGAAGTATAAACTATACTTCTCTGTGCATATAAAAAAAGTATTTAGAATGCACGTAGGAATTATACTGGTTTTGGAAAGTGGAGATGGAGTTTCTCTGGTAGGGTCCATGACCCTCCAGTCTCTGGTAATTGCCACGTTTAAGATATCAGGCATGAATTTCCTCCTACTGATTAGGCTTAAATCTAATCAGACAAAATAAGTGCCACTATTGTATCCTTGGGAATATTTTGCCATGCCGGCCATTGCTTTGGTTTGTAGGTGTCACAGCTTGGTAGGAAAATTGATATGCTTTCTCCTTTAAAAGCTTACATAGCATCTTCTGATACTATTAGAGCTAGTCCTCAGATGGGAGGCTTCCAGGTCAGTACTAGCTTGATTCCTCCACGTCCTGTGCCCAGTGTGTGTAATGTCATTAACAATAAGACTTTACCTTTAAGTTGTAATAGGCAGCCAGAGACAATAGCCATCTCCTCCATTGTTTTGGGCAGAATATCATTTTTCCTTTTATGTTATTTGTCTGAGGCATTTTTGTTAAAGCGCTGGAAGTTCTCATAAAGCACTGCTGTAGGTATGGCCTTTGCCATCAGTACTGCAATGAAGAGCTTGGAAGATGAACATGTTCTTGCTGATATCAAGGAAGACAAACTGAAAGGGAAGAGGACAATTCTCCAACACAGCAGATTTTTTTTTGCCTCAAACACTAAAAATTGTCTTTGCCAAAGACTATAATGTAACTACAAATCCTGAGCTGTTTACTAGCACAGCTGGGGCTCATCAGCAAGAGGGAGGAACTGTTTTAAGTTTGGACCAGTGTGATGTGAACAGCTTTAAACCCTTCGTAATTAGTGTCGCAATGATCATCCAAAGTAGATTGCTTGCTGTTTCAAATCCAGGGTAAGTTGTGAACTGTATACTTTGAAAGGTAAGTGACTTCCACAAAACCTGTACAACCACTGGAAGTAGCTTCCTCTGGGCTCCTCTCAGTTCCAATAAATGATAGAGAAATTGCTGTATTACATTCAATCATCTGTCACTGGATAGCATGTAGGTTGTTGGGAGATAAGACTAGTCTAATATGCCTGAAAGGTGTGGTGTGATCACTGTTGACAGCTCTTTCATGTATGTTCATGGGCATAGGTACTCAATCAAATAAGAAGTGACAAAAAGTGATTCAGAAAGCTAGTGGTTGGCAAGCGCTTCTGAGGCCATAAATTCTGGGCATTGGATAACCTGGGGCAGATTTGGCAAAAATATAATGAAGACTTGTAGGTGGTTTCATCCAATTTCTACAGTATGATTATGATTCTCTTCAGAATAAAAAATAGTGGCTCTCTCAGTGAGCTTTGCATTTTGGGACAAATATGCAATCTCAAATACTGACTTGAAAATGTGACTTTGATTCCTGAACAAGCTTTCTGATTGAGGACGATATGCATTTGGGACTACACAAGGAGCTGCCATCATGAAACTTGTCCCTTCAGTGATTATGAGAACTATGCATTCATGAGGAAAAATATTTATAATGTGCAGAACCCTTATAAAAACTCAGATATGTTTGAACACACCTATAACCTCAGAACCAAGGGCCATAGTCAAGCATATCCAGCATCTAGCTGCTTAGTCATCTCTGAGCCTTTATTTCACTGAGATACTGTCTTAAAAGAATGAATACAAAGCAACAGAGAAAGATAATCTTCTCTAGCCTCTCCTCTCAAGTGCATGCCTTCTACAACCACACATACACATATGTACAATATACCAAAGAAAAGAAAAGCAGACCTTCAAACAATGGGGTGAAAAGGTTGAAAAACAAAAACAAGAAACTACAAAGGCAAGAAGGGTAGTGTGGTGATTTGAATGAGATGAGAACCATAAATCTGGGACACTTGATATGGTCCCCAGTCGGTGGCTGTTTGGACAGGCTTAATGGTGTAGGCTTGATAGAGAAATTGTGTTACTAGGGGCTGTCTTTGAGCTTTCAAAACACCCATGCCATGTCATGTGAGGTCTCTCTGCTTTTTGTTTGTGGTTCAAGATTTGAGTTCTCAGCACCAGAGATATAAGCTCCCAGCTGCTGTTCCCTCTGTCTGCTGCTTACTGCTTCTGCTCTGATATCACTGTTTAATCACCTGCAACTCCAAGCCCCAAATGAACTGTCCTTTCTGTGAGATGCCTTGGTCATAGTATTTCATCAAAGATAAAAATTAGCATGTGTTGAACTGACAATACACGTGACTTGATAAGCAATTTTCCCTATACAGTGTCAATAAGATATCAAAGGGCTTTGTGAAGTTCTTATGATCCTTCATTAAATTCTTTTTCATGAATTTCTATTGACTAGTTGTTGGTGTGGATGATAAAAGCACTTTTGGAACTTGTATGGCATAGTTTGAATAAGTCCAAAAGAGTTACAAAACGAACTCCAGAACATCTTAAATGAAGATGTGAGTCACAGGCAGGCCATGTGACTATAAGATGAAAGTCTGCTAGTGATGGCTTCATGTTGGTGCCATTCATAACTGAATTCTGGTAAATATTCATGTTAATGAGTAAGAAGAGATCCATTCTCTGTCATAGCTGTTTAAGCAATAAAATTCTGCACTGAATAATCAGCGGACCGAATCAATGTGCCCTTTGGTATGCAGGGTGGAAACTTTTTTCCCATAGGCCATGGGGGAAAGTCAAAGGTTAAATAGGAAATGGAGTTGAGAGCTCCTTAGCAACAGTCTACTTTTATATCCTTCAAAATGCCCTACCACAGTCACATTCTCCGGAGAGGAATGGGGTTATTTCTATCTTGAATTCCTGTTTCTAGAATCCAGTTTTGCTAGAGTTCTATATTCAGTGCACAAAAGTAGGGCACCTTCTGCAAAAATAAAGAGTAGCTCTCGTTTCTGAGAGTTTATCACCCAAAGGCACTAGTAATGTGAGATGTTGAGTAGCCACACAGAAGCAAATGGCAAAAAACTAGTCAGTATTTTTAGAGTGAGAACATAATTTCCCCAGAGAGAAAAAGATTAGTAAATTCAAACTAGAAACGCAAGTCTAAAAGGGGGTACCTTCAGGATGAGGGCCATTATTTGTGATGTAGAATGCTTAAGGAGACAGAATTGGTCGCCCCTTTCTAAGGCTTTCACATGACACTATTTTGAGGGAGATGTAAATGGTTATTTATTCATTCCAGATAGAGTACTGATGACAGACCAAGGTAATAATATAAAATCCAACTTGGTGAACCAATGGTTTCATTAGGGTTATTCACAAGAGTGTGGGTGAGTGGCTACCTAGAGGACCAAGGAGGGCTCAGAGTCAGCTGTTCACCCCAGCAGGAGGTGATAGCTCACGAAAACATGATACCTGGAACTCTTTACATGATTTGTAGGTAGCTCATTGGGGTGCAAATTCTTTTTTTCTAGGCAGTCCTTATTGCTTATATAGCCTTGTGGAGGGAGGGACCTGTGCATATAACAAGTTTCTGGGACTTCCTGAGACTTCTGTGTTGTTTACTTTCAGCACCATAACCTACCACCTCTCTTTAGAAATCTAAAGTTCCTGAGTCTTAAGGGGACTCCTTTTAGAGCTAAATGAGCTTTCCTCCAGGATGGAATATTTCACTTAGAACCCCACTGCTATACAACAATGGCACGTCCAGTCAGGGCCTCATTGCTACCATGTCCAGACCTGATATTACCATCTACTATAAGAGCATTTCATATCTGTGCCCTAACATGCTGATATATTTGCTAGAAGAAGTTGGTTAATATTAAAGACTGTCATGATTTCATTTTGTCATCCTGACTGCTAGAAAGCACAATGAGAGTGACAGTGTATATTAATAGTCATGTCATACATGAAGATTTGCATCATGTTTTAGTTTCAAAATTCCGTCACCTTCATTATATTAAGCTAACTTCTAAAACATCGTGAGGTGCATAGGGAAGATTATTGTCTTGCCTAACCAGACTTTATGATTTCCCACTGGCTACTGATGTCTAAGCTAAAAAGCTGAAACTTGAATCTTTTGTCTACTTTACCCAGATGATCACACACTCACTCTGGTGGTTCATAAATCTTCAGTACCCATCAGGGCCATCTCAGTACTCTCCAGGGCTTTCTCAGTACCCACTAGGGCCATCTCAGTACCCACCAGGGCCGTCTCAGTACCCTCCAGGGCTTTCTCAGTACCCTCCAGGGCTTTCTCAGTATCCACCATGGCTTTCTTAGTACCCTCCAGGGCTTTCTCAGTACCCACCATGGCCTTCTCAGTACCCACCAGGACCATCTCAGTACCCTCCAGGGCTTTCTCAGTACCTACCATGGCCTTCTCAGTACTCACCAGGGCCTTCTCAGTACCCACCAGGGCCATCTCAGTATCCTCCAGGGCTTTCTCAGTACCCACCAGGGCCATTTCAGTACCCTCCAGGGCTTTCTCAGTACCCACCATGGCTTTCTTAGTACCCTCCAGGGCTTTCTCAGTACCCACCATGGCCTTCTCAGTACCCACCAGGGCCATCTCAGTACCCTCCAGGGCTTTCTCAGTACCTACCATGGCCTTCTCAGTACCCACCAGGGCCTTTTCAGTACCCACCAGGGCCATCTCAGTATCCTCCAGGGCTTTCTCAGTACCCACCAGGGCTTTCTCAGTACCCACCAAGGCCATTTCAGTACCCACCAGGGCTTTCTCAGTACCAACCAGGGCCATCTCAGTACCACTAGGGCTTTCTCAGTACCCACCAGGACCTTCTCAGTACCCGCCAGAAATTTTACACCCTTCTGCCTACACAAATGTTAACTTATTTTCTCAATTTTGCTGTTGTAGTACATTTGTCTCTTTTACATGGTTATAATTTTTAATATCTTTTTATCATATAATTTTCATTTAAAAGTTGGTTATATTTTTTAAAATATCCTTTATGGTATTTGTAGTTATGTAGTTATTATTTCCTTAGTCTTTCTGTCTCTCTCTGACTCTATCTCCCTACCTGTCTCTATGTATCTCTGTCTGTCTCTGTCTCTGTCTCTGTCTCTGTCTCTGTCTCTCTCTCTCTCTCTCTCTCTCTCTCTCTCTCTCTCTCTCTCTCTCTGTGTGTGTGTGTGTGTGTGTGTGTGATGTTTGCCAGTTGCCTTGTAGGCCAGAAGTTGGCATTGGATTCCATGAAGCTAAAGTTACAGTCAGTTTTGAGCCAATGGACTGGGTGCTAGGAACCTAACTCCTTTCTCTGTAAGAGCAGCAAGTGCTCTTAACCACTGAGATATCTCACCAGTCCAGGCGCTTATCTTTTTAATATATGAATACTACAGAAACTACCATTGTTTTATACTTTCCATTGTTAGATATTATGGCTGCTTTGGTCGCTATTTTTTTCATTTTCAGCAGCTTTGATGATAAGTTTCATAAATAGTATTTTTTTTTTACATTATTTCCTTATGATACATGTCTAGGAGTTGAATCTTAATAGCTCAAAGAAATATTTGTAATTTTATGGATTTTATATCCATTGCCAAATGTCTTTTCAACATTTAAAATCAATTCACATTGCTAATAGTGACATGGGAAGAAGTACGCTCATTGCTCGTTCTGTCTTCCTTCTATAAATCAGTAAGACAAAACATAAACTTAATCCACTAAACAAACATTCATTCAAAAGCAACTATCATCCCCAGCTCTTTAACCTAGAAATGCAAAAGTAAATAAAGATGCCATTGAGCTTACACTCAAGGAATTAAGACTAATTTTCCTACAAATAACTTCAGAAGCTCAGGAGCCAGAAACACGTGCAGTGAGAGCGCATATGTATTTTCTAGACAGATTTTGTTAAAAAGGATTTAAGTGGTGATAGCTCTTTGGCTTTATGTGCTGCCATGTAAAGTATGTCATTCTGACTCAGTTGTCAACGTCTTTGTGAAAAGGTCACATTTATCTGTTCACGACGCCCTATAAACCATATTATTTAGCTTTTTAATGTTTCTCAGATAAGACCATCAATTTGGAGCCTAAGCCAACTTTCTGTACAAATTTTCAGGTAAAAAGAAAAGTCACTATTTTTTTCTGATGCACCAGAAATCAAGTGTTGATAAAAAACAAACAAACAAACAAAAACTCACTGAAGCAAAATTACAATTTCCTGCTTTAGCCTGTCTAAACCACTAAATAAGCAATCTTGCAAGAAACCTAACTGGTGTGTGTCACATAATGTGCTTTGAAATACTTTCTCTGTCCATTCTACACTTTCCTTATATGGCTTTTTCCCCTTAAGAAGCTAGTTCTTTGCTTCCAGCACATAAGCTTCTCAGACTGTTCTCCCATCTATACAATCCTCTTGTTCAACTACAACAGCAGATTTCCAGGTCCAGCTCACAGCACCACACCATGTGGTCCATCTTTAGGGTTAAGGATACAGTTGAGTAGGTAGAGTGTACCCTGGCAGGTACAAGGCCATGAGCACAATCCTCTGTGTCCTGTATCGTTGCTAATTCCAGCCCTTGGGAGGTGATGGTAGAACAAAGAGGCTAACAAGCTTAAGGTATGTTAGGACTTTGAGGCCAGCGTGTAATATATGAAACACAAGAGCTCTGTCTCTTATTACGTAGCCCACACTGATTGTCTTTCTTTTAGAATGTTACTAGTACACAAATCAGGTTTTTGTTTGGGGCTTCTTTAAACTGTTTCCCATATGTATATCTATCTCCCTTTGTCACATACCTCCACTAACTATACCTGGTTGACTGAAACACATGGTAAAAGTTTGTGTCACCCATCAGTAACCATTAGTGTGTCAGAAGCATGGGTTTAAAGTCAATGAAAAGCAACAAAGAATTGTGTGTATATTGAGAAAGCCCCAAACACAAGGAGAAAGCACAGCAAAAGTTACTGAGCAGCTGTGCTAGGCAGAAGCCTTACAACATCCTTAGATAAAGCTTACCACTGTAGGGGAAGGGAGATGCTAGTAAACAAGGGAACAAAAGCATCACTGAGAACACCGCACCCAGCTCCAAGAACTAAACATGTGTATAGATACACAATATAAATAAAAGTTCGAACTGTATAACTGAAGACTGAATTATAAAACATTTAAATATGTATTTTAATTATACCATCTGATAGGATTTTTATGTCAGAAAATAGATCATACCAATCGCATTGTAAAGTCCTTCAAAGATGCCTTATGGGGAATCCACAAATGCCACTTGTCTACAAGCACTGAAAAGTTGTCTGTGGCTATAGTTTACTTACCTTTTCTAGACACTCAAATATATGATATGTATTATATATTCATGTTTAACAAGCATATATATCCATAGGTTCATATATATATTATTCAACATGCACATGTAATCTATATAAACATACCATCTATTCTCCAGTGCCTTTTACCATTGCACTTTTTATTGCTGAGTAATATACAGTGTCTGAATTCCCAAGTTTGTTTTATTATTCAGATGTCGGTCATTTTAGTCATTTCTAGTTGGGAATAACATAGGTAAAGCAGCTGTCAATATTCAAGTATCAATTTTTTTGTTGTTGTTCTTACTTAGATAAATAAACGTCTAGGAAGAGAATTGCTGTTGCCTGGTAAGACAATGTCTTTCAGAGTTCTTTGTGGCCCCAGTCTCGGCACCTGGTCAATCAAGTTGCCCCACCCCTGAGCTAGACACTGTCAACACTGCAGCTCTTTTCACCCTGCCAGTGACTGCGTGTTGATGTTCATGCTGGTCGCATGATACTGAACACTTGTCACCTGTTTCTGGAGTAGTTGCTTTATTTCTGAAGTTTCCTTTCTATTATTGGAGCCTTTGCTTTTTTTTTTTCTCATTGGACTGTGAGTGTTTCTTGTCAGGAATATATGTCAGGAAAGTTCTCTCCAGATTTGGTGCTTGTTTTGTCTTTTGTTTTTTAATTTTCTTAGTGCGCTTTTCAGGACACTCTATTTTCATGGTTCCGTTGATGGATAACGCTTGCATGTTCCGTCATAAATATCTCTGTGTATTTCCTAAAATTTTTCCTGTGCTTTCCTCGGAAGGTTTAAATTTGGGTTCATGATAAGGCCTACCATGCGTTCTCTGTAATTTCTTGGTGTGATTTAAGAAATGATATTTTTCTCTATGATGAGACTGTCCAGTTATCCTAAACCATTATTGAAAAGTATTTTTTCTTCTTTTATTGCCTTAGCATCTGTATTGAATACCAATCCAGCATATATTTGTGAACTCTTTCCATGACAACACTACACAATTGTCAATAAATTGCTACTTTTCTTTCAGTATCACACTGGCTTCTAGGACCATATTGCATAGACGTGATCTTTACTTTATTCCCAACCTTAAGACTAATGGTGTTTCAAATTTCTTAATAAATATGTTAGTTATGAATATTCTAAAGATGTATCTTATTAAATTAAATACATTGCTATTGACTATTTATGAATTTTATCACTACAATTAGATAATGTACAGAGACTTGATGGGCCAGGGTGAGGGGGATATCCAGCTGGCCCCACCTGCTCAGAAGAGAAAAAAAGAAAGGGGGCATAGGGGAAAGAACTAACAGAGGGGCTGATGGGGAGGGGGCAGTGAGCAGTATGCAAAATGAGAAGGTAAAAATTAATAAATTCTATAATGTATAAAATATGCTCTGTGACTTTAATGAGTTGACATGACTTATTTCTTTACAATCAGTATAGCGAATTATGTTGACTGATTTTTTTATTATTGTCAAATGAAACCTGCATACTAACATGAGAATCGTTTAAGCCTGATACTTTGCTTTGAATTTTACTGTATTCAATCTGGCAATGCTTGCTTGATAATTTTGATAGCAGCATTGATTTGTGTTTTTTTGTTTTGTTTTGTACACAGATTTTATTTCGTTTTCAAGCATGGTAATATGATACATATGAAGCTACTTCTTTAACTATCTTCATTCATGACCCATCTTTTATTCCCCATCCTAGGGATTCATAACTCTTCACTTTCACTATGGTACTCTGAGATTTATCATTTCCTTAAGTTTTTCAAACAGTTTTAAGTTTGTTTCTGGTTCTTATGCCTGGTCTCATTTTGGAGGCTAAACCAATCCATAACTCATTTCTCTTTGAGGTTAGCCTTGAGCTCATAGCAGTTTAACTATCTCAGCCTCCTGAATATTGGGGTTACAAAAAAAGCCATGATAGACAACTAGTTAATTTCTAGTTTTATTGTTCATTTTTCATCTATTTTCTTGATTTCTGCTCATTTGCTTGTCTTGTTTCTATTAATTTTGATGTCAACTTCCTTCTACATGTATTTGTCTGTTTATTAATTTACTCATTTATTCCTTTATTTATTTATTTATTTATCTCTCTAACTGTTCTCCGTGTGTGCATGTTCCATTGAGTATACACTTGGAGATTAGAGTGCAGTTTTAGAGAGTTTTTTTTCTTTTTCACCAGCTGTGTTCCAGAGATGGAGCTATGGTTGTCAGGCTTGATGGAGGAGCTGTCACCCCACTTCACTTGCCCTCAGTTTTCTTCATTTCTTGTCTTCCTAAGGAGGAAGCTTAGATCACTGGTTCTAAAATATTTTTGCTTTCTTTACTAATATGGACATTTTAACTCTAAATTTCTCCCTAAACATAGCTTTAGATTTATATAAGAAATCTGATTTATTATTGTTCAACCTCATTAAAATAGTTTAAATCATTTCTGTTTAAAACAGCTTAAATGGAATAGTTAAAATTGTTTGCTCTTGTATTTTATTCACATAAAGCATCCTGTTTAAAGATCATTTGAGAGAAGATTGGTAACATTTTAGATATGTTAAGTATTTTCATTCTTTGATAGTTTATAGTTTAATGTCACCAGTGTCAGATGATAGTCTAGAAGCATTATTTTAAAGCTAATTCATGTATATTGGGTGTCTTCTGTATTTATATGGAGGAGTATTCTGTAAATTTGAATTGAGCTAATTAGTCTACAGTGACATTCATGATCGTTACAGTGTTGCTATTTTTCTACTTACTCTATCATTTTTTTCTATTATCATTTCTGTTATTGATTCTTTAATCTTTCAATTTAATTAGTGTCACAATACTTGTTCCAATATTTATTTAATCATTAAAAAAGCTAAAATACAAGAGTATGATATATATATATATATATATATATATATATATATATATATATATATATATATATATAAAATCTGCCTGTCTCATTGCATTTAAATCATGGTCAGATATCAGTTCTTGTTTCTTACTGCTTTTCTCCTAGCTACATAACTCCCTTTAGCTGTTCACATTGTGTAGGGGATAGCTGGATGTGAAGGGTCTCAGCTGTATTTGTTTTTCCAGCTTAAACATGTTTTCATCTTGCTTTCATTTGCAAAGCATGGTTTTGCTCCATGCAGAGTTCTACATCAACAGCTTTGATTCTTAAGTGTTTTAACAACATTCCATTTCCCTCTGATGCAAATTATTTCTCAAAGGAAATTGGCCATAATCACTATTATTTTTGTAGTTACTCATGTAATGCCTCTCTTTTCCTTTGCATTTATACTTTGTATTTGTCAATGTTTTTAAATAATTTTATTCCAATTTTTTGGTTTGGTTTCATATTTTCTCACATGATGATCATGGAGATTCTTAACTGGCATGTGTATTTATTAACTTGGTGAGGTCATCATACACAATCCATACATTGCCTTTTCTGCTTCCACACTTCTGTTCCATTGTCCCTTCTATTTCCACTTTTCTGTTCACTGCTCTCCATTTTTCCTTAAGTTTTTTTGTAACTCCTTGATGATACACAACTCAGATTCATGATTGTCACTGCTGATGTCTGTGTACTCTTTTTGAAATTCAGGTTCCTCCCAGTTATGGATAAACTTCTCCCTCTTTCCATCTTTCTGAACCCATGGAGTTTAGCCACACCTTCACATAACTAGGCATCTAATTATGGTGACAGGAGACATTGATTTAGGTTTTGAAATACTACTTCTATACAACTTCTTTCTAATACTTTACTCCATGAATTTCAACCATAGCATCATACTCAAGAACCTCCTCTGACTCACTTCTATTGCAACCTAATTAAGGCACTATGTTTTGCTTGGCTTCCATTTCAGAACAACAGAATGCAAATATTTCTTCTAGCAGAACAAGCTAAGAATTTCTCTCCCTTGTTTTCCTTTCTTCAAACATCTCACTCCTGAGTCACCTGATAACCATTGTCAGAAAACATTTATTTGCTGGTGGGATTGCAAGTTGGTACAACCACTCTGGAAATCAGTCTCACAGGTACTCAGAAAACTGGACATAGTACTACCTGAGAACCCAGCTATACTACTACAGGGCATATACCCAAATGATGCTCCAACAAATAACAAGGACACATGCTCCACTATGTTCATAGCAGCCTTATTGATAATAGCCAGAAGCTGGAAAGAATCCAGATGTTCCTGAACAGAAGAATGGATACAGAAAATGTGGTACATTTACACAATGGAGAACTACTCAGCTATTAAAAACAATGACTTTATGAAATTCACAGGCAAATGGATGGAACAAGAAAATATCATCCTGAGTGAGGTAACCCAATCACAAAATAGCACAGATGGTATGCACTCACTGATAAGTGGATATTACCCAAAAAGCCAGAATACCCACGATACAACTTACAGACCATATGAAGCTCAAAAAGAAGAAAGACTAAAGTGTGGATGCTTCAGTACTACTTAGAAGGGGGAACAAAATAATCACTAATCACAGGAGGGAGGATCTTGGGAGGGAAAGGGGAGGGGAGGGGAAAAGAGGCAGGATCAGGTGTGGGAGGAGACAGGGGAGATGTATAGAGGGTCAGGATATTGAACTGAGGTGGATAGCAGTGGAGGATGGGAAGCTGAGAGTAGCCACTAGAAAGTCCCAGGAGCTAGGAAGTCAAGAGGCTCCCAGGACACAATGGGGATGACATTAGCTGAAATACCTAACAAAGGGAACAGAGAATCTGTAGAGACCAAATCCAGAGGTCATGCACATCCCGGTTGAGAACTGAAGCTACCCACCCATGTCAAAAATTTTAACCCAGA
Source organism: Arvicanthis niloticus (assembly GCF_011762505.2). Taxonomy (NCBI): domain Eukaryota; kingdom Metazoa; phylum Chordata; class Mammalia; order Rodentia; family Muridae; genus Arvicanthis; species Arvicanthis niloticus. Next base: position 36,354,644 of record NC_047665.1, read on the forward strand.
ATTGCTCCTGTGTAAAGAAAATACAGCGACAAAGAGTGGAGCAGAGACTGAAGGAAAGGTCATTCAGAGACTGCCCCACCTGGGGATCCCTCCCATATGCAGCCATCAAACCTAGACACTATTGCTGATGCAAGAAGTGCTTGCTGACAGGAGCCTGATATAGCTGTCTCCTGAGAGGCTCTGTCAGAACGAAATACAGATGTGGATGCTTACAGCCAACCATTAGGCTAAATACTGGGACCCATTGGAGGGAGTAGTTAGGAGAAGAACTGAAGGAGCTGAAGGGGTTTAGAACCCCACAGGTAAGAACAATAATACCAACCAACCAGAACCCCCAGAGATCCCAGGGACTAAATCCCAACTAAAAAATACACATGGAGGGACCATGCTTCTAGCTGCATATGTAGCAGAGGATGTCCTTATCTGGCATCAATGGGAGGGGAGTCCTTGGTCCTGTGAAGGCTCAATGCCCAAAGGTAGAGGAATGTTTGGGCTTTGAAGTGGGAGTGTGTGTGTGTGTGTGTGTGTGTGTGTGTCGGGGGGGGGGGAGGTAGAGGGCACTTTCATAGAAGCAGAAGGAGGGGGGACAGAATAGGGGGTTTGCAGAAAACAAACTGGGAAGGGGATAACATTTGAAATGTAAATAAATAACATAACTAATTTAAAAAAGTAAAGAATTTAAAATTAAAAAAAAAACATGTATTTCATGAAGTCATTCCAGAATTCTCCTTCATAGCTAGAAGAACTGTCTACCATTTTTCTGAAAGACATTGACTATGAATGAAAACTTATCCCAAAAACAGAAAACAAAACTCTTTCGCGTGCCTCCCATGTCCCCCCTCGCCCGTGGGAGAGAAACACGAGAGGCAGTGATCGGGTAGTTACTACAAACGAGGCTTTACTCTGTATCACTGATGTGAAAAGACGCAGAAGGGCTGAAGACAGGAAGAGGCCCAGCTTAAATACACCCTAGAGTGACGTATTCACTTCTGATTGGCTGTTCACTCACCACCCAATATTACGCCTTGGGATTGGCCAGTGACTTTGGCGGGCTTTCTGCCTTTGCAGCTGCGCAGTTACTTGTTTACTAGTGGAGACACGATGTCCGTGCCATCTTGGAATGGCGGACACTGATCGCGGCTCCCAACACAAAATGATCAGAACTCAAAACCAAAAAGCAGCAAAAGTAAAAATAACTGTACTTAAATTATTAAATATTGAAAGTCCACATTAAACTAATTACAACTTGTTCAAGATCATTTATGAAAACAGGTTTTTTTTGTTTCTTTGTCTTAAATAATTACACGAAAACTTTTCATTGAAAATTCTGGTAAAATTTGAAAAACTTAAATTAATGCTGAGATATACATTGAGTAATATCTACCAGGTACACATGTAAGACTAGAGCATTTGATAAGTTATACAATGACCTGCCTCAGATTTGCATTAATGGGCAAATGGCCACAAAGTCACTGCTGAATCACACACAATCAGTACAATACCCACCAGAGAAGCAGAATCCGGACACCTTTTACCTGGGTCTTACTCAAAGTTAGAACTCAAGTGACAGCTTAGGTTGGGTGAGTAGAGGTCACACCAGAGGCTCACTTAGAAAAAGGTCTGCATCCAGGCTTGTGAGTTTGTATGTAACATTCTGTTCTCCTTCTGGCTGTCACTAAGGGACATCTTTATTAAGTAGAATTGATGTAGTTCCTTGTCCTTGATCCCTACAGAACTCAGGCTGACTTAATCAAAATCAACAGTCTCCCATTCTGTTCTCTTCAGGTATTGTTATATAGCCCAATTAAAGGTAAGAAACACTATCCTGTGTGTTGAACTCAGTTGGTTAGAAGCAAATGACAGAAGGCTCTGTGGCAGTGTAAGTGTGCGTCAAGTACTTGTTCACATCTCATCAATGAAGGAAGAAGGGAGTGGATTGCTTTGGCACTCAGCTCCTGTGATGGTCCTGTTACGGCTGCCCTTAGTTGTTAACTTGATCATCTGGACACAGTTGTGAAGGATTTTCATTACTGGATCATTGAGAGGAGAAGATACATTCGAAATCTTGGCTACACCTTCTGGTGACAGTCAACATAAAAGGACAGAGAAAAATTTTGGTTTTTTGTCTGCTTGCCCTGACTCTTGCTGGCAAGTTCATCTATCCAGATGATGAGGCATCACTTGCTGGTATTAGAACATACTTCTTCAACATTCCAATATAGACTGAAGAGAAGCTGAAACATCTAGCCATATGGACTGAATAACTATTAAATTCTTGGCTTTTTTGTCAGGAGACAGCCATGGTTGCACTATCTTGACAATAGCCTGTAAGCCACTCTAACAAATCTCCCTTTAATTAATATATATAAAATGTTAATATATATAATTATATATTATTTATATATAATTAATATATAATAATATTATTTATATATAATATATTATTTATATATAATTAATATATAATAATATTATTAATATAATAACATTATTTTATGTTTCTTATTTATATAATATATTATATAAATACATATAAGTGCAAGGGCCCCAGCCAGATGGGCAATGTGAAGAGATTTGCATTAGGCAAATAGTGTTCCCTGCACTAACGCATCTTGAATTCTGCTTACACTATTATTCATATGCTCTGACTTGAAAGTTAACTTTGACTTTGACCACCAGCAATTCTTGGGCTCTGTTGTATCATGAGTATTCTTCTTCTAAACCCAAGCCTAGATATTTAACTTAACAAATCTAATTATCTGGAAATACCCTAGGTAACAGTGTAGAGTTGTTTTCTTGGTTTTTATTTAAGCGTATCTCTTAGACTATTCCTTTATCTAAGCAATATATAAAATCCTAACAAGCATTAAATTTGTACCTCTAACCATATGAATACTATCCCCAAGACTGGGTTTCAGTTTCCCCAAGGTCATTAGTATCTGGTTAGAATGAGGATTCTCATTCAGGAACGTGTAGCAAAAACTAAGACTTTGTATTTCCGAAGAGCTTTCATGTAACACCTAAATCTTTAATGGACTTTCAATAACAAGACCTCAGCAAACATGAACCTAAACCTCTCTAACATAAGAGCCTTTAGATTTTTACTGCTTCAGAGTGGGACTCTGGGCAATGGCACAGATGGTCTGCCTCTTCATCTGGCTCTAGTTGTGATAATTAAGTTAAATAACATATGTGAAAACACTTCACAGATACTAAGTGCACAATTAATATTATTTTTAGCTGGTAGAAATTTAACTGCCTCAAATAAAAACTGAATTACTGGTGATGGCACTATTAAAATCTTGCTTTAGTAAAGGAAGTTCTCAGGCTCACTGGACTTCTCTGCCTTTATGTACCAAATGGGATCCGCTAACATATGGTGCACTTTCTTTGTGTTCAGCATTCTGCTAAATGATAGGAGAACAGAAGTGGTAAGACAGGGGCATTCCTGCCCTCAAGGATCTCCAGTGCAGCTGAAAAAAAACAGGAATAATAATCCAAGAGAGAACATAATTAGCTGCTAATTAGTATGATAGCACGTTTATTACTACAGAGAATCATAGGCAAATGAGAAGAGGGAGATCTTCTGCCTCCCTGTTCTACAGCTGATTATGGGCAGCCCTGAGCAGATCAGTGATGTCCACCTAAACTGCAGGTAGCATCCACTTCTGCATCCCTGTATGGACTCTGTACTGGGGGCAGAAGCACTCTTTGCCATTATGCTTTTCTGTGTTCATAGCAATGCCTGGGGAAAGAGATGAGCAAGGGCATCCCACACTGACCAGAGAGACTTACCACCAAAGGCAATGGAAGAAGCTTAGTATCCTCAAATAGAGATGTTTAGAGAAAAAGAGTCAGTTACAGTTATAAAATTGAATATTCTCTATTCCCTGATTTCTTCTCCCTTCCTGCCACTATCCAGTTTCCAGCACATGACTGATCTCAGGGAAATTTCTATTTCAGTGTTACATATCTCAAGACTTAGGAAAGAGAGAGGCGGGCGGGGAGGGGGGGTGAGAGGCAGTTCTCTTTTGGCATCTTCACCATCTTTGCTTGATAATTATCCAAATGGGAATTGGTTTTCTTCCAAGTGTGAGTAAACTTTTATAGTGTCAGAATTATGTAAAAAAAAAAAAAAAAGGTGTGATTTTTTTTCACTTATTGGTTAGAAGAAAATTTGCATTTCTAGTAATCTTTTGTGGTTTTGGCACACAATGTATGGGAATGCACTCAGGCACCCATTCACCCTCAAATTGTCAAAGATCTAACTAGTTCTAAAATGTAGTTTGATTTGAATATTATCACATATTTCACTGATAATACTTACACTTATCCTTTTGCTTTACTGAATGTAGAATAGTCAAGAAAACCTTCATAACACAGGTAGATCTTGGACCAAGTCATAAAAGTGGGTATGTCTTGGGAACCAAACTAGACAAGGGGATGCGAGAAGAGTTCATGCGAGGAGAATAACAGGGGCCCTAAAGTGGACAAAGACCTCCAATTAAAAGGAATATTACCCATTATCAAATGCAGAATAAGTATTAGAAGAAGTGAAGCTACACGGGAGACAATCTTAATTGCTAAGCTATAATTGGACTCCAAGCAGAAAAATCAAACCTATGTATTTCAGTTTCAGGAAAATTCCATGAAATGTACTTTATAGAACAATGGGCTTGAGTTTATGGAAATGAATTTATTGGGGAATATTTAGAGATAAAGTATTTCAGAAATATGGTAGAGATGAAACTAAAAGACAATACTGTGAGAAAGTCAATTACTCCATCCCTGTAGCTTTTTCATACCCCCATACACAAGCTGTTACTGTGATGCCATACTGTACTTGAGAATATCCAGCAATTTCATGGGTACTCCTCTCTTTTTCTCCATTGTTCTATATGGAAAGTTCCCTGAAGTTATATATTTTTATTCCCTCAGCACACAAAGCTGGCAAATACTCATGACAGAGGCTGAAATGACACTGACAACTCAATTCTAACAAGAAATTAAATACTGCACTAAGAATAAATGTCTATATTTTTTGAAGCACACACAGCAAAAAGTAGACCGTAATGTATCCAAAGCATTCCATCTCTCATTACTGGAAGCTTCTCTGCAAGAATATTCTTTCATTTCTTGTGTGTGTGTGTGTGTGTGTGTGTGTGTGTGTGTGTGTGTACTATTTAAGTATATTTGTGTATTAACAAGTACCTTCAAGTACACAGACATAGAAGTGTACAGTGTTCAGAAAATGATTGACTTGGGTGTGGTTGGCCATAAATAGGGCTTCATTTAACCCCTAAAAATAAAGCTCAGGGATCTATGCAGAAGAGGATGTGGAAAGATTGTAAGAGCCAGAGATGATGGATCATTCCAAATAAAAGTGTCCTCCAGACACAATGGGACTGATGGACATAGAAAGTCACAGAGATTATGGAATTATCCACATAACTCACAAACATTCAAGATGGGATCTCAGAACTGAGACTGGGAAGTGGGCATGGAATCCCACCCTTAACCAAGTAACTATTTGCAACTGATCTTTGTTGACAAGGGGGAAATCAGTTTTCTTCAATAGAGTGTCAGTGGGTTTATCAACCACACTTCAGCATAGGCCCACGTCCAGAAATATTTGAAAACAACAAAATACGCAGTCCGTGTTTGCTTTTTATTTTGTGTGTACTTTTTATTTTGTTAAATTTGTTTTGAGGTTTTTTGATGTTTGTTTATTTGTCTTACTGATTTTTATTTATTTTGATTATTGTTTTGTTGTGTTTTATTGAAAGAGAATGAAAAACCATAAAGTTGGTTGGGTAGGAAGTTGACGAGGATTTAGAAGAAGTTTGTGGAGGATGACATGACTATGTTGTATCATATTAAAAACTTGTTTAAAATTAAAAATTGTTTTCAGATTTCACTGTTTACCCACCAAAGGCAAATTGTTAATAAAGTGTAGACTCCTGAACTAATATAATTTTGCTTTCACATCTGGGAAATCTAATCTTGCTTCACTTTCACCAACCATCACCTAGACTCAGACTCACTGTCTTATGAGAACTTCATTACAAGTACTCTGCCTAATTGTTTGAAATGCTAAACTCTTTCCACTTCTGTCTTAAAGCTCTCACATAAGAATTTAATCATTTTTGTATCACCACATAATCTTCAGAACGTCTTATTCCAGCATTCTATCCAACTTGTTCTTTTGTTTCAAATTCCTTGAATTAGTCCTTCCTCTCTTCTATGGCTCTTCCTTGCACTATTAACAAGTCACCGTTTATAAAATAAAAGATGTACTTGTTGTTGCTTTCCTGTTCCATTATCACTATCGCCTATTAACAAGTTCATCTTTTGGGAGTCTTCTTCACTTCTGCTTGTTCTGACCCACACTCTGGCATTTGAGCCTGATGGTAGATGTTTCTCTCTCCCAGTCATGCCCTCATGCTGTGTATATTTTCAACATGTAATAAAATTGTTCTGCAATTACATCTCTGTGACTCTCCTCCATTTTTAATTTCTTAAGGAAAGAGACACTTTGTATTTCTAGTATGTAATTAACTAGCTGGAAAATATTGGTGATCAATTAGTTTTTAATTAATGAGCATTAGTTATTTCTAAAGACATTATTATTGTAATTATTAATAGAAATAGTATCTATCCTTTAGAGAAATGGTCTTCCACCTGTGTGTCATAATCCCTTTGGGCAATTGCATATTAGGTAATGCCATATATAAGACATTTACATTTATAATTCATAACACTAGAAAAATTACAGTTATGAAGTACTAGCAAAATATTTCTATGGTTGAGGTCATCACAACATGAAGAACTATATTAGAGGGTCATAGCATTAGGAAGGTTGAGAACCACTTTCTCTATTTCTTGTGATACCTTGAATACAGGAATATCACACTTCTAGAAGCTGTGTCTTGACATGTCTTGTGAATAGTTATACAGGATAGACTAAGTATGCCTGAGTTTTCTCAAGAAGCTCTCAAATAGTCTGTGAATAAATACCAGTCTTTCAAAATAACCCCCAAATTTAATAGCATAAGCAAGTAGATTAGAACACCAGTAACATACATTTCTGGAGATCCCGCAGAGTCATCATAGTGTTGTAAATGAAGGTGAAGCCCTACAGTCAATTTTTTTATTGAAGTTTTATTTCTGACATTTCTTTAAAATATAATAATGATACTAAAAATAATAATGCCTAAGTCCCAGGCTTGTTTTATTCAGAAATTTACAATATCATCAAAGTCACCAGTTAGTCAGTTTGGGGACAGGGAGCAGTGTTACAACAAGAATTATCATTCTGAGAAACAGGTTTTTGAAAACCCATCAACTATAAAAAAACAGCCAGTCAGTCAGCAAGCAAACAAGCACCATACATACATATACATACATACATAAATACATACGTACATACATACACACAGACATACACAGAGATGATTGATACATACATATGTATACACAGACATACACAGAGAGATGATTGATACATACACACACACACACACATACATACATACAGAGATAGATATGTGTTCAATGATTTCAATGCTGCAATTATACATAATATCAAGGAACTAAAAGACAATATGAAGAAATACTTGAAAGGGGACTACAAAACAACAAACTGTTGAAGAAAATAATGAAGATAATTCAAGATCCAAAAAAGGAATTTGGTACAGATATAGAATCACTGAAGAAAGGTCAAGATAAAATAAAACTTGAAATGAAACGCTGATGATGTCAAATAGAGAGCATGGACAACAATCTAACCACAGATTTGATCCAGTGGAAGAGAAAATATCATATCTCAAAGACCAGGGTTATTCAAACCAGTGTTGCTAAAAACTGTAATCTCTGCCCTCTAGTCCCTTAAAAAAAACTGGGAAGACAAACCACATGGAGAAAAAAGTTGTGTGTTCATATGAAAGTTCACATTGTATGATGGTCTTCCAGTAAGCCACTGATTTTCTTATGTTCAGAAAATACTTATTATTGGGTGGGCATTGTGATATCTGAGAGGGAAAATTGCCAAGAGGGACTCTTTTATTCTTGTGCCTTTCAGCTTAGTGAGCGATAAAAATGACAAAATGAGACCCTGCAATGAATATAAAATGTAACATGACAGAGAGACTCACCGTGTTAACTGAGCCTGTGGAGAACACACAGACTCAAGCCAATAGGCCCCCCGGTGAAGCCCTGATTTGGTTAGAATTTCTTTTGCTACAAAAACTTAGATCCAAAAGAAAAGAGATGCAAATGGCATGAAATTTTATTTCTGTGTCTTGTTGCTATAATTTCGCTTTGAAATGTCCCCAGAAATGACAATGGATTGAAGGTTTAGTCTTCATATTGTGGTGCCAGGAAGTGATTGCACCTTTAGGTGGGGCCCAGAGGGGGGGGGGAAAAGTTGATTGAATATGTACCTACTAAGGGGTTCCTGGGGTTGATAGAACCAAAGCCCCTTGCTATGTATTGCTTTGCTTTCTAGTTACATCATTTCAACAGACTGCTCTGCTATGTATTCTTCACTAAGATATAGTACTTTATCACAGGCCCAGAAGCAACAAGATAAAGTAACTCTCTACTGAAACATATGAGACTGAGCCAAATAAACCATTCTAATTTAGAAATTGATGTGTGTCAGGTATTTAATGAATAAGAAACTAACTGATTCTTTCAAACAGCTAACACCGTAAAGCTTATAGCAGTACTGGGGAGTTAGGCTTTCTTACTTGGGTGTCGCATCTTCCTTATTAGAGACATCAAACACTAAAATGACTGTTGAGTTATGCTATTATCCCGACATCCTAGCCAATGGAAAAGATGCAGGGAATGTGAATGCTACCTGGATACTAGAGAGTACGTTGAGTTATAAACCTTAGCCAGTTCAAGAGTCTCAAAGATATCCATTCAATTTTGACTAGTTAAAAATAGGCTCTCAGTGAAGATAACTATGATTTCAGTGATACATAATATGTATCAAGATGGTAAAAATGACACTAGCTCAGATTACAATCTGCAAGAAATCATTATCATTTTTAGCTTAAGTTTTTAAATGTTAAAATTTAACAGTCTAAAATGCAATCCAATTAAATATTGGGTAAAAGATAGCAGATTCTTCTCCAAGGAAAATGTGCAGATGGCAAATAAGCATATTAAAATATGCTCAACGTCACTGTCATTAAGAAAATGCAAATTAAACCAAGGGTACAGCACAGCACACCTATTAGAAAGGCTGAGTTCCACACAGTGTGACAGGATGTTCCTCTGCAGAGAACTCTCACCTACTGCTATGGGGATGCAGATAGCACAGCCACTGTAGTGTACAGGAAGACAGCATAGCAATTTCTTGTAAAGTTTCTCAGATTCTTATAGTCTAGTTATCATGTTCTTAGAGCACCCAACAGGTTTGAAAATGTATGTGCATTCAAAATTTCATGAAAGTGTATAATCACTCAAAGCAGGAAGTAACCAAATGTCCTTCAATAGGTTAATGAATAAACAAAGTGCTACTCACATGCAACGACTAGCACCTAGAGGTACACAGGATTTAAATGATAAAGCCATGCAAAATTGAGAAGGAAACCTAACATTTATGGTGAAAAAGTCCATCTGAGGAAGCTCTGCATGAATCTATGTATATGGCACTCTGAGAAGTAGTTGTACAAGACAGGTTGCTAGGCACTTGCTGGAACTTCTTGGTGGCAAAAAAAAAAAAAATGATCATAAATGAAGCACAGAGAAGTTTTAAAGGTAATAAAACTATTCTTTATTATGTTTTAAAAACAGATATCAGATACCAGGTATTTACAAAAAACCTCAGAAATAAACAGTACAAATGCCAAAATATAGTGAGCAAAAATGTAATGGAGTAATACTTTAAAAAGTTGAGAAACCTGAAGATGCTATGCATAACGTGGCATGCTACTGTATAATTAATACACAAAGCAATATCTCTGAGGGAGAGAGAGAGGAAAAGGTGACAGACAGCCACTCATGAATGTCCAGGACAAGAGTAGATGAAGGCTGAGATGCACTGCTCTGCTTGATCATTTTTCCCACCAAGTTAGCAGCAGCTACCTCATTCCATATGAGCCCTGATGGCCAATGTCTTAGGGAATAAGAGCAGCTGGTACAAGCTAGCTTCTTGTTCTTGGAGCAGGAAGTTGCTGCAAGGAGGAACATACAGTAGAGTATGTGGTGATGAATAGGAACTAACCCATAGCATCAAAGATTCTGGTATTGTGTGTGGAGACATTTGGTGATAGATGTGTTTAGACACAGTTACTCCCTCGCTGTCAGCTGAGAGAGCCTCCATGCCATGGAAGTCCAGTGTCAGTGAGGACATCTGACCTCTGTTTCCTGATCTCTAACATTGTCATTCCAAAACCTGGAAAGGATAGTTATTCTAGTACTGAAAAAAAAATGTACAGTGCAAGCCTGTAATATCCTGCCAGAAATGTGTTAAAGTGTTCAAAAGACATCAGTAGCATGCAGGATGAATGAGTTAAATGCTTATATGAACAAACTGAAAATGCTCACAAGGACCATGCCTAAAAAGTATTGTATAAAGACATAAGATAATATCATAGCTTCTGAGCATATGTGTATAAACACATACACACAAATATACACACACACGGAGAAAGAGAGAAAAGAAAGAAAGAAAGAAAGAAAGAAAGAAAGAAAGAAAGAAAGAAAGAAAGAAAGAAGGAAAGAAAGAAACGGAGAAGTCTATTCTGACATAAACCAATCAATCAAAGACAGAAAAAATCTGAACAGCTAAGAAATTAAGCAAACATGTCCTCAGTTCAGTAAGCAGGGTAGCACTAAGGCAAGAAGCTTAAAACACATATGGAATTCTTTTAATAATGCATCAGCAAAAATTCATTAGTGAGTATATTGATAAGTATAGCATAATAATATATAAATTATATAGTATTGATAGAAGTATAATATTAAGCATATGTAACTTTAAAGCAACTTAAAACAAAAGATTATTTTTAATAAACTTCAGATTTAAACTAACTATATCTTGAAGTAATTTAAATATATAGACCACTAACAGTTTCATAATTTTGAGTCATTTGTATATTTGTGATTTTTTAAATCATTTATTTATTCATTTATTCATTTACACTCCAGATTTTATCTTCTTCCCGGTCCACACTCTGACTGTACCATATACCATACCTCCTGCCTGCCCTCCTGTCTCCAAGAGGATGTCTCACCCAACATCCACCAGATCTCTAAACTTCCTGGAGCCTCCAGTCTCTTGAGGGTTAGGTTCATCTTCCCTGACTAAACCCAGACCCAGCAGTCCTCTGCTATATATGTGTTGGGGACTTCATATCAGCTGGTGTATGCTGCCTGGTTGGTAGTCCAGTGTTTGAGAGATCTCAGGGGTTCAGGTTAATTGAGACTGCTGGCCCTCCTACAGGGTCACCCTCCTCCTCAGCTTCTTCCAGCTTTCCCCTAATTCAATGACAGGGATTAGCAACTTCTGTCCATTGGTTGGATGAAAATATCTGCATCTTATTCTTTCAGCTACTTGTTGGATCTATCAGAGGGCAGTCATGATAAGTCCCTTTATGTGAGAACTCCATAGCCTCAGTAATAGTGTCTGACCTTGGGACCTCCCTTTGAGCTGGATCTCACTTTCAGCCAGCCTGTCACTGGACTTTCTTTTCCTCAGACTCCTCTCCATCTCCATACCTGCAGTTCTTTCTGACATGAACAATTATGGGTCAGAGTTTTGACTGTGGGATGCCAACACTCATTTGATACCCTGTCTTTCTGCTGGGGGTAGGTTCTATATGTCCCCTCTCCCTACAGTTGGACATTTCATCTAAAGTTCCACCCTTTGAGTCCTGTGAGTTTCTCACTTCCCAGGTCTCTGGTGCATTTTGGAGAGTTCCCCCAACCTCCTATCTCCCAAGGTTGCCTGTTTCCATTCTTTCTGCTGGCCCTCAGGGCTTCAGTCCTTTTCCATCACCCAAAACCAGATCAAAATCCCCTCTTACCCCTCCCCCATCCACTTTCCATCCCAGATCCCTCCCTCCCTCCCTCCCCACTTGTGATTGCTTCCTTCTCTCACCCAAGTGGGAGTGAGGCATCCTCACTTGGGCCCTTCAGCTTATTAACCTTTATGAGTTAGTTCTGTGGATTATATCTTGAGTATTCTATACTTTGGGGGCTAATATTCACATATTAGTGAGTATATGCCATGTATGTCCTTTTGGGTCTGAGTTACCTCACTCAGAATGATATTTTCTAGTTCCATCCATCTGACTGCAAAACTCAGGATATCCTCATTCTTAATAGCTGAGTAGTATTCTATTGTGTAAATAAACCACATTTTCTGTATCCATTCTTCTGTTGTGGGACATCTGGGTTGTTTCCAGCTTCTGGCTATCACAGACCAGATCTCTATGAACATAGTGGAACAGGTGCTCCTGTGTCATGATGGGGCATATTTTGGGTATATTTGAATTGATAAATGAGACCTCATGAAACTGGAAAGCTTCTGTAAGGCAAAGGACATATTCGTAACTTTTATTAGAGCATCAGATAGTCCCTGATGGATTCCTAGGAAGCTTATTATTTTCTACTTAAAATCCTGGAGAAATTTTCAATAAGAAATTGAGTTGCCAACCACAGAGATAATCAGAATTAGAAATGGACGGAGAAATTTGGCCAAATGTCCAAAGGTTTGAGGCTAACTACCAGCGCTCATATCTGATCTTACCACATGAAGTGTAATGGTTTCCATTATTGCTAGTCCAGGTGTGACTGCTCATGTAAGCATATTTATTACAGCTCATAATGGCAATTTAAAAAATTAATTGAAACAATTTTGTGTTAGAATGGTATGCAGCAGAGAAACTGAATAATTTAAGAATATAGTGAAAGTTTAGTTTATGATTTTATAAAGAATCATACAAATGAAATATTGAGAATGAAGGAATCTGAGAGACAAATCATCAACTGGTTTTCTTTGCTGCTGGTCTTTCATGAAATGCTGCTCATTGAGAAAGTCCAGCTGTCTACTTGCCAAAGAATCTCAGATGTCAGAAAAATACATTCTGAGTATGCTATTTCCATGAAAGAGATCAAAACATTCTTTTCTCATAAGCACACAAGTACCTGTGATAACATGAAGTGTGAATGATGCAATCACAAGTTTCATCTCAGGATATTTTTCTTACTATTTTTTGTAAATACTTTTTATTATTTATTTTATGATTTATTTATGTATATGTATGTGTGGGTATGTGCACATTTGTAAAGATGCCAATGGAGACAAGAAGACAACGTCAGATTTCCCTAGTGTAGGAGTTTCAGGTGGCTGTTGGTACTATGAACCAAGCTCTGGGATTCTGATTCTCTGCAAGAACAGTAAGAGTTTTTAATATCTAAGCCATCTCTTCAAACTTTGCAAGGTATTTTTCTGTATTAGGCCAATGAGAGTGAAATGCTTCTATGTAATCTGAGATAAGGACCATGGTGAATGTGTTCTAACATAATTTATACCTTATATTCTTGTATTAGTTGCATGCTAGACAAATATCCTATCTAATGTTCCAAAAACAATCAAGTGAAAGTCTATTTTAACTGTAGAGTTACTGTGCTAGGCAAATTACACATCTCCTTTAGTGACAGGTATTCAAATATTCTAAACTACTCAGTATCATCTACAGACTTAAGTAAAATCTTGTAGAACTGAATCCAACAAAGACATGACTAAACTAGAATAATGGGGAATGCCCAGGCACACAGGAGTAATGAATACAAGTTGTCAGATGAAAACCTAGAACTAGAGTCAAAGATAGAGGTCAAACCATGGCTAAAGACAGCTAAGGCTTAAGAAAAATCTGCATACAAGAGATTAAAACATTGAGATAACACAATGTCAGAGTTTCCACCAAAGGTGAGAAGATTTGCATTTGAGGATCATCTCTATGTACTCTCTTTTCTTTTCCTTTCTTCTGTTTTTTGTTTTGTTTGAGACACAGTTTTAGACAATAGCTCAGGCTGCCTCAAACCCACTGCTTATAAAAAAAAAAATCCTCAGTAAAAATGATTGCAATCCAAATATAGACATGCATAAAAAATGTCATCCACTTTAACAAAGTTGGTTTTATTCCACTGATGCAAAAGTGTTTAAACATATGTAAGTGTAATAAATTATGTAAATTGACTTAAACAAACATTATATGGTCATCTAAATAGAGACAGGAAAACCTTTGGCAAAAACAAATTACCTTCCTGATAAAATTCTTTAAGAGAGTAGGGCTAAAAAGTACATATGCCACCATAATTAAAACTACATGTGAAAAACTGGAGACAACTTCATCCTAGATGGAGAAAAATATGAATTAATTCTACTGCAATGAAGACCAAGAAAAGCTGTCTACTATTCTTCCTTTCTTTCAAGATTTTATTTGCAGTACTTATTATATGGAACACTAAGAAAAGAGGAGGAAATTTAAAACATCCAAATAGGAAAATAAGTTAAACTATTACTAATTTGAAATAATATTTATGAGATTTAATATTTAATAATAATAATAAGAGATTTAATAATCTCAAACTTTCTGTCAGAGAACTTCTAAAAACATTCAACAATTTCAGCAATGTAGCAGAATACAGAATCAGTTTACAAAAGTAAATACCTTTTCTATAAATTGACAACAAACATACAGAGAAAGAGTTTATGGACATGTTTCCATCCGTAATAGCCTCAAGGAAAATAAAATATCTAAAAATAAATTTTAAAAGGAGGTAATAAATGAACCACTACAATGCAAATGTTAAATCTCTGAAGAAATAAAAACATTAGAAAATGTTTATTGCTTACTATAAGTAATATTGTGAAATTGACCATTCTATCAAAGCTATTTACAGCTTCAATGCTATATTAATCAAAATCTGCATCTCAGTCTTAATATGACTAGATAAATTATCCTAAAATTATGAACCACAAAAGACTCTTGATATTCAAAATAATCCTGAGCAAAGAGAGCAGTACTGAAAAGATTGTATTTCAGACTTCAAGATATATGACAGAGCTACTATAATAAAAAGAATATGGTATTGACCCCAGATATAGACAATTAGATCAACGGAACAAAGTCAAAGACCCAAACATAAGTCAGTGTAACTAAAGTCATAAAATATTGGACAAAGATGGCAAAACATACATGAAAGAAAACACAGAATTCTCAACAGATATTGCTGGGGAAAGCTGGATGTCCCCATGCAAAAGGAATGAAATTGGATCCGTATCTATAATCTTGCAGAAAATAACAAATAAGAATGACTGAGAAATGTCTTTTTAAATGTTCATCATCCCTGGCAAGTAAGGAAATAAATCCAAACAGCTTTGGTATTTCAGCTTACCCTGATCAGAATGGCAAAGGTTAAGAAAACAATTGACAACAAATGCTGCTGAGGATATGGGAAAAGAATCTGTAGTTCACTGTTGGTTGGATAACAAACTGGTCCAGCAACTGTGGAAGTCAGTGTGGAGAAATTTCAAAAGGCTAAAGATAAATCTACCGTATGAAACAGCTATAAGATTTCTTGCCATATATACAAAGGGTTCAGCATCCTACTCCACAGATACTTGCTCAGCTATGCTCATTGCTATTCTATTCACAATAACCAGAAAGTGGAAACAACATAAATGCTCTTCAACTGGGGAATGGATAAAGATGTGTTGATAAACACTATGGAATATTACTCAGATATAAAGAAAATTGAAATCACTCAATTTTCTGGAACATGGATGAAACTAGAAAAGTTTGTTTTGAGTGAAGTAACAGCTCAAAAAACAAAAATGCATTATCTATCTATCATCTATCTATCTATCTATCTATCTATCTCTATCTCTCTCTATTTCTCTCATATATGACTGTTAATTACACATCTTCAAATGTGACTACTTAACTTGGAGTAATGGATAAAGTCAGGAAAGTAGAAGTTGTGAGAGGAACACTAAAGAAGGGAATAACAAGGTAAAACTAATTTGAAGGAAAAATGGTAAAAACTAGAGGAGTAGTAACTTGGAGATGATAGAGAGATCAACCCAGAAGGAGAAAGACAGAGAAGGGTAAAATAACAGTAAGGCTATCAGAAAAAGACTTAAGAATAATATTGTTACCTACTATCTAAAGCTAAATGTGTATGTGTCTGTGTTGCTTATATAATTTGAATGATAGTTTATCACCTTTGCAATGTTCCCTGGAAAAGCCATAGATTATCTAACAAAAACTCTCAGGCATGAGACTCTCTTACAAATTGCTGGTCAACACTGTCCAACAAATTCCCAAGCATTACAGGTTATTGCTGTTACCATGAGTTGCTTCTCAGAGGTTAAGGATAAATCTCTATTAGTGAAGATACCACACATTTTGGGCTCTGGAATCAGGGAACATGGAACCCAGAGAATCCAATCTAGGATAATTATGAACTATAACAATGACCAGAATGATCAATATTCCTAAGGGCACAACAGAGACACTCATATATTGCAGATAACCAATAGCTCACTAGTTCAACTTAAAGCCAGCTCAATAAGAAGAAAATTGTGTCTAACACTGGACCTACCCAATTACTTGGGGCTAGTGTGGTCATTGATCTTGGAGAAGAACCTACAACTGCCATTTTACTAAACTAGTTTAATTCCCAACTGCATTTCTATGTACATATCCTTATAACCACAGAGAAGTGTACCTCCTGCCCCTCACAAAAAGAAACTCTCTTTGCAATAGATGGAGTTCATTATGGGAAATCAGAACTGATCAAAACACAAGAAGCAAGTGATCCTGCAGTGCATAACCCCAATCGATCTATCTTTAACCCAACTCCTGCACATACGACTCAAGAAACACCATAGCAGAGAAAGTGAACAGATTGTAAGAGCCAGAAGACCATGCATCTTCTAAGTTTGTTTCTCCTGCTTCTACCTCCTGTGGGCAAAGGTGGTAGGTATGAACCTCTGTGCTTGATTGTTATTGCATATAAACTATAACCCTTTGAAATTGTCTGTGTGCATTTACATGAGAGAAATTGATTATCCACTAGATCAAAGAGAATATGCAGTCCATGTGAAGCAAATACCTCCGCACTTTGCACATGATCACACTTGATGGCTGCGAGTTCTCTCCCTCATGAACACTTCAGTTCTCTAAAATGGAAAGCAGAATTACAGAGTCCAAAGCAGAATTTCTGAAGCTCGAATTGACTTATAATGAGACTCAGAAAAACAACATTAATCCTTCAACAAAGGTATATTTCCATGGTGCATAACCAACAAATCTTGACTACATCCCAGTTTTGCCCAGAGCTAGCATTACTTCTCTGAGTAAGTTATTTTTAATGAGTGAAGTGTGGCTGTGAACAGAGAGGGTGGTACACCTTAAACTCTGTAATTCTCAGTAAACAACATGTTCGTTGACATTTACCTGTGGCCATTTTGTGCGTTGCATTTTAAAATATTTGTGTAAAACTAAAAAATTGGACAAAATTTAGAAAATACAAATATATTGAATGCATTAAGCCAGAGGAACTGGAAAACACATTAAGTAATACAATATGCCTGTGTGAAGGGCACCAAACTCAGCTGCTCTTGGATTTGTTAAATTCCTGTTTTCCTTTTAAAATACTTTGGGGAATGGGGAAACTCAAAAGGTGTTTTGCTAAGCACTTTTTCCATGAGTGTAAGAAATGTCCCAAAGGAAATTTAATCTCCATGTTACTGGTGCCTTCACACTTAACTTCAAAGAGTTGTTTTGTAAGGGTTATTTGATATATTAAGATGGGTTTAAGCTTTTTTTCCAAGGCATTTGGATTGTTTTTCTTGGGAAGAAATGTGGTCACATATAACCAAGGGGAAACTAATTCATATACCACTGAGTTCAAATTCAGTTCAAAATTCTGATGCCAAATTGCTCAAAAGTAAAGGCATTTCTGATTTAAAAAAAATAAAGCATTTCCTCTGTTATGACATTTTAGCCAAACCCTCCCAACTCCACAGTAGACACTTTCCTCCTTGTCACACTGATCTCATATATATCACGATGTAAAGAGGTCACCTAGTATGTAATATAAATGAGAACATTTCACCTTCTACTATATTACTATCATAAATTAAAGATGCGTGAATGACTTCATCAAATTCAGAGTGAATGGAAGAAAAGCAGAAATTCCATTAGTTGTTAAGAAAAGTGAAACTTGAAGTTCTCCAACAAGGGCCGGGCTATTTAATCTTCATGTTGAAAAAGCCATTACAGCCTTGGGCTTTTTCAGTCTTTAGCCCTGAAATATCCACCTGTTCCCTAGACTACAGAAGTAGCTTGGTAATTGGTCTTTCCATCATATCTTCCCTCTCTTCCACCCATGCCTCATGAATCTTTGCTCCCGCCCTTCAGTCCCTTTTTCAGAGCTCTGCCAGAATTGTTTCAGTAAAATAAAAACCCAACTACATATGCAATGCATTTGGATTAAATCAATGATGGTACATTTCTCAAGGGAAAAAAAAGTCAATATTAAATTTCTCAGAGGAGAGAATTCCTCAACTGCGAATATTTAGCCACCTTCACTTCTGTGGGGCTGATGTGAAAGTCACTTGCAGAGCCGACTGCTTTGCATATCCCTTGCCTCTGCCTGGACTTTACCCAGACTGTCTCCTAGTCCAATGCATTCCTCATTACTATTTCAACTTGCGTATCCAGCCCTTCAGTCCTTCGCTGAGCATCATGCTGACCAGTTCACACTGAATTTCTTATATTTAAAAAAACATGAGCCAAATGTGGAACATTTTAACCTGGGTAATTAAACTGGAGTTAGGCAGGGACTCTATTTTTGAATCACCTCAGAAAATTTAGACTAAAACATCCTGATAGCTGAAGTTATTTCCAAAGCTAATTTAGTAATAGCTAGAGGAGCTGAAGTTATCTCTTTTAACAAAATTCAAGTCTTGTTACCTTCCATTCTTCTTGCCATGTGCTTGAGTTCTAACTGACATGGTAAATACCTACATTCTGAAGCTGGTGGAAGAGACGTCTACTTGACTGTCCCGAGGTAGTCATCCATTTTACTAGCTCTTCAAAAACAATGGATCACCTTGGGCCTCACACGCACAGTTTATAAGGTTACTCAGACCTCTTCCTAGTGTCTATAGGTGGATATTAAGGGAAGGTTCTCAGAATTTTGTGAAGTCTTTTTTCCAACATATAATAAATTATACTTTCTAGTTCCATCCATTTGCCTGCAAATGTCATGATGTTTTTGTTTGTAATAGCTGAATAGTTTTCCATTGCATAAATGAAACACATTTTCAGTTGAGGGACATCGGAGCAGTTTCTGGATATTATAAGTAAGGCTGCTGTGAACATAGCATGTGTCCTTGTTACCACGTGGTGGAACATCTTTTGGGTATATTTCTCAGCAATGGTATAGCTGGATCTTCAGATAGAGCTATTTTCAATTTTCTGAGGAACCAACAGATTGATTTCCAGAGTGCTTGTACCAGTGTACAATCTCACCAGCAAATGAGGAGTGTTCCTCTTTCTCCATATCCTTGTCTCGGTTTTTTATTTTAGTCATTCTGATTGGTGTGAGGTGTAATCTCAGGGTCGTTTTGATTTGTATTTCCCTAATGATCAAGGATGTTGAATAGTTCGTTAAATACTTCTCAGCCATTTGAGAGTCTTCTTTTTCTTTTGTTTTCATTTTTTTAGTATAACTTCTTGAGCTCTTTGTCTATTTTGGATATTAGCCCTCTATCAAATGAAGGGTTAATGAAGGTCTTTTTCCAATCTGAAGGTTGCTGTTTTGTCCCATTGACAGTGTCCTTGGCCATACAGAAGCTTTTCAGTTTCATGAGGTCCCATTTGTCAATTGTTGATCTTAGAGCATGAGCCATTGGTGTTCTGCTCAGGAAATTTTTCCCTGTGTCAATGAAACTATTTCCCACTTTCCCTTCTATTAGATTCAGTGTATCTGGTTTTGTGTGGAAAGAGTGAAGTAACACAGACCCAAAAGGACATGCAAGGTATGTATTCAATAATAAGTAGATATTAGCCAAAACTTTCAGAATACCCACGATACAACCTAAAGACTGTAGGAAGCTTAACAAGAAGGAAGGCTTAAGTACAGATACATGAAAGCCACTTAGAAGAGGAACAAATAATCACAAGAGGCAGAGTGAGAGAGGAAACTGATTGGGTGAAGAAAGAGGTTCCGAGAAAAAGAGGGGAAGAATTAGGTATGAGGAGAGACAGGAGAGATGCCCAGAGGGCCAGAAGAATGAATTGAAATATGCAGCAGTGGGTGTTAGGGGGCAGGTGTAACCTCTAGAAAGTCCCAGAGACCTGGGATGTGAAAAGCTACCAGGACTTAATAGGGATGACATTAGCTGAAATGCCCAACAGCAGAGAGATAGAACCTGAAGAGCCACCTCCAGTAGATATATATGGCCCCCAGTTGAGACAGGGGACCACTAACTCATCTTCAAAATTTTTAACCCAGAACTGTTCCTGTCAAAAAGAAATGCAGGGACAAAAATGGAGCATAAA
Source organism: Arvicanthis niloticus (assembly GCF_011762505.2). NCBI lineage: Eukaryota > Metazoa > Chordata > Mammalia > Rodentia > Muridae > Arvicanthis > Arvicanthis niloticus. Next base: position 36,375,244 of record NC_047665.1, read on the forward strand.
CTGAAAGAAAGGTTACCCAGTGACCAGTCAAACTTGGGATCTATCCCATGCATGCACACTAAATCCAGACACTATTACTGAGGTGATATTGTGTGTGCAGAGAGAAGCCTGGCATAGCTATCCTTAGAAAGGCTATACCCGCAACTGACTGAAACAAATGCAGATACTTACAGCCAACCATTAAATTGAGGACAAGGACCAACATGGAAGAGTTAGGGGAAGGACTGAAAGAGCTGAAGGGGATTGTAGCCCCATAGGAAGAACAACAGTGTCAACTAACCCAGACATCTCAGAGCTTCCAGAGACTAAGCCAAAAACCAAGGAGCATACCTAGGCTAGTACATGATCCAGGGCACATTTGTAGCAGAGGACTGCCTTGTATGGACAAAGTGGGAGAGGATGCACTTAATCCTGTGGAAACTTGATGCCCCAGAAAAAGAAATACTGGAGAGGGTGAAGTGAGGGTAGGTGGGTGGGTAGGCAAGCACCCTCTCAGAGGTGGGGGAGGGAGATAGAGTGAAGAACGCATGGAGTAGAGACCAGGAATTGAGGCAACTTTTGGAATATAAATAAATAGGATGATTTAATAAAGATTAAAAGAAGAAAATTTGAAGGGCATCTGGGTTCTTTCCAGCTTCCGGCTATTAGAAATAAGGCTGCTATGAACATAGGAGCATATGTCCTTGTTATATGTTGGAGCATCTTTTGGGTATATGCCAAGAAGTGGTTATAGTTGGGTCCTCAGGTAACACTATGTCCAAATTTTTAAGTAACCACCAGACTGATTTCCAGAGTGGTTGTACCAGCTTGCAATCCTACCAGCAATGGAGTATTGTTCCTCTTTCTTCACATTCTCACCATCATCTGCTGTCACCTGAGATTTTGATCTTAGCCATTTTGACTGGTGTGAGATGGAATCTCAGGATTGTTTTGATTTGCATTTCCCTGATGACTAAGGATGTTGAACATTTCTTTAGGTGCTTCTTGGCCATTCGATATTCCTTAGTTGAAAGTTCTTTACTTAGCTCTATACCCCATTTTAATAGGGTTATTTGGTTCTCTGAAGTCTAACTTCTTGAGTTCTTTGTATATATTGGGTATTAGCCATCTATCCAATGTAGGATTGGTAAAGATCTTTTCCCACTCTGTTGGTGGCCATTTTGTCCTATTGTCAGTGTCCTTTGCCTTACAATATCCTTTGCACTTTTATGGGGTCCCATTTGTCTATTGTTGATCTCAGAGAATAAGCCATTGGTGTTCTGTTCAGGAAATTTTCCCCTGTGTCCATGTGTTGGAGACTCTTCCCCTCTTTCTCTTCTATTAGTTTCAGTGTATCTGGTTCCATGTGGAGGTCCTGATCCACTTGGACTTGAGCTTTGTACAAGGAGATAAGAATGGATTGATTTACATTCTTCTACATGCTGAGCTCCAGTTGAACCAGTATCATATGTTGAAAATGCTGTCTTTTTTTCACTAGATGGTTTTAGCTTCTTTGTCAAAGATCAAGTGACCAAAGGTGTGTGGGTTCATTTCTGTCTTCAATTCTATTCCATTGATCTTACTGTCTGTCTCTGTACCAATACCATACAGTGATTATCACCATTGCTCTGTAATACACATTGAGGTCAGGGATGGTGATTCCCCCAGAAGTTCTTTTGTTGTTGAGAATATTTTTTGCCATCCTGGGTTTTATGAGTTGCCTTCAACAGAGGAATAGATATAGAAAATGTGGTACATTTACACAATGGAGTATACTCAGCTATTAAAAACAATGAATTCATAAAATTCTTAGGCAAATGGATGGAGTGAGGTAACACAATCACAAAAGAACATTCATGGTATGCAATCACTCATAAGTGGATTTTAGCTCAAACACCCAGAGTACCCAAAATACAATTCACAGACCACACAAAGCTCAAGAAGAAGGAAGACCAAAGTGTGGATACTTCAGTCCTTCTTAGAAGGGGGAACAAAATACTCATGGGAGCAAATATGGAGACAAAGTGTGAAGCAGAGACTGAAGGGAAGGCCATCCAGAGACTACCTCACCTGGAAATCCATCCCATATACAGTCACCAAACCTAGACACTATTGTGGATACCAAGTAGTAAATGCTGACAGGAGCCTGATATAGCAGTTGTCTCCTGAGAGGCTCTGCCAGATCCTGACAAATACAGAGGTGGATGGTCCCAGCCACTTATTGGACTGAACACAGGGTCCCCAATAGCAGAGTTAGAGAAAGAACTGAAGGAACTGAAAGGGTTTACAACCCCATAGGAAGAATAACAATATCAACCAACTGGACTACACTCTAGAGCTCCCAGGGACTAAAACACCAACCAAGGAGTACACATGGAGGGACCCATGGCTCCAGTCACATAGGCAGGGAGGTGGGAGTGGGTGGGTTGGGGAACACCCTCATAGAAGCAGAGAGAAGAGTGATGGGATAGGGGATTTCTGGAGGAGAAACCAGGAAAGGGGATAACATTTAAAATGTAAATAAAGAAAATTTCCAATAAAAAAAGAAAATTAGAGGGGCCAATAAGATGATCAACAGTTAAAGACACTTGCAAGCCTAACAACCTACATTTTATTTCTGGGTACCATATGATTGAAGGAGAATCAACTTCTGAGAACTTGACACAGTGCTATTTTATGTAAACATTCCCTACTCCCATCTTAGCCCTAGAGTAAATAAATGCAGTTAGAATAATTAAACAAAATTACAATTTCTGCTAATGTGGTTCAGCTATATGCTTATGTATGTGCATGTGTATATGCATTTGTGTATACATGTACATGTGCACAAGTGGAAAGGAAGTATCTCAGCTTATCTATTCAATAACAAAATATGGACATTTATGTTCTTCCATGCTATTATAGAGTAGCAGTCCATTTCTTTGAGGGTTTCAGTTTTCTTGGCTAACGCCCAGAAATGAGGATTTGCTTTTGCTCTAGGGTACCTAATGACTTGAAGCAGTAGAAAATTTATTGCACAAAGCTGGCACTGCACTCAAAATTGGAATATATGGGACCACAACAAATACCCAGAGTCTCTAAGGAGTGTTTATATTCTCTACTTTTAATTACTTGGAGAGTCTTCTCATTCCAGTTCAATGTTTTAATATTTGTTTCTTTCAGGAGACTGTCTTCATCATTTTGTGTCTTGTGTCAGGCACAGATTTTGGCCAGTGGTAAATATTTGATAATTACTGAATTTTTAATATGAGAAATACTGCAGAATTAGCTGTTTAGACATTCATTAGCTTAACATTTAAAACTATGGGGCTGGTAGATGCTTCAGTGGGCAAGGTACCTGTCATAGAACTGTAAGGAACAGGATTTGAATGCTCAGAACCAAAATAAAAGTTTGGAGGCATGGCAGCTGCCTGTAATCTGCCTGGAAGACAGGGGATTCCAGGAGCATGCTAATACTCAATCAGTGAGCATTGGGTGCAGTGAGAGATCCTGCTGTAGTGAAGTGAGTTGTGGTTAATGAAGACAGCCCACATGAACTACAGGCCTCCACACAAATGTGGATGCATATGAATGTAAACACACACACACACACTCAAGAACATGCATACACACATCCATAGATACCCACCACACACATATGCAAAAATATTGAAGAATCTGGATAGGAAATAAATAAAAGTCCTGGGATACTTGAGGCTTTTGTAAATATTCTTTGTTTGCCCAGTATAGCAAATTTAATATTAGCCCCTAGTCTTTAATCTTTATAATTATATTTTAAATTTAGAATTAATTCATACTCTGGTCAGAAGAATATATTTATCCTTTAACTTTAGGCTCAGACACATGAGTTGCTTTGGCAAACTTGTGTTATTAAAACAATAACACAACTACAAAAACACTATTTGTTAGGATCCCCAATCTCAATAATACTATCTAACTCTTAGCAAATTAGCTTCTTCACAACTAATTATAAATTTTTGAAAATATAATAAAATATTGGATCAATCAGAATGAATTTTAAGCCAAGTTCATTCTTCATGCCTTTAACATCAATACCAATGTGAATGTCCCATTTGAAGAAAATGGGTATTTCTCCATAGTACACACTCCACACCTTCTGTGGAGGCAGATTATGGTTAAAATGCAGTGTGAGGTAGAATCATTATCCCACCATGACACCAGAACCAACTGGTAACCCACAGCAGATGTCAGGAGTAAACAATGCATGTCATTTGATTCTCCCTTGTCATGGTTGCAATGTGAAATATCCCTCACAGGCTCCAACACTTTGTAACTGGGTCATGGTGCTGTTCGGATGGGTTCAGAACCTTTAGGGGTTGGGATCTAGATAGTGGAAGTGAATCATTAGGAGTCTAGACCTTGATATTTATTTCATAGCCTTGATTAAGATTGTGTTTCCATTTCCTTCTGACCTCAACTTCTTGATTTACCGAAGAGTCAACAAGCAACTTCACAGTCCTGCTTCCACAACCATGAGTGGCTCCGAGCACCATACTGTCCCCACCACTGCCCGGCTCACTCTCAAACCAATAGCCAAAGCAAATGCATTCTCTTGTAAATGACTTTTTGTCGGCTATTTAGTCACAGCAGTATTAAAGTGAAAATGCAAAGTCTCTTTTCTAAATGCTACATGTAACTTTCTTATCACAACATCTGGAAACACACAGAAAAGGGAAGTTTGAGAAATAAATTGAGGACTAACAAAGCCCATGCATTACAAAACCACCAGATCACACTTTTCCGAATTATCCCTCATGGCGTCTTTACAGCCAGCTATGATCACATATGTGCCTATGTTGCGTATCAAAAACCAAAACCAAAACCAAAAAAACCCCAAACTCCCACCATGTTGTACTGAGTCCCCTCCCCCCAAAGAAGAAGATGAAGGAGTGGTTTTTTTTTTTTTTTTTTTTTTTTTTTTTGGTTTTGTTTTCCTTTTGTCTGTAGATTGGCCATCAGCTAATTATTCTAGCTATTTCTTAGGTTGATAGCCTATTACTAAAATAAGAAGATTAAGACAAATCTATTAGATGGTAAGAAACTGACCTGGATAGAAACCTAGTTGGTTGGTTGGTGTACATAAACAAATTTATATTGATAACTATTATTGTCCTTATTTTTCACATGGCTGTACATATGTATTGTAAATATCCTCTGAAATATTCATTGGCTAACCACTTTGTCCTCAGAAAGTACTTCTCCTGCCGTAGTACTTGAACCTGAGCCGGCAGATATCTGATATTTAGGTTTCCACTGAGATTGCTTTAAGAGAAACTAAAGTCATGGTGCCCTTTAGGAGTTCAAGTATGACAGACTGGTATGTGCCTCCTCCTGTCACCCCACCCAGTCCCTCATTCAGTGAAGTTCAAATTCCCAGTGCAATAGTAACAGAGGTGAAGCTGTTTGGTATCAGGGAGTGACGGCAGAATGCTCATCATTTGGACAGCCATCTCTGTTTAAAACACACACACACACACACACACACACACACACACACAAATCCAGGGTTCTCTCTTGATCCCTTTCTGCAGAAGGGAAACATAAGAATACTCACCTGGAAAAGACCTTTAGTTGAACTGGACCATGTTGGCACTATGGCCTCTAAACTTTAAGTGCTTCAACTCTGAGGAATGCATTCTTGTTTTCAGATCCCCTGTTCGTAGGATTTTAAAAATATATTTCAGACTAGGGAGCTGCACATTATCTTTTCTTCCATATTTCATTTGTTTTAGACAAAAGTCTAAGTCCTGTCAAAACTGCAGGGAAGTGCAACAACCTCTTGTTTAAAGAAAGTGTCAAGAACTTTGCGAAAATATTTGCAAACATAGCATAAGCTTGCTAACAATTCCAATCATATGCTTGTTCAAATGAAGTAAATTGTCAGAAAAAGAGAGCTACAGCAATGATCAAAGCAACTCTTTCCCTAGATCATAAACACCTGTACTAAAGCTTTTGTAACCAGCAACAGCAGGTGATACATGCTTACCATGTAATCCAACTCACTAATAAAATAGAGCTAGGTGGTCCATATGGTCCTGAGATGAATGAGTTCATTAGGTAAATAAAAGACAAAGTAAAAAAATAACTAGTAGAGATAAGGAGGGAGCAGGTAGGTAGGTAGATAGAGGATAGATAGATAGATAGATAGATAGATACATACATACATACATACATACATACATAGGTACATAGTGAGGTACATATGTATGTGCTAGATATATTCATAGATAGATACATTGATAAATACATACTGAGATAGATGAAAAATAGAAAGATAGGTAGATAGAGATAGGGAGACAGACAAATGAACAGAATGGGCATTTAAAACATATAATAGAAAACAACTGGAGAAGCTGGAGTAATCTGCTTGATTGGGCTTTCTTTCCATAGCTGTACTTCCCATGAATAAACTTCCAGCTTCTCTTTCTCACTACAGGCACTTTTGTATCACAAGATAAACATTAGTTAGTGCTGTGGGCTTTCCATCTAGGTATTCTCAATTATTACTCTTTAGTTGTAAATCATAAATTGCCTCCAATTGCTGTGATAAAGCCCTTGACTAACTGGAACACGTTGGGGAGGAGGTTTATTTACTTTACATAGCTTGAATCACAGTTCTTTTAGGGAATCTGAAGCAGGAATGCAAGGCATGAACCTGGAGGTAGGAAATACAGCAGAAACCATGGAGGAATGTTGCTTACTTGCTTGCTTCTCCAGGCTTGCTGAGTTTGCTTCCTCAGACACCTGGGACTGCCTGCTCAGGATGGGTCAGTAGGCTGGCCTTGTGGACATCAATGTCAATCAAAACTTCCCCGCAGGCTTACCAATAGGTAATTTGACAGAGGCATTTTCCCAATTGAGGTTTCCCTGCTCAGGTAATTCTAACTTGCTTCAAATTGAAATCAAACAAACAAAACATAACCTGGACAAACTGTTTTCTTGTTCTCCATCTCAGAGAGTTAAGAAATTCTAGGACCTAAGGAACACACTGAGACAAACATGCTTAAGTTTAAAATTGGGATGGGAGCAAATCTTTCTCGGTCACTTTTTAAAGTGAGCTCAAATGAAACATGACAAATTTTTAATATAATATACATTGTGCTATTTGTTATGCAAATGTGTAAGGATACAAAAATACTGTACTAAGCAAAACAACCCTTGAGTATTCGGTTTTCCATATCTGATCAATGTATCTGAAATTCTACAAGAGTTAAACTGCACTATTATCAACAAAATCAAAACAGCAATTGCCTCTCAGGATTGGAAAATGAGAACATATTTTGAAGTAGCTTAAAGAACCTTGGAGTTAAGATGCTCTGTAATTTGCAAGAGGCATGTTACACAAGTTTCTGCATTTATCAAGATTCATAAAATATTCAATAGTTGTACATTTAGTACATGTAGATTATACCTAAAATGTAAACAAATACTAAACACTTGATTACAATATTCACTCTCACATTTTAGATTCGAAGTGTACAGCTATCTCCAACTCACTTAGGTGTAAATAAAAGTGTGGGCCTATGGATGACTAAAAGGGGACAGTATTGGAAATATCCATGATAAAACAATTACAACAAACTTTAACAGTAAAATCTGGGTAGTTGTATTAGTTTTCTCATGGCTGTAACCAGCCAAGGGTCAACAACTCAGTGTGGAAGGATGTATTTGGTTAAAGGGATTTGGTGATGGAAAGGCATGATAGCAGGCATCCTCATGCCGGTAGGAATGTGTGACCGGGACTTTTCATCTTCTCATCTCTGTGGAGAGACAAGAAAGATGACAAAACGCCAATGCTCAGCTTGATTTTGCCTTATTACTCTTTTATTTCATCTGAGTCCCAGCCGACAGGACAGTGCCTCTTACATTCATGTTAGGCCTTGCTTTTCAATTAACCCTCTCTGAAATGCCATCACAGAAAGACAAGGAGGTGTGACTCAGATTTCTATGGTGATTCTAATTGGCCCAGGTTAACAGTGAAGAATAATCATGAGAGGATAAAATAGTTACTCTTCAATATCTTTGAAAACTGTTATAATAAAATGTCAATAAATCCTATGTGAATAGCTTAGTTTGCCTGATACTCCTACGACTACAAGAACAAACCCTGATTTACTTATTGGCTCAAGGGAGATGAGGGGCGTCTTGTATGAACCTGACTCCTACAGCAGTTTAGAAGTCGTAAGTGCAGGACACACCTTTAAAACCTGTTTTCTCTAGAAGAAAGAGTTAAAACAGATTACAACTCTTTTAAATTTCTGAATTATGGGGTAATTTGTTTCGTGACATAATTGTGGCAAGAAAAAGGCACTGGAGTTACCATTTTTGTATAATTGCTGAATAGACAAATATCCATGTAATTCTAAGCACTTGATCTGAAAGAACCTCCCCATCTTAAATTATTGATTTTCAGCCTTTGAATGAATATACCTTGGGGGTGCCACATGTAGGAAGTGTTAGTCCCTGCTTACAGACCACAGACTAGCCTTTTTGGTTGTCCAAGTGAGGATCTCTTTGAAATGTGTTGTACTTGTGTTGTACACAGAAAATTAAGCTGTAACCAATGGTTTACAGAACCTTAACTGTCAAGGCAGTGGTTCTTGACCTTTCTAATGCTGCAGCCCTTTAATACTGTTCCTCATGAGGTAGTGACTCCAACCTGAAAATTATTTTCACTGTTACTTCATAACTATAATTGTGCTACTGTTATGAATTGTTATCTGCGTTTCCCAATGATCTTAGACAACCCCCATGAAAGGATCCTTTGACTCTTCCCCAAGGGGGTTGTGACACACAGGTTGAAAACCACTGTTCAAAGGCCTGTAAATTTGTAGCAAATGTGATGGTGGCCACGTAAATTTGCTGAATATAAGAGACATTTGATTTACTGCAGAATAAATTCTAGATCTTTTTAAAAGTGCTTGAATTTAAAGGCAATCTATGACCAGCTTTGTGGTGTTCAGTTAAGACTAGGTAAATATCTCTTAAGATTTTTTTTACAGGAGATTTTAACCCCTTGATAATGCTCTTGCTTAACTCCAAGCCAGGCAGCCTAGAACAGCAGTATTATATCCAGCTATATAAGTTTCAATGGCCAAGCTGAGTGTACATTATGGGGGATGTTCTCCAGGGATTATTAACGTGAAGGAAAAGAAAGAAAAGCACATTTCCATTGATGCATGGCAATTTATCTAAACACATTAATTTATTCTTTAAACTTAATTTTGGACATTTTCTCAATCATCATGTGTGCTGCCTCCACATGCTATACGGAGCACTAGAAACAGACTATGGGCTGAGAAACAGGAATTCGTGTTAGTTTCTAATTGTCATTTCAAAGAGATCCTCACTTGGACAACCAAAAAGGCTAGTCTGTGGTCTGTAAGCAGGGACTAACACTTCCTACATGTGGCACCCCCAAGGTATATTCATTCAAAGGCTGAAAATCAATAATTTAAGATGGGGAGGTTCTTTCAGATCAAGTGCTCAGAACTTTCAGGGGTTGCTCTGCCCAATAACTGACACTAAACAGGGGTCATGTTTTTACTGCTACAAAAGTCTGACATTTCCAACCCAGACCTTTGTGTCAGCTAAAAGAAAAAATAAGTCCTCTCTATGTCTTATGCTTCAAATCCAGAACTGTGAATTCAAACAAGAGCTCCAGAGGAGAAGTTATCCAACTGTCAGTCCTTTTATGGGAGAAGAAATTTAACAATCTGGAGCAGAGCAAGCAGGCTCAGACCCAAGGAATATTATGCGATGAATTTTAGTGCCTTCTCTCCAAGTCTTCAGTTTCTAATATCTTCATTTCTCTCTTTTCCCCTTATCTGCATTGTTTTGACCAGATCCATGGTCACCTGGGCATATTTTAAAAAACAGATTTATAGAAAGCCTTTTGTTTCGCACTCTTCTCATGCCAAAACACCCTTGCTGTTTAGTCTTTCACTACACATGTTATTCTTCCCTCCAACAATGCATATTAAATGTAACTCTTAATTTTATTTCTAAATAATTATGTGCAGTACAGAGATAAGAACAGCTGGAAAGCATATTTTGGTGAATCTGATGTTTATGGTCTTCAATGATTTTGCATAAATGTCCAAGTATTTTAAAACTTTAAGGATGTGAAAGAAAAAAAATGGAGAAAGTAACAGTAAAAAGACTTCTCTAAATGAAATGCATGGTTATTAGTAAAGCTGGACTGTGCCAGACTCCAGTTGCTGCTTAGAAATATAATCTTTGGTGACCCCATTCTTTGCCTGTAAGTATCCTAAACAAGGGGTTGCTGGGACAATCATGTGGTCTCCAAATCCAGATGGTCTACAGCATGCCCAAAGGCTATCAAACTCTTGCTTTATAGACAAATACATGAATTCTCCCTTCTTCTAGCCATGTAAGCTGGGTTCTTGCTCAAAGATTCCTGCCAGAAGGTTTCCACAAGTATGCAACATGTCAGCAATACCAGCCCCGCCAGCTGCAGTTCACTTCTTCTCTTGGAACACCAGTCATGAGCTGTTGGTATTCAGGGTGATTTCCATTCCCAAGACCAGCTCTGAAGTACTTCTATAGTTTCTGAATTTTGATTGCCATGTTTAAAATGGGAAATAATATCTTACCAATAATGCCTTATGGCAAAATAATCTCTTAGTCCAAAATTCAAGAATAATAACAATGGTGAGGAACCCAACAGAAAGAGTGTAATGAATAAAGCTGGGCAGTGCCAGCTTCCAGTTGCTGCTTAGAAGTATAAACCTTGGTGAGCCCTACCTAACCTTTGACTGTAGGTATCCTAAACAAGGGGCTGATGGGACAAGTATATGGTTTCCAGTTCCAGACACTCCACATCATAATTATTTGTTATCATCAGAACACAAATATAAACTCTAGAATATCTTATATTTAAGAGCCAAATAAGACAACATTCCAGATATGAGGAAACCAATTTATGACACCCCAGAAGTCATATCCATTGATTAGGTCTTACCTGTGTTTCTCAGCCCATATTCTGCTCAAATTACTCAAGTTTATACCTGTGATATATAAAAGAAACACCTCATTTTGAATTTAACGATAATGTATATTTGTATAAAGATTGCAAAATTGTAACATGTAGCTGCATTGATGACTTGGTAAATGGTGAGTTGTTCAAACATTTTATCCAAGAGGTATTGTGAATTCAATAAAATTTCATAAAAGATTTTTTTCTTCATACACAAAAAATTAGTTATACTATGGCATTTGCATGCACAGGTCATACTATGTTCTCATTCATCACCCTGCCCATAAAATAATTTATTAAAACACACATTGTAATACTCTCTTGGCTTAGTCCCATTTTCACCCTAAGGTCTTATTCTCATTTATGTCCATTTACCCCCTAGTTTCATTACTTACTAACTCTTGGTGCAAGTTCATATCTTCTAACATTTTAGACAGGTATTATCTTAAATAATAATTAATGCTTCAGAAAGAGAAAAATATTCTATGTGAATTAAGTTTCCTTTTGAAAAATACTTCTATTAATTTCTATACAGTTGAATCTTTTTAAAAAAATTTCCACATTTATAAACACCACTTTATTCATTGTGATGCCTAGCAAGTGCTTGAGTATTAAGTAGGAGAGCAAAAAAACGGTTTGGGGTAAGGAGTTTCCATACATGAGTCACATCAGACTGCATCAAGGTACGGCAGCTTCTGACCTTGTGAAAGTGGCCAAGAACCCAAGACTAGATATGCCATGAGCCTAGAGGAAAACATATTACTATTATTCTGTTAAAAGAACATAATAGTAAAATGACTCTTAATGATATACTACTGTATCCATGGGTCACCTCCTTGCTCGATCCTTATCATTGAAGCTACTTCTTGCAGTTAAATTGGGGTGGATTGTGGTGGGTGATGGGAGAGCATGGATGAGTAAGGGATGTGAGGAGGAATGACTAACACTAAATTCCTCTATAAAATGCCATTTGGAACCCTACTACTATAGAAGCATCCTAGAGTATATACAGCTATAGATACAGAGAACATGCATATATAAACAAAGTTTTAAGGAAGCTACCCTATAACTGAGGATAATACAAAAGAAGGAGATAGGAACTAACACAGAGACACACAGCTGAAAATGTGCAGAGAGTGAAACTTGATTGCTCAGTCCAAAAATGAGATGTCTTCACCAAACTCATCTTATCAAGGCTCAGAGATCTATGCAGAAGAGATGGTGAAAATAACTAAGAGCCCATCTTAGTTGCTGCTCTATTGCTGTGAAGGTGACTTGTAGGAGAAAACAGTAATTGGAGGTTTGCTTGCAGCTTCAATTCAGTATTATCATAGTAATGAACGTGGCAGCAATATATATATATATATAATATATATATAATATATATATATTTTATATATGTAATATATATATATATATATATATATATATTGCTTAAGAACTAGCTGAGAGCTGTATCCTGTTCTGTAACTAGCAGCAAAGAGACAGAGAAGGAGGAAGGGAGGGAGGGAGGGGAGGAGGGAGGGAGAGGAGGGAGGGGAGGAGGGAAGGAGGGAGGGAGGGAGGGAGGGAGGGGAGGAGGGAAGGAGGGAGGGAGGGAGGGAGGGGAGGAGGGAGGGAGGGAAGGAGGGAGGGAGGGGAGGAGGGAAGGATGGAAGGAGGGAGGGAGAAATAGAGAGGAGGAAGAGAGGGAAGGAGAGAGAATAGAAATAGGGCCCATACTTCCTAACCTTCCCAAACAGTCGCCTCCTCAGTAACTAACCACTCAAAATTATGTGCCTTTGGAGGCCATTCTCTTTCAAACCACCACAGAACCAGAGGTGATGAATGACTCTAAGGAAACAATGTGTTCCAGACACAGTAGCACCAATACACATGTAAACTCATAGCAACTGTGGCCCCATGCACAAGACCTACAAAGATTAAATCCAGTCAGTGTCCAAGAACTGAGAAAGGGAAGTAGAAACATGTATCCCCGCTAACCAAGAAAATATTTGCATCCAATACCTGTACAGAAAGAATCAGTTTCATCCAATGGAGTGTCACAGCTGTATCAATTACACTCCAGGGCAGCTCTATACCCAGGAGTGGTTGGACAACACGAACCAAACTCCATGGTTTGTTTTTGAACTTTGGTTTTGACCTTTTTTGTCTAATTTTTCTGTTGCTTGTTTGTTTTGATTTTTGCTTTTCTGTTTGTGTAGGAGGCAGTTCTTTTCTTAAGGAGAGAATATAAGTGGAGTGTATAGTGGGATGAGGAGTAACTGGGAGAGGAAAAATAGGATCAAAATATATTATATAAAATTCAAACAAACACTTTCAAAGAGAACAGAATAATTTGCCCTTTTTCTTTGATTTGAATGAAAAATGTTAAATATTAAGAAACTTCTACTATGGGTAGCAGAAGAAAATAAAGAAAAAAAGAAACTTCTATTGTTTAATTCAATTTATTTTACATATTTAATCTATAAACAAACCTTAATGAATATATACAATTTCCATACAGTCTCATATTAAAGAAACATTCTATGCTTCTGAGTTCCAAATGCACTCAAGTGGAAACTCTTAAGAGGCAGGTTAGATCAGTAAAAATCACCTGTCTACCAAATGGGGAACATAGATGCTGAGTTGGTAGAACTAAGTTGCCATTTCCACAGAGCTTTCTCTAGGTTTCATCATTGGCACCATATATACTGGGCACTGAAATATGTATCTGCAATGAAAGAATTTGGGAGGTAGAAACAAAAGAATCCAGAGTTCAAGTTACCTTTAGGTACTTGGTGAGTTCCAGGCCATCTCTGGCTACATGAGAATCTGCAGAAAATAAATAGAAAAAAATAAACTAACTAAACAAAGAAAGTCAGCAGGTCACAGCCCACTTTTAAATCACATATATAAGAAGCCAAATAGGAAGTGTTCCAAACAAAAATGAAGGATCATAGTATAATAGCAGTTATATTACTAATATTTCATAAGTGTTCAGGTTGTAACAAAAAAAGAAATTGAGAAGGTTTTCAATAGGATGGACAATAAGAAAGAGACAATGACCAAAATTCATTGTACTTGTGTATGAAATTGCCAAACAAATAAAATTAAAAATAATAGTCAATTAATAAAGATATTTGAATATATTATCCATTCTATAAAGTATCAGATAAAAAAAACATGAGATTTTTCTTTTCCAAAGTATGTATTCAAATTCCATCTAAGTTTTTAGTTGAGGAGCTGGAGAGATGGCTCAGCCATTAAGCCTTGGCTGCTCTTATGAAAGACTAGGGATGGATTCTCAGCCCCACATGGTGATTCATAAACATCAGTGACTCTACCTCCAGGGCATCTGATGGATGCTTCTTATGATTCACACATATATTCAGGCAAAGCAGTCACATGCAGAAGATAAAAATAATTAATTAAACCTAAATTGTCAATGAAATTGATGATAAGAAGTCCCTTCTCAATTGATTTATAAGCATTCAACTAAAGGTCCATGATCATTTGGGTCTTATACTTATTGGAATCATGACAAACTAACCATAAAATAGAATTTCATTTAAAATGATTAATCAAAGTTATTGGAGCAAATCACGTTATACACACACACACACACACACACACACACACACACACATATTGTTGAGGCAGGCAAGCATAGAGGATCTGGCACTGGTTTTGATTTGGCGTATACATACCACCTTCCTCTAATGACACTCGTGGTATACTAACCCCTTACTTGCATGTACTATGTACCTGTACCATTCTCTGAACAATGTACTTTCCAACATCAGGCCAAACCTTCATTTGGCTGCATGTGCACTCCTCTCTAGACAATGGTTTAATTTTTTTTCCATTTCATGACCATCAAGGTTAAATGGTTTGTTTAAAAACATGTTTAAAAACATGTTTTAAAACATGATTTAAATGCATTTTGGTACAGGGTATGAATGGTCAAAGGGGGCCTTTGGAATATGCAGGAAGGTAAAATTGTATCTTTAAGTGGACCTTTAGGTACAATTTCTATCTACCACATTTCATGTCTACATATAACTTGGCATCCATATAACTAAATTCAGTTGCAGTGTGGTAAGATACATTCGCTGTTCAGCCTCGCAGTAGTGGTGTGATGACCTCGATCACAGCCAGTGGATCATGGGAGGGGAATCAAGAAAGAAACAATAGTCAGGAGTAAAGACATCAGGTGAGCAAGGTGAGAACAGGCTCTCAGGAGGCAGCTTCAGTGAAACAGCTCATTTTAATAGGGATGGGTGGGGGACAAAGGCTATTTAAACCACTGGGAGTGAGTAGAGTCTATGGTATGAGTGTACATCATTGGCCAGGGCTAACATGCTGGATATGCCTCATTTACATAGAGAGAAATTCAAGATGCCTCTGGACATAACCTTATAAGGGAAGACACAGTTTAACCTGGCTACTGTGCTGTTACCTCCTCTGGTGGGGCAAAAAGTGGGACACAAAGCTATCTATGTGCACCAGGCCTCAGAGGCCCAGAGTAGAGCTATCTCACTCCTACTGATCTCAGGACAAGGTTTCTTTGGTTTGGTCATGCCTCGACCCCACTCTTGCCTCATGTTGATCCCATGGTTCCCTGATTCCACATACATGTAAACTTTTAAAAAAGATAATATGGCCTAATCTATCAGTGTGAACAGAGAACTACTCCCACTATGCTCCTTAGTAGCCAAAGTGCTCCTTTCCTTGAACCCCACAAAAGGAAAACGCAAACAATTCTCTGGGTAGTAGTGTAGCCGGCTGTTTCTTTGTTAAGTATTCTGATCTTTTCTATTGCTTCTTTATTTTAAATAAAGTTTTCTTATTACTTTTGCAAACCTGTATGGGAATATATTTTAATTCTTTCAATAAGAGCCCAGGAATCTGATATAACAGTCAAATATGAGCTACACATTGATCATGCATGAACTGGCTTTCAATATGAGTCAAATCTGAATCCACTTTGGGTCTCTGTATGATTTTAATGTTATTAGAATGAAGCTTAAGAAAAATATTATAATAATGAATAGTTTGGATTCTTTTCCTTTTCTGAAGATGCCTCTCCCTTTCAGCATGCTCTTCTCGGCCATGGAAAAGCTAACATACCACTCAATCCTGAAATGTCTTAGCTTCTCTCCTTAAGTCACACTGCAGTTTTATAATAATGAAATCACTCTGCCTTCTCACTAAGTTCCTGTAATACCTTTTGAAAATATTTATAAACAACTCATAAGTTAAAATACTTATTTCATATATTCCAAGAAATGTTTTTGTTGTTTTATCTGGTAAGAAATAATGTATAATTCCATGCAGTACAAAATAATTCCATGCCACTAACACAAAACTTTGTCTTGGCCAGACAACGTTTAGGGAGGCCATTTAACACAAATTCTTTCTCCTTTTTTACATAATAAAATAATAAAATCAAGCTTAATTCCTATGCAATACTGGGAGAATTAGTCATAAGAGAACATTCTAGCCATCTGAGCTTAATTTGAAGTCACAGAAATCAAATGTCTACTTTTTTGGTAAAATTGTATGCTAAATCAATAAAAGAGAGGAATGGAAGGAGGAAGAGAGAAATGGGGGATAAAGAGAGGCTGTGAGACAGAGTGGAAAAGAGAAGCTATAAACCCTCTCCATGGTGTTCGGAGATGTATTAACATGGAAAGTAAAAAGTGAGTCCCATCCACCTCAGAAGCTGTAAGGAGCAACAGAAGCAAAGAAGCAGCCCCATGTACAAGCTTAAAGAGCAGATGTGATGACCCCAGAAAGTTGTTTTTCTTGTCCTTTGGTGGCAGTGGTCCTGGACTTATTTTCATTGAGATCCTTGAAAATGCATTTACTTATCCCAGAATCAAATTGCTAGGTAGAGCCGTTTCTAATGTCAGTGAACGCAGTGTGCATGAAGAGAATTGTGACTGTAGAGATCATGGACAGCCACAGAACAGGTTGCATTACTGTGTTTTGCCTTGCCTGGCTCTTGTCTCTCCTATTGAAAGTCTCTTTTCATGTCAAACATTCTTCACATCTGCCTAGAAAACAGTTTCTAACAGGCAAAAGGTAATAAATGTACCAGTATATAACATTTACTGTTTCCACCATGAGCCTGGGGATCTGCAGGTGTCTGTATCTTTCTTCTGAAGACATATCCCCCCATTTCCCCTTAGCATTTCTGTTTCAGAAGACTCAGAGTGGGAGCACAGAGTCTATTGGATTTTGTTTACTTCCAAGAGGAACTTGTTATATTACTTACAGATAAGAGTCACTGCCATAGCTTACTTATAAGAGATAACTTTTTTAAAAATGGTCAAACAGCATTTTATTTATAAGGAAAATAAGAGTATTCAGAAGTGTTTTTCTACATGCTAACATTTTCAACCCATCTAGAAATAGAGCAAGTAGGCTGTTCAGTCTTCATTGGCAGCACACTAACAGTATCATGTGATGTTTTGTTAAAATGGCTGGGTCATGCTGGGTTTGAATGTATTTTTTATAACCAAAACCCAATTTCAAGTTTTTCATTAATTTCTCTACACATTTGGCATTTACTCAGTAGCTATTACATGGTAGGCATAATGGCAGACTCTGGACCACAAAAAAAAGATGCAAAATCAATATTTTAATCTATTCATACTTCTGTTCAAATCTATACAGCATCAAAAACAAATTCAGTTGACTCTGAAGTATTGACTAAAGCATTTTTATTCAAATTACCAGCCAGAATCTTTTGATTAAAATCTATGATCGCTGGTACTTTGAAGTCCCTACAAAGTTTGTCAATTTGAGCTAGGTCACAGCTAGTTGACTGCTAAACCATGGCAACACATCATCACAGTAATGAGGGTTTCCATTCTTCTCCCAGAGATAACTTTTATTGGGTCATTATGTAGGAAACTCAGAGATTAAAACAGAGCTACAGACAACCTTCGTAACTATGCTAACCAATACTAGAAAGCCTACATTGCCTGATATGAAATTTCAAGATAAAACTGGTTTGATTTATTCTTTTCAATTAAGTTTTTATTTATCAATTAAGACATTGTTTTATTTGTTTGTTTTAATCTTTCTTAAATGAATAATCAAAAGAGCTGGAAGTCAGGGACAGAACAAGTGTTCTTCAGGAAGACACATGTAGCTGAGACCGAGTATGCCCCTAGCATGTATGAGGCTCTGGATTCCACCCACAAAATAAAACTACAAGGAAACAAAATGGAAAATTAAGAAGACAAAGCAATAACAGAAAGAATTACTCCTCAAAGGTTAGGCACTTTATTCTTTGTCCCATCTTCCACATCTAAGAAGTGTTTGAATATAGTTCAGCTTATGAATGAAAAGCAAAGCAATTATACTCTGAAGGAATTTTTTGCACATTTTTGACACTAATATTTCTTGGTTTTTCTTGCTATCACAAAACCTTCCCATAAAAATTGATATTCTGAAAACATTCGCTTACTTTAATAATTTCAAAAATGTTTAAAATTTGAGAAAATCAAATGTTCTTTTGTTGATAATCTGTAACCTTACAATCTCAGTAAAACTGTTGAATTTTATGGTGATATTAATTCTTCTCACTAGCCAGTTGTTATGATTTGTTCAAAGCAAGAGGTTCTTTTAAAAATTAATGTGCAAAATTGCATTTTACAACCACAAAAACCTAATGTTTTTAAATCTCTCAATTGTATCATTTACAGAAAATTCAATAGTATATTCATTCCCACTTCAAATATTTACAACAGTAGGCTTTGCAAATTTAGCAGATTTTAATGCTCAGATGGGAATAAATGTTTGTGAACAAGAGATGTTAGCTGTAATGGTGTGCTACTAGCAAGTTGCTAAGCAGCTGGCTCTGGGCCCACAAATTCCTCCAAAATAAAAGTCCAAGTGCGACAGACATGCGCACTAACCATGGAAAGATACTGAACTCTTCAAATCTATTTGATTTCCATAAATTTAAATTTAAATAGCCAGAGCTGTCACCTATTAAGCTTCGTTTTTAGAATTCCATGTTGTATAATATTAGGTGGCAGTAGGTTGCTATTATATTTATAATATACTGTATTGGCAGCCTTTAAAATTGAGGGGTGTGTGTGTGTGTGTGTGTGTGTGTGTGTGTGTGTATGTGTGTGTGAAATGTGTATGCTAGTGCTCATATTATAGCATTAATATGAAGGTCATAGAACAGTGTTCTCGCCTCCACATTTATGTGGGTTCCAAGAAGGCAACTCAGGTCACCAGGTTTATATGACAAAGAGATGTCTTGCCACCATGTGTTTTTTCAACCTTGTCCTTATATAATTTTTGGAGAATATATTGAATGAATTAATTTTATCTCTTTTGCTTCTAAGCTAGAGATTCTTTTCTAAAATTTGTAGGGTGTCTTTTCATCTGTGAATCCTCGGTAGGGTCTTCTGCATCTTCTTAGTAAGTAACCAGTCCATAAAGGTCATAGTGAGAGATGGGAGGTGTTTATGGAATTTCTTTGAATTCTGGCTTTGGGAGTCAGGAAAGAGCAGGTTGAGGAATGTAAACCTCAAAGGTCTGACTCAAGGTGTGAGAGTATTTGGAATCACTGTCAATATAGAGAACGGCAAAGATAAAAGTGCCAGGGTGTAAGAACATCTTGCCGTATTAGGACTGGATAATCAATAAAATAAGGAAATAAGGTTGTGCCTAGGCCAAGGCTGAATGTATCACAATTAGGTAGTATATTTACCTGATAAAGAGATCAAGTAAATACTTAAAAGATGAAGTAGGAAATGATATCATTAGTCATTTTAACACAATGAAAGGTCAGTAGGAAATGTTATAAAATTAGGAAATAAATAGGAAAAATCAGGAAACTTTTAATACAGTAACCATAGATGTAATTCAAAATAAAACATGTTATGTATGTTGTGTATGTTGTCATATATGACTATAACTGGTAATGTAAGAGAATAGACTAAGTTAAGAGACACGAATGATTGAGAATTAGGGTCACTGACTTGGGAACTTTGAAAGGTTGACTTTTGCAATGTATGAGATGTATTTTATAAAACTGCAACACGATATGGTATAAGCAAGTTAAAAATAAATCTATAAAAGGACAGAGAAGGGGAGAACAAATGAGGAGACACCATGGTGATGGCCTTGGGGGATTGAGGTAAGGATGAGCAAGTCTCTCTAGAAGTCAATGTTTGAAAACAGAGAGCACACTATGTCAGAGCATCCCAGACAATAATGAGAGGGAATTTTAGGTTGTTTGTCTGAGTTTTTAATTCACTGTCTCATTTCCAGAATCACTGGGCTTCAGCATGTGTGCCATGTCTCAGCAACTCTTTACTATCAATGTCTATTCCTTGAAGAAATTAAAAAAGATCTGAAGCTTTTATCCAAGCTTGGGCTAGGTTAAAATGCTTTGGCAGAGCTGGAAACAAGAACAAAGGGGATGCAGAAGCACAGATCTCTAGGGAGATCTATGGATCTTACAGAAACCATAGAATCTGTGAGAGTCACAATGAAATTGGCAAGTTGTAAAATCAGACTCAGATAATACATGTGATGTGAATAAAATAAATAGAACTCTGCATTGAGAGAAATGTGTTCAAGAAGGGAATAACATTGGAAATTCTGAAAATTTAGAACAAAATGGAAGTACCTAAAAAGGACCTACATATTTCTGAAAATATGTGATTTGTGGCCTAGATGGCAGAATAGGGGACTTTATGTCATCCTTTGTTACCTCCAACCTAAAGAATCCTTTTGAGGTTTTCATAATTCAGGCATATGGATTAAGAACTTCGGTGTGTGAAGTACTTCAGATGGGAAAAAGTTTGGGTAATATGTGAATTACGTAAGCTTACTATTTTCACCAAGTTGAAGCATTCCGTTTATTAGGTCCACATTCCTGGGCACCTCTCACGTCTCTCCATCCTAGAAACTTTTGTCAACTGATGTCAGTAATCTATATTAATTAAATAACAACTCACTTTGTGCACCCTCAATCTTTGTGATGTCATGTAGATTGAGTATCTTCGTATGTCATACGCTGCAGGAACAAAAGCCAAGCACACTAATTTGAAGCCAATAGCTGGACAATTGGGAACCTTTGAACACCTGTAAGAAATCAGTGTCCCCGATCAATCGCTCATTAGCTATGTTCTCATTTCAGAAGTCCATAGGTCAAGTGTGAATGATTGATAAGTAGAACCAAGCTAGCCTCTACAAGTCTGTAGACAGGGATAGAGATCCCATGTAGAGTAGGAAGACCCAGAGACCATCATGTTAATTCATGGTCTCGACAACCTAGAAACTCCCAATGAGTGAAAATCTCTTAGTGAATCATGAAGGAAGCCCAGAGACAGGCAGCCCCAGGCAGATCCCCTAAGCCAGAGGATGAGCATTACAGAAGAACCACGGTAATCCAAAACTGTGGAACCTCAATATCCTGTTCCATATGATACACTATATGAATTTAGGAAGCCCTTCACAGAATGCAAACCAATGAGATGAGCAGCCTGGGGAATCCTCCATCTCTACCCATCATCAAAATATAACCTGAGTTCCAGGGAGCTAGAAACCCACACCAATGCCCTTCTCTACAGAGAACAGTGGTGACCTAAGAACCAGTATAGCCACACCCCAAAAAATCAACTCTCTAGTTTCAATAAAATGTATAAAGAAATATAAACACTTTGAAGGTGACTGGTTCTGCTTTCTTAATGCACATTCTTTCACTGAAATACACAGCAGTATGATAACCATTTTTGTCTTTAATAGTGACTAGTTGATGCACTGAGGAGGTAAGAACTCAGACTCTAACCACAAAGTCATGATAAGGAAATGAAAGCAGACATTTCTGTGACTCATCAGCACACAGTGCATGCATGATTGAACTGTAGCACCAAGCCTCATAAGTCTATATTATTATTAGGAATTAATCAGAATATTTTGATAAGTTTGAGATAGAAGTACTAACTAATCCGTTTAATGATTGCTAAGTGTTTCAGATGACTAGTGATACCCAGTAAATGGATTTAATTAAGGTAATAATTGTTGAAGAAAACAAAGACCAAGGTAGGCAAGATTCCCATAAGCTTGACTTCAGTATTTGCTCCTCATTTTCTCTTCCAAATCTTCTAAGTACTGAAATGTCACAGTAAACTGTAGGCACAATTTATATATTTGCTTTCAGATTCATTTTCTTTTACCTTTTTGACTCCTTTCCTGAACAAACCAGGTTACTACAGAAGAGCATTTTAATCACAGAGAAGCTGTCAAATGGTTCTTGGAAACATCATTTATTTAAAAACAAATATTCTTCAACTGTCTTATTGATGTGTCTTTTTTGTGATTATTTTCTGATTGATAATAAAACAGTTAAATAGCTAAATGATAAAACAGATGAATTCATATATTCTCCCTGGTGCTTAACTTAATCTATAATTATCATAGTTTTCAATACCTGATAAATTTAATGTTTTTTGGAATTATCCACTGAAGAAAGCATTAAAGTAGCATAAACTGATATATGAAGTATATGCTATTACCACCAGTATAGCTGGAGGTCTGCTATGGTTAATGAATAGTCATGTGTCTCTATTAACTGATGAAAACATGGCATAAAGTAAATGTATTTTAATTTTTCTTTTAAATTGTGTATGTATACAAAAGAGAAAGAGTGAGAGGAAAGAAAGAGAGAGAGAGAAAGAGAGAGAGGTGGAGGTCAGAGGATGTGCAGACTCTCAGATTGTCAGATGGTGAGGCAAGTTCTGCAATGCACAGAGCAATAAAAATTTTCCCTACATTTGCACTCATAGGTGTGTGCACACGTAACCAACACAGGTTTCACCTGACACACTGACTTAAGTTTTTCCTAATTACTTGGCTACAGTGCTTTATTGTGACTTGTTTCTATTCTGTTGAAAACACTTCTTAACTTGTTCTTTTCAACCCATAGTTTATTTAGAAGAGTTTTGGAGTGGGTGGGTTTTTTTTGTGTGTGTGTGTAATTTTTCAAATACTTTGTGATTGTCCAAGATAGTCTTATTGTTTTTCATTTCTAATTTAATTCTGTGACTGGATCACACACTCAGATGATGGTATGATTTATGTTCTTATAAATTTATTGAATTTTGTTTTATTTTCCTCAGTGGAGTCTAATTTTCTCAATGTTCCATGTCACTTTCAAAGAATGTATTTTCCGCTGTCAGTGAACTCCTCTATAAATATCACTGAGGTCATATTGCTAGTGTTGTTGTAAGTTTTCTACTGCCTTATGGATTTTCCTTTGACTCAGAACCTCAGTTATTGGACAGGAATGTTGAAATATCCAATTTCAACAATTATGGTTTCATTGAATCTTCCTCTCAGTTTTCTGTGTTTATTTCACACGTTCACAGGTTCTGATATGGCTATGCACTTATTTACATTCATCATGTTTTGAGACAAATTGTTCTTTTGTTATTTTTTTATACATTACTCTTCTTAAAATTTCTTCTGATTTCTTCTGTTTGTTTTACCATTAATGCCTGAAAGTATTAACGATACCATCATTTTAATTGTAAACTGTTTACATTTCTTGCCTGAAGTAGAATTCCTGTGCTTTTCTGGTTTTGTTTTGTCCAGTCTAAAAATATCTTTCTTTTCATTAAAGAATTTAGTTCATTTTCTTTCCATTTTTTTTTTTTTAAACTGGGATTCCTACCACCGTGATAAAACACAGTCTTATCAAAGCACCTTCAGTGGAAAGGATTTAATTCACCTTGCACTTCCAGATGACAGTCCATCATTGAGGGAAGTCAAAGCAGGAGTTCAGTCAGAGCAGGGACCTGGAGCCTGGAACGGAGGCTGAAGCTGAAGTGATGGAGGAACTCTGCTTACTGCCTTGCTTCTATGGCTCACTCAGCTTCATTTCCTATCCACCTCAGGACTGCCCGCCTGAGGTAGCACCACCACAATGGGCTGGGCATTCCCGCATCAATTACTATTTTAAGAAAATATCCCAACATCTTGGCTAGAGACCAATATTTTTTCTTTCAAGACAGGTTTTCTCTGCACAACAACCTTGAGTGTCCTGGAACTTGCTTTCTAGATGAGGCTGACCTCCAACTCACAGAGATCTGCCTGCCTCTGCATCATGAGTGCTGGGACTAAAGACATGTATCAATCCTATGGAGGTGTTTTATCAAGTGTGCTTCCCTCTTCTAAGTCTTAGCTTGTGTCAATTTTACTCACATGCCCACACATGTGTGCACGTGCGCGCGCACACACACACACACAAAAGATACCATGCGATCATTGACAGGGTAATATAAGGTACAGCATCCTGCTATTAAAACTATTGTCCATCCTTTGTTTCTCAATTTAAAAAAAATTGAGAATTCTACTCCTCACTATCATTATTCTCACTCGTGTGCCTGAGCGTGTGTGTGTGTGTGTGTGTGTGTGTGTGTGTGTGTGTGTGTGTAACTTGCAGAAGTTGGTTTTCTCCTTCCACTGTGGAACCCAGGTATGGAACTTGGGTTTTAAGACTTGCTATGAAGGTGTTTTTATCCCTGAGCCCTCTCCCTAGTTCTATTCTTTGTATCTAACCCCCTTACTCCTTGGGGCCCTTTAATGAACTCATTTGCACATAGCCTGCTCTCCTTGTTATGCTTTACTGGTTATTTATGGAGTTTGCAGTGCCAGTCATAACTGACCACAGCATACCTTTAAGTATCATGTCACTTTACATCGTGACATATATAAAAGACCTATAATGGTAGCTTCAATTTAGCTTTCTCCAGACTATATACACTTATTTCGATACATCTTTCTTCCACATGAGCTGTGAATGATACAGTATTGTCTTTAAGTCTGTTTTTAAGATATCATACAACAGAGATGACTTTAATTTCAGAGTATAATTCTATAAACTTTAGCACGTTTATATGTGTGTAAACACTCTCTTAAATAGATTAAGCAGACTTCCTTCAAAAAAAAAAAAAAAAAAAAAACACTTATGCTGATATCAAGTTGATTAACACAGGATTCTGGACATTTGGCCATAGATTTTCAATGCATGTGTGAGGGTACCTCTAGAAAAGATAAATATTTGGTCAACAGAATAAATAAAGTGGGCTCTCCTCTCTAATGCAAGTGGGACTCCATGAGAATGGGTTACTGGGAATATATAGGAGAGTGGTCCCTGCCAGACTGACTTCAAACTGGGACAGACTCTATCATGCTTTAGAGGCAGATCCTTACCATTGCTTGTCATGGGCTACCATTGACCTGAACTGCAGCAATACGTACACTGTCTTGGGTGTCTAGCTTACCAAACCCAATAGAAAGATCATGAGAGTTTTCAGCTCCAGAAGGAGGAGAAGGTGATAAATACTGAGAAGAAGAAGGGGAAGGAAATAGAGAAGGAGAGAGAGAGAGAGAGAGAGAGAGAGAGAGAGAGAGAGAGAGAGAGAGAGAACAATGCAGATGGGAGTAAAGCAAGACCTCCATTGTTTCCATCTAGACTCTCCTGGTGACTGATGATGCTCACTCTCCACGCAGCCACTGCCTTTGGTGATATGCCTATTCAGTTTATCTGTCTGTAATAGAAATTGTATATGAACTATTTTGAGTTTTGACAAATCTTTATATGCTCATTCTCTTAAATGTGTTCTTCACAGAACGAGGGATACTAATGTTGGAGCTATGTTTAGGAACTCTTAAAATTGTTCCCAATACTCCTACTTATCTCTACACACTAGAGGAATAAAACAAATAGAAAATGCTTTCATGTTTGCCACTCCTTTTAAAAATTTATTTATTTTTTACTTACTTTACATTCCACTCACTGGCCTACTTCTGATCACCCCCTACCACAATCCTTTCCCTCTCCTCTAATGCCCCCTGGGTATCCTCCCACCTGGCACTTCAAGTCTCTTAGAGGCCAGGCATTTCCTTTGCCACTGAGGCCAGACAAGGCAGCCGAGCTAGTAGAACATATCCCACATACAGTCAACTGCTTCTGAAATAGCCCCTGTTACAGTGGTTCAAGACCCACATGAAGATGTAGCTGCATATGTGCTACATATATATGGGGAGGCCTAAGTCCAGCCCATGTATGTTCTTTGGTTGGTGGTTTAGATTCTGACAGGCCCAAGGGTTCAGGTTAGTTGACTCTGTTGATCTTCCTATAGAGTTCATATCCCCTTTAGAGGCCTAAATTCCTCCTATTCTTCCATAATCTATTGCTTGGCTGTGGGTGTCTATCTGTCTGAGTCAGCTGCTGGGTGGAGCCTCTCAGAGGACCACCTGCTCTTGTCTACAAGAAAAGCAAAATATCATTAATAGTGTTGAGAATTCATGCTTCCCCATGAGATGAGTATCAAGTTTGGGCCTGTTATTGGTTGGCCATTCCCTCAGGCTCTACTCCATCCCCTGTGCATGCATTTCTTGTAGACAGAATAAATTTGGAGTTGAAAGTTGTATGGGTGGTTTGATGTCTCTATCACTCCACTAAGGTTCCTGTTTGGATACAAGAGGTGGCCTTTTCGGGTTCAATGCCCCCAATGTAGTGAGTCACCACTAAGGGTCATCCCCATTGATTCTTGGGCACCTCCCTTATTTTATCTCAGGTTGTAGAGATAAGACATAGAGAAAGAGAAACACTCCTCCATTGCTTGTGGGATTGCAAACTGGTAAAACCACTCTGGAAATCAATCTGACAGTTTCTCATAAAATTGGAAATAGATTTACCTGAAGACCCAGCTATACCACTCTTGGGAATATACCCAAAAGATGTCCCACCATACCACAGGGACATATGTTTCACTATGTCCATAGTAGCCTTAGTTGTGATAGCCTGAAGCTGGAAACAACCCAGATGCCCCACAACAGGAAAATGGATACAGAAAATGTGGTTCATTTATCCAATGGACTATTATTCAGCTCTTAAGAATGAGAATATCATGAGTTTTGCAGGCAAACGAATGGAACTAGAAAATATCATCCTGGGATATGTACTCACTAATAAGTGGACATTAGCCAAAAAAGTAGAGAATACCTAGGATACATTCCACGGAACTCAAGAAGGCTAACAAGTCAAAGGGCCCAAAATGAGGATGTTTCAATTCCACTTGGGAGGGAGAAGAAAATAATCCCAATTAGCAGAGAGAGTGAGGGACCTGCGTGGGGGAAGGGATGGGAGGGGGAAATGGGAAAATGATCAGGTATGGGGGGAGACAGGAGAGAAACCCAGAAGACCAGCAGAATGAATGGAAATATGCAACTTCATAGAGGGTGGGAGGTGGGGGGACCCTCTAGAAAGTATCAGAGATTTGGGAGGTGAGAAACTCTCAAAGAGAGGATTCAAAGATAGGGACCTTAGATGAAATGCCCAACAGTGGGGAGAGGGAACTTGTAGAGTTCATCTCCAATAGAAAAACAGGGCATCAAGTGGAGAGATGGAGTTGCCATCCCACAACCAAAAATTCTGACCCAGAATAGTCCCTGTGTAAAAGAACTGCAGAGACAAAAACAGAGAAGAGACTAAGGGAAAGGATGTTCAGTGACCAGCCCAACTTTGGATCCATCTCGATGGGATACTTCAAGCCCGGGCACTAATACTGATACTATGGTGTGCTTACAGACAGGAGCATAGCATGACTGCCCACTGATAGGCCCAACAAGCAGCTGACTGAGATAAATGCAGATAATTGCACCCAACCATTGGATTGAAGTCGGAGACACCTATGATTGAATTAAAGAAAGGCTGGAAGAAGCTGAAAAGGAAGGAGAACCCATAAGAAGCCCAGCAGTCCCAACTAACCTGGACCCCTGAGATCCCTCAGATACTGAGCCACCAACCAGGCAGCATACATAGATGATCTGAAGTCCCCTGACACATATATAGCAGAGGACTGCCTGGTCTGGCCTCAGTGGGAGAAAATACTCACCCTGGAGAGACTTGAGGCCCCAGGGCATGGGGAGGCCTAGTAGGAGCCGGAAGCATCCTCTTGGAGAAAAGGGGGAGGAGGAATGGGATTAGGAACTGTGGGAGGGGTGGCTGGGAGACAGGCAATGGCTGGATTGTAAGAAAAATAAAAGTAATAATAATAACAGTAAAAAATAGATTAAAACAAAAATGGATATTAGCCCTCTCTCTCAGATATAAGCTTGGTGAAGATCCTTTCCCAATCTCTAGGCTGCTGATTTGTCCTATTGACAGTGTCCTTTGCCTTACAAGCTTTGAAAGTGTCCTTTGAAAAGCTTTGCAATTTCGTTAAGTTTCGTTTGTCAATTGTTGGTCTTCGAGCCTGGAACACAGGCATTCTATTCAGGAAATTGTCTCCTGCACCAATATGTTCAAGACCCCAACATAAAAGTGGATACACAAAATCTTATAGAGTAGAAAGTGGAAAATACTCTTTAACATACTTGTCACTCTTGATTGTGTGTGGGTGAAAGCCTATATGCAGTAGTGTTTATGTTCAACTATAATAATTATGTCTAACACTTCTTTCAATGTATTTTCTCAATCTTTCTTTTTCTGAAGATGTTTTATTTTTAAAAAAACTTTCAAAGGCTAATTTCACTGAAATAGAACATAGCTGCAGGTTGACTTTCCCCCAGATTGTTAGTGATATTGTTCAGCTGTTTTCTGGCTTGTACAGCTTTGATGACAAATTCATAATCATCACTCTATGCTCTCAGTTATATATAATGTGGGTTTTGTTCCACTAGCTGCCTTCACGTTTTTTCCGAGTTACTGTTTTCAGTAATTTGATTACAATGTGCCTTTGGCTTTCTCTGAGCTTATTTTGCTTCGATTTGTTTAGCTTAATTATTTATGTAACATTTAGAATAATTTCATCAATTCTTTTATGATTATGATTCTCTTCCTCCCATTCTGAAATTCTAATTCTATTGCCTTTTTTGCCTTCTTCCATGTCACTATTACTGAGGTGTTGCGTTTCTTAGCTTAAAGCCACCAAGTGAGTTTTTCATTTTAAATATTGCATTTCTATTCCCCAGACATTCTACTGCAATGTTCTACTGAGTTATTATTTTTCTTCTCATTTTGTCCATAATTTTTCTTAAATATTGATACCTAATATTAACAGATGATTTCTCTGTCATCCCTCCAGAAAGATCTCCTCTATTGGTTAATTTCTCTCTTAGTGGGCACATTTTCCTGCTTCTCTACATATCATGGAATGTTTATAGATAATAAGAACTGAGAATATTATGGTATCTGTGTTCATAGCTTGTCATATTCTTCTTAACAGTGCTGTGCCTTCTACTGGTACTCAATAGGTAAGGCATGTTTTCATTGTTTGTTTTGGGCTGTAGGTAAAGTATTTAAGTCCAATGGAGCATAATGATAAGGGAAGCCATGTGTCTGAGGAGACTCCTGTTACCCTGGTATTAAACAAATTTTCCCTGAGGTCTCTGCACCCTAGCTACATGAAATGATAAAACATCCTTTTCTTTGGAACCAGTCTCAGAAATGTTTAAACTTACACCTTTGTAAGTATGCAGTCTTGCATGACTTCATGAAATTTCAACCTAGAGTCATGCAACTTAATATTATCAAATGTTTTCTCTCTTCTTCATTATTTTGTCTTCCCCTTCAGCCTTCTCTAGTCAAACCATCTCTTGTCAAATATCTGGTAATAGCTAACTTATGGTGTTATTTCACTGGTTTTCTGGTTGTTTATAAAGACAAGCCTTAATGATATTGTAACCTGGCTGGAAGTAGCTGTGACAGAGAGCGATTGTTTTGCATATGAAAAATATGGAAGTTGGAGAAACCCAGAGGAAAAAATGCTATGATTTTATAAAACAGTGAATTATAAGGATAAGTTTTTAAAAGTTTATCTGATAAAGAAGTCATCAGAGGCTAGAAAAAGTGAAAGAAAGTACAGCAGAGAACAAATGTTTAGTAGGCACAGGGCTACAACTGGTTTGGAAAATTAACATTCCATAGTCCCTGGAGCAAACTGAGGCTATTTGGCAGCATGTAATTAATTGTGTTTCAAAACACCTTGTTCGAAGGCTTTTCAGTGGTCCTAGAGTAAAGAAATGGCAAATGTCTGAGGTAATGGACAGACCAATTATCCTGACCTGACCTTTGCACATGTTAAGCATAGTACACATGAATGAAAATAACTCACTGTACACTCAAAATATGCCAGGCAAGATTGAAAAATACCTTAAAAGGATGACATATCAACAATGTGATATGACCAAAAGATTCTTTATCCTACAAACTGCTTACAATTAGAAAAACCAAATTAATATATGGATCTACAGAATAAAGAAAACACTGCAGAGTTCTTATGTTTGCTTTTGAAATATGATACTCTGCCTTGTATTTTAGAAACCTGGGCTTTAATCAATTCTGTTTCAAAATCCAGAAACAAAGTTCATTTTACCACAAAGAAAGACAAGTTGGAATTCCTCTTGTGAGAGGTATATTGAGTCTATATAATACATGTCCAAAAGTGTTCATATAATCAGTTTATAAGAACATGGACAGCATGCTCACCCCAAGCCCAAGCAAGAGCTGGGATAAATTACGTGGATTTGATTTAAGGAACAAGGTCGACACCATGGTTATTTATCTGAAGCAGTTGAGTGTTCTTGCTCTGCTGCAAGTTCTGTTTGGGAAAATAAAAACACTCAGTGGCTGCTCTGGAAAAAAGATCAGAGGAGGAAGTAGGAATGTGCAGACCTTCAGTCTTTCTAAGTGAGTGTCATTAGGACCACAAGCATGAAAGTTTATGTTCTGCAAATGCTTGCATCTTTTAAAATAGCCTCTGCAGGCTAGCTGTCTGTACACACAAGATTTTTTTCAAATAAAATCAAGCCCCATCCACTTTCACGTTGATAACTTATTTTCCTAGATATTTGTTGCAAAGTATTTTTGCAATGATTTCTCATTTTACCTGTCCTTATCTTTAAATTATTAATATTCTTCTAAAATGGTTAATGCTTCCTAGACTCACAATAGAACTCTTTGTATGGCTATTCTCTTCTCATATTTCAAAAACGCATTAAAGTTTAATTCTACATTTGCCAGGTCATTGTTCAAGATGACAAGCCACTAAACACAGTTTTTATTTATTTGTATTGTAGAACTTAATCTAGCTTTCCATTGTGAACATGAACAAAAAATAAAGGACAGAAACTTACTTTTCTATTCCCCTAAGAAATATAATTTTCTGTGTAACTAACTGCATTCAAGTAAAATGAGTGTTATTTCTCTTAAACAAACCAACAGAATAGGGGTACATTATTCCTTAATAGTCAACTTTAACCTTCAAACAACTTTCCATTTCTAAACATTAAATATAAATTAGTCATAGTTTGGAATGTGCATGACTACGATCCTTATGGCCAAGACACGAAGCCATTAGAAGACAGTGACCATTCTGCATTTGGCTGTGGCCTTGGAAACAGTTCAGAAATCATCAGGTGCTGTCACCCAAAGGTGTTAAGAGAAACTCCACTCCACAGCTGTCGTTAGAAACATGGATCCATCTCTCCTAGGATGAGTACCTGCAACATGTAAAAGTGGCAAGACCAAAATGAAGATGAGAGCAGAGAAGAGAGACACCAGGACACCCTTGATTGGAAATTGGATGGGTTACAACTGGGAAGATAATCACAGAAGAGCAACAGAGAGAGAATTCAAGCTACCAGACCAGAAGTGCAAATTAAACTTGGAATTCAAGTACACAGCTGAAATAAAAAATATCTTCATGCTGAATCCTCCTATGGAGATTAAGAAAGGAGATAGAACTGCCTCCACAGGAGATTAAAATTGCATCCAGAAAAACTTTAGTTTCCCTGCCACCAGGCCCATAAATGTATCTCAATTCAGCCTGTTTCCTCTGTCACTTACTATTGTATCTACCCTGTGTTAAAATATATAAAACCCATTAGATAGCTAGGTATAGTGAGCTGCAAAGGGGAATTACTCTAAAATCTGAGAGCCCATCCATTCTCACAATGTTTCTCTGTGGGTCAGCCTGTATGGCATAGGGGCATGCTCTACTTGCATAGTCAGTGCTAGAAGACAGAGTCATACTGCACACAGAGTGGATTTTCCAAGGAATAATTATAGGATTCAAAAATAATACTAGTGTTCACACATGTGTCTACAATGTGTCACATTTAAGGACAGAAGATGCATTTTTACTATGACTTTAATACTTTCGACTACTTTAAAAATAGGTGGTGTTTCTAACTTAAAACTAGCAAATAGAGACTAGGAAAATCCAGAGACCTGTCAATAATCCCCAAACCAACAAAATTAGACAGCAGACCCAAATCTTATGTTTAAAGTTCAAAGTGTATAATAATAAAACATTTATTGTTACATATCTCTGTGTGTGTGTGTGTGTGTGTGTGTGTGTTGTGTTGGGGATGTCACAGTGCACGTATGAAGGGCAGAGGAAAACTTACAGAAGTCAATTCTTTTCTTCCTCCTTGTAGACCTCAGAGATGGAATTCAGGTTGTCAGTTTTGGCAGCAGACCTCTTTACCTACCACCCATCTGGCTGGCCCTGGGGTTAATAATCTTAACCTTTATATTACCCAATCCTTTACAATAAATAAGTGATTGAATGAATGAGTAGTATATCAAATGTCCATACACTGGCATGTATCTCACACGATTGATTTAAATGAGTTTCAGATCCAATTAATTATGCCTTGGATATAAATGCTATAATAATATATATTGCTTGTTAAATACTCAAAAGCATTTAAAATGCTAAGCTACAAATGCATCCGCTCTGAAATTGCAGCATCTTTTCAGCCTCAACTCCAACACAAAGTCAACATATATAACATTGAGCTGGATATGGAGCATCAGACCTGTACTCACATCACTTGAGAAAATAAAGAAAAATACTGCTGTGCTCAGTGTCAGCCTGTACTATTTGGTGGCTTATGACAGCCTCGGCTCCAGTGACACCTTGTCTCTAAACGAAAATCAGCATCAGCATCATCACAACAACAATAGCAATAACAACAGCCACAGCAATAAGACTGAGCTCAATGGTCAGCACATGAGACCACGGGACACCCATATAAACACACTCAAAACCATTCTTTCTTCTACATAGAAGCCCTCTGCCTCTTTCTCAGGTGAATATTCATCACATTAAACTCTGTCTCTGAAATGTATGGCCACGCTGTTATGGAAGCCAGAGGGGAGTTACTTTCACATCAATCGCTCTCTGTATTGATTTGGAAATGAAAAACAAATGGGAACAAACTGTAGATGGTGTATTTCATTCTGAGATGTGTCATTTCTCCAGATAAAGTGTTCAAATGGGAGTAGAACAGAACGAGTCATAGTAACGTGGAACATTAATGATTACAAACTCAGAAGCCATTTATCACACCGATGTCAGAAGCCCAATAATGGAATGAAATAATCAAATTTAAATCTCCAGTACTTTCTTTTTACTATCTAAGGATAAGATAAAACTATACCACTTAATCTATTATATAAACTTGAGACAAACAAAGATGTATCACTGCACAGTGAACACTGGCTGACATGTAGTAAATCTAGAAAATGATTTTGCTATACACAGATAAGTTGATTGCAATGGAATCAAAACAGGGTTGGGGATATATATATATATATATATATATATATATATATATATATATATATATATATCTGCTGTGCAATCATAAGGATGTGAATTCAAAGAGATCTTTAGATAACACATAAAATCCAAATACAGTCACATACAGTCACACGTATCTGCAACCCTAGCATTGTGGAGAAGGAGACAGAGACAGGAGTCTTGGAGCCTACTGGTCAGCCAGTCTAGTCTACAGATAATTCCAAATATAGTGAAGAGATCCTGTTTGAAAAACACAAGATGAGGAGTGACTGAAGGAGACATCTGATGTCAATCTCTGACCCACATCCACATTACCAAGTGCATATGCAATACCTCATGCATGTGCACACACAAACACTGCATAATAAAAGCAATACACAACCTATACATGCATTCAAAGCAAAGAAACCACACGGAATTCAGAAACCAAAATAATTAAAAATTAAAAACAAGAGAAAGTAAAGTCTGTGATGGTCACTGCTCTGTATTCTGTTAACTTGACACAAATAGAGCCACTTGAGAAGAGAGAATCTTACTGGAGAAAATGACTCCATTAAATGGACCCACAATAAAGCCTGTGGGAAATTTTCCTTCTTAATGAATGATGTAGGAAATTCCAGATTCAACCCTGGGGAGGTAGTTCTTTGTTTTATAAAGAAGCAAATTTAGCAAACGATGGGAGAAAACCAGTATGCAGCATTCCTCCACTGCCTCTGCTTCAGTTCCTAGCTCTCGGTTCATGCCTTGGCTTTCCTTGATGATAGACTGCAAGTGTAGGCCAAAGAACATCGTTCCTCTCCAAATTGGTCATGATCAGTGTTTATCACAGCAACGGAAAGCAAACTAAGGCAGAAGCAAAAACATCTCATTAAACTCTTTATTTTTCTTTCTCATCAAAATAAAAAACAAAGGTAATTGTTGATGAAGAGAAGTGTACAGAGTATGTATGTATATATGTATATGATATTGAGAGATAGATGTACATTTCATAAATAAGTAAATACAAAAAATGCTAAATAATAGAGATATTTTATAGATAGACAATAGATAAATAGAAGATTAGATAGATAGGTAGATGATAGATAGATGATAGATAGATAGATAGATAGATAGATAGATAGATAGATAGATAGGCAAAACAAATGTAGAAAGCTATCTATACAGAGAGCTGGTGACTCTGATCAAAGTATGTCAAGAGCTTCTTGTCTTATCTTTTCAACCTTTCTGGAAGGGCAAAATAACTTTTAAGTTTGCAAGCATACTTATTTAAGTCATAAAACACATTGGAGAAACACACCTGACAAGCATTTGTGAAAATAAGAAATTAAAAATACCTCCTAGAGGGATTATTTTCCAAAATATATTTTAAAAATGAAACAAAAAGTAAACAAATAAAACACCAGATAATGTTCCAGTAAAAACAGCTGTGCCTCAACATGCAGGAATAATGGAAGCAAGATGGAGCAGTGGGTACTCCTCAGAAGAGCATGTTCAGGACATTTGTGTCATTTATCACAAATTTTAAAATAGTAAGAATAATCACAATAGAGACAAAACAGACACACATAAAGCAAACTCATTATGAAGATTAATTTGTATGAAGTTCATAAGGCTTAAAGAAAGATTACCCTCCCCTTTAACAAAATGTTTCATTGCACAGCTGGGATTCTGTGGGGTAAATGGTGTCACCTCAGGTCAAACTCAAGATCTGCAGAGTATATACGGCACATTGGAACAAACAGGAGCGTATTGAAAACAGATGTCAAAGCCGAGTTGTTTCAGTGAAGGAATAGTCATCATTTGGAGTATGTGGACAAGGGGGAAAAATACACTGGCTCCTGAGGTCGTTGGGGAAACCAGGGCTGATGTTACAGCAGATGCTTCTTGCTTTCAGTCTGCATACAGATGCTAAAGGATCTGTCTTTGCTAAAATGGTCAAAGATTCTCTAGGCTGTATTTTATCTCAAGCAAAGTAAGACTCTGATACTACACGAAGTGTTCCCTGGAATGTGGGGCATTGAGTGTGACAGCAGAGTGACACCATACCCAGAAACTTAACTTTGAGCCTCTATTTTTTTAACTTGCTTTCTAATTGTGGAAAAATAAAAACTCTCCTCATATCTACAAAAAAAAAAAAAAAAAAAGTGAACATCAATGGGGCAGAAAATGGGCACCAAGTCTTCCACTTTTTAATAATCATCTTTCATTGAATTTCTTCTTTTCTTTCTTATTTTTGGGTGGGGTGGGGGTACTAGGAATTGAACCAAGAGCCTCACGCATGTTAGAAAAGTATGGTACCCAATAAGTTGTCAAGGCAAGACCTTCCCAAACAGTTCTGCCAACTGAGAAACAATTATTCTAACACATAAACTTATAGGAGTCATTCACATTCAAACCATCGTAATTGGGAAATTGTGATTTGGGTTGTTGTTGTTTACTTAGAAATTCTACCAGATCCTAGAAAAGTCAAATTTCCTAAATATTAAAATAAATAAATAAATAAATAAATACACATAAAAATGACCTTGAACATGGATATCCTCCATCAAAACTACCTGATTTTACTGGAACAACTTTAGCATTTCAGATCAGATCTTGCAGATCTACAATAAAGTATTTGAGTCTATAAAGATGGTGCAATGGTACAAGTGCTTGCCACAGAAGCCTGTCAACCTCAGTTTGATCCCAGGAGCACATAGAACAGAGAAAAGTGAAAACCAACTACTGACACTATCCTCTGACCTCCACACGTACTCTGTGGCATGAGCAAACCAGCACATACACACAAACACTCACACACACAACCACACACACGTGCTATCCACACACATCGAAAACATTGTGCCATTGTTTGATCTTAAATAATTAAATTTCAATCTTTTTACTGATGCTTTTGAAGGTAGAGCCTTCCTATGTATCCTAGGTTGGCCCATAACTCACCTCTTGCTTCATTCTCCCCAGTGCTTGAATGACAGATAAATGCCACCATGTCCATTAGTAAACCAATTCTTTTCTTTTTAAACATACCTTTATTTGTACATATGGATATGTATGCCACAGTATGCATGTGCGAGTCAGCAGATCAATAGTTCTCTCCTTCTACCTGATGGTTCCATGGGATCAAACACAGTCATAAGGCATGGCAACAACTCTTTTTTTATCTAACTCACTGGTGCTGGTAAACCAATTCTTTACAAAAGAATCAATTACTCATGTTCTGCATGACTTATTACAATCTCAGTTTTAAACTGATCAGCAACTCTTCTTCACAGGGTGACCATGAGCGTGAAACGGGATAGCTTACTTAATGCTGAGGGCAGAGTGCAGAGCCAGCCCTCCATGAGCACCACTCTCTCGTTGTTCCTTAACCCCGAGCCAGACACTGAGATAAAATGATAAACGAGCATAACCCCATGCTACATATTTATGTGAGCTCTGCTATTTGGGACTGTTTTTTTTTTTTTTTCATCCAGAGAAGCCTTGAAAAATGTCATTGGGCTTATCTTGTGAAAAGGGAGAAATTTTTCAACCATGAACAAGGCTTAGATACCATTCCCTGAGAACTGTGTGGGAGTATAATAATTCCCTGAGTTATCATACTAAAAAAGGAAAGCAAAAGTGCTTTTCAGATTTGGGAAAGACTTCATCAAATGAGGATGAGAGCCCGGGGGAGGATAAGCCTGCGGAGATAGCAGAGCAGCCATTGAATCCAGCCTGACATCCTCCCTACTTGGTCCTTACCCAAAGT
Source organism: Arvicanthis niloticus (assembly GCF_011762505.2). Taxonomy (NCBI): domain Eukaryota; kingdom Metazoa; phylum Chordata; class Mammalia; order Rodentia; family Muridae; genus Arvicanthis; species Arvicanthis niloticus. The sequence goes on from NC_047665.1 coordinate 36,412,613, forward strand.
CCAAACTTCATCCTCTTTTCTTCTCCCATGCCACGAGCACCAGAGGAAAATCCATGAAAAACCTGCAGCCTCAGACTGAGGAAGAGAACATGAAGCCATTTTGGCTTTGCAATAATAAATCATTTCTTGAGTGATGTTCACATTTGAGACATTGTGGGAATGAAACTTTTCCAGCTATAACTAAATCCTACAGCTTAAAAGGTCCTGGACATTATTTGATACATGTAAGCATGAGTCCTCTCTGAAAATGGAACATCACCACCCCTCCCCAAACAATAAAGCCAATAAAGCAAAGAGCACATTAAAAAAAAAAAAAAACAGATTGCGATCTGTTTACGCAAGATTTCGGATATGAATAGACTGCTAAAATAACAAATTGTTTGGCCTGGAGTCTCTAGCTGTATATTTTCCTTGACTAATCTGTTTTAATGAAACCCTCACTCCCGCAATAATAGCAAGACATAACAACTTCTTGGAAATCCTCCCCCTATTGTCTCAAGCAAGACTCCAGAATAACTGAAATGAAATCTCTAACTGTAAGCAGAAAACTGAGCTGTCCCAACATGCCCTGGGTTATCAGCCTGTTTCTCATAAACCAGCTCCTGAATTAGGCCACATCATTTAAAGAAGAAAGAAAGAAAGAAAGAAAGAAAGAAAGAAAGAAAGAAAGAAAGAAAGAAAGAAAGAAAGAAAGAGACAAGACACACAGATTTGTCTGCAAGATGAACAGATGAGCCCCTGATGAAAGCCAAGCCCAGTAAAAATAAGTCAAGCTAAATGAGAGAACTGCTGTTGTAAGGTTGAACCAGATGTTTGTGTAGACCCAGCCCAGTCATGTGACATGATTTATAAAGCAGCTTATAGGAAACAGATGACCAAATTTTGTCCTCATGTCTTCTGACCTCTGCTTAGATTGATGAATACAGTTAAGAATTTTATCTTATGTTTTTATTTCTTAACTTTTCATATAAGTATATATTTTATATTTAGCACCTATGCTTTCCCTCCCAGCCTTCCTCTCTTCAGCATCCTCCCTCCCATTAGTCAGATATAGATATAGATATAGATATAGATATAGATATAGATATAGATATAGATATAGATATAGATATAGATATAGATATAGATATCAAATAAATGTGTGTGTAAGGAAATATATGTGGAGTCCAGGAGATACCCTCGGCTATTGTTCCTAAAGTACCATCTACCTTTTTCTTTAAGATAGTGGCTCTCTTAAAACTTAGCTTGGAATTCACCAGGTAGGCTAGGCTGGTTGGGCAGACCAACAGGGATCCCAGGGACCCCTTGTCTCTACACCTCTGTTCTAGTCTTGTAAGCATATAACATCAAGCTTACTCTCTGTGTTTTAAGCTTGTGTTCTGAGGGACTGAACTCAGATCCTCATGCTTGCAAGGCAAGCATTTTATTAACTGAGTTATCACCCTAGCCCAATATTTCCCCTTGCTGAGGCTTCCTGTTGTTACTGTTGTTTCTAAGTCAAAATTACATACTTATGATGCAATGTTTGGAGATGCTCAGCTTACTAGAAATAGGCAGACTTGACATTTCTTGCTTTTAGTTTCCAGATCCCTCATGCTTCTACTTGGCTATGGAGAAAAAAAATATGTTTTGAAGCATCTCCAGAAGCAATCATGGGATATGGAGATGACTTCTAAATGACTCACAGTTGCAAAACATACTAGAGAAGGAGAGAGATGAGGAAACCATCATTGACTTGATGTACATTTTTCCGTGTCTAGAATGGTTTACCCTCATTTCTTCCCTGGTGCTCAGGAAAATGCCAGCTCTCTCTTTGCTCAGCACACGAGGGACTTTCTGATTAATTTTTACAGCTCTTTCTATACAGCCACCCTTTCTTACACTGACAACCATAGTAACAGACTACTTAATTCCCAACCAAAGAACACTCTAGCCTGTGCAGCCCTTCTTGAAAAGGGAAACCTTCATGGGGGAGATCAGGTCTCCTTGTTTCTAAACCCCTGCCTAGCCAGCCTCTGGAAGAGAACTGGCTCTTACAGTGGTAAGTACTAGGCTTTCAAACACTGTAATGGGCATGCATGCATTAAATGTAAGCTTATCAGGTCATGTGCATGCCATCTTGCACAAAGAGCTACCATCATTTTAAGAGTGATACATCCTAATTTACCCAGATAAGTTAGGTCTAGTTCATGGATGGTGACTTGGAGACACAATGTAAATCACACACACACACACACACAAACACACACACACACACACCAACTCATAATGTCTTAACTTCCTGACCTTTTGCTCTCTGGGCTCTCGGTGTATTGCTGATTTCAAGGGGAAATAAGCATAAATTAGTCAAGCCTCCTTCTCAAAAAAGACCTATTTTGTTATCATTAAATAAATTGTGACTTGAAAAGTAAAGATATCAGTGTACTTTTTGCTCTCTCTAGTGCTACAAGACCTCACCCTCACATCTGCCAGAGTGCTAACTATGTAATGTTGGGCTATAGGCTCCATTTTTCTTTAGATTTTTTTTTTTTTTACTCTTCCAGAACAATGAGAGTTGCTCAAGAAGAGAGATTGTTTCTTATTAAACTGTGTCTTCATCTCCTGCAGAACCTGCAAAAATGCAAAGAATTTTTAAAATAGTACCATGAGTTGAGCTTCAAGCAAATCAAAGTAAATTTCTTTGGACCAAATATACCTCCAAGAACAATTTTAAAAGTCATACAAAAAAATTATTCTTCAGTAAGAATGTGTTTGAATAACAAAGCAATGAGAAGGTTTGTGACTGAGGATTCAGAGGAGAGGGAAATCAGAAGAGGCAAGTCATGCATGTGAAAACACTCCTTTACCTCTGCAGAGGCAGCAGGGTCTGTGGGATTCTATCAGAACTGCCATTTCTCACAAGGGCTGACAAGCACACATGGGGATTCAAGGCTTCCCAGGGTCAACATCAGGTCAAAATCACACAGATTTTGGCTAAGACTTGGGACTGTGACCTAGGAATCTGAGGGAACTAAGAACAAATGCTTTTAGGCTGAATACGGTAGCACATACCTGGAATCCCTTCACTCAGTTGGAATAGATAGGAGGACCTCTCTATAAGTGTGAGGCCACCCTGGTCTACATAAGTACTTCCAGGACAGCCAGGACACCAAGAAGACCATAAATAAAATGACACCAAGAAGACCATTTAAAAATAAAATGATCTAAATGATAATAAATGAGTAATACATAAATGAGTGTAAGTGAGTACACAATTTCTGTGGAAGATAGCATGTTCTGTATATGTATTCCCATAGGCAACAATTGGTTCTCTATCAGAAATAATCAGGCATGTAAGAAAACAAAATTGACAAGTTATATTAAAGGACATGTACACTAAAATTAAGCTTTTGGCTCTCAGAAAGTAAATAAAATAGAGTTACAGGTAAGGAATTTAAATGTGTGTGTGTGTGTGTGTGTGTGTGTGCATCTGCATGTGTGTGTGTGCATGTGTGTGTGTGCGTGTGTGTGTGTGTGTGTGTGTGTGTGTGTGTAACTTCAGAAACAGAATTTTGGTAGGAACTATAAAATACAGAAGAAAAGAATTTTGTATATAGAAAGAGCATGGGGAAATGTTTCTGAGAGCAACCTCAATGTTGATGGGAGTCACACAAACAAAAATTCAATGAGTTGTTTGCTTACCTATGTGTATTTTGCAGCACTTTTTGTGGCACTCACCCAAGGGAAATGCATACATATGTGTACCAAACCTTCTGTACAAAAATGTTCAAAGTAACAATATTCTGAATATAAAAATGAATTTATCTACTCTAGAATGGCAGGATACATAGAGGTCTATTTAGAGAACAGAATAATGCTGACATAAAACACCATGACGTTTTTGCACAACATTTATAAATCTTCAAATATAACACTGAATGAATATCCTGATGTAGAACAAATACGTTTAGGAGGCACTGTGTATATAAAGTCTAAATCACATGACAACCTGGAGCACTGGTTCCCTTCAGTGACAATGATAGAAGTATGTTCCAGGAGACTGACTGTGCTGCTCTGTGAGCTGGATGGCATGGCTCTCTGCGTTTATCATCATTCATTGAGCTGTGTTTATGATGTGTGCACCTCTCTCTATGTGGCATTCCCTGCATTAAAAGCCATATAAAATTATAAATAAAAATAGGCATTCAATAAATGTTGTTGGAAGAATTAATGTATGAATGGCTAGATCAATGAATCTTGTTTCAAGGATTTACAGCTGCTAAAGAGAAGAGGGCAGTGGGAACAGGTGCTACGAAATGAATAACCTAGCAGCTTCACCTGGACTTACTAAAATTTATGTCACTGTTAAAATGAGGTGACTATTGGGCACTTGAAATAAATGTCTTTCCGGATATTATCCAATATTTGACTGAGCAATAAATTCTTTCTGTTATTATAAACCAAATTACTCTCACAGTTAACATTCTATTTGTCTTTGGTCATATTTTACTTGTCTTTTACTAAAGACTGTTCTCAAGACAGACCATGCTGGCTAAATAAGTAAGTCTTTGCATAGAAAGGACAGAAGGAAAACTGCTTGTTAAAATAATAGAATGTGTGTCTCTTATACTGGGCACCTCTTCTTTCTGGCTGAGTTTTAAAATTAACACATACAGATAGACACTCAATGATCTAATACCAATTACTGTATGAATAACAATTTACCAAGAGTTTCAAAAATCACTAGAGAGTTGGAGCAGTTAAAGTATTATTTAGTTTTACCAATAATGTAGAATAAACTGTTTTATTTCATATTTGTTATTTTACTTGATTTAATTTGTCCCACTTTTTATTTCCAAAAAAAAAAATTATCTAGAATTCTTTAGAGGTTTCATAAGTCAGTTTATCATTTGGCATCTTATGCAAATAGAAGGATCCCAGATTGTCTTGCTGAATATTGGGTAGGGGGTATGAAAGAAAAAGATATCTGCATTCAAGTACTCAGCAATACACTGAAGTTTCTCAGTACAGAAAAAATTTACAAGACAAAGTCACTTGAGGCAAAGCAGAAGTTGCGGCTGTTAGCACATATTGGCATTGCAAGCTGCTCCTCTGAGGATCTCAAAACACACTTTGAAAGTGAACTGTCCTAAGCATTTAATGCCCACAGACTTGGCTACAGCCAGAGAGCCATAAAGGATCACCTTGATATCCTGCAGCTGAACCCCCCCCCTCTCTCTCTCTCTCTCTCTCTGTGTGTGTGTGTGTGTGTGTGTGTCTGTGTCTGTCTGTCTGTCTCTCTGTCTGTCTGTCTTTCTCTGTTGTGGCCAGCCAAATGAAGTATGGTCTTTCCATTTTACAGACAACAACACTTCTTACCAACCTTGTTGAGAGGAGAGTCCAGACAACAACACTTCTTACCAACCTTGTCGAGAGGAGAAATTATTCAAAGGGTATTAATGTGAGTCACATTGACAAAACTATAATGTGGGTCCATAGTTCTGCCCTCCATTTAAAAGCCAGGCTTTGAGAAACAATTTTAAATGTAACAAGTTATTCATGGTGCTTTGACAACAAATTCCAACCAATTATAAGTAATTAATTTTAAGTAATTTAATTTCTTGCACAGCCTCACATTTTCAGTTTTTGCCCTTTATCCTGTTTCTCTTACTGCTGTTCAGTGAACATTTTTCTTATATCTTCTCTAGCTTTTGTTTTTGTTGATGTTTGATTAGTTCACTGTTGCCTTTTGATGTTCTACAGGATGATGGGACATGTCACACAGACAAGAATAGATATTTTTTGTTTGACCTGATTTAATGTATTTTGCTTAAGTATGTCAATTTTACCTTAAACAATAATGTTTTCCAAATTATGAAATTGGTCTGCAACCTACATTTTAACATATTTAAAATAAATGTGTACTTATAAAACTTTTAGGACATGTACCAATCATCCAACCATTGAAAAGCAGCAGCAGCTGCTGTTTCTTCATCTTCTAATTCCTCTTCTTGTCCCCAACTTCAGTCCAATGTTTGGGTATAGGGGTCTGTGTCTGTCTCAGTCAGCTGCTGGTTGGGACTCTCAGAGGACAGCCATGCTAGGCTTCTGACAAGCATGTCCTTTGGGTCTGGGTTACATCACTTATTGCTGATAATATTTTCTAGTTTCATCCATTTGCCTGTAGAACTCATGATGTCTTTGTTATTAATAGCTAAATAATATTCCATTATATAAATGAACCACATTTTCTGTATCCATTCTTCAGTTGTAGGACATCTAGGGTGTTTCTAACTTCTGTCTATTACAAATAAGGGTGCTATTAACATAGTGAAGCAAATGTCCTTGTGCTATGGTGGGGCATCTTTTGTTATATGCCCAAGAGTTGTATAGCTGGGTCTTCGGGTAGATCTATTTCCAATTTTTTGAGGAACCATCCAATTGATTTTCAGAGTACTTGTACCATTTTGCAATCCCACCAGCAATAGAAGTGTTCCTCTTTCTCCACATCTTCACTATCATGTGCTGTTACCTGAGATTTTGATCTTAGCAATTTTGATTGGTGTAAGGTGGAATCCCAGTGTGGTTTTGATTTGCTTTTCCCTGATGATTAAGGACTTTGAACATTTCTTTAAGTGCTAAACACCCTTCACAATAGTCACAAATGATATAAAGTATCTCGGTGTAACTCTAACCAAACAAGTGAAAGATCCGTATGACAAGAACTTCAAGTCCCTCAAGAAAGAAATCAAAGAAGACTTCAGAAGATGGAAAGATCTCTCTTGCTCATGGATTGGTAGGATTAACAGGGTAAAAATGGCCATCCTATGAAAAGCAATCTACAGGTTCAATGCAATCTCCATCAAAAGTCTAACACAATTCTTCATAGACATGGAAAAAGCAATTCTCAATTTCATATGAAAAAACAAATAACCCAGGATACTGAAAACAATTCCTAACAATAAAAGAACTTCTGGGGGAATCATCATCCCTGACTTGAAGCTGTACTACAGAGAAATAGTGATTAAAAAAAAAACTGCATGGTACTGGTACAGAGACAGGTTGATGAATGGAATAGAACTGAAGACCCAGAAATAAAACCACACATTTATGGACACTTGATCTTTGACAAAGAAGGCAAAAATATACACTGGAAAAAAGAAAGTATCTTTAATAAATAGTGCTGGTCTAACTGGAAGTCTGTCTGTAGAAAATTTAAAATATATTCATATTTATCACCTTGCACAAAACTCAAGTCTAAGTGGATCAGAGACCTCGACATAAAACAAGATACACCGAGTCAAATAGAAAACAAAGTGGGAAAGAGTCTCGAACTCATTGGCACAGGGGGAAATTTCCTAAACAGATCTCCGATGGCTCAGGCTCTACGATCAACAATTGATAAATGGCGCCTCATGAAACTGAAAAGCTTCTGTAAGACACAGTTAATAGGACAAATAAGCAACCTACAGATTGGGGAAAATTCTTCACTAACCCTACATTTCACAAAGGGATAATATTCAAAATATATAAATAACTCAAGAAGCTAACCTCCAAAAAATAACCCAATTAAAAAATAGGGTAGAGAGATAAATAGAGAATTCACCACAGAGAAGTTTCATTCCTTTGAAACTTCTTGCAGGCAGCTCAACATGTTTCATAATGTCTTTACTTGGTGGCCTTTTCCAGTCAGACTGGCAGGTCTCTGCTTCTTCTAAGCTGCTTGGCTGGTCTCTGTACCTCTTTTAGGTGAACCTCTTCTTGTGGCTTCACTTGTTAAATAGTAACTTCCAGTATTCTTTACTGCTTATGTAATCTAAGGAAGGAAGGGATTGGAACAGAAAACCTGGTCAGTATCAGGAACTTCCTGAAACTATTTGAGTTGTTTACTTCTTAAAGACCTTTCTTGAAAGATGGAGTGTTTCACTATCCCTTACAGTATTTTGTTTTTTCACCTCTGTATAAGCATCCTGTCTTAAAGTATTACCTTCTGTAATATTCTGTCTTAATCACTTTTCCCCAAAAATGGAAGCTTTTAACCTCAAAAAAAATCTGCTAAGCAACATTATTTAGTTCAACTGTCTAAATCTCCCTAGAATCTGCTACTTCTTTCTAATCACATAATTGTAACTGATCTGTAATAGTCCAGATCAACTGGATTCTAGCATAGATTACTCTAACCTTCATTCCAGGCTTCCATTTGCACTGTTCAACCTAATTTTTCAAGGCATAAACAAATACATCTTATACTTTTTACATTTCCCTTCTTTTTTGTGCATGTATGTGTGTGCACACATTTGCATGTGCGCTTATCACTGCATGCCTGTGGAAGTCATAGGACAACTTGTGAGTGTTGCTTCTCCCCCTCTAACATGTGGGTACTAGGGATTGAACTAGGGCTATCAGCATGGTAATAGCAGCTATTTCTAAAATTATAAACATATATATATGTATATATATATACATATATATATGTATATATATGTGTGTGTGTGTATATATGTATGTATATATATACATATTCATACAAACATATATATGTATATAATTTTACTACTTATTTTATAAAAATAAGGCTACTTATTTTATAAAAATAAGGGTATTTACTACAGACTGAGCCAGCTCACTGGCCAAGAACTCTTTTTTAAGGATAGAATTTGTGTTCCTTTTACTTGTAATCATTCAGCTACTTAACAACACTCTTCAAAAACACCTACATTCCTTCTACATAACCCCAAAGTATCATTGAATCTGGCCCTTATCTATATATTTAACCTAAAACAATATTATTGACTTTCCTACTCAAATATATGTTTTAAAGATTCCATAAATTGTAACATATTTTGCCCTTTTATACTCTTATGTATGTTGCATATTTTTGTCTTGAATATTTTGTCACAAGAATAACTGACCATATGTACACTTCAAGCATCATAGTGAAATTCTTGTACCCAGAAAGCTTATCAAACATTTTTAGAGTTTCTTGCTGTCAGTCTAAAGTCAACTCTTAAGCCACAAAGACAGGGAAATGCCTACTCTTATACCAGGAATAGAGAGAAAACTCCATCCTCATACCATGTGAACAGAGGCCTCTTTTAATTGCCATGTCCCCAGCAACTAAAGACTTGACCAACATATATACATGGAGAAAATTCATGAACACATTAGAATGGACTCACTCATCATGCAACTTTTTTTCTGAAAATCTACACACATATGCATGCATTTAACTATAAAATCCTACTCTACATGAGATGTATTTCTGAATTCTCTTTGAGAGTCCTCACATATTATTAACATATCATATATCGCTTTTCCCCATTCCAAGGTAATATTTTGCTCTGTCTATGCTTATTTTTAAATCAAATCTTCACAGGTAGTACAGAATTTCCTCAGAGGTATAGAACACCTCCACTACTCCATACAAACTTGCTGACTTCACATTTGGAGAATTCCTCCTTTAATGAATGGCATTACTGAGTCTTGAAATGGATAGCTCTCACTGTCTGACTCTCAGAGGTAGCTGGGATGTCAGCTCCAAACCCACTGATAAGGAAATTTCTGTTGATAACAGCAAGTTTGACATTGATGAAGCTGTCCCATCTGGTGTGGTTAGGGGAGCACTCATGCAAATGGTTGTGAAATGTGTTCTCTTGGATCCTGGCCCAACACAACAATCTCTCTCTCTCTCTCTCTCTCTCTCTCTCTCTCTCTCTCTCTCTCTCTCTCTCTCTCTCTCTCTCTGCTCTGTCATCCCCCTCCCCCATCAGAAATGCTTGAAAGGACTACTCTAGAAATCCCATGCTGCCTCTATGAGTTACCCTGCCTTCTTGAGTAAACTGGATTATTTTATTAGATAGGGGAAAACACCTTCCCTTTGGATGCTTTCAGGAAGTTCTTACTCAGAGCAGAGAGTTTCATAAGCACTTTGTGTCACATTAATGTCCCCTTAGAGGCCAATGCAATGTCTAATGGAGTTCCTCAGTATGCCTTAAAAGTCAGCAATGTTCGTCACTGATTGTGGATGTTCTTTTCGTGATCCTTCAGATGTTTTCCTTTATTTCCATTTGGGTGTGCTAAATGGGCGCTGGCACACTTAGGCACCGGGTTGATTTAATGAACTACACATACTTCCAGTGTCTTCTTTTTCATAAAAATGTCTTGCAGATCCAGTTTTCCATTGCCTTGAGAAAGGGACAAGCATTGTGTCATATGTATAATTACATCCGAATAGCTATAATATGCTAATGGATTAATTTAGCTCTCTGGCCACAAATTATGAACTGATATTAAACATGATGAAGATAAATACTTTTCATATACTCTGGAAGGAGGAAAAAATTGAAATGCCCTGAACTCATGGCCAACACTACTCTTGGTAACTAAGCATACACATAGATTTTTCCAAAAATATAATTGAAAATGTATAGAACTTGCTTACTTGCTACATAATGTAACCTAAAATATTATCATGAAATTTTAAAAATGAAGGGCTCTGACTGATGAATTAGAACAAATATCTTAGCTAAGCACATTAAGAACCAAATGTAAGGCTTTGAAACAGAGGCCAAATATATTTGTTTCCATTTTTTAAATCTGATACAATATCCTAAATCATTAGTTTATAGAGAAAATTATTATTATGTATTTTTAGTATGATTAGTAGTAATGGAACTATTGGACAGACTGAAACCCTAAAAATGTGTTAAAACCTTTTAAAACCAGTGGCACCTTAAGTACTATCACTATAATAACTGAATCTAATTTCTCCTTTTGTCGCTTGATCTAAATTTATAAATCTATAAAAATGGAGTGGGGTGTGTGCGTGCATGTGTGTGTGTACGTGTGTGTCTGTGTGTCTGTGTGTGTTTGTACAAGTGTGAAAGCAGAGGCCAGAGTTGGAAGTTGAATGTCTATCTTTATTCCTCTCCACTTTAATTTAATTTTTGAGACTAGAGTCTCTTGCTGAACCTAGAGTTGAGTGATTGGCTAGAGTGGCTGGCCAGATACTTCCAGGACCTTAGTATCTGTTTTTCCCCATTACTGGGATTATAGATGCACACTGCCAAGCCTGGTCTTTATTATGCAGATACAGAGGATCAGAACTCATGTTTGTATAGAAAACATTAATGGATCTCTCTCAGTAGCTTCTAAATGATATTTTTATAAAAGAACTTGGTCTTGATGTCATTACAATAAACATAAACACTTATAAAATGACACAATTATATGGTTATATGGTATAAATTTCAATGAAGCACATGTTGATCTTTCGTTGGAATTATTTACAGCTAATTTGTAGATCTAGGTTGATAACCAATAAATCATCTTGCTTTCTATTTTAGTTATAAAAAAAACAATGACTAAAAGCAGGTGATGGAGGAAATGGTTCATTCCATCTTACAACTCTGAAACACTGTGAGAAGACAAGGTAAGAACTCAAGGAAGGGATCTGGAGGCAGGAACTGAGGCAGAGGTCTTTCAAAGATGTTCTTTACTGATTTTCTCTCCACAGCATGCTCTGTTTGCTTTCTTAAAGAACACAAGACCAGGTAAGGAGTAGAAGGGGAGAGTAACAGATGGGTAAGACCAAGAGACATTGTATACATGCATGCAATTCTCGAAGAATCAATAAAGGAAAAAAGGAAATGATATAAAAAAGAATCCATGACTAATTTCCTAGGGAAGATACTGCCCATAGTGGGTTGGATCCTCAACATCAATCATTAAACAAAAAATGTCTCATAGATTTTCATGCAGTCAATGAGACGGAGGTATTTTTTTTCAACTCAAGTTCTCTGGAATGGGATGAACTAAGCTGTGTCAAGTTGACAAAAACTAACCAGTACAATCTGTTACTACAGCAACACTTCATCTGGAACAACCTAGATTATGTCTGTATGAAGATGGGGAAAAATGTAACCTAGTTGTAAGTAGAATATACCTATACCTTACATGTCCTTCCTTCATTAATGATGTAACTTCTCCAGTGAGAGGTAAAATGAGCGGCATGGTGAACATCAACTTTCCCCTGGCTCTAGGTTATTTCTTACATTGTTTCTTGCCAACAATGGGAAAAGATGAGAGACTTCATGCTGGACTGTGGTGCTGTTCCAGGATTGTGTTGAAACATTATCTGCTATTGTCAGCACAAACATGAACAGTAATTTTTTTTCTTCTGTAAATGGTCAGAATCTAATGTTGTGTTTCAACTGGTTCTGACATGCTTTTAAAAAAGCTGGCTTCAGTGATTGAAGAGATGGATGAGTGCTTAAGAGCACTTGCTGTGCACAGTTCAAATCCCAGCACCCATGTCAAAAAGCTGGCCATGGTTCATAAACCAATCAACTTTATTAGTATTTATGAAGACATTCAATTTTTTACCTTCCAAATTAGAGAGTAACTCAGTTTCCAGTTAAATCCTGCCAATGTGACAGACTTACTTTGATAGTTTGGGTGTAAAATGTGACCAACTAGTGCATGGGTTTGAAAGTGAGCTTAGTTAGAGACACTGTGAGCATCAGCGTATCTATGGATAAAGTGGGTTTCTGCAACTGTATCTTGAGGTACATAGCCCTGTCCCAGGACATGCCTTCTCTCTGCTTCCTCGGATGTAAGGTGTCACTATGACTCTTCTGGTGCACAGCCTCAAGCTGCTACTTCCACTGCGCCTTCCTCCCTGGGATGAACTGTACCCTCAAACTATGAGATGAAACAAAATTTTCTTTCCATTATAAAAGTCATCAGTACACTATAAAACTTTCTGTTACTTTATAAGTTGAATGTAGGATGTCCATTTCATCACTAATACTGCATCAACACCAGCTTCTGCAGCTTCTGCATGACAAGGCTTGAGCAACTCTAATGGCAGCCTTTGAAATATCATGAGTATCGTTTTTATACAGTACCTAAAATTACCCTCAGGGGACTCCTACATTCTTAATATTAGTGTATATGGTGAAGTTGGCAATGGGGTTAATCACAACCCTTTCTTCCTCTACTTAAAGCAAGACATACTCACTTTCTTGAAAAATTGGAGAACAAAATGAATCAGAAAAAAAATATCTCTGCAGAGACTATTCATATCCACTAAGGTGAGGGTTATGAATACCACTGTTGTAGCCCCAGAGTATACCTTTGCACCTTTGTCCTGCACTTTACTAGTTTTCTTGTTTACAGACAAATAAGACTGTCTTGTGTGTGCTGCAAGCCTTCATGCAACTGTATGATGTGTCTCAGTGTGCCACACTGTTCTCATTTTAAATGACTATATGATTGTGGTTTCTAGTCCACTTTCTCTTGATACTTTCAAGAGAGAGCCTTTGCTGTTTTAAAATCTGGCAGACAGTTTTATAGGATGGTTTTGTTAATCAGAAGCAGGCTTGTTCAGAATGCATTCTCCGTTCAATGTGGGAAAAGGAGCACCCATCCTTGCCTGTGTGGCAAAATGCTTTCTATGTGACAAATTGGAAAGCAATCTAGAGCTGCTTGATTTTTACTTTTATGTTATTCTACCTTTCACTCACTTTGGGTTTTGATGCTCTTATTTCCCTACAGATCTCAAGCAATGTGCCTGCTCAACAGTCAGTCTTTCTTCATTTCCTACAGCTGCTCTTTGCATTTGTGTTTGGCTATAAATCTTTTAGGATCGTTATGTGCAACCCTGTTAGAGCCTTCACTTTATAGTCTATCTTTGCAAAGGCATTCATTCATTCATCTGAGCTTTTACATAGCATACCCATAAAGACAATCCCTTAGACTCAGAGTCAAGCACACCCCCCCAACACACCATAATCTCTAGTTTTCTTTGTTCACAGATTTTAAAATGTATGGCCTTTGTACTACAAAGGATCACAAGTTCTTCTTTTCCTGTGTTCATTTAAGTAGTTCATGTTTTCTAATGTCAACCTTGATTTTTCTTTTCTGAGAAAAAAAAATAAAAGCTATCTTTTATAAAAAACACCAAAGTTACTTATATTACACTAAAGATTATTTTCTTCCATTTTCTCATAATGGATGACTGCAGTTTTTTCTGACAAATTGCTATAGCTGGCAATTTATACCAACAAGCATGCTGTATTGCTGTTGTCTTACACATATATTTTGAAGTGCTTAGAATACCAAGATTTCACTTTTTTTGAATGTATATTCATCTATGTGTGTGCGCGCACATATACATTCATATGTGCTCACATGGGTATGAAGACCAGAAGACAATTTCAGATATCTTTCCTCAGGAGTTTGCTACCTTGTTGTTTTGAGACAAGTTTTCTCAATGGTCAGTAGTTCACATGTAGACTAAGCTAGTTATCCCAAAAGCCCCAGGTATCTGCCTGTCCTCACCTTCCCAAAACTGGAATTACAAGTGTACACCACCATGCCCACATTTTTACCTAGGTTTTGAGCATTAAATTCTGCCCACTATGATTGCAAGATAAGCAATTTACCAATTGAGTTATCGCTCAGCCCAAAGTTTAATTCCATATACCATGTGTTTTATGGTACATTCCTAATCTTTTGCTAAAATAGAAGGGAATAAAAGTGGAGAAAATATTAAGCATTAGATAAATTACAAGATCTCAATGAGTCACCATACTCTCAAATACAAAACAATAATAATAAAATCATACACTGGAAATATATTTCTGGAAGCACAGTCTTAGAAATTGCAGTTTCCTGATGTTACCTAAATGCCTATATCTCTTCACAGTAAAAATCAACATGTATCTAGTAGATTGGCCACAGAAACCTTTCTATGCAGAAATGTTTTATTAAACTTTTATTTGTTGAAGATAGAGATGACTTCTTACAAATTCAGTGTAGCACAAGATACAGAAGAGGATCAAAATGTCCACAAACTAAATCTTTAAAAAGCAAGGAATTTGTGCTTGGACCAAAGTATAGAAAAAGAGACTATTCATGATGATTTGTTCGTTTGGATGTCCATAAGTTAGTTCTGCTGCCTTCATGATGAAGTATTGAATATCTATCTTGGACTGCACAACACATATGTCTATTATCTATGCTAATCTAAGTGAGCTTTATAGTATTGTTTATTCTATCAAGTCGATGCTCAGAAAGGGTAAGGAAGGTGTTCACAGATTGTAGACAAAGGGTGAGTCAATATGAAATCACTACAAGTTTATAGACTATTGCTATAAATTCCATTGTAAGCTATCTTATCTACATACTATATATGCATATACTATATACATACTATATATATACATACTACTATACATTTAGTCCCATGACATGTATTGACATGTGTTATATGGTAGATTATCCTCCAAACAACATATAACCATCCCATTACCCTCTTGAAATAGAGAAAAGTGTTGGCCCATTAGCATAACAACAAAATAAAAACAATGAAACAATGTTATTTATGTCTATAAAAAGGATAATAGAATGATCATCATTCCCTAATGGAAGGAGAGAAAAATGGGGGTCACAGACCTCTCACATGGGATTCCTGCTTCTTGCCCTTCCCAAATATAAGTGATCTTGGGGGATGCTGCAGTACATAAGAAGTACAATTAAGTGAAAGTCACAACCCATGATGGATCTTCCGTAAATGTGTATCAATGATGTACTCTTTTACCATCACCCACACCCCTCTAAGTAACCCCGCTCCCATGCTTCCATAAGCAAACTCATTAAACTCATTGGTCAACCAAGCTGGATGAGGGTGGAATCCATGCTTCAATCTATCATCAGTGTCCCATCTGGAGTGAACAGGTAGATATTTATTCACTTCCCCAGGAAAAGTCACATGACAGCAGGACTTGTCTCTTTTCTTGGTTGGAACATTTTGTCTTTTCTGTGATATTAAAATCACAAAAATGCAGTGTTCCGTGCCCATCTTTCTTTACAAATTCTTTGAAAGGTCCTTGAGGTTTTCTGTGAATATATATGATGTCTAATGATTTACGCCTTTTAGTGTCAGAGTGAAAGCAGGCATTTTATGCTCTGTGAAGTCAGATTTATCACATATGCTGCTGTCCAGGGACCAGCCTTCTTAACATTGCAGGGGAAGGGGTTGCCTATAATCAGTCATGCTCTCTGTGGGTGCTCAGCATCCTTTTCACTGTTGGGTCTGGCCATATTTCCCACAGTTGGATATATATTCATGTCGGCCTGAACCCCGGCAGCAGGTAGTTTGTCTCTTTGATGTGTTACTTGCCTCTAGAAGCCTGACAGTTTTCCCTGTGCAGTTTTAATACATACTGATGAATTTTCTGAGCTACTATACTCTCTCAAAAATCCTTACAGTTCCCCAAGGGTATTTCTCCCGTTTCACAGTATGGGGGTTTCTTGGCCCCTAGAGCCTCTTCAGGATACCAAAAACATTGGGGGCTTGGGGGTCCCCCATCCAAATTCACAAGGCTTAGTAGAGAAATTTTATTTTCATAAATATGGCTATGTTAAGATTGTGCTAAGTCATTTTGATAATTTGATTAATCAATGCTTAGTGAAATTACTGGCTGAAAGCTGTGAGTAGCACTGATTGCTGAATAAAAACTCATCAAATTATGACTATATAAAAGTCATAATTGATAAAGTCCTAAATTTTAGAGGCTGTTAGAAATATGTGGTTGACAGCAGGTACTTATGATCCTTGGAGCTGAGTGGATTCAGACTAACTGTAAGTTACACAGCAACACATCATCTGGCTGGTGGTTATAGAAAGGCAGTCCTATACCATGCAATTTAATATGGAGTTCTTTTGCAAACTTGAAATTCATACAAACTAGATAGTATTTCTTTCCTCTTATGAATAAGAAGCATAAATTAAAAACAATACTATCCTGAAATTCCAATCCTAGTCATAGCCTTGTTCTATGGATTGTCTTCTAGGACTCCATACTAAAAAGTAGCAGTTATCAAGGTATAGACAAATTGAACAACTTCATGTTAGGAAATTATCCACTTTGTGAAGTCATCTAATTACCATGGATTAATGCCAGGGGGTTTCATCATGTGATAAAAGCTGGGTCAGGTAATTGTTTCTCCTCAACTGTGCTAGGTAAACATGAAATCCATGTGGTAGTAATGAATCAGCACTTACCATAGACAGCCACCGGCTTTGCCATTTATTTTCGTATTGAAGAAATAAGACAGGATGAGGACTTGTTTTTCAGAAAGCAGTGCAGAACTGCAGTCATAGCCTCAATGACTTACTGAGGCCCTGACAGTGAGGTCTAACACCATATCATAACTTTTCCTAGAAGATTGGTGGAATCTTATATCCCCCTTGGTTTAGAGTGTGTATCTACTGCCTGAACTGTTACGCTCTGGTTTGCCCATGACATCTGTACTAGACAGTGTATTGCATCTAAAATCTCTTCTTTTCAGTCTCTTCTGAGTACCCTTGTAGATGCCCTCCTTGTTGTTGTTCTTGCTGTTCTAAATCTTATTTTCTGGCTCTTTAGAGTAGATGTTTAGGGCCATTGTTTTAAAATTTAAACACATTATGATTGTTTCTAACGCTAGTCCATTTTCCTAACAACGTTAGAATTTCAGAGAATTTCTCCTCTATGTTTTTGTTTGTTTGTTTTTAAAATTATACTCCATTTACTTAGTATTCAGTTTGTTTTTATTCTCAAACCCAAGTTTTCAATCTTCTCCTAATGAGACCATCCTAATTCACATCCTGTGACTAAGTTCAGAATTATTAATACTTATATGAAAGAGCTCTGGCTTGCAAGTGAGTTTCACACTAAGTGGCCAACAATGAGTTTATCAGGTGACCAATGGCTCCTTTATTTATGTATCTTATAATTAGATTTTTCATGTTGTGTTTTGTGAAAACAGCTTGAAGAAAATGAGGAAGACTATGACCACAAAGGTGGAAGAGTGTTTCTGAGACATCACTGTGGAATATGGGAAACTAGATAGCATTTCTGCACCTCCCAGTCCTCCACATCCTGGAGTTTGAACACCAGGAACATAGTGGGACACCAGCTGGCATTCCACATCCAATACCTTCAGCATAAGTTAAAGTCAAACAGCAGAGGTGATGAGACAGGATCATGGGAATATAAACAAGGAACCCATTCATTCTATGCACTCATGGCTTTTTTAATGAGAACAAAAAACTTTATCAGACCTGGATAGAAAAGAGAATAAACAATATTTATTTAAGTAATGTCTACTCAAAAACAAAGCAAAACAACAACAAGACCCCAGAAAACCACAAACTCTGACATGATGGCAAGCACGAACCAAGTCACATGCTTCTCTGGGTTTACAAAATGCTCCAATCAGTGTATCTCATGCTCAGGCACCAAGAGTACAGTTAAGGCAATGACCTGCTGCCAGAAATAATGTTTTCCATTTGGAGAAATGATTCTGACAAGCAATAGGACAATGAGCTGCTTTTTCATCTGGCAGGAAAGCTTCATTTCTAGCAACAAATACAAATCAGCATTTCTTACAAAAACTTGTTCTATCTCTCTCATAGTCCATTGTGTATAGAAATCTGATCATCCTAGTTAACAGATGCTGTCAGCCAGACCTCTTAGAAACCACTGGAAAACTGAATTGATGCTACACCTACCTTAGCTGCATGTTAGATGCATAACACATAGACCACTAACTTTCTATTTACTCCTTCTTTTCATTCAAGAATGTAATTCAGCTAGACAACATATGTGGTTCCTTTAAACAAATGCATATTTTATGAATATGGAGGACATTAAACTAAAGCTAAGAGAAACAATCCTAAAATTGAAATTCCAAAGTTTGGATGCTTCATAAACTAGTTCAAAATGGAAGCTATGTGGACACAGTGGCATGCATTTTTAGTCCCAGCACTCAGAGGCAGAGGGCAAGAAAATTTCTATGAGGTCAAGGCCAGCCTGATCTATATAGTGAGTTTTAGACTAACCAAGGGTACATAGTGACTGACAACCTGTCTCAGAAAGCTAAGAGAGAGAGAGAGAGAGAGAGAGAGAGAGAGAGAGAGAGAGAGAGAGAGAAAGTTAAATTGGATATAAATTACATTGTACATTCATAAAGAAAAGTCTAATAACTTTCCCTTTAATAAGCAGACTCACATTGACTTGGAAGCTCGTAGGTCTGTGGTAGAACTACCCAAATCCACACAAAATAACTTTGGGATCCCTCTGTTATTGAAGAATATATTCCCACCTACTTTCTAGTTATTAATAAAGTAATGAAGGCCCCTTGTCTATGCCATCTAGTTCCTCAAGTATGGTTCCTCTTCTAGTGGCAGTAAGTACAGGTTAAGTAATCCAGTTCACTTGTTATTTTCTTTATGCACCCATGTATAATTGACTAAGATGCTTGCAAACATTTAACCCCCAAATATTTCTCCATGGCTCTTGGGATTCTACTCAAATTCATGTCGTTTTAGTTTCACTATGCAAGTTTTCACTTCAACTCCTCAACATGCCACATAAATCTTTACTGTCTGCCTGGATTTTTATGCATCTCAGCATGTTCTACCTTATCTCCTGCTTCTAATCTCTACCTATCTAGGAATGGTACTAAGTGTTCCGCTTTGACAGCCATTCTACTAAATCAGTCTTCACTGGCCTCCATAGCTTTGGCCAGGCTTTCATTCATCAACTTCTTAATGATGCCAAACCTCAAACACAGCTACAAAAGTTAAGCTGGTTTTTTCACAAGACACTGAAAAAAAAAACCTGACCATTCCAGGAAACAAAACTTGGATCAAACTATCATTGCTTGAAATATATTGTCTGGAGTGAATAGGGGCAATGGCTTAGCTTTTCAGTTTAACATAAAAAGCAAAGAAAGTGCAATTTTTTTAAAACTCAAATCCATGATCAATATCTGAACTAGTTTATACCTCAAAGCAAAACAGAGGTTCACATCAGTAATTTAAATGTCTTAGTTCATGTAGACAAGCCAGGAGTTCAGTTCCAAAACAGCTGCCACAGTTCATTTATAGTATTTATTGCTGTTATATTTAGACTTCCTATACTGATTTTTAAAAATCCTGCAATATAAGTTCTGCTTCCTAGAATTAGAATTAAAATTCAAATAATCTGTCCTACCTTGGGGTGCGAGTGGGGAGAAAGACAGCTCCACCATTCAACCATTTCCACAAGAGAATTTAAGGCAAAAGTAAAATAATATAAACATAAACTTGAAAGGGGCATTGATTGTGCAAGTGTAAATAGAAAAGATACCAAACTTTTGAAAATAATTGTAATCGCACACTTGATTGAAATGGTTTGAATTAATGTTGGCTTCCCAGCATTTCTAGGTATTGATGGTAGTGGAAACGGTGCCCACTTTAGTTACTGTTTTTTTGTTTCTATATGTGAACCTTTTTCCTAGACCCTTATGCCTAAATTAGTTTTTTTCCATTCCTTTACGAGATATTGGGAGCAACACAGAATTCTTTAGTAACTAATGCCTCTGCTCATATTATCCTGACCGGTCCCTTGTTTTCAGCATTGAACACGACATACAAGCTAAATTCCAAAATCCTTCACAGCAGCTAAAGGCTAATGAAAATGTTTATATAGGGGACATGAATAAGAAATGGTTGACTCAGCAGGAGACATTCTAGTGACTTCACACAACAGCAGGAGAGATTGCAAGACCCTGTGGAGAGCAGGCTCAAGGCGTCATACACATGCACAGCTTAGTGAGCACACATCAAGATGAGTGCTACCCACAATGCAAAGTAGCAACGAAACAAATAATCAAAGATGGAAAGGTGAGCATTAGGGAATTTGAGTTTGTCATGGGGTTATTTATCAATTTATTAATTTTTTTTTACTAGCCCTTTTTTTTTCTTCTTGGAAAGTTTTGTGCAATGTGTTTTGATCATATCTGCCCCTATTTCCCACCGACTCAACTTCTTGTCCTTTTTTTAAAAACCCTTTAAAGAATAGTTTGTGATGCCCAAATATCCTTGAATGTGTAGTCTTCCTCTGGAGACTAGTTGACTTATCAGAGATTACACTCTTAAAGTAACGACATTTTGACCTCAATTGCATTCCACAAGATGAAATTCACACCTAGTGCCATTATTGGGCCAAGAATCTATGGCTATACATATGGGCCCTAGGGGACAATCTGCTACTATTGTTACTAAGTGAACTTAATATAAAACCAATTCCTAACTACTTATCATTAAACCCATAGCTTGATACATCTCTCAGTCCTCATCTAAGAAGCCTCTGTTTACAGCAGATGGTGATTAACACAGAGACCCAGAGATGGTCAAGGTGCTATTAATTATTGAATATACACACGAGCTTCTGATCTCCCTGGGGAAATCAGGACAGCTGAGTGAAGTGATATCCAAATACATCTGTTGTTAGAACATTGTAACTTTAAGTAATGTAATTTATTTTTGTATATGGGTTTCTAAGATATGATTTTCAAAACTGATCTTTTCAATGCCATACATGTTTAATATCCTAAAAATATTTTATGCTGATTCAGTTCATTTAATATAAAATTTAATAATTTTTTTTCAAAATATAATTGGTGGAACATACATCAGAACATGTGGACATGGAAGCATTGAAGAGTAAGCTTGGACCAGTATTCAAGTATATTATTTAATGTTTCTCAAAATTAGTCGACATATATCAGAAAAAGATACAGACTACAAAGTGTAACAGGAGCTATAACTACCTTGACCCATACCTTTTGCTTCTAATAGCATTTCCTTGGATTGCTTTTAGTTTCGGTGACCAGGCAGTAAGGATAAAGTATAGTTGTGTCATTTTCAACAGGATCTTTAATTCTGAATATTATTGGTGCTTGTAGCAGAATTTTCCCCCAATTAATTTAAATATTAATACAAAAAGCCTCTGATTGGACAGAGAAAGGGGAGGCGGGGCTAAAAGTTTCAAAGACAGTGACAGAGAGAGAAAAGAAAGGAGGAGGAGGAAGATGATCCAGATTCCAAGTGGCTTTAAATAGCCACAGATAGCTATCAATATCTTATATCAATATCTTATAATATCAATATCAATATCTTATAATTATATCAATATCTTATAATTACAGGACAATCTGTCTTATCTAGGTGGGCAATTTATATCTGTAACAATTGGCTCTGAGTAAATTATGTGGACGTTTTGTGGGGTGAGAATTTACTGATATAAATCTAACATAAATTACAAGCCCCTAGAGTTTTGATTTTACTGGGTTACTGGGATTTGGGACCGCTGACCACAAGGGGTGGATGGCTGGGAATGTGAGCAAAACCTGCAGCAAGAGAACCGCGATCTGTCATTGGTCACTGCTGGAGCTAGCCTAGAGGCGCAGAGAGTAGCTGTGTACACCACAGGATGGTGCCACATTTTTATTATTTCATGAAACAGGTGCTGAGCTGTTCAAATTCCTCACTGGTTTGATGAGAATAATTGGCACTATTGGGAAGCCTGAGGAAAACAGATTTCACAGTCTCCTTGTAATGTTAGCATTAAAGCTCTGTGAAAAGAAGTTCCCTAAAACTCAGTTTAGGGGCCCTGAGTCAGTTGCTGAGTATTAGTACTGAAGGCACAGAGTAAAGCATCATGTGGCCACACTCATACCTGTTCATCTTAGAGCAGTGTAGATCCATTCGTGTTATGTCTCAGTTATGCCCACTCTAAGTAGCTAGAGTGGACAGTCTTGGACACCCAGATCATTCACAGGTGTTCCCTTAAGTGTCATGCTTTGTCAATGGGATTAACCTAACACTAAATATTCTCTGAAAAATGCCCTAACAAAGTCTGAAACCCGAAAAGTGACCTTCTAACACCTTGGGTTCCAGAACAAGGTCTAGTGAGTTTTGATAGAATATATTGCACTCAGAGGGTATGTCTGCTATAACAAAACTGCCCCAGGCTGATCCAAGTGGCTCAATGTCAGGAATGTACCTTTTATAGTTAAGAGGTTGGAAGTCTTAGGCCAAGGCAGGAATCCCTGGCAGGATCTGTTCCTTGGATTTGGAGATGGTAACTTCATGTTCCCATGATGCTTCTGTGTGTATTTTTGGTACACCACCATCACCCCATAATAAAGACATCAACTGAAGAGTCTCACATAACTCACTGTAAACTCATGTCAAGTAACTGCATTTATAACTGAATTGAAAATGAGTCCCCATTCTGGGATAGGAATGGTCAGGGCAGCAACACAAATTGAAGAAAGGAGCAGAACTGAAAAGCATGTGTCAAGTCCAAACATTCAAATGTGTAAATACACAATTTCAGTGTGTGAGTGTGTGTGTGTGTGTGTGTGTGTGTGTGTGTGTGTGTAAAACCTCTCAGATAAGAAACTGGCATTAAATAGAAGACATATAAATTGAAACAAACCAGAGTATGACAGTATTGGTAAAAACTAGTGGGAAGACTATTGTAAAGGTTGCTATGAGTGTGCTTCTGACTTTGAAAATAAAAGCATTGGGATAATGAAAAGAGAAATCAAACTACAACATAGTACTCAATAAGACTTTTACAATTGAAATATGAACATTAAGTACAAATTTCACTAGATAAGATTAGTAGTACATTGGACCACAGCAGTAAAATTACAGACATAGCAATAGATGCTAGACAAAGGGGCCAAAGAAAGCAGAGGATGAAGGTGAGAGGATCCAAGCAGTATAGCATACATAGAAGGAGTCATAGACTTGATACAAGCAGAAAGACAAATATGTGCTAGACACATTGCCCTAGCCACGTTCCAGCACTAGAGAGGCTGAGGTCGGAAGACGACCATTTGACTATGTGTTCAACACCAGTGTGGAGTACATGGGGAGTTTGAGGTCAATCTATGCTGCAGAATAAGTCTAATTACAAAGGAATAAAAAAGGGAAAAGGAATGAAGAAAAGGAAGAAAGGAAGAAGGAAGGAAGAAGGAAGGAAGGAAAGAAGTGGGAAAGAAGAAAGGAAAGGAGTGATGGGGAGGAAAGGATAGATGTGGGGAATGTTTGCAGTATCAATGGCATTAAGTTTCTCATGTGTGTAAAACACTGATCCAGGGGCAAATGAATAAAAATCAAATCGTACACAAATGATAATGAATTTCCTGAAAATCAGTTCTCAAAAGAAAACCTTAAAAGAATATACAAGGAGGGGATGAGAGGATATCCAAATGAGAATCAAAAATAAGCTTCACTATCAACTTTGAATCTATATATTTACAAAACAAAAATTACAGAATGTGTTGAAGATGCTGAAGGGAGACTGGGGCGTTTGAACACAGCACTTCATATCTAGTAAAAATGTCTCTCTGAAAGACAAGGAAAATCATTGTAATAGGTAAAAAAATATTATTATCACACTCCTGCATGAGAAGAAATAGTTAAATGTGATAAGTAGAAATATATCAGGCAGTGATGGATCTAAATAAATTTAAAATTCCAAAAAATGATACAAAGATAAATATGGTTTTTTTTCTTAATTCATTTATCTGAAAGAAAACCAAGTATATAAAATAAGAAGGAAAGATAAAATGATCATGCATGTTTAACAATGAACAAAAGTAAGATAGATCAAGGAGGGTAGAGCCATAATGCCGTAAGGGCTTCCAGCAGAAAGACTATTCTCATTCATAGATGAACTATGAATAGTTGAAAGATGTATTTCAAATGATAATTACAGCTAAAATAAATAATATAAACAACTAATGCAATAAAATGAGATAAGAAAGGATAGTATAAAATCATTACTATATGCAAAAGCAACAAAAACAGATGCTATGAGATGGGATAGGATGGGGTGGGGTGGGGTGGGATGGGGTGGGGTGGGATGGGATGGGATGGGGTGAGGTGTGGTGGGGTGGGATGAGATGGGATGGGATGGATGGGATGGATGGGATGGGATGGGATGGATGGAATGGATGGGATGGGATGGGATGGGGTGAGGTGTGGTGGGGTGGGATGAGATGGGATGGGATGGGATGGGATGGGATGGATGGGATGGGATGGGATGGGATGGGATGGATGGAATGGATGGGATGGGATGGGATGGGATGGATGGGATGGGATGAGATGGGATGGATGGGATGGATGGGATGGGATGGGATGGGATGGGATGGATGGGATGGATGGGATGGGATGGGATGGGATGGATGGGATGGATGGGATGGATGGGATGGATGGGATGGATGGGATGGGATGGGATGGGATGGGATGGGATGGGATGGGATGGATGGGATGGGATGAGATGGGATTGGATGGATGGGATGGATGGGATGGATGGGATGGGATGAGATGGGATTGGATGGATGGGATGGATGGGATGGATGGGATGGATGGGATGGATGGGATGGATGGGATGGGATGGGATGGGATGGGGTGGGATGGGATGGGATGGATGGGGTGGGGTGGGATGGGATGGGATGGGATGGATGGGGTGGGATGGGATGGATGGGGTGGGATGGGATGGGATGGGATGGGATGGATGGGATGGGATGAGATGGAATTGGATGGATGGGATGGATGGGATGGATGGGATGGTATGGGATGGGACGGGATGGATGGGATGGGGTGGGATGGGATCAGATGGGGTGGGATGGAGTGGGATGGGATGGATGGCATGGGGTGGGATGGGGTGGAGAGATGGGTCAGTGGTTAAAAGCACTGATTGCTATTTCAAAGAACACAGGTTCAATTTCCAAAACCCATCATAGTACCTCATATCTATCTGGAATTCCAGTTCTAGAAAGATTCTTCACACAGACATACATATACACAAGCAAAACATCAGTGCACATAAAAATATAGACGGCTAAAGAAAAATGAATACGTTACAGATGAGAAAAATAAAGAGATAGCAAGTGATATATACCATAGAACCATATTAGAAAGAAAATAAAAAGTAAATGTATAATTACTGTGACCTTCTCCTTCCTGAACCCAGGGTATGATCAGCCTATACTGGTCCCTGAGGGCAAGTGGAGCAAAGAGGAGGGACAGGCTTAGAGGTTATTCTAAAGCCTTGTCAGCACATTAGTGCTTATGGTAATGACGATACACCAGGACAAGCTTTGGGAGACAGGTCAACTTTACATGGGGTGATTCAATGATTATGTAGTTTTAGAGATGGGAGTCAGTATATCCAGGATGGACAAAGGTCATTGGCTGAGATGCATCATTAACATAAACAGACATTCCAGGAATTGCAGGTGCTAGTGGAACAAGTTCTTATCAGGAGAAAGGACATTGACCTATAATCTTAACCAAAGCTATGTGTCATTCCAGATAGAGGTGTGGCGATATTAAGGTCAGAGAAGAAGCCCTGCTAGTAAAGAGAATGCTCTATTTTGTGCCTAGCCAGAGGCTATCTGAACAAATGTAGTCCTTGACCTTAATTACCAGGGCAAGAACCAATGTGCCAACTATTACCTTTAAATCCCAGTGGTATCCCAGGAAAACATGCAGGAAGCTGATGGGTTCTTGCAGGCTACACCCTGGCTAGGATGTTGATGTAGGGTTGTATGAATGCTGTGTTGACTCATCTTGAAGTTCACATCAATTGACTGCACAGTTCCAGTTCTGATGTTTGCCTCTGGTGACACTCTCACAAACAGCTAAAATGTTCAACTCACAACACTCTAACAAGGATAAATAAACATCACAGAGACAGAGTAAATTATGATATATATACACAATGGCTTTTAAGCAAATACATTTTTCTCTAGAAAATTCGTATATTTATGTATACTCATATCTACATGTGTGAATGTTTATATGTATGTATATACACATACATACAAAATACAAATGTGTGGTATCTTTGTTTGGACATCTATAACCAAACAAAAACTATATACTTGGTAAGTTTTAAAAAACAGAAACTTATTTTTGATAGTTCTAGAGGCCAGAGGCCACCAGATTTTTTGCCTCAGAAAGGACACATTCTTGATTTGTTTCCAGGCAGTGAAGAGGATCAAAGAGCCACCATCAGGATTTCTTCTTAAGGGATGAAGTCCATTCTAGTCCAATTGATTTCCTCAATTCACCCTGGATTAACTGAGAAGTGAGTTCAACATATGAGTTCTGGAAGAACACAAACATTCAGAGCATTAACATATCATATTACACTACAATTTTGTATAACTTTTATAATAAAAGTAGATATAAAATTAAGTGAACTAAATTAGTGTTCTCCAATCCTGGAATATAGATTACTAGATAAATAAGAGAAGAAAATACATACTAATTCTGAATACATCACAGCAATTATATTATGTAGTTTAGATTTTATAGATACATATCTCACTGATTTGAGGAGTGTCTTTGTTTAAACTCAACCTTCTCTGGCTTTTGTATGCATATATATTTTGTGTAAGCACATATTAGAGTTTTACAACGTTTTCCCTTGTTTAGATCATCTAAGATGATAATAAAGTCATCATATTTTTTCTAAGAAGCTAAGCATGTAAAAAATGTCTCTGCTTCTTACATTACATAAACAGTTTAATCCTAGCAGTTAGCAATTTCTGTTGTAGCAAAGATATCATTGAGAGCTGGTTAGGATACTTAAACACTCACAGATCCTTATCGTGTTTCTGGTCCGCCTCAGAGTAGAATTCTTCAGAACTTCTCAACAGTTGAAGTGGACAGATTGAAATGTGAAGTGATAAACATCCACCCCGTCCTGGCCCTAGGATTCTATAGACTAGAGCATCAAGTTCCCATCTAATGGGGGCCTTTTTACTAAAGCTGGACTGTAAGTATGAGCTTAGTATACAAATGTTTCATCTTTTTGATTATCAGCTGAACATAAATCATATCTTATAATTACTTTTTCCTATGAAAACGTAAACCGTATCACTGTACAATTCATATCAATTAAAAGATAGCAGATTCCCACTTTTGACCTGTGATGCCACCAGAAAGACAAAGCTGTCAGACTGACAAACTCTAATCCTTTAATTTTATCCAAGTCACTGTAATCTGAGTCAAATCTCTCAGAAAAAAAAAAGGCATAGTGTTTCTAAAAGACTTTTTTTTTTTCCAAGCTCACAGTTCAGGAGGACTACTTCCTTTACAGGCAAATAAAATTTTACTTTATGTATCTATATATACATATCACACATACACATATGACATTTTAATTATCCATTTTTCAGTGGCACATCATAAATTTTATGGAAAAGAAATAGAAGTGGCAATTATTATATTAAATTAAGTAACTCAGAAAAAAAATGGGCATGCTCAGAAGTCTCCTATATGGATCTTAACGTGTCATTTATATACAAACAGATGTGCAGGTAAGTATGGTATAGAATAGAAAACTGGAGGAGAGACCATGAAAGCAGGAAAGCCCATGTTAAAGAAGATGGGAAGGCAGGACTCATGAGATAGGACAGGGAGAGGAGGTCATGGGGGGTGAGAACAAGGTACCGGATGGGAACAGGAAATGAGACAAATGACAGAGGAGGAGACTCAACCAAAACAATATTGTTTTTAAATGCGATCATGAAACTCATTTGTATGCTAATTTTAAACAGATAACAATTTCAAAGGAAAAAAAAAGGAAAACCTCATTGTTCACTGGGCTGGAATATCTCCATAACTATCTCTGACCAGCCTTTTCATTATTTACTATTGAGATTTCATTTTAATTACATCTCTCCTACCCCTCTTTTCATCCTCAGGCTTTTTAAATATACATTGAGAAAATGATGATTTAGGAATCTTATATTTTAAAATATAATAAGTATTTTCTGAAATGTATGATTACCTTCATAAACACATAAAATGAGAAACAAAAAAGTTAATAATTCTTAACCAGAAAAGTACAAACTACCTACTGTGATGGCTATTTAAGTCAAAGCTAAGACTCAGAATGAGCAATATATCTAGGCAACACAATGTGCTGGATCTTTCTGCAACTGCATAATCCACATTATCACAAAAAAAGGCATTGACGGGCATTGTGATGGTTTGGATATGCTTGGCCCAGGGAATAGCACTATTAGAAGGTGTGGCACTATTGGAGTAGGTGTATCCTTGTAGGAGTAGGTGTGTCACTGTGTGTGTGAGCTTTAAGACCCCCATTCTAGCTGCCTGGAAGCTAGTATTCTGCTGGCAGCCTTCAAATGAAGACAGAACTCTCAGCTCCTCCTGCACCACACCTGCCTGGAGGCTGCCATGTTCCTACTTTGATGATAATGTACTGAACCTCTAAACCTGTAAACAGGTCCCAATTAGATGTTGTCTTTTTAAGAGTTGCTGTGGGAACGGTGTCTGTTCACAGCAGTAAAACCCTAACTGAGACAAACTTTGGTACCAGAAACTGGGATATTGCTGTGATAGACCTGACTGTGCTTTTGTTTGGAAGAATGTGGATTTGGGGACTTTAGATTTGGAAAGCTTTAAATGGTGCTTAATGAGCTATTCCAAGTAGGAATATGGAAGACTTTGTTACTGAGACTGATTTGAATTTTGAAAACCTGGCCCAAGAGGTTTCAGTGGAGAATTTCAAAATGTAGTCTAGAGACTTTTTGTGGTATTTTGATGAAGAATGTGGCTACTTTTTGTCCTTGTTTGAAGAGTGTGCCTAAGGCTAAGGTGAAGAGACTCAGACTAATTGCATTGACAAAGGAAGTCTGAAAGGCACCCATCATAGACTTTGATCTCTGCTTAAGTCTCATGAAGAGCATTTTAAACAAGCATAGCAAATTGAGAAAGGAAAACATAAAATATATGGCTTGAGTATTAAAGGGGCACCAGGAAATGAAATGGAACTGAATCCTGTGTTTAAGGATATTAAATTGAATTAAGGGGGTAGTGACCTTGGGTCAAGATTCCACCCAACTAAATTTAGGTCCAGGCTTAATAGTACAAGCCTTTAATCCAAAGAGGCAAAGATAAGCAGATCTCTGAGTTCAAGGCCAGCCTAGAGCAGAGCAAGTTCTAGGTAAGGAAAAACTTAAATCCAGGTTTGGTGGAGCACACCTTTAATCCCAATGCTTAGGACAGACATGCAGATCCATGAGTTCAAAATCGGTCTACAGAGCAAGTTCCAGGACAGCAAAGCTTAGGCAGTGAAGGAATTGGAAAACAGAAAGCTGATGATAATGTAATAGAACAAGGAGGAGGGCGGCCATGTTCCAGCCCCGGCAAACAGAACTCAGCAGCTTTTGGCCATGTGGCTTTGACTTTAGAGTCCAGAATAGAAGGGACTACTAGGACAACTGACGCTGGTTGGCTGGAGCTAAGAAATTAGAGGTGATTAAAAGGAGACCAGCATCAATGAGGTAAAATCTTCTGGGAAGTATTCTGAAAGTACAAAGAAGCAGTGTTACAGAGATAGCCAAGGTTGTACCTCATGCCATAGCTGTACTTGGTAATGTGTAAGAGTTGCCCATGTGGTACTTGTTTTGATGACATGAAGGGGTCATGAAGAGGAGCTAAGGCTTGGCACTGTAAGAGGCCATGGGAAGCGATTGGTGAAGGTGTGGCCTCAGTTGCAGTTAGTGGCCCAGGACTGAAGGAGTCATGTAAAGGACTTGAGGCTTGGCACCATGAGGAGAGCCTATGAGAAGCTATTGGTGAAGTCTGGTTGTAGCAGAAGACCCCAGTGTATTGGAGATGCCAATACTATGGGGTGATCACCAAGAACAGTAGAAACACTGGAGTGAATCAACCTGAGCTTAGAGTGCTACAGAGTACAGGGCTGGGGAAGTAATGCCAGCCCTTTGGAGAAGTCCAGAAGATCATGTGTGGACCCCAAACACTAAAACAAGAAGATATAATGTTGAAGTTGCCTTGGAGGCCCCAAGGTGTTTGAGATGCCAGAGAAGTGAGTTATCTGTTAAGGAAAACTACTAACATGGAGTGTGGAACCAAACCAAGAAAAAGAACTTTGTTGCAATCAACAAAGATGAAAAATGAGTTGGAGATCTGAAAAATGCTTTGATATCAGACATGGACATGTGAGTTTAGAGTTTGCCCAGCTGGTTTCCTGTCTTGCTTTGGGGGTTACAGTTTTAGAAAGTAAGTTAGCATGTACAGACAAGCACAAGCAAATTTATGTGTAAGCTTGATGGGTTTTTGTTGTTGTTGTTGTTGTTGTTGTTTTGTTTGTTTGTTTGTTTGTTTTTGTTTTTCAAGACAGGGTTTCTCTGTGTAGCCCTGGCTGTCCTGGAACTCACTCTGTAGATCAGGCTGGCCTCGAACTCAGAAATCTACCTGCCTCTGCCTCCCAAGTACTGGGATTAAAGGCGTGCGCCACCACTGCCCAGCAAGCTTGATGGTTTGAATGTTGCACATGAACATAAATGTTTATATGCACACACATATATGTCATATATATGTGTATGTGTTAGTTATAAATATATGGTAGTTAACATATGTGATAGTTAACATTTATATGTGTGTGTGCAGAAAATATGTATATAAGATAAATTTAAACATGCTAGTTAGTTATTACCTATCTTCCTTTTTTTCCCCAAAACTAAATTGTGGAGGTGAAAGTCTCTGGATTAGGTGGTCTAATTTTCTTAAGATCTTCTTGACTGAATGTAAGCAAAATTCAGATTTTAGTTCAGATGTCAGAATTAAGTATGTCACACAAGTACAAGGGGCAAGGAAAGGTTAATTCTCATGTGGTAAAGTTTTCATGGACAAACAGGACAGAATGCCAAGCATATCACAAAACTTGGGAAAGTGGTGAAGGAGGAGGAGTGTTTCTGGGTGAAGGCTCTCAGAAGGGGATCAGACCTCACTTATCTGCTACCATAAAGAAGCCCCAAGTTCCAAGGCATGTGTGTGCATATGTGTGTGCATGCATGTGTGCTTGCGCCACAGTGTGCCTAGGACGTCAAAAGACAACTTGTAAACCTCAGTTCTCTTTCGATTATGGATCCTGAGCACAGAATTGGGCCAGGAAGCTAGGCAGCATGGGACTGGCATGGTGAGAGCTGTAGTCCACTCACGGTAGAGGACAAAAGGTAAATGAAAGACTTGAATTATGACATGATCAACATGAACATGGACTCAGATATTTTATTACTCTTCCTTATCAGGTATTCTGGGTTTTGGATGAATAGATAGATACACACATTAATAGACAAATAGTGGATAGATATTGATGTGTTATTTGATGTATGAAAATACTGGATTAGCTTTATACTTTAAGTTGTTGTTTATGTCATTGTACGTTTCATGATTAATGGTTTTGCCCCACTGTTCCACCTTCACTTGAATTACTAATCTGATTTTTGTATTCTGTTTTCTCTGGCTGGCTTTATTTTGTCTCATACTTTTATTTTACTTTTTCTGATGACATTGATTTAGGAAGATATTTAATTCAGGGAAAATTTAATTTCATTGTTGGATCCAATCTAGTTTTTCTAGTGAAATTAATTTTTATATATATGCTATCAAAGCATTTTTATTTAATATTTTGTTTCCTGTTGTAAAAATGTCTTGTAAACAGAGTTATCTTGGTTTTCCACTTTATCAAATAAAGACTTATCCTCTTAAAATATATCACCTGTCTATCTTCATATTTCTCTGGTTTTCAGTCACTACATATTTAACTTATTTCATCTTCAATTACATGCATTATATTTGTATTTGTACATGCACATGGTTATAGGTGTCCAGGTTGGCCAGAGGAGGTTACGTAATCCCCTGTAGCTGGAGTTATAGATGTTAGAGAGCTGTCATAAGTGTACGCTGGGAACTGAATATAAGTCCTCTGCAAGAGTACAATGCAGGTAAAGAAGGGAATATACGGAAAGATCACTAACAGTAACAGTCTTTGGAAAACCCATAGGAAAACCCACTACTATAAAGCTTCTTAACATATACATATGTGAGAGAGATCCAAATGGAGTCACAATACAATGGGGGAGAGAGTGACTCAACCAGACATTTTAGGCCACCAAATAAAACCACCAGTGTCAGGAAGGAGGTTATATCTTGTTAAGTATTGGCCAAACAGGTCCCATAGACTACTCCCAAATATCATAGGCTATTGTCAAGGCTGTTGGTTACCCTCTATAATGTGACAGTAAGGCCTACTACCAAAGATACCAGTACCACTTCTTTATGTCATCAAACATGGGAAAAATTAAGCTTGGACCCAACTAGAAACTTTACTCATACTGATTAGCATCCATGGTCCTGAAAAGTACTTTGTAAACTACCCAAGGATAAAAGTAATCCACCAATATCATTAAGCTACAAACCCTGAGACTTACAATGAACTGCCTATGGGACACAAATATTATGGGAGCAACAAACCACTGTTTTATTGGGTTTAAATCCACTCCATGTGATGAAAACCATATCTGACACTGTTAAAATGGTCAAGAATATGAGATGTCAAGAACATGAGACAAGATTGGCCATGGGCCTAAGGGAAACCTACTACTATTATTATCTAAATGAGCGCATCAGTAAAATGATGCTTAATAATACATTTCTTTGTTCATAAATCAATGTCTCACTCTCTCATCAGAAAGCTTCTTTTTGTCCACAACTGAACACCTGAACATCATTCAGACAATGAGAAACTTTGGAGCACTCATCTGTAAAGGGGATGACTTTACCAAATGCTCCCCTCAAGGCTCAGGGCTCACTCCAGAAGAGATGGCTAGAAAATATTGTGAGAAAGCATCTTCCACGCACAACAGAGCTAATAAACATATGCACTCATAGAGACTGCGAGAGCATGCACAGAGTATACACAAATTCAAACCAGGAAAAAAAAAACATCATGGAGAAGGGGAAGTAGGCACAAGGTCTCAGCCCTAACCAAGAAGCTATTTGTCATTGACATCTGTGGGGAAGGGAAAAATCACTTTTCTTGGGTGTAGTGTCACTGGCTAAATCATCGAAATGCCAGGGCAGGATCTGTGCCCAGGAATAGTGGTAATCATAAAACAGACTTCATGTTTGTTTGTTTTTGTACTTTTTGTTTTGGTATTTTTTGTCTTACTGTGTGTATGTTTGTTTGTTTGTTTGTTTGTTTGTTTTGACCTTTACATTTTGGGTTTTTTTTTTTTGAGAAACAGAGATAGATAGATAGAAAGATAGATAGATAGATAGATAGATAGATAGATAGATAGATAGATAGATAGATAGACTATAGATAGATAGATTATAGATAGAGGCAGAGACGGAAAGACAGAAAGAAACTCAGAGAGACAGAGACAAAGAGAGGGAGACAAAGAGAGAGACAGAGCATGAAGTTAGGTTGGTTGGGAAGTGGGAGGATCTAGAAGGAGTTGGAGGAGGGGAAAGGATATGATGAACATATATTGTATAAAAAAAATTTCTAAAGAGCATAATGCACTCTTAACCACTGAGCTATTTATCCAGCCCCCAGTTTAAGTTTTAATATTGATTGCACTCAGATCTTAAGTCTTCTAATCTTATACTCAACAACTCTCTAGCATTGGCATTTTATATAAGGTTGCTATGGAAACTACAAGTCCTTTCAAGCCTTGTTTTACTTTTGCTTTGGTCATTTGTTCATTGGCAAGATGTAGTCATCACATGCCTTTAAGTGATGGATCATATTGAATGAAGTGTCCATGGAAAATGTTGATTTTCTTGCCTTTAATCTAGAGCAGTAAATCAGCATTTTAAATCCTCAGGTCATAGTTTCCTTCATCTCATTGCAGCATGGATTTGGCAGCTTACCACCTTAACAAAATCACATGTGAGAACATTGTCTTTTTTTTTTTTTTTTTTACTCTCATGTGTAATTTGTATTTTCTCAGCTTCAAATAAGATTTTTCAGCTTTGAAGTGCAACGACTGTATTACTTTGTCTCAATTTCAAGCACTGTGTGATTGAAAACAACATCGTGTTGTAGCACCCTCAAATTCCATTTAAAATATGTGGTTTTAGAAATTATATCCTTATCAGCCTCCCCACAGGCCAAAGGCTTCAGAAAATTCCTGAAACTGAGCAGATATTCTAGCTCCCTGCCTCTCTGCCATCACCTCCCCAAGCCAGTTGGTGCTTTGTGGCATCCTTACGTTGATCTGCTGTCAATTCTAAGTCTGAAGTGAGTGGACATCTTTTCATGTGTTTCTGGGATCAGGTCACATAGCCTATATTATATGTCACTATATTATATTCCTTTAAAATGCTGGTTTTAGGACAAAAATTAATAGTTTAATAAAGCTGTCACAAAAGTAAATATGAAGCAGCATTATTTATTCCAAATTAAGTACAAACTTATAACATTAATCACGGTTACTAAGAGATGTTTATTGGATCAAGGATAAAATAGTCTTGCTGAAGATGTTTTCATGTGTTGTGAGATTCCCCCATGTCCCCATCCATTCTGCTATGTCAATTGGCACTGCTTTTCAAGTCTTTTATTTAGGCAACCAAATTCTTGAGATTTCATGGGTTGAGCATCTCATCATATATAAAAGACGCTATCTCAGAGCAAATGTCCTAGTCATTTGGCTCGTACAATATTTCCCCATACTCTTCAGTGATGTTCCCTGAGCCTTTTATTTAGGGTTTATATTGAAGATGTGTTTCCTAGGGCTAAGCAATCCATGGCTAGTTGTTCTTTTCATTTTGTTGAGTTGTGTCTATCTCTAACATTCTTCGTCTGCGGCAAAAGGAAGCTTCTTGGATGAGGGATGAGATCTACACTTATCTGTGGGTAAAAGGGTAAGATTTTAGAAGGTGGTTAGATATCCTACTGGTTTAGGAAAACATAGGTTCTCTTCTAGAGTCTATAGCCTCACCAGCCAGGGTGTATTAGGCTAGGTTTAAAATACCAGGCATGAACTCCCTCATGTTGAGTGTGACTTAATTCCAGTTAGACAGTTTTTGGTTGACCCATGCATAACTACCACTATTGTAATGTCATTCTGGACATTGTTGTGGTTTTAGGCATTAAAGCTGGATAGAGATATCAAGCGATTTTCTCCCTCAGCAGCTTGTATATAGCTCCTTCCTGTACTGAGGACAGGGTTAGTCCTCAGGGAAGAAAATTCAAGTCAGCTCCAGCTGACTTTCTCCGAGTCCTCTCTCTGAAGTGTGTGGCCTCACCTTCAATTTCTGGGAAATGATCAAAGTAATGACAGCTGTCTACCTTGTTTAGAGGATCTTTTAGACTCTTCTGACCAGTAATTCAAAAGAAGGTTGTCAGTAGCTGGCACTGGGTTTTGGTTCCATAGTCTATAGGTCTTGGGGGTGGGGTGGTGAAAAGACATCCCAAGTGGCATAACTTCATCAAAATATATGCACATATGTGTTATTTTAAGTAAACATATGAGTACAATTCCCTTGGCTTTTTCAATAATCCTCAGTACTATGTATTCTTCCTCTCACCTTCTACCTCTCTGTACCTTCTACCTTCTGCCTTTCTTCCCCAACATCTCAGGTAAGTCACTCCTCTCCCAGAATTGGGGCTAAAATTGACCTTATAAAATTAAAAGGCTTCTTTACAGTTAAGAAAAAAACTAATCTTGTAAAAAAGTAAAAGTATTGGAAAGATTCTTTTAAAAATACATAACAGGAGATTAATATCCAGATTACATGAAGACCTCAAAAGTAAAGTCAAGAAAACAAATGACCCAGTGGAAAATGGTATATCTGAATGTAAACAGAGGGTTCTCCAAAGAAGAAAATGTAAATGGCCAAGAAGTAAGAAAAAAAAGTATGTCCAACATCCTTGAAAATTGGATAAATGTAAATTAAAAGTATTTCTACATTTCTTCTAATCCCAGATAGAATTGCTAAGATTAAGAAAACAACTGACAACAGATGCTGGAGGGAATACAGGAGGGAGAGACGTCTTCATGCACTGCTGAGGGGATTGTAAACTTGTGTAACCACTCTGGAAACCAGTGTGGAAAATTCTCAAAATGCTAAGGACAGATACGCCATGTGACACAGTTATATCAATCCATGGCATATGCCCAAAGGATTCGACATCCTACTCTCCACAGATGCTTGTTTAGCCAAGATGGGAGGTTTTAACATCTAAGGCTGCTGCACAGCAGGCTGTTTAAGAATGACAACCAAATGTGAGGATACTCCTGACATTGCCACTGGAAGTCTCAGTATTCATCTCCCATGCCCCCTTATCAAGTCCTTGTAACCACAAATCAACTTTGCATGTCAAAGGGTATGCATGTTCTAATATTCCTATAAAGAAAAGCACACATTCATTTGGCTTCTGGGTTTTC
Source organism: Arvicanthis niloticus (assembly GCF_011762505.2). Taxonomy (NCBI): domain Eukaryota; kingdom Metazoa; phylum Chordata; class Mammalia; order Rodentia; family Muridae; genus Arvicanthis; species Arvicanthis niloticus. The sequence goes on from NC_047665.1 coordinate 36,449,729, forward strand.
ACTTTGCATAATGTCTCTACACACTTCAATGCCCATAAAATGTCATGGCATCTTTGGGCACTTCATGTCGGCACTTTATCCTTTCATAGAAAATAATCCACTTTCATCAAACCATTCTTCAGTTGATGAACGTTTGGGTTGCTGTCACCTATTGACTATTATTAATTTATACCATTGTGAGTACACCATATCATAGCTAGAGGTACCTGATTAACACCTTGTGGCTAATACCTTTTCTGAGAAATTTACAGTTGTAACTTTTAATTTGGGCATGGAGTACATTTTCATTTTACATCTTAGCATAATGTGAGGTACAGATCCAAGCTTGTTTCTATCTTTTTTTTTTTTCATATGTCTGTCTTTTTGTGCCAGTATTATTTGTTGAAAATATCTCTGCCCTCCTTTGGATTTTTTTTTTTTTTGGAAAGTTTATCATAAATTGACTGACTATAAATGTGAACAGTTGTTTCTGGGCCCCCAACTATTTTTTTATTGATTTTTACTTCTCTTGTCACTTCAGCACCACATGTCTTCATGGTGACAACTTTGCAGGGAGTGTGGAAAACAGGGAGGATGAATTCTTTAGCCTGTTTTGTTTCAAGTCTGTCCCAGCAATTCCAAGTCTCTGCGTTTTCACCTCTAAAATAAGTATGAATGCTTTTTAACTCCTCAAAATTAAAGATATGCAAACTCATTGGGGATGTGCTAAATCTGTTCTTCGGGTTTAGAAGTATTTCTACCCTATCAATTTCATCTCTCCATTCATGTGCATAGGGTACCTCTCCAAGTTTCTTTGTTTTTTTTTTTTTAAGTTTTAAAAATGTTTTAGTTTTTAATGAAGATGTCCTATACTTATTATATCATATGCTATTATAAATGAATTTTTAACTTTTCTTTTGAAATTTTTATTCTAAGTATATCAGACCATAAATGCTCATAGGATACTGATCTTTAGTACACTGGAACATATCTGCTTATACAGTACAGTTTTATGAAGATTACAATACATTTTATATGCAAAGATATGCCTGTGAATAGGTTTAGTGTGACACTTTACCTTTTAAGCTAAATGCCTTTAATTTCTGTTTATCTAATTCCCAAAGACTGAATCTCTAGTGCAGTGGCAATCATAAATAGCAAAAATGAGCTTTTCTGTCATTTGCCCTTTTGTTTCTGTATACAGCCAATACAAATACCTTTTATGTTAAATAGATAATTTTGGTATATTGTTTTAATTTTTTCCCCTCTATTACGAGTTATTTTCTATTCGTTTGCCTATTTCAATTGTCACTTCAAAATAACCTATCTTGGATTAATAGTAATCTGACTTCTTAGGACATTCAGTTAGCCTATTATTTAATCATATGGCATACATATTTTTCTTTTTTATAAAATGCTTTTAATTGAAGTAGAACTACATCACCTGCCTCCTCCCTTCCATCCTCCAGCCTCTCTCAGCCACCCTTCTGCCAACCTCTTCTCATGCTAATCTACTCTCAAATTAAGAGGCTCCTGTTCCTTGATTTGTTACACACACACATACACACATACACATGTATGTATATATGCACATATGTGTATATATGTGAATATATATATATATAACCTGCTGAGTCAGTGTTTGTCTTTTGTGTGCATATGACTTCAAAGCTGACCAGTCTGCACTAGATAATCAATAACAGGCTCATCCCTGGGAACATAAAAATTCTCCCTCTCTGTTCCACAGAAGGTATCCTGTAATTCTGGCTCTTAAACTCTTCTAACTCATCTTTTTCAGTGTTCCCTGGCCACAGATGCAGGATGTAGCTGTATCTGTTGGGGATGGGCTTTTCCTGATCTATTGATCTCTACATTGCATCCAGTTGTGGATTTCTGTTTTGGTCTTCATTTATAGGAAAGAGATACTTTTTTTTCATGAAGGCTGGTGGCTACACTTATCTGTGGGTATATAGGTAAGATGTAGAAAATAGCAAGAAATTACACTGGTGTCTCAATGTAGCAGGAATAGATGCTTTTAAGGTCTATGACCTCACTACTCCAGAAGCTGGCTAGGTTTCTGGTACCAGGAATGATTTCCCTCCAGTTGAATGGGCCTCAACTTCAACTAGATAGCTGATATTTAACCCCATGGTATAAAAACCACTATTATATCTTACAAGGTATCTTGTCATTCTAGACACTGTTGCAGTGTGTAAGCACAAAAGTTTGGTAAGACTGTTTAACTGCTTCCCATTCTTCATAGTTTACACGGTATTATCTAAAACCAGGGATGGTAGACTGCAGAAAAAAAAAAAAAAAAAAAAAAAGCTCTTAGGTCAGATCCAGCTCCAGACATTTGAATCATGTGGACTAAGTGTACAGTGTCTTCAACAATACGGGCCCACCCTCAATCCCTGAGAGGCAACCAAGAGCTACATAGATAATCTATATTGTTCCGGGAGTCATTTGAACTACCCCGAGCACCACGTGGAAAGTTCCTCGTGTTTTATAGTGGACTTTTTGTTAGGCTATGGTTGTCATGGGGAACACTATCAGCCCAAGTGGCTTAGCTTTCTTTAAGACATAGAAATAGAGAGAGATGGAGATAGGTAGATAAACAGAATATTGCATAATTTTAAGTAAATATTAGTCGGGTATGTGGCACATGTCTATAATTGCAGCACTTAGGATGCAGAGGCAGGGAGATCTCTGAATTTGAGGCCACCCTGGTCTACAGAGTGAGTTTCAGTACACCTAAGGCTATACTGAAAAACCTGTCTCAGAAAAGCAAAAGCAAGCCAAAACTATTTATAAAATATAATGACTCCTGAAGGCCTTATCAAACAATCCCTGTTGATTGTATCAGACTCCTTCTTATCCTTCAGAATTGACCTCCCTTCTCTCCCTTACTAGAATCCCCTCTCCATTATTCCCTTTCCCACTTCATGTCTGTATCTTCTTGTTTCTCTTCCATCCCCTGAGCACCTATGATCCCTTGGTATTTTCTTAGGTTGTGTGATCACTCAGTGTTGTAACTTCACATCTGAGAACTTGAAGTTAGAACCGCAGATGATAAAGAATATGCAGAGTTTGACCTTTTTGAGTCTGGACTACAACTCACTACAATCTTTTCCAGATCCATTTATTTATCTACAGGTTTCATTCCTTCGTTTTCTATACAGCTGAATAAATAGCACTCCATTGTGTATATGTACCACATTATCATTATACATGCATCTGATGAAATGCATTTAGGTGGTTTCCATTCCATGACTATTGTAAATAGGGCAGCTATGACCATTGCTGATCTGTGAAGTACAATGTTCAGGCATTAGCCCACATACAAAAAAAGGGGTACAGCTGAGGCATGTGGTTATTTTATTTACAGTCTTTTGTGGACTCTTCAGGATGATTTCTAGAGAGACTGCACACACAAATAGCCATGTAAAAATGTGTCATTCAGTAATTTTGTCACTGAGTAAATTTCATGGGATATATTTATTTAAACTAAGAAATCTGACATCTTAGTATATAGTACAACCCTATGGGGACCATTACCTTTCTTACCTTCCATCATTAATCAAAACTCCAGGGTACGGCCCATTATCTAAAGAATGTTCATTCATTTCCCACCTTTAGTGCTTCTACTTTCATATAAGTCACAGTTTTATACATTGTAAGCACATCAGTACAGATGTTTAATTATTGTTGTGCACAGTTGCCTTATAAGTCATTAATGAATTAAAAAGGAACAGATTAGAATCCCAATGTCCTTAAATCTGTCTGTGTAATTGCTTTTCACTGGCACTCTGCTGATTCTAGTTTCTTTCTAGAGTAGATTGCTAGTAATGAATTCTGTCTACTTTTGTTTACCTTAGGGTTAGTGGGCAGAATCTTTATTTCTTCTTTGTTTCATGAGACCTGCACTCAATAGAAATGACCTGATCATCTTTTACATTCAACATTTGTTAAGTTGTATCCCCCATCCCCATGGCTAGCCAGGGTTTTGTTGTAGATAATTTCTGTTTAGGCTACAAACTTTGCTTCTGAGACAATGTCTTACTGTGTAGCCCAAGTAGAGCTGAACTCATGATCCAACTACTTCGGCCTCCCTAGTGTGCAATCATAGCTGGCTTGGCTATTGTTACCTTGCCTGTGATGTTATTTGTTGACCACTTTGTGTTCATATTGAATGCTTTGCTTACACTAGACTAAGAGTCTTCTTTGGAAGTAGCAGTTTGAGTTATATGTGTCTTGTTATGAATCTTTCTATAGCTGTCTATGTTTATCAGTGTTAGAGTTCAGTGAGCTTCTTAGACACTTTAGCTGATCTTGGGTTTTGCTGCTGAACACTATACATTTTAAATAAAAGAATTCAGAGGCTCTAGCAATTAGAAACTCCCTATAGAGATTACTGTCATGTGTTAGTGAGGTGGTGAATGTTTGATTGGTAGTGACTTAATTATCCTAATGCTATAAAGTCTCTCTTCAGATCAGCGTACTTACTAAAACCTTCTCCTGATCAGCACAGGTCATCAGTTAGTGTTTAGACACAGTTCTTGTTAGATGCCTTAAACCAGTTATCTTCTCCTCTATATTTCCCATGTACCCATTTCTCTGTATCATATTCTAGATATTTCTTGAAACTTAGCTTTCATATCAGGTATAAGCTCCATAGTTTTGTCTAATCTGTTAAGATCATAAGTCTCTTTTTAATTTCTATTTTACATTTCAGTAATAGAATTTTGTTGTATTTTCCATCTGAATTTATTTTCCTTCCTATTCCAGATACCATCATGCTGCTGTATTTCTCAATGTTGTAATTTATTTTCCTCTGTTCCTACAGAAACTGTGCTTACTCTCTGTAGAGTTGTGCCTTTTGCATTCAGCAACTGTTTCTACCAAAAATACATTCTAGTTATACTCTTCTAGTTCCTGGGACACTATGGGATCTTGAACTAAAGATTTACAATTATCTCAAGCTGTAAGATGTTGACACCCAGTTTTATAAATCTAGATGCCTTTTGAAAGTAAATAAACATCAATGTGTAGAGATTTTTGTAGAGAGAAGGTCTAAGCAGAAAAATTTTAAATAGAAAGTTTATGGAAAAAAATTTGACTGGTTGACCATAGATAAAAATGAATTTATTTGTTGGAATTGCATGCAGCCATTGTTAATGAATTTTTTAAGTAACATTTCTAACCTAATAAACTGTTTATAATTTAATATTAAATGAAGTTTTAGGATAAATATGGTTCCTATAATTATGTCCAAAAATGAAATTATTTATTTATAACATTATAAAACAAAAGAAAGAAAATACTCTTAAAGATGAGGCCATAGAAATTATTTTAATTATGTTTTTTATAATTTAATGCAATTTCTGGAACTCAAAATTTACCCCCCAAAATACCGATTGTATTTCAAATGAAATTAATTTAAAAGAAAAGCAAAGTCTGTAGAGGTTTTGTGTGTTTAGGGAGAAGGTAATTTGTCCCCATACCCTCTTTCTCCATGCTGGTTGGGATGCTTTCACCCCCTTTATTCTCTCCTATGCTATTGGCAGGTTTGTTTTTGTAGCTGTCAGATTGTCACAATGTTTTCTTTGGAGATGAGGGCTCTGAGGCATCTTCCATCTTTCATATCTCTGAATACAACCCCAGGGGTGAATTCATGATGAATATTTAAGCTCTCAGAAAGGTTGTGAGTACCTCATCTTCTGGGTCATGACAACTGACAGCCTGTACAATATTCTAATGAGGGTGATGACAAGAGTCTGGACTAGTCACAGTGCAGACTTAGTCTGCTGACATCATTTACATAAATCAGTGATATCTGAATGAACTCATTCCAGAATTATTAAAAATAATAACTTGATAATGAGATAATAATTGAGACCAGGCCTGTTTAAAATTTATATTTGGGTAACAACTACCCATGCTGTCACCGTTCACCTCTATTCTTCCCTGCTGTTGTAACAAAGTATCACTCATTATCATTCTTTCTTATAGAAACAGTTTTCCTTATTCATTATACTAATAACACAATGACTTCTTGTCGGTACACCAAGTAATTAATCCTCTGTGAGTAGGCCTGCTTTAATTTAAACATGCTAATCTTTTGCACTTTTCAAGTAGGAACTGAGACATCACCTAACAGATAATTAGTTTTTGCAGCTCCACATTACATCTCACAAATAATGGGGGGAGATTGAATCATAGATCAGCCAGAAATCATCCATTCCCCAAGCTTCACGGCATGGAGATGTTGCATGAAGACCGGTGGCAGGACTATTGTTCATCAAAGAACTCAAAAGGTTTGTGCTCACAAGTCAGATGTGGGAAGACATCACAGAAGTGGGAGTTCTTAAGAGAAAAGAGATAACTAAGTGAAGAACAGAAAGATTAAAATATTTAGTTGACTAATTGCGTTTTGATTTCCTCTGGAAAGAAATCTGAGCGTAAGGCCTGTTAAAGACATATTTCTAATGTAAACATTTTTGGCAAGCTGAACTCTATAGCAGTTAAGGCAAATACTGATGCTTTTAGAAAGATGAGTTTAACTAACAGACACAGCATTAACAAATCCAGTCTCTATACTGCCCAAGTTAAGTAGATTGTGAATGGGTTTTAGGAGACTTGTTTGTTCATGGCTGTAATACCAAGGTGAAAGGAAAGATGAGAATGTTTCAGACTGAAGGAGTCCCATAAATACAGCTAATTATAACCATATACTTACACACTTTCTTCCAGAGAGTATGCAGATATCTAGAGTACATCTGTGACATCAAAGAAAACTGATATTCCAATTGCATTGCTCTGAGTAGTAATTCACATGTTAGGGAAAGAAAATATTGAAGCAAGTGAGTTTAGAACAAATACAACTACTTTTTGAGACAGGTCAATGATGTGTAAGGAAAATCACTGTGTCCTTACCTCAGTATTTCCTTCTCTCAGGCACATTAATGGTGTTGCACATATAGGGTCTTTATTTGAATTTAACCTAAATAGGAGTAAGGATTGTGATACAGTGATCCAAGAAGCAACTGAAATCCACCTCTGATGACTTTCCTAGCTGTTGAAGCAATGATTTAATGATCAGAACTTTTCAAATTTTCAGTGATGAACACCTCAACAGCAGAAGCTCTGGGTAAGAGATTGTGACCAGAGAAATACCTACTCATGCCAACATGAATACTTTACCATGCAAATATCTCTATCAATGCTGTGTGTTATCTTTGCCATATTGCTTCAGTTTATGGACTTGAGCCTTAAGTTTGGGGATGAAAGTGTCCCTGACTTATTATACAATGGTATAATAAGTGTATTATACCAGTACAGATAATCACCATCCATTCCCCAACATTCTGTTTCTTCTCTGTGTTATTTAATTTTTCTAATTCTCTTGTAAATTCACCCCAAACACACCAAACACACACACATACACTCACACACACGTGCACACACACACACACACACACACGAGCAATACTTTTAGAAGGAGATAGCAAACAGACTTCTAGAAATTGACAATTTGGGCTGTTGTCTATTCATTTGAAGTCCACATCCACACACCCTATGAAGATACACATTGACATTGTATGGTAGAGTGACCAGTCTTCCTTCTATCAAGAAAGTTAGGGTGCTGCTAAACAATGGGGCCTGAAATAATTAATCATGTCAAAAATCTGACAAGAATCAACCCCAATGAGTAAGGATTTCTTTTGGATACTGGTCTGGGAAGACATAGCCTACCTCTTTGGAGAAGGCATGGTTTCCTACAGCACTACAACAGCAGAAACCATCTGCTTGGTGCTTTCTCACTTAACATAGCAGGAAGAAAAAAGGGCCATGAGCAAAGCTTAATTATGGACATCAAGCTCCCCACCACACAACCAATGGTCTACTTCCTCCAGCTAGGCCTATCTCCTAGTGTCACAACCTCCCACAATAATACCACCATCTGGAGTTCAAATGCTCAAACATGTGAGGCCATGGGGCACAATCACATTCAAAGCATACTAAGGCTTTAGAAATATACATAAAGTCAAGGTCATTTAGAAAGTGTGTCTTAGGAGTAAAAGTTAATGAAAAATTGGACTAAGGTGGAGCTCAGTGATCAAGCACTCATTTAGCATATGTGGAATCCTTGGTTAAATCCCCAGTACTGCACATAACCCATAAAGATTTTTAAAACTCAATAAAATATCATGACAAATAAAAACAGACATGAGTACACAGTCCCTTCAGAAATGGAATGTAGGTCACTCAACTACATCAAGAATCCCAGTTAGGAGAACAGGGTAGGTAGACTGTATTCCTGATCCTCATACTCAGAACTGAACCTTCATAGAATTGTGGTTTCTTTGTGTCTTTACACACATGTACATATCTCTGCACTATCAAGGCCCAACCTTACTCTAGTGAACTGACAGACCCTAATCTCAACTTTTGAATTTCTAGGTTTCCTTGGGTCATCTCTATTATTGGTACTTGTTAAAAACAGTTGAGGATAAATCAGACTGTATTCATAGCTAATTAATTACGTGCATGCTTAAAAGGATAATGTATGTTTTGATTTAAAAATTAAAGTATTTTCCTAAATGTTATAGAAATTCGAGTTCACTTAGAAATATGTGTTCTTGAAAATGACCTTGGGCTAGGCCAGGGAAGTAGGCTCAGATACTTTGGTCATCCTGATAAACCTTTAGAAACAGTGATCATAGGAATATTCACGTAATTGGGTTTAATACCTTGCTTTTTCTTTGACTATTTGTGTTTATTGTCTTGCCTGTTCCTTGACTATTTGCATCTATTGTATTGCTAGTTCCTCAACCTAGAACTGACCTTAATACATGCATGTAATCAAAATGATATAAACGCATAAAGGAGAAGGGGTGGGATGGTGGTTCTAGGGAGGGAAAATGGGGAAAGGGGATGACATCTGTATTGTAAATAAATAAAATATCCAATAACAAAAGAGTTTTAAAAAAAGAAATATATGCCTTTCTCTCTCAACATTGAGCCCTGCTTTTTTTCATAAGACTAACCCAAACTTCCTGCTAATTTCTTAAGCAAAAGGTTGAAAAATCCTTGTGGGATAAGCCTCTACTTTACTCATATCTAAATTTCCTTCAAAATAGAAAGGGCTTAGTAAATATTTTGTTAATTTTAAAATATTAATTAATAGACTTGCACAGATTTACAATCACTTTTCAAAAAGGCACAAAACACAGCACACTTGGCAATTCTAACATATTCTTTCTACATGTTTGCATTAGTGACTAAATTCTGCTTCTCATAGCAATCATTTGAAGCTGAGAATTGACATTTCAAAAAATTATAGTCAAGCAGGTATCTTTCTAAACATGTCTGCTATGATTTATCATCTTGTGATTGTTTTCTCTCCTACTTAATACTCAAAACCTGTGATATCTCTCACAGCATTCCACATGTTACTTTTCCTGTAAGTCCCTACAGTATGCTACTGAAATACTCTACTAATAAACAAAGGAATCTCCAAGGCTACAGATGATGAGGCCAAACTTCTACAATCAGCAAGTTCTTAGACTTTTTTTTCTAAAAATGCACCTGCTGTTGTGTTTGTTGTAACTTTATGAACCACATAACTAGTAAACTAAAATCAATGTGTTGAACTTGGGAGAACACATAATGGCTTATTTGTGTTGAAGGTTAGTTTGTGACTACCGTTATATCATTTTTCATTTGGAAAATAAAACTGCATTCTATCAACAAATGCTAGAGGAAGTGGGAAAGACATCTGACACTGCTGTCTGGCGTCTACATATGTACACATGTGTATGCACACAAATATAAGAACACATACATGCGTACACTAAAGGAAAACTTAAATTCTGCAGGAATCCCAATTGCTATTTCCATGTTTATATTTTTCTATATTTGGGAGCTATTAAGAAAATGAATATTTTGTGAATAAATGCCATTATGCCCTATAGTATGACACATGACTATTCTCAAGAATATATATGATTCACATTTTAGGGGAAATAGCATCTCAAGAGTCTGTGGTAAATTGTCCCAGTATCTGATACAAGGATTGATGACCAAGAGTAAATACAGGAATACTAAACCCACCAGCAAGAGTGATTTCAGACACTTGATGATCTCACATGCTCATTGTGATCAGGATGTCACTGTTGATCTCAGAAGTCCTAGATTAGACATCATTTCAACTGATGTCTAATTTAATCCATGATTAGAAACACACATGCAGTGAGAAGAATGGAGTGAGGGAGAGAGAAGAAGAGAGGGAGGAGAGGTCACATTGGTCTTGTTTGTCATATTTTCCTTTATGGATATGTAAGGGTGTATTTTTCCTTCATCTTTGTCTACAATTCGATATCTTTAGCCATATGTTTTCATTATAGAGTCTTCCAATTCCAGTGAAAGTGATTTTTCCATTCCATATTCTAACTTGTAATCTCTGCATGCTCTCCTGGTGTGTCCTTCACACAGTAGCCACACCTCCGCTCAGTTTAATATCTTCTTCTTCTTCTTCTTCTTCTTCTTCTTCTTCTTCTTCTTCTTCTTCTTCTTCTTCTTCTTCTTCTTCTTCTTCTTCTTCTTCTTCTTTCTCCTCCCCTTCCCCTACCCTCCCCCTGTCCCTCTCCTTCTCCCTCTCCCTCTCCCTATCCCTATCTCTATCTCTACTCCTATTCTTATTCCTATTCTTATTCTTCTAACAGGCAAGTTTTGTGGTGGGCCTAATTTGTTTGCCCTTTGACAGTAAGTCATTGACATATGGGGACTCTGTTCCAGAAACTTCTTCCAGGAAAAGTAAAGATCAAACCAGTTTTTTCTATTGTGCTCTTTATTAATAACCACCATCATCAACAAAAGATATAGTCCCTTTTTTAAAACTTCTCTGTGCATCCCAACCTAGGAGCACTTTCTGGACAGAAAAATGTGTTTCTTCCCCTCTCCTTTTGATACACAGGAAGACTATCATACAGGTTTATATTGATTTATTGATTCTTTCTGCCCAGCAGTGGGGTTAGATTTCCAGCCAACCCGCCTAGGTTTCATCTTCCCACATGTACAGATACAGCAAAATGCAACCCATAGCAGACCACAACAGTGGATTTCCCTGGTAACAAGAGACACATGCTGCTCTCAAAGACTGAAAATATGAGATGAGAGAAAAGAAATACAATATCAGCTATAAAGTGAAAGAGATGTTTACTTTTTGAAAGAGATGCAGAAAAGCTTTGTAAGGATGTGTGTGCCTATTAATCAATTCTAAATAAAGTACATTATAGAGATCATGTGTTTTAGAAATTTTTAATCTTCTAGATAGATTTCTATGCTTTAATATAGACTAATAAAGAGAACAAAAAAGATGTTTTCATGTTTTTGTTGTTATTTTGCTTTGCTTTATGGAAAAAAGTCACGTATCCCATTTAGAATAAAATCATATTGTATTGAGCTTTGAACTTTGAACAGTACTTTAGAGGCTGAAGGAAGTAGCCAGGAACCATTTCATAAGCAGATTTCAGTAGACTGTCTCCTACATGACAGGCCTCTTTCAGCTGTTGAAACTGTAGCAGCTGACATAGTAGTCAAGATCTCAAAATTCATAGAGATACAATGGTATCTTTATGCTCCAGTAGAAAGATAGGCAAAAAAGAAAGGGGGAGGGGGGAGAGAAGGGGAGGAGGAGGAGGAGGAAGAGGAGGAGGAGAAGGAGGAGGAGGAGGAAGAGGGAGAGTCAGATGGAGAGGAAAAGGAAAAACAAGAGCAAGAATATAATTTTAGGTAGTGACCTGAGCCAGGAAGGCCATAGCATTTATTGTTATGATTAAAGGATGCTCAAACATGGCAGTGACAATACTATAATCCTACACCCAAAGAAAATGGATGATACAGAAATTAACTTCCAGAAACAACTATGCAAATTAGGTAGCATGGAAAAATAGAACAAAATGGCTGCTGACTATGTTCCTTCAGTTATGGTCTCCTGACTTTGCATAATTATTCACACACCAAACTGTTCACAGTGAAGCCAGGACTGAGACAACAGTGTCTTATCTCAATGTACTGTTGAAACATGGCTTAAAGAAGGTCCAAGCAGAAGGCTGTCTTTCCACTCTTCTACAATGCTGTCCTATTTGAAGAGAGATGCTCTATGTATAAGGAGGAGGGAGCTTTAGTCTTAAATCTCATTACCAGGTGTAATAAGATGAAAGCCAGTGCTGAAAAGGTCCTCTCACTTACCCCAACCCCAGAGTCAGCACTCACAGACTGATCCACTGAAGTCCCATTACAATGATGCCTACTTGATTTTACCACCTATATGGCCTTCAACCTTAGTAAGCAGAAAGAGGGGCAAGACTGTCTTACTGGGTACAAAACATAAAAATGAAAACAAGACTTCATATGTATTCAGTACTATGAGAACACCACACCAGGAAATAGCTGAAGGGTACTGACTATTACCACACGCAGGCCAGAGCTCACAGAGGGAGCCTCTGTACCTACCTAAACATCACACAGACATCTGTGTACAGTGGGAGAAACTGAAATGGGGGTCTACATTATTGCCAGCCTGTGACATCCAAGAATATGGCAGAGAGTGAGGTCTGGGATACCTTACACAAAGGCTGAAAAATTAGTATGTAAGAAGAATAAGTTGACAGTGAAAAAGGCTGGGAAACACCCTCCGTGTCAGATGTGAATTAGTGTACCAACACACACACTCCAGAGTAGACATTTAAGTTGTTATTGTGACCCATGGACTCTGCCACAGCCCTGCATCTCTGTTCCATTCCTCATTTGGAAAAAAAAAAAAAGCCTGGAACCTGTGATAGATGAATCCCTCACTTTCATCCAATCCAATATCACTTGGGATGGTCATGGGGCAACCTTCCTCACACTTCATAGGTACACATAGCTGTGAGACTCAGGTGTGATACAGCCTGTGCCCTGCGAAGTAGCCAAAAAGGAAAAAAAAAAGTCTCTTAACAAACTTCCTAATTTTAGTTAGCAGAGATAACCTCAGACCAGTGCACAAAGGCAGAGACTTTAGTCTTTTCTATACCAGGCAAAGAACTGTGCTCCAGTGAGACAATCTCATGTTTAGGCCCATGGTGGGAGCTTAGTGCCCCCCCATAGTTCATGTAGTTCCTTGCGGGTGCAAGACTCAGACATGATCCAGTTTAATGCCCACCCATTTGGGGAACAAAGATGGGTGACTACCAGAGCATTACCCAGCACAGCATGAAGCAAGTCTCCATTCATTGATGGTAGGACAGAGCAGGCTACTGAGCATAGGATGTGACCTTTGAACACCATGCCAGGGTGGTAAATCCTAGCACTGGACAGATCCTACAAGTCTCTGTTCCTAACCAATATCCTCCCATAGAGCCTCTAGAATAGCATTGGCATTAATGGGAGATACATGTATTGTCAGTCCATTTGAGTTTGATTAACCTGTTGTTGACTGCAGTAGTTCCGGGCCATACATCCACCTTAGCAACAGAAAGCTCATAGCATTGTGATTCTGGCTGTCCTCAGAGCTTGTCTCAGAACGCAATGGGCTCAATGTGATGTAGAATTGGTGGCCACAGGAATAACACCTGCAGCTGGTCACTTATCCATGAGTCAGTCAGAAACACACAGCTTACTATATGGGCCTGTTACTACAGATGAGCCCCAGGGAGAGGAAGGCACTACCCTTTTATTCTATTTCCCCAACTCTTGTTGAACAAGAGCAACTTCGGGTTTATGAGAAACCTAGACTTTGAGTGCCCTCTAGTGGTAAAACAGTGGTAGCACACCAAGAGTAGACAGAATGACCTTGGACTTGGGCACCACTCTGTACTGAAACAAAGAAAGTGACGGTGAGTTTCCAGAAGGGGAGAGAAAGGCATGGGAGAAAGAGCCTGCTTAGGATTTCTGAGAAGATGAGCACAAACAAAACTCAATTATGAAAACTGAAAATAGATGTAGATACCTTCAATGCCCTGACACTATTGTACAGCCAAGAGATTTCACAAAAGTGTGACCTCATTGAAAAGTCAAAATAAGTTACCAGAGGCTGACAAAGTCACCACCAATATGAGTTAACATTAGAGACTTTAAATGTCATTTTAAAGTCTCAATGAGGTTGAAGAAAATAAGTCAGAAACTTAACCAAGGGATCAAAGACATCTAAATAAAAAACAACAGATCTTTAAGCTGAAAAATATAATAACTAGAATTGAGTACAGGAGAGAGGGCATTAGCACAATAGATGAAACAGAAGGGGAAACTAGGGAACTAAAAGATGTGCTGTTTGAAGATGCATGGTGGGCTTGGGGAACAAAGATGGATGAAGAAACCCTGCAGGAGCATCACAGCAGCGTGAGAAGAGCAGACCTGGGCACTGGCCCTCAAGAGGGACTGCAAGAAAAAGCTAACAGAATCTTCCCAGACTCGGAGATGAATACAAAAATTTAAGTATGGAATGATTAAAAGTTACAAATCATATTCCGCTCAGCTGAATCTGCTCCAAGATATAATCAATCTTTCAAAGTTAAAAGGCAAAGGGAAGAGTCTCAAGGGCACAGAAGAGGAGAGATAACATATAGTGGTGGCTTGATTCCACTGACAATGGCCTCCTGAGCAGGAATCATCGATGCTTGGAGAGAGTGGTGTGGGATTTTTATAGCACTAAAAGAACAAACTACCAGTTAAGAATGTTATATCCAGCAAAGCTATCCTTTAAAAACATAAGAGCAGTAAAGACATGGCTAAAGAAGAATTGAGGAAATATAAACCCGTTATATAAAAAGCACTATATAATGCCTGTTACATATTAAAAGCACTAGAAGGAATTCTAAAACTGACAGATCCATTAATGAACAAGACAAACAAACAAACAAAACATTTGGAAATATAAAAGTCTTACCCATGAGTAATTATATAAGAAATTTGAGAATGTACTATCATATCTTTAGTATGAAGACTAAACAGCAAAGACAATAATAACTATATAAATTATATTAATACATTAAGACGTTGCATCAGAAAGATACAAAACAGAGCACGGAATAATCAAAATGAGGCAGGTGGGGAAGAAGGATAACAAAGAAACCACTGCTTGCTTGCATGTTTCTAATAATTTTTTTTAAGTTGCTATTGTTTTAAAAAACATGCAAACCACGTGTCATGATAACTGTAATGCAGAAGTGGCACACATACCTTGGAGGTAACCAAAAGTTCTCTAATTGGACTTAAGGCCAAATCAACAAGACAGAAATCATACCTGGAACTGGAAACCTAGCCGACTACCCAGGGATAGTGAAGTTGTGGATCTTAGAGGAGAAGCTGTAAGCACGGTCTTACCTAACCAGCAGAATCCCTAACTGCGCTCTAAATATTTTTCTTTAAACTCACAGATAAGTTTAGTCCTCAACCTTCATCAAGAAAACTTCTCTTTACAACTGACAGATACCCT
This sequence comes from Arvicanthis niloticus, assembly GCF_011762505.2. Classification (NCBI taxonomy): domain Eukaryota; kingdom Metazoa; phylum Chordata; class Mammalia; order Rodentia; family Muridae; genus Arvicanthis; species Arvicanthis niloticus. The sequence goes on from NC_047665.1 coordinate 36,465,186, forward strand.
GACAGAAAAACACAAAACAGAGTTGAGGAGCCAGTCACAGTGAATATATCTACAAAACTCTGCTCAGGGATCATTGAGGAAAAGGTGGCAGAAGCATTGTGAGATCCAGTGTATTAGGGAGTTTTCTGTTAGACTGTCTTCTAGTCATGTCAGAAGCTTACACTCATAAAGTTTCCCCAACATGAGTCCCTTAGCATGAGCCCAACATGGAAAACAACTATAGATACATGAGAGATCACAGAGAAAAGACCACAAGGCCTCAACCCTACAAAAAGAACTATAAGCAACTAAGAAATGAAGACTAGGAAAATCATTTTTCTATTGAAAGAACACACCAATTGTTTATCCTATATTAGATGCTCAGCCCTGAAAACATACGTGCAAGTAGCATTACAAAGACTGAGAAGGTTATATTGAAAAGGGCAAGGAGTGTTCGGGAAGGTTCGGTGGGAGGAAAAGGCTAGGGGAAATTATATAATTATAACCTCAAAAATAAAAGATAAATCTAAAATACATAAATATAGTCAGTTAAAAATGCATGGTGCACCATAATCCTAGCACTGTGGAGGCTGATGCATGCTACCTAAGGCTACATAGTGAGACACTGTCTGAAAAGAACACAGTGTTTTTAAAGCCTGTTATGTGAGCCTCATTATAACCAGAAATTTAAAAAAAAAAAAAACAATAATAGACAAATCTAAAAAATAATCAAGGACTCAAAATACAGTACTAGATGCCAGGTTAACTCAGTGGTAGAGCAATTTACTGTAGAATATACTGCTAGCAGAAGTAAGTATAGGGAATAATGCGGGGCAGTGTGAAGGAGAGAAAACAAACCGTGAGAAGACTGAAAAACAACGGACAAGATGGCAGAGGTATGAATGGAACCTTCAGAGTTAGTGGCTAGAGTTCTCCAATGAAAAACAGAATGGATGAGTGGGTGGAAAATCAAAAGCAAGCTCTGTCTGAGAGATCAACTAACCAACAACAAATTAAAGTTCTAATTGCATATGATATTGGAGGATCTAAGTATGTAAGGCAAATATTAATAAACATGAAGGGAAAGGCAAAGCAGTTTGTACAGCAGTAGCATGTGGCTTTAATCCCACTTTCAGCAAGGGACCTATCATGCAAATAGAAAGATCATTAAAGAAACTGTAGAGTTCAAAGTGCATCCTCCATCAAGGAACCTAACAGACAGCTATAGAATAGTCTATATAGTAGCTACAGAACATACCTTCTCATCAACGCATGGAGCATCCTACAGAATAAATTATGTGGTCAATGACAAAAAAATCTCAAAGATTCCTAAGATGGAAATCTAATCTATTATATCTGCTAGCTTCTAAGCAATGAAACTAAAAATCTGTAGTAAAAAAGAAAAAAAATATTTTTGAAAGTATAAAAAGAACATAGGACTCAAACTATTAGACCAACATTGGATCAAGGAAGAAGAGAGGGGATTAAAAGATCACTCCAAGCAAATGAACACTAATGAACAGTGTACCAGACTTGTTGCAGGAAGCTGCAAAGGTGGCCCACAAGGGAAGCATATACTTACCAATGTCTGCAAAGAAATCAGAATGATCTCAAAGACAATCCACCACAAACTTACAAGAACAGGAGGAGAAACAACCTGAGCAGAAGTTAATGGAATCCAGATGCAAAAGCAGTTCTAAAGATTGATGAGTTGAAGAGTTGATTGTTCAGATATATAACATTGATAATTGATAAACCATTAATTAAGAGAGGTAAGAAGAAATGGGAGAAGACTCACATGAAGTCAGAGGTAAAAAGAGAGACCTCAAAATACCACAGAAATGAAAAGAACTCTAGAGATAGCTGCCAATAACTAGATGCCAACAAACTTTATAGCTTAGAAAACTGGAACAAATTCCTGGACACAGACACCTTCCAAGATAAGTCAGGAAGAACTGATAGACTATTGTAAACTTCATAGACTAATAGTAAACAAGATTGAATGGGTGACCAAAAATGTCTCCCAACAAAGAACAATGCGGAGCCAGATGGCTTCACTCCTAGGTACCACTAAGCATTTCAAAAAAGAACTTACAGCACTCTTTTTAAATTGTGAAGGAAAACTTGAAAACTAGACCAGTATTTACCTTAACACCAAAACCAAAGAAAGACTGAAGAAAAAAAAAAAAAAAAGCAAGCTACTGGGAGGGAGGTGTCTGTAATACATATGGCTGTCAAATGTTCAACCAAATCCCAGCAAGTCAAATCCAATAGTAGCTGATGGATTTACCATGGTGAATGAGCGTCTCTCATCTCAGGTTGCAAAACTGAGGCAATGTACAAAGCAACAGTAGGATTTTATACTAAACACTGGAACAAGACAAGTCATCAGCTCTGTTCACCACACTCCCCAGAGTTGAAGCCAGGAAAAAAAAAAAAAAAAAAAAATCAGGCAAGAGAAAGAAACAAAAAAATTTGAATTGGAAAGAAGTCACACAGTTGGTTTGATGTCATTATCGTATATATGAAAAATATCCAAAGCAATAAATAAGCAAATTCTCTCATAATTAAAAAGCAAATGTTGACAAGGTGCAGGATATGATGACCACTCACTGCTGCACACAACACACAGTGGACTTGGATAGTTAGCTTCCTGTTGCTGTGACAAACACCATGACCAAAGCAAACTGAGGAGGAAAGGGGTTATTTAGCTAACTCTTCCAGGTCACAACCCATCACTGAGGGAACCTGAGGTATGAACCATGGAGAAATGTTATTTACTGGCTTACTTCCTGGCTATCTTTCTTATACAGCCCAGGCTTACTTGCCTAGAAATGACACTGCCCTCAATCAGCTGGGCCCTCATACCAATTACCAATCAAGAAAGTGTCACACAGACCTCTCCACAGGTCAATCTGATTGGAGCATTCATCAAATAAAGACTCCCTTGTACAACTCTGGGCTGTGTCAAGTTGGCAGCTGCAGATCCCCAGGAAAAACAGTAATCAAGAAAATAACTCCATTTTTCTGTAGCTACAAAAAAGTAACAAAATATCTAAAAGTGAATTTAACCAAGGAAAAAGAAATTAAAGAACACACATAATATAAACACAAAAATATAGAAAATGGAAAGATCTAATTTTATGGATTGTAGAATCAATACTGTTAAAATACTTCTATCTAAAAAAACACGCAGGTTTAATGCAATCCTTTTTCAAAATTTCAGTCTAGTATTTCAGAAAGCTAGAAAAAGTTATCCTAAAATTTATTTAAATGATAATCATATCTAAATATTCAAGGCCATCCTGAATTAAAAAAAAAAAAAAAAAACAGAGGAAGGTGTTATGTACTGCTTGACTTCAAAATATAACAGAGCCAACAGCATACATCTTTAATCCTAGCATTTGCGAGACAAAAGCAGATGGATCTGTGTGAGTTCAAGGCCTGCTTGGTTTTCTCAGCAAGTTTCAGGCAAGGCACCCAGAGCTACATGGTGAGAACATGTCTCAATACATACATACATACATACATACATACATACATACATACACACACACATACATACATACATGAGAGAGAGGGAGGAGAGGGTAGAGGAGAGACAGGTATGATGATGCATACCTATAATCACAGCATGTAGGAGGTAGAGGCAGGAGGATTACCAATTCAGGGCCTTCCATAGCTACATAGTAATTAGAGGGCACCCCAGACTTCATAAACCACTGTCTCAAAAGATACATACACACACACACACACACACGCACGCACGCATTTTAGTAAATAAAACACCATAATTTTGTTCTTAAAGCAGACATATACGCACACTGGGCATAGTATAAGCACAAAGGTGATAAGCCTGTCAATAACAATGCTAAGAACAGTCTTTGGAAAAACCATATTTTTTGTTTTTATTTTTAATTTATAGCACTGGGCAATTTGATACACAAGGGTGGGAGAATGAAACTAGAATGCTTACTCTTTCTTAAATAATGCTTAATTATTTCGAAAATAAAATCACAATGTATAGGATTTTGAATCTCTAGAACTGTGATCCAAAACTGTGACTCTAGAGGAAATACTTCTTGGAATAGAATTTCTGGAAAGAAACCCTAAAAGGAATAGTCAACAGAAGGAGCTCACAAACCTACAGGAAGGAGAAAATGTCTGTAAATGATATAGCTGACAACGAGTTAATACCCAAAATCTATGTAGAACTCAAAACCGCAATAGTAAAAATATAATACATTTAACATGTGCAAGACTTGGACAGACATTGCTCAACAGAAGATGTACAAAGTTCATCAGGAATACGAAGAAACACTCAACAGTATTAGTCATCAGGGAATAATGAATCAAAGTCACAGTGTGATAGCATCTCATTCCTGTTACAGTTGGTTATCATCAGAAAGACAAAAGACAGTGAGCACAGATGTGGAAGAAAGAGCTCTGAATACTCCTGCTGAAGATGTAACTTTGTACGTCCACTATAGGACATCTTCAATGAATTATAAAGAAAACCACATTATGATCCAGCAATATGATACATGCAAATAAAATTGCCCACTAAAGAGACTACTGCACCCCCATGTTAACTGTGGCATAGTCACAACAGCCATGAAATGGAAACGTAATTTTCATTATTACCTTGAAAGTATTTGATCCTTTAGACAATTTCACTCTGTAAAAAGTAAAATATAGTTGTTCTTTTGGAGGGGCTTATGGAAAATATGGGAAATACAACCATTTTTGAACTTTTAATGGTTCTGAAAAGTTTGCCAGTTTCCAGTAGGACTATCCCATTCTTAAGAAGTAGACAGTAACAGGTTTGTGTCCCCTCAGGTAGTGGTGGACAGAGCACAGCTCCACAGAGATGGACATGACATCCATGAGGAGACAGGGATCACCAGTTTTGAAGCTCCATTCTTGTACTGTTTGTCTTACCTGCTCTATAAGTATGCCACACTTACTCTAAACTGTACTAACTATCAAGTCTCTGTTTTACAGAGGTAACTCATCTTGAGATGAAAAAAATGCCAATTTTCATTTGTTTGGCCGTAGTCTTTGTATATGTCACCCACCACTACTCTACTTTAAAACATAAATAATCATCCTGTTAGACACTAATGCAGCTGGTATCCGTGTAAAACAGGGATGTCTTATGAACTTAGGTAAGATATGAAAGTACAGAGTGGGAACCTTTACTCCAAACAGTCTTTATGTGCAATTGCATTGTTCCAGGGGGAAATGCTACAAGCAGCCAAGCAAACAAAACAAAAGAATCTGCATATTCTGGAACACTGATGGTTTCCAGAGGAAGGGCTCGGCCTAATAAACTGCACCTCCTGACTGCAGAAGAGTCAAAATTCACCCAGAAAATCTTTGAAAACTAAGGAAGCATGTTGACTTGTAACAAAAAATTCATTTGCTGTCCAGAATAATTCAGATTGCAAAATCACAGTGAGCACTGTTGCCTGCCAGTTCACATAGCAAATCCCCCACACCCCCCCCCAAAAATTAATAAAGTGACTTTTGGCATCTATGGCATAAAGTTCTCAAAAAATAAAAATTGAAAGAGGAAGATTAAGCAAAATATTTCATCTAAAAATTAGTCATCTGCATTTTAAAGCCCAAGTTATAAGTCAAACCAAATAGCAACAGCAAGAAGGGGAAGAAATACTCTTAAAATCTTGAGACTGAACTGACAAGAAGCTGAGAGAGTAAAAGGCACTTGCCTCCAAGCCAGAAGGTCTGAGTTCACTCCTGGGAACCCACAGGATTACAGGAGAGAACCGCCTCTCTCAAGTTATCCTCCAAACTCCACGTTCAAGCACTGGCATGCAGTGATAAATGCATGAGCAAACACATGCAGAGCTACACAAATAATAAATAACTGTAATGTTTTAAGAATTAACCCCTCTGGTTCTGTCTTACTGCTCCAAGAACTGGAGAGGTGGATGTTAGTGCTTTCCTTGGGCTTGGAGTCACTGATCAGTCTGGGCAACATAATGAGACTCTTCTCCAAAGAAAGGAGAGAGGAGAGGAGGGGAGGGGAGAAGAAGAGAAGGGAATATAAAGAACAAAAAAGAAAGAAAGAGAAGGTAAGTAAAAGGACTGGACAGCAGAGGAGGGAAGGGAGGGGAGCAGAAGGAAGTAGCAAGAAATGTTCAAGTGTATATAATTTTACTTTTGACTGGGAATAAGAAATAAAGAATATTAAGGATGGATTTTTAGGAATTGACTGTAGAAATTATAAAGTATTGGGGAAAATAGAAATGTGACATAAAATACAATTATGAGATCAAGTAGATACTACAAAAAAAATCAGCCCAGACTGTTATAGATACAAGTAAAAAACCATATATAAAACAATAGGTACACATGGACTAAAAGATAATAGTTTTAAATTTATGTCTACTGTGGCAAAATATTTAGTAAGTCATCTCTTTTTCAAACTACTAGATTTCTGTCTGAATGGGATGTGAATCTCTGTGGTAGACATTGGGTCTGCTTCTAGAAACTTCCCCAATACTTTTATACACTCACTCATTCTGCTCATTGATAAGCAGTTTTGTGTCTGAGGATATCTGCATTGAAACTGAAGCAAGAAAATGGGGAAGGTAATACCTTTTGTGTGCAAAAAAAAAAAAAAATGTTATGCCAAGAAAATTGTATGCGTACCTGTGGTGTGAAATCGAAAAGTTCCATATGGAGCTTGCACACTATCGAGCATTGGGAGGTGGGGCTAAGCGTCTTAACAATGGCAGTAATCATATTTTAGTTAGACATCAGAAAGCTTCTCATGAGGCTAAATATTATTACACATAGCCCAGAGCCACAGACCACTGCATGAAACAGAGACCCTTAGAAATAACAGTGGACATTGTTCTCAAAAGTAAGAAGTTCCAAGTATTTCCTAATCATTCATCCAAGGATTAAACATATCCATAAAGCAAAGTCCCTATTTATCTTTGCTATCAAAGCTCAGCGGCTTTGGTGACAAACGTATGATGCCAGCCTGCTTAGTTGTCAACCTCATATTTTCAAGGGACATTGTTTACTCAATGGCTGTCATTTGAAAATACTGCAATGTTCTTTCTTGAGAGAAAGAGAGCAATTGTGCACACTGTCATTCAGCCAACCAGACTTGGGCTTGTTGGGCTCAGCTGGAATGTGACGGAGACAGTGGTTCTTATTATATGAATCACAAGTATATATGCTGTCGATCAATCACAATTACTCTGACAGCCTCTGCCTGTAACACACTCTTGACATCTGCCGGGCAACACTAGAAGCACTCTCCGAGAGGAATGGAGGCAGTACCCTTTCCAGTGCTGTGATTACAGAGGCTGTGAAGACAGAACAATGTTGTTGTTGCTATAGCTTCCATCTGCACAGCGAAGGAAAGCTTTCAGGCATGGCTGGCTAATGTTTGCCACGATGGCCAAAAGGATCACCTATGGGCTCTGTCACGACTGGTATGTTCACTGGTTCTCACTTTGCTAAGAGGTATACAACCTTCCTTCCTCCCAAAGTACAGAAAATTAGGTTTTTCAAAGTCAAAAAAGGCTTGCAAAGTCCAAGTCAGGACCAAATAGAAAAAAATCTCCATCATGCATTTACCTTCCAAAAATCCCCTCTTCCCTCTCTGGATTTATTCTGTGTTTATTAATATAATAGTTTATGGGCTTAAAGTGAGATTTTTTGACCCATTTAGCAAACAGATGTAGACATCTTTGAACAATAGAATTTTAGAATGAATGCAGATTTTCAAGATGATTCCACTCCCCTTAGTTTACAAAAGAGAATCATGGGCCAGAAAATGCAAGGCTTTCTCACAGCCACCTAATCCCCCCGGGGGGGGGGGTGTTCCTAGGCATCCTGCTGCATCCCTTTTCCATGAGAGTTGATGATCTGTTACTAGAAGTATTCAGACATTCTCATAAATCTCACAAATCACACTTATAAGCTATATGACTTGGCATAGCATCCAAACACTTACCTTTATAGATAAGTGGTAACAAGCACCTGATTCCATCTTTCTTTTTGTCTTTTATCTACACTAGCAGTACAGTACCCAGCTGCCTCTAATGTGTAAGTCTTGGGTCCCAGTAAAGTTACTCTGTCAGTGATTCCTAATGTAACTTTTCTCTCAAACATGAGAATGTTTCTTCTGAATAAACAAACAAACAAACAAACAACAAAAAACTAACATACATAGCAAATGTAAGAATATACTGTTATTGTCTTCCATAAAATATTTTGTTTTATTAATACATAAAGAAAACAGAAATTACTATCTGAAAGCAAATCAAGCTGTAGAATCACTCCTTCCAAAAGAACAATTTTTAATAAAAAGCATTACATACAAACTGTGTGCTCAAGGGCGTTCCGTATGAAATAGTTCACTGATACAAATTTTAATCTCTATCCAATCACTAAGGAGATGGAAAATTGTGAAAAATAACATTACTTATAAATAACAGTGTCAGAAGAAATTAGAAAGGGCTTCTGTTAGCTTCCAGGTGTCTTCTCCAGGCAGGGTGTGGTCTCCAGACTCAGTTGCCAGTGTCAGAACTACACTGAGCTGGGTTGGCTTCTGACAACATACCCTGGAAAGGAACATTGTTCACGGTCTTTGTGAAATAAGACTTCCTTTGAACAGAACTTCAGGCACTAAATAAGATTTACTGAAAATCCTAATGCGCCCCTGGTGTCTCATGAAGTATGAGGCTCTTGGTTACAGTTCTGTCTTTGCCATTTTGGACAAGACATTTAACTTCAGGTTTATTTTTATTGCTTTTTGAAGTCACTTTGTCTGTAGCATGGAGAAAAATATTGCTAACATTTTTCAAACAATTTTGTGGAAATAAAATTTGATAATGGTTATGAAAGTACTCTATAACACATAGAACACGAAACTGTTCACTTTGAGCCTCTAAATCCAAATGGAAGGGGTATTAATTGGCAGAACCTACATGAAATAATTCTACCTGGAAGCAGGAGCCCTCCACACATGCCATGCCTTTGATTTAACAACCCCACCTCTGTGAAACTGCCCTAGGGAATAGCTAAAAGTGTGATAAGAAATGTACATACAAGATTGTCAAGAACAAACTATTGATAATAAATAGCAAAGGCAAAGAGACCAGTAACAAGCCAGCTAACAGCATAAATTAACACACACACACCAATTGATTAAATCCAGCTTTTCAATCATTGTCTTTGAAAATGTGTTATACTAACAAATGCATATAATAATACTGAGAATCAGACAAAAACATGTATATGTATGGTATTACACAAACACTATAGTTATAAGTAGGTGTGTGAATGATTATGAATGTGGAGGAACCTATCTAATCACTCTAGGTAGTGAAATTATGGGTAATTTTCACCTCCTTTGTACTTTTCCAAAATTTTGTCTTGATTCAATTGGCTTTTCTTATTAGAGTCATATTTTAGATTGTTAATAAAAGTGAAAGATGAACCAGCACTCGTGGACATCATTCGCAGGCACAGTGAGAACTACCCATGATCAGAGTACCTCCTATCCAACTACAGGGCCCTGTGCCAACCATTTTCATACATGCTGTGGGGTAGGTCTGGACATTTCTATGGTCAAACTGAGGAAACCATGAAGTGGAAATTTCTGGTTTCTCTGGAGACTTAGTTGTGTCATGTGATGTTTCTCTGGAAGCTCCTATGAAAGGATGTGTTGCTGAAGCAAACGTGAGAGAATGTGTGATGTTTGGAAAGAATATAAGTAGAACCCAACAAACAGTAAAAGATGTTGCATTGGTTCACCTTGAAATTCTTTGCAGCTCTCCGCTGACGGTGTTCTTGTGCTGATACACCTTGCAATGCTTTAGTGTTTGTGTAATAGCATACATATACATGTTTTTGTCTGATTCTCAGTATTATTATATGCATTTGTTAGTATAACATATTTCACTGATCATATTCATATTCACTGATCTTTGCTTGTTGTGACTTCATAGAATGACACATATCAAAGGGCTTCTCATGGTACTGGGGCTGTATCTTGCCTCTTTTTCCATACTCATGCCTGTGTTAGTATCTAACAGAATGATATAATGTCTTAAAGTAGAGTATTGGTGTTAGCAATTAATATAATTAAAGCTGTTATACCTGCAATAATCAAGCCCACTACCATCTTGCTTCTGCTTAAAGCCTGACTCATTTCTTTCAGCACTTGCGAGCTATTTTTAGAATACCAAGGTCCTGTGATACTCAGGACCATAAAACAAAAGCTGGTTGATAGACCTCCGTAACTGACATGCCAGATTTCAAAACACTAACACAGTTAGAAGGTGTACAATCAATGCAAATTACATTAAATATTGTAGAAGAAACAAAAGTAATCTTAACTTGACAATTAAAAGAGCCTTAACACATGTGCTAACACCTGTTTGAAATCCAGATCCTGCCCCAATGTTATCTCTTGCTAACATATCATAGAGAACTGCAGTTAACTTCCAAATATGTCTCTGAAAATGTTCAGAACCAGACTTCCAAATGAAGACTGGTATTTCCAATATTGAATTGATTTCTAGACCAGTCCATGATTAAGTCCAAATAACTGGTCACATTTAAGAACATCACAAGAGTCATTATAACTTCTCTTTTTGATTCTCTTTTTCACAAAGTCTAAAAACTTGAAGCAAGGCAGCTTATCCCATTAAGGATATAGGTAAGCAATGGAGGGTCAGGAACATATGTCCAATACAGCTTCCCAGTCACCATTGTCAGGGCTCTAGGCAAGCTCACAGGTCAGCATCATTCTTTGTCCTACAAACAATAGATTGTTGTAATTCTCCAATATCTCATCCATGTACAATGCCCTCTGAGCAAAATTGAGAAATCCCTATTCCTCCAGTGAGAAGTCAACAGTCACTTCCTTAACAGACCCTGCAGAGTGTTTACAAGAAAAGCACTCATTCTTTTTGTTGTTCTTGTCCCAGATGCCGAATCCTTTGTTACAATCTCCTTGACCTTGACTGTCCACAGCTCTTAGCTTTGATTTAAGGGTGAACAGATTTTGCTGCGCAGAGGGAGACCATTGTCAGGGCACTCAGCAAGCTCAGTCTTGTTAATAAAATAAATAAGGGGGAGAGGTGGAGAGCCTTAGAGGCTGCTTGGCAAGAATCTGACATGGGCCAAGGACAAAGAAATGGGCTGCTTGGCAGGAATATGACATTGGCCAAGGACAAGGAAGTAGGCTTCAGGCAGGAATCTGACATTAGGCTAGAAAAAAGAAATAATTCCAGGCTGGAATCTAAATATTAGGCTAGAACAAGAAAGTAGGCTTCAGACATGAAAATGCCTTTGGGCTAGGACAGGGAAGTTGGCTCAGATATTTTGGTCATCCTGATAAGCCCTTAGAAACCGTGATCTCAGGAGAGTTCTTGGAATTTTGTTTATTGGCTTGCTTGTTCCTTGACTATTTGCATCTATTGTATTGTTAGTCCCTCAACCTAGAACTGACTTTAATACTTGCATTTAATTAAAATGATATGAAAGCAAACAGGAGGAGAGGGAATGGGATAGGGGGTTTCTAGGGAGGGGAAAAGGGGATGACATCTGAAATGTAAATTAATAAAATACACAATTTTTAAAAGTAGAGTATTGGTGAGTGACATACAAAGTCAATGGTCAGGACCAAACAAATGAAAGTGATACCTTTTCATCTCAAGATATGTTACCTCTGTAAAACAGAGACTTGATAGTACAGTTTAGAGTAAGTGTGGCATACTTATAGAGCAGGTAAGACAAACAGTACAAGAATGGAGCTTCAAAACTGGTTATCCCCGTCTCCTCATGGATGTCATGTCTACCTCTGTGGAGCTGTGCTCTGTCCACCACTACCTGAGGGGACATGTGTCTATAAACCTCTTACTGTCTACTTCTTAAGAATGGGATAGTCCTACTGGAAACTGGCAAACTTTTCAGAACCATTAAAAGTTCAAAAATGGTTGTATTTCCCATATTTTCCATAGCCCCTCCAAAAGAACAACTATATTTTACTTTTTACAGAGTGAAATTGTCTAAAGGATCAAATACTTTCAAGGTAATAATGAAAATCACGTTTCCATTTCATGGCTGTTGTGACTATGCCACAGTTAACATGGGGGTGCAGTAGTCTCTTTAGTAGGCAATTTTATTTGCATGTATCATATTGCTGGATCACAATGTGGTTTTCTTTATAATTCATTGAAGATGTCCTATAGTGGACGTACAAAGTTACATCTTCAGCAGGAGTATTCAGAGCTCTTTCTTCCACATCTGTGCTCACTGTCTTTTGTCTTTCTGATGATAACCAACTGTAACAAGAATGAGATGCTATCACACTGTGACTTTGATTCATTATTCCTTGATGACTGATACTGTTGAGTGTTTCTTTGTATTCCTGATGAACTTTGTACATCTTCTGTTGAGCAATGTCTGTCCAAGTCTTGCACATGTTAAATGTATTATATTTTTACTATTGAGGTTTTGAGTTCTACATAGATTTTGGGTATTAACTCGTTGTCAGCTATATCATTTACAGACATTTTCTTCTTCCTGTAGGTTTGTGAGCTCCTTCTATTGACTATTCCTTTTAGGGTTTCTTTCCAGAAATTCTATTCCAAGAAGTATTTCCTCTAGAGTCACAGTTTTGGATCACAGTTTTAGAGATCCAAAATCCCAAAGATTGTAAATTTATTTTTGAAATTAGTAAGAGTAAACCATCTAGTTTCATTCTTCTACACTTGTGTATCAATTGCCCAGTGCTATATATTAAAAGAAAATAAAAACAAAGAATAGATGTTACTTACAAACATGGCTGCTTTCTTCTACAAACTAACCTTACCTTCATTGTTAGGGATTAAATGTGTGTAAGGGCATGTCTGTATTCCAGCTAGAACATACTGTCATCCAGGGCATGTCTGCATTCTGGCTGGAGCATGTAGACCTCGAGGGTCTTTGGAGGTAATCCCTTGCCAGTGCAGCAATGCTGCTGGATGAAAATTCCTCTATAAATCTTAAATGATGGGTTTAGCTCCCGAGTACACACAGAGGACAGGGTCTTAGTGAAAACTGATTGGTTGCACAGTCAACATGGCTTTTATTTCTACCCTTAAAAAAACACGTTTGTTCACAGATTCTGAAATACTCTCTGGGTGTATCTAAATAGATACAACACTAGAAGCTACTAATTAAGATTAAGACTCTGATAATAAAGAAATGAGAAAACAAAAAACCAGGAAGTACATAGTTGAAACACTTGAGGAACACTGAGCCCTGCAAAGGCATTACTGAGCTGCTATGTAAGGATGAAACAGTGCCAGCATTAGAACCCACTTTTGTTGGCAGGTGATTTAGAGTTCATCCTCTGAGATCTTTTCCCCTCATGCCCATCACTCTACCCTCACCTAAATTCACAAGTGATGAAACAGCAAGTGGCATGGCTCTGGCTAGCATGTATCTCTTTTTACATTGGTCATCTCCTAATGTTTAGCCCACTTTCAGCTTGCAGCTATTGACCCAAAACACAGCTCTCATCTCAAAGAGAATAGGATTTATTCTGGAGCCAAATATGAGTGATCATAGCCCAGGAAATAGATTTAAGTTACTTCAAATATAATATGCCAACATGGAAATAGGTTAAGGAAATTTTTATAACTACCTTTCTTTTTTTATTTTTTTTTCTTATTTATTTTTTTGACTTTTTAAAATTTTATTTTATATTTTATTTAGATTTAAGATGCCATCCCCTTTTCCCATTTCCCCTCCCTAGAAAACCCCTGTCCCATGCCCCCCCTTTCCTTTTTGCTTTTATACAATTTTTTAAAATGTTAATCAAAGGATCTATAAGTTTGGTGATGCTCAATCAGAAAGGTAACCCAATACCCAACCTAGATATAAAAACTATCTTTGACTGGTGGAGACCTGTAAACATCTGCCTCCATGACCCCTCTCTCTTTCTCTCTCTCATCACCTAGCTTCTCCTCTCCTTCATCTTCTCTCCTTACTCCATCTCTTCCTCTCAGTACTCCTTCCCACTTAGCTCCTCCTACATATCTCTCTTCCTGTTAAAGTAAAACTTTTCTCTCAAAATACAATTAGAGCATACTTATTCCTAATTGTACCAGTGAGATACAAGATAGTCCTAATACTCAGTCCATTATTTTGTTGACTAATCAGAACCTCTGTCATCTCTTCTAACTAAAACACTTACTTTTGATCCTGGCTTTTTTTTTGGCTTTAGAATGAATGTCAGCTGAAAACCATCTACTCAGATCTTTTCTCTCAAAGTAAATAGCCAGGATTGGCTATGAGACTATAGGTCTTCAACCCCGTCAGAAATTCAGAATGACTGAGTTAACTGAAGTTATGGGAAGCACTAAACATAGCTTCTAAAACTTAGCCAATTTATAGAGACCACTGAACACCTGAAAAGCCCATATACTACTGAACATTGGAGCATCAAATCTTCAGCCTTCTGGCCCAGAGTCATCTGACAGACCTTAGTGATGCAGGATTATTAAGGGCTGATTATTCTGTCTAGGCAGATATAATCAGTCAACTATTCTGCATGTGTGTCCTTTTCTGGACAGTAATTTGTCTGTAGATGGAAAGAGGCAATTTTTGCCTAGTGGCTGTCACCACACAACTGGAGTAACTCCAAGGATGCTCGATTTCTTCTTAGAATCCACGACAGGAAGCTGTCAGGAGCAGACAGGTCTCTAATCAGAATGGACATTAATATATAAATATTTGTAGCGTCAATTCAATGGACTTCTGATGTTTTGAAAACCAACTATCCATGTAAGGTAACCTGGACTGTTGTCTGTTCACTCCTCTCAGCTATTTCTAAATAAAATATGGGAAACCTTCTAACAATAAACTCAAAGCCAGGAATTTGCTATAGTCCCTTAACTCATAGGTTAACCGTCCCAAATCAGTTAAAAAAGTTAAAGAAGGACTGGGTCTAGGCCTTATATTCCTAAATGTGTTATACAGGCACAATGCCCATGAGAGTATCAATATTCATCTCACTTTTATATTAATAAGAAGCTCGTACCAATGAAAACCTTAAATTTGAAATCAAAGTAAATTTTGTATCATTTAAGAAATTATAACTTCATCTTGATAATAATTATACAGATTTCTACCAATAGGTTATGGCTATGCAATAAGTCCTAGCTAATCCTCCCTGTTCCAACAAAACCACCACTTTTCCCTAGAAAGACAGACCATTATTAACCACATTAGTCCCCAAAGCCCAGGGAATAGGGGCGATGACTCTTCTTTAACTTCTTCAAGTTGATTACGGGCGTTGAGATATTGGAATAGGGGTGGGGGGAAGAGTAAGTTGATAAGCCTCTGATGCTGTGTCTTCACTGAATCCAGATGGAATTCCAGGACATCGGAGGTTTGGGCAGGTCTGCTCAGTATGCTTGATGAGTAGATACACCAAGGCTGTGTATTCTTCAATATACAATTCTCAGAACAAGTTTTAGTATCAAGAAAAAAAAATTTTCCCCTAGGGGGCTGACATTTTTTTTTAAAGATGTTGGTTCTAACAACTTTTTTTTTCTTTTAAAAAATTGGTTGTAATATTTACATTTCAGATTTTATCCCCTTATCTCACTTCCTCCCACCACTCAGAAACCTCCTATCCCATCCCCCTCCTCATGCTTCTATGAGGCAGTGACAGCACCTACCCCCTTCACTGTCCCTTCCCCACCCTCACATTCCCCCGACTCTGTGTTTATTTTTTTATGGGACCAAGAAATTCCTCTCCCACCTATGCCCTACAAGGCCATCCTCCCCTACATATACCGCTGGAGTCTTGGGTCCCTCCCTATGTGTTCCCAGGCTGGTGGTTTAGACCCTGGGGGGCTCTGGTTGTTTGGTATTGTTGTTTTCCTCCTGGGGTCACAAACCCTTTCTGCTCCTTCAGTCCTCTCTCTAAGTTCTCTATTGGGAAACCCCTGATCGTATCAGTGGTTAACTGTGAGCATCATCCTCTGAGTGTGTTAGTCTTTGGCAGACCTCTAAGGAGACAGCTATATTATGTTCCTGACAGTATGCACTTCCAGCCATCCACAACAGTGTTTAGCTTAGGTGGCTGTACATGGGATGAATACCCAGGTGGGATGGTCTCCTGATGGCCCCTCCTTCAGTTTCTCTCCCATGTTTTGTTTCCATATTTGCTCCCTTGAGCATTTTTGTCACTCATTCTAAGTAGAACTGAGGCATCACCTCTTGGTCTTCCTTCTTCATGAGCTTCATGTGGTCTGTGGGTTGAGTCTTCGATAATCCAAGCTTTTGGGCTAACATCCGCTTAACAGTGAGTAAATACCATGTGTGTTCTTTTGTGATTGGGTTAACTCACTCACGATGATAATTTCTAGATCCATCCATTTACCTAAAAACTTCTCGAATTCATTATTTTTAATAGCTGAGTAATACGTCATTGTGTAGATGTACTACATTTCTTGTATCCATTCCTCTGTTGAGGGACATCTTGGTTCTTTCCAGCTTCTGGCTATTATAAATAAGGCTGGTATGAACATAGTGGAGCATATGTCTTTATTATATGTTGGAGCATCTTCTGGGTATATGCCCAGGAGTGCTATAGCTGGATCCTCAGGTAATGCTATGTCCAGTTTTCTGAGGAACCGCCAGACTGATTTCCAGAGTGGTTGTACCAGCTTGCAATCCCACCAACAATGGAGGAATGTTCCTCTTTCTCCGAATCCTCGCCAGCATCTACTATCACCTGAGTTTTTGATCTTAGCCATTCTGATTGGTGTGAGGTAGTATCTCAGGGTTGTTTTGATTTGCATTTCCCTGATGACTAAGGATGTTGAGCATTTCTTAAGGTGCTTCTCAGCCATTTGAGTTTCCTCTGTTGAGAATTCTTTGTTTAGCTCTGTACCCCATTTTAATAGGGTTATATGGTTGTCTGGAGTATAATTTCTTGAGTTCTTTGTATATCTTGGATATTAGCCCTCTGTCAGATATAGGATTGGTTAGGATCTTTTCCCAATCTGTTGGTTGCCGATTTGTCTTATTGACAATGTCCTTTGCCTTACAGAAGCTTTGCAATTTTATGAGGTCCCATTTGTCAATTCTTGGTCTTAGAGCATAAGCCATTGGTGTTCTGTTCAGGAACTTTCTTCCTGTGCCTAGGTATTTGAGGGTCTTCCCCACTTCCTCTTCTATTAGTTTCATGAAGATCAATGGAATAGAATTGAAGATCCAGAAATGAGCCCACATACCTATGGTCACTTGATCTTTGACAAAGTAGCTAAAACCATCCAGTGGAAAACGGACAGCATTTTCAGCAAATGGTTCTGGTTCAACTGGAGGTCAACATGTAGAAGGATGCAAATCAATCCATTCATATCTCTGTGTACAAAGCTCAAATCCAAGTGGATAAAAGACCTTAACTTATAACTACCTTTCAAATACATCAACGAGAACATCAGGTAGACTGGTTGCCACAATATGAGAAATTCCCTGGCATAGGTTTCAGATGCTACCTGAAAGCATGCTTGGCTTTGGGGTTGCTAGAAGCTAGAGGTCTATTAGTATATCCCCAAAGGTCTCTGGATGTTAGGTCTGTCATGGAGGAGGTACAAAATGAATGACTCTTTAGAGGACTAAAGCATAAAATAATTAGAATCCTGCAATATCCCTGCCCTTTAAAGTCAGGAAGCTGTCACCAGTCAACCACTTTTGTAGACTCTTTCAACAGGTGTAACTTTTTTTTCTAAGAACTAAAGTCTAAGAAGGAAGGTTTTTTTTCAAAAAAAGAAAGAAAGAAAGAAAGAGAAGAGAAGAGAAGAAAAAGCATATTTGATATGACTAATTTGGATCAGCTAATTTGAACTATGTGATGCTAGACAATAATGCAGAAATTCTAGAATCAGGAAGCAGAGAAGACATCCAGGTGTTCACTATTCCAGGGAACTATTGCAGGGAAATGAAGCCAGGCCCAAGGACACATGCAGGTCTGTGCCTTCAGACACTGCTCTCATGTATTACTAGACTCTGTCTTGCTGTCTAGACAAGAGAATTGTTCAGAAACATAGCATTTTTTTATTTCTTGTCTGTATGCTTGAAATAGTTCATATTTGACAGCTTATGATTTCTTTAAGAAACAAACAGCAGCAAAACAAGCCACGGGGAAAACCACCCTTCCCTAACTGTCTTTTATGCTTATTCAGCTGGATTCTGCAATGTGAAAAGGTAAGTGTCCTCACTTTTCCCCAACGATACATCCACCTTTCCCACCTCTCAGGTCCCTCAGGGCTGGGTGAGAGGCTCAGCTACAGCAGCATTGAGTGCTTCTGCCTCAGGCTGAAGGTAGCTGCAGCCCACAGCCCACATTTAGAGCTTGCACAGAAGCTTTCTGCTCTTTCCTGGAGTCCATGAGCTCAGTGCAAGAACCTAAATAAATAAATAAATAAATACCATAAAGTTTTTGCTTTGTCCAAACGCAGATTGGATGGGGAAGCTGTGTAAAAGCCACAGATTGGCCCCACATCATGCCCGGGCAATCGAAATAGGGCTGGTCCACAAAGACATTCTGGAAGCACAGAGAGCAATGTTGGTTCTAGTGGGCTAAACAACATATTTCGTTAAGGCATTTAAAAAACAATAGTAAAGCATTTTGGCCAATGTAATAGTGTAGGAAACAACTGGTTAAGTTTCTAATTAGACCAGTCATGAACACACTGGAAAGGATGAAAAGAGCCCAGGGACCCAGCTTTTAGTTCATGTTTCACACGCACATGTATGAGATACAGTTTGGGAAAGGAAGAAAAGTAAGAAGGGGAGGGGCATGCTGAAGATAGTGGGCTGGAGAAGAAAAATGGATAGTGATGTCTGAGTATTTAAAACGTCATAGTGAAGCTAATTTCTTTGTTTGAGCTATAACATAAAATAACAATAATAATATCAACAAATTTTACAATCAAACAAGCCTAATGTTTCCTAAATGCTTCGGCACTTCCGGATATCTAATTGAGAGTATGATGTGTAGGCAGCTACGGTGTTTTTTAGCCAGTTAAAATAAAAGCTTAACCTTTCTCAAAAAGAGTTCCTCTCCTTGGACTCTAACTAGTTGACTTACAACAGCAAAGCAATTTGCAGGAGAGAAAATAAACGTATAAAGCAATCTTCCCTTCATCACAGCTAGCTCCGCCCATCAATCCTCCCTTCATCATAGCTAGCTCTGCCCATCAGGACCGTAGTGTTAGTATCCTTCTGGAAGTGTGGCTTAGATAATATCTGATTAATGTAGTTCTTTTTATTGAAGCGCAGGGCACTGATTATAATATACAGATTTCCAAACCACCTAGGTAATTATAGGTCTGCCCAGCAAACTTGATGCTTTATCCTCGCCAAAGGAAGTTTCATTATCCTGTATTATCTTGCACACAGAAAGAATTTCCTGAAGGTGACCTTTTTATAGGTGGTAACCATGGTAACAGATTTCCAGCCTGCTAACACTCTGACACTACTTCGCACTGCAAATGTTAGAGGGACGCTACGGATTGATGTTTTGGGTTGCCCTCGAGAGACAAGGCTGCATAAATACTTACCAATTTGAGAGCAAAATTTAACAGAAATTTAAAACCCCGATTTCTGTTCCCTTGTTAGTCGGAAAGAGAATTTTTTTTTTAATTCTAAGATCTCATTAATACATACAGAGACTGTCAGAGTAAAACTAAAAGATGGGAGAAAGAAAATGCATTCTTTACATTATTTTTAATAGGACATTCAATGGATCAGGTAGAGAGAGGCAAGCACCTTTTGGGTCTGTTCTTTGCTTGAAAGTGATGCTGGAGCCCAGAGCCCTGAAGAGCTAGGAAGGCTGAGTCTGCACATCAACAGGATTGGTGGTTTAATTCTAAGAAACTATGGCTTCTGCACTGAATTCCAGAGGAATTAAGAAACTTTCTAGGGAAGCAAGCGAGTTGAAAGGTAGATTTACCAACCCAAAGGCACATCAACAATCCAAGAACACACCAGAAAGGAGAGTAATGAGAAAGCTTATGTCTTTCTTGATCTGTAAGAGAAGAGTACACATTAATGGGGGAGACGGTCAGTCTCGAACCCCTTTTAAAGGGGTTGACTTGAGTGGCTTATTTCTTACAGTAGAAACTAATTCTAATATGCAAGTTCATTTCTAGCCCCATTTTATAAGAAACTCTCCATTTCTTTTGTAGGAAAATACCCCAAATAATGCTAAAATCCGACCTTCTCTTAATAACTCTATTGTTTCTCGATATCTGATAATTCTCTCATTCAGGTGCTACTTACTCTAAGCTCTATTTTAATTAACATATTCATCTTCATAGTTTCATCCTGTCTGGCCTCAAAAAATCATTGTGTCATTCATAAATCTACAACCTTCTATCATCTAACCATTGATCACACAGGACTGGACCTTGTCTCCACCCTCTCTCACACCCCACTTATCCAAGACATGGTTTACAAAACTGGAGGAGCCATCTAGACTACTCTCTGTAATGAAGAAAAACACAAAAGTTCATGTGAACACTCTAATTTGTGAAATGTTGCCTTACAGGCAATATGGTTTATTGTAAGATAGCTTTTACTAATTTTTAATTATCTCACACTGTTGTTGAAACCACACTGTTGGCACCAGCATAGCAGGAAAAAATACAATTTAAAGAAACAAACAAAACCCAATAAAATTAACAAAATTCTAGGAAATGTAAGAAAGAAGAGAAAATGTAGATGGTCAGTCAGTTGCACAGTAGATCCAAGAAATTTCAAAGGGACTGCAAGAAAATGCAGCTGACAATGTCACCACTGAAACTTGGTATCTTAGACATGTCAGACTTACTCAGAATATATAAACTACCCGCACTTAGTCAGTATGAAAGATTATCTGATGCCTCTCCTGTAATAATTAAAAAACCTTAGTTTATAGCTTTAAAGTTCTGGTTTTGGTGGGGGGAAGGTTGGTAAGAGCTTAGATTTAGCTTTAACACATCATTTAAGAAGCTGTCAAGCCGGGCAGTGGTGGCACACACCTTTAATCCCAGCACTTGGGAGGCAGAGGCAGGCCGATTTCTGAGTTCGAGGCCAGCCTGGTCTACAGAGTGAGTTCCAGGACAGCCAGGACTACACAGAAAAACCCTGTCTCTAAAACCAAAAAGAAGAAGAAGAAGAAGAAGAAGAAGAAGAAGAAGAAGAAGAAGAAGAAGAAGAAGAAGAAGAAGAAGAAGAAGAAGAAGAAGAAGAAGAAGAAGAAGCAGGTAAAATGCATAGTGACATGTCTAATAAAAATAGCCTAGAAAAAAGAAAAACACAAGACTCATTTCAAAATATAAATTAGGAACCATTATATCTTTCCTGCAGAATGGCAAGTCATAAAATGATGGATTCAACTTCTTAATGTTATACGAACTTATAAATATATTTAATTATTATTTGTAAATATAACCTCTTCAATTTTTTAATACAAACTGTGATCCACAGATTTTTCCAAACCTATTGGCTGACTTCAGTCAAGTAGCATAGTCCAGTCTAAGGGCAAGGACTTTGTTTAATAAGACAAAGGAGTTTTGTGTAATAAGAAATTCCATGTGTCAAATATGCCTCAAATATGACAAAGGAAATCAGACCACAAGTCATATAATTGTCTTAAATGAACTCAGTACACTTAATATGGCTTTATATGACAATAATGTACATTTCAATAAAATTAGACCTCAGAACATACATATTGAAAATAATAAATATGTAATTTCTGAGGATGTATCATTTTACAAAGTGGAACTGAGACTTATACTTGATAATATTATAGTTGAGACAGCATTATACATATTTATGCAATGATAAATACACTTAAGAATATATAAATAATGTATATAAAATTCAGAAAAAATGAGCTAAAATAGACTAGACTGCTGTGAATTCTGAGCAATCATTTGGATTGCCTCCAGAGGCAAGACTATTTGAATTTAAAGTTGTTATTCAATTGGGTTTTAGAGATATTGTACACGTATGTGCTCATAAAAATAATGTTTACACTTATTTACTTTTTCTCTTCATAAAAATATAGTGTCACTTTCCTTCTCATTATATATGCAATTCTCTGTATTTGTGAAAGTAGTTTTGTTCTATCTACTCTTGTTATGTTTATATCTGTACCCAAAGTTTTTAATTACCCTGATAATAAATGTCTAAAATGTTTCAATTTTTTCTTTTTCTTTTTTCTTTTTCTGTGAATCATCCTGCAACTCTCAAAAGATAACTTTTCAGAGTGTGAGAGCCAGAGAGGATAGAGGACACCAAGAAAACAAAAACCTATAAACTTTAGAAGCTTTTGAACATGTAGTTTTGAAAGAAATATAGTCAAAGCTTTTATGAACTCTCAGAGATGGAGGCAGCATGCACAGGGCCTGCAAGGGTCAGCACCAGGACCCCTGCAGCATATGTATCATGGCTTCAAGTTTAGTGTTTTCACGAGACTCCTAAATGTGTGAGCATATAGATTTGGTTTTTTGTCACTTTTCTTGGGCTCTTTTTTTTTTCTGTTTCTTTTGACAAACTCCAATGTGATTTTGTCTGTCTTAATATATTTTATTTTATTATTACTCCCTTAGAAAACTACTTACTTACTAAAAGGGAGGGGATCTTGATGGGACGGGAGGGAAGAAGAAACTAGAAGGAGTAGTTGGAGGGATAACTGTAATCAGTTTATATATTTTTTCCATTTATGTATGGAAAAATCCATTTAAAAAAATCTTAAAAAAGAAAACTTTCCAGGTATGTGTACTTTGACAGAAGATAAAGAACAGTGTTTCTCATTCTGTAACTTACTCCAGGCAGTAAATGAGAAGAAACCCTTCAATTCATTCTTTTATTTCTTTTGTTTGATTTGAGTTTTGATTGATTTTGTTTCTTGTTTTATTTCATTTTTTTAAGAAAAGTTTTCATAATGAAACTGAGACTAGTCTCAGGTGCATGGTCTTTCTGCCTATGCCTTCTAAGTCCTACATCACAAAGGTGGACCAGTAAATACAACCTTCCAATTCTCTTTTTCTTTTTTTTCTTTATTTCTTTCTTTCCTTCTTTCTTTCTTTCTTTTTCTTTCTTTCCTTCTTTCATTTTTCTTTTTCTCTTGAATATAGTATTTATTGCAAAATCAGAAAAATTGATGTAAAAATTATAGACCAGTGTTCTTCATGAACATAAACACAAAAATATTTAACAAAAGAAATAGTGTGGTGGTTTGATTGGTTGTAAAAATCTTCACACTAAAAATGTTCCAGATTGTCTTTCAGTAGGTGAACCAGTGGGTGAATTAACTGTGATACATGAGGGAAAGCTGAATGATTTCCTATAAGACTAAGAGCCAGGCAAGAATGTCCATTTCCATTCTCAGTTAACAGTGCTGGAAACTCTGGCTAGTGCAGAAGGCATGAAGAGAAAATAAAACATACACAAATGGCAAAAATAAGGCTAGCCAAATGTCAGATGGCCTATTGCCTGTATGGATGTAGCCATGATACATCTTTGCAATAGGGTAATATTCTTCAGTAAAAAGAAATTATCCATGTGTGTATTAATGGCTATGTATTAATGGCTGCCTGGATTTAGTTTGTAGAAAACTTTTCTGGGTGCAGAAAAGCCGAGCCTGTAAGTTTGAACTCTAAGCAATCTTAAAATGATGTATGAGTACGCTAGACGCATGTGAGCATTCCCTCCCACCATCATCTCCTGCTTGTAGACCAATTGTTCTTCACCTTCTTTCCTGCACCCCATCCAGAAACCCCTTCTCAAGAAGGAAGGCCTAATAACATGTATCTGATAGAGGAGAAAATGAGAAATACACTGAACTTATTGGCACAGGAAAAGGCTTTCTCAATAAGAAGTCAGTAGCACGGGTATTAAGAGCAATAAATAAGGCCCCATAAAACTAAGGAGTGAAGAGGCAGAACTCAGAAGGAAAAAAAACCTTTACTAATATACATTTGATTAAAGGGTTAGCATTAGAATATACGAAGAACCCAACAACAACAAAAAGCAGCAAAAAGTAAACACAAGCCCAATTAAAAATGTGGCATAGAGCTTAGCAGAATTCTCAAAATATAAAACTTTTCAGAACTTTAACCCTCAGTAAATACAAACTAAAACAACTTGGAGATTTTTTTCTTAACCCAGTCAGAACTGCTACTATCTATTAAAAAGACAAATGCTGGCATGAGTGTGGCAAAAGGGGAACACGTGCTCACAGCTGACTATTAATGTCGATGTAGGTGCTGTGGAAATCAGTGTTGACGTTCTGCAAAAATGCTGAAAATAGTTCTACCACGTGGTTCAGCTACATCACTCTTGGATGCATACCCAAAGGGTGACACATCCCACTGTAGAGTTGCATGCTTATCCACGTTCATTTTTGTAATGTGCACACTAACTAGAAAATGAAAACAGCTTAGATGTCCATCAAAAAATAACTAGAAAAATGAAAATGTGGTTTATTTATACACTGGTTTATTCAGCTAGTAAGAAAAATGAAATTCTCAGGTAAATAGATGTAGCTAGAAATACTCATACTAAGTCAGGTGACCCAAAGATAGAAAGACAAATGTTACATATTTTCTCTCATTTGTGTATGTTATTGAAGCTTCAGATTTGTGCATTTCATGTGAAATATCCACATAGATCAGAAAATTACTATGGAACCATGGAGAAAATCTTTCAAGGAAGGGTAGATAGAAAGAACATGGTGGTATGAAGGCTTAAGGGGGAAATAATGAAACAGAAAGGACTAAACTGGAGTCAAGTGAGGAAAGTAAAGGAAGGTATGTAGGGAAAGATAAACACTAAAGTCTTCTAAAAAGCTACATTGAAACCTAATACTGTAGCCACCTTCTAAAAACATACAGACATAAAAAAAAGAGTTGAAATAAAATTACATTGTAATGGGACAAACTAATGTCCCTGCTAGGAACTAGAGATTATCAAGTAAAAACCCCTATTCCATGATTATTTATTTGGAGTTACTTCTTTTGGAATTGTTTGTCACTGGGGTCCTATTAACCTACAACATTACAGGCTATTGCAACTGTTTCTAGTTACCCTTCAGAATTCAACAGTTAAGACCCTATTGCCATAGAAATGAGTCATAGAACATGGAGAAATCAAGCTGGTACTGATCTGTAAATTCATCTATACTGCTAGCTTTCATAGAGCTAGAAGGAGAAGGTGCTATGCCTCCTACCCGAAAAAATAAATGGCCCTCAGTCTTACCCACCTTTGAACCCACTGAACTGTAATAACAACCAGCCTAATAAGATGTGCTCACTGGTGAAGTAGTGGCATGAGCATCCTTGGAGTAACTAACCACTTCTGAGTGGATTTAAGTTCCAGTCTACAATATAAAACATATCTCTGCTACCATTATTTAGCCAAGAACCTGGGTCTAGGAAAATCACAGATCATGGGAAAGAATCTACTACTATTATTTTGCTAAATGGACCTCAGACTAAGTCAGCTGATAATGACTTATTATACCTCATAGATTAATGCATATTTTAGCCATAACAGGCTTCTATGTATAGTATGTAGTGATTAACACAAGGACCCACAAGTGGCCAAGATACAGAAAATAAGATAATACAAAATAAATGCTGATCTCTATGTGGAACACAAATACCATATATTTCCTTTCCAATACTCAGGGATCATTGTAGAAGAGAGGGCTGAAAGACTGTGAGAACCAGAGGCCATGGTGGCTACAAGAAAACAGTCTTTCTGATAGAGCAGGGAACCTGCACACGTGAACTCCCAATGGTTGTGAGAGCATGTGCAAGACCTGTGAAAATGAAGCCAGACCAAATCCCAGTAGAGTTGGGCACACAATTCCACCTCTGGCCTTTGGAGCTATAGGAAACATGATAACTACTAGGAGAGGAAAGACAATTTTCTGGAAGAGTGTAGCCCCTGGTAACTAGGCCATGCTTCATTGGAAGACCACACATTCAAGAATATTTGAGCAGCACAAATTGGTTTTGATGGGGGCGGAGGGAAGGACATAGTGTTGGGCAAGAGAGATGGAAGTGTTGGTGAGGAGGGAATTTGATAGGAGCCAACTACATTGTTCAGAATTCTCAAATAGCTAATAAGAAAAGTGAAGACGTAAAATAAAAACACATTAAGGTGAGCCAGTGGCTAAGAAGTAAATGTTAGAAGGAAGTATTTCAGTGACTCAAAAATCATCAGAAGACTGAATAACTTTAAAACTGAAGACATCCCCAAAGGGAGTTGTTTAGTGATGTCCACATTGAGCAAATCTATAGTTTTATTCAGCTTTTCCTCCAAATACTGAAATCACAGTTCAATTAAAAAGATCAGAATTCAGTTTGCAGCACCCACATCAGGTAACTCAACTGACTGGAATTTCAGCTCCAGAGGATCTGATACCCTCTTCTGCTCTCAACAGACACCAACATATAAATACATAAGAATACACACACACATAAACACACACACTCAAATAAAAATAAAATAAGTATTTTTATTTTAAAATTTATTTTATTATTTTATATGTATGAATGTTTAGCCCACTTGCATGTCTGCACGCCGTGTGTGTGTGTGTGTGTGTGTGTGTGTGTGTATGTGTGTGTGTGTGTGTGTGTGCGTGCGTGCGTGCGTGCGCGCGCGCGTGTGTGTGTGTGTGTGTGTGTGTGTGTGTGTGTGTGTGTGTGTGTGTGTGTGTGTGTTGGGTGCCTTCAGAGACCAGAAGAAGGCATCAGGTCCCCTTGGCACTGGAGGTTCATGTGCTAATGTGTTGCTATGAATGCTGAGCATTGAACTTGGTCCCTGGAAGACCAGCAAGTGCTTTCCACCACTGAGTCCTCTCTCCAGGCCCAAAATAAGTACTTTTAAAGGACCTATAAAATAATGCTTTGTCCTTTCTCCTACTTGCTGAAATGGAGTATTTCGAACACCTGCAAATCTCATATTTAAACTCCCTAGAGAGATAATCTTGTTTTATGTTTGAGGCCAGGCAAAAAGCTTCTCAAAGCATCAGATGCTGTCCCATTATATAACTGTGCCAACCCTGTTCATCATTTGGACCATCATTACCTGTTGTTACATCCCTTCTAACAACTCAGTGAGAAACATTTATCTGGGCCCATTTGCCTGCTCATAGTGGTGTTTTAAAAAGAAAAGGGCTTCTTAACTAGGTCTAAGTAAATTCAGCACCCTGCCTTCAGTCCCTGCTCACCATCCACTCTGGCAAGCACATTAGCTTATTATTTCTCACAAAAGCTGAGAGCACTTACGGAGCTGCCTAGTGTCAGTCAAGCCTCACCCTTGCGTTTTTTTATGACTTAGTGGGTCTAGGAGTTACCATAGTTACTAATTAACTCTCAGTGCTGAATGCATTAGGCTCTGTAGCACAGAGCCTGTTTACATTATATAAAAATGCCTTTGTTCTAAATAAATTAACAGGACATGCTAAATGTGTTAAATCTTGTTGTAAAATAACATTAGCTCATCTCTCACAAAGTCCATTATTGAAATGTTTTTAATCTAAGACTGGGAATTAACAGTTTTCACATCCACCTTTGACCACCTCAGCCCATAACAGAAAAACCATGGCCTCCCTCCTGCTTGCTTTTGAAACATGTCACATTATTATACATATAAAAAAATCTACTTTTTCCAAATCTGAAGTCATATTCCTACACAACCAGACAACCAAGCACTTACAGTTAAATATATTTAAATGTAAGTTATGTTTTCTAAATTGTTTTATGAGATAATTTCAAGACACTGTCATGCAATGATATTTTTCTTCTATAAAATGAATTGTACCTTCTAATTATATAATATTAGAGACAATGCTAAGAAATCAATAAACTGTCTTTTCTAATTTTCATATAATTAAGCTTTCATATTTAATCATTTTTGAAATATAAAATTAATGAATATTTTGAATTTTATACATTTAACCATTTTAAATGTTCATATCAAGAGTACAAAAATGATTGCCAAAAAATGAAAAAAATTTGAATATCTCTGATTTTCATGGATTATTTCATTTTTGCAGATTAAACCATCTCAATAATCAACACACAACTGAATGAGAAGGAAATAATTAATTTTATAATCATCTTCACCTATGCTCTTATTCAATTTTGTTTGATAAGCTATTGAAATAATCATATTTTATATTATGGATATTTTATAAATCAAAAATAATCAATTGTTTCTAATACATCTTACAAAATACATTTCATATCTATCCCTAAGTAGTATAAGTTTTACATATGAAACACTTGGACAAATGAGGAGAATTGTTTAGTAAACACCCTGACATGTCTCACACTGAGGCAGGAACCGCAAAACCTCAAAGCCACCTCAGTCACTGTCTTTTACATTATATTTGTGCCCCTTGTTACAGTTTCACCTGCCCATTAAAGACAGAAATAAAAATCATTCCTTATATTTAATCACCACTCACAGTAAGCTACACACACACACACACACACACACACACCTCACAAATGCCTTGAAGTTTTTTACTTGAAGTTCTCTTTATTTCTTGCTCCAAATGTCACAGCTCAGTCTCTCTTCCCCTCCCTTTCTCTCCCCTTCTCTCCTTCTCACGACCGCTCAGAACATAGCTTCTTAATTTCTTCACACTTATCTTCTGTGAGCTCATTCTCCATGTTCTATTTGCTCTCTTTCTAAACTGGAATTGTACACATTTTATCACTCCTCTAAGACCCTTCCATTCATTAATGCATTCAATGTTGATATTTACTTAGTGTGTTCATGCTGTCCATATATATCTGCTGAACACACAAGAAATACATGCAAACACAGACATACACATGCACACATGCACACACACACACACACAAACACATACACACACACACACATACACTTACTTACCCTCTTGGGAAAAAGAGATTCCCTCTGTGCCCAGCCTCACTATACTGCAGCACATTATATTATTCTGGATCACATTGCCTCAGAGCCCCAGCCCCCACCCACAGCTGAGGGAAAGTTAAGGAATTAATAAGCTTTGAAGATAATGCAAAAACTCAATATATGTAGCGCAATAGTAAAGCCATACATGAAAATATAAATGATAACAGACAGTATTGTGTGCTAGAAGATAAAGAAAAGGAAGAACATTGTCCCATCAAAGAGGACATTTCTCAAACCAGGGATACCACGAGAAAGAAAGCCTTGGAAGAAACTCTGGTCCACAGGATGAAGACTCAATGTTATGGTGAAACATTTACTAAAGTGTCCCAACTCTCTCACCCAGATCTACTCCACCCTGCTGCCCTAGCCACTCAGAGGGGAGCCACACTCTTATCTATATTACAGCATCAGTGTTCCTTCCTGGCCTGGCCTTTTTGTATGGACAATACAGTACTTTGTGCTCAGCTCCTTGTCCACTGTGAAGCCAAAGATGACCTGTGTCCCTCTAAGATTCTCTCTAATGAAAACTTCCTTGGTCACTTTCTATTCCAAAAACACATGCAAGTGAAATTTAGGTGACTCCTTCTATACTCTCATGTTCTCAGACTTGTAAATTAAATTGCAAAGTACACAAAATAACTCAGAATCCACCAGTGACGCTGTGCAGAGACAGTACTTCAGCATGATGGTGGGAGCTAGCACTGGTGCAACACCACAGGTAATGATTAGTGATGTCTCACAAAACAGCCATTAATTTAAAAGTATTACTAGTGCAAATTCAAATATGTATTCAGATCAAAACTTATATAATATATGGATGAATATTATGTTCTTACTAATAACACAGAAATTCAAAACCAATCCAAATAATTAATTATGAAGAAAACTTATAATGGGAAATGAGTAAGCCGGAAAATATTTAATTGTATGGGGAAAATACCAGTTTTTAATATTAAGTTAAGAAGGCAGAATAAAAAACACACAACAAAAACTCTCCTTTAGATATTAAAATATGCATATTAAGAAAGACAAGGGAGCTGTGTCAAAATACCACCATTGTTATCTCTAAAGAACAAGATAATAGACATGTTATACTATTTTCTGCACCTATATTTTTCAATAACTAGGCATTTAATTAATAAAAGATTTTATAGTGTGTTTTAAATATTTCTACCAGATTAGTAGGCAGTTGTGTAAACCAGTCCACCCACTGGTCTCTCCACCCATGCAACACTGGAAAGGTCACAGAAATAGTTTGTGGAGACATAGACTACCTAAGTCTTATTTCCTTCCCAGATCACTGCCACAAACTGTGCAAGGATCGTCAATCCTGGCTTATGGGCCAGAAAAAAAAAAGCATCTGTACATGGGACCCTTTCAGAATCAGACACTTAGTAAGAGAAGTGTGGGCTCTCCTAAGAGGAAGCAGGATGCAGAGCCGTTGGGAGCTTGCTCCACCAAGCAGTGCTGTGATAACTGCTAATGACCTTCAAAAGCTAAGACACTCGTTCCGTCCGGGTCACCCTGACATTTTACTTATTACTGAAAAAGCCATTTGCAAAGAGTCACAGGAAAACCACACAAAACTGATGAATTCTATCTGAAGTGGATTTTTCTTTACCTATATGGTCTCTCTTTTTCTCTTTCTTTCTTTCTCTCTCTCTCTCCCTCCCTCCCTCCCTCCCTCTCTCCCTCTCTCCCTCCCTCTTTCTCTAAACTTTACCTCATTATTTACATGGACATTGTGAGATATAAGTTGGATACACCATCTCCCTTGACTGTGGATCTTTTGTAAGAAATATATTTATCATTGAGCAAAAAAAAATAAGGACAATATTCCATCCCCATACCCTATTGATGGAAGAATTATACAAACTACTGCTTTATAAAAATTGAAAAAAGTGATTACAATTTGTTCAATTTGTTCTCTCTTCTTGTGCAGGGACTTCACTGAAAACCAGGTTACAGTCACTATGATGGACTACCAGTAAGGCAACCGTGTCTGAGACACAGAACATCCTACCAAAACACCCTAAAGGCATTTTTTAAGAGTTGAACTTTAGTTATGTGGTCTCGAAGAAAACTGGAGTTCTGACTCCTGAGGACAATGCTTTTAGTGAAGTTGTGTTTTCTCTTTCTTTGAGACTGCCAGTAAATTTCTGAGTTCTTAGCAGGAAGGTGCCAGCAGCATCCCCCCAAAGCTTGTGGCCAAAAAACACCAAGAACACTATCACTACCATCACCACCACCACCACCACCAGCAGCAGCAGCAACAGCAACAGCATCAAGTGACTTGAAGCAAATCCATCACTCTTAAATTTTTTATTATTCATTTTCAAAACATTTTTGAAATTAAAATATACTTACATCACTCAGCATTCCTCTCTCCAGCCCCTTACATGTATATTCCCTCAAATCTCTCCCATCTCTCACTAACTCTCATATGTGTGTGTGAGGGGGGAGGGAGGGAGGGACAGACAGACAGACAAAAGAGAGAGAAACACACTCACACAGAGAGAGAGAGAGAGAGAGAGAGAGAGAGAGAGAGAGAGAGAGAGAGAGAGCGCAAATGGACAGCCCTGGAACCCGAAACACACAAACAAAAACGCACTCAACACATTGTGTTTATATATTCGTTCACCAGTCTCTAATTATTTCACTGGCTGAGCACGTTTTTAAGCAGAATTCTTTAGGCATCCTATCAAGAAGCAAACTACTACTGCCTGGCTGTCTTTGTGAAGGACTTGAGCATCTTATCATTTAAACATTGTTGAAAGGGCTTAGTAAAACCTTTCAAGACACTGCTGTTGTGTGAGCATCGCTTTTGCAGGCACAGCACCGATCTTGCAGGGTGTGAGCCCAAAACATCCACACAGTTCTTCCCTGGCTACGGTCAACAAATCTCACAAACCTTCAACCTGATTTTCAAATTCAAGTGGCCAGACTCAAGATTAACACTCCAGTTCTCGGAAAGCAGACTGAGCCCTGAGGTAGAACTCGGCTCATTTCTCTCTGCCTGTCGTGCCTCTGAAGATACTGGCCCAGAGCTTTGGTGAAGCTAAAATGAATACTATTGCTGTGTCCTTGATCTTCCAGGAAAGGAGCACAGGGACACAGTGAGAAACGACACAGAATCATACTCAGAACCTGAGGTTACATTGGCTTGCTGTGTGGCTTAAGGCTATTCAATCACCTTCTCTGTTATTTTCTCCCTAGGTATGAAAGAGACGCTGTAGCTCAGTGCTTTTCAAACTCAATAGGAAACTGTGTCTAATCGCACATCCCATTTCATGAAGCCCTTTGAGGTCTTTCATACAGCAAATCTCTGATAAACATAATGTGTTAGGAGGGGCAAGCAGCAGCCTGGCGGTCTGCTGGGAAGGTGCATAAAGGACGTGTATGCTTTTCCTTTTTGTAAATGTTCTATGAACTGAGGTTTTTTAAAAGAGACAAAGGGTATACTTTGGTAGTAAGGAAAATTGGAGGTGAAGGTAATGGATTCAATTTCCATAATTACAAATAGTACATCAACAGAACCACGGGTACCAAAGGAAAGCAAAGGAAAGCAAACCAATCAGTCATCAGAAACTCCCAGAATCCCTCACATGGGACCAGAGGTCTGCATAGAGTTTGAGCTTTAGGGGGCATTCTGATGGAAGAAAATATCTAAATGGTTCTCCATGGGCAAAAGTCACTCTCTTTACTAACGATACACACAATTAAGATTTCTCCCTCTATGTATACTGCATCTTAACAATTCCTCCTAGAGAGATGCACATGACTATAAATATGTGTTCAGTATCATAGGCTTGCATAGATCAGAGATGGACTTCCCTAACAAATACCAGCTATTGATCTTCCAGGAGCCATGGCAGACATTACTAAGCAATCCAAAAAAAAAAAAAAAAAAAAAAAAGTATTATCAGCCAAGAAGGATCCAAGGATCAAGGATCCAAGAAAGTGCCAAGGTGAAACCCATTTTCCACTCCTACTGCAACTAAGGTGGTACAGGGTTTTAAGTTGGAGGACCTGAATTCTGCTGACTATTCCCATATGTGTCAGGATTTCCTGAAGTTGGTGGGTGTGAACAGATGCATACCAGCTACGGTGACATGTGAGTGTGAAATATAAGGATATGTTCCAGGTCACTGTCTCAGTTTCTTTTCTGTTGCTGTAATAAACTATCTGGGGGGGGGATGGGGGAGTGTGAATTTTGACTTACAGTTCCAGAGAGATAGAATCCCTCTTGTCAGAGATAACACGGCAGCAGGTGTGGGAAGCTGCCTGATCTAATTGCATCCACACAGGAAACCCAGAACAGAAGTGAGAGCAAATTATAAAAGCCCAGTCCTGTGATGTTCTTCCTCCTTGAAGGTTTCGCCTTCTGACAGTTCTAGTTTTCCCAACAGTGTCATCAACGGGAAACCTAGGGATCAAACATGACCTATGGTGGAACATATTATACTCAAACCAAGATAGTGCCTCTACCTTAAAATCTACCAACACAATAGTAGATACATTAACTATTCCACAACCACAGATTCCAGTTTTTAACCTCAAACAATACTGCTTTCAGACTTTTCAGGTAGTTGGCATATTGAGACCTCTGGTTATTTTTACCTCATTATTCTAATTAAATAAAATAACTACCCTTTCATTTGACACTGTTTTCTCTTTTTCTTACTTTGTGAAATCTACTTTGACATGCCATCTTACTCCAGTCAGAATGGCCAAGATTAATAAAACAAATGACAGCAAATGCTGGTGAGGCAGCTCTGTGTCAAAACTAACAAGGTGAACAGGGTTTAAGGAATGAGAATCAAGATGGCTCTCTAGCTCCAAACACACGTATACATGCATGTGTATGTATCTACATAGACTTTTGCACCTACAGGAACGTGCATACACTCACACTCACACACACACACACACACACACACACACACACGTACAATCTCACAGAGGCATGCATAAGGACCACCATTAGAGCTGAAACGTGTTACGTCTAACACTGTACTACCTGACTCTGTGTACCGGGAACAGGGTGCTGTGCTGAAAGTTCCTTTGGCCCTCAGAACTGAGTGGTGACACACTTACAAATGCAATTTTACGGAGGAAGAAAATGGATATAACATTGCTTGTTGAACTAACTGTCCAAAATGAAACACAAGCTTTCCTTAACATCCTTTGTTTTCGCAAGTACTACTCTCTGTTCTATTTGTCAGGCAGGGGTTACTTAGTGACATCTACCCCTGAGGCAGGACAGTGGAACAGAGATGGGCATCTTTGCCATTCCAACTCCTGAATTAATCATAACTAGTGGCCAGAAACAGAGACTTGGATGAAAATATTGTTTCCAGAGATCTTGTTAGCATGTGACAGAAGGGAGAGTTAAACTCTCAGAGAGCAAAATAAAGGCTAGAGGAATGGAGTGGGAGGGGTATCCTTACTGCAGGGATGTACACACACCACAGAATTGAAGAATAGTTTTAAGTTCAAACACTAAAACAAAGAGAGAGATTTTTCTTGCTCTCTCTCTCTCTCTCTCTCTCTCTCTCTCTCTCTCTCTCTCTTTCTCTCTTACACACACACACACACACACACACACACACACACACACACACACACTTTGTTACTCTCTTGCTTCTTTCTTCTTGCCTTCATCCCATCCTTCTCTTTCCACACTCCTCTCCTTTCTTCTCTCCTCTTCTCTTTTTCCTGTCTCCTCTCTGTTTCTCTCCTCTTCCCCTTCTTCCCTTCCTCTTTCCTTCTCTTCCAATAATAAATGGTGCATTTTTCATTGACACACTCAGCTGAAGGACACTCAAAGAGGGAACTTGATGATCACCAGAAATGATGGTCTCTAGGAATTAGAGCACAGTGGAGGATGCTACCAGAGACACAAGGGCACATTTGTACCCAGAGGCTCAGGGAGACCTGCTCTTCCTTTACACTGAGAGCTAATGTTATTAGCTAATGATATTAACTAATGTCATAGTTGGAGACCTGACCAAACCCTGAGACTATTCAAATACATAATCATTATGCCATTTTTGGCCTTTAAAAATCATCAAATCCTCCTGTTCACATAATATCTCTCCCTTTTGATAGATTCTGGTGTTAGCCAGATCTGACAGGTTAGCATTACTTCACAAAGACCTTGTTTAGAGTCAAAATAAATGAGAAATGCCATGAAAATGTCTGACTACATTTTCCAAGCTGTGTTCTTTCCAGTGCTGCTTCCCACCAGGATGTGTCCTTCATATTACTGCTCCCCATGGTCACAAGACTGAGTTTTTCTTATTACTGCTTTCTATGGTCACCAACTGTGTCCTCTCTATTACTGACATCTTTCATCTTTATATGTTCCATGCAGATAGTGTAAACTCTTCCATTCTTCAAACTTCACGAGTTTCTGAAGTCTAAGTGTCCAAAAGTGTTGCTGGACGAACAGCAAAGGGTATGTGGGTAAGAACATAGAGAAGGTAGAATGTTGAAGGCTGGAATGAGGAATGAACTGTGTGATAAGCAGACAAAATAAATGATATTAATTAATATGGACATGATCAAATATGAATATCTTGATTTGGTGAGAGACAAAATCAGAATAAAATACACGGACACAGGCATGCCTTGAAAACCAACTCTTTCAGGAGCTGAGTTAATTAATAGCAATATTTTCATTTTCAGGAGAATAAAATCTACTTCAAATCAGTTTTTGGCTCCATAGTTTTTTTTCACGTCAAGTAACAGAAGCAATCAATCAGTCCCAGGGCAGGAATCCATTAAGCAGTGTGTTTCTAGAATGTTCTCAACAGTGACGATAAGGAAAAACAATGTCACTTTCTTTGAGCACAGGAGAGTTCTTTAATCTTGAGAGTAGTTCCAAGGTAACTGTTCACTGGTAAGTGGAAAATACAGTGTGTGAAGCAACAAAACTGTAAACAAAAGGACGTGAGCCACTATTTGTGGTATTACTTACCTCATTAATCTAACACCTTCGGGGAAACACTAAGAGCCTGGTATTAAATTACACATGCCAATGTGGGTGTTTTCTATGATCCATTAGGCTTTCTTCAATAGAAAATTAATTATGTTGCCATTCCATATTTCTCTCCTGAAATATTTGCACAGGTGTCAAGGATGCATTTGACACAATTCAAACCCCATAATACCTTTAAATAAAACACTTTAAAATGTGGCTTTCAACAAGGAGAATCATTATGAGTAAAAATTCATATAAATAGCAACAGCAAAATGTAAGAAACTAACTATTGAGTCTACCTGGACAAATCAAGTGTACAGCTTCATCAAGCCCAGGTCATTGCTGCCCTCACCCTCTGGGCATAGATTCACCTGCAGATGTTGAGATATTTTCAAAGAGATCTCTAAGAGAACACTGAGATTTGTCTACTCTGTGGTCCTATTAGAAAGTCTTCAGTGATGAGATTAAGTGTTCGCTATCTCATGCTTCTATATGATAGTTTTGCAATGGATCTCTGAGGATAACATAAAAGTTTTATTTTGTTTTTGTTTTCATGTTTCTGAGACATGGTCTCATATATCCTAGTCTGACCTCAAATTTATGTTAGCTGAGGGTGACCCTGAATGTCTGGTCCTCCTGCCTCCTCTTTTTCCTCCTGAATGCCATGATTACAGACATGCATCACTATATCTAGTTTATATAATGTTAGGATTTAAACCCAGGGTTTTGTTCATGCTACCAACCATGAACAAAAGCATACTAGCAACCAGCTTTGAATATATCAATAATTAATATTCAAATTACCATACAAAATCCTGTATCATTTCTTTCAGATTTATTGTCAGATCCAAATCCCTGGATGCATCTCCAAGCCAACACCATTAAGGAAGAGAATTCTCAGGAGCCTAATAGCTCCTGTGTAAAATTTAAATTTGAAATGCTGTGTTATTTTCCAGTTGCAGTTTCTCTAGTATGTTCCATCAATAATATTGTGGGAGCCTCCACTGGTCTTATCAGGTTTCCACATGCTTTAAAGGAAAGTTGAAACTTTCCTTTTAAAAAATGCATCTTTTTCTTTCTATCTTTCCCAAAGTGGTGTTGCAGCTCGAGCTGCCCGACATTTGGTGCCAAAAATGTTGAGAACCTCTCTAGCCCATGTTTGGGGGCCAAAAATGTCAAGGACTGCTCTATCACTGTTGGAACCTGAACTGCCAAAAGCCTTGGGGGCTAAACTGTTAGAGCCTGCACTGCCCCAAGCTGCTCCGGTCTGCGGGTTGGGGGTTCAGCAACAGAGAAAGTGAGGACTGACTCGAGGAATGGAGACCAGACAGAGTGTGATTCAATCCCGTTTTTTCTTCAGTCTCTCTTTCTAGTCCAAGTCCCAAGTCTTGAGTTCCTAGTCCCTAGTGCCTCCAAGTTCCAAGTTCCAAGTTCTAGTCTTGAGTCTCATCCAAGTACAAGTGTCTAATCCTAGTTGCCTGTCTCGAATCTCAAGTGCCCACTCCAAGTGCCTAATACTTAATAATAATTTCTTCTGTCTGCCTCTCGCCTTTTATATGTCTCACTTCTAAGCCACACCTTTAAGTCATGCCTTTAAGTCATGCCCTTAGATCTTGTCTCTAAATCTGATCTCTAAGTCACACCCTTAAGTCACACACCTTTAAGTCTCACACACCCAAGGGAAAATCCTGGGTATCTAAAACAAGATGTTATCAGTGTGCTCAGCTGTTGTAGGCTATTGTAATCAAGTCTCTTGTCAGGGTATATGGCTCAAGATGGCTGCAAGGATGATAGCCACCTTCTGTCAGCTCCCCACAGTAGTGAGAGAAAGAGGGCCATTCTGCAAAGAGCAGAAAACACAGCAACAACTTTCACGATGCATCCATGGAGTGAGATTTTAGGGTTCTGCCACTTGAGAATTCAAAGAAATCTGGAAAATCACCAAGGAGACAGAGACTCAGAATGTGTGCACTGATACAAACCTCTACAGCACTGTCTGGACACAGGAAATAACAAATATCCCATATAGAACCTGCACAAACCATCCTGAAAACAACAGGGATGAAGATACACCCAAGAAACTTCGTGCCTTTATGGCTTGTGTCTATCAGCACATTCAGAAATCTTTGATATTAGTGTAGGAGAAAACCAATCACTGACTGGCAACTGATGAGGTGGCCCCTTCCTCCAAACACAAGAAACTTGATTAAAAGGCCTAAAGATGCCAATGCCATGCATCATATCCCATTTTGCAAGAAACTGAGGTTCTAAGAGGCTGTCTATCCATGAGTCAAGTGGGTTGTACTGAAAAGGACAGAGTATATAAACCCCTGATTTGTTAACTGCACCACATGGAATCTTGGCAAGATGGAGCTCGGTTCAGAGGAGTAGTGGGTGCTAAGCAGCTCTGCTTTCTTGTGACTAGGAGAAACTCAGAAAGAAAGATCCAGTTCTCTCTAGAAACTTATGTGATGTTCGGCCGAATTTCCTAGGCCAAGATAAGCAAGGACAGTCTTGGGTACTTGCAAATCCAGAGGTCTTCTGTTATTCAGGGATGTAGAGATGCCTGAGTTGGTGAAGTGCTTGCTTTGCAAGGAGAATCCAACTTGGAATCCCACAACCCACAAAACCAAATTCAGTCGTGGTAGCAGGAGCTCATAATCTTCATGTTGGGTCAGGGACATGTGGATGGATCCCTTGGGGTCTCTGGCCATACAGTATAGATTAATCAGTAAACTCCAGGCCAATAAAAGGAGTGATACCCAAGATTGTCCTCTGAATTTCATGACACCTACTTACCTACCTACTTACCTACCAACACACACACACACACAGAGAGAGAGAGAGAGAGAGAGAGAGAGAGAGAGAGAGAGAGAGAGAGA
Organism: Arvicanthis niloticus; assembly: GCF_011762505.2. Lineage (NCBI taxonomy): Eukaryota > Metazoa > Chordata > Mammalia > Rodentia > Muridae > Arvicanthis > Arvicanthis niloticus. The sequence goes on from NC_047665.1 coordinate 36,504,042, forward strand.
GAGATAATATTACTAAATGTAGAGTTTAAGACTTTTAGATTTTGTGTCTTGGTAGCTTAAATTTACCTTAAAAAGTGAACTGGCTCTCTTTGCTTAATTGACTACATGTATGATGACTATATTAAGTATGAAGTGTTACACAACCTTTGTTTTTAATAATTACTGTATTCCACCCATGCAAATGAGAAGACTTTGTCAATTATGGATTAGAAACAGGTTAGATGTCAGCAATCCTTAATCAGAATAGGTACAGACAGTGACCAAGAATGACTGTTTTTAACAATTGATGACATTTTGAAAAAGGTATAACACTGAAAATTCTTTTTTTTTTTTTTTCAAAAAATTGGCAGCAGCATTTAGCTTTCCACTGAAGAGAACACACCTGCAAAAACAGGGAAAATTCAGTCAATTCTGCACCTACAGATTGTGCTCAAAACAAAACTGAAAAGCACTCCTAACATGAACTTAAAACCAGAAAGAATTCAAAGGACTTTTGAGTGCCCAAATCAAGGCTTGCTAATCATCTTGACACAGTATCATCCTGTCTTCATGTTGTCTTCTCAACAGCTATCAGATATTCAGTGAAACAATTTCCACTAAACACCAGGCAAAGTGTCCAGCTTCCCTGGTCCATAATTCTAGGTAGGTACAGTTTTGAAGAAACAAATGAACCCATGAGGAACTGAGAGCATTTCAGATGGTTTTTTTTTTTTTGCACCAGTAATAGAGGATGGACGATTTCCCTGCAGACCGTGAGAAATGATTTATGAATGACGCCCGCAGAAAGACCGGGTCTGGTCTCCAATTAATCAAATTTCAAAGTGCCTTAACAAAGGATGGCATTCTGGTCAGTGGAAGCTCATTAGCTGATGATAACCCTTACTTTTCAAATAGCCTTTAAAGATATCATGTAATGAAAATAATCTATCAGCTATGAAGTGATGAGAGCAAGCTTCTAATGAGCAGCAAGCCCAGTGGTGTATATCATAAATAAAGTCTGCCCTGAATTTGCAGTAATTTGTGAAGGAATTTCAATATGTGTTTATAAAATAAGAAATGACTTCCCCTCGAGGAGGTGCTGAAACAAAAGACCTGGTTTCCTGGTGACTTTCCCATCATAATTGATCTTTAAAAGCATTGTTTCCTTTGTATTAAACATATAACTTATTTGAGGCTGGAGAGATAGCTTAGTCAGTAAAGTATTTGTCACTCATGAATGAAGACCTGAGTTCAGATACCCAAACCCACATAAAGCAAATTACCACAATGGCATGTGTCTGTAGCCACAGCTCTGTAGAACACAGAGACAGGCAGATTCCTGAAGCTCATTGTCTAGCAGGAATAGCTGAATCAATATGCTTTAGGTTTAGTGAAGGGCTGTCTAAAAATAATAAGGAAGACACATTAAGACACCTAACTTCTACCTCTACAGATGCAACCATGAGCACACATGCACACACACACACACACACACACAAACAAATGCATACACTCCTGAACTAACAAGTATTAGTACCATATACCAAGTAAAATATAATTTACTTTGTTGGGAACATGGATACTCATTTCGGTGTGTTGTGCCAGAAAGCTAAGCTATGCCATTATTTAGAAAGGGGGAATTCTAATTTGATAATGAAGCCAGTAAAGGAACTGTCACTGAGAAGCTGGTAACAGATCTACCCATGTAGTCAAAATACAAATGAGAGCTGGCCACCCACTTCTTATCTGGTCAGTCAATGCTTAATACTCGCAGCATGTTCATTGTCTTTTTTGGAATTCCAGTGCAATGAATTCTTATCATCATCATCTCAAATATCCCAGAGCACACTATGGGAGCCAGTAATAACAGTGTTCAAAGACTATAGAAATGAACTACATCTCAGACCATTCTTGGGCAATAATCATATCTTTTGTGTTAAATTCTGTTATAATTAAACAATTTCCCACCGGCATCACATTGAAATACTCTGCTCTTTTACACACAGGCTGCCAAAGGCTTATATTAAACATGCAGTAATGAGACAGCTCTGCCCTCCTAATGTCATAGTTACTTTAATATGTCAGATGAGATGAAACCATTATGATAACATTTCATCTCGAACCTCTGCACAGAATTCATAATGTTCTGTACATATTACCTTAACTTCTTCCCATACTGTTAGAAAGTTGGGTACTGCTGATGGCATACTGACTCACATCAAATGAAGTGGAAAGTCTGGGCTGCTTGGGGATGATTCTGATATTATCTGCATTATTTCTATGAGGAAAGGAGTTGGATTAGGGAAATCATTTTAGAGTCCCACAGTTGCTGCTGGTAGACCAGATGACCTCAATCCTGGGGATTGGGGTAAGGTTTCCTTATCTCACTTTGACATCTGCATATATAATAATGCTGGTTTCACGGAGCGTATGTAAGTGAGTCACGTCATCACTTTGTGAAGTGTTACATTATATTGCCCATTTAACAAAATTTCTTAGATCTAAGTACAGGTAGCTATGATAAACCATCATAGTGAATTTCTAGTATAAATTACTGCACAGTTACATATGTGGATATATAAATGAAGATCAGTATAGATAAATGAAAATCAGTGAACAAATGTTCACAGGCATATTTGCTTGCTTCTGTTTCTATACACTAGGTTTGAGAAATTTGGAACTATCAGAGTTAATAATGAAAATTTGTTATGGATGAAATAGTGCTGAAGATTAACTGGCCAGAGCAATTTGCTAACAGAATTGTTTGTTTGTTGTTTGTTTGTTTGTTTGTTTGTTTTTAACAGGGAATCACTATATAGCCTAAACCAATCTGGAAATGCTACAAAGCCCAAATTGGTACTGAACTTGTGATCCTCCTGTCTTAGCCTTCCAGCTGCTGGAATTACAAAAATCCAGCACTGCATCTGGCTGCTAGTGAACTTTAAGTAGCTAAATTTCTTTGGTTACACTTGATATGCTGATTGATGTACAGGGAGAACAGTCTCTTAAAGGTCCCTAGCACTTCTAATGGCTAGATTCAAAGTAATAGTGATAATAGAAATTTGTGAAGCTTTACTGACTATATACTATGCTATGATCTAGACACTATATAACACTTTACAAGTGATAACATGGCTAACTTACTTCAATCTTGTAAAACTAGTGAGTTTTTTTTAATATTCAATATCTAGATGTGGAAACCGAGGCAGAGAGAGGCAAAGTAGCAGGACTAACATTATTAGGCTTAGGGTAGAGGCAGTATGAATTTAGCATCAGGAGCTGTACCTATAGACCCTGCTAAGCTGTGCACCATCAATACTCTATGACCGCCTCAGTTACCTAAGTACGGAAGACTCTCCTTTCCAAGCAGACTTACCAGGTAGGCATTTGTTGATCTTAGGAAAATGGTCGAGGTCACTCACATTTTACCATGGCTTCTGTGAAGCCTGCAGTAATTGTGATGGGGCCAGTGGTTTTCCTAAGGAAGCTGTCTGTTTCTGTCATATACGCAGACAACGTTAGCCTAATGAGTAATTCTAAATTTATTATTTTTCAGCTTTTCCTTCTTTGCCAATCTACAGATGTTTCTACTGATAATTCAGTATATATGCATACTCTATCAGGGCCTATGATATAGTAGTCGTAAAAGCAATCTTTTCCTTCTGCTAGTTATACATTAGATATCAGGAGAATCATAGACCTATTTAAAATAACAATTTAAAATTTATTAATAAAAATAAAATCACTGATGGTCTTGTGTGCTTTAATTATTTTTGTTTTTAAGATCGTATCTGGCTGGGCTTGAACTTTTTATATAGTTTAAGATGGCTCTGAATCCCTGATTTCCTTATTCAATCAATTTATTTATTCAATCATTTACTTTAATTCTATGTGTAAGAAATATCTTGAGCGACACATCACAGGTATTAACAACTATAAACCTAACTATAACACCCTCATGAGGTATGGATTCACCAAGGTTCATCACTTCTATACAGAAGCCATGCAAGTTTTCTAAATAGCACATGCTTTCATTAAACTGTATGTGGCTCAGATGTTTTGAGCATGGGAAGCCCCATCAATAGTGCTGTATTAACTGCATTCAGCCCTACTGCTTCTTTAAAAGATGTATAAAGAAAAGCATTAAATCAAGAATTGACCCTATCACAAAAAGGACTTTATAGTACCAGATGTAGTAACAGGGTCTGACCATATTTCTTCCTCAGCATGGGACTTCTTGTCAGTCACAATCCCAGGTGGCATTTGCACCATAAATTGCTCTTCTTGAAAAGTAATAACACAGAAAACAAACACAATTTTATTTTGACCTAAAATCTATTGGGGACTTCCAGAGGGTTAGATGTTGTAGCCTGCAGTAGACAAGATAAGAAATTCCTCAATAATGATGCTCTCAAAGCACTGCTTCCTTGTTCATTGGGATTATATCTAAGAGCATCTAAAATCATCATAGAAAATTCTTCTAACACACACAGGCAGACACACACAGACAAATCACTTCCTTCTTTTAATTTTTTTAAACAAATGCAATAATTAGAGACCTTATCATGTCTAGTTACTCTTTCTTCACATTATAATGGGAAGAGAAAGGCTAGGCTATAATAGCAGTGCCTCTAACAGGTCCTTCACTGAATACCCAAAGATGCTTGCTGAGTGATTCATCTCCCCTAAATCAACCTCTTGGTGATTCTTATGTGTGACATGAACAATGCTAAAAGGATTTAATTTGAAAATGTAAAATTGGGTGATTTACTCATTAATTCACAGTAGGTACTTGGTAAATATATAGTTTGTTTTTAAAAAATCCCCTTTACCTATGCATAAATATTACCCACACCTGAATGTTGACTCTTACTGAATATATTTCCCTTCTTGCATTCAAAAGAATAAAACAATACATTTTTACAATACCTATTATATCCTGTAATCCTTCCTTAACTATATAGTCTTCAAATAGAAAGCTCTTTTTTTAACATGAACATGAAAGGCTCTGGGAGAGATAATCATTCCTACTGAGCCCAGAGCTCATTGGAAGCCTTGAATTCACTTACAATCACTGGGGCTGTTTCTATTTTATTGTAAAAAGTAAGAAATAAGATTTTAAAAACTGGAGAAGATGGGGGTGAGCAAATAGGCAAAAGAAGCAGAGAGGGAACAGATATTCACAGGAAATGCTAAGGAAAGCAGATTCATCTTTTAAACAACAAAAAAAGATACAGTTCTTCAACAGTGCTTCAGACAAACCACAGGTGTGCATGTGTGCATGTGTGCATGTGCGCGTGCGCGCGAGCACAAACACACAAACACTTTACTACACAGGTTACAAGCATACAAGCAAAATAGCTGCATGGAGGACACAATGCAGACTAGATTTATGGAGAGCCAGAGGCACAGACCAAACTGTAGAGAAGAGAGAATGTCAGAAGCCATCTAGGAAAAACTAGATGGCAAGCAAATGATTTTTCTGGGGATGGACCATGGTTTTGCATGGCCTGAGATGGGTGAGCTCTGAGACAGGGTCCTAAAAGTCTTCAACCCAGGATTTCTTCTTGCTGCTTATATGCCTTGCCTGTCACTATTATATAGCCTAATCATTCCTAGTCATGAGCCCACCTTATTGAGCAGATCAACATGAAGATGTACTTTCATGTAGTAATGCTATGTGAACAAATTGATGATTTCATAATTCCTAATAATGTTTTATAGAATTCCTAAATTTATATAAGCAATTTCGAGCCCTCTATAGAAGAAAAGCTGCATATAGGGCTCGTAAACCTTTATGTGTCATGGGCTAATTGCAATAGGAAAAGAAAGAAGACTTGAAACAAATTTACAAAGAAAATCATTCCTTCTAGATTAGGTGTGAGACCATTATCTGGTAACTAAAGGTCATAAACTAGGAATGGACAATTTATTGTAGGTGCAAGGACAGAAAATAAAATATTTTTATTTATTTTTAATAGTTTATCTATACAAAACTTCAACATGAGATGCAAGGTAAATGATTTGTCTCTTGACAAAACTATACTAACTTGTGTGACATAAAACTTATTGCTTTAAACTTATAATGAACTTACGGAGCTAGTAACAGATAATGGATGGTTAATCAGGTACTAGTCTCAATGGAAAGACATATAAACAATTCTGATGTAATTCTTTAAGTCATCAATCTATGACATGGATTATTGCCTTAAACTTACTATAAGCTCATGGAATGTAAAAATGATTTAAAAATCACGTGACTAATTATCCCGAGAAAGAATAAAAACTAAGAACCACAATACACCAACAGTGCAGCTTCATCAGCTTCATCCAGAGTGAGTTCATGTTTTTTTCTGTGTATTGAAGCTTTTCTTTCTCTGCTTCAGCCAGTCTGTGTGTTTTTTCTACACGTGTGACTTTCTTCTTTTTCCTTTTCCTCTGGTTCACAAAGAATTAGCGAACTCCAAGTCTCTTGCCTGCCCAGCAAGGGGCCATTGACCCAGAGAGAAAAGAGCCTAGTAACTAAGCTTTTTTTCTTCTTCTTAATTCCCTGCTGCTAACAGTAGGAGCTAATTACCAGAAGCCAGCAGCTTTTGATTTAGAATAGCAAAGAGTTAAAGGAAGAGAAAAATTTACAAATAGTAAGCAATGTTCACCCTAGCAATTGTTCCCACAACCACCCACACCACCCAATCACTCACTGCCTGCCTCAGTCTACCCTGTGATTCTGGGCTAGTTACTAACAAGAGGAAAGATGCAGTGGACCTTGAAATCACCCTCAGGAGACGGCCATGACCCTAAATGAAAACAAATACTGAAGAGATGGCAGATCAAAGCCAGGGCTTCAGAGAAGAAACTTGGATGCTCAGGAACCAATGGCCTTGAAACAGACAGAAAAGAGGTGATTTTTAGAAATATTTTATAGTCTGAGTAGAAAGATTAACAACAACAACAACAAAAAAACCCAGCAAAGAAGGTCTATAACTGGAATATGATGTGGTAAGAAGGGAAATGGGGAGAAAGAAATGGAGAGGGAGAGAGAAAACTTTATTTTCTGAAAGAAAGCCACTCACTGAAAACAAAACATTTCTAAAATGATAAGAGGTTATTTTTCCTTTTAATTTACTTTTAATTGGTACACAAAATATAAAAATTTGACAGCAGTACTATGTAATACTTCAATACATCTACTAACTGTACAATGTTTAGGTTAAAATGAACATACCTCCTCAAACATACTTTTTTTTATGACTCTATCATCAAACATTGTCCTATCCTAAGGATCTAGGAATAGGGTCTTCAAAACATTAATAGGATAAGAAGTTTAAATTTAGCCCACAATACCTCTTGAAATGCAGTCCTTAACTAATGAAGTAGAGCTCTCTAATAAGCACACACCTGGCAAGGTTCCAGCCCCAGACTTTGACGACTTCTGCTATGCAGGAAGATTTAGAATAGGTATAGAGATGGTTTGGGTTTCCCAAAGTCCATGACTTGAAGGCCTTACTGCCAACTTCTAGAACTGTGGAGGCATTGTGAAATCCTTATGAAGTAGAGAACTGGCAGAAGAAAGTTAAGTCATTTTGGGTGTATCCAAAGGGGATATTGGGATCACAATTCATGCACCTCCAAACCCTACTCTCTCTCTCTCTGCTTTCTGAATCCTAGAGATGACAAGTTTTGTCCTACTATATTCTTGCTTCCCTGATGTTCTGCCTTGCTACAAGCTCAGAGTGACAGGAATGAGCAACCATGGACTGAAACTGTTGAAACCATGAGCTAACATGAATCTGCTCCATTTCAAAAGGACAAGCTCAGGTACTCTGTCACAGTGTTAGAAAGATGTCTATCATGGTAACAATACCAAGAGTACCAAGGTGTGATCAAAGGACACCTAGGATGATGCAAATACAAACAGGACCAGTCTAGGAGAGATTTGTGGCAGATAATTTCAAGGTGACCAAGCTTCATTCTTAACCATGATGAGGAATTAGCTGATTGGATCTGTATGCACCAACTCACTGAAAATATCCTGAGCAAGATGTATTCATGGGTAATCACAAGAGAAAATGGTTGAGATCACAAAGCCTACTGTGTACTGTTACTGGTTTAGTGTCTCAACTTTTCTCCAAAGGGTTGTGGAGCCACTGAAATACTCTTAAACAGAAATCATAATGAAATGTGCCTGGGGAAGGTGACATTTGAAATAAGAAGATAAGCTGTGGAATGAAGCAATGAATCAAAAGCAATAAAACAATTAAGGAATGAGGAGAGCTGTGGTTTCATCTGTAACACTGCAATGCCCCCATGATTAAAATGCTGGGTCCCGTTTAAAACAGCAGCCAGTTTACAAGTGTGTATAACAATAAGAGATGCATTAACTAAATCTTCTGGTTTTTTTAGTTTTGTGTGTGTGTGTGTGTGTGTGTGTGTGTGTGCATATGTGTGTGTGAGATAGAGGGGGGATGGAGGGAGAGAGACAGAGGCTACTAATACATACTGAAAAATTAAATTTGTTCATGGAATAGTCAGGAGAAATGAAGAACCCATGTAATCAGACTTTTAAAATGCATGTGTTACTGGAAATGGACTCTACAAGTTCCCTCTCCCCACTGTAGGGCATTTCATCTAAGGTTTCTTCCTTTATGTCTTGAGGCTCTCTCACCTCCCAGGTCTCTGGTACATACTAGATGGTTCCCCTCCACCTCCCACCTTGAGGAGGAGGGCATCCTCATAGGAAAACCAGCAGTCTCAACTAATCCTAACCCCTGAAATCTCTCAGACGAAGAGGCACCAACAAGGCAGCATATGCTAGCTGGTCTGAGGCCCCTTACACATATACAGCAGAGGACTGCCTGGTCTGTCCTCAGTGAAAGAAGATGTACCTAACCCTTGAGAGACCCAGGGAATGGGAAGGCCTGGCGGGGTGTATGTGAGGTTGTGGGGATATCCTCTTGGAGAAAAGGGAGGAGAAATGGGATGAGGAACTGTCAGAGGGCAGAATGGGAGGGGGATAATGACTGACTTTAAAAAAAGATTAAAGATAATAAATAAATAAATAAATAAATAAATAAATAAAATGCATGTGCTCTTTATGGTGCTTCCTTCTACTCCATAGTTAACCATATCCTTTGTGATGAATTAATTATTTTATATAACTGCAACTGTGTGTGCAATTCACTACAAGTAAAAAAAAAAAGAATTATTTACCAGCAACAAGTATAATAGTACCTTATATTTTCTAAGTCAGAATAAAAACGTAAATGGCCCTTTCAAAGTTTAACAATATTATCAGCCTAACCTCAAGTAACACACACATATTTCATATGAAAATTATGACATGATTCAAATAAACTTCTTAATCTTTATGATCGTTTTGAACAACACTTACAATAAATATACATTGTAAAACCATACTACACACATCACAAAGAGAAAAAAGAAAACTTAATTGTTTTTAAAACACTATGAGAAAGCAGGAGCAGCAACCACAATGTTTGTTGAGAAACATCAAGGATTAAGTATTAGTTATCTTTCCCATTACTGGAACCAAGTTTCTGACAGAAGCACGGAAGGGAGGAAAGATTTGCTTCCAGGGGCTTTCCATCTACCATGGCAGGACAGCCCACTGCAGCATCTCACACCACAGCAAATAGGAAGCAGAGAAGAACCTCAGCATGAAGGAGCCAGAGGAAGATCTAGCCCCCAAAGACACTCCCCAATTGACCCCACCAAAAACATAATCCCAATTATGATAGGGCCAGGGGAGCATAGAGCCCCCAAGAGCATCCTCTCAGTAACCCACTTCATCCAACCAATACCCTCATTCCACAGTTCTGCTACATCCTACTGGTCTATTCACATTTTAAATCTATCAATAGATTGAATCATTTATTAAGGCAGAGTCCTCAAGATCTATCTAATATCTGGAAAAGCCATCTCAAACATTTCCAGAGGTGTATTTTATTAATCTCTTATAGATTTCCCAGCCCAATCCAGATTAGTCATTTACACAATAAATGCATTCCCTGTGAAGTTATTTCAATTGGTTGCTATTAGATATTCTGTCACAGATAATTAAAATGCCTTTCATTTCTTGTAACAGCAATTAGCATTTATATTTAAATTACTCTCTGTAACTTATTTTAATCTAATAAATTAATAAATGTTTTAGTCACTGGAGCTCCATTTCAACCAGTAACTACATGTGACACACAATTACATCAGCCTGGAATTTATTTTCTTCTCATCTCTTCATTCTTAGACATTTAAAATATCAACCATTATCCCACAACAGTTCATCAAAAGACATTCTTATCAAGGAAAGCCAGTTTATGTTTTTTGGGTTTTTTTGTTTGTTTGTTTTTCAAGACAGGGTTTTTCTGTGTAGTCCTGGCTATCCTGGAACTCACTCTGTAGATCAGGCTGGCCTCAAACTCAGAAATCCACCTGCCTCTGCCTCCCAAGTGCTGGGATTAAAGGCGTGCGCCACCACTGCCCGGCGGAAAGCCAGTTTATGAACCCAGCATCAGGAATGGAACATGGTCACCCTTATTGAATAATTTCTAGAAAGTTCAGGAACAGGTTTCAGTAGGATTCCGGATCACTATTTTCTGATTTAGTATATGATTTAATATATATATATATATGATTTAGTATATGTATTGACCTTGTCTTGAATTGGGCTAGCTGCTTTGAACACAACTCAGACTTCTTGAGTGAGACACACTATAGGAAGACATACTTGAGGGAGATCAACAGTAACTGTCACTCCAGAAAGCATCATTGAGCTATGACTATTGCAAAGGGCTTATGCTGGTCTTTTCACAGTCACAAACCCTAGTACATTCTAGATGAACCTTATTTAACCCAAGTCAGAGGGGACACACTTCCTCTGATGGTCCACAGGAAGTTTAGTGATTGTTGCAGATCATAATTTTTTATTTGCATGAATGACTATGCTGTTTAGAATACAAACACCTTTACTACCCTCCCCCTTCTGGCTATCATGTTGCTCAGCTTGATACTTGAGTCAGCCACAGAACAATCTCCTGGCTCACAGGAAGGCTGTTAAGCAGGGCTTCAAAAAGATGGCAATCTGTGAAAAACCAACGATGAGAAACAAGAAGCTTGGGTTGCTGAAAGGGTTTCAAGAAGTGTCCGAGCCTTAAGAACCAATTATCTTTGTACCCTAGGTTATAGCAGCTGAAGTCCCTATTGTCCAAGGCTTGTCCAAGGCTTGCCCAAGAGCTGTGAGGCTAGCAGTCACTGCTTCTTGCTGTCACTCATTGCTGCACAGAGCTAAAGATTCCAAGCTACCAAGTGCTTGAGATGATAGATGTTATACTGAAAGCAGTAACCTTCTAACCTAAATGCAGAGTCATAGGCAGGGTCTTAACCTAGGCCCACTACACATATGTAACATATCTGCATGTTATTCTTCATGTAGGTCCCCCAACAACTGGGGTGGGGATTATCTATAGCTGTTGAAAGCTTTTGGATCCCTTTCTCTTAACTGGGCTGCTTTGTCTAGCAACAATAGAAGAAGATGTGCCTAATCTTATTTCAAATTGCTATGCCAAGGTGAGTTGATATCCATGCAGGCCTCCCCTTCCCTGAAGAGAAAGGGCAGGGAAGATGGGGAGAGGGAAGGTAAGAGGGAGGGACCTGGAGGAAAGGAGGAAGGGGAAGCTACAACCAAAAGTAAATTTAATTAATAAATGAATGAAAATTAAAGAAAAAGGAAATTCAGCAGAAGAAACTGGTACTGTCATATCACATCCCTCAGTAACACTTCAGAATTTAAAAAAAAAAAAAAAAAAAACATAAAAAATATGGCTTCGTCATTCCTGTTAGAGCTGGTGCCCTGAGCAGACGTTGGGTGTTAGCTCTGCACCCAGTCCCACAACACCCAGAGGAAGCTCCAATCCCAGGTACTCTAACATACCTAAGATCATAGGTAAGGAGGCCACAACATCTGCCCCAACACCAGAAGTAACTGGAACCCATGGGATCCAGGGACTCAGGAACCAGTGATACAGGTTCCTTCCAGTCTGAGCCAGTGCACTGATCAGACCATGGGTGCCAGCTCCACACCAAAACCCACAACACCCAGAGCAAGCTCCACTCCCAGGTGCTCTAACAGGCCCAGGATCACAGGATCTCAGGAGCTTGGTCACACCAGGATTTCAGGATCTCAGAGGCATCTTGTCTCCCAGGAGCTCTGACATACCCAAGATCTCAGGATCACAGGATGCCAGAATTACAGGATCACAGAGACAGCTGGACTCCGAGGAGTTCTGACACAACCAGGATCACAGGAGGAACAAGCCCAATCAGAGACCTGGAGGGCAGGTAGCACCAGAGATAACCAAATGGCGAGAGGCAAGCATAAGTACATAAGCAACAGAAAACAAGGTTGCTTGGCTTTGTCAGAACCCAGTTCTCCCACCATAGCAAGTCCTGGATACACCATCACACTGGAAAGGCAAGATTCAGATTTAAAATCACTTCTCATGATGATGATTGAGGACTTAAAGAAGGACATAAATAACTCCCTTGAAACAAAATATAAGAAAACACAGGTAAACAGTTAGAAGCCCTTAAAGAGGAACCACAAAATCCCTTAAAGAATTACAGGAAAACACAACCAAACAGGTGAAGAAATTGAACAAAACCATTCAGGATCTAAAAATGTAAATAGAACAAAGAAAAAAATCACAAAGAAAGACTACTCTGGAGATAGAAAACCTAAGAAAGAGATCAGGAGTCATAGATGCAAGTATTGCCAATAGAATACAAGAAGAGAGAATCTCAGGTGCAGAAGATACCATAGAAAACATTGACACAACAGTTAAAGAAAATGTAAAATGCAAAAACCTCCTAACCTAAAACATCCAGGAAATCCAGGACACAATGAGAAGACCAAACCTAAGGATAATAGGTATACAAGAGAATGAAGATTCCCAACTTAAAGGGCCAGTAAATATCTTCAACAAAATTATAGAAGAAAACTTCCCTAACCTAAAGAAAGAGATGCCGATGAACATACAAGAAGCCTACAGAACTCCAAATAGACTGGACCAGAAAAGAAATTCCTGTCATCACATCAAATACAAAACATCACATCAAAACACCAAATGCACAGAACAAAGAAAGAATATTAAAAGTAGTAAGGGAAAAATGTCAAGTAACATACAAAGGCAGACTTATCATAATTAAACCAGACTTCTCACCAGAGACTATAAAAGCCAGAAGATCCTGAGGAGAGGTCTACAGACCCTAAGAGAACACAAATGCCAGCCCAGGCTACTATACCTAGCCAAACTCTCAATTACCATAAATGAAGAAACTAAGATATTTTATAACAAAATGAAATTTACACAATATCTTTCTGCAAATCCAGCCCTACAAAGGATAATATATGGAAAACTCTAACACAAGGAAGAAAATTATACCCTAGAAAAAGCAAGAAAGTAATCTTTTTTCAACAAACCCAAAAGAAGATAACCACACAAACATAATTTCACCTCTAACAACAAAAATAACAGGAAGCAACAATCACTTTTCTTTAATATCTCTTAATATCAATGAACTCAATTCCTCAATAAAAAAACACAGACTAACAGACTGGATACATAAACAGGACCCGTTTTTTTTTTTGTTTGTTTGTTTGTTTTTTTTTTTTTTTTTTTTTTTTTTTTTGCTGCATACAGGAAACACACTTCAGTGACAAAGACAGACACTGCCTCAGAGTAAAAAGCTAGAAAACAATTTTCCAAGCAAATGGTCCCAAGAAACAAGTTGGAGTAGTCATTCTAATATTGAATAAAATCAACTGTCAACCAAAAGTTATCAAAAAAGATAAGGAAGGAAACTTCATACTCACCAAAGGAAAAATCTACCAAGATGAACTCTCAATTCTGAACATCTATGCTCCAAATGCAAGGGAACCCATGTTCATAAAAGTAACTTTACTAAAGCTCAAAGCACACATTGCACCTCACACAATAATAGTGGGATACTTCAACACCCCACTCTCAGCAATGGACAGATCATGGAAACAGAAACTAAACAGAGACACAGTGAAACTAACAGAAGTTATGAACCAAATGTATTTAACAGATATCTATAGAACATTTCATCCTAAAACAAAATAATATACCTTCTTCTCAGCACCTCATGGTACCTTCTCCAAAATAGACCATATAACTGGTCACAAAACAGGCCTCAACAGATACAAGAAAGTTGAAATAATCCCATGCATCCTATCAGATCACCACAGACTAAACCCGGCCTTCAATAACAACAACAACAAAAAAAAAAAAAAAAAAAAAAAAAAAAACAACCAAACAAAAAACAATGGAAAGCCCACATATACTTGGAAGCTGAACAATGCTCTACTCAATGATAACTTGGGAAAGAATGAAAAAATGAAAAGAAAGAAAGAAAGAAAGAAAGAAAGAAAGAAAGAAAGAAAAAAGAAAGAAAAAAGAAAGAAATTAAAGACTTTTTAGAATTTAATGAAAATAAAGGCACATTATACGAAAACTTATGGGACACAATGAAAGCAGTGCTAAGAGGAAAACTCATAGCGCTAAGTGCCTCGAAAAAGAAACTGGTAAGAGCATAATCTAGCAGTTTGACAGAACACCTGAAAGCTCTAGAGCAAAAAGAAGCAAATACACCCAAGAGGAATAGATGGTAGGAAATAATCAAACTCAGTAGAAACAAAAAAAGAACTATACAAAGAAAATAGTATCCTCAGTGAGGTAACTCAGACCCAAAAGGACATGCACTAATAAAAGTACGCACTAATAAATAGACATTAACCAAAAAGTACAGAATACCCAGGATACAATCCACAGAACTCAAAAGGGTTAACAAGCCAAAGGACCCAAGTGAGGACACCTCAATCCTACTTGGGAGGGACAAGAAAGCAATCATGGGGAGAAGAGAGAGGGAGGAACCTGGGTGTGAGAAGAAACAGGGAGGAGAAGTGGGAAACATGATCAGGTATGAGGAGGGAGGAACAGGACTGAAGCCCTGAGGACCAGCAGAAAAAATAGAAACAGGCAACGTCAGGAGGTAGGAGGTTGGGGGACCCTTCAGAATGCACCAGAGACCTGGGAGGTGAGAAACTCTCAGGACTCAAAGGGAGGGTCATTGGATGAACTGATATACAGGGAGAGGGAAAACTTGTAGAACACACCTCTAGCAGAAAGACAGGGCATTAAGTGAGAGATGGGGTTGTCATCCCACAGTCAAAACCCTGACCCATAATTGTTCCTGTCTAAAAGAACTGTAAGGACAAAAATGGAAAAGAGCCTGAGGAAAAGGAGATCCAGTGACAGGTCCAAAGTGGGACCCAGCTCAAGGGGAGGCTCCACGGCCTGACACTATTACTGAGGCTATGGAGTGCTCACAAAAAGGGACTTATCAAGACTGCTCTTCGAAAGACCCAAGAAGCTGAAAGAGTCAGATACAGATATTTTCACCCAACCAATGGACAGAACCAATGTCCCCTGTGGTTGAATTAGGAAAAAGCTGAAAGAAGCTGAGGAGGAGGGCAACCCTGTAGGAGGACCAGCAGTCTCAATTAACCTGGACCCCTGAGATCTCTTAGAAACTGAGCCACACACCAGACAACATACACCAACTGATATGAGGCCCCTGACACATATACAGCAGAGGACTGCCTGGTCTGACCTCAGTGATAGAAGATGCACATAATGGTCAAGAGACTTGAGGCCCCAAGGAGTGGGGAGGTATGGTGGAGTGGGGATGGGGGGGTTGGGACATCTTCTTGGAAACTTGGGAGGGAGGGATGGGATGGGAAGGGGCCAGGGGAGGCAGACCTGGAGGGGGATGAAGACTGGACTGTAAATAAGGATTAAAGAATTAAAAAAGAAAGATAAAATGAAATTTTAAAAAGTATGGCTCCTATAATTTTACTTATTTAAATTTCAGCTGATAGGTTCATCTAAGATCAAGTCTTATGACTAAATACCTTGTTATTTATGCTCGTTTATTCATGTTTGCATTGCTTTATTTTTATGTATCGGTATACACATGTGTCTGTGTAAAGGTATGTCATGCATATACAATGTGAAACAAAGACCAGAAGATGAAGATGGCATTGGATCTCCTTGACCTGAAGTTATAGGTAATCGTGTTGATACAGGTGCTGGGAACTAAACTTGCGTCTTCCACAAGAGCAGACTCCTTCTCCCACACCTCCATTTTCACATTACAGTGTGGATGTAATGTGGATGTAATGTGAAGTTAGTAGGACGGTGCCTACTAACATTTTCATTGCCAGGTTGTTAAATGGAAACTTTGTCATCAGTAATCCGACATGTGTACTTGGATCTACATGAGTGATTTTTCTAGCTCAGTAATAAAGAAAAGTGTTGGCAAAAGGCAGGCATGATGTTATGGAGAACATCTTTCCTAAGAAAACACTGGCAGACAGCAAGTTTGTCTGAACTTGCCTACAATTCTAATTATGTTTTGCTACAGATGTACAATACAAAATTTCTCTAGGCTGTTCCAAGTCAAAGAACAAGATGTATGAAATCCCAAATAGGAGATCAGCACGATCACGCACCCTGTCCAAGACCATTTACAAGCCATTACTGTGAAGCTCTTCTCTCATGAAGAAATCAGTGTGGATGCAGGATGGTGTTTCTCTTCTGACAGACACAGAATGCTTGATGTTTCTAGGTCGGACATCATTTTCTTCTGGATTTGCTCCTCACTGGAGACTCCAGAGAAAATCTCTTGGCTACAATGATGATCTTAACCCCACAGGCTAAAAAGCATATTGGCTCAGCTCTCCAGTGGTCAATCCCAAACTCTTGGCATTGAGATTTCTTTCTCCTCCATATTAGTAGTCTTGAGAGATATCTCTTAGAAATGATCTCAAGACAGTTCCACTTAGGAGTCCCTTAAGCTCATCTGAAAATTCACCTACCCCTCACTTTATCAGCAATGGAAATGCAGACTTCTCTTATATGTCCTGGTGCCTCAAGTCCAAACTCTTGTAGAAACATATCAAGTCCCTCCATGCCCACTACAAACTTATCTTGCTTGCCATGGACGAAAGGAAAAACAAACCAACAACCAACCCTACAGGAAAAGAACAGGAAAATGTATGGACTTTTCCAGCCATGGATTTTAAACTCTCCTCTGTACTCCTCCACATTTTCTTCTATTTATTACCATGTAACTATAAGAATAATGTTACTTCTGTGGCATTAATGCTGTTTTAGAATCCAGAATTACATGGTGGGAAAGTTTAGATCCTTCAGAAGCTTCATGTAAAAGTCCACTATAATGGACCAGGCCCATTGGATTCTGTATGGTAATAAATAAATTTCCTGCTGTTAGGAAAGTTAGTCTATCTTCCTTAGTCTCGTTTTACATTTCTGTAACAAAATTCCTGAGCTGGATACTTCATAAGCAAAAGATGTTTATTAAGCTCACGAATGTTCTGGAAACTCAAGGCCATGGCACAAACATCAGCTCAGCTCTAAGGAAGGACCTAGTAGTATGAAATACTTTCCTTTGGGAACACCACACACACACACACGTGAGTGTGTATGTATGTATGTATGTATGTATGTATGTATATTCATCTCATATAGGGAACTCACAGCAGATTAAAGTAACAATTGCACAAAATCCCAACTCAATGAATAAATGAGTACAGGTGAAAAGTTACTTATAAGCTACTTATAGATATTTCAAAGGCAACTTTATTCCTGAGAAGCCCACCCCCAACACAGGTGTAAAAAATATGCAACCCTGGAGCTCTCATAACAAGCAGGCAAGTTGACAGATTCAAGAAATCTCTCCTCTATGCAGCTTGGCTACTCAGAGGTCTTCTGTGATACTTATGAAGATGTTGGCTATGAAGGTGATGGTCAGAAAGATATTGCTTTCGAAGATGATGATTCTCAAGTTGATGGTTATGGAGGTGATGATTATTAATGAGTTAGCTATAAAGTTGAAGCTATGAAAGTGTGGTTATAAACATGTTAGTTATGAAATTGCTTGTTATGAAGGTGATGGTTATGATGATGTTAGTTATAAAGACAATGGTTATGAAGATGCTGGTTATGAAAGTAATGATTATGAAGGTGATACTAGAGAGGTGGTGGCTATTAATGTGTTGGATATAAAGGTGATAGCAAGAAGACGACAGTTATGAAGGTGGTTACTTATGAAGGTGATAGCTATGAAAACGATAGCCAGGAAAGTGATATCTATGAAAGTGGTGGCTATGAAGGTACTGGTTTTGAAGGTTATGGTTTGAGTTGTGCAATGACAAAGGAGTCAGCAAAAATAAAATCTTATCACACCTTGAGCACAAACCACTTTGAGCACACACTATATACCTTCTGAGTTACAGCTCTAGTCATATGGGTGGACAAAAGTATATTCTGGGTTATGATGCCTCTTAATATTCATTATGTTCCAAAAACATGCCAGTAATATTCCTAGTTCTGTAACAAAGGTAAGGAAAAATGATATTGCCCACAGTCAGGCTTGATCATCCCAATAATTAAAGCAAACTATACAACACTCTACAGGTATGGCAACAAACCAATTTTATCTAGGCAATCCCAAGATTATCATGCATTCTTCCCAATGATTCTAGGTTGTAGCAGGTTGACATTTAAAACTATCACATACCTCCATTCTTAATATTCAAATTAATATGCCTACTGGTATTTTCTGTCCCTATTTTGTCATTGTATAATAGAAATCAAGAATACTATGTCATAAGTCAGTTCTGAAGTAATTTCTCAGATATGAGGACTCCACCCAGACCAGAGTAGGCCACAATGTCATTCTAAAATTCTGAATATAGAATATAAATGAGACCCAGGACTGTGTGTCTTAAAAGCAGACCAGTATGTAACATAGTGGGAGGAATGGAGAAACTAATGATTTGTGAACATATGGGCATATTTTGACAAATACAAAACTATATTTTCATCAGCCTAGCACTGCCCCACCTGAGCTATTTTTGGCTAGCTAATGCTATATTTCTTAATGAGCATTTAATAATTCTCCAGGCTTCGTGGCAGTTAATAGACATGATTTTGTTACACTCAACAAAATTTGAGCAGAGGTGCCAAATTAATTCTAGTTTAGGCCTCTGTAAGGCCTGTCATGGTCTTCTGTAAACTTCCTTTCTCTTAAAGGTCAGGTGATAATTAGAATGGACATAAAAGAATATACTCATCCTGGATCCCACTTAGAAGGAATGATCTGAAGAGAAACATTAGCATAAGGTTCTGTGGGGGAGATACATGCTGTCTCACGGACTCACCGATATTTGCAAACTCAGATGAACACATACCGTGATACAAAACTGAAACACCTAATTGCCCCAACTCTGGGGAGAATGAAACATACAAGCAAAACTCTCCAGAGAAAATTCTGATTTAAGTCCTTATATTGGTAATTACTGGCTGCATAGTACTTACATCACGTCTTACATCCCTCTAGTCTCATTGGCTCAGTAGTGATGGCCCTCCTTTTGTTTCTGATATTGATCCTCTGTGACTGCCCCCTTTTATCTTGGTCAGGCTGGCTAGGAGATAATCAATTTTATTGATCTTTTCGAAGAGCCCATTGTGGCTTTTGTCAATTTTTAATACCATTCTTCTGTCCTCAGTTGCATTTATTTCTGCTCTAGCATTTATTATTTTTTTCTGCTTGAATTCAGCTTAAATTGCTGCTATTCCTCTGGTTTCCTGGGAGGAAAGCTTAAGTTATTGATTTTCTATATCTTTCTTCTCCAATGTATGCATTTCAGAACTAGTAACTTATGTGTAAGCACTTGATACCAATACATGCACACTTTTTCTCTAGATTTCTTTTCTGTCTTGTGGTCTGTTTGTGCATATTTTGCTTTGTTTGTAAATATTTATGGCCCAGAATTTGGTCTGACTCAGGCACTGGTAACACCTCCCACACATCTACCTAATTTTCTACTTGTTTCATCTTCCATTTCTTTAGGGCAGCTGAATTCGACTTACCACAGTGGCAAGTATGTCTGCTTCTCCTTCGACACTCTGTTGTCAGGAATGCAGGCATGCGCAGCCCTGTACATTTTTATAGAGTCCAGGCCTCAATTATTTTGCTTCCAGCCACTTCTTTCCAGGTGATCTTCTTCATCCTGAGGCCAACATGACCTGAATTAATGCACTTATTCTGGTTTCCTCTGCTTTATATTGGCATAGTAAATTTTTCAAAGTTAGTACCTTACTTTTATTTAGAACATACAGCAGAAGTCAATTAATGTTATTTGTAATCGTGTTCTTCTGCTTATAAGCCAGTATCATACTAGTAACTGTGCTGGTGGTGGCACAGCAGTGTTATAGTACCAGTGGCTGAACTCAGAGTGTATGCTAGGCAATCACTCTACCTCTGAACTTCATTCCCAGACCTGTCTCCGTTGGAGTGCTTATACCATTCATTTTGAGTATTTACTAATACCCTTATGTTATTGTCCACTGTGGTTATAACTTTTTTCTATTTATTTAATCTGTTCTTTTTACTTCAGCAAAATAATGCTGTTCTTAGACATTCTATGTTTTGTTGCCAGACTTCTCTTTCTGTATATATCTTTTATTGCTGAGATTTCTTGTAAAAATTCACTTATTAATTATGTTCATCCTTTTCTCTAAGTCTTTAGGAAGCTACACAATCACAGTTGCACAGCACATCTGACAGTACTCCTGTGTTTCAGGTGGCTACTGTTACTACAGGTTCTACTAGCTCCCAGTGATCTCATCTGTTTCCTATTTTGAAAATTGTCAATAACAAGCCCTACATTACACTATTGTCATCTTGATGAAGTAATCAAATAGGAAAATGAATTACATGTGTATTTGTTTACCATTATTCAAGTTTTGCTTTTATGGGTAGATAAAATGCTGTTTTAGGTTTTTTCTTGGTAGACATGTCATAACTAAATACGTATAAAAAAACCTATTTAAAATTAGAGATTCTAGACTGGAAAGATGGATCAATGGTTAAAAGCAATGGCTATTCTTCCAAAGGACTCAGGTTCAAATCCCAGTACTCACATGGCAACTCACAACCATTTGTAACTCTAGTTCAAGAAGACCCAACTTCCTCTTTTAGACTCCATGAAATCCAGAAGATTTCTGTACATGTGGTACAGAAATACACAAAAGCAAAATACCTCTATGTGTTTTCTAAAAAGATTTTTATGTTTTTAATACATGTATATAACAAAGAAATTTCCACAAAAAAATACACAATGGAAACAAAAATGAACTAAATGTGGTAGACTACTTTCCTACTAGTGTCACTAGAGTGATGAAAATCTAGATTCTATACACACGTTTCCTTATGTAGCCACATTCCCATGGTTACATTTCACAACTGAGAAAATCAAGGCTTTTAGAAGTTAAATACCTTCAGTTTCTTGGAAAGAAAACAGCCCACCAAGACGCATGTGATACTCATGGATTTTCATACAGAGTCCACCAACTCATATCAAAACATCCCTTTATCCAGAAGAATAATTAGTAAACAAGCAAAATTCATAAATAATCTAGCTGATTATATTTTAATTAAATTTCTTAATCTTTAGGTGCTATTTTTTTAAATTTGATGAGAATAAATTTAAGGATGTTTATATGTGTGTGTGTGCGCACGTGCACACAAGTGCACAAGTGTGTATATGTTGATATACAGAAGAATATATATATAAACATACATGTACATATATAAATTATAGATAATTGATAGATAGATAAATAGATAGATAGATAGATAGATAGATAGATAGATAGATAGATAGATAGATAGATGGTAGAACAGCAAAACTAATTACCCCTAAATATCAATATTCTTTAAAGCTTTAATTGTTTCCAAATCTCTTGTACAGTCTTTTGAATTCCTTCCCTGAATTGATCAGTGAACATGATTCACAAGTTAATTAGAGGAAAAATTAGCCAAGTATGATTTTTCACATACCAAAAAGTAAGCAGACAAGCAGTCCTTGCTACAGGCAAATGTGTAATTCAAATAATGGCTTTAATCGTCTCTCATTGGAAGGAATAGAAGTGTATTTTAATGGCAAATCTCTTCAAAGTAACAAATAATATGTAGATCAGTTCACTTGGCCAAAGGAAAGAATACAGCATGCACCTCGCTTCTTCTGGCTCTCTGCCCTCCATACTGCTTCAGCCTGAGGAATCTATCTTAGAAAATGCATGACATGCTTGAAAAGCACGCAGGACATCAAAGAGTACATCAATAAAGCCAAGTCTCAGTGAGGCTTCAGAAGCCTCTGAGGCTTGCATACTTATTTAATATTTCATCTGCTACCAACTGAAGACAATGTTCTAAGAAAAAGTAATTTTATCCAAGGCTTTAAAAGATGCAGACACAACACCCACGTAAAAATGCAGCCCAGTATCTCAGTCATTATCCAACACTTAGATTCTTGGCATAGTGTTTAAAATTACCACAATAATTTCATAAATATTTTATTCCCCAGATAACTGATTTTAATGTTTTAAGAAAAGCTGTTTTCTCAAAAATAAATAAATAAAATAAAGTAACAACTAGTGAAAAGCTTCCTGGTACTGCAAAGGAACCAGGTGGGTGTCTGATTTTAATATCGGGTTCATTTTCTTCCTTTTTTAACCAATTAAATTTAGTTTTATGATGCTATTAAATGACATTTTTTCTACAGAAAATGCTGCTCCAGAAGATAACATATCACAGAGGTAGCTATAAGGCTCAAATGCAATAAAAGAAGAAAATGGTGGTTTGTCAGGCCACTCCTTTGGTTTTAAATAAAAGTAGTAGAAATGTATCTCTCGTAATTCTGGAGGCTGAGCAGTCCAAGGTCAAGGAATTAGGAGACCCAGTGATATCTCCCTGTCAGCTCCCAAAATGAAGCCTTAACACACACACACACACACACACACACACACACACACACTGCTCCCCCCAATCCCTCATACACACAGTGTCCTTTATGGGCAAAGGGGGGAAAGGATGCCCTTTCATCAAGACCTGCATCTCTTTAATGAGGGTGCATACCTCATACCCAACTCATCTCTAAGGGCCGAGCCACTTGAAATTGTGTCTTGAAGATTAACCATCAATGTGTGAGTTTTGGAGGAACACACCCACGTAAAAATGTAGCCCAGTATCTCAGTCATTATCCAACACTTAGATTCTTGGCATAGTGTTTAAAATTACCACAATGATTGTGGCAGCCTAGAATCAGGAATACAAGAATTGGCAGCAAGAATCTTGACATACCTTGCCAAGATGGAAAGCACACAGAACACTGGGTAATAGGAAAGAAAACTCTGAGTGAGCCCTGTGTGCCTGCTAATTTGAGTGGTTCAGAACTAATGACACCAATGACTACTGTCAGTGACCTCCAGAGGACATGTACTGGGGAATCTGACTAAGATCTCTCCCTTCCTAAATCTTCTTCCCATATGAGTAATACACCTGCCTGGCTACTGCTTCTTTGACAAATGCATGAGGCAGGATTCTGATGCTGCCTCTCAGTGATGCCTACAAAGCCAGATCACTTTGAATGTGCAGGGCACCTATTAATACGTGGAGGTGTTGCTACCATTACACAGCACATGGCCTTCAGAAGCAGATATTCATGCTCCCCAAGACAGAGGGAAGCCCAGAGCAGGAAATGTGTGACTTGATATGCCATTGGCAACAGTAAAGATGATGGGACCAGAAATTCCTCAGAACCTTGGGCAAGAGCCCAGCCTAGCAAAACCATCCTTTTGTCTTTATGAGCCTCTAAGCAAAGAGTCTAAATTCCAATAAAGTGTCACTTGAGCAGTGACTTCTTTCGCTCTCCCTCCTTCTTCTCTCCCCTCCTCTGCCCCTGCCCTCACTCTTTCCCCCTACTTATCCTCTATTTCTTCATTTTTCTTTTTTTAGCATCTCAGATGAAGGTTGTCAGGTGCCTGCAAACTGTTCTGCAAGAAGATTGAAGAGCTGGGTAGGGGTAGATTCCTCCCTGAAAAGCAGGAGCAAACAGCAGCTTCCATATAAATTAGACCAGATAGAGCTGGGGTAGAGGCTGACCTTTCTCAAAGCCACTAGGTCAATAAGATTGGTGCCCCCCCCCCCCAGTGGACCCATCAAAGGAGGCTTTCCCTGTGGTCCTGGCTATTCCACAGCTTTGCTCCTACAGTCATTTCAGTAGCAGAGACTTCCCATCTGTCGTTCTGAGCCCTGCACTAGTACTTCTGACCTTCAGACCTGCACACTAACAATGCATGTTATGTAAAACCTCTACATTTATGATCTTTTGTAATAAGGCAATAGAAAATTAATAATTCCCTACAAATAAGTATTTTACATATTTGTGTGCATTTCTTATGTGTACAGTAAATATATATTATATATTAGCATGTATATTATAATACATTAAATATTATGGATAGTATACTACATATTAAATGCATTATTGACAAGTCTCTTAAAAATACTAAACAACTACCAAAAATTAGCATACCCACTGGAGACTGTCAATATGGCTTAGTGTTTAGAGCACTGGCTGCTCTCTCATAGGACTAGCATTCAAACCCCAGTACCCATATGGTGGCTCACAACTGTCTATCACTCCAGTTCCAAGGACGTCCAATGCTTTCTTTGGGCCTTTGAGCACACCAGGCACACACATACAGACATACATCCATGCAGGCAAAATATCATACACATAAAAATAAATCAGTAAATTAAAATAAAAGATTAACATTCTTTTATAGACAGTCTTCAGGATGGAAGAAGGAAACAGAATAAAATACACTAAATTAAGGAAACCAGAGAGAATCAAGACAGTAGGGAAAGCAGAAGGAAGCTACACAATAACTAATATTAATAAAATTACAGAGATAAGAGAAAGTATGATAGCCATAAATAATTGAAAACCACAGTAAAATTAAAAAACAAAGAAGTCCACAGATAGGCTGTTTGGAAATATAATGTATATTTGGAAATATAATGAAGCTGTCTTTTAAGAATGAGAACAACCACATTAATAAAATGAATATTACTATAATAATAGCAGTACAGTAATATTAACCTCAGCTGAGCGTCTGTCCACCAATATTTGCACAGAAGACAGGAATCAGGATTTCTAAACAACTTCCCAGTTG
This sequence comes from Arvicanthis niloticus, assembly GCF_011762505.2. Lineage (NCBI taxonomy): Eukaryota > Metazoa > Chordata > Mammalia > Rodentia > Muridae > Arvicanthis > Arvicanthis niloticus. Next base: position 36,529,226 of record NC_047665.1, read on the forward strand.
TCTATGTCAAAACACATAGACATCAGCTCAAGAGATTTTATCAGGAGCCCCCATGGTAATTCACTGTTGTCATCTCCAACTTTACATTTACACCAGTGTGTGTGTGTGTCTGTGTGTGTCTGTGTGTGTCTGTGTGTGTGTGTGTGTGTGTGTGTGTGTGTGTGTTCTTTCAAAAGTCCACCAGTCTTAACTTGCTTTCCTTCTGTTCAAGAATACTCTCAGACTCTGAGTGTGATTGCCACTGGCATTCTTGGAAAGGGGCCATGCTTTATCAGAACAGAACTCTGCTTGAACCAAAAACTAACCTTTCTCTAATTTAATCTAATTTTAACCTTTCTCTTCTCTAACCTAACTCCATGTTTACTCCAACTACCTTTGTGTGGCCTTTTCCTATTTTTATGTAATGCTTGAATATTTTCAACTTAAAATCCTTATATTCTCAGTCACCTGGAAAAGTTTACTGTACAATCCAATCAAGAGGTTCCATTTCTCAAGTTCATAAATAATTGGCTTCAGAGGGCTATTACCATTCAAACATTAACATATAGATGACTGCTGGTGGCTGGAGAGATGTCTAATGGTGAAAGGCAAGTACTGCATTTCCAAGGGACACAAGTTCAGTTCCCAGCACCCTTGTAAGATGGCTCTCAATATCCTGTAACTTCAGCTCGAAGCTATTTGATACCCTCTTTTGGCCTCAGTGGGCACCAGCATGCAAGTAGTACACATTCAGACACACACAGAGAGAGAGAGAGAGAGAGAGAGAGAGAGAGAGAGAGAGAGAGAGAGAGAGAGAGATCTTTCTAAAAGAGAGTTAGATTACTACGGTTGGAAAAAAACACATTCCATCCTATGCTCATACCCCCAAGCAGTCCACAACATATGGCTTTCTGTTCCAGCAGCATAATTCCCAAAGAAGTGAAGAATATTTTATGTACAAGCAGAGCGGTAAGCATCTGTCATGTGACATATGTGTCAAGAATAGTTCTCACCCCCTTGTTTGGAAGGAAGCATCTAACTCTCATAAAGCAGAGACATGAACCTGCAGGCTTGTTCTGTGACCTGGATTTCCCAGGAACTCCGAAACCCGACTCACAGCATCTTTTTACCCAGAAGACAGGGAATGATTCATGAAGCAAGCTTCAGAATTTGTGTGTTTCTCGGGGACTTGTACATTCTGAAAATGTATTCTTTCACAGAGAATAGGACACAGTGCTATCTTTCAGCAGCATAGGGCAGGGAGAGCTAGTGAAAGCTAGTGGCTTTCAGAACACTGTGTACCAGCCAGCTTATAAAAGACAAAGTAAGTAAGGACAAAAACTGGAGAGAGAGAGAGAGAGAGAGAGAGAGAGAGAGAGAGAGAGAGAGAGAAAGCCTTTGCAACCCAAGAATCTGAGGCAAAAATGACTGTTCCCTCATGGAAGGGTAATGGTTGACTTCATCACTGACCCTTGGACAGGGTCAAATTCAAGATTTAAATGGGAATATGGAGAGCATACATGCTTGTTAACAGTGGCTTGTTGCACTGAAGCTGTTGTTATTCTCTCTTCTCTCCACCCACCTCTCTCATTTCTCCTTCTCATTCTTTTTCCTTCTATCCTTCTCTATCTATAATATGCACTTATGTATGTTTTTGCTTATGTATATATAGCAAACACATACATAAGTGCATGTATAGTCATGTGTTACTTAAGAGCACGAGTACATTTTGAAGAAGGTGTCCTTGTCATTACAGCGTGCAAACAACACATAGTGATCCTACACAAACCAACATGACACCAACTTCACCAGAGAGTATTATTTTAATGGGCTACCATTGTATATGTTCTCCATTATAATATATATGCTGTCACATATAATGTGTATAAATGTGTACACACAGTAAATAAATGGAGACCATTGTTTTTCTCCACTGAGATAGTTCTTAAGATAAAGTAGGTAGTGAGATGGAATTGAAGAAAAACAAAGCTACAAAATGGCTCAAACAGATCTATTAAGATTAAGATAATATCAGACCTGAACAATTAAAATATATTATCTCTGGCTACTGAGATAGCTCAGTGAATCGAAGCTCTTGATCACAGTCCTGATAACATAAGACTATGATCCCAAGATGCCCCAATGTGTCAGAAAAGAACTAACTCCCAATAGTTGACCTCTGATCTCTAACACACACACATACACACACACACAGAGTGTTATTGTGTGTGTGTATGTGTGTGTGTGTTTTGAAGGACACAATCTTGTGCAGAATTATCATTTTTCACTGATAATTCCAGATGCTGATAGTTTTACAGTGCCTTGTCATATCATGTCTGAAAGACCACACTCCACTACACACCATAGCTTCCTCAGGCTCTTCTCTAAGTCCCTCTCAGGAAGTGTTTCTACCTCAGACAAAACTCTGTCTCCATTAGGTCCAAGTGTCAGTAGTTACAACCAGAGATATGTAGGAGGTGGTTTTGGGTACATAGGGAAATAATATACTTAAAGAAAGAAACACCAAAAAATTTTAAGTCTTTTCTAGAATTTTAAGACAAGAAAAAAAATCATAGAACTTTGATCAAATAAAGAAGACCAAGTGGACACCATTTCTTACCACTGAGTTTTGACTTAAGTATGGAGGAGCTTGTTTTTAGAAGCTTAGGAAGATTCCTCTTTGACAAATGTACAATTTTAAATATGAAGGAGAATTTAGAGCAGAATTTCACAATACAACTTTTCCCCCCATTGAGCCACAGTTAAACATAAGGAAGAGTGTTGGTGAGTTTGAATAAAAATAAATAAATAAATAAAAGATGGTCCTGAAGATTTAAAAGCATGTTACAAAAGAGCAAATTCTATTTTATACTAGTCACAACGATGAAAAGTTAGTCATGTGTGCTGAATGAGACGAGGCAACAGGCCTAAAGCAGCAGAGCCTAAAGGGAAGGAAACATGTGAGCAATAGAGAGGAGCAGTGAACACTCTCCAGCCTCTCACTGTCCTGGTCACCAAAACTTGACACATTTGACTTCATAGCACAGAAGTCCAAAGGACCTTCTCCTAAGTTGGTTTGTGCAAATAAAGGAATATCAAGTAATAGTTTCCAGTGGTAAACCAAGAGGGAGAAAGTGACCAGGGAGCAAGAAAAGAGTCCACATAACAACAACAACAACAACAACAACAACAAAAGTAGATGGTTCTAATCAGTCACTTCCTTTCTGTATACAGAAAGACACTGGCAAAATGAATTAACAGAAGAATGACCTACCAAAAGAGGAATGTAGACAGATTCATTCATGTCTTTACTTATTATTGTATCTACTCTTTTTACAAAGAGACAGAGTGATATCAATGATAAAGTATGATGATAGATAGATAGATAGATAGATAGATTGATTGATACGTACATGCATATGTCCATACATAGGATATAGAGAGAGTTCCCAGTATGATAGCTCATAACTAAAATCCCAGAACTTAGGAGGTAGAAAAGGGATAATTAAGAGTTTAAGGCCAGCCTCTTCTTTGGCTACATAGTAAATTCAATGTTAGGCTGGACTGTATATGATTTTCTCTCACAGAATTAATGAAATAAATAAAAAGAGTGAGAGAAAGAGAGAAATAAAAGATACACTGTGGGTTCCAACAAAATTCATAGCCAAAGACAGATGAAGAGATAAATATATAGAAGAGGAGAAATGAGAATGAAATATACAGCAAGAGAGACCAGAAAAGAACAGGGCAGGAAGGGGGAAACGAGGAGAGAGCGCATGCAGAAGTGAAAGGAAGAAAGATAAAAGTCTCCAAGGGAAGAACTAAGCATGAAGCTTCATCTTATTATTCAAATGAAGGAGAAAGGAAGTCATGTGGCTAAGAATGTGATATCTTGAGGGGAAAAGTGAAATATTAAAAGATTTTCCCACTGCAAATAAGGCAATTAAAACTATTCAATTTGACAAAGCACTGGACCCAGTTGAATTCTGCTGTAATTCAGGAGGAAAAGGAGGTAGCGAGGGAAATACAGAAGCCGTTGGCAAAACTCTTTGATAGCTCAATAAGAAAAGAATAAAGGGGGTGATCACGTTTGAGCTGCTAATAAGCCTTCTTACGTTTTTTTTCTAGAAAAAGAAAATCATTAGAAGAATGTGTTTTTCCAATTTTAATTATTAAACACAGGAAAAGTGATTCATTGAAAAGAGCAGTCTGAATTTAGGAGTTGAAAATTCATTGTTTTTTCAGATTTCAGGAAAGCACTTTATTGCAGGAGCAAACTATGTAACAAAATAGAAACTCACTAATAATGACTGAAGTATCTCCATGTGATCCTGGATTTCACAAGCCAGTGAAGAATAACCGGTCGTCATAAATACTCTGCTTAAAAGCTTCATCTTATAACCATAGATACATGTGAACATATTTGAGTGTGATGGAAATTTCCTTTTTGAAAAAATGCATATGGGTGTATATATGTATATGCATGTATCTGTGCAGGTACACACAGAAAGATGTAAACTAGAACACAGACTCTGCTATCACCTTCAGGAACACTACTGTCTAACTGCTGGTAGAAAGGGGCTCTTACTGGTCCGGAACTGATCAATTAGGCTAGACTAGTCAGCCAGTGAATGCCAGAGAATCTGTCTCTACCTCCCCCATACTGGGATTACAAGAGGATGTCAACATGCCAGGCTTTAAAAATCTGAATTCTGGGATGGAACTCGGGTCCTTAGGCTTGCAAGGCAACACCTTACTAACTGAGACATCTTTTCCACCATGGACACTTCCATCCTACACTCTGGCTCCAGTCATAGATCACTTCCTCTCTGGCCATTCTCTCTGATCTTTGAGCTTATCTTCAGAACTTCGTCAATCCCTTCGATGCCACAACTGCCAATGAATCCAACCAGGAATTAAGAATAAAAGAGCTTTTCCTATACACTTTCCAGGCAATCTATCTTTATTTTTCTTGTTCCATGTAATTTTATTTTTTAGACGGGGGAAGGGGGTGGTTCAAAACAGTGTTTCTCTGTGTGTAGTCCTGGCTGTCCTGGAACTCACTTTGTAGACCCCGCTGCCCTTGAACTCACAGAGATTTGCCTGACTTTGCCTCCCTAATGATGGTATTAAAGGTATGTGCCACCATGCTGGACCTCAGATGATTTCCCATCACTCAGCCCTTAGGTATAGCATGTGCATAGAAGCAGGCCTGCATGATCCGCTGTTCTCCCCCCAACCCCCCACTACAGATAGAAACCAAAAGGAGCTGCATAGGTTACGTTAAATAAATGCAGAGCTCACTATACCAGATAACAAAATGAATCTGGACCACCCAAGATAAATGTGCTGAGTGGCTCCACCCTTTACAGCAGCAGTGTCTGTGAAATGATGTCATTTGCCAAGAGCCGCAAGTGGGAACCCATTTTAGAAGGAGAGGACATGCATTCAAAACTTTCCTGGAAACTTGCTCTGAGAGTCTGTGGCTCTTGGTTCCCACATCCAAATTCAAGGCCAGCTATTTACTGTGCACAACTACGACTACAGCATACATTTCAACCAATTTTGCTGCTCATAATCAGAGTAGACAACTGATATTCCTTGAAGCCAACTATAAATTTCATTTTTTCTTTTCAAATCACAGAAATGTCATTTCGAAAGGTGGGTACATAAAACACTTGCTATGCAACTGTGAGTGTCTCAGTTCAGATCCCCAGAGCCTACTCTACAGATGTCTATAATCACAGTATTTCTAATATCAGATGGAAGTTGAAAATAGAAGACTCTCCAGAGGATGAATGGGCAGTTACCCTAGCATACACAGTGACAAACAAGAGTCTCTTTCTCAAAGGAGTTAGAAAAGAAGGACCAAGATCCAAGTTGACCTCTAACATCGACATATGTACTATTGAATGTGTATACATGCACTTGCACACTTATCACACACACACATCAGAGTGGGGGAGATATTTTATGAACATGGGCTTGTGATATAGCTGCTTGCCCAGGACTTATGAGACCAAATAAACAACATCACGGTCTCTCACTAACACATGGTAGCAAGGGATGACAAAGCCTAGGATGCAGAGTAAGTTGGTGTCCTCATGATCCATGGCAGCAAAAAAAATCAATGTGTACATGCCTTGCTTGTATACCTAAGGGTCCTTGCAGAGTAGACTGCCTTTATGGTGTGCTGGGCTATTAAACTGAAGAATGTCTTGTTTGTAGGAAGAACTGGAACAAAGGCCAGACTACCAGCCAGCTCCTCCTTGTCTTAGGAGGCACTTCTAACACATTTTTTTTGGTCATTCTTAAGAGGTAAAAATAAGATACAAATATAGAGGAGACCAGGCTACCCTGAAAACTGTTCACAAGAGAGCATTCCATGTAATCCCTGTGCATTTGTTTACTATCAAGAGCCGCTCAGCGAGGTTAGTTTGCAACACTCTTTGGCAGCATGTCTATCTACTGTTACATTTATAAATATGTAATTTATGTCTGAATTGACACCAATAGTAAGCTAAGTAGTGTTTTATGAACTTGATTCAAGCAGAAACAGAACTATTTGAATCCTATTATACTAATTTATGCTACAATAACCAACTGTCTCAAAACCTCAAGGATATCCAGGGAATATTAAGCCTTGCTCTGGAGTCAACTGTCACTCAGAAACTCCATGCAGTATCTTAGAGATATGGTATGGCCTATTTGAATATGTACATTTACGTAGTGGCTAGGGGTGATATATGTTATGAATTTACAATGAACTAATAGAGATTATTGTAATTTTCAGTAGGAAATGTTTAAATATGAAAATATAAGCTTATATGAAAACAGTTCTTGCCTGAACGCATACTGCAATCATAAAATTTACGGAAACTACTGAAATAGGTCAAATATTCATTTTTTTCCTTCCCTAGGTAAAATATTTACAATTGAAGGCTTATGATTTATGGCTTTTGAATTCTGTCAACATTGATTTAATCTCCCTTTGGCTCCTGGCCTTAATATATTGACACTGGATAGTCACTAAGACAAGAGCAACTAAGCTGAGTTACAAGGAAGCTACCTCAGAAAGAGAAGGAGCACACCTGATGGTCTTCCTCACTTAGCTTCACCTTCATCTTCAAAAATAATCCTACTGGCTAGAAGTTTCTATGGCTTCCTCTGAGACTAAATCCCAGGTTACATCCACTAAATTTTTAGGGAGACATGGTATTAAAATTCTGGTCACTGTTGGACTAGCCAACACATGTTGTAGAAGACAATCTCATAAATTCTCTTTATAATATAAATTCATCATGTCTGAGGTGCTAGAAAACTCTTGATTAAAACAAAGCTATGATGCACTCTGGGTTCACTGAGCTGAGTATTACTCTCAGAATCTCATTGAATATTTAAACAGCACAGTCAAGTACTCCTCCTGCTGAGCATCCTGAGCTTAATGTGGAATTACAGATCACTGATGGTCCAAAGGTTGTGCTTGAATCTGGTCAAGGCCAGTCTGAATTCAAGGTATAAGCTCATTCCATTATGATTAACACAGAACAGCTTGTTGTACTTAAAACACAATGGGAATCTGAAGACTGGAGAACCTTTGTCCTTCTGTGTCCTTTTCTTGTTTGGGGCTAGTTGCATACAAATCCACAGCCTCAAGTAAGAGTTATACTGTGCCTGATGGAGGCCAGTGCTTCCTAAACCCAGTAAACACATATCAGAGTGAGGAGCGAAGGCTCTCCTCTTGTCTCAGGCTATGAGTCTGCTGTAACAAAACCTTATAAACTTGAAATTCACTTTTCACAGTACTAGAGACACAAAAGCCCAGATTAAGGGGCGACCTGATTCATCTTGGGACCCCTCCATGGTACATGGATGCCACTGTCTTATTGTGTCCTTGTGTAATAGAAGTTGCATGAAGCTACCTTTTGGATCTCTTTTTATTCCATCTTATAAGGGTATCACCCCATGACCTATTCACTTCACACAATGAGGGTCAGGATTTCAACATGAAATAGCATAATACAGACGTTAAAATCAGAATTCCTTTGAACTGAGTCAAGTCTTCCCTCTACAGATTATTCTAATAAGCTAAATGATGGCATTCATTTACGAGACATTTGTGTAAGTTAAGTGTCGTCATAAACAGGCGCCATAACACAGCACCCAACTGTGCTCATTTGACCAGCACCTAGCTCCTTTTGGTTTCTGCTGGTAGTTCTTTAATCAGTTGGCAAAGAGACCTTGGTATGGACTAAGAAGGTCAGAAATGAAATATGCCTCTGTTTCCCATCCTAAATGTGCTCCTGTTGAATTAAATTTATTTTAAGAAAGCATTAAAGAAAGAATATGCAGACGTAAGCATAAATATATGCAAACATTCTTACATGGCCTTACAAAGCTTAGTGACGTACAGTACACCACATCCTGAGATCATAAAATAATAACACATGCAGAAGAAAAAGGGAGAAGAAGAAGGAGGGAGAGAAGCAGGTAAAGGAGAAAAAATGTTGGGAAGGGAAGAAGGAAAGGAATGAGAGGGTGTGAAAGCCAACCTGCCATAGTACATGAGCCAGATTGCAAAGGAAGCAAGAAAGGCAAGATGGCCTAAGTAGTGTGAGGGACTATCCTTACTCCTATGTAGATCTTCTCATTGCAAGTAAGGGGAAACCTCAGGCTGAGTCTTTCTGCCTTCTGAACTTCTCAACAGAAGTACTGGAAAGCACACACTTTATTTAAAGTCCACTTGCCCTTCAGGAAGAAATGACAATACCTGCTAATTTTTACCCTAAGTGCAGAAAGATCTACAGGAGTCGACATCTGTTCTCCTTAGACAGTTTTGTTTTATATCTTATTTACTATGATTGACAGTAATTCCATGGAGGACATCATTATGACTAAGGAAGGAAAATAAACTCAAAAACGTCATAAACTTACTCAGTGTCCTGCTGTCATGACATGAGGAGTGTGCAACTGCAATTGTCCTCCTGTGAGATTGCATTGTAAGTCAGGGCATTGTTCAAACAGCATCTGGAATTAACTGTGATGCAAAGGTAGCATGAGGGTGAGATGTGGAGTCCTGTGAGAACAGAATACAGCTATAGCAACTGAACATGATCTTCACTGCTCATAATTCCTCAGAGTTTCCAAAACCACACAATAATTCATTTTAGTATACAACTGCCATACTATCACATGAAAATTTCTCAAACACACATACACACACAAAATTTCAACATTATAAATAACAAAGTGAATAATAATGGTGAGAACAATAGTAGTGAATAATAAAGTGCAAAAATGTAAGAAAAGAAGTTGAAAGACTCCAGAATAGCTTTGGGCTTTAAATTCCTATTTCTGAAAGCTTATATACATCTGAGCAGAGATGGCTCTCCTTAAGAATGACTCTAAAGCGGTCAGCAGATACCTGTTGCTATCAAATCATTTGGAGCAGCTGTGCTTCTCCATGAAGCAGATGTGCAGCCAGCTGTGCTTCTCCATGGAGCAGATGTGCAGCCAGCTGTGCTTCTCTTTCCTGAGTCCCTCATGCTGTGGTAAGAAATGGGGTAGACAGACAGGAAGCTGCTATGCTACCTTGGCACTTCTGGAAGGTGCTGAGTACAACAGAGAAAAAGAAACTAAGTTGTTGGAGTTGATGCTCCAAAGAAAATACAACTCCCTGCTCTGGGAAATAGACAAAACATAACAAAAGTCTGGCAAGAGATACTCTCCCAGCCAGATAGACAAAGACAATCTGAAATAACAGAAATGCAATGATCTCCTATTTGCCCTTGTAACTCAGCAATAGGTATTCAGAAGGGAAACGCACAGAGAGAAATTCGAAAGAAAGAAAGAAAGAAAGAAAGAAAGAAAGAAAGAAAGAAAGAAAGAAAGAAAGAAAGAAAGAAGGAAAAATAAATGTGACTGGTTACATTACTAATGGAGCAAAGGAAAGAGTGGGGTCCCAGACCCAGGAAACCTGGAATTAACTGGATTTATTCTGAGTGGGCCCACTCAATCAAGAACCACTCTCCCTTTCCTGGTCTTTCCTAAAGATGGCTCCTACCACCAATAGTACCACCAACAGCCTTCAAACTTTAGGTGTCAAGATAGCTTTACAATAATGAATTGTTGAAGGTCCATAAAGAGTCTTGGTCTATGTGTGCAACATCAGCTTATATTTAGCTCAGAATGTAAGATATTTTAAATACTATTTAATAATATGTTTAACAGTAGTAGGTGATGGAGAGATGACTCAGCAGTTAAGAGGGCTCCTTGCTCTTCCACAAGATTTGTGTTTGATTCCCACCATCCACGTAGATGGCTTACCATCTCTGTTCCAGTGTTCCAGTGCCCTCTTCTGACCCGTACAGGTACTCATACATAGGTGGCATACACACACATATATATTATATACACATAAATTTTTTACAAAGGAAATACATAACAAATGTATCCATTATACACTGACAAAAAGCATACTTATAAATGTTAGCTGCTTTTTAAAAAAGTGATCCATTGCTTTGTCCTTTTCCAAATCTTTTTATTGTCTAGTGAAACCTAAATCATTGAATTCTCATGCAGTTTTTCCTTCAACATACTTGGGAGGTTGGTTTCAAGTCCCCAGAGGAACCAAAATCTGTGACACTTGGGTCTCTGCAAAATAGTTTGGTATTATTTACATATTAAAGGCACGTCTTCCTGTGTACTGAAAATTATCTCTAACTCCCTATAAAACCTAGAACATAACTATTGTATAAGCAGTTGCTATATGCATGTTTAGAGAACAAAGACAAGAAAACAGTCTACTCAGCTTCAATAGAAACACTTTTTTTCAACTATTTTTGGTTGTTTGGGGTTTTGTTCCTTTTTGAGACTTTGTCTTACTCTGGGGCCAAGGCTGGCTATGAATTCATTGCAATTCCCTTGCCTTAATTTTCCACCCAAACTTTTCTGAGTCTGCAAATGCACAGCTTGCAAACACAAAGGCAGCAGTGGTAGCTTCCATCTTCAGTCTGGGGCAAACACTGAGTGCCCCACAGCCTTTGGAAAACTTCATATTTGCTCATGAGACAATTTGAGAATTATAACAAGAGAATGCCTTGGTACTTTGATGTTAACTGTTTTAAAAACAATTTTGACTTCGTGGACTGCCTAAAAAGAGGTGGCACTTGGCAGATGCTCCTCTTCTCCCACACCAGGGGAAGCAGTTAAAGAGCAGGCAAGTCAGCTTTTCATGGGTAACTCATTCGATCCAAGAATGCTTTAGCAAATTTGAAAACATAAATCACATTAAAACATGCTTTAAGCTTCTCTAAGGAAGCTTTGCTAAGCCCTCAGTTCATTTTCTATCTAATGGGCCAAAACTACCTTTCCACATTGGACTGTTGTAGGTACAAGAACAGAATTCTCCTCCCACAAATCAGACAGCTTTAGTTCTAGTGCAGAGAGCCTCAGAAGGTACACGTGAGGTCAGGTTGAAAGGGAGATTCTAACTCTCAATGCTCATTCTCATCCTTTCCTTCATCACAGGAGGATCTGTAGATACCACCCTTGGCAGTACTCTCCTGCAGCAACAAACCAAGGAAGAGTCACAACACTTCAACTATGCCCAAGAGAAGAGTCTGGACAAGGGGGCTGTGGATTCCAGCACCCTCACTGCAATGCTACCATCGCCTATCACATAAAAAACTAGGTGGTGCTTATGTCCCAAGTCCCTTGCTAAGACATAAATTAATAATATATGTATATATATATATACATATATATTTTTTTTTCCACTACACATGATGAGCAATGTCAAACTGTGAGCTCAGAGCCAGGAGATTGCCCAGGGGGTGAAGCACTTTCTAAGCAAGTACAAAATGAGAACCTGAGTAAGAATCCTCAGAACTCAAGTATAGCTGTGAGAGGTAGTATGCATCTTTAGGCCTAGCATGCCTACATTGAGGTAAAAGACGGAGACAGGAGAACGCCAAGAAGTTCACTAGCCAGCTATCCTGATACACATAATGATAAACATGACACCTGGTTTCAAATAAAGCAGCTAGCAAAGAGTAATACTAAAAGTTTCCCTCTACTCTGTGACATATGTGTGGAGCAACTGACACACATGAACTTGCACACAGAGAGGGGCGGAGAGAGAGAGAAAGAGAGAGGAGGGAAGGAGGGAGGGAAGAAGGAAGGAAGGAAAGAAGGAAGGAAGGAAGGAAGGAAGGAAGGAAGGAAGGAAGGAAGGAAGTAATTGGTAAATTTTCAGGATGAATAAAGGTACAAACTTTCTTAAAATATTTACAAAACAAATTTGAAAACACATTTTAAAAGCTCATACATGATGAAAAGTTAGCTTCAATATATTCTCAAAAATTGCTATAAGATTTTGAGCAGTCACAAAATGAAATAATAACTACATGAGGCAGTGTGCATATTAATTACCTTAATGTAGTCACTCTGCATTTCATACATATTGCAGTACAACATGTTGGACATAATTGCTATTATAAAATTTTATATGACAATAAATAAATGCTTACACAAAGAGTTCAGTAAGAGAAGAGGGTGCTGCTGGTCCCTCATCAAACATTCACATCTATTTTTCCTCAGCAAAGGTAAGTCAGATTCAGGAACAGAACATAACCACAGCACCAAACCTGCCTGCTCTAGCCTGGAGCCTACAGTCAAAATGTGGTCCTAGAACAACCTCCGCCTCCCTGAGCAGCACGTTGACATTAGGAACTCTGAGTGTCCTTCCCCAGATCTACTAGTCATTCAGCCAGACTCTTGTAACAATAAAATGACTGTCCCCTTTACTGTGGTGTCAAAGTGAAGCTAACAAGCTCTGCTGCGAGGACAGGCAAAGATTCCACATCATACTGATTTTAGAACTTGTTCACATCCAGAACCCAGAGGCATCTCATAGTCAGTACATATTAATCTACAAGACAGTATCCCATGTTCCTCAAGCCGTGTGTGTGTGTGTGTGTGTGTGTGTGTGTGTGTGTGTGTGTGTGTGTGTGTAGGAAAGAGTGAGGGAGATATCTTTCTCTAACAGATATCTGTGATGCTTCTGGAATCTTAAGCTAGTGATGGGTAGTTTTGAGAACTTGGTAAATGCTCCAATTCTGTATCAGTATCAGTGATATAGAATTTATCAGTGATATGTTTAATTTACTTTTCATAATTATTATTTTATTAGTACTGATTCAGTTAAGATATAGAAAGTGGAGGAGTAGAAAAGTGGTCCATAATCATCAGTAAGTTCATGTTTGACTCCTAGGTTCTCTCTCCTCTCCTGTACTGGAAGAGACTTCAAGACAGTAAGAGGTCATGGCTAGACAGTGATAGGACTCACCTGAGCAAGTGAAGTGAAACATAGATCACATGCCTCACTGCCTTTTAGACTGCTTTAAAACTCAGCAAAACCCTTGCTCTTTGTTGAGCTTTCCTTTCAGAAACGAGGGTCCAATGGGACTGCACTGAAGAGTAATTTCTCAACAACTAGCTTGACCTGAATGTGAAAACACAGAAATCCACAACCTCCAGTGCAGGAGGGCAAACACAGGAATCTCAGAGAGGAGCCAAGAGTCAGGGAACAGCAAGCAGAAGATCGAGAGCAGTTAGGAGGTCAATCTCTTTCTATAGAAAAACAGGACTTGTGAAGGATGGAAAGGTTGTTTGGAGTAAGTATCTTCATACCTCATTTGAACTGCATTCAGAAATAAAGAATTTCAACTGAGAACATATCCAACTAACCAAGGAAATAAGGAAGCTCCTACAGGTCAAAGATAAGAGATGCAACCATCAGAATCTGCTCTGGAAGAAATCAGGATGGTCCATTATGAGCTCATTGTGAGCCGCTTTAAAATATGAGGCTTTTCACATCTTTAATTAAAATAATTATGCATTTTCCCCAAACTTATTAGATCTTATTTGCAGGCTTATACAAGCAATGCTTTTCGAAGCTTAAATAATACATGACTTAGATAAAACAATGTATTAAAAATGGCATAACAGGTTGTTTGATTAAATAATAATAATATTAATTACCCATTTTACTCTGGTCTCAACTTGCCTAAGAGTCACCGTTTACTTGTATTGTTGGAGAGGCCACACTCAGTGATCCCCAAACTCTACCTGGTCCTTAATTCTTTCATGCTGCAAATGTTTCTGATTTTGTGTGTTCTTCAGCTACCTCTTCACAAAGGCTCAAATCTCTGTAAAGTAGAAAATAATGGAGGAGACCCTGAAACATTGTCCTTCTAGCTTTTATTGAAACCAGGACAGTAACAAGTACCCCCACTTCCTAAGTGATCCCCTGGGCACCTCTAAGTTTCCACCCTCTGCCTCTCCCAGCTCACCCAAATTCTAACAACTCCCCAAGCTCTGTATGTCAGGACTTTCTATTGAATTCAAATTGTTCAGTTGAGTTTCATATTCTATTGATTGATAAGCCATAGTAAAGTCAAAGGCCACCTCATAGACTTTGAGTCTGAGGTGTTGAAGGAAAATAATCATAAGTCAGATTTTAAGGCTTGTGAATATTTAAGCCAGAACATGTTCCCAGAACTAGACCTATAGGGAGAAGTAATCTAGGTCATGAATTAATAACCCAAGGATAATGGCAGACACTTTTCAGAAGTCACTTACAATCAGAGTGTTGGATGTGTCCCCAAAGCGGTACCCTAGTTCTATCCATCCCCAGTCTCTTCCACCATGATGCTTGATTTCCTGCTTTCTTGTTACACTTTTCCTCCTAAAATTTGAAACATACTTCTTTTTCACAGAAATCTTTTATTATCAAATATATTTTGCACATTCTTATATCTAGAGCTGGGTAAAAACTATTCTGATGTCTTTGTTCATTCAGCAATCCATTTATTTATTCAGTGGATTATTTATAGTTCCTTTTATGTGACTAGTACCACTTGTTCTAGTTAGATACAAGGTAGGATGTGCACAAGAAAGGAGGTATTTGAGTTTTTATATCAATCCCCCCACCCTGCATCTACAAAGCTCAGCTGAACCCTAGACAATATCTGCCATCCTCACAGTACCCGGTAGAAATGAGACTCTTAAAGCTTAATAATTATCTAAAGGATTTATATATTTAGAAATGTTCAATTAACAAGATGCCCACATAATTAGAGTTGTTACCCAATATCTAACGTTTTGATAGAAGTTGCTACCTAGGACAGCTTTTGACCCATCTGTGGTTTTCCATGGCTGCTGGCCTCCTTTTCCTCCTCCCCTTCCTCTCTTTCTCCCCTCCCCTTCCTCTCTTTCTCTCCCAGCTTCACCTCCTCTTCCACTGCCTAATCACAGAGCTTCAGCAAATACAATGTAACAGAATAAATATCTTGCTACAAACCTGTCCTTTGATGTCATTATTAAATAGAATAAAATAGGGTCTGGGAAATATCTCAGTAAGCAAGGATGCTAACCAAGCCTGTTGACCTGAACTCAGTTCCTGGAATCCACATTGTGGAAAAAGAGAACCAACTCCCACCAGTTTCCCTCTGACTATGACACATTATACTCTCACACACATACTGAAATAAATAATATAAATATAAGAAAGATTCACCCTTGAAACACAAGTAAGAATGTTACCATTGTTAGAACTCCTTGCTCAACTGTGAAGTGACAGACATGTGATATGCATTAAGCATCCCAAATGGTGAAAGAGGTTTAAGAGGTCTAGAAACACTAGGCAGATAGGATTGGTGCCTATAAACAGCTCCTCATAGACAGTTTTGCTTCGAAATGAGAACAACCCCATTGCTTTCCATTGTTAAATACTCTTAGTGGATAAATAGCAGGAAGTTTCAAACACTAAAGATTCTCCCATAGTCGTACACTGAGAGTCTGGGAACCAATTTGCCAGCTGTCTCTGAGAGTTAATCCTCTCTGGGTCAACATACAACCACCTCTAGTTAACAGCTTCGCAGCATTAAAAAATCAGCATTCGATGTCTAGTACAATATACTTTAACCAGATGCATTTTTTAATCCTACATTCAAGAGGACACCAGTGAGCACTCAGGCTCGTGGTAACAATGTGTTCAGATCTATCTTCAAATGGGAAAGATGTACTTCCGTTATCAATTGCCATTGATGTGTTTTAATGAACTTACCGATAAAAACTTTTTATTAAAAGAAAACATGACAGAGTTGCTCAGCAAAGCAGTAAATTCTGAAAATAATTTAAGTGTACAAAAGCTGAAGTAGAGACGTGGGACATGCCAGAGTTGCTCTATAATTACTGCTTCCCAAGGACAAACAAGAAGGAAGAGGAGAAGGAGGAGGAGGAAGAGGAGGAGGAGGAAGATGAAGAGGAGAATGAGGAGGAGGAGGAGGGGAGGGGGAGGAGGAGGAGGAAGAAGAAGGAAAGAAGGAAGGAAGGAAGGAAGGAAGGAAGGAAGGAAGGAAGGAAGGAAGGAAGGGAGGGAGGGAGGGAGGGAGGGAAAGAATCAGCATTATAGGATTACAGGGAACTCATATTTTAATTATGTATACAAATGACTTAGTGTGGCAAGCAAGATCCACAGATTACATTATGCCAGAGAAGGGAGCTATGGCTCAGTATATTCTCACAGTGACCAATATCAAACTGCCATGGAGGGTTTACATTATTATATACTGTGTGTGATTCAGAAGATGGACACTGATACCTTAACTATGCCTCTACAACTGACACGAATGTCTCCCTCTACCCCGGAAACCATGAGCTGCCTGTAGATCCTCAGGGAGGGGAGGAACCTCATCCTCAGGCTGGCTTCGAACTCACTGTGTATTGAGAGCCTTTGTTCTCATTACTTTTTATTTCTGTGAAGAGACACTATGGCCAAGGCAATTTATAGAAGAATGAGTTTATTGGGGCTTACAGTTCCAAAGGGTAAGAGTTCATGACCATCATGTCATTGTGCTGGGCAGTAGTTAAAAGCTTACTTCCTCATCATCAAATACAGGGTAGAGAAAGTTAACTGAGAATGACATGAGTTTTTGACACCTCAAAGCCCAACCACAGCCCCAAGAACACACATCCTCTGACAAGGCTGCACCACCTAATCCTTCCTTAACACTTTCACAGACTGGAGAACAAGTATTCATCTATAAGAGCCTCTAGGGGGCATTCTTAATTCACACCATCACAGGCTTGAACTTCCCATCCTCCTGCTCCCATCTGCCAAGTGCAGGGGCTACAGGTATGCTCTACCACACCCTGTTCACATGTTCAGAAACTCACCTTCAGGCTTCAGGAATGCTATACCAAGAGGCAGGCGGATTTCTGAGTTCGAGGCCAGCCTGGTCTACAGAGTGAGTTCCAGGACAGCCAGGGCTACACAGAGAAACCCTGTCTCGAACAACCAAAAAAAAAACCAAAAAAAAAAAAAAAAAAAAAAGGAATGCTATACCAGTACTCAACCAACTTCAGCTATATCCCTAGTCTACTAGCTGAAATTTTACATATCTTTTTGAGACCAAGTCTCACTGTACACCACTGGCTTTCCTAGAACTCACTATGCAGACTAGGCTAGCTTCAAATTCATAGAGATCATTCTACCTTGCTTCCCGAGTTCTGGTTTAAAGGCATGCATGCATCCATCACAATGCCCATCCTCGAGTTGGCAGTTTTTAAAGGAATGGTGTCTGTAATCAGTTTAACTAGTTTTACTCTGTTTCGATCCAGGTAGTCAATCTTGATCAAGTGTCTTCACGTCACTAGGGCAAACTGATTCTCTCTCCATACATCCTGGAGGCACTTCTGCCAGCTTCATAGCTGATGATTAGAGATAACTTTGTTCATGCTGAAGAACTCCCTCCTTGTCACAGACAAGGCAGAAGGTAAGGATCAACAACCCCTGAGGCTGTCCTCTGACTGTCACATACATATATATGTCTGCGCATGTGTATCTCTGTGTCTATTTGGATATGTGAATGTATGTTTCCGTGCGCATGAACTTCCAGAGACTAAGGCAACATGCATGGGGCCTGCACAAGTCTGCACCAGATGGGGTCCTGAAGCTAAAAGAAAAAGTGGATACATGCCCCCTTGTCTAACCCAGAACAATCTCCAAATGATTGCCACTGGCAAATTAAAAATTAATTTTCTCCACGGGAGTCGGAGGAAACAAACCTCTCTTAAGGGTAGGCCCCATGTGCAACAGTAGACAGCCAGCACTAAATGAACTCAAAAGCATCCTTGGAAGTTCTTTGTCTCGTAATGTTACATTGAGGCATGTTTGTTTATTTGTTTGTTTTTTGTTTGTTTGTTTCCTGCCTTACAGGTCTGCACATACATTGTAGCTCCCAATTTTGAGTTTTTCTGGCGTTCCTGAGTGTATGATCATGTGTGTCTCTGTGTCTACATGTATTTCCTGTGCTTTTTCTTTGGCTATTGTTCTTGTTTGCTTGTTTTGTCACATTGCAATTTGCTTGTTTCTATCTTTATTATTATTTGTTAGATTCCTGTTTGTTTTCTAAGGAGAGACAAAAAAATGGTGTGGATCCAGATGGAAGGGGAGGTGGGAAGGAACTGAGAGACTGGGGAAGAAAACCATAATTATAATATATTGCATGAAAAAGTCTATTTCCAATAAAAGAAAAAAAAGATTAAAAAAAAAACAAAATGCACACACAAATATCTCTTATAATATAGCATCTGTGCAGGTAACATAAAGATTGTACTTTATTCTTTGACATTCATAAACAGCCTCAGTCCTTGCTATTCAGTAATAAAGAGGACTGGGAAGAAGGCTAATACTGGTTTGCAATATTAGAGAAGGTAAAAATAATATGTTTAAATAATCCCAGAGGTTGTTTTTTTTTTATTACAAAAGCAAGACCTACACACACACACACACACACCCTTGTTTAATGAGCTCTTCAAAAAATTAAAAGGCTGGCCCACAGAAGAGTCAAAGCGGTCAGGATAATTAAGACACAGAGTGTGGAGACTTCGAAAGGAAGCTTGCCTTCCAGCTAAGGGAACTGTGGGGTGAAGAGAGCAAGGGTGCTGGAAGGGGTGGGGGTTCTGGGGACTTAGAACCTAGCCTAAGATCTGCCTGCAGATATGGAGCACAAAGGTTACTCGGCCACTGCAAAGCACTCTGCTGCTAAGAGCAAAGGGGTGCTTTGCCACATTCTGAAATTTGGGCAGCAATTAAGATGTAATAGCTTCTAGGAAGGTGACTTTGAGACATTCCTTGTCTTCCTAAAGTGGAGAAAAGAAAAAAAAAATGCCTTCATCACTTCCGAATCCTCTACCCAAGGCTGTGTTCAATCTCAGAAACAGATCTGAGCCTTGAAAGTTACATCAATTACACGAGCACTCACTCTTTCTTGCCAGCAAGCAGCATGAGCAGAACTGCAGTCAACCAGTAACTCTTCACGTCTTCAGAGAACAGGAAAATCTCAAGGAATGAAGGACATGCCTCAGCAGACGGCAGATGACAAGAGGTGACAACTGCAAGCTATACGAGTTTTGTGACTGGGAGCATAAATACAAACAGAAAGAACTAGACCTAAGAAAGTATTTTACACATTAAAAGGACTCTATAATTGCCTTCCATGCAAGACTGTCAAAGGCGGAAACCAGGACCATTTACAAAGCAATTAGGTGTTATCCTGGGGAAAACATGACATTAAAAAGAAGATTACAGACAATCATTCAAAGCATTTTCTTGTGCCCTGTAGGGCCCTTTGCTTAAAATGTGCAATTGAGGAGCTGACCTATGAGGGGTATCTGATAAGGTTTACCGGTGCAACTGCTGATGGCAAAGCACTGTTTCATTACAGCACACCTCTGCTGCTTATTGAAGACCTGTAGTGGCCCTGAATATAACTGGATGTTTTCTCCCATACAAATTCCAGCATCGCTGTCAGTCATTGACAAGTGACAAATAAAGGACAAAAGACATTGCATAGAAACCCCGGGGATGAGTAAACTAAGTGAAGGAGAGCTGACTCTTACTATGAAGATCAGGTGATAATAGAGGAGAAGAAGGAAACCAAGAGACCTCTCCCTGAGAGCATTCACCCGGCGGCCAGATCCTTTGTTCTCTGGGAGCATTTTCTTTTTCAGATGAAGAGTCTGAGGTATGAGTCACCCACTAAAATTCAGAGTCCATTGATTTAAAGTATTTTCTGCTTAGTTCACCCAGGACTTTTCACTTGGAATCTCCCACCATGAACTGCTTCCTCATAATGAGGATGCTGTTTCTTGTTCTTATTCACTGGAGAATGTTCATTTCTTTGCTTTGTTGCCTTTCTCCACTCCTCACTTTGTCTTCTATCTTCTACCAAGGTGATGAGCCACCATTGCTGCTGTATCGAATGCTGCACATTTGTTCCAAACATGGAGCCAAAAGGATGTTCTCCCAGTTGCCATCTTTCCAAGGAAGTGACCATCTTCAGCTTTTCAGGATGGGTAAGATGTTGTTTTAAGCTCAGGGTGTCAATGCACATAAAAATAGCAGAAATAGCGCAGTAGCAGAAAGTGTTGTGTGGTACTGCAATTAGAAAGATCCAAATGTAAAAGGAAATCTAACAGATGTACCGAATAGGCATGAGCGGCTTCCGGTGCACTATTGTCACTCAATAAATGAGAGTTTTAAAGAACAATAATGAATATTAAATATAGACTGCTTAGATCTCAATGCCACAAGCTCAATCCACAGAAGTGTCTAGGTTCTCCAAGGAGCAGGTTTCCAAGAGTTCATGCTGTGTGTCACTACAGATGTCAATGTCAATGTCCATGAATAAAGACAGGAAAGGACCCTTTAAGCTGGGCCTTATTCAGAGAGCTGACACTTAAGAAAACAGAATTAACACCCCAAAATCTGCCTTTCCTTTCATCTCCAGCCAGCACATTTGCTAAGGAATGGGAAGACAGGCAGCCAGTGTTACCAAAGGTTAGCCCTTTCCCCTCACCCTCTTCTCTCAACAGCTGGGTTTGCATCCTGCCAAGGCCACTTGGCTTTGCATTCCTTCCACCCTTCCAGTTGGGTGTTTGCTCAGAAGTAGAGGCCTAGTAGAAGTGAATTCATGGCTGTTCACAAATTATACACAGATGTATACACAAATGTGCCTTCATACTATAAAGTAAAATGATTCTCCCTGAGAATCTTCTATCAGGTTCACCTACAGGACGTTAAAACTCATACAACACTAGAGTATCTGATTCAACAGGTGAGGCCCAAGAATTTATATTTTGAACAAGTTCCCCTGGTGATGTTGCAGCTGACCCAGGGACTTAATGCTGAGAGGTGAAACTCAAGCAAAAGAAGGCCTGATTCTTAGTAGGGCCACCCTCTGCACCTTGGATACCAAAAACATGGAGAAACACTGATCCAGCTCTCCAGATATAAAAGCTGTCTTTCTAACTCAGTCATGAATATTGCTGTTCAGTTCTAAAGGCTAAAAAAGACTGAGAAATTCTCTAGGGCATGGAAATCATTTGCTCTCGCATACATAAGATTTGCATCAATTTTGGTCAACCATTGGTCATCATACTTAATAGACAGATTTTAAAACAACATTTAAGAAAAAAATCTAGCACACCTTCAAAGAATAGGTACTTTGAACTCACTTTGAAGATAAATGGTCACTGATAGCAAACCCATACATAGAACTGGGCTGGTGATGCAGCTCACCTAGCATGCACCCAGCAACATAAAACAAGAGTAGTCAAAGATACAGAGATTGTGAAGGCTTTGAAGACCCAAGCGTGGTCCACTAGTGTCTCAGAGTCCTAGGAAAAAGCCGAAAATCAGCCATCAGAAAAGCAATGGACACTCTAAACTATTGGAATAAAAGCCAGGGCAGCAGTAGGATTAGCAAGAGAAGCCAGAGACCCTCCTCCCCTTGGCCCGGGGTGTTCAACACTGACAACCAACACAGCAGAAGCAAGACAACATTGTTTCAAAAAGACGTGTGGTGCTATGGTTATCCAGTAGCCTAAGACCCTCTGTGGAAGCACACTCTTGAAAAACTCATATCAAGGGTTACCAGGACCCAATAGAATACTCTTAACAAATAGAATATCAAAAACTGTGGAAAGAAATCTGCACAGCATTCAGCAAGCTGAAAACCTGGCGAGAACCAAAGCCTACAGAGATACTTCCAGACTCCAAGCAAGACAATAAGACATAAATTGGATTTATCAACACCCGTCATGGAGGAGAAGGGGTCAGAATGCCCCATGCTCTGTGAGGGTTTATATGTAGGCAGTGGTGGTAGGGGTGGGAGAGACATTTTCTTCATGGGGTAGCCACTTGTAAGTGCAATGCAGATACACTGTGAATATTGTACTTCATTAAGCAGAACACTAACAGTCCTCACCATTGCTATGAGGCCAGAAAAAGGGAAAAGAATGCTGAAAAAGAAGGCCATTGCTTGTCTAATATGATGGCACACTTTTTTTAACAACTCCAATCTAATTTACCAGAAAGCTACTAGACTAACATGTTACTTTAACGTCAAACAGGGTTCAAGAGTAACATACAAAAATTATAAATGAAAAAATTGAAAATCAAACTTTTATCTGGGTGTGGTGGCTCAGGCCTATATTCTGTCCTTCTCTTCAAAATTAATGTGCAAAACGGTTTGTCAGAACTAAGTAAAATAGAAACATAGAGAAGTCGGTGGTCGGTAAGGAAATTAAATCCATAATAAAGGTATCAATTTCAACATTCCCTATTTTTAATTGAAATTTAGATTTTAAAATCAGCCATTAGTTATCAGTAAATTTCTTTTAGGGTCATGTGCACAATGACCCTAAAAGACATAGGTGTATAGGTTCACAATGGTTCACAAATACTGGGACTTCTGTACTGTGGGACAGGGCATTCCTGGCCTCTTCACATAAAGCTAGTCTTGACCTTAGTGAGAAAGAAAAGAAAGGATTGCACTCCCCTGCCCTTGCTAGGGCCTGAAAGGACAGAGTAAGTTCTACTCCTTCCATGTCTCAGTCAGGAAGCCACATTGGTGACATATCTCATTCTAACCATAGAAGTAAGTCTTGAAGGAACTGGCCTGGTGCCAGCCATTATAGGGATTTATAAAAGGTTCAGGAAAGTTCATTGTGGATTAGGCCACAAGATGGGGCAGGTGACATCCTCAGAAGCATGTGACTGGTGGGACCAGTTACTAAGCTTCTGGGTAACCAAGTCCTTAACAAGCAGGTGAGTAAGGGAGATAGGTGGTGCTTAGTGTTTGTTGTTCATGACGTCCACCAATTCAAGCTTGAGAGGTGCACCACCCAGGAGAAAACTGTCCATATCAGGCTGACTTGCCAGCTCTTTGCAGGTTGCTCCAGTCACAAAACCTCCATAAATGATGTCTGTGCTCTAAGCCACTGCATCAGACTTTGAATTTCCACCACCCCTGTAGCTTCTCACGTGTACTTCCTCGGTCTGTTAAGGTGTTGCAGTCTTGCCAATACAAATGGCCCATACAGGTTCATAGGCCAGGATGACTTTGTTCCAGTTCTTCACATTATCTCTGGTGATCTTAGTTTGTTCAAAAACAACCACCTTGGTGACACTGACTTCCCTTTCATCTAACTTCTCCCCAATGCGGTCGATCGCTCCAAGTCTCTGCTAGAGCATAGGCCACTTTCTACTCCCCAAAGATGTGCCTTATGTCCGACTGTCCCAGCACTACCCATGTGGCTCCTATGTCTCTTTGATCATGCCAGGGCTTCCCCAGTGAAGGCCCCATTGGTCAATTTGCAGCAGCTCTGCACAGCCACAGCAATCTTGATAGCCTAGAGAAGTCAATGTACGGGATGGGATATACCTTGCTGTCTGCCAGCACCTTGGCAATATTCTGGGTGCAGATGAGTTCTCCGGGGCATTTCTTTCTCTCATTCAACTTCCAGTTGCCCCCACAAAGAACTTTCTGAATGGTGCCATTTCTCTAGGACTTATAGTGTGAGTCATTACCAGTGAACTTTTAATAAGAATGTTATGATTTATTTTAACTACTCTCCATTCATTATCAGTCTAGTCTCAGAAACACAAGCCACACAACAAAATAACAAAGTATACTTGAGGTTTAAATTTATGTTCACATTTCTCCACAAGTTAAAGAAAAGGCTAGTTTAAATGGGACAGTGTAATTAATGGACTCCTTAAACCCTTGATCTCCAGATTCCAAGTTCTATCCACCTATGTCTTTTATTTTAAATATCATTCAGAACACAATCTTCAAAGTGAGTTATGTCAGGAAATACTATAGAAAAGCCTGGTGGAGATGCCAGAGGGCCTTACCCATAGCAACTGCATAGCTTAATGGCATTGTGTTCTGTTGAATGCTAAGACCTCAGGTAAGCATCAAAGGTCACAAAAGCAATGTTTCCACTTTTCACTGAAAAGATGCATTTCTTGCCTCCCTTGACTTGTCTTTCATAGTAATGACATAATGAAGCAAGATTGAAAAGGAATGGGTGATAAGCTTTATTTGGGAAATTTTATAGTAAATAACTTTAAAAGCAGAGCCTCTTACACAATCTTCTTATCTCATTACGCCTTAAATGATAAATTGATTGTATGTTTCTCCTAACTCTTAGTACCTAAGTCCACTGGACTGCCCCCATGATTCTTCAGTTTTTAACTCAGATCTTGGCTCTTCTAGGCAAGAACATATTCAATAAACTATAACTTCACCAAGAAAATGAAATGCATAATTGAAAAAAAAAAACGGTGTCCCATTCCTACTTATTCCTTTGATTATCTGAGTTCACCTTTTATGTAGACAGATACTTTAAAAGAATATTTTTGTTGGTAGTAGTTTTTTTCATTAACTAAAGCTCAAATCACATTTCATCTTCTTCTTGAAGACAGACAAATGATTACCCCCCAATTATGTAATAAACACAAATAGGCTGCTCTTTGTAAAACCCATTTCTAGCCAGATTGTCCCACACATGTTTTTAAAAAGTCAGATCACTGAGACCTAAGGAGGTAAATCTATCTGGTAGAAGACCAGATTCCAAGCACATCTGCCGATTCCATCTTTCAACTGCATGGGAGGCAAATTCCTATACAGGTTTTTATCCATGCTGTGTAATTACTGATGTTCAGATGCAAGTGAGTTGACCTCAGAAGAAAGAACCAACTCTAAGACTCCTTGTTCATATAGCATTCACTAATTGAGCTATTAACCATTTTACTAAATAACACACACACACACACACACACACACACACACATGCAAGCATGCATGCACACACGTATGCATACTGTCCACCTTTGGTATGTGTGTCTTCTGTGTCTTGTGCTCTATGGACACGGTGCAGCTTTTAGCTTAAATGTATCATGCTTCTTCCCATCTCAGAGTCTGAACACTTCCCAGTCACTGGCTCTGAACACTTCCTCTCTCTGGGGAAGTGCTCTCTGCCTTTATCATGGTACACAACGTAACTCTTTCCCTTCTTGAAAATACTACATCAAACACCATATTTAATGTCCTTTTGCTCTTAGATTTTTTTCCATTACAACCATGTATCACAGTTAATAATCACATGGTAGCAGATGTCTTCAGCCATGTCTATTTTTCTATGGGTGAATATCTTGAAAGGGTTAAAAAATTTTCAAGCTGGGCGGTGGTGGTACACGTCTTTAATCCCAGCACTTGGGAGGCAGAGGCAGGCAGATTTCCGAGTTCGAGGCCAGCCTGGTCTACAGAGTGAGTTCCAGGACATCCAGGACTACACAGAGAAACCCTGTCTCGAAAAAACAAAAACAAAACAAAAAAAAAAATTTTTTTTTCAAAAACTCCTAGCAGCCTAAGCAGAACCAAGAGTGCAGGTCAGCTTGGTCGTGAGCTCTGTGTTTCAGGAACTTGGCTGACCACAAGATAGATGGTTGATTACGTACAGGCTCTTAGAGAATAGTCTATACAAAATGTTCCCCATGACTGTTCCTTGGACACTGTCACAGACTGAATAATGGGCTGGGACTTTCCACAGGTACTCTCCAATAGCCCTCCTTTACTCCCCTGGGTTGTGGTTTCCCCCATGAGTTGTGATTTTTGGCTTTCAATTCTGTCTCCAAAGCCCCGGGGTCAGACCCCACTGCCCCTGCATGGGTCATGGGTCTTGACCTCAGTATACTGATTGAAATATACCTCTTGCTGATTGCATCAAGTTCGGTGTCTTGTGAGTTAATGGGTGACCACAAATTCCTGAGGCTTGGGTGAGGTCCTCCCTTCGTGGGGCCTTACAATTTCATGGCTTTGATTGCTTGTCACCCTTAATCTTAAGAAACTACCATGCCAATGATAAATATTCATAAATAAGACTGAAATATAATATGGGCAGTTTTAACTGGACTTAGTAGGCTTTTTTAAAACCCACAAAGTTGGGAGGGAGTAAATGTTAGAGACATATGAAGGTAGTGAAGGGGAAAAGCCAGGGTAGGAATGATAACACTATATTGTATGTGTGTATGAATTTTTCAAAAATGAAAAAACAAAACCACAGTAAAGACTATGAAAGAGAAGAGTTGAGGACATTGGTGTGTAAAAAAGAAGATGCTGCCAATAGAAAGTGTCTTCCATGCCCAGAGAACAGCCGGTGCAAGAGACCTTCAACCTGGGAAGAAATGTGTCTTAGTTAGGGTTTCCATTTCTGTGAAGAGACACTATGACCAAGGCAACTTTTATAAAGGAACATATTTAACTGAGGCTGGCTTACAGTTTCAGGGCTTTAGTCCATTATCATCATGGTGGGAAGCATGGAAGTGTCCCAGTAGACAGAGTACAATAGAAGAAGCTGAGAGTTCTACATCTTGATCTGAAGGCAGCAAGGAGGAGACAAGATGTGTTTTACCCTAGGTGTAACTTGCGAATTTAAGATCTCAAAGCCATGCTTTCACAGTGACATACTTCCGCTAACAAGATCACATCATCTCCAAGAAACCCACATCTCCTATTAGTGCAAATGCCTAAACTCCCTAATGGCCAAACATTCAAACACATATAGGCCAAACCTATTCAAGCCACTACTTGATGTCTCTGGATAAATGAGAGGAAGCAAGCAGGGCTATAATCTAACAAACTGAGAGTACTGTGAGAAGAGACTAGAGAAAATGCAGGCCATGGATGCTAGAGGCATTCCTATCCAGAAAAGCTAGCTGGAGTAGGAGGGATTTGGGATGCTGAAGGGCTATCATGGTGATGGTGATAATGATGAAAGAAGATGAAGACAGTATAACATAGCTAAGAGCTACAAGGAGCTTGTTATCGATCAGACAATATCCTAAGCACTTTTCTGTGTTAATTCATTGATCCCAGTAATAAATCTGTTAAGGGAGTCATAGTATACCAGTTAGTGAAGAAATAGTTAAATATGCTTCTTCTTTGATGTTTTAAAATGTGCACTGCAGCCTGGGTGTACTTTAGACAAGCAGAAGTGCCACAAGGAGCATATCCTGAAAACAACACCAATAAACTCAGCATGTTCCTCGCTGTGATATTAACTGTTCCATGCTTCATGTCCACCCTAACCTTCAGAGCAGGATAAGCAAATAGAAATTTGACTTACTAATTGGGCTGTTCCTGCATTCCTGCCTTCAAGCATGTTGGGAATTTTTTAGGCACAGTAACAACCACCATAGCTTCCTGCTGATTCAGATGGGGACTTTCCTCTTGCATCAAGCAGGAGACTTGTCAAATGCAAGTCCTAAATCTTCTAGTAGATGTTGTTGAGGGACTGAGTGCTGAGCTGAAGGTGAAAAGCAAGGGCAGAGAATGTCACTTATGAGGCAGATGGGAAGCATGAGAGGACACAGCGAGCACAGGGCTGGGAGCAGAGAGCCCTGGTTTCTTAGCATATACTCTCTTTGCCAATCACTTCCACTGGGGAAGCTGTTTACCATTTGTGGATCACAGTTTCCTCAGCAGTATGGGGGAACTGGGCTAGATCACCTTTAAAAATCCTGCTTGTCAGCCTCTAAGATTCCCAGGAAAACTAGAAGCTGAATAAACACAAACACGTCTCTTCAGGTCTAGAAACTAAAACTGCTGCAATTGCATGGACACTGTCATTGGTCAGTCCACTCCATCCCATTAGTTTGTAATTCTTGGCACAGACAACTGGGACAGCATAAGATAGCTGGGACTTTCATTTCACTTCAGTTAATTAAGAAGTGAGTTACAAATTAGTTGTGGGAAAGGCTATTTTAACTTTTTCAGTAGAATTAATGAGAGAGATCACTGATGTGTTGACAAGCATCAGTTCACGGAGTCTGTGAGGTCAGTACTTTGTGATACTAAGTGTGGCATAGCAGGAATAAATAGGACTGAATGAATGGAATTGGTCAGGTCTTTCATTTTACATGGTCAGTTTGGTTAGACTTGGAGTCACCTAGGAGACATACCTCTGGGTCTTTTTGAGAGATTTTTTTTTTCAGAGATATTTCACCAACGAAAGAAATTCCCACCCTGAATGTTGTCAGAATTACAAATTACTAGGATGGAGTTAGCAACTGAGGATGGTGACCACGTCATTACAGCAGTGCTGCTTTCTCCTTGGCAGATACATTCCATGGGCTGAGTTTACACGCTGAGTGAAAAAGAGGACAGGAGGAAGCAAATTAATAATCTCTGCTTCCTGCACAATGTGACTGGCACCCCTTAAGCTTCCACTGCCATGGTTTCTTGTCATGATGAATTATATCCATTATCAAACCAGGGGCCAAAATACCCCCACTTTTTTTTTAGTTGTTTATGCTGGTATTTTGCCAGTGAGAAAACTAACTAGCACCAAGATGATTCATATACTAGTAAGTATCTGCTAGAATTCAAACAACTACCTTTGGAAACAGTTGTCTGTGGGGAACGGATGAAATTCTGTGTCAATGTGTATTGTTGACAGGAGCACAGTCTTGTCAAAGTCCCGATGCCTCACACCCACATGAATGACAAAGCCTTCCCCAGGCTAGGCTCAAAAGAATGGCAAAGTCTTTCTCTAGTCCAAGCACAGATGTTACTAAGGATTGAGCTCTATCTAAACCAGCATCTACAGAAACTGTCAACCACAGCTTCCTTGGCCCAGAAGTCTGCTGCCTGAAGCTTTTCTCCTACAAAGATCTCCTACTGAGATTAGCTGATCTGCCTCTTCTTTGTTCAGCCTTACATAGTTGTAGTGTGAAATATTTAAAAATGCAATTCATGCTACCTCCAGCAAGGCACCATTGGGCCTTCTCATCTTTGGCTGAATTCTCTGACCCAGAGCTCTGATATCTCGCCACCGACTCAATAAGTTCCCACTGGCCAGTCACTACCTCACGCTTCCAAATTCCCACGGCCTTTTGGGGTGCACTTCTTGCAAACCCACACTTTGTTGCAATACCTTTCTCTCTGGAACCCAGTTGGGCTGCTACAAACTTAGTTCAGAATCAATAGTAACTCAATTGCTGCGCGCAACAACATCTTGATTTATAAGCCATTCTAAGTTAAAGCTTCTGGTAGCAGGTCCAAATGGATCCACCACCTGAAACAGGGTCTCTGCTATCTACTTTTTTGCCTCCATCCTCCCTTCCTCCAGGCACTTCTCCTTTCCTCTTCCGCCATCCCTCTGTCCGACCCAGAAGTCCCACCTACTTGCCAAGTGATTGGTTTCTTTATTCATTAGAAGGGTCACATGAAGTCCAGAGTATTCACTCCTTGCTCCAAGCAGCTCCTCTTGGGGAAGCTGAATTAACATCAAAATACAAACAACAACAGAGCTATCCACAACACATAGTAAGCTCCCCACCTCACTCAAGAGTATATAATAAATGCACTAAGATTTCCAGGCCCCAGCTGTGTCTCCATCAGAGTACATCAGAGTACTTGTCCCAGCTTCATTCATGTTCTTTCTTCCTTCCTTTGTTGCCCAAGTCAGGTCAAGCCAAAACCATGTAGGTCTCAGCACTTGTCCTTTGATATTTTTAACCCTATGCCATGCTTCCTTCATCAGTCCCACCATCCATTGTCTTTAATTCCCTTCTTTAGAAAGGCATGGGAGGAACATAACATTCCTAGGTAGTCTTTGTCTTACTCTCTATATGAACACACATTTGCATTCTATGAAAGGCCAATTTTTTTTATTTCGTTGATCAGAGGCTGAGGATGAATAATATGAAGAAGAATCCAGAAAGGCAGATTAAAGAAGAGTTGCAGTCTTCAGGGCCCCAACAGGTCTGAACACTGAGTAGTAAGAGGGATGAAGGATGCCAGGGAGCCACACAGGAGCTGGATTTTCCATAAAGCAGGAAAGGAGTGAAGGGGGCACGGTGGAAGAAGGGAAGCTCTTACCACAGGCTTATTCACCTCCATTATGCACTGTACTACAATAATCTCTGCTATTTATGTGCTAATTCAGATACTTCATTATAATAGGGTTTTAGTGTCTCTATAAGAAATAACTACTGCAAGTTGAAAAGCCCAAAGTTGATTCAAGGCTTAATGGCAAAGCATCAGATGCTGAATTTCTATAGGCTAGGGAGAGGGGTTCCTGGCTTTCTTAAAACATTGAATGCCTGTGTCCTCTCTCCATCATTAAATGCCACAACAGCGTGCCCTCCTGCTTTTCATGCTTTTTTCTGTCATTGTTTCTTCCTCTGACCCACTTGCCTCTATTTCTCCTTTATGGTCCCATCTGGATACACCAGACCTACCTCCCAGCTTTATGGCTGTTCAATCGGCAGCTAAATTCAACCTGCAGCCTCAACTTTCTCCTCCTATTCAAATTAACACCACATTCACAAGTAGCTGAGACCAGAGGCTGAGTAGCCTTAGGGAAGCGTTGTTCCCCCACATTTCCCTTGAAGGACTTTAATTCCCAGAGAGCAGCAGCTTTGCCTTGCTCTTCCTTTCTCCAACAGTGTAGCAGCACCTGACATTCCATTGAGACTCGATATTTATTTGTTGACTAAATGACCAATTAACAGAGGTGACGCAAACACCGATCATAATATTCATCGCTTACTACGGGGACGTCTTCAACTTGCTTTCTCTTTTGATTTGCTAAATTTATGTGCATAAATGTGAGTATGATGGATAGAGAACAAGACAAAGAATGACAGATGAGATACAGAGGAGTGAAAAAAGAAAGATCTCCAAACGCTAAAATCATGTGCTCAGCATTCCGTGGTGCTGAGTGGTAGCATAGCTTTGAAACAAAGTGATCTAACAACTTTTGGCCTACTTTTTAGACTTGCCAACTGTAGCAATCTCTAAATTAAATCTAAATGTATTTCCCATATTGTGATGTCCTTTGTGGTTTCAAGTTATGCTTCTTCCCTCAGGGTGTCCAGGTGCCATGGTTGTGTGGTCGTGAACTTAGAGTGACCACTCTTCCGGGCACTGTAATAGTAGTCTGGCCTCTGACTTACAATCCTAGAGCCTCTCAAGCCCACAGTGACAGAGGTAGTGAGAGAGCTGCCTCTGGGTCTAGAACCCAGTAGGCAGCAACATACATTTTCTACTTTAAAACTGATGGAATGTGTACCACAATTCTCCCCAAGTCTCCTGGATCACAGCTTTTGAAATGCTTCTTTGAAAGGAAAGCTGTAATGCACCTTATCTTTATCTATAAGACCTGAGAAAAATTAAGCCTTAAGGAAAGATTTTCAAAATGCACTACGAACTTGAATGCAAGCCACAAAGGCTTCCGACAAGAATAAAGCCCGGGGCTTGTGTCTTCTCCCTTCGTGAAGCTTTTCAGCTTTTCAGAAAAGGATGCCAGGCACGAAGGGACAGCAGGCCTGGATGGGGGTTGTGGGGGTGGGGGGGGGATGCAGGAGGATGTAAATAGCAGTGGGCTTATTGCTGTGGAAATCGCAAAAGCTTCAGTCAGGTTATTTGTGTTTCACGTGACTGGGTGTTTCTATCGTTGGTGATCAGAGAAATGCCTTTTGTTTAGCTTAGCACGATACACAAAGCCTTTCTCTCATCAAAATGGGGGTAGAAAGGATGAAATCCAGGTGCCTCAGACCTGAAGATCCCTCCGTAGCCAAAAACTAAGGGATTTGCTGTTAGAATATGTCTGTCAGAGAAGACTAAATGTGCACTTAAACATTAACAAGGTCACATCTGCAGTGCTCCTCTGAGCAGCCATTCTGGAGCTGTCTTCCTCCCCTTTGTTCCTTGGAGCAGGGACAAGTGCTGTAAAAGAAAGAAATGTAAAATTGCACTAAGGTCTCCTGCTACTTCTTAGTGATTTCATGGGCCCCTGTGAACTCCACTCCTTTACAATCCTATGCAAAGAAATTTAGGGAACAAAATAATGAGGTAAAGATTTAGAAAAGCAATATTTCTATATGTGCCTTTATTTTTCTCTGCTTTACAAAACTGCTAGTCCTTTTTTTCCATTTCTAAAAAGCAAAATATGATTCAATCCAAATTCAATAGAATACTAAGGCCTGGAGAGATGGCTCAGTTGGTAAGAGAAGTTGATATACAATCATGAGGACCTGAAATCAAATCCCAGTACCCATGAAAAAACTCCAGGTGAGGCCACACATCTGTAACCCTAGTACTGTGGACTTCAAGTTCAGTGAGAGACACTATCTCAAAAGAAATAAGGTAGAGTACTAGAGAGGAGGGTATCCTTCCTCCTCTGTCCTCTGCATTTGGGTATGGGCACACAAATGCGCTCACACACACAAATATCTATACAACACACATATAGAACACACTCATATACCACACTCACATAAACACATACATACATACATACATACATACATACATACATACATTATGCACACACAAACACACACACACACACACACACACACACACACAGAGAGAGAGAGAGAGAGAGAGAGAGAGAGAGAGAGAGAGAGAGAGAGAGAGAAGTTCTTACTTTCATTTAATCAAGACATAGAGAGTTCTGCCTCACAGGTGTGTCCTTTGGAATGAGAGAGTTAGAATTGCCTGGTAGAATTGCCTGGGGTATAGAACTTCATGGATTACAGGTTTGAAAAGAAACAGAAAAAGCCAACCCAAGACAACCTATATCCCTCAGCTCCTGCATGTATGCTGACTCTCTTAATGTTAAGATATACCATTCTTGGGGCAGAAGAGATTGCTCAGTGGATATAGAGCACTGAGGACCTGAGTTCAAATCCCAGCACCCACATGGCACCTTACTATTTTCTGTAACTCCAAGATCTGACACCCACATGCAGACAAAACACCAATGCACTAAAACACCAAAACACACATGAAATAAAATAAAAGTAAATTAGAGAGTGAGACACCATTCTCCTGACTCTCAGGAAACCCAAATCATCTTAAGCAATCAATAGCAATCATTCTTTTGTTTACAACACATGAGCAATATTTTCTACCTTGGTTCTGAGTCACTCAATACAAGACTTTTTATAATTCTGTTGCTGTGTAGTCCTATAAAAATTTTATTTCTCTTTCAAGAATCAAAATTTCCCTCTGAAATACAATTCTAAAATCATGTTTTGCTGACCCTGAATTCTAAGGAAAAGGTGTATTCAGGCAGGACAAAGACAGGGCATTGGGGAAATAACCAGAACGGTTGCCAGTCAGAGCTGCAAGAGGAGTGTTCAGTGCACATCTGCCTGCAGTTATTTCTTAATTCCTAGTTACTGCACCTATGGCTTTTAAAGACCCATATAAAAGGCACACTGAATCTAGAATGGCCAGTTTAGCAATTAGAAAGAATAGCTTCAAGAGTTGAGGTTGTAGCCCAATGGCAGAATGCCTACTCAGCATGCACGAGCCACTGGATTCCACCTCCAGAACACAGATAATCATGGTAATAATAGTAGAAATAATAACTTCACCCAGCTGTGTGGTTCTTTGTGTACATGAAAATCTTCTGTTAATTTTTTTACAACCCTTTTCCAGAATATTGCCAAAGTAAGACAAATATATGTGTAACCACTATCACAGTTAACACAAGTATTTGGTTATGTTTAATTCAGATCTTTGCATTCATTAAATATTGAAAATGCTATGGACCAAATTGGGCTCTTCTACGAACGTATTCCTCTCTCTGAGCATCCCCCAACCAGCCGCCACACTATACATACTTACTGAGCACACAATACACATCTTTGCAATTGTGATTATATTGACTAATTTTCTGTTACTGTGATAAAAGATCATGACCACACAACTCACAGTAGAGTTTATTGTGATTCCCAGAGGCAGAGTCCAGAATGGTAGGGAAGCCTGGCCTCAGGCAGCTAGAACAGGATGTTGGCCAATCACATTTTCTCTGTACAACAGAAGCAGAGAGAGAAAACTGATAGTCAGTGATAATATAAACACTCAACGTCCACTTTGAGCAAAGTTCTGAATCATAAAGTATCCTTAACCTTTCCAAGCTGAGGCACAGCTGGGGACCAAGTGTTCAAATGTATATGCTGATGGGGGAGGCATTTCTTACTCAAACCACAAATGATATCAGTCTGTATCTAAAAATAATATATAAATATTATATTTAGAATATGTATTAATATGTATTAATATGTATTAATGTTGAGGACCGAGCTGCCCCACTTTTGGCAGCCAAAATGTTGTGGCCCTCTCCACTCCATGCTTGGGGGCCAAAATGTCCCGGACCACTCTGCCGCTTTGGTCTGCAGGTCAGGGTCTAGCGAGAGAGAGAGAGAGAGAGAGAGAGAGAGAGAGAGAGAGAGAGATAAAGTGAAAGAGACACAAAGAATGGAGACAAGACAGAGGTTCTGATCAAGTCTCTCTTATTGAAGGGAAATCTGGGGTATTTATACGCTTTTGCCATGTGCCTTGTAAGCGCGTGGATACCACGTGCCTTGCAGGTGTGGATATGATGTAAGCCTTACAGGTGTGTATAGTGTGGATAGCACATGCACTGTGCGCCTTGTGGTCATGGATAGCATGTGCACCTTACAGACATGTATGGTGTGGATAGTACATGGATAGCACGTGCACCACATGCCTTGCAGGCATGGATACCACATGCTCCTTGCAGCTGTGGGCACTAAACAGCAAAACAAGATATGTGGGATATCAGAGTGTGCATCAGCTGTTGTAGGCTGTTGAAAAACAAGTCTCATGTCAGGGTATATGGCTCAAGATGGCTGCAAAGCTGATAGCCGATTTCTGCTACAAGTTGACTCCCAACAGGTCCCCCTTCTTAAATTTTTTTCAAAAGGGAAGGCTGGGAAAACTTACGGAAACCGTGCCTATCTTAGGTTGGAACAAAGGATCCCAGCCTCCCTTTCCCGTCATTGGATACTCAACAGCCATTGGTTGAGCTCCTGTCTTAGGATGGTGAGGCCTCCCAGTTAGGGGCAAGGGTCTTGAGGTGTTCTCTTACCCGTCATTGACTATCCGGCTTAGTGCGTAAGTTAGGGATTAATCCTCATCAATCTTGATGACAGAGGTTTCAGAATCCCCTACTTCCAGCCTGTAATAATGGACCTGTATGGGTTTCATTTGAATAGCGTCTATTGGTTGTCTTATAAAAGCCATCAGTTGTTGAACAGCATGAACCCAAGAGACAAGAGACTTAAGAATGCCTAAATAGTCAGTATAAAAGCAACACTCATTTTTAAGGGCAACACACAGAAATGCAGAACTGATCATAACAAAACAAATAAGGAGATCTCAAACCCAAAAAACAACTATAGTAACTGTGGTACTGAGTTTTCTCCTGGGTCTAAACAATGTTCCCCACTAAATCATAAGTTGGGGAACCGAGAGTCCAATAGAGCCACCCTGGAGATGCGAGTAGTGATGTCTCCGTCAGCATTGAGAACTTCCCAAGTCAGGTTTGCTTGTTGATCTGTTCCAGTTTGAAGGCAATTGTGAAGCATCTTCAGGTTTCCTTCATATTTCCTGCAAAGAAAAAATACGCTTCTCAAGGGATTTACTCCTTCCTGGATTTGTTATTGTTGTATATCTGTTTAATCAGTCTCTCTGGCAACCAGCATGTGGCATCTGCCATTTGAGAATATATGCAGACAGAACCTCTTCCCCAGATAAGTACTGGATCTGGCCCATTCCAGGTTCCAGTTAATGGGTCTTTCCAGAGGACTGTTGAAAAAAAAATTTTTTTGTATCAGGATGCCAGAATCTATCTGCAGCAGATTTTCCTTCAGAATTCATTAGGGCTGCACATAATCAATCCCAACTGGGATAACAGATCTCGGCCCCAGAGATTAATGGGAAGGCCTAAGATAACATAGGTTTGTATATTTCCTGTATTTCCTTCTTTATCTTTCCACATCAGCACCTTAGAGCTTTGTTGTGGGTTTTGACTTTGGCCAATACCCCTTAAGTCGGTTAAGGTGGGAGTCAGACGCCAGGTGGCAGGCCAATCACTTTGTTTTAGGGTAGTCACATCACCTCCTGTGTCAACCAAGCCTTGGAATGCCTTTCCATGCAGCCATAGTGTCATCATAGGTTTTTGTTTAACTATAGGCTGTACCCAGTATGCATCAAAGGAACCAAAGCCTTAATCCCCTCTTTTAGGATTCTTATATTTGTGATTAGTAGGGTACAATGGAAGTAACAATAGTTGAGCTATTCTCCTTTCTATAGGAATGGTGACTATATTCTGAATTGCCTGTGCCATTACCTTAATCTCACCCTGATAATCATTATCTATAACTCCAGGAAAAATTTGTAGTCCCTGCATAGTAGCACTGCTTCTTCCCACTATCATTCCAAACACATTTGGATACAGTGGTCCAAACACTCCAGTGGGTAAGGCCTGAGGTACCATTTCTGGGGTTAATACTGTGTGGGTAGCAGAACTGAGGTCCAGTCCTGCATTTCCTGGTGTTGCTCGACTGAGTTCAGAAAGGGATTAGTGTTTGCTGGTATGACACTGACTGCTCCATAAGCCTGTTTTGGCTTGCATTGGTTTGGGGCCTGGAGCTGGCCCCTGTTCCCATTTCCATGATTATGGGAAAGGGTGTTTCCTTGTGTGTTTCTTTTGGACCTACATTAACTAGCCCAATGCCTTCCACGTTTGCAATGTGGGCAGAGCCCAGGCTGTTTGCTGGGCTGTCTCTGGGTTAAGTCATTTTCTGCCTTGCAATCTCTTGCAAAGTGTCCAGGCTTGCCACATTTAAAACAGGCCTTTTTATCTCTACTTGCCAAAAAATCTCTTACTGATTGTCCTTGCATGGCAGCTGCCATAGCTAAGCTCTGTTGGTAAGAGGGACCTATGTCAGAACAGAGTCTGATATACCCTGTAAGGTCTGTCTTTTTCCTGTAGGGTCTAATAGCCGCTTGGCAGGCCGAATTGGCATTTTCATATGCAAGTTGTTTCACATAATCTACACCTGCCTCTGCATTACCAAAAATCCTCCCTGCAGAGGAGCATTATAATTATTATTTTGAAATCACCACTTTGAATGTTTAGGATCTTAATCTGTATTAATATATTTAATGTGTATTTTAGATGTCAATGAGTTTTCTAAAACACATAAATTTATATATTAATTAATATTAAGTTATGTAATATTGCATAGTAATGTAATTTTTATTAAAATATTAACACATTTTAGGTGTTTGGATTTTTATGCATAGTAAGGTAGTTTATAAATGTTTAGAACACATAAGCATTATAAGTTCCTTTCATAATAATACTGTCATAAATTCCACAGTCTTAATATTTTACTATATTTTATCCCAATAATTTCTACATTGTTTTATTTTTATCATGAAACTCAAGTAGGTCAAAAGCATTTGTGGGCATAACTCTGGACCTGTGGAGTTTTGGTTCTAGCTGGGGTATTTATCTGTTCTTACTGTTTCTGAGACTGCAGGATTCATATCTGCTGCCAGCAGTTCCCTAGAACCATGTCTGGCTGCACGGCTCATGTCCCTGCATTTAGCAGAAGTGCTTCTACTGGAGCTTTTCCTAATGGCCACAGCATATTTTACTCAACATTCTTCTCTCTCTGGTTTCCAAAATGATAGAAATGGTCACTGAACTTTACTAATAGTGTTTTTTCTACATACATAGGAAGTCACTGGAATTTTTCCCCTTTAATCTGTAAATATGGCAGATTATAGCAATAATTTTTTGTTATTGTGAACAAAACTTTCAATTCAAGAAGAAATCTTATTTCACTTTTTATTGATTTATTTCTTTCAATTTTATATATAATATTACTAATATTTTGTTTATAATTTTTGAATCCCTGCTTATAAATAAGGTTAGACTATAGTTTTATTACCATTAATTCTCCTTAATTACATCTAATTATTTATATTATCTTTATTTAAATTTATATTAAACTAATTAAGATAAGCCAGTTACTTCTACACCTTTTTTTTCCAATTTCCAAACTAAGAAATACATATTTTTAAAAAAGTCAAGCACAAAACCTTCTGGACTAAGATTCTTTTCAATGAGAATGATGTTAAACTAGAAAATTAATACCTTTGCATTTCATTCATATTTCTCTTTTCCTTCTTGAGTTGCTGTTGGTAACACATGGTCTTTCTCATATACACACTCCTAAGGTTTCATATTTGTCCATATGCTCCACACTTACAGTTTTCTCAGACTCTGTCATTTCTTTTCTATTCTAAGCAGCCTCTTTAACTGAGAGAAAAATTCAGGAAGCTTTCAAAAAGGTCAGCATTTCTGTACAGTCATCAATCACTAGTTAATTCTTCAAATATGTACAGATCCACTTCATTCTAATACTGAAAATTTGAGTGAATTTCAATTAATTTTATGAGTTTTAATGAAATATTTATTGTTTGTATCTTATAACCATTTTTATATTGTAACCTGCCTTGACCATTTACATAATATTGTTTTAATATAGGCTTTTATATTCAAACCTAATAAACTCACTTCTATAGGAAAAAAAACTGAGTAGAATAGTAATACCTTTTTTTTCTCTCCTACCACAGGCATTAGTCCTAAAGAGATAGCCAAGATGTTACTTCCTATAAAAGTAATTTTTATCACTAGATGTACTTGTCATCTCCAAGACTTACTGATGAATAAACTCATCCTTTATACTTCTTTCTGAAATCTGGCTGGCTGATTCAACTCAACTGTCCTGGCTCAAAACTCTTCCCCAAATTGACTGATTCAAACTGGATTCTCTTGGCCTCTCACTGAATTGCTCTGCTTGGAAAAAAAATTGCCTCTGAATTCCATGAACTAAACTTCACTGACTAATTTACAGACTGCACAGACCAAATGAAATGAAACAGAAGTACACAAACTCAACTGTACTGTAGTGAACTGTTTCACACCGAACTACCTCTCTCTGCTTGCACCACTCTTAAGTAGCCTTCCTTTTCTGTCTGTTCTCATGAGATTTGAGTGGATCCTATCTCTGACTCAATCTATCAAATTTTTCTCTGATTCATCATTTTGTCTCCCCTTAATTAAATGTCATTGTTTGAGATTAAAGGATTGTCTGTATTCCAGCCAGAGGGATTAGAAGTGTGTATTGTTGTGTCTATAGTCCAGCCAGAGGGATTAAAGTTGTATCATTCTAGCTAGATTCCACAGACCTAGAGGTCTTTGGCTATGACTTCTTCCAGAGCAGCCATGTTGCTGGATGAAAATTCCTCTAAAATCTCCATCTGGAAAAAGATGTGGCAGCTACAGTGCTGAGAAAAGAATAACATTAGAATTTTAAATTTCAACATGCACCTGTGATGCAATGAAGTGAGAGTCCCGGGGATTTTTTAGTGATCGGCAGACAAGCTCCGACTGTGCTGCAAAAGAGAGTGAAACCCCCTAAATTAAAACTAGTTGGGGGATCCATAGAACCCATAGCCAGCACTAGCACGCCCCTTCTGCCGCTCGCCCCTCCTCCAGTCTGAGGCCTGCGGGTGAGTGCACCCCAGATTCCGCCAGACACATTCTGGGGGATCCACAGATCCCACAACCAGCTTTAGGTAGGAAAACCCACATACTACCCTGAGCTCATAGCTGGGTGCCCTGAGTGCTCAGAATCCAGCAGATACCACCCCCCACCCCGCGCCCCTGCCAGCTAGCACCCTCCTTCTACCCATCTCCCGGGTCTGAGGCCCGGACCAGACCTCTACCAGGTCTGCAGTTGTGTGGACCCCGGATCCCGCCTGAGACATACTGGAAGGTCCACTCAACCCAGAGCCACAGAGGAACAACTGAACTCAGAGTGTCAGACAAAATATCCTGAGATATCCAAGAGGAGACACTGCACCCAGAACAGCAGACATCTAGCTGGACTGCTACCTTGGAGGCACCATATCCTGAGGCATCCTAGAGATACCACTGTAATCAGGGCAGCTGGAAAAAATCACAGAGACATCTGGACTCCTAGAAGACCAAACACAAGCGAGACAACTGGAAAGACAGGCTTCAATCAGAGACAGAAGTACAGGTAGCACTAGAATTAACCAGATGGCAAAAGGCAGGTGCAAGAACGTAAGCAACAGAAACCAAAGTTACATGGCATCATCAGAACCCAGTTCCCCCATCATAGCAAGCCCTGAACACCCCATCACACCAGAAAAGCAGGATTCAGAATTAAAATCACTTCTCATGATGATGATAGAGGACTTTAAGAAAGACATAAATAACACTCTCAAAGAACAGATAAAAACCCTTAGAGAGGAAACACAAAAATCCCTTAAGGAATTGCAAGAAAATGCAACCAAATGAGAGAACGAATTAAACAAAACCATGCAGGATCTAAAAATGGAAGTAGAAACAATAAAGAAATCACAAAGGGAGAACACCCTGGAGATAGAAAACTTTAAAAAACGATCAGGAGTCATAGACACAAGTATTACCAACAGAATACAAGAGATGGAAGAGAGAATCTCATGTGCAGAAGATATCATGGAAAACATTGACACAACTGTCAAAGAAAATGCAAAATACAAAAAGCTACTAACCCAAAATATACAAGAAATCCAAGACACAATGAGAAGGCCAAACCTAAGGATAATAGGAATAGATGAGGGGGAAGACTTCCAACTTAAAGGACCAGTAAATATCATCAACAAAATTATAGAGGAAAATTTCCCTAACCTAAAGAAAGAGCTGTCCATAAATATACAAGAAGCCTACAGAACTCCAAATAGTTTAGACCAGAAAAGAAATACTTCCCGCCACATAATAGTCAAAACATCAAATGTACAAAACAAAGAAAAAATACTAAAAGCAGTAAGGGAAAAAGGCAAAGTAACATATAAAGGCAGACGCATAAGAATTACACCAGACTTCTCACCAGAGACCATAAAAGCCAGAAGATCCTGGACCGATATCATACAGACCCTAAAAGAACATAAATGTCAGCCCAGACTACTATACCCAGCAAAACTGTCAATCATTATTGATGGAGAAACCAAAATATTCCATGACAAATCCAAATTTACACAGTATCTCAACACAAACCCAGCACTTCAAAGGATAATTGGTGGAAAACTCCATCACAAGGAGGGAAACTACAACCTAGAAAAAGCAGGAAAGTAATCTTCCAAAAACCGTAAAAGAAGGTAGCTACACAAACATATCTCCAATGCCAATAACAAAAATAACAGGAAACAACACTCATTTTTCCTTAATATCTCTTAATATCAATGGACTCAATTCTCCAGTAAAAAGACATAGACTATCAGATTGGATACGTAAACAGGACCCAACATTTTGCTGCATTCAGGAAACGCACCTCTGTGGAAAGGACAGACACTACCTCAGAGTAAAAGGTTGGAAAACAATCTTCCAAGCAAATGGTCCCAAGAAACAAGCTGGAGTAGCGATTCTAATATCAAATAAAATCAGTTTTCAACCAGAAGTAATCAAAAAAGATAAAGAAGGACACTTCATATTCATGAAAGCAAAAATGTACCAAGAGGAACTTGCAATTCTCAACATCTATGCCCCAAATGTAAGGGCACCCACATACATAAAAGACACTTTACTAAAATTAAAGCATACATTGCACCCTACACAATAATAGTGGGAGATTTCAACACCCCACTCTCATCTATGGACAGATCATGGAAACAGAAACTAAATCGAGACACAATGAAACTAACAGAAGTTATGAACCAATTGGACTTAACTGACATCTATAGAACATTTCATCCTAAAACAAAAGAATATACCTTCTTCTCAGCACCTCATGGTACCTTCTCGAAAATAGACCATATAATTGGTCACAAAACAGGCCTCAACAGATACAAAAAGATTGAAATAATCCCCAGTACCTTATCAGACCACCATGGATTAAGACTTGTCTTGACATGGACAAAAACAACAGAAAACCAACATACACTTGGCAACTGAACAATGCTCTACTCAATGATAACTTGGTCAAGGAAGAAATTAAAGACTTTTTAGATTTAAATGAAAATGAGGACACATCATATGAAAACATGTGGGACTCATTGAAAGCAGTACTAAGAGGAAAAATCATAGCTCTAAGTGCTCACAAAAAGAAAGTGGAAAGAGCATACATCAACAACTTGACAGCAAACCTGAAAGCATTAGAACAAAAAGAAGCTAGTATACCCAAGAGGAGTAGACAGCAGGAAATAATCAAACTCAGGGCTGAAATCAACCAAGTTGAAACAAAAAGAACTATACAAAATATCAACAAAACCAGGAGCTGGTTCTTTGAGAAAATCAACAAGATAGACAAACCCTTAGCCAGACTAACCAAAGGGCGCAGAGACAGCATTCAAATTAATAAAATCAGAACTGAAAAGGGAGACATAACAACAGAAACAGAGGAAATTAAAAAAATTATCAGATCCTACTACAAAGGCCTATACTCAACAAAATTGGAAAATCTGGAGGAAATGGACATTTTTCTAGATAGATACCAGGTACCAAAGTTAAACGAGGAGCAGATAAACCATCTAAACAGTCCCATAACGCCTAAAGAAATAGACACAGTCATTAAAAATATTACCACCAAAAAATGTCCGGGGCCAGATGGTTTCAGGGCAGAATTCTTTCAGACCTTCAAGGAAGACCTAATACCAATCCTCTTCAAGCTATTCCATCGAATAGAAACAGAAGGAACACTACCCAATTCATTCTATGAAGCTACCATTACACTCATACCTAAACCACAGAAAGACCCAACAAAGAAAGAGAACTACAGACCAATCTCTCTTATGAATATTGATGCAAAAATACTCAATAAAATTCTCGCAAACCGAATCCAACAACACATCAAAACAATTATCCATCAAGATCAAGTAGGCTTTATCCCAGGAATGCAGGGATGGTTCAATATTCGGAAATCCATCAATGTAATCCACTACATAAATAAACTCAAAGAGAAAAACCACATGCTCATCTCACTAGATGCTGAGAAAGCATTTGACAAAATTCAACATCCCTTCATGTTAAAAGTCTTGGAAAGATCAGGAATTCAAGGCCCATATCTAAACATAGTAAAAGCAATATACAGCAAGCCAGTAGCCAACATCAAACTAAATGGAGAGAAACTTGAAGCAATCCCACTAAGATCAGGGACTAGACAAGGCTGCCCACTCTCACCTTACCTATTCAATATAGTACTGGAAGTCTTAGCTAGAGCAATTAGACAACTAAAGGAAGTCAAAGGGATACAGATAGGAAAGGAAGAAGTCAAAATTTCACTATTTGCAGATGATATGATAGTATACTTAAGTGAACCTAAAACTTCCACCAGAGAACTCCTAAACCTGATAAACAACTTTAGCAATGTGGCTGGATATAAAATCAACTCAAACAAATCAGTAGCCTTCCTCTATTCAAAGGATAAACAGGCAGAGAAAGAAATCAGGGAAATGACACCCTTCACAATAGCCACGAATAAAATAAATTATCTTGGAGTGAATCTAACAAAACAAGTGAAAGATCTATATGACAATAACTTCAAGTCTCTGAAGAAAGAAATTGAAGAAGATCTCAGAAGATGGAAAGATCTCCCATGCTCCTGGATTGGCAGGATTAATTTAGTAAAAATGGCTATCCTGCCAAAAGCAATCTACAGATTCAATGCAATACCCATCAAAATTCCAAATCAATTCTTCATAGAGATAGAAAGAGCAATTTACAAATTCATTTGGAATAACAAAAAACCTAGGATAGCGAGAACTATTCTCAACAATAAAAGAACCTCTGGGGGAATCACCATTCCGGACCTCAAACTGTACTACAGAGCAGTAGTGATAAAAACTGCTTGGTATTGGTACAGAGACAGACAGGACGATCAATGGAACAGAATTGAAGACCCAGAAATGAACCCGCATACCTATGGTCACTTGATCTTTGACAAGGGAGTTAAATTCATCCAGTGGAAAAAGGACAGCATTTTCAACAAGTGGTGCTGGCTCAACTGGAGGTCAACATGTAGAAGAATGCAAATTAATCCATTCTTATCCCCTTGCACAAAGCTCAACTCCAAGTGGATAAAGGACCTTCACATAAAGCCAGGTACACTGAAAATATTAGAAGAGAAGTTGGGGAAGACCCTCGAATACCTAGGCACAGGGGAAAAGTTCCTGAACAGAACACCAATGGCTTATGCTCTAAGATCAAGAATCGACAAATGGGACCTCATCAAATTGCAAAGCTTCTGTAAGGCAAAGGACACTGTCAACAAGACAAAACGGCAACCAACAGATTGGGAAAAGATCATTACCAATCCTACATCCAATAGGGGGCTAATATCGAATATTTACAAAGAACTCAAGAAATTACACGCCAAACAACAAAATAATCCCATTAAAAAATGGGGTACAGAGCTAAACAAAGAATTCTCAACTGAGGAAACTCGGATGGCCGAGAAGCACCTTAAGAAATGCTCAACATCCTTAGTCATCAGGGAAATGCAAATCAAAACAACACTGAGATACTACCTCACACCAGTCAGAATGGCTAAGATCAAAAACTCAGGTGATAGTAGATGCTGGCGAGGATGTGAAGAAAGAGGAACACTCCTGCATTGTTGGTGGGGTTGCAAGTTGGTACAACCACTTTGGAAGTCAGTCTGGCGGTTCCTCAGAAAATTGG
Organism: Arvicanthis niloticus; assembly: GCF_011762505.2. Classification (NCBI taxonomy): domain Eukaryota; kingdom Metazoa; phylum Chordata; class Mammalia; order Rodentia; family Muridae; genus Arvicanthis; species Arvicanthis niloticus. The sequence goes on from NC_047665.1 coordinate 36,574,205, forward strand.
ACATAGCACTACCTGAGGACCCAGCTATACCACTTCTGGGCATATACCCTGAAAATGCCCCAACAAATAACAAAGACATATGCTCCACTATGTTTATAGCAGCCCTATTTATAATAGCCAGAAGCTGGAAAGAACCCAGATGCCCTTCAACAGAGGAATGGATACAAAAAATGTGGTACATTTACACAATGGAATATTACTCAGCTATTAAAAATAATGAATTCGAGAAATTCTTAGGTAAATGGATGGAACTAGAAAATATCATCCTGAGTGAGGTAACCCAATCACAAAAGAACGCACATGGTATTTACTCACTGATAAGCGGAGATTAGCCCAAAAATTTGAAACAACAAAGATTCAACTACCAGACGACATGAAGCTCATGAAGAAGAAAGAACACGTGAGGATGCCTAGGTCTTTCTTAGAAGGAGTAACTAAATACCCAAGGGAGCAAATATGGAGACAAAGTGTGGGTCAGAATCTGAAGGGGGGGTTGTAGGGAGACCATTCCGTCTGGGTATTCATTCCATGGGCAGTCACCAAAAATAGACGCTGATAGGGATGTCAGGATGGGAAAGCTGACAGCAGCCTGATAAGGCTGTCTCCTTAGAGGTCTCCCAGAGTCAGACATACCCAGAGACAGATACCCACAGCTATCCATTAATCTGATCAAAGGTTCCCAATGGAGGAATTAGAGAGTAAATTGAAGGAACCTTAAGGGCTGGTGGCCCGGTGAGGAGAGCAATAATACCAACCAGCCAGAGCTCCCCAGGGTCTAAACCACCAGCCTAGGAGCACATATAGAGAGACACATGACTCCAGCAGTATATGTAAGGGAGGATGGCCTTGTTGGACATAGGTGGGAGACAAGGTCATTGGTACCCTGAAGGCTGAACACTGAGGTGGGGGGAATCTGAGGGTGGGGAGGGGGCTGGGGGTAGGTGGATAAACACCTTCATAGAAGCAGGAGGAGGGGGGATGGGATAAGGGGTTCCTGGGTGGTGGGGGAAATATGGTAAGGGGATAAAATTTGAAATGTAAATATTATATCCAATAAAAGAGGGGAAAAAATAGAAAAGCGAGTAGAACCAACAATCTTAATAAAATGTCAGCCCTCTTTTAAAAAAAAAACTATCTTGATACTAAAATTTGTTTTGAGAATTGTATATTGCAGAATGATCAGCCTTGGTGTATCTACTCAACAAGCAAGCTGGGCAGACCTGCTCAAACCTCTGAGGTCCGGGAATTCCATCTGGAGGCAGCGAAGACACAGCATCAGAGGATTGTCAATTTGCTCTCCCCCCCACTCCTCTTCTAATATCTCAACACCCATAATCAGCTTGAAGAAGCTAATGAAGAGTCAGCGCCCCTATTCCCTGGGCTAGGGGACTAAGGTGGTAAATGTTGGGCTGTCTCTCTAGGGAAAAGTAGTGGTTTTGTCAGAATAGAGAGAATTAGCTAGGGTTTATTGCATAGCCATAACCTATTAGTAGAAATCTGTATAATTAATATCAAGATGAAGATATAAATTCTTAAATGGCACCAATTTACTTTGTTTACAAATTTTAAGGTTTTCATTGGCATGAGCTTCTTAATGATATAAGAGTGAGACAAATATTGTTACTCTCATAGGCATTGTACCAGTATAACACATTTAGGAATACAAAGCTTAGACCCAGTCCTTCTTTAACTCATTTTAACTGATTTGAGATGGTCAGCCTGTGAGTTAAGGGACTATAGCAAATTCATGACTTGGAGTTTATTATAAGGGTATTCTCTATGTTTTATGTAGAAATAGCTGAGTGGAGTTAACAGGCAACAGTCCAGATTACCTTACATGGATAGCTGGTTTTCAAAACATCAGAAATCCTTAGAATTGGCATGACAAACATTTCAGTATCAATGTTCATTTTCATTAGAGACCTGTCTGCTCCAGACAGCTTCCTATATTAAATTCTAAGAAGAAATTGAGCATCCTTGGAGTTACTCCAGTTGTGGTGAGACAGCCACTAGGCAAGAATTGCCACTTTCCTTCTACAGACAAATTACTGTCCAGAAAAGGACACACTTGCAGAATAGTCGACTGATTATATTTGCCTAGACAGAGTAATCAGCCCTTAATAATTCTGCAGCACTAAGGTCTGTCAGAAGATCCTGGACCAGAAGGCAGAAGAACAGATGCTCCAACGTTTTGAAGTAGAGCGAGTGTCCAGGTGTTCAGAGGTCTCTATATATTGGCTAAGTTTTAGAAACTACGATTCTACTTCCCACAATTATAGTTAACTCAGTCATTCTGGATTTCTGATGGGGTTGAAAACATATAGCTATTGACCTTAAGAGAAAAGATTTGAGTGGATGGTCGTCAGCTGACATTCATCCTAAAGCCAGGTTCAGAACTAAATGTTCTAGTTAGAATAGATGACAGAGGAGCTGGTTAGTCAACAAAAGGATGGACTGGGTATTAGGACTATCCTGTACCTCACTGGTACAAATTGGCATAATTACGCTCTAATTGTATTTTGAGAGAAAAGTTTCATTTTAACAGGAAGGGTGATGTGTAGGAGGAGCTAAGGTAGGAGGAGTACTGAGAGGAAGAAAAGGAGTAAGAAGAGGAGAAGAAGAAGGAGAGGAGAAGCTAGGTGATGAAAGAAAGAGGGAGGAGACAGGGAGGCAAATATTCATGTATCTCCACCAGTCAAAGATAGTTGTTATATCTAAATCGGTCAGTGGGTTACACCTCTGATTGAACAATTCCAAACTTATAAAGCCTATGATTAACATTCTTTTTTAATAATGTATAAATGCAAAAAGGAAAAGGGGGCATGGGATATGGGTTTCCTAAGGGTGTGGGGGGAAATGGGGATAGGGGATGCCATCTGAAGTGTAAATAAAATATCTAATAAAAAAAAAAGAAAAAAAAAAACTAGTCAACTGACTTCTGCTTTACCCCAGTGTGTCCTGATTCAGAGATTTCCCCAGCTAAAGTCTTACAGAAATTATCTACACTGAGCAAAAGACAAAAACATTTATATTAGACAATACAGGAATAAACTTCACACAGTCCTCTGCCCATAGAGATTTAAAGTGTAAATTAATATAAAAATGTCTCCAGTGGAAAAAATATCAGACTTTATTTACTTGGGTGCTTCCATATTATTTAATTATAAACTGATTTTTTTTCCTCTGCTGAGTTTACTTGGGGCCATGAATATTCTTCAAGAAAAACTATGTCCAAAGTGTGCTCTGGGTTACATTTCTTCTGGAGTTCCAAAGTTCAGGAACTCATGTCTGGAACTGTTTTTTTCCTGGGTAGAATCCCTGAGTAACACAGAGTATCCTGTGAAAAGAAACAGAATATGTGAATCCTGTAGTCACTGTCAGTCTTCCGGTACAGCCGTTAGCATTTCATCATCAGGGCTCCGCCCTCATAGCCATAACCAATCCTAACCGCCCTCAACAGCCCCATCTCAAATATCCTCCTAAGGGGAATGAAAATGAGCAAAGTAGATCATGAACATGTATGGAAATGTCATAGTGAAATGAAGCCACCCTGCACAATCAGCATATATTAATAAGTGCCCACTTGCTACCTCACAGTGTGGGTAAATTTCAATAGAAAAATCAATGGAAGATATGCTCAAAATCAGATAGCAGGAGCCAAACTAATGGGAGTCTCTCTCTTGAAAAAAAAAAAAGCAAAGCAAAAATAAATAAACAAATACATAAATACATAAATAGAAAACCCGTTAAAAGTCATGTTGATTTGCACAAATTTTGCTTTCTGGAATACAAAGAACTATAAGAGCACCCACCGTCATCTATCTCTCCCTATACGTTTACATGTCTGTCTCTCTCTCCTCTCCCTCTTCCTTCCTCACCTCCTTCTCTTCCCTTTCTCCCTCTCCCCCCTCCTAATAACAACAAAAAACCCCACCACAACCACCACTACCAACAACAACAACAAAACAACATTGGGGTAGGATGAAAATGCTGTAATTCTATTATATTACAACAGGCAAAAGCATTAAGCTCTCCCTTCCAACAAGGCCACAGTTTTAGTATCCACTAATATAATGAAATTTCTGTGCCAGTCCCTGAAAATGTGATTGCCATTTTTTATTGTATTTACTTTAGGCAGCTAACTAGCAAGAGCAGTCTAACTAAATAGACTTATTTATTTAAGTAGTGTGAAGATATGAAGGAAAAGAAAAAGAAAACACAATTTTGTCAGGATCTAGGGATTTCTGACCTGTCTGAATGCCTCTTTCCTTTCTCCGGATCATCTATCTTTACACTCAGGAGGACCAAGAGTAAATGAATAAACATTATCTTATCCTTGGCCTTCACCAAGCCGAATCATTCATATCTGAGACCGTTTCCCTTTAGAGTCTGAGATTTTAAAGTAAATTGTCAAATGCTCTGCACTGATCTCAGTTCAGTCCTGCCATTTTCTGCTCTGTGAAGCAAGTCCAGGGTGTGATAGGACACCCTCGACTATATAACATGAGAAAAAAATGTTTTAAAGCTGAACAAAAGCATCATACACAGTTCTCAGCAGCAGATCTTAAAGATCAAATAATCATGTCTGTCTATAATGACTCCTCAAGAGACTCAGAAACATCAAATACATGCCATGCTCATATGGAGCTGTGAAATTTTATGAGACAATGGATGTGAAAACACACAATGCTGTAACATGCACAGGTTTTCATAGCCATTTGGATCATAGATCCTTTCTTTAACCATGTTAGGCAGGCTTGACTTCAGGTAATATCATGGTACCTGCCTAGCTTTTCCCATTATTCATTGCTTGATTTTCATCCTTCCCCACTTCTGTGTTTTATCCTACAACCCAAATTAACCCTATTTCTGACAGAAGAAAAGCCATCTGTATAGTGTTTTTGATACATGCAAAACAAATTCTAAAACCAAAGATTTGTCCTTTATAATGTTGTAAGGGGATAAACATGTTCAAATCCACACTTTAAAAAGCATCCCAACCCATAAACTGTACCAATGCAATCCTAGTAGTGAAGTGGAAATTTCTTGTTTCTTTGGAAACTCAGTTGTATTACATGATGTTTTCTGGAAACTGTCTTATGAGAGGATGTTTTTGCTGAAGCAGACATGTGGGAGGATGTTTTGCTGAGAATAAACACGTGGTGTTTTTCTGGAAGCAGCCTTGAAAAGGGGCATGAAATGTTTTGCTAGAGCAGACACTGGAGAGATTGCATGATGTTTGGATAGGATGTAAATATAACCCAGCAGGATGTACATATAACCAATATAACTAGACGATGCTGTGTGGTATTAATATGCCTTACTGTTGTGGTAAATCTTTTGTCCATAGGGAGTCTAGAGAATAATGACACAAGTCAATAAGTATCAAATGAATGCTGCATGCCTAGATTGGGCAGATTTACCATTAAACTACACTATTCCCCGGCTATGAGAGCTCTTAACAACTTGCGGTTTCCTAGGTCAAGGTCTTCTTCGTCTTCTCTCTCTCCACCAACTGCCCTCTAGATTCGACCAACTGCCAACTCCGCGCCGCGCCGCCTTCTTTTTCTTCGCTCTCCTCGTCTTCTCCTTTTCCTGCCTCTGGCTCCTCCCACTCCTCTTCTACTGCCCAATCACTGGCTGTAGCCTTTATTTAACAAATTTGATTGGACAGAAGGTTTACAAGATTCACTCCTCCTTCGCAGCCCCTCCCAGGAGTGGAGTTACCATGACAACAAGAGGCTAGGGCTATCCACCACACCTTACCATTCTTTGCTAGTTATTGTTGGTCTTTTCGAACACTGGTCTTTGCTGACAATACTGTGATATTGGTTTGTTTTGCCACTCTTTGCTAGCCATCGCTTGTCATGACTTCATAGAAATGTACCAAAGAACTTCTGGTGGTATTCCAGTAGATTCTTGCTGCTTCCACAGACTTGGACCAAATGGCAGAGCCTCTAGGTTTTTCTAAATCAAACTACAGCTGCTGGTTTGTGAATGGTGTTTGCAAGTGGATCGAGTTACAGCTGCTAATTGTATGTGAACTAAACTGCTGACATCCTGACAACACAGACTGGATTTACTCCAAACAACTATTTCTAAACAGGTCCATATCTTCCTTTGCCCTATTGACCTTTTATTTCCACTACTTCTGGTGGCCAGTGAGCTAGAAGAGAGGTTAAAGTGTTTAAGTGCACTTATTAAAAGTAGGTTCTGAAAACATCTGAGCCTACATAGTAGTGGTATTGTGTCAACTCAGGACAGCTTAAAGTCACCAGGGAAGCCTCAATCTAGAATTATCCAGATCAGATTGCCCTAGGGGCATGTCTTCATCATATTACCTTGATGTTTTGATGTAGAAAGACCAACCCATATGGATGGCATCATTCATTAACTTGGGGTCCTAGGCTATGTAAGAGTAGAGAGGACTAGCTGAGAACTGAGTAAACAGGAACCATCAATGCACTCATTTTTCTCTGCACTCTTGACCATGAATGGCATGTGACTAGTTGCTTCAATCCCTGCCTTGCCTCGCCTGAAATGATGAACTATAAGCTGGAATTAAGACATAAAATACACTCTTCATCCTTTAAGTGGTTTTTGCTCAGAGTGTTTCAACACAGCAACAGAAACAAAGATGGAAAAGTGAGTGTTTTTGCATTACCAAACCAGAAATAATTTTGAGCTTACTGAATTAAGATAATGGAATTATTTAATACAATATATGAGAAATACTGGACAACCCAAACAAAAACAATAAAAACCATCTATATTATAATTTGCTATGATAACTCCACTATCAAAAGAAACTTGAGGAGAAAATGGTTTATTACATCTTACAAGTTAGAGTTCAGCCAGGTACCTGGAAGCAGAAACCATGGAGAAGCACAGCTTACTGGGGCTCAACTTCTTTTCTTCTATAACCAGGACTACCGGCCTCAGAGTATCACTCTTTTCATACCAATCATTAGTCAAAAAAAAAAAAAAATGCTCCCACAGATCACTCTAAGGGAGGCAACTCTTCAACTGAAGTTCCCTCTTCTTTAATGGCCTTATCATGTCAAGCTGATGAAAACTAACCAACACAGCAGGACATTTGTCAAGCTGACACACAAATACATCACTATTAAACTATAATCTTTCTTTTCTTGCCTATCCCCAAGGTCTTATATTACTATCACCATATTGAACAGTTCACCTTGAGTCCAAGTCTTTAAAAGTTTCAGCCATTTAAAAGCTCACTTTAAAAACTTAGTCTCTTAACTACAAGCCACTATATACTCAACAACAAATTACTTTCTTATCCCAAGTAGGAAGAACCAGAGCACAGTTATAACCATATCAAAGCAAAACCAAAATTTAACAAAATAAAAAGCTGAATGTCCATTATCTGGTACTCGCTCATGATCTCTGTGCTCCAAAAGACTTGGGTTGCTCCTCTTCTCCAGCTGTTACTTCCACAGCCTACGATGCTTATCTCAAAGGCTAAGGCAAGCTCCATTACATAACTGCTGCTGTTCTTGATGGTCATCTGATCATCCTAGCATCTCCAATATCCTGCACCTTAGGCTATAGCTTTAGCAATAAGCTTCTCATCAAGGACTCCAACATGCCATGTGGTGCTGAGCCTCAGCTTTTTTCCATGACCCCTGCAATCCTGAGGTTTTCTTTGTGCCTGAGGTTGTATCTTCACCAAGGACTTCACCAGGCCTCTATTGGGGAGTTTCAATCCTTCACGTAGTATCAAGCCTCAGCCATGGGCCCCTAGTCTTCAAAACAACACTATGTGGGAGACCCTTACATATTTTTTTGGCAAGTTCAGCAGCCAGCTTGGTGTGTAGCATTGGCCCTCAAAGTAGACCAAAGCTTCCATGTGCTAACCCTGAGGAAACACTGCGCTGCAAAATTTAGCTCAGCAGGGCTGATCTCTTATTAATCACAGTTATTCTTCAGCTCCATCTTTACCTGCATTGATTGATCATCCACATAAAGCAGTTTCCTCCCACAGAGCCTTAGCCCAAAATATCACTCAAAAGCCCTGATAGTTTCCACTGCCTTCTGAAATGTCATAAGCTATGCCTTCATAGTCCACACCTCTTACCATTCCTGTCTTTGCGCCTCCAATCACAGGTCATTAAGCTCTGAGGACTGGACTGTCTTTTGTAGCCAAAAGTTCTGAAATCCTTCCACAATACCCAATCAAAACAACACACAGTTTCCCACATTCTTAGTACCATTTGTTGTTGTTGTCATTGTTGTTGTTGTTGTTGTTGTTGTTGTTGTTGTTGTTGTTGTTGTTATAAACCCACAACCAGAAGCAACTTGGGGAGGAAGTGCTATATTACATCTTATAAGTAAGAGCCCATTATCAAGAGAAGACAAGGGCAAGGGATCAAACAGGAACCTGGAAGCAGGAACTTGGAAGCAGGAACAAACACAGAAACTGTGGGAGAACATTGTACTGGCTTCCTTCCTCCATCTTGCTCAGCTTGTTTTTTCATATAACCCAGAACCCACAGCAGGCTGAATCTTCTCACATCAATCATTAATCAGAAAAAGGCCCCACCCCTAGACTTGCCCATAGGCCAATCTGGTTAATGCAATTCCTCAAGTGAGATTTCCTTTTTCCAGATGACTCTAGTTTGTGTGAAATTTACAAAATCTAACCAGCACAACCCATGGCTCAACTCTGGGTATTGTTTTGTTAAATCTCCCCATCCTCTTACTTTTCTATCCATTTGTGTATTTTTTTTTAATTGCAAGCTTGTATACATTTTTTTTTAAAAATTTCTACACATGTATAGAATGTATCTTGGTCTTATCCATTCTCCACCCTCTCCCTCCAGCTCCTCCAGCTCTTCCAACATCTCTTCCAACCTCACTTTCATGTTGAGATTATTTCAAGCAAGAATACACTCTGAATCCTGACCGATAAAAAATGTAAACTTATTTACAAATTTGACAAATCCGAAAACCATGGGAAAGGATGATGAGTTTGGCAGTGGAATATCACATAATTTTCAGAATAAGGACATAACCAATATTTATTAACTGATATACTGCTTGGCTGTGGGGAACCTTATTTGACAAGATTCCCCTGGAGGTAAAATATAACAAGCTCCAAATGAATCTTTTGTTTTGCTCTTTAAGAACAAAAATCTCTTTTCAAAAGTAGGTGGATATCGGCTTGTCCCAAAAGGCCATCTGGTAGAATGACAAAAAAATGGACACTGGGTCGCATTTGGTCTCCCTTGCTCAGCTAAGCCCTGTTGGTTGTTAAAGAGTATTCTCCTGTTAATTCAGTCTTATAGTATTAGAATAAAACCATAATGAGCAAGCATTAAAGCTCCTAATGGAAAAAGGTACAATGTTTTAAAATAAAATATAATACTCTAATATTTTATTTAAAATATGTAATGTCATTTTTATTATATTAGAGTACTTAAGTAATTTCCAAGAGAGAAAATTATCAGGAATAAAGTTTGAACTCACTGAACATAGAAAAGAAAATTAATTAGCATACTTAATGAGATAAACATATTTAAATATGCACATTTTAATGATGGAAGATGTGGAAAAGTAACAGAAAATTTGAATAAAAATAGCAAAAGTAAGCCATGATTCTATCATAACCTCTGCCTGGATAAATGTTCCTCAAGTCTAGGATGTCTTAGGTCTATATACAAACAATATATATGTCTTAGGTCTATATACAACAACAAAGTGATATCCTCAGGCTTGTTGCTTGAGATCCACCCATGTTATCTCACAAGATGAAATCCATGTTTCCCTTCTTGTTTGTTATAATGTCTTTTAAATTTCAGATCACAAGCCATTAACAAATCACAAAATCAATTTGGTACAATACAAGTGCATTCCAACACTTAAAATAAAAGAGAGATTTAGAATGTTAGCATCACATGACATTAGACTTTAAGAATATCTCCTCAATTGTTCACTTCAGGTGTGTGTATCAGTGAACAGGTCAGTCTAGAGTAGGCTTGTGTATCAAGATTTTAAACATCTGAAATCTTTGTTTTAGAGTAGGGCTTTTCATGTGCCATCAAAAAGCTAGGAATTGAGTGCTGTTGAATGGGTATGAATAGCCAATCAGGGCTCCAGTCAAGAGAAGCCTGAGATATTCTGATTCAGTGGTAGCAAGTCTTGTATGTGAATTCTCATAAGGTATCCTGCATGAAGAAGGACCAGATGGCACCTTGGCAGCCCACCCCCCAGAGGCAGAAACTATTATCTTCATGGTGGCAGTATGGTAGGAGCATGGTAGCACTCATGGGATGTGAGCAGTAACTGAGAGCTACATCCTGTTAGAAAAAAAAAAAAAAAACAAAAGGAGATGCAAAACACTTCCTCCCTCCAACAAGGCCATGCCTACTCCAGTAAGGCCACACCTCCTAATCTCTCTAATCCTTCTCAAATAATGTCACTTCCTGATGACTAAGCATTCAGAAATATGAGCCTATGAGAGTCGTTTTCATTCAGATTATGCAACAGGTTTAATTCAAACCCATTAAACATCACACACACACACACACACACACAGAAGGCTTGCTATTCATTTTACATTAGAGACCCTTCCACCTGTGGGCACCTGAGTCTAAATACTCTTTATAGTTAGAGTGAGGGTATCCACTATTCAAGTATTATAAACCATGGGATCTGATACAACACACTTTCAATTCTGCCCTCTCTTGGGTCTCTTACCCTATGCTGTGAGCCACAGCCATTGGATACACCTTGTCACCAGTAGATTTGGACCCTTCAAATTTTTCAATCTGTCCCATTTGCTACTGAAGTGGCCTAGAGTTCACTTTATCAAAACAGAGAGAGGCCACAGAGTCTGAATTATAAACTCAGATTGTTCCTTGTATGAGAAGTGCATCATGGGTAAGATGTTAATGGTTTAGAAGACAGAGGATGAAAGATTACAGCAAACTTGTCCATTGAGGTATTGAAATTTCTAGCTTTCTCTACAGGATAAGCCAAGCCACCAAAAACTGTGTTGTGCTCATCTTATAAAGGAGATGTTGTCATAAGTGAGCAGGCTCCTTAAGGGAACTTTGAAAAGAATTCTGGTGACATCTGTTGAAAAATGTCACTCTGTGCGCTCAATGGATGGGATAGATCCACAAAATCACTGCAGTACTATCTCCTGGAACTGATCATTGTGAATGCATAGAGAAATCTCAGTGCACTCCACTGGAGGGAGAAATTAGGGTTCTCCTCATGGACTGAGAACTTCCCCCTTTATAATAATGATATGAATCTCTATTGTGACTATACTCATCTTCCACAGCACGACAGTATGGATAGAAGTGGACAGCTTCATTGCTCACAGTATTTTCTTCTCAGAGACTGCATACTCATTTTACTGACCAGTTAGGCATGGCGTCCCTCTTGTTTTATACTCATGTTCTTCATCATCTACCATCAGACCACTGTTTCCATGAGCCAGTCCTGTCCATTTTAACAGACAGCCCCAACAGGCAGGTACGCACTGAACATGCATCAATCAACAAAGGAAAACATACTCATGTAAAATTAGTGAAAAGAACAATTTTTACCTACAACCTAGCCTATGAATTCTTCCCACAACTATATTTTGGCAAAAATGGAGTCTAAAAATTCCTTTTCTAATACTAGGAAGAATTGTCTTCATTAGTTTCAGAGATGTTGCCAATTAACATGTTCACACTTATAGATATAAGAAGCAGTATTATTACAGAATCAGCCAAAGCCTATAGTTACAAATGACAGGGAGAGAAGACATAGTTTCATCCTTTGTTTTACTAGATTGCAAACTGAATCCCTGGCCTATTCTCTCCCAAACACATGAGCCCTTGGGAACAACTATTCGATACATTAACAATATGGAAAGCTCTGGCTTCAGTGTTTCTTGCCTTAGAGAAACATACCACAAGTTTTCTGAGGATGGTATATATAGCTATTTTGTTTTGTGTTTCTTATTCTTATGATGCCCTAAATTTAACATCCACTACCACCCCTCAAAATAAAGAATGGATTCAAACTATAAATTATTTTTAAAGATATATTTTATTTTTATTTATGTATCTGTGGTTTTGTGCACATGTGAGTGCACATACTTATAGAATCCAGCAGATAGCATTAGATCCCTTGAAGCTTAAGTTACAAGCAGCTGTGAGCCAAACAACATGGCTGCTGGGATCTGAACTCCAGTCTTACACCAAAGCAATACGAGCTCTTAACCACTGATCCATCTCTCCAGCCCAGGGTATAAATTTATTTTGTTTTGTTTCGTTTTGTAAAATGTACCAGAACCCCTGCCAGCTGAATCTCGGGTTACTGATGTCATCTTGTGCTTATGATAAAATGGCAGCATGGGGCTATGCAGGAGGCCAACTACCTGGAGGTGCTTCAAAGCCAGCTCCAAACTGCCTTTCATTGAATACCTGATGGCAGGCAAATTGGACCCTCCTGGCCTGTTATATATACCTTTTTTTACAGTATTTGGGAAACAGCACAGGAAGCTGCTGCCAGCCAAAAAGCCATTTGCAGCATCACTGAATGTCTGCTGGCTGCCTGCTCCCAGCAGGCTGATCTGCAACAACATGACTGCAGGTTCAACCTTGTGAGCGCCATGCTCCTAATAACCACCAGCCAGCCATAGCCGAATACACCTCAGGTTCTAAGTGGATCATGGAACTAAATCATCTCTCATTCCAGCCTGCTCATTTTGAGCCAACTCATTTTACAGTGTGGTTAGCATAGCCCTGCCACTTAAGGATGATTGCTCACAGAGCCCAGGGTGATGTTGTCTTAGTGAGCATCTACATAGCGAGGCAGTTGACACAAATTGCATCGTATGCTGCTTGAGGTTTAATGCCGATGCTGCCAGGAGAATATTTTTACAGTAGTTATCAATGTATAACAGAATATAAAGCATTCACCAAAATCAAATCCTCCACCCTCAGTGATACTTAGTTCATAGTTCTAATTACCTCACCCTTCTTAAACAAAGCCCATTAACCCAGAAAACAATTAACACAGCCTGTACTTTCAATTAATATCTAAAGCCTTCAACATAATAAAACTCTGAAAAGAAATAGTTTCCACTAGATATGTCCTATGGTTTTGAAACAAACTGTCATATCAAAGAATTTATACAAAAAATGCTACTTATTTTTTCAAAACCCTTTTAATACTAGACACATCCATTGCAGAGCTCAAAAAATGACAGTGCTTAATTTATTCCTTGACTCCTTGTTGAAGGAAATGGACGAGAGAGGAAAGTCACTGGATATATAAAGCATACCCAGGATGTCTCATAAGGTGATCTCTGGGTAACGCTTCCCTTTCATTTCCTGAAAGTGTACTGTGGTGGAAGTCATACATTTTAAACTAGCCAATTAGATTTTATACCAAGCAATACCATTTAGGCTCTGTGGAGCCATGAACTCTTTGGCCCACCATGAATTAAATAGCCTTGCAAATCCCCATAGACAGGACAACTTGCATGGGTATTCATTTTTTTCAATTAATCACTTTTCCCACACTAATGCAATTAAGAACTGGACCTACTATTTTGGCCTTCTGTTTTAATTACAGTCCTACAATCTATAATAATATTAAAGAAAGCCCTTTTGAGCTTCACTGACTTCATGATCAGAACTTTCTACTCTGTACAATTTCCATTTTAACTGGCCTGTTCATGACAGGTCTCATTCTAAAATCTGCTACCCGTAGGTGAGCTGTGGTCAGAAAGGCTTGCTTCTCATCTATTCACTGTTTGGCCACACAGGTGTCTGGGAGCCATATGAGTAAAATCAGGTCCCAAGAAATAACTGTAATATTTCTTTACATGAAATGGCTGCTTCAGCATGCTAGCCATCAATTTCTGAAGATTATTTAATTGCATTGTTGTATGTTATATAGAAGTCTTCCAGAATTGAGAAGTAGACTGGAAACCAATACATTTAAACTTCAGGCACTGATCCAGTATCCAAGTGAGAAAGCGCATCCTGGATAAGAGGTACCAACAGCCATGTTGTGAGTGACAAGTAAACAGCACAAGAGACATCCTGAAAGTCAAAAGCAAAAGCAAGGCTTTGACTTCTCTTTTCCTCTACTTTTTCAGAGACAAGCCTTCCAGCCATCTATGAGTCTGGGCTTTGGACAGTCCAAAGCCCCTATTCTGTTTGACTATACTCCCCATATTTGAGAAACTTGAAAGACACCCAAACTAATGTCACTTACAAAGTAACCTAAGCTTCTTGTCTCTGTCATGAGAAGTTAAGTGATATAATTAAAATATCAGGCTTAGTAGTAGCGTGGTGCACTCCTGTAATTCTGGAACATGGGAGGCTGAGAAAAGAGGATTGTCACGAGTTCAAAGACAGCCTAAATAACAAACTGAAACCCTGCATCAAAGACCAAGCAAACAAAAGTAGGTAAATAGAAGAAAACTCTGGCCTTCGGATGAATATATACAAGCAGAAGAAAAACAGGAAATAAAAATGAGAAATCTTCCAATTGCTAGTTTTGTAGTGGGTTCTTAAGAATAGTTCTACCATTGTTCTGATATTTTTGAAACATCTTCACATTTCAATGTTTTCAAATATTAAATAGATTCTGGCCAAGGAAGCAGGTAGGCTAAATAAAGATCTTCAACTCTCCCCTTTCTCATCCAAATTCAATGCCCCAGTTCTGTAACAGACTATCTGCAGCAGCCTCCCTCACTGGTCCAATCTCCAGTAGATCACACCGACTTCTGGGGTAACCATAGCTTATAGTCACTGTCCTGAGAAGTGGTCATGATTAAAATACCTCTTCCAACCTTTTTTTCTCCCACCCACTGCTTTGTCACCTTCCTCACTGTATCAGGCAGCCCTGAGAACCTGCAGGCCACTCTCACCAGAGAAGCAGGAAGCCTATCCAGACCTCCCCTCCTCTAAAGTCAACTCCCCCAGTCCTACCCTAAACTCTGTAGCAGACCAACTGCTGTGGCCTCCACTTCCTCTCTCCAGAGAATCCTCAGAGATTCTCCAACCTTCCTTCCTCCCTTCACATATCTCGTCATCCCAGCCACCAGCTCCAGTAGGTATTTTCTAATCACCCACTAACCCAGCCTGCCAGAGAAGCAAGTAGGCCAGGAACGTAAGCAGCCAAGCTTCAGATCTTCACTCTTTCTCCTCTTCTCCAAATTCAATCCCTTAATCTCAGTCCCACCTCTGGAGCAGACTGATGTCGTGAACTTCCTCATTCTCTTCTCCCATTACCAGGAGAGGAACCATCTGCTTTTCTCCCACTTGGGAACCCCATCAACTCATCCCTCAGCAGCCCATTCATATTTCTAAGTGTCAGCTTCCAATATCTAGAAACACATTTTACCTGAAGTGCTCAGCAGTCACACCTACCCAGAAGAATTCCTCACCAGGCACCACACCCACCACAACCTCCTAACTACCAGAGAAGGCAACAGTAGTCAAGGAACAAAACACCCACATAACAAAGACAACACAAGATATCAGCACCTAGGACTACAATTTTTCTAAACCCAGAAGCTTAGAAGCCAGCATAAAAACACAATCAATAATAACCAACACAATATGTCTCCACTAGAGCCCACCAACCCTGTGAGTTGCAATATAGCTGAAGGACAAGGCAAAGACCTTAAAACAATTTTATGACTATGACAGAGGTTCTTAGAGAGGGAAATCAATCAAAACACACACAAATAGTAGAAGGAAATAAATAAAACCATTTAAAACCTGAAAGAGGAAATAGAATCAATAAAGAAATCCTAAAACAAGGGAAACCTAGAAATGATATATTAAGAACTCAAATAGAGGGCTGGAGAGATGGCTCAGTGGTTAAGAGCACTGACTGCTCTTCCAGAGGTCCTGAGTTCAATTCCCAGTAACCACATGATGGCAACCATCTGTAATGGGATCTGATGCCCTCTTCTGGTGCATCTGAAGACAGCAATAGTGTATTCATATGCATAAAATAAATAAATGTTAAATAAATAAAACTAAAAAAAAAGAACTCAAATAGAAACCTCAGAAGCAATCTGCACCAAAATAATACAAGACATGAAAGAAAGAACCCAAGACATTGAAGACACCATGGGAAAAAAATGAACACCTCAGTCAAAGAAAATGTTAAATTTGAAAAAAAAAACAGTCACAAAACATTCAGGATATTTGAGATATTATGAAAAGACCAAATGTAAGAATAATATAAATAGAGAAAAGAGAAAAAACCCAAGTCCAGAGCACAGGAAATAATTTCAACAAAATCATAGAAGAAAATTGTCATAGCCGAAATAGGATGAATTTTCATTTTGTCAACAATGTTTTAAAAGCATACAGAATAACAGACTATGCCAGAAAAGAAATTTCACTCAGCACATAATAAGCTAAATACTAAAAGTATAAAACAAAGAAATAATCCAAGCTGCAAGAGAGAAATATCAAGTAACATATGGAGACAGACCTATTGAAATGACACCTGATCTCAATGGAGAATCTAAAGGCAAGAAGGAACTGGATAGAGGTGCTGCAGACTCTTAAGTGATCACACATGCCTATCCAGACTACTGTACCCAGCAAAACTTTTAATCACAATAGATGGAGAAAATAAGATATTACATAATAAAGCCAAATTTAAACAATATCTATCTACAAATCCAGCCACACAGGAGATGATAGAAGAAAAATTCCAACATAAAGAAACTAACCACATCCAAGAAAATACAAGGAATAAATAATCTCAGAGCAGGAAATCATTATTATGTGAGGGAAAAAATCTATTAAATAGCTTTTAAAAACTTCAAGGATAAAATAAACAGGTTTGTTTCAATTAGATTTAAACTTAATGGATAAAAACTTAATGTAAACAAATGTCATCTAATAGTGATTACGAGCTATATGTCACAACATAGGTGAATTTGGAAACATTGTACTATATCAAAAAAAGCCAGCCACAAAAGAATATGTAATTTTTTAAATCAACTTATAGGAACTGCCCAGTAGTAAACACATAGAGAGAAGGCAAGTTTTGTTGCTTTTGGGGCCCCGGGAGAGAAGAAATGGGTGAGTGAAGACGAAGGACCACTGCTGAAGACAGAAGCACAATTTTTCAAATTTTGTTGTAGCAAATAGTCACCCAACTTTGCATACACAAAGTACACTAAAAGCTACCAAGTGATTTATGTTAATGAAATAATTGAATGATATATGAGTTATACATCAATAAAGCTGTTGTGTAAAAATTTAGAATGCTCAATTCTCCAGGAAATAAGGAAAAATCTCTTTATGGTAGTAGCACGGTCATGGTCAGTGTATTTTCTTTGAAAACTTCCTTAGACATTCTAGAGTTCAGTATTTCTGTGGCTTGTAATTTTGCTTTTAAAGAAGTGAACCTCTTGTGTATCTTATGGATCTTCCTCTGTCGATAAAGGGGAAGCTAAACGTGGAAGCAATTGTCTAAGCCATCAGAATAGATTCTTCCTTGCTTTTCGAGAGGAGCATGAATCTGACCTGACCACAAAGCGATAGAGCTCTCAGCATCTGGGCAGACTGTCCAGTTTCGATTCTTCGAAACCAACAATGGATTGCTCACCCCCTGGCTGCTCCCATAGTTTCCTAAATAGCAGTTTGTTTCTAGCTGCTCAGGGTAACTCAGCAACAGTACATTGCAGTATGTGCTATGTGGACTCACTGCCATTTGCCTGTACTTATGACAAGAGTTTGCAATTCAACACACCAGAAATACACCTAAAACACTTCCAGTGGCTGGTGTATATTGCTTGTGGAAGATACTAATGTCAATGAAATACCAAGCATAGGGCTAAAGAGATGGCTTAGCTGATAAAGTGTTTGCCATGCAAGCATAAAAACCTGAGTTCAAAGCCCAGGACCCATGTGAAAAATAGTCACAGAAAGCAATGCACATCTATAATACCAATACTGGAGAGGTGGAACAAACACATGGCTGGGGGTTTGGGCGGCTATTATTGGTCAGCCAGAATTATCTGCTTTGTAAGCTCCAAGCCAGTGAGAAAATTTGTCTAAAAAAAAAAAGAAAGAAAGAAAGAAAGAAAGAAAGAAAGAAAGAAAGAGAAAAGGTAAATACTGAATAACACTTAAGGTTGTTCTCAGACTCCACACTCAACCTTCCATCATTTGAACACACACACACACACACACACACACACACACAAAGAAAGTGCCTATGAGCAGGGAGCTGTGTTCAATCACCCAGTCTCCAATTCTCCATAACCTACAGATTTTCTACCTTGATAAATTCTGAAGACACCATTGGTTTCATTAATGGGCCCACAAATCCAGGTCATAGAAATGGTGAATTTATAGTTCTCTAAAACTAAAACTGAAGGCCTTCGTTTCAGTGCCACTTAGTAAGCCAGCAATTTTACAATGTACTTACCTCACCTCTGTGCCCATCATATGTAAATTCACTAGGTGAGTAAACAACAAAGGATTTGAAAATGGGTGAGTATTTAGATTAGCAAGAAAAACAAACAAATTAATGGAATCCTGTAGAAATTGCTTTACAGCTAGAATGTAGATTCATTGAAAGTTCTCCATCTAAAATTAGGACTTTGCATACTCCTGGCTCTCAAGAAAAAGAGACATGTGTGTCAAAAGCAGTACATGTCAAGTGGACTGAACTCATCCATTTTTCTTCTTACCAAGAGGGGATTCATACTATGAGCTGAGATGAAGTCACTTGTTAGGGGATGTTGGCAGCATACATCAGAAAATGGTGACCTTCACTTTATCTGTCACTGGCCTTTAACCCCAGTGTTTTTCTTTTTCCACCAGAGGAAGAAGTCAGCTTAGCAGAGAGGGACTGTCAGGAATAATGAGGAAAATATGCATCTTGAAAATGATAGCTTGTCCCCATTGAGCCTGGAAACTCTCTGTTCAGAGCACTGGAGACAGGATCTTATTATCCATGTATGAGTCAGAGAGGGATTCATATGGCCACTAACGAGGACACAGAACAAAAGTCTGTGACATTCATCCTGAGGAGACAGACCGGGTAATGCACACAGCAGGCTGTGCTACTGAGTGGAAGACTATCTCTTGATCACCACATCCGAAGGCTGTGGATAAGAAGGTTCTAGGCAGAAAGAGAATGGAAATTTTGATTGTCTTTATGTGGAGTTAAATTTTGCACTATTCTCTATAGTGTTGAGTAGGGTGGGAAATTGTGATTTCTCCCCAGTACCACTGTATTGGAGAACATAGGAAAATGGATAAAGTGGAAATAGTCTCCAACTTAAGGACTTGGCTTCCTTTGTAAACAGCAAAAGCAACATGTATTTGGGAAAAACCATGCTAAAAATGGTCTCTTAGAAGGCTGTGTGCGCTATGATTTTCTCTGGTTATTCCATGCAGCAACAGAGTCACAAACCCCACTTGGCTACATACTCAATGAGTCTACAGTAGCATGTGTCTCTAAGCGAGGGTACTAAGCAGGTTAAGTATAGTGAGTATGTATTTATTTTGATAGTTTCAATTTACAATGGGTTTATGACAAAGAAGGTATTTCCAGATAGGTCTAACTGAAGGGGGAAGATGGACTCTGAATGTCATGGTATCCTCCCATGGGCTGGGGTCCCAGACTGATAGAAAAGAAGAAAGCAAGCTGAGCACCAACATGCATCTCTCTTCTCTGCCTGACTGTGGATGTTGTGACCAGCTGACCCACACAGCAGATGCCCTGATTTCTCTACCATGATGCAATGTATCTCTTCAAACTGTGAGCCCAAATAAACCCTTCAACTTACTTTTGTTACATATCTCATCCAATGACATTTTTCATTCAATTACATCGGGTACTTTGACCATACTCAACCTGATGTCCTATACAAAACAAATAAATTCTACTTTCAGGTTTCATACGTACAAACAGGCATGGATGCACACACACACACACACACACACACACACACACACACACACACGTATGTTATTCCAGATAATAATAATTGAATAAGGCAGCATTTTGTTTCTAAATTTCCATTGTTCCTCAAATGTCTACACTAATTGTTGAAAATTAGAGGGAAAAAATAAATATATTACTCCACATCCAGACTCATCACTTTTAACCCTTGACTATTTCACTTTTCAGTTTTATTGCCATTATTTTTCCAAGTTAAAGACTGATTACATTCATTGTTTTTCTGTTGCTGTGATAGAATACCCTGACAAAAAGCAATTTAGAGGAGAAAAGGATTTATTTTGGCTTACAGTTTCAAAGGAAACATGATCCATCATGAGAGAGTAGGCATGAACACAGGAGACTGAGGCTGGCCTGGCAATCAGGAAGCAGAGTGATGGCATTTCATACACCCACAACGAGCAGAGAAAGAGAGAACAGGAAGTGGGGCCAGGCTATAAAACCCTAAAGCCACTCCCATTGATGTACTTCCTTCAACAAGGCACCAAATGTTCAATACACGAACATACAGGGGACATTTCTCATTCAAATTACAACACTGGTAGTATTGTAGTTTTTGATTTTTGGTTTTGACAGCTTTTCTTGAATATGAAAGCAATATACCTTTTAAGAAAAATTGACAAAAGAGAATGTAAACAGGGAGGAGAAATGTCATCAATATGTTTATACTTAGGGTTAGCCTGAATAAGCTAATTTTCCAGCCTCATAGCAAACACTACAATTCTCTGTGTTACCTCTTGATTATGGGCAATCGTTACAAAGCTGAAATGAGTCACTTGGATGAGATCAGAACCTTTCAATCTAAAATCTGCCTCAGTTCAAGGCTGTGCTGGATATGTGTGGACTCTCCTTTCAAAAGGAGATTTCAGCTCAAACTCTTCCCTATGATAGAGTATACTTTAAAGCTTGTACTGGAACATTCTGAACATGGATAGCCTTCTAAAATATCAAGAATAATTTGTAGCTTTTTCCTTTTCATGTTTTATTTGTCCTTTTCAGTATACTTTGTGATGTGGTGTACAGAGTCTATGGTGTTTCTCCTGGACATGTATGACATTAGGGTTATCCTATACCATGGACACATGTAGACTCAGGTTGATTGTGGCACAATTCACAATAGTCAAGATGGTGCCAACCTGATGTCCATCAATAGATGAATTGATAAAGGAACATGGCATATTTAAGAATGAAATTATATCATCTATAGGAAATGGAACTGGAGATTATTATGTTAATGAAATTATGTAATATATAGTATTATATAATGTATATTACTATAATTAGTTAATTGGAAGAAGGCTGTTAAGGTCAGTAGCCACAGGTCAGAAACCAGAAAGAAGCCAAATGATGGGTACTAAATAACTATCTGATGAATTTGGAGTCTACCAAATATCCTGTCCTCAAACTATCATTTCTTCCCTAAAAGAACATTTAAATTGTCATTCTATCTCAGACTCTGATGTTATTGCCACCAGAATCATCTTCCTACCTCCCAAAAACACAGTTCCTGAAATTTAGCCTTTTAAAATGTAACAGCTAATATCCACTTATCAGTGAGTGCATACCATGTGTGTTCTTTTGTGACTGGGTTAACTCACTCAGGATGATATTTTCTAGTTCCATCCATTTGCCTAAGAATTTCATGAATTCATTGTTTTTAATAGCTGAGTAGTACTCCATTGTGTAAATGTGCCACATTTTCTGTATCCATGCCTCTGTTGAAGGACATCTGGGTTCTTTCCAGCTTCTGACTATTATAAATAAGGCTGCTATGAACACAATAGAGCATGTGTCCTTGTTATATGTTGGAGCATATTCTGGGTATATGCCTAGGAGTGGTATAGCTGGGTCCTCAGGTAATGCTATGTCCAATTTTCTGAGGAACAGCCAGACTAATTTCCAGAGTAGTTGTACCAGCTTACAATCCCACCAACAATGAAGGAGTGTTCCTCTTTCTCCACATCATCACTAGCATCTGCTTTCACCTGGGTTTTTTATCTTAGCCATTCTGACTGGTGTGAGGTGGAATCTCAGGGTCATTTTGATTTGCATTTCCCTGATGACTAAGGATGATGAACATTTTTTGGGTGCTTCTTGGCCATTCAGTATTCCTCAGTTGAGAATTCTTTGTTTAGCTCTGTACCCCATTTTAATAGGGTTATTTGATTATCCGGAGTCTAACTTTTTGAGTTCTCTGTATATATTGGATATTAGCCCTTTAATGGATATAGGATTGGTAAAGATCTTTTCCCAATCTGTTGGTTGCCATTTTGTCCTTTTGACAGTGTCCTTTGCTTTACAAAAGCTTTGTAATTTTATGAGATTCCATTTGTTGATTCTTGATCTCAGAGCATAAGCCATTGGTGTTCTGTTCAGTAAATTTTCCCCTGTGCCCATGTGTTTGGGGCTTTTCCCCACTTTCTCCTCTATTAGTTTTGGTGTACCTGGCTTTATGTGGAGGTCCTTGATCCACTTAGAGTTATTCTTGGAATACCCAAGATACAATTCACAGACTACATGAAGTTCAAGAAGAAGGAAAACCAAAGTGTCAATTTTTCAGTTCTTCTTAGAAAGGGGAACAAAATACTGACGGGAGCAAATACAAAAACAAAGTGTGGAGCAGAGACTGAAGAAAAGGCTGTCCAAAGACTGCCCCACCTGAGGATCCATCCCATATACTTTCATCAAACCCAGACACTATTGTGGATGCCAAGAAGTGCATGCTGACAGGAACCTGATATAGCTGTCTCCTGAGAGGCTGTGCCAGAGCCTGACAAATAGAGGCAGATGCTTGCAGCCAACCATTGGACTGAGCATGGGGTCCCCAATGGGGTCCCCAACAGAGGAGTTAGAGAAAGGACTGAAAAAGTTGAAGGGCTTTACAACCCCATAGTAAGAACAATAATATCAACCAACCAGAACCCACCTCCCATAGCTCCCAGGGACTAAACCAACAACCAAGGTGTACACATGGAGGGACCCATGGCTCTAGCTGTATATGTAGCAGAGGATGGCCTTGTCTGGCATCAATGGGAGGAGAGGCCCTTCGTTCTGTAAAAGCTTGATGCCCCAGTGTAGGGGAATTTGAGAGTGAGTGGGTGGGTGGGTGAACACCCTCATAGAATCAGGGGAGGGGGAATGGAATAGGGGTTTTAGTGGGGAGACCGGGAATGGGGATTACGTTTGAAATGTAAATAAAGAAAATACCCAATCAAAAAAGGAAAGAAAGAAAATGTAACTGGCTGTAACTTTTCCCATTGCTCTGACAAAATATCTGATGGAAAACAACTTAAAAGATGAAGGATTTAGTTTTATTTCACTATGAGAAAAAACAGCCCATCAGATTGGGGAAGGCACAGCAAAAGGAGCATGAAGCTGCGTGCTCACATATGATCACCGTAGGAAGGTGGGGTTAAGTGCATTCTAGAGCTCAGCTGCCTATCTCTTTTGACCTCCATCTTTCATTCTGGGCCTTCAGCCCATGAAGTGGTCCCACTCACTTCAGGTAGGTCTTCCCTTGTCAGTTAAGCCTCTCTGGAAACACTTGCACAAACATATCCAGTAGTGTGTTTATTAGGGGACTGGGGACTCTAAATGTTGTTGAGTTAATGAAGATTAGCTATCAGGTTATCCTTGTACAGGGGACTAGCAACCACTGGCCAATCAGAAGAGCGCAGCATCCATGAAAAAGCATTGGCTGATCTTGACCAAGCTCTGCCCAAGTGTTTTCTCAAAGCAATATCCAGTCTTACAGCCTTTAACTCTTTGAATAATCAATTCCCTCTTTGGTGCAATAAAAGAGGTGAAATCCATGTTCCCCAAGAATCTTTGTATAAATTCTGCTAGCCAAACTTCCCAGTTTAGATAGCTGTAGCCTGAAAACAAAAGGAGAGCTGACTAAGCAGACAGGAAGGTGAGTAAGTGATCCGAGGGTATGAAGAGAAAGGAAGCCCAGGAGGCAGAGATGCCCCGAGGAGCTTCCAAAAGAAACATAGCATACATTTCATCGAGTTCCTAAGGTGATCTTAATTTTCAGTCAAGAACCTCTAACTTCTCAGCCCAACATAAGAATGTTCTTAGGAATTCTTTTCTAGAACTGCTGGAAATCATAACCTCAGCAACATTTTTATAAGATGGAGGCTCCATGGTCCTTTCTCCATGTTTCATGAACACACAGTAAGGTAAGGTAAAGTGGGGTTTTCCTAAGCATTAAAGCATTACAAAATGAAAATGAGTGCAGAATATGCACAGAAATAGTGGGCTTTCTGTTCCAACAAAGGAACCTCCCCCATGAAACATAAGGAAAGAAGAAAGAAGAAAAGTGAAACTAGTTATAAGGAAAGAAGAAAGGTGAAACTAGTTTTAAGAACAATAAATCAAATGCTTCTTTGCTGAACAATTATTATTTGGGGAGAAAAGTACTGTTACATTTCAAATGAGTTTCTATACTTCTGTATGACTACATTTCTATGTCTATGAATGAATCAATATTCAATGGACCAATATAGCAAAACTCAGTCCTGCAGACTTTAAGTGGGATCCACTCTCTCTTTTAGCTCAGGACAGCTTCAGTATCCACAAGTGTGATGTATTTGTGCAACAGACTAAATGTGCTTAAATGAAAAGTTTCCTTTCACCAAGTTCCTCTTTTTATTATCAGGTTTCTTATCCTGATTCATCCATCACAGCCCCACAGGCCAGAATTTTCCCAAACTAGCCAAGCTGAAATGTAAAATCGCTCAGTGAAAACTGAAAGCCTAAAATAAATTGAGATGATTCATTCTGGAGCCCCTTGCTATTTCAGGCCTCTCGGACAGGCTTCCTGACACTCAGAAACAATAAATAGCCCTGATGTGACACCTTGATTTGTGAGCTCAGAGGGGTCCACTCGGCCCCATGCTAGATTCATGTGAGACTTAATGCAGCAAGGAGGGGGAATGTTGCCAGATCACCATGAAAGTTCTACACATCCATTCGCCCTTTGTATTTTTGAGATAACTAGTATGACAGTGTATCTAGAGAACCCCAAGGCAGATTGCTGAGAATAATAAAATATAACTTAGTAGAACTCTTCTCCAGCCATGGCCCTCACCTTCCTCTAGTGTCTGAAAGGTGATAAGAGAACATGCTCCTTTTAGAAACACCTCTAGTAACCAACACCTTAGGCTTTGCCTACACACTGTGGAGCCTGCATCCTTACCCAAGCAGGCTTCTTCCCTGGTGATAATCACTGACTGAATATGTTTAAATGGATGTAAATGGATACTAATTATCTCATTGATCTATTGGCACAAATCTAAGTACATGAATTCTTGGATCCTTATCTGGTTATAAAGGTAATTTTATATTTTGGGCTTGATAATTTCATACTAATTTTTGGAAGAGTAATGCTGTCAGTCAAATCCTAGTTATATAAAATGGCATATAAATCATACTACAAAAGAACAGTATTCTGTCCATAGGTTTATGATAGTGGCATTTTGTTTAAGAATTTTAAAATTCTTAAAAACATTGATTCTTCAATTGTTAAATACTTCAAGGAGCTTTTTCCAATAATATTGTATAATGATTTTCAAAAAATATGGGGGCCAGAAAGATCAATATGAAGTTAAGAGTATGGGCAGAGAACTGGAGTTCAGGGTATAGCAACCATGTCCAGAGGCACACAATTGCCTATGACTCCAGCTCCAGCTGATTCACTGGCCTCTGTGGGCACCTATACATACATGTGCATACACATGCAACGACAGGCATACATTAATGCATACACATAAATAAAAATAGATTTTTACAACTTAACATGGCTAGCATTTTAGTTAGCAAGCAGAAAGTTTAATCAATGCTTGAATAGCTATGTGTCTTTTGGCTTCCTGTAATAAACACAGTTCTTCATCTCCCATGTGTTTAAGCCAGGCTCCTTTCAGGTTGTTTTATTGTTTAATTACAATGACACCATCATTTCTATAGAGTATGCCTGCCTAGCACACAGCCAACTCAACAACACACTCTGAGCATGAGAAGGACTGATGAGTCTTGCTACTACCCCAAGCTAGTCCAAACATAGCACAACCCCTATTCTGAAGGGATGGGAGACAATCAGAGCACACTTTAGCATTCCTCCAACTAGAAGTGATTTCTTTTTTTTCATTCTCAAATAGTTAGCAACATCTGTGGTATTTTCACTTTTCAGAACTTGGACGAAGTGGGGAGAGTCTTGCTAGTAAATACAGTACACTACCTTAGGCAACCCCCATGTGCTCACTTTAACTGACAAAATGCCAAGGTTGAAAAGGCTTGTTTTAGTGAAATAAAGGTGTTTATAAAAACACGAGATACTGGTAATGTATAATACCTCCCTCCTGGTTGTTACTACCTACAATACCCAGAGAAATACTTAGACCTTATGTGGACTGGGGCAGAACATGAAAACTGAACCTGTGGGTGGTGCAGAATCTGGCATACTTCTATGCTTCCATATAACATCTTTCACAGTGAGAATCAAAATGCTTTTCAACAGTATCACTCCCAGGGTGGAGAAGCTGGGAGATAGAGACACCCCCTCCCCCATACCACAAGTAAGACAACAGGAGCTGGAGAAACATCATTTCCTAAAGGTTATTCTATGAATCACATTCATAGTTCAAGAAACCAAGAGGCAAGACATTGGAAAGTATTTCAGAATTAATTAAAATTATAAAAAGGTCTTCTGCTGTATGTCATTTGAAGGAATTTTTTAATTGTCTAAGTCCCTGGTATCAATATAAATGGATCTTCTATACTGTACAGAGTCCCCAAGATTCCCTATACTTTCTCCCTACAAGCCAAAGAACCCATACCCAACAAACCCAATCCTAGACTAATTCTACAGATGCTTGAACTGTCATGGGGACTGAATGAACCATCGACACAAGCTGGTGTGTTCTCTAACATAGAGAATATCTCTAACATCACAGTGAGAAAGAAAACTACAGTCTGCCTTATCTGCTGTCAGCCTATCATGTATAACAAGATCAATGTGATCAACCACCTCAGTATGCATTATGTAAAAAACAGAGATGAAGTATCAGCCTCTGAATCTAATTGTTTTCATGCACCTTATTGGAAAACAACTAGTGGTTCCTGCTGCTCTCCTCCCGACAAGCATTAGTTGGTATTTTTGTTATTTCAGCATAGAAATCTTGATGGGAATAGTTTTGATGATCCAGTAACACTGTTAAAAATAAGTGTGCCTCCTGCCCACTCCTGGTGGATCACAGAGGCTCCAAAGCAACCCTCTGGACTTGATACTATGTAACCATGACTTCCTGTTGTCCCCCTGTCACTTGTATAAACATACAAGGTGAGAACATTCTCCAAAAAGCATGGAGATCTATATTTCTGTGTTTTGATCACAGAAAATAAAAAGAAGAAGCCTACTAGAAAGAGGAGAAACATATCCTCAGTTACTGTCAAATAAAGCAAAGAGATTGCTTTCTCCAGGCAATTCCTAGGTTACTTTGGGGAACATGCAATTGTCCATCTTTAGGGACAAGATGATGGCCTCCTAACATAATAATAGACTTTGTCATTGAATTTAGCATCCTATTGGGCTATAAATCCCCTTTAAGATATATCTGATAGCAAAATGCCCATTTCTGTGAAGAATTTTAGCTAAGGGACAGGACTGCTTTGCAGTCACTGAGATGCCCCAGTCATTCAGCATGGCAGTGTTATTAAGAATTTCCTACATTTCTTAAAGGGATTTTGACCACACTTCTTAAAAGGAAAATCATTAAAGCTTCCCTGGAGTCCCTGCAGGAGTAATCAGTCTTCTCATTTTCTATATGGAGGACAAGAATTTTTTTATCTCATACAAGAATAAAAGAATGTCTCTATTCATAAGTTACATTCTGCCCTGTTTTGCACACATGTGGTGCATATACACACCCTCAGGCATACACACATACACATGAAATAGAATAAACAAATATTTTAAAGCTTTGAATGTAATTACAAGTCCAAAGCCAACCACCAATATGAAGCTCAAATCAGAAAATTCTAATTTTTCTGTCTGTTTTGTGTTTTTTTTCTTTTTTTTTTTCTTTTTTACTTTGTGTAGCCTTTGTTTTTGCTTTTAATACAAAATCTTGCTACATAGCCAGTGCCGACCTCAGTCTCTTGGCTCTACCTCACTCCCCTCCTGAATGTGAAGGTAACAGGTATGCAGCACCAGACCTGGTTAAAGATCTCATACTTCCAGTTGGTTCCATGTTCAAAAATCTGTGTAATATTATCGGTAATAAGTAATGACCAATAACTACATAAATTAAATGAGGTGAAAAGCAAAGTAAACCTTCAATGGCATCTGAAATAAAAGCTTTTTTGTACTTGAACATAGTAGTACTTATCTGTGAACATAGCCTTCAGGAACCCGAGGCAGGAGAATTGCAGTGAATTCAATCAAGATTGGCCTATACTACATAATATGTTCGGTCCCCGGCTAGGGTGAGAGGTAACCCCCATCTCAAAATAAGTGCTGCAAATTCTTCCATGGTCCATTTAACCAAGCTCCTGGTGTGAAGAAACTTGCTTCTGAAACACTCATATGCTTCCAATCGGTGTTTATGGATGGACACCAGGCTCCCACAACGTCTTAGGTTTCCCTCCTTGTTTATCTGAAAAAAAAACCCACATGCAATTCATTCAGGTTTAAAAGACATCACTGAGGAATGCAGGCATGATGGTTGAACAGCAGCTTGTTCTGGCCCTCTGCTTAATCTAGGGCCTTGTTTAAAAGAGCTTTTCAATTTTAATTAAAATAAAATGGGCCCTGGAAGACAACACATCTCATCCAGCAAGCATCATATGGGGCTTGTTCTTTGTAATTTCACCCATCATGCTGCTGGTTGTTGCTTTTTCCACAGTTCTTAAATGGTGTCTAAATTGACCAGTTCTGTTGCCAAGGCAACGGACAGGACAATGCTAATAGAAGTACTTAGGACACACTGTGAAAAGCTTGGAAATAAAATTGTTTGACATGAAAGGAACCCGTGTCAGCAGCCGGGCAACTCTGTTAAAGACTAGACTGAGCAAGAGATGGTCCCATGCCCTCCCTGACTCTCTCCTCTTAAAAATCTCTTCTAGAAAATAGATTTTGCCCTAAGAGTCTTGACAGCTTTTCCTATCAGAGTCACTTGGGTTTTTAGCTCAAAGTAGAGAAAAAAAATCTTTATGTTGTGGTTTTCAAGCATCCAGAATAGATTTGATTTGATACCCAGGCAAATGAGTCTCTCTGTCTCTCTGTCGCTCTGTCTTTCTGTCTCTCTCTGTCTCTCTTTCCTCTCATGAATAAAATGCAAATATTCTTGTGAATTTCTAAGATTGTTAATTAAAGTCCACTTGATTTAAGTGGCTTCTCCCATTTTGCTCTCATGAACCATAAATTATGGAGGAGGTCAAAGAATGAATGGCAATTTGACACGGAGGGGTTGATTTATTGCTTCAAAAGGAGTTTTATACCAGATGTGGCAGGAGCCATAAATTAAATGCTAAATGTTATGTAGTATTATGCTTTCTGGAATATAAATTGTCTAAAATGCTATGCAAGTAGAATGATAAAATATGAATCTATTTTCCTGGCAATTTAAGAAGGCCCTCTAAAGCTGTCAGAAAGAAAATAAGCAGGAAAACAACCGAGAGGAGCCCCTCTGATGCCTTTGACAGCGCATATAGAATAAATACCCTGACTTATAGAATAACCCTTTCCTGCAGTATTCTGAGAGTTGGTGTATGCTGGCTTAGCTGGAAAGAATGAATAAATAATTCTTTCATATGGAAAATAACAAGGGGAGGAAAGCATGGCAGAGCTCTGCTCCGGTGATGCTGAGACATCCTTTCAAACCATCACTTCTCAGGAACTCTTCTGCGATGACCCTGATTCAATTTATCAACTCTCATTTGAAAGCCAGTCTGGCCAGGACAGAACTCGCCTACATGTATGTATCTAGCAGCTCTCTAGTGGCTGTAATTACTTCATTAAAAATATATATTAGGATACAAACTAGGACATGTTTCAGGTAGATGAAAACCCAGAGCTGGAAACGACAGTGGTACAAAAGTTCACTAGGGGGCAGACAAAGGCAGCAGCAACAGCTAAACAGCTAAATCCTGTGATTACAGTTCTGGAAACACTGTGAAAAGGAGAGCTGGAGAGACTCCTCTGTTCCTTTTCTTATTCCTCCCCCATCCCCACCCCCACCCCCTGCCTTAGCTCTCTTTTCCTGTGATAGCTAATAATGATTCTGCACCTGACGGGATCTAGGATCACCTAGGAAACAAACCTCTTATGAGGGACGATTGGATTAGTTGAGAAGGAAAGACCAATCCTACCAATACCTGTGGGTTGCACCATTCTATGGGCTGAAGGAGCACAACACCAGCATCCCTCTCCCTTTGCTTTATGACTCTGGGGAGGAGGCGGTAAGTTATCTCGTTCTCTTGCCCCCATGACACCATGCTATGATGAACTGCACCCTCAGTCAACCAAAAATCGAACTCTGCCTTCCTTCCATAAGTGGCTTTCATCAGGTACATCTGTCACAGGAACAAAAAGAAACTGACCCCATCTCCTCTGCAGAATCCAGAAACCATTTCAATCACCCATCCCTCCTGCAGCAAATACATTACTCCTTAGGCTCTGTCTACCAGGTTGCAAAGTCACCTCCCAGCCCTCATGCACCCAAGCACCCATTTGCAAGGTTGGTAGACAAGCACTCTGGCATCTATGTGGAAGGTCGGCTCTATTGCAGAAGTTCCCTTGTTCATGTTCTCATAGTGCCTTGTGGGACATCTGTGTGAACAGAGGAACAAAATATGTCTGTTTTCCTCGGGTCCTTGGAATGTTCATCATTGGCCTTCATGGATATGTTTGTTACATGTACATTGCTGGGTGCTGGCGCTTAAGAAAGAAGCATCAGCTGTGGGTCACACTGGAGAAACAATGCTTCCTAGGCAAGTGTTTGTGTGTGCGTGTGAGTGTGCATGTGTGTGTGCACGTGCGTGTGTGCACTCCCAGGAGCTCTCTGATGAATATGAAGTACTCTGAGAAAGGTTACCAGATTTGCCAAATTAAGAGAACCTAGTCAAATTTGAATTTCAAATAAACAACAAATAGTTTCTTCACATAACTCTGCCCAAATGTAATCGTGAGGAGGTACTTATATTAAGCAAGAAGATTTTGGTTTCATTTTGGTTTTCTTATAAAGCATTCACTTTTTAAAAATAAAGTATTATTCATTGTTTATCTACACATACATTCAACTAGGGTATTCTGTATTTCTCCTGCCAATTCTAGATTCCAGGCAATAATAGTTAATATAAGGTTATCATTCATTTAAATTAGCAATGGTTGTCAGCTTCTCAACAAAGGAAGTTTCCATCTATGGCCACCATAGAAACATCATCCTGGTGCCAGGATTCAGTTCCACACAGAACAGCAATTCTCTCAGTTCCTCACACCAGCCCAGAAGGATTTCAGCTTAACTAAAGTCTAGGGAAACAGTTGTGAAATTAGCATGGTCGTCAAATACTCCAGAGACCAGATAGAGGGAAACTGCTTAAAGCATAAGATTTCTCCTGATAGTCATCAAGTCCTCCTTCCCTGGAACAGTAGTAATAAATGAACAGACACATATGGCAAGACTGGGCGGGGCCGGATATAACAGCAGCCCTTCCCAGTCTGTGCTCTGGTATCTCAAGCATCCCTTCAAAGGTCATTGTCCTGAGTACCTTCTCTTCACTGTGCCCAAATTCATGACAAGGGTAGATGGATGTAGAGAGTACCTCAAGACGCAGAGAGAAAGACCTGAAGAGGTGAGAGTTCTACTTTGCTTTCTGTTGTTCAGGTAAACACCGTGACTAAAACCGGCTTTGAGAAGGAAAGGGTTTATTTGACTTACAGGGATTTTTTTGTTGTTATTGTTGCTTCGTTTTGGGCTTTTTTTTTTCTCCCCACCCTGGCTTATAGTTTTCTAGTCCATCAAACTGAAGGCAGGATGCTGGAGACAAGACCTCTAGCAGAGACTGCTTACAAGCTTGCTCCCCATGGCTTGCTCAGCATGCTTTCTTATACCAGCCAGGACCACCTGCCCAGAGGCTGTACCACCCAAAGTGGGCTAAGCCCTCTCCCCATTTAAATCATTAATCAAGAAGATGCCCTCACAGACTTACCCACAGGATCATCTGATATTGAGATTCCTTCTTCTCTAACCAGGTTTGTACCAAATTGACAAAAATTAACTAGTACGGCTAGAGACAGGTTACACCGAGTCCCTTGTCTGGTGACCTACTTCAAAGGTCTAGACCTCTAAAATTTCCAGAACCTCTCCAAACAGTGCCACCACCCGGAGGCCATGTGTTCAAACACATGGGCCTACTGAGCCTATCTTATGCCCAACTACAGTAGGAATTATGGCCAGCTATGTTTGGCTGACGAACTTCTTTTGAGTTCTCAGAATAAAAGAAGTAGAATTATCCTACTCTGTGTAACTATTCTATCTCATCAGCGCCCAAGAAGGAGCTCCTCTAGGGCTGAAGGATGGCTGCCAAAGAATTTCACAAAATCTTTCTGTGTACCTTAATAAGAAAAATATAAGCTAATTTCCACTTGTAGACATGTAACTTCATTCCTCAAAATATTTAACATAGACCTCCCAAGAGCCCATAAATTCTATTCCAACATATATATATTAAAAAATAAAGCATAGCAGGGCATACCTATGATTTCAGTACTTACAGGCAGAAGGATTGTCATGAGTCTGGGGCTACCCAGGACTGTATAACAAGTCTCTATCTAAAGAAATAAATATTTAAGGAATGAAGAAAGAAAATAATAGATACCAGGTGATTTTATTTATTTTGTATTTTTATATGCTGTTGGAGCTCAAATCCAGGGTCTCAAGCATACTAGGTGAGTATTCTACCACTGAGCCGTGTTCCTAGCTCTGACTGTGTACATCTTTATACCACCATCCAAAAGATAGAAACAATCTAGAAAAGAAAATAAAATTAAATGTGTTCTATCTATACAATAATGTTAATTAGTCACACAAAGAGATGGAGATCTGACATATGCCACAACATGGATATGCCTTGAAAATACTAAGCAAAGTAAAAATAGCCAGACATGAAATAACACTTATTTTATTGATCCCATCACATGAAGGTTCTGGCATAGGAAAGCTTGTAGTAGAAAGGTTGCCAGGACATGGGAGAAAGCAGACACAGAAAGCTTCCTGTTTATTGGTATCTGGGGTCCTGTCTGAAAGATGGTAAGATTCTCTTAGCAGAAAGTGATAATAGTTAAAACATATACAATAATAATAAAAAATTTGCTTTGCTTCCCTAACATCTAAAACTCCTCTTTCCCACACCAGATATCATACCCACAGTCACCACCACCCCTGTGACATTGTCTCCTTATTGACAAACAGAAGAAGAAAAGGTGTTTTGTGCAAGAAGAAGAGACATCACAGACCGCAGACACCACCTCCTCCCACAGCCTACATCCACTGAAGAATCTGAAGGACAAGTCCACAAGGCTGCATTGGCTTTTGTTCTGGGAGCTTCAGAATGCTATGGGAGTAGAGTGTGTGTGAGTTGTTCTGTCTGATTCCTGGAACTCTTGGCCTTGGCCATGACAGCATCCCATGCTCTTGATTACATGTGCTAATTCTCCATGGTGACACATCACAGGAAGGATAATGTCACTTTCTGACAAACTCTGCTCCAAGTCTACTTTTTCTCAAAATATTTAGGAAGAATGGAGTTTCTTCTTCCTTTCTTTTAGACTTGCTCTCTCTTCACTGCTTCTGGCCTCTAAGTTAACTCTCCTAAGAGGACATACCAATTCCTTCTGAATAGAATTAGTGCTCATGATCCATCTTTTCTATGAAAGTGGTCATTTTATGGGGATCACTGATAAATTCAATTACACTTGGCCAACAAAATCTTAGAAATTTTTTTCTCATTTCTTTTTTCAGATGTATGTTTTTCTAAGGTGTGTTTAACTGTTAGGCACAAAAAGTGTTTTCCTTAGTCTCCTTATAACTCAAACATTTTCCTATCTTCCTATCCTGCCTCATCCCCCCTACTCTGAGATTTGATTCTTAAATCTTAATAGTTGCTAATTAGAAGGTCTGGCTTCTAATAGTTTCTTCCATGCTAAATGGGGTGGTGACCCTACCTACCCAGAGATTAAAGGTCTTGGCCTAGCTAAGTTAAGTAGGTAAAAGAGACATTAGAAGCTAGAGTTTGGAGATCAGAGGGTGATCATTTTTTAAAAGCCTGAAAAATAGTATGACATTCCTTGAGATATGAAACTACATAAATCATAAAGAATGCAGTATATTGTCATACATAAGAGTAGCACCAAAAGTAACAGGGCCTCCTCCTTATCATGGTGTGCCTGCTAATGATGACTCCAAAGAATCATTAATGCTTAAAGCAGAGTTTTCCCTAACTGGTTCTGAGTCTGTGAATCTTTGCAGGCTGAATACACATGGACCTAGTTATCAGATCTATACGGTACTGACATTGCTTCTGCTTGTGTTCCTGTTGGACCAGGAAGAGACATCGCATCTTGTCTGATAGTTGACAGCACCTGAACTTTTGAGCTTAGGACTGAGCAGAGAGAACATGTCAACAGCCATATCTCCATAAATGTGAAAAAGTCCAATGGTGGAGTGGGAATCATCGTACTAGTGTCAAGAAATGGAGGAAGGTTGTTATCACTCTTGATTGGTTTAGAAATGGGACTTTTGTTTGGAAAACACTTTAGGTCTGCCTGTGGTTTGCAGGTAAAAAAAATAGCCTTTTTGTTAAGATGGACGAATAAGTTTTATCCTCCATTAACTCTTCAGTTCTTTTAGTGTGGTTGGGATAGGCTCTAATCAATCCTGAAGAGATGGCAGGGAATGTCAGAACACATCAGAAAATACACATGCCTTTGACAGTAGCTGAGTAAAGTCTAATTACCTTCTTGCTCTCCAAATTTGCCTGTCCTTTGCACTAGATTAAGGGAAGACTCAGATTTAGTTTCACATCCTGGTTGTCATGGGGAAAGAACATGTAGGCCCTTAAGACTTTTGGATTATGGACTTAATAGTCCTTTTTAAAAATATGTCTTTCCTGCTGTCATGAGTCATGAAGCCCCTTAATATACTTTTTATCTGTTTCAGAGAAGAGTGTCTTATGGACCGTGTTAGTCACATCCTCACTGAATGGCCCATTTCCTTTCTGTTTCTGTGTAAGATGAGATGAGCTTACACTTAATTTTGGAAAAGAGGTTTCAGAGCCATGTCTGTAGCCTCAGAACATTCCTGCAAGCTGCTACAGTCTGTAAGCACTCTGGTATCTCAGCTAGACTCTTTCTTAATGAGAACTTTCCAAGAGTAAGACCAACAGCAATAAAACCCTTTTTGTATTGGGAGAGGAGTTGGGGCCTTCCCATAAATACTGGTTTTTACACAAGTTTGTTTATTAGATAGAGGTTCTACGGGACCCATTAAGGTAGAGAGAAAGCCCCCATATTGCAAAGTTAAGTCATTCTTTCTTGCCACAGTCACAAATTACCTGGTAATCATTTGAGTGGGACTTTGCTGTGAGTACTTTAGCACCTTTATATCTCAAGGGCAGCCAAGGGGTGTCAGAGAAGCCTCACCTCACTTTCAGAGGATGAGATATCATTGCTTCCAATGGCTGCCCTCTTTGCAGAAGGACAAAGCTCTGACCTTGTAGGTCTTGCTTTAGATAGTTCTTTCCCTGTGCCCTGGGAGTCCTATAATAGTAACCTATGTTTGCCCTATACAGTCTCTCTTCAACATGGGCTCTCTACAGAGGCAACAGGTTGTTATCTGCCTAGGGAATTGTACATTTCCTGGATAAGCCCACTAAAATCTCAGCAGTAAGAAGGCAGGGACATTGTTCCACACTGCCACTCTTTCTAGCCTAGGGAGTTCCCCAAGACTTGGACCTTGACAAAGATCCGTGACATTGTCACTAAATTTGTATTCACAGTGCATGGCCAGTTATATTTGCCTCCAGAAAAAAAAGCTGTTTATTATCCCTGTAGAAGTGAGAATTGTATTTCTATGTTGACATCTGAACCTGAGTAAAGTATCCAGTTGAGTTGGTAGTAGGACCACAAGGAAGAATACAGAATGAATATATGTATTCAGATTGGTTTTTGGTGTTTCGTTTGTCTTTGTAAGCATTCAATGCAACTTCCTATCCATTCTTGTCTATGAAAAAAATTTAGTTACATTTAGGGAGGCTAGAAAGGGAAGTAACATTAAGAAACCTAATAAGAAAAAGAAACCCCTCACCTAGGCACCTAGCTGGAGAGGAAGAATTTCATAACAGTCAACAACTAGTCAAATTTCTTCCCTTCCCAGCCATAAACCTAGAAAGTTCATCAGAAATGCCAATTAGGGGAAATGACATTCACTGAACTCCTTGTGCAGCCATAGTGGCTTTGGTTTTTACTTTATCAGATTGTAATTCTCTACAAGGCACTCCCAGAGCCATCTTAAGTATTTCTTTTATCAGGAGAGGAAGAAAAGCTAAAAATAGTTCCTTAGTAATCTTGTGAGATGTAACCTGCAAGTCACTAAGAAATGGCTGATGCTAAGACATTAAGTTAATTGTCTATTCTCCCACAAGGACTCCACACTCATACCTGAGTATGTCTTACTTTCCCCAGCTTTTCCTTGGAAGCATATAACTCCATTCTGGTGAGTTTTACCTTCCTCTGAGTAGCTCTCCTTTTGTTAACCCTAATGCTTAAGCTTATGTTAAAATATCTTTAATGAAATCATAAATTCTGCTTTGCTATAAGCTGGCTAGTCCTGACATGATTTTTAGTATCAAAGCAGCAAAAAAGTAACTAATCCAATTGATGAATCAATTGCATCAGGGAAGCAGGGGTCTAGAAAAGTCAGGGAATATTAGCTGTAAGCCTCAGAGGCTATATGTATTCATACTTAGCATTTTTGTTGGTAGAAAATGGTTCTTTGCTTGTATATTCCAACATATTCACCTAGTAGTGACAAGGATGTCAGGTCACACACAGAGGTGGACAATAAAAGCCTACTAAAGGGGCTAAAGATGACCCAAGATAATATGGCTCTGGACTAGTGACATTCCAGACATTCCACAGTTGCTGGAGTCCTAATCAACCTGTGGCCAGACACGTGTGCCTTCTTTCGAGGAATTGTCATTCACACAAATGGGGGAGCACACAAAGTGTACCACATCATCCCTTTCATGGGGCATTTGTGAATTAAAGTTTCATTCAAAAGAATGAATAATTAGCACAGATTTGATAAACATTATAAGTTACTTCCCAAGAAAGGACCAAAAAGCATAAGGACCTGTATTAAAACAGGTCCCTAGGCAGGCAAGGCTAGTTTCTTCTCAGTTCAGTGTTGTGTGCATTAAACTTCCTTAACACAGCAGGAAATGCTAAGACAAGCTTCCTTTCCCTCTGCACTATACCACACTGTCAAGAACAATGAGATATCATCATATTTCTTCCTCCAAGATGGGAATTTTAATAAACAACTCCTAAAGATTTCAAAGAGTGTGGGGAGACAAGCTGTGCAGCTATAACTCCATGGTTCACTCTTCTATTGTAGTTGTTGCTCCCATCACAGCCTTGAATACTGATGATTTTCAAACCACTTGGGAAAAATAGAGAGAGAACAGTGAAGGGTCCAAGAAAAGGAGAAAGAAAACCTTTAGACTTTTTGAGACTTTGACTCCATATCAATTGGTTCACAACTGCCTGTAACTCCAGGGTATCTGATGCCCTCTTGTGGCCTCCACAGGCTCCTGTACTCATGTGTATATAACAACACACAAACACAAACATAACTTAAAATAAAATTTGAAATATTTTTTAAAATAACTTCATGGAGGACAGGAGATAAGAATGATGTCCTATACACAATGGCCTCATACTGTCATGTGTATAAAAAAAAATCCTCATCCTCTAAATAATAAAGATTAAAAATAATATTTAAAGTTAAAGCATGAAAAATTCAGTGGCTGTCAAATGCAACCATACAAATAAACATGAAATACAGTTTTATCTATTAAGACAAGAAAGGTCCCAGGGCAGCATGGCTCTCTACTCCTTCCACAAACAAGCACTATGGAAACATGGCTCTTCTAACCAAGTGCATGTAATTTTCATTGAAAATAATTAGGAAACTTAGAGAAATTACTTAGAAATAATATAAACTTGTTACTCTGAGATTGAGACTCATACCAAAGGAGTCAATGCACACTGTTGGAGTAATTATCTGAAAGAAGTAAAAAATATCCAAGTTGGCTTTGATTTTTGAAGTCAAAAATTAAGTAATAAAACTTCTAATGAGTCCTTCTGGGGACATCTTGACCTGGCTAAGTAAAAATGGAACTGGTTGGGAAACAAAGGGCTTTACCTTATTTCAATGAAACAATGCAGGCTAATTATTGCAACAACCACAGGCACTTTCCTTCCCTTTAGGGAGTGCCTCATTATTTCAATTAGGCATATATTCACTAACAGGCCCATAAATATTTCTAATTAGCCTGTTTGCTTCCATTTTATGAGGCTGCTTTCAAATTAGCACCCACATTCTATAGAATTGGAAATAGAAGCTTGGGAGATGGTAATTTCCCTCTCAAGAAAAGAAGGAGGAAAATGGACGGCTTGTCCACAAAGAGTATTCATTAGGTTCAAGCCATTTATAGTCCATGTTATTTGGGGTGATGTACTGTCAAACTTGGATAAAAGGATAAAAGTGAGGAGCAGCTTCAACCAATTATTTTCAGGTCCAAATGTAAGCATGATGGAAGGGTGTAGGCAAAGCTCTAGGAGAGAAATAACACAGTACACACCACCAGGCTTCCTCAGCTGTGATCTCATCCGGCCTTCCTTATTGAAGGGAAACTATGGGGGTTTCAGCAGGGAGGCTGCCATGATCCAAAAATGAACCCGCAAATCAAGAATTTGAAACTGCCTCAGAACCTGGAATTGAAACAAAGTTAGCTACATTAGCCCACACAGGAAATGTGCCTCATCACAGAAAGAGCTCCAAAAGGAATCAACATCACTTCCACCAGGACCAACACCTGGACCACAACCACCTCCACCATCTCCACCTTCACCACCACCAACAACAACACCATTACCTCCACCATCAACACCACCACCAACACTACCTTCACCATCACCACCTCCACCACCACCAATACTACCACCACCACCAACAACAACACCTCCACCATCACCACCACCATCAACACCACCACCAACACTACCTCCACCATCACCACCTCCACCAACACCACCCCTCCACCACCATCACCTACACCACCATCATCATCACCAATACCACCATCACCACCACCAATACTACCACCACCAACAACAACACCTCCACCATCACCACCACCATCAACACCACCACCAACACCACCTCCACCATCACCACCTCCACCAACACCACCCCTCCACCACCATCACCTACACCACCACCATCATCACCAATACCACCATTGCCACCTCCACCACCAACACCACCAACATCATCACACCAACAGCAACAACAACACCTCCACCATCACCACTTCCACCACCTCCACTATCACCACTTCCATCATCACCAATAACACCACCAACACCATCATCATCATAATGATCATCAACCCAACTGTGGCACACAACTGAGGGATGAGGCTTACAGAAAAGTGAAAACAGGAAATAAAATGCTGTTGTCTTTTACAGGATGGACATAATCAATTGTGGCATCTGTCAAAGTAAAGACATAGTGTTGATGTGTTTGAGGTTTGCTCAAAATATAACAATTGCATCTTGCCAAGAGCTACATCTGTGTCAGCCACCATACTCAACAGTTTCTTTGCTTTATGTTTAATAATCTCAGCAGTGTTTGTTGAAAAGGTGACTGGTGAGCTCAGTGAGATCCTATAACTCAGAGAGAGGAGATGATGTCTGCATGGCCCCAGCAATAGTTAACTAACACTATAGCATGACTTCTCTAGGTCCCAAGTCCTTTCTGCCTTTCTATTCTGCCTCTTTTCCTATTGAAGAACAGACTATAGGCAATCCTTCCCAAGAACCCTTGAAAACCTAATCATGATATATTCAGATAGCCCTATAGAGAGGAAGGACCTATGACACTCAATTTTAATTGAGAGAAATCACAACTGGAAGAGGCTGAGCAATGAGTCTAAGGTCCCCAGCTAAGGATGCCTGGCTAAAAATTCCTGGCTAAAGATGCATGACTAAAGATACCCAGGTAAGGATGCCCTGCTAAAAATGCATAGCTAAGGATGCCTGGCTAAGGGTACCTGACTAAGAATGCCCAGATAAGGCTAAGGTTGCCCAGATAAGGATGCACAGCTAAGCATGTACAGCTGATCCGAACAGAACTAAAGGCCTATCCAGACAGGCAGTCTGGTTCTGTCTGCATTCTACTGAGCCCATCATACCATCTATGAAAGATCAGAAGCAATGACTATCCATGTCCTGATGTTCCAAAATAACTTCCTTCAGAGGCTTTAAGTGGGTTGACCATATATAACATTTGCATTTGCAATAGAAGTTTCAACTAATCAGCCTACTTCTACCATTTATTCTATCTTTTCCATGAAATAGCAAAAACTAACATTGTGTCACTTGGAACCATTGTACGCTCACAGGTTTGGGGAAATTGAGATACTGTACCACATGAGGTTTTAATATTTTAAGGTTTAGCTTCATAAGATTCCTTCCCCCATTATTTGTTCAGCCAACCCAAACAAAGACTGAATGAAGAGATAACAAGGTGCTGAATCTTAGTCTGGAAACCTCTGTGGGGGCTGTGAAAGGGGCTCTTAGTCTAAATAGAGCAGAGCTAAGCCCAATATCATCATTAAAGTTGTGCCTTGAAATATCAGAGATATTCTATACAAGTCACATTGCATCTCCATCATATAATCCTTAGATTCATGAATGATTCTTTTACCCTCTTGTTTTACACAAATTCCAACTCTTCTTTCTTTATTTACAGAACTGAATAAAATATTAGTCACAAGGTTTACTAATAGCAGGAAATAAAAAACACATGTTAAAAATACACATACCAAGCACTCCAAGTAGATCAGTAATTCTAGGTTGCCATTCCTTTCATTGAGCACTTCTCTCTCAGGGTTCCTGCAGTGTGTATAACAACAGACTATCTGGCTTGCTTGTTTCCTTACAGATGCATGACCTGGAGCTGGAGGCATTTATCAGAAAGGAAAGATTCTCCCAAAAGGGGGAAATAGAGAAAGCGACTATGAAAATCTAGGTAGAAAGTCTAAATGTCAAGTCAAGCTGGTGTTGTGTAGCACACCCAATGCTTAACTCTGTAGTTGATCTCATGAAGACCTATTAACTATATGGAGATACACCCAAAGCCACCTAAAAATGTACACAAGTCCTATCTGTCAAAACTGCAGATAAGTCCTGGTTGATATAGGTGTTAGAGTTGATAAGAAAATAAATGCCTTCTAACTTCTAGAATTATAAAATACTTAAAAGGAAAAAGTGATTTTATAATGTATTTTCAAATCAAGATAAGGAACAAAAAATCCTTCCAGAAATTGTGAAGGGAATACCAAATCAAAGTGTGAAGGAAAAGTTAGTGCTCAAATGTCTCTGGACAGCAGATGAGGCACTGTACCCAACAGCCTGTGCTGGAGAGGTTACACCCCACGAGAAAGAGCTGGCCCTTTGTCTAGGCTGCAAACACTATGAGGAGGGAGACTCAAAACAATCATAGCCCTGGAAGAAGGTAAAAAAAAAAAACAAAACAAAACAAAAAAAAAAACCTACTTCCAGCATTCAC
Organism: Arvicanthis niloticus; assembly: GCF_011762505.2. Classification (NCBI taxonomy): domain Eukaryota; kingdom Metazoa; phylum Chordata; class Mammalia; order Rodentia; family Muridae; genus Arvicanthis; species Arvicanthis niloticus. The sequence continues at coordinate 36,616,108 of NC_047665.1, forward strand.
CTCAGAGAAGGAAGCTTCCCACTCTTCTCATTTCACAAATGAAGACAGCAAAATTATTCTCTGAACATTCACTGTGTGACACTAAAACAAAGGAGTAAAGCCTTCATCCAAGAAGCAAGTGAAAAACACATTAAGAAACACAAGAAACCTGTGCAGTCCACCCAGCTAGGACCACTTATCAAACCAGTGAATAAAGCAAAGTTAGATTAAATACCCAAGCATCACACAGGCCTAGCCAGCTCTCAAGCTCAAAGTCCAGCTTTAATCCCATGAGCACACCCTCATGTTTCAGAGTTTGTCACTCCCAGCATCAAAAGCACAGCCAAGAAGATGCTTTTGTCCATTTAATAGAACTGGTTTCCCCTTCTGACTATTTCACAGCTAAGTCTTTTTATAGGCAAATGTCTCCAAAGAATGAAAGTCACAAAAGTTATATGAACCATAACAATGTGTGTGGGATCACCTGATTGATGGGTAGCTCTGAGTCCCTTGTCCTCCTCACTTCACAAAGGCCACAGCTTAAATCACATTATTAAAAAAAAAATATGCCTGTGACACCCTCTAGAAAAAAACAATGAATTAGTCATTCATGAGTCCGATCTTTTTTTCTCTTCCATATCTGTTCATTCTATACTGTCATCATACCCCCCCCCTTTTTTTTCCTGCATTTGGGGGAGATAAGGAAAAGGAAAGGGGGAGAAATAAAAACACAGCTATACCATGACTTTTTGAGTAAACTGAACAAAAGTAATATCACAAACTGGGTTGGGTCCCATTAAAGAGCCTCCCCAGCATCCACAGCCCCTTGAAGGAGCTTAAAAGCTTCTGCAGTGTAGTCAAGAGGAGAGCACAGCTACGGAGTCTAATGGGCCTCTCTCTCAGAAGTGGAAGCATGGCTGCAAGCAGCCTGTGTGGTGGCAGCTCTTGAGATGAGGAAAACAGAAGACCACGCTCAGTTTCTGAGTGGAAAGCTTATAAATCCAGAGTCCCTCCTCCTTCCACTCCCAGTGCTTTATTCTCCCCGCCCCTCCCCTGCCCTCCCTGCCCTCCCTGCCCTCCCTGCCCCCCCCGCCCCTCCCCTGCCCCCGCCCCTTCATTCTTTCACATACAAATAAAATGAGCAAACCAAGAAGTTGCCTGATCTCTATTCAGTTAAGTGTATCCTAATATGTAAAATTGCATTTTAAAAAGTGTTAGGAACATTGCATACTTAAAAATAACAGGGAAATGGTGGAAGATGACAACACAATTTTAATATGATTTCTATGTCCAGTATTGCACCTACCTCCCAAGTTAATTATCAAGAGCTGAAGGATGTTCTAATATGTGAGCTCCTGTTTAGAATGCACATGACCCTTCCTGGGAAAATATGAGCAAATGTTTATTCACCAGAGATAAGGAACAAACAGTAGAACAAAAACATGATTCCACTCAAGCCTAGCTTAGTGAACCAGTGAGCTCACTGAGCTGACTTTCAGGAGCATGACTCAAAGGCTGTGACATCACTGAGACACCCACATCATCATGTGTAATGACTCATGAATGATATTTGGCTGGCTAGAAAGCCTCTTGTCACTGACGATGTCACTGCTTGTATAACCTTGGAGAAGGCCTTCTTGAATTTTGTAAGATTCAGAAACTTCCTGAAATCTGTAGGTTGTTTACATCCTCAGCACTTTGAGCTTTATATACTTACTGAAACCTAAGGAGCCTAACGAGAAATTATTGTGCAATAATAATTATGTTCACTAGCTGACAATAGTGAACAATATAAGGAATGGATCCCAAACACTATCAGGCTAGATTACATCTCTCTGCCTCAGAAAAGGAAGTCCAGGGTGATAGCCAGTAAGGAGGTAGACAAGTGTTATAGGTATCTGTTAACCAATAACTACATGTGGGGCCATAAAAAAAAAAAAAGGCCTCCACAATTATTTTGGGAGTTCTATTAGCTTGTATCCTGGCAACTGGACAGTTCTACTACCCAACTCTCTGCAATTTATCCACACTTGTTCTGAGATTCATGTCTTAACTCTTATCCATCTGCCTTATCCAACCTCCTTCACAGAATGACTCTAGAAGGGTCTCTAGAGTAGATGGGTCAGCTTGGACTAGTTCATTTGACAAATGTATCCTGGCCACATCATTCATCCCAGAGCTCTAAGATGTACTGCAAACTCAGAGACTAGTGAGTGTTTCTTCGTTCTTGGATGCAAGGTATCAACTAGAGAAAATTCCACATTGTAACAAAACAAAAATTATTTAGCTTTGAAGAGATGCAACTTTTCAGGAGCCAGAGCTAGAGGGTAACATTTGCCATTTCCAGCTATAGGCAAATGTTAGAGCCACTGTGCTGCACCTGGAACAGGAGCGCCATGGGTCTCACTATCAACATCTTCCGGAACAGACTGGCTGTCATTGCCATGCAGCGTTAGAGGACAGCTAGCCTGGTGAGACTCTAGCACAGCAGGTGATGTAGCAGAAGTCGCAAATCAGGTTTAGAGAACCAAAGTTCTCTACACTGTGAGCAGCTGCTCATTTGACATCAAAGTCATAAAAAGAGCTCCACCCAGGGATCTGATGACAATTCACCCTGAAGCCTACCCTTGGGAAAAAAAAAAAAAAAAAGAAACACACACACAAAAAGCAAGGAATCCAAAGATACTGGTTTAATGTTAACTTGGAAATCCATTCTTTCTAAATTGGGACATTGTTACCTTGAGTTACCTTGATTAACTTGAAAACTACCTTGTTTGAGGAAGTGTCTAGCTCAAGTTAGATAATATGTATGTCTGTAGGGAAGGGTCTTGATTATTTATTCACGTAGGTGGCCCCCCATGGGCAGCACTATACCAAGGTAGGTGATTCTGAACTATATAAAAATGACAGCTAAGCCTGAGCCAACAAGCAAGACAGAGAAAAAGGCAGCCAGCAGTGTTCTTCCGTGGCCTACCTCCAGGTTCCTACCTTGAATTCCTGCTCTGAGTTCACTCAGTGATGAAGTATAACCTTGAAGTGTAAATTAAATAAACCCTTTCCTCCTCTAGTTACTTTTAGTTGGGGTATTTTATCATAGTAACAGAAAGTAATGAGAGCAGACATGAAAACATTATTGAAAAAGTAAAATATTTCTCATCAGATAGGTATGATGAAAAATTTACTATTTCAGACTTTCTATGTCATCTATGGTAACTCTTAGGTGGACTTGAAAAATAGAGATCAGGAGCTTTGCATATACAAGCTGTTTAAACATCAGGTGTGTGACTAACATTGGAACAACTGAATTGTCATGAAGAATCTAAAACCTACTGCTTGGGTAATGGCTTACTTGTGTTTTCCAAACATCATCACTATATGAGCCTAATACTTTATTTAATTATTTCAGATGGAGTTTCCACGAACTTACAATCCTCCGGCCTCCAGATTTTCTGAGGTGGCAGACAAGTGCCAGTGTATACCAAAGGAGACTTGAAGGCTTAGGCCTCATTTTGACAGACTGGTACTGTAGCCACTGTTAATGGTCTTACATATTATAATTCACATAGTACCTTTAAGCTAGGTCACTTTGTTCCTTAGACCTGTAATTTCTAACTATACTTTACAGTCCCTTCCTCACTTAGGGATACCTGCAACTTCGGGCCCTATGCAGAGGCTTTTGTAACATAGTTCCCACATCGTGGAGAACCATTTGCCCACAGCTTCTCTTTCACATTGTTTCCTTGGATAGTCTTCTGTTATCAACTCTTTGGCAATAGTCTTAATGTTAGGTAAGAGTACAACGTTCTACAACTGTACCTCACTGAAGTGCATCCTTATCTGATTACTCTGTGTTTTCCCTACAACTTATAGCACTCTGCATAACTGGAGCACAGTCATATTCAAGGAGCTAGCCTCTGCCATTTAACCCTCAGATCCAGCCCAAGTTTGACTACTTGTATATAATGTCCTTTCTAAAAGGAGAGATCCTGTCACAGATTGTACCAGAGTGTGGTGTTCTTAGACTCCAGTCAGTCTGAGGTGTTCTCGTTCTTTCTTTGACCTTGACTTTTAAATAGGATATTTTATTTATTTACATTTCAAATGTTATCTCTTTTCTCGTTTCCCCTCTGCAAACTCCCTATCCAATCCCCGCTCCACTTGCTTCTATGAGGGTGCTCCCCAACCCACCCACCCACCCACCCACTTCCACCTCACCACCCTGGCATCCCCCTACATGGGGGCATCGAGCCTTCCAGGACCAAGGGCCTCTCCTCACATTGATGCCAGATAAGGCCATCCTCTTCTACATATGCAGCTGGAGCCATCGGTCCCTCCATGTGTACTTTTTGGTTGGTGGTTTAGTCCCTGGGAGTTCTGGAAGGTCTGGTTGGTTGATATTGTTGTTCTTCCTATGGAATTACAAACCCCTTCAGCTTCTTCAGTCCTTTCTCTAACTTCTCCATTGGGGACCCCATGCTCAGTCCAAGGTTGGCTACGAAGATCCGCATCTATATTCATCAGGTTCTGGCAGAGACTCTTGGGAGACAGCTATATCAGGCTCCTGTCAGAAAGCACTTCTTAGCATCCACAATACTGTCTGGGTTTGGTGTATGTATATGAGATGAATCCCAGGTAGGGTAGTCTCTGGATGGCCTTTTCTTCAGTATCTATTCCACATTTTGTCTCCATGTTTCCTCCCATGAGTATTTTGTTCTCCCTTCTAAAAAGAACTGAAGCATCCACACTTTGGTCTTCCTTCTTCCTGAGTTTTATATGGTCTGTTAATTGTATCATGTGTATTCTGAGCTTTTGGGTTAATATCTGCTTATCAGTGAGTGCATACCATATGTGTTCTTTTGTGACTGGGTTACCTCACTCAGAATGATAGCTTCTACTTCCATCTATTTGCCTGAGAATTTCATGAAGCCATTGTTTTTAATAGCTGAGTAGTACTCCATTATGTAAATGTATCATATTTTCTGTATCCATTCCTCTGTTGAAGGAATCTGGGTTCTTTCCTGCTTCTGGCTATTATATATAAGGCAGCTATGAACATGGTGGAGCATGTGTCCTTGTTACATATTGGGGCACCTTTTGTGTATATGCCCAGGAGTGGTATAGCTGGATCCTCAGGTAGTTCTATGTTCAATTTTCTGAGGAACCACCAGACTAATTTCCAAAGTGGTTGTACCAGCTTGCAGTCCCACCAGTGTTCTTTCTCCACATCCTCACCAGCATCTGCTGTCACCTGAGCTTTTGATCTTAGCCATTCTGACTGGTGTGAGGTGGAATCTCAGGGTCATTTTGATTTGCATTTCCTTGATGACTAAGGACGTTGTACATTTCTTTAGGTTCTTCTTGGCCATTCAAGTTTCCTCAGTTGAGAATTCTTTGTTTAGCTCTATGCCCCATTTTTAATAGGGTTATTTGGTTCTCTGGAGACTATCTTCATGAGTTCTTTGTATATATTGGATATTAGCCCTCTATCAATTCTCCTACACCTGATAAACTACTTCAGCAAAGTGGCTGGATATAAAGTTACCTCAAATCGGTAGCCTTCCTCTACTCAAACATAGAATGTTCTTTATTTGGGGTTTCTTGATGTCATTACCGTTAGTCTCAGAGCATATGCTTTTGCTAAGAATGTCACAGAAATGAATCTGTGTTTTTTTTCCTACTGCACACTGTTCCATGACTATAATTTTGACATTCCACCACCCCTGATGTTCACACAGATCATTGTATCTGATTGGTTTCTCCTGTAGCTGTTGTTCTTAAATTTATCATTGTTGAATGTACATGCCTTGGTTACTTGAGCCTGTTCTACTTCCCTGGTCCTCATCCCACATTTTGTTTCTTCATTTAATTGTATTATATTGCTTTATAGTTGATAGTATTAAGTGGGTTGCAATTTGTTAATATCAAGTTCCATTTCCTTTTTATAGATGTTCTATTTTTGACTCTTTCAGACTTACATAAAGTTTTGTGCATGCTTTTCCCCAAATGTTAGCATTTTACTACATATGCCACATCCTGTCTCCTACATATCACCATCTCTTTCTATAGAAATGCAAATATAGTATCTTAAAATTTTTTATCTGTATTATTTTTGAAGTGTAAGTATGGTTCTTTATTCCTAATTACTTTTATTTTATAAAAGTAGTGAAATATCTTATATAACCACAGTATAATACTCAAAAATCTCAAAATTGCATTTTCAGTGTTTTAAAAAGACAGAGAAAGATTCTCTTTTGCATTTTGGGAAACATTCTTTACATCTATTAAAAATGGAACAAGGAATATTCACACGAACTAAATCAGGAAAATCACCACAAACACAGCAGTGATGATTTTTCTCTCCTTGATCTAATCTGGTCTCTTCTATTTCAAATGGAAATACCAAGCTTTAGTATGTAGACATAAAGGAAGCCTTATTGTATGTTTTTGTCAGCTTGATACAAAGCTAGACATACCTGGGACAAGAGAATCTCAATTGAAGCCTGTAGGCCTATCTGTGCAGCATTCTCTTAATTGCTGACATATATAAAGGGGCCCAGCTTCATACGGTCTATTTAACAAACTAAAATCTTGTACTTTGCCAGGGATGGTGACATTGGACTAGATGTCTAGGAAACCATCCTCTCTTCTAAATCAGTCATACCAAGGATATACATATGTGTAATTTTCTCCTAGACAATGCTATCACACTACAACAAAAGAACAAAAACTTCAGTGGAAAATTTTCCTCCCAAAGCAAAACTGTGAACCAAATGAACCAGTGAGTGTCTTGAGTTTAGAAAAGCCAAAGTACTAAGACTCAAAATTATAGGTAAGAGAAAAAAAACAAAATAAGCATTTCTTGGGAAAAAAAATAGAGGAAGGAAATATCATAGCTTAAAGTGAGTCCCATTATAAGAAGCATTCATAATTTTAATGAGTACCATTGAAGAAAACAACAAAGAGAATTAAAATACTAAACAAAGGTTAGAACGGAATTGTTTGGAATGAGAAATTGACTATCAGCATAGAGTTAATGGAACCTTCGAGAAGACAATGCAATAACAGAACTCATATTTCAACTGCCATGCAAATAAACTTTCCAACAATTAACTTACGCACACACATGACACACTAATTAAAACAGAAAGGGAAAGTGTCTAGAAGTAAAAGATAACATGAATCTGCATTATTGCTAAGCACATTCATAGAACCAAAAAAAAAAAAAAAAAAAAGGTCTTGGGGAAACTAGAATGGAAAAAATCAAATTTTAAATTTATACTAGTTAAACCACGCCAGGGAGGCATTGGGAGGCCTAACTCAAATCCAACAAAAACCCAGGCCCTCTGTAATGCTCAGTTCTGTGTCCTCTGCCCATGATGTCTGCTGGGCTTGCCAATAAACTCCACTTTCACTCTATCCTGGGTCATTTTTTTCTGCCTTTTAACTCTTTTTTTCTTTCAGTTATCCATTCTTTTTTTCCCATTAATTTATTCACTTTATGTCCCAGTCGCTGCCCTCTCCTCCCATTCCTCCCTCACACAGTCTCTCCCCCAACCCCTTCTCCTCTGAGAGGGTGGAGCCCATCCCACCCCCCAAATCCAGCTATCCTGGCATGTCAAGTCTCTGCAGGGTTGGGCCCATCCTCTTCTATCAAGACCAGAAAAAGCAGTCTAGTTAGGGGAACAGATTCCACAGACAGGCAACAGATTTAGGAACTTAAGGTTCCATATCCCCAGTGCTAGGAATATCAGCTAAAGTCATCTCCCGTAGACTTCTGGGAGCCTCCCCCATCCCAGGTCTCTGGCACATCCTAGAGATGTCCCCCATCCCCTGCAACACCCTCTCCAGCTGCTGGTTTCCATTCATTCTCCCAACTCCCTGGGTCCCTCTCCTGTCTTTCTCTACACCTGATCCTGAAGCTCCCCCCTCCCAATTCCACTCCCTATCCCCTCTCCAGTACAGTTTCCTCCCTCCATCTGCCTCCTATGAATATTTAATACCCCCTTCTAAGTGAAATTCAAGCATCTTTGCTTGGACCTTCCTTCTTATTTAGTTTCTTTGGGTCTGTGGAGTATAGCATGGGTATCCTGTACTTTATGTCTAATATCCACTTATGAGTGAGTATATACCATGCATGTCCTTTTGGGTCTGAGTTACCTCACTTGGGATGATATTTTCTAGTTCCATTCATTTGCCTACAAAATTCATGGTATCTTTGTTTTTAATAACTGAGTAATACTGCATTGTGTAAATGAACCATATTTTCTGTATCCATCCTTTCACTGAAGGGCATCTGGGTTGTTTCCAGTTTCTGACTACTACAAATAAAAGGAATAAAACAGCCCTGAAATTCCATCTTACACCCATCAGAATGGCCAAGATCAAAAACTCAAGCAACAGTACATGCCTGTGAGACTGGGGATCAAGGGATGAGAATCACTGCACTCCTCCGTTGCTGGTGAGAGTGTAAACTTGGACAACTACTCTGGAAATCAATCTGGTGGTTTCCCAGAAAATTGGGAATAGTTCTACCTCAAGACTCAGCTATACCACTCCTAGGCATATACCCAAAAGATGTTCCACATACCACAAGGACACGTATTCCACTATGTTCATAGCAGTCTTTTAATTCTTTAACTGACAGAGAAAAAGAACCACTTACCAGCGGTATCACAACCTTTTAAGTGCTTAGAAAAACATGTTACATACATTGTTGAATACTAAAGCTGTTACTGACATGCACAGTGTAGCTGGGCCTGGGACTCCTGAGTCTGATTTAATGTGTTCAGGCCATTTTATTATCATTGTTCCCTAAACAGTACATAGAGCAGCACAACTCTTTCCATGGTATCTCTACTATGCCCTGGATATTCTGATTAATTCAGAGATGAACTTAAGTCAATGGGGGAAGGGGGATAACAATCTAAATCAAGTTAAGTTAATTTTCTAAATATGACCTTGAATAAATTACACTGGTTTGCTCTGTGTGTGTGTGTGTGTGTGTGTGTGTGTGTGTGTGTGTGTGTGTGTATGTGTGTTTGGTTAAAAGCAGCTGTAACTTTTGTCCATAATTGCATCCAAACATGAACAATTTTGATAAGACAGGAGTCTTTTCTCTATGTCTCCCCTTCCCTTGCTTCATGCCATTTTCTGCCCACCATTAGCCCATTCTTTCTTCCTTTTTCCACAGCTGTTTACTATCCTGGTGAGTCTTTCTTCCCACACAATCCCTAGAGTCTGTCAAAGATCTTCCCTGGTACCAACACTGGCAAACACACAGGCTCCCTTACTGCCAGCACTTGTCTTGTCTTGCTTGGTCCTCCTCCCTTTCTCCCCTTTCACACTCTTCAAAGTACCTCTTGACCTTCCCCCTCCTGCTGCTTCAGCTGCTTAGGCTCCATCAAGGTGCCAGAGAAAACATGTATGTTGTTAACATGTACACATGCATGCACACATGCATTATGTATGCCTGCACATGTATACACATTTGGGCACATACATACACATATATACACATAATTAACATTTTATTAGAAGTCCAAATGATGACTGAATCTTTCCCCAACTGTGAGTACTATGACCCAAGAAAAGCCATCAAATACGATAAGGATCAGAGCCTGCAATCTAGCAGTTATGCTAACACTGACAAATGGACCTCTGTCACTTGGCCAAAATACAAACCCCTTAATTATGTCCTAGACATAGTTTAAAGACGCCCAGTTAAATCGCCTGAAATTATGTTAAATATTAATTGTCAACTTAACAGAATCTAGAGTCAGCCTGGCAGTGGTGGCGCACGCCTTTAATCCCAGCACTTAGGAGGCAGAGGCAGGCGGATTTCTGAGTTCAAGACCAACCTGGTCTACAGAGTGAGTTCCAGGACAGCCAGGGCTACAGAGAAACCCTGTCTCGAAAAACCACACACAAAACACACAAATCTAGAGTCACCCAGGAGACAAGCCTCCAGGTACCCCTGTGAGTAATTATTCAGTTTTTGAACATGTCTGGAGGGGAGTATGTTGCTAGGTTACTAATAGGTGGAAAGACCCTCAAGTAGGCAGCATCATCCCCTAGGCTGAGATCCTGAACTATAGAAAGTGAGCTCAGCATAAAGATTCATCTCTCTCTGCTTCCAGGCAGTGACTGGCATAGACCACCTGCTTTGAGCTCCTGCTGCCTCGACTCCCCTGCTATGATAACCATACCTTCGAACTGCATCCTCTCCAAGTGTAGCAAATGCTCTTAACCACTAAGTCATCTCTTAAGCCCCAAGTAATACTATTTTTAATTGAAGCTAACGCTTTATATGAGTTATAATTTATATATAAATTTATAATTATATATTATAATTTATATAATTCCTTTTCTAAATTCTCCTCGTAGCTCTAACAATAGGTAATGTTTTTATAAATTTTCTTATAAGTCCCCCTACAAGAGTTACAAGGAGATGGATGAGGCTTGGATTGGCTCCTCAGCCAGTGGTATTACCTTGTGACATGATTAAGTTTTATCAAAATTAGTGTCCGTAGAAAACATGCCTGCTAGACCCAAATGACGTTTTCAAGGGAAACATGCATCTTGTGCATGCCATAGAGAGCCAGTATTGGAAAAGGACCTCCAGAAAGGGCACACTTAACATCATTTAGGAAAAGACTATAGTGAAAACCTTTCATTTTTTTTATTTGGGGGGATTTTATGCCTGAATACACTGAGATAGGATCATAGTTACGCAATTGTCCTTTTCTAACCTCATGCGTATCCTCCTAATGTCCTCCCTTTCAGCTTCATGTCTTTTTATTGCTGTTGTTGTTGTCAGATAACCCACTGATTCCAGTTAGTGCTTCCTGGATGCACGTGGTTGTGGAGCTATCCATACCAGCAGTCAAAACATGAAAAAAAAAAAATAATGCTCTACTTCCCCTCCAAAACTATCAGCTGCCAATAGCTCCTTGGTTAAGGCCCTGGAAGGCATCTACGCCACCTGTGCATGAATTTTGGCTGGTTTGATCTTGTGAACGTAATTACAGCTCCTATGAGTCCCTGACTGTATATCCATATGTCACATCTAGAACACAGCATTTCACAGGGCTCTTCCCCTTCCTCTGGCTCTCACATTCTTTCTGCCTCCTCTTCTATATTCCCTGAGCCTTCTTGGTGATGAGGGTAATAAAAAATACCTCAATTATAGCTAAACACTGACTCTCTTCGAACTTTGAACAGCGTTACATCCCTCTACTGACTTTGTCCACTGCAAGAAGACCAAGGCTGAGAGTAGCCTGGGTTTATGGCTATAAGAATCAATATTAAGCAGGCAATTTGTCAACATTATCACTTAGCAAAATAAAAATAGCAGGTTATACTCTAGGGCCTATGACTTCCAAGTTACAGACTTTTGACTAAGATTACAACACCAGGCATGAAATTCCCTCCTATGGAGCAGACCTCAAATCTAATCAGAAAGCTATTGGTTACAGCCACAGCAGCTGTAGTTGTTGCACCAGTAAGCACCTCTTACTTATCAGGTCAGTATCGTAGCATGCAACATCCAGCTCTGGGTAAGACCACTGATGTCCTGTCTCAGAAGCCTACGCAGCATTATCTAGCACTATGAAAACTGCCAACAGGAAGTTTCCCAGTCTGTTGAGATTGGTTTCCCTACATCATCCAGCCAAAGTTGAGATGTCTTCAGCAACAGACTATTATCATGTAGTTATGTTCATAACCAAAGGCAGTAGCGACACTCTGTGCTGTTTTGGAGACCTCTATGACTCCTCTGCCCAATAACTTGCAGAGAGATACCACAAGTCTTGCACTGAAGTTTTTATTTAGTAATTCATTTCCTCTGTTGAATATGGTGAAGATTTTCGAATACAAGTTCTGCTCTTGAATGCCAAAGCCAATGGAGTCATATTTTCTGGTGTGATTATGCTAAATAACCTACAGCCTGAGAGCACAGATACACTTCATATCCAACACTAAGTTCAATGAAGAGCCAGTGAAAGCCAATGACGTCTGGAAAGCCGTCCAACCCAAGTATGTCAAGATGCTCAAAGTGTTCCTGAGCATGGACCACTTCCTTCTAATGTCTTTATCAAGACCCATAAGGGTACACTGGACTGAACAGTTAGTGTCTTCTCTTGCTCTCCTTCTTCTCCCTTCACCTCTCCCTCTGACCATGCCTCCCTTCCGCCTACTGTTTGCAATGCTATGTTTATTAATTTTGTTCAAAGTACTAGACATTATAACTAATTCATAGTGGCTCACACCTATAATCCCAGAATGAAAGAGACAGGGGTTGGATGTGTCCTAAATTTGAAGTTAACCTGCCCTACACACTGAGTTCTGAGCCAGCCAGGGCTATGTAGTAAAACCTGGTCTCCAAAAAATTTGAAGGATAAATAAATAATAAATAGCCAACTCTTTTGACTTTCTCCAGAAAGACTCTTTTCTATACTTGTTTCAAATTCTTCTGTTGCAAGTATCAGACAATTGTAAGGTATGAGAGTTTCTCCAAGTATTGAGCTTGCCATCTGGTCTTAGATCTAACTATTAGAATAAATCGCAACATGACAGAATGCTTCTTGGTTGGACCTTGCCCTCCACCTCCAATTATTTGCTTCTATTTCTTCCTCACATAGCTTCCAAGGATAGCACAGGATGTTAAGGATGAAAAGAGACACAAGAAAGAACCAATAGAGACTGAAGCCAATTATTTTCATAAGAAGCTGTTAATATTGCATTATTAATTACACTGCAGTGACACCAATTAAATTTTTATAGCAATTCCCGACACTCCCTATGTCTGCTTAGTGTGTGTACTTATGACCATTTTCTCATGTGCCTTTCCTGTACAAACACATATCAACATAGAGCCAAACTCTAAAATGACTCTCCAGCTTCTCAATATATTCAAAATGAAGTCCGATGTATTTGTTGACAATGATAAGAGAAGTGGTAGATAGGCTGCATATCGTATAACTTTTCTCTTCTACTAAATAATCTGAAACTAATCTTCGACTATACATAAATAACAAATTTTACAGTTCAAATTATAGAGACCAAAGACAAATGAAAATATATATAAATACAAAAGGATACACACCTGCACACTTTTTTTCTTTTAAAGTGGAATAATCAATCATTAAAGAAAGCTACTTACTTACTTCTTTTCACTTCTTTACTTAGCTGTGTAATGACTTTGATAGTTCATCTTTGTACTAAGGTTCATCCTAGAAATGAAGAGAACTGATAGAATGAATACATGTGTCTATGAGTGTATGTTTGTGTGCAGTGTGTGTGAGTGTGTGTGTATGTGTGTATGTCTGTGTGTGTGCAGTGTGTGTGTGTGTGTGTGTGTGTGTGTGTGTGTATGTCAGGGGGATTTATCTGAGTGGTCTACAGACCATGCTCCTGATAGTCCAACAGTGGTGGTCTCATGACAGAAAAGACAAGAATCCAGAATTATTTGGTCCAGAGCAACCATCAGCAACATGGAACATTCATGACTGAAGTCCATTATTCAATCAGACCTGTCTGCTTCTGGAGTCCTGAGGGATTCCTAGAGAGCTGCTGTTCTTCATTCTATGTTAGATGCCTAATGAAGAAGGTTCTAACAACACTGAAGGACAGAAGACCCTGCCAATGAGAGTGTGTACAAGTAGGCCATAAGCAAAATCTTCCTTCTTCCATACTTTTTGATATGAGCTGCTATAAAAAGGTGTGGCCCAGACTTAGGGTGGGTCTTTTTATCAAGAAAACTCCTCACAGACTCACTCAGCTGCTTGCTTGGGTTTTAGTTGACTCCAGATGTAGTCAAGTTGGTCACAACCTTCATTGTCAACTTAACTAGGTTTTAAATCACTACAAGACATACCTCTGTGTTGGTGAAGGCACTTTTGGTGACATTTTCAGGGCAGAAGACCCATTCTGAATGTATGCAGCACCATCCCCATGGTTAGGGTCCCAGGTTGAATAGAGGGGACAAAAGGAGACAGATAACTAAGCACCCAGAATACTGTACACCAAACTAAACCCTTCCTCCATTTAGTTCCTATGGCCAAAAAATTGACTACAGCAACAAGAAAAGCAACTAATATAGTAACTGAAGGTCTGAATGAGAAATGGACTTCAGTCAGAGATGTCCCATGTTACCAATGGCTGCAGTTATCCATAGTCTGTGGTCTTCTCTCCCCATCCTTCATCTTGGTACAAGCGACTGTCATAACTCAAACAGGAGCTACAAGCATATGCTAGAAGTGCATAGTATCACAGTCATCCAAAACTACTTCATTGATTTGTCCTCTTACATCCTGGAAGGAGCCTTCTATTTGTTCACACCTTGCCAATATTTAAAAGTGACAACTTTTCCTTTTACTCTGCCAATAGGTATGGAACAGCCTTACTCTGGGGCCTAAATTCTTATTTCCCTGATGAAAAACGTGGCTTGTTACGAGTTGCTCAGCCTTCCCTCGCCCTCCTTCATGAAGCCTGTGCAAATGCCTGGGCATGGATCCTTGGATTATCTTTTTTTTTCAAATTTGAGAGCATTATTTATTTATTTAATAGGAATCCTTTGAAGGTATTTGGATCTTCCCCCAGGCTGTGATTGGCTTATTCCACCCCTTCCTAGGACCTAAACCGATTTCTCCTCAGCTTCTTTATTTCTCAGCTGCTGTTTTCTGCCAGGTTTCTTAGAGATTCAACCTGCAGACATGCAGCTAGCTTGGTAACTGATGACAATTTGAGAGGAATTTGTATGCAGAGTGCTGGGCTCCTGCTCTGTAAATCTATTCTTGCTAAGACAGGTAGCATCCAGAGCTTGTACGGTTTGAACTCAGACTTCTGTTCTAATCAAGAAAAACGACCACATTCTGATTCATTTTCAGGCAGAAGACTTTCAGGTGCAGGAAGCCATCTGCAAACATACAGCCTTAATGAATGCATTTGTACATAAACAGTACAAGCACCATGCAGGCATAGATTTTTTTGCAACCTACTTTTAATAAAGGTTCAACCTCTCCTACAGCCCACCAGGCAGCAGAGGTATTGGAAGAGAAAAGTTATTAGGATGTGGGGGAAGTGGACATGTCCAGCAATAGTTCTTTGGGGATGAGCTTAATCTTCTTTGGCAACAGTTCAGTCCCATAGCAAACACCAAATAATTCAGCAGCTGCAGACCAGTCCTCTAGGCAACCAGGCACCAGGTAGACACCAGGCATGAACAGGCAGCTACAGTCCAGTCCTTTCAACAAGCAGATACCAGGCAGCTGTAGTTCAGTTCTAAAGAAACTGCCAGGCTCACAAACTGGCCTGAGGCAAAGCCCCAGAAGCAGCAAGCTGCCTCAGGAACCTCACAAGCAGTTCTTGGGTGAGATTCTCTCAGTGTCAGAGATAACTCAAGTTGAGCTCAGCAACTCAGTGGCAAACCAATACATGCATGTCTTTACCAAATAGCGAGGTGGAGCAAACCAAACTGAAGCTCAGTGCTTGTCTTCCACTTGTCTGTGTGGTCATATTTATATTCCTTCATGAAGCATCCTTTCACATGTCTGCTTCTCTGCTATATCCAAACATCCTTGCACCTGTGTCTGCCTCAGGAAAACAATCATTCATGTGTTTGCTTTAGCAAGACATCTTTTTACCTGTATGCCCCAGCAAAACATCCTTTGGCATAGCTAACGTTCCAGAGAACAAGAAGTTTCCACTTCAACACCCTTTCCAGTTTATATTTCTAGTCACTTTATTAATTAAAGCAATGGCCTCTATCAAAATAGCACCTGGAGTCAAGCACCATTACAAGGAGAACAAGAGGCAGCAAGATGGCTGAGAGGATAAGGGTAGCTGCCACCAAGCCTGACAGCCTGAGTTCAATCCCAGGACCCCCATGATGGAATAACAACCAACTCCAGCAAGTTTTCCTCTGACCTAAACATGCACATACACACACAACTAAAATTACTTAATTAAATTAATTAAGTAATGAAATATTATTCAGTGATTTAAAAAATACAGAAGGGACTGTACTAATGTTCCATTGCTGCAATTTATGTTCAAATACAAGAATAAGCAACACCCAGAGGTTACAACAGGTCCAAAATCTCTAATCCCTTATTATGCATACAACTTTCTATACCTCAAGATTCACATGGACCCTCCAGTGTCTCATCTTGCCATTCTGACTTAGGAGTGTGGCTGGTTACTGTCACAGAGGGACAGTCCTGTGTTCCTATAGTTTAGCATCACAGTTCTGGAAAACGTTATCTTGCAGAAGTACTATGGTTGCTTCCACAGACGTGGAAACTGTTTTCCTCGCTGCTCCCCCTGTCTCTGACCTGATAGCAATGAAGATTTCTTCCCCAGCTCAGTTCAAGAGGGTGGTTGTCTTAGCTCAGGAATTCTGCCACAGCTAATTCGTTCAGTGGCAAAAGTAAGAATTGATGGCGTAAGGCTCGGCTGTGAAAGTGGAGTCTCGACTCATTAAAATGCAAACAAACATAGCAACACATTTATCTATATGTTCGTCACTATGGAATAAATGTCCAGCAAACAAGATATATATATGTGGTAAGTGCCATATAAAAGGGACTTTCTTTTATTTCTGGAGCAGGCAATTTAGCCCCAAAAGTCATTCTCTTCTGCATGAAAAGTTAGCAGTAGGGAATGTGAATCATAATTCTTCTTATTAAAAGACCAATATGGGGCGTGAGGCACTAGGGGAGCAGGGGAACTTGTAGTAATATGTCTAATAGTATGTGTGGGCTAAACAGCTCCAATCTCCTCTCTCTACCTCAGTGGAGATACCAATAGCCTGACATAAGGAAGCTGAAGGTCTAAGCAATGTCAGGCAGAATTCACCCCAGGCCTGTGATGAGTCACTGCCTCCAAATCCATGAAGTCACCAGAAAAAGCACCTTTTTTTTTTCCTGTGTGTACTGCTTCACGACTCCTTTCTTCCCTGTTTTATTTCCACAGAGGATCTAACATAGCCCAGGCTCACTCAAGCTCTAGACTCTCCTCCCACTACACCCCAGATACTGAGATTACAGATGCATACCACCACATCTGGCCTTCCTTCCTCGTTATTCCACTTATTTAAAAAATCAGTTCTTGGTCATCTACTCTGAATCTTGAACATGTTAAACACAAGGGAAATTGTGATAAGTGAGAGAGGTGAGACTCCTGTGTTAGCTTAAGAAAAAGCAGAGATGAAAGCTGATTGTCTACTGCAGAAATGCAGTATTTAATGTTCTGATAAAAAAGTTATTGAAGAAAATAAAACAGGAAGTAAAAACTAACTGAGATAAGGTGTGTCTGATAACAGCTTTTTACTGTGTTTAAGATGGTGACATGGACCCAGTGAAATAAAGATTTACAGAGAAAAGAAGCCCGGGTAAGATGAATGACAGGTGCAAAGGTCCTGAGGCAGGGCATCAACTGCAGATGTCCAGTTCTTTTAAATTTTCTTCTTCTAAAAAGTAAAAATAAAGACTTCGATAAAAGTATTTTAAAAACCTAAGACTATCACTCCTCCCTGAGGTCATTCATTATACTTTACTGAGATTTAAAAAAAAAAAAAAAAGGTTGAATTTTAAGAGAGGTTTCAAAGTTGAAATCTTCCAGAGGAAGCAATCAAGAGGCAATCAAACCAAGAGGAAAACCCAGCTGCGGGCTGCCTCTCCCCATCTCCTCTTGTATCCTCTGTCGCCATTGAACACAGTGCTAAGGCACTATTGATTCCCAGCACAGAAAATTCCCAGTATGCCACTTTGTCATGTTCCACGGCTGTGTGAGCTGAATTCTAGGAACTGAGACTGCATTTCCCTGTAGTAGCAAAGATCTAATTGTACATTAGACCCCCGAGCTAGTCCATAGAGCACACCTAACTTTCAAAATGCTACTGATCGGCTGCAAATTAGCAATGGATAATGGAATCTTGTCACACAGCAAGGGGATAAAGGACAGAAAATACTGAGTGAGAGGTGATTTATGTTGAATGACACTGTGCAGGGAGAGTCAAACAGGAGCAAGATATCACAGGAGGGACAATTTAAAGTGGTTTTCCTGGAAACTCTCAGAAACAGTGGTAGAGAATGGAGAAACCAAATGAGTGGTTTCTCTCTCCTTCATGAGCTGGCTTTCCTGCTTCTCCTGCAGTTCCTGTGTAGACTTGTTCCGGTTGTGGAATCATCTGTGGTTAAAGATGGCTGACCTAAAGTTCTCCCTAAGTCTGTGAAAGCATTAGAAGATTAAGCAGGGTATAGGAAGAGTAGGTGTGGGAGATGTAGAGCAAGCTAGTTCAGTGATCCTCAAAGTGTGGCAGGCATCAAAATTGTTTGGACTCATGGAAACCCGTTGCTGGACCTCCTGCACGATGCTCTGATATATCAGCCTGGGATGAAGATGAGACCACATTTCTAGTAAATGCTATCAACAGCGGGATGAAGCTGGGAAACCATTGTAAATACAAAAGGTTAAAGCCAGAAACATCCCTAAAATCCTGCAGCAGGCTGGATTGCCAATGACCCTGCTAGGCTGGATACTGCCTTGATATTCAGGGAAGAATGTGACCAGATACTGATTATACTGTGAGTGCCTGGAAAGCACCTGTCTGTCAGTGTTCCAAGCTGTCTGGAGGCAGTAGTGGGATTAGGAGATGTTCCCCTATAAAGAGAGTCTTTCTACTTCTGATTCAAAAATTGCTTTTAGGATTGTCTAAAGTCAGGGTGGGAGCTGGCCTTCTAGCTTGTAATTATGCTACTGGAAAGTGCCATTTCAGAACGCTCAGCTGCCTATACTCAGTACCCGCCAGTTGTAAAACACTGGAACAAACAAGAGAGGAGGAGGAAGCCAGCTTGGTAGCTGCTCTGGTTTGTTCTCTGTTGCTGTGATATAGTGCTCTGGCCAACCAGAGACTCTGGCTTATGTTCCCAGGTCACAGTCCACCACTGAGGCAAGTCAGGGCAGGAACTGAAGCAGAAAGCACAAGGAAGGCTGCTCACTGGCTCACTCTCTGGCTCATGCTCAAGTAGCTTTCTAATAAAGTCCAGACTAACGTGGCAAGAGCTGAGAAGAGGACGTATGGCTCATAGGGGACAGGTCCCTCCCATATCCATCATCAACCAAGACAATCAGAGACACGAATATCGGCCAACATGATCTCACAAGTCCCCCAATTAAGAGTCCCTCAGATGGCTCCAGGCTGTGTCAAGGTGACAGCTGAGGTTGACAAGGATAGTGACACAGACCTATAACCCCAGTGACTCAGGAGGCTAATACAGGAAGACTGAGCTTTCAGGTCCTATCAGTACAGCAAATTGAGTCTCAAATGAAAAGGTAGAAAAAACTGGATGTAGAAGCCAGGTATCGTGCATAACGCCTGTAATCCAGGCTAATTGGGAGGCTGGGGCCATTAGATTAAAAGTTCAAGGCTGCCCTAGGCCATATTGGGCAACTTAGAAAGACCCTATATCAAAATAAAAGGCAAAAAAAAAAAAAAAAAAAAAAAAAAAAAAAAAAACCCTGTGAATTGTGCAGTTCTGGAAAAACACTTGCCTAACATTCTCAAGGGCTTAGGTTCGGTCTCTATTACTGGAAAACAGAAAAGTCTGTTAAACGTCACTAGGGTCAAGCACTTGCTTAGCTTGTAAAAGTACTGGGGGTTGGGGGAGATCAAGAGTCCATCTAAAGGAAGATGTGGTTAGTTACCCAAATAGCTAAAGGATGCTAAACAACACCTGGGAGAAATGCAAGTGCAGCACAGTGGTGTTTAAGAAGGCAAAGATTCTTCTACCCAGAGAATGAGCCAAGGAAGGTAGTGATATTCAGGTGCCATGTTGAACAATGGATAGAACTAAGGGTTGTAGAAAAAAGAAAAGTAAATGACAGAAGAGAAATAGATACCTAGGGAGAGGAGTGTGGGCTAAGTGTTTATACAGAAGAAGATGGGTTAGAGATCAAAGGGCTCAGTTTGGCCATATGGCCCTCCATACAGGGATAGAGAAACACAAGCTGACACCATATTGCAGTCCTCAAATAGCACATAACTAATAACTACTCTTATCAATTCCACTGGCTCTAGAGCCAGGCAGGAGTCCCATATTTGGGAGTCTCTATGAGAGAGTTCTAGACAAAATTAACTGGGAACTGGGGGGAGGGGGAAGAGACCCACCTTAGATGTGCTAAACACCTCCCTCTGGATTGAGGTTATGGACTTGGTAAAATGAAAGAAGTGAGCTAAAACCAGTATTCTGTTCTCTCTGCTTCCTGAAAGCTCCAGCTGCCATCCGTTCCCTGCAGTGATGCACTGGGCCACCAAACTGTGAGCCAAAATAAACCCTCTTCAAGTTGATGTTGTTAGAGATTTTTGCCAAAGTGAGAAGAAAAGCAACTAATACAGCGGAAAAAAACATAATGAAATTGACTAGGTGTCTGGGGAGATATAAATTCTTTTTAGCACAGAAACTCAAGTGTAGGACAATTTATTAGGCTGTAGAAAACACAAGACAGTGATGAGAAAAGAGGGAAAGAGTTGCACTGCATAGTGCCATGGGGAGACCATCGTGGTTATTTGAGGTCAAAGACAGAAACACAAACAAAGATGACTGTTTTTGAAGCTATGGAAGTGGGCACCTAGGAGTACCTATAACAACACCATAGAAACGTCTAGGAAATAATTTTGAGAGTGGTGGTTTGAATTGATTTGGCCCCCAAAGACTCACATGTTTGAATGCTTTGCCCACAGGGAGGGGCATTATTAGGAGGTGTGGCCTTTTTGAAGGAAGTGCGTCACTGTGTGGGTGGGCTTTGAGGTCTCCTGTGCTCAAGTTCTGCCCAGTGTGGAATCCATTCTCTTCCCTACTGCCTTCAGATAACGATGGAGCACTCTCAGCTCCTCCAGCACCATGTCTGCCTGCACACTGCCATGCTTCCCACCATGATAACGGACCAAACCTGTGAAACTGTAAGCTAGCCCCAATTAAATATTTCCTTTCTTTTATAAGAGTTGCTGTGGTCATGCAACTCTTCACAGCAATGAAACCCTAACTAAGACAGATAGCCTTCGTGTACTCTATAGTAAGATGAGAACTACAACACACTCCCAGCTTTCTCTAACTCTGTCCCACCACACTTCTTTTTCCTTAGCTCAGAGGGTATAATAAATGCTCTTACTCCAGGCCTCATTTCTACATGTGAGGGGAAAAATATTTAATAGAAGCATTGCCCCAAAGCAGAATTTAACCCGGCTATATCTAATGCTGTCTTCATTCTGCTGCTGGGATAAAACACCATGACCAAAAGGAATCTGGAGGAGAAAGGATTTATTTCATCTTACAGCTCATAGTACATCATACACAAAATTCAGGGCAGGAAGTCAAGGCAGGAACCTGAAGGCATAAACTGAAGTAGAGGCCACAGAGGAGCACTGTTTAATAGTTTGTACCCCATGGCTCGCTCAGCCTTCTTTTTTATATAACCCAGGGCTATCTGCCTAGGGGTAGCATTACTCATAGCCAGCTGGTCCCTTCTGTATCAATCACCAATCAAGAAAATGTGTCATAGGCTTGCCCACTGGCCAATCTAATAGGCACATTTTTTTCAATTAAGGTTCTCTCTTCCCAAAAGAATTTCACTTGTGTCAAGTTGTTATAAAACTAGCTAGCATCAAATGCTTTAGCTTCTCTTTCCTATTCTGCTTTACTCCACTTTAAATGATAATCACTGCAATTACCACATAGACTTCATGGCCCACACTCAAGTTGCTGCCCTGTATCTCAAACACACTCTTCTGAGATATAACAATCATCACTGATATAGACCTACAGGAGGGATTGGTTTTTCATCAGATAAAAGTTGGGAAAAAAATGTGTGGAAGCCATAGCTATCCTTACTTTTCAGAACATTCTAGAGTCCTTCTTCAAGCAGGTCATAAAACATCTGCAGTTGGCCAGATTTAAAATAATGGACAACTACTCCAAGACAGAAAAGGGGAGTGGCTTTGCACTTACTTTACTTTTTTTCATTGACTGCAGAAAATTCATGCCTTAAGAAAATGGAACACTGTGTATCAAAACCTCTATTGGTAGCTTAGTCAGCTGAGGTGAGAAAGTCTGACTGTTCACATTCGCTCTGTGAATGATTTTTTTCCCTAAAGTTTTAAATAGAAATAATTTGGGGCTACAGTGATAGATCAGCATTTTAGAGCTTCTATTGCTCTTAGAGAGGACCCAAGTTCAATTCCCAGCACCCACATAAGACGGCTCACAACCAACTCACATTGCACATAGACACATAGTCACACACATACACACGATAAAAGTAATTCTTCAAACAGAATAACTCACAAGACGATTTAGAAGAGGAGAAGAAGCAATACTTGTCAGCAACAAAAGAGAAGATAAATACTATGGTCCATGCTTTTTAAATCACAACAAAGCATCACAATAGGAAAGACAAAAAACAAAGATGAATCCATTTGTAAAGTTGTTGAGATTTCAGAAACTTCCTTTTGTCGAGATCTGGTGAAGATTCAGCAGCCAACAATGATGGAATGGACCTTGCCCTTCAGACAGACCTGACCTGAGGAGGAAGAGTTGCCCATGGATGAGCTGGGGATACTGTTTAGTCTCTCAGCAGATTTTAATATCCATAATACATCACTTCAACAAAATGCATTCCAATTGTACACTTCCCTGGAAGAGCACTATGGAAATCAAATAAGCACAATGGTTTGTCACAACCAACTCACTCAACCAATGCAACTCAATATTTACAACAGACTTTTTAAAATGACCTAGAGTGAGCATCGGTGTGCTCAGAAGTTTGCCAAGAACTTAACACAGGTATGATTCTCTAACATCTCAAACAAGGGCACTGTCCCAGTTACAGTTAGTATAGCTGTGATGAAACATCATGACCAACAGCAACTTGGGGAGGAAAGAGTTAATTTGGCTTATGCTTCCACACTAATGATCACCAAGGGAAGTCAGGACAGGAACTCAAGCCCAGCAGGATCCTGAAGGCAAGAGCTGGTGCAGAGGCCAAAGAAGGATGCTGTTTACTGGCTTGCTCCTCATGGATTACCCATCCAGCTTTCTTTCTTTTTTCCTTTTTTTTGTTATCAAATCATAATTTTTACTTTTTAACATGGGTTATAAACACAAAAATACAGGATGTGGGGAAGGGGATGACACTGGAGCAAAGGTGTTAAGGGGGAGTACAGATATTTTTCAGAACAGGGTATCAGCTGGGTGAAGGTTCAGAGGACAGGCCACTATGACTCTGCCTATGATTCACTTGTCCTTATCTAAGTTGGTACTATCCACCAAGGCTGCCTATTTACAAGGTCTATGACTACTCAGGCTGGTAAATTTCCACAAAAGATGCCTGTTTACAATAGCTTATAGCCATCTGTTTCAGTGTTTTTCCACAGAGACCTAACACTTTGTGTTAGCAGGCATGTATGTCAGGCCTATTGCTGATTTTGGGCTTATGGCTGATTTTAGGCCTTCAGTGTATAAGCAGGGCTGCCCCTAACATCTCCTCCCTTCTCCAAGTATAGAAGGGCTGTGGCGATTCTAATCTTGCCAAGGCAGGGATAGAGCCCTGACCTCCAGTAATTAAAGGAGACCTTGTAATGGCTCTGGTCCTCCTGTCATTGTCCAGTGAGGCATGAGGGCCATACCCATTCCGATGTCTTCTTCCTGGAGAGGGGATACTTTTGACATCAACCCCTATGCAGTCAGGCTTGTCCCTCAGAGAACCCAGAAACATATTTTAACTTTTATTTATATTCCCTTGCAGTGCTTAGCCTCTCAGCCTAAGCAAGAATTCAGATCTCCAGACAGAGGGGGTTCTGGGTGGCCCCTCTCTGCTTGATCTAGGGGCAGAAGTCCCCTCTTTTAGATTGGGTGAAGATGGGAACACCCTGGATAGAGTAACAACCTCATCTTGAGTCTCGTGCTCCTCCTTAGCTAACTTATGATAATATATCTGAATAGATTTTGCTATCAGATTATCTATCTGTTGTTTCACAAAGTTGGTCAGCCTAATTGGGTCATTTTTGCTTATTTCTTTTGGTCCCATCCAGCTTTCTTAAAGAACCCAGGACCACCTGCCCAGTGTTGACCCCACTCACAATGGATGAGGCCCTGTCCCATCAAACACTAATTAAGAAAATGCCCTACAAATGAATCTTAAGGAGGCAATTGAGGTTCCCTCCTCTCTGGTGACTTTAGTTTGTATCAAGTTGACATAAAACTATCCATTACTAGAGTATATACCACTCCCCAAGCTGATAAATTGAACCTATGCAAGTCACAAAAGCCAAATAGCTGGGAAGCCATTTGTTTAGATTTAAATATGAGATCCACTAAGTGACACTTGTCATCCACCAGCAGAAATCCCCAGTCCCCAGGTAAAAAGGAAAGCATGGTGGCATGTATTTGTAATCACAGGGCTGGGAAAATGGAAGCAGGAGAATACCCAGGGCTTTCAGAAAAGCCAGCCTCGCTTGAGAGAATGTGCTTGAATACCCAGGCTCTTCGGCAGGCTTATGATCATGGCCTCCAGCCATTGATCTTCCCAGATGCTCAGCTACTGAGATTGTTTTCCCCATCTCTTCCATCCCTAATTCATTTACCTCCCTCTACCTTTCGGGTTTCATTTCTTTCCATCAGTAGCCATGGTAACAACCACTGATGAAACATAAGCCAAGCATCTGAAAAGCATCTTGAAGCCTAGGCTCTTGGCAGCATTTTTCATGGGGCAAGACTGTGACCACGCAAACAAAGTAGCGCCCTTCCTCCTCTTTCTCATCTATTTCCTACCCACTTATTGGCAGCCACAACCATTTGTGAAGCTTGGAGATGACTGTCTGGTCCATTTATATTCATAAACTGGCAGATCAGCCTTTCGGTATTGCAGAGCACGCCTGCATTGGAAGCTGTTGGAATAGTCTTCCCACTCCCTGTTAACCCTTACCTAAGCACGAAGCGTTAGCCGCACGCACTCCACTGTAAGATTTTCTACTCATTGCCTGTCTTAATCAGACCTGATTCTTCAGACCATGATGCTCTGTCTGGCTTTCTGTCTACACTTAATATTCAGTGGAATTTTACCACAGTGGCACTCTTCTGATTTCTCTGCTGGACTGTGACTACCAACAGATGTGCTGGTGCCATCCTGAAGCAGGCTTCTTCGGTGTGTTCTACCTAAAAGCAGTACTAATTAGATTCATGAATTTCTGAGCTCACCCGGATGGAATATCTAATTATTCACTTCATGCTTTTAAAGCAATGGAGACTGTAAAACAATGAGCATGTGTCTGGAACACATCACTACACAGGGAGGGTCCAGAGATGGGTTCAGCACGGACAGGCCATACACATTTGAGGGTGTGGGTACAAACAGCACAGACTCCTTTTTTTTTTAGCTTCATCATATTTTCAATGACCTCTTTTTGTTAACATTGATTTCTACTTAAAGTTACCAAATTTGTACTACTTTCTCTCTGCAGATTCTAATGACTTCATAATGGGCTCTAATCTGTAAATATGCTTCACAGGATCAGAATGCAAAACCATACTTGCTTTGTAGATCCTTGATTTCTTTTCTTTTAAAGTGTGTGTTCTCGTGTGTGTGTGTGTGTGTGTGTGTGTGTGTGTGTGTGTGTGTGTGTGTGTGTGTGTGTGTGTGTGTGTGTGTGTGTTGCTATGGCTCAATCTCAGGGCCTTGAGGATGATAGACAGATTACCACTGAGCTATGCCTCCAGCCCTAACCTCTATTATAACAAACTTTCAATGGTAGTGATTTGTTTGAGAGAAGTTCCCATTTTGCAGCCCAGGCTGCCCTCAACTTCACAGTTCCCCTCAACTTGGCCTCCCAAATTCCAGAATTACTGCCATGAACCATCACATTTGGTTTTAAGACTGCTAGTTGGTGGGTCCCTTTTAAGGTACAATCTTTGACACTTTCATCAAGTATCTCAGTCATTTATTGACCTCATGTGATACAGATTTTAGACTTCTTTTATAAGAGCAGAAATCAAATCTCAGATAGTTCAGTTGTGGTCATATAACTTTGCAGCAAGACAGGAATGAAACCAAATCCTGTTACTCCTACCTAGGGTTGTGTAAATCACCCATAGCTTGAGTCACCTGTAAGTTGCATAAACATCTACAATGTTTGATATGGATGCTCCTAACACCATGTTTCTTATCTCTGTACAATGCTCCTATTGAGTCTTGGGTGCTTTTATCTCCTTATTTATTATCCCTAATCATGTTGATTTTAAATGCCTCCTACCTCAGTTATTTCAGCCTTTTGCCCAGACACCCTCAGTTTTCACAAACCTGATTCTTAATCTTCAAGGGTACTACCTTGGACTTCATCAATCCTGTGTGGACCTTGGGCCAAAAGGACACAGCAATTGGCAATGAAAAAGGCCAAGAATGCATGAAGACCACATGTTCACAAAGCATGCTAATTGACCATATTTACTTCAAGTTATTCTGGGATGTACCTTGCATAAATCTCAATGCCAACTTTGTATTACTAGGGCAACGTGTTTGCCTATATATCATATTTTTAAGAAAAATTCTGTAAATGATTTTTAGAAAAGATGATTAATACTTGGCAGGATGACCAAATAGAAAAGGGAACAGCTGAAAGGAAAGACTCTGTGACTTAATGTTAATAAGCATAGGAAGAGGTGACAGTCACTTCTGAATGCCTAGGGCACCAGCTTGGAAGGATTAATAGAACCTAATAATACTTACCTTCAACTTTTTGAAGCTTGATAGTCTTCAAATATGGGTGACTAAAAGTTAATACCTAGTTTTGCTACAAGAAAAACTGCTACTTACATTGTCAAGTTCATGTTGTGGTGATTGATTTAGGCAATTACGACAAAGATATCAAAAATAGTCAGCCCTCTGGTGGCTCTAAGTTCCACTTCGAGGGATTAAACCAACTATGAATGGAAAATATTTTTAGAAAGTCACATCTGTACTAAATATATACAACTTTTATTTGTGATTTTCTCTAAAAAATATAATATAAAAGCTATTTGCATATTATCTGCATACATTACTTATTATGAGTAATCTACATAGAGTGTAAAATATACACAAGGAAGTATACAAAAACTACCATTTTGTTTAAGGACCTTGGGCATGTAGGGATGTCAGTGTCCATGGGGTACCTAGAATCAAGTCCTTCTGAACCAGTGGGAGATTTTGTATCAATGTATCTGATATGGGTGATAAATTTAAAACAAGCATCATTGTTTAATTTCTCCTCATTCATTATTAAATCAGTTCTTCTTAAGAAAATACAATGTTGAAGTTGAAGAGATGGCTCAGTAGTTAAGAGCTGAGCTCTTGCTGCTCTTCCAGAGGACCTGAGTTCAGTTCCCAGCACCCACATCAGGCAGTTCATATCCTCTAAAACATCCAACTCCCTCTCTGGCCTCCACCATTACCTGGACTCATGGGCACATACCCATGCATAATTAACAATAAATTATATATATATATATATATATATATATATATATATATATATCCAAATTTCATCTTATTTATCTATTTTTTAGTTTTATGATACTTGGAATTTCAAATTTGAAACTCTTAGAACTTGAATTTTTCTAGACTTTTTTCCCCCAAAAGAAAGCCATTTATTTTAATACATTTTGAGGAAGAGCTGTATTGTATACTTCTCTGCACACATGATGTGTCCTGT
This sequence comes from Arvicanthis niloticus, assembly GCF_011762505.2. Taxonomy (NCBI): domain Eukaryota; kingdom Metazoa; phylum Chordata; class Mammalia; order Rodentia; family Muridae; genus Arvicanthis; species Arvicanthis niloticus. The sequence goes on from NC_047665.1 coordinate 36,643,826, forward strand.
ATATTCTGGCTTATACTGAGGACTTGGTGTACATTTGGTAAACTGCTCAATCTACTTTCATCCAGAAAGGTTGGTATTTATTTAAACTCCTGTCAGAACCACTCGGTTTTATTTGGAAGGTAGAGAAGATCTCTTATGAAGTAGAATGCCTAGGCTACGATTTTCTAACTTCTCCATTATCCCCTCATGGTTGCTACTGTATTGATAGTGTTTTGATAAATGAGAAGAGCATCACAGATTTTATCATCTATGCCATCAGTCTCTCTTGTAACAAAACTAGATATTAACTTTTGATCGCACATATATGAAGAATATTAAGCTTCAATAAGTGACTGTCACTTCTTTCTTTGCTCATTAACTTTAAGTCACAGAGTCTCTCCTTCCACAGATGTTCCCTTTTCCATTTGTACATCCTGCCAAGAACTAACTATCTTTTCTATAAATTTTTAAAAGAATATTTTCTTGAAGAATAGACTTTATAGGCAAACAGGTTGCCCCAGTGATGCACAGTTGACATTGAGATTCTTCAACCATGCCCAAGCTCAGAAAGAGGACAAAGGAGGCCAAAGAAACTGTAGGAAAGAACTGAAGACAGCTTTCGAAGCTTTAATGGTCCCTGGTGTCAGGGGAAAACAACAGAGCCTTGCTCCCAGCACTCTCCGAGCACTTGTGTACCTGCTAAGAGTCTAAATGAAATCAGACAAATGAGCCCACCCTTCACCAGTGTGAAAAAAGAGGTGAGTGACCCCGTATTGTGCAAGGACACGTTTGTTAAATCCCACTTCAGTCTGTACAAAGACACCGTTCTCTTGACGTTGTAAACAAATAAAAACTGTTCTAAATGGGTTAATTGTACTGTACTCCAAGAGAGGAACAAGGAGGGTCTGGGCATGTAAGGTACATTTATTGTCGATTGGCTCTTAAAGAAACCAGAAAAGCTTAAAAGGAAAACCAGGTAAGGCATTATTAAATGTCAATGAAGTTCCCAGGTAGGTGACCCTGTGAGCTGCAGCAGGCTTATTTGTACATTGTATCTGTATGTATAGAGTAAATGCTGACCATGTGTGTGCTACAAAATAGTAATACACAGAGGCCTCAGAGACCTCAGAACCCCACTGATGGAAAAAAGCATATGTACTAGCTAGTTTTCATCAACTTGCCACAAACCTACATTGACCCAGGAAGAAGGAACCATATTTGAAGAACAGCCTCTATCAGATTGGCCTGTGGCCATGTCTGTGGGTTATTTTAATTGCTAACGGGTGTAGGAGGACCTAGGCTGCGGTGGGTGATGCCATCTTTTATTAGGTGGGCCTGGGCTCTATAAGAAAAATAGCTGAACAAACCAGAGGAGGCAAGCTTGTGGTCATGGTGTTTATCATAGAAACAGAAAACCAAATTAAGAGAGATACAGGTACCAGAAGTGAAACATCATCTTAAATGAGATTGCTTCTTTCTAGGTATGCTAGGTTTTCATCAAGGTCCCAATACCTAAGCACAGCCCATCAGCATATGTGTTATAAGACAGCACTGTTGTAGCTGGGTATCTGCAAGATGAAAAAAGCTAGAGAACTAAGAAGTAAGTTTGACATGGTCATAGGACACAAGATTGGCACACATACACAAAGACACACTCACACACATACACACATACTCATACACACACATACATACATATACACACACTCACACATATACACATACATATACTCACACACATATACACTCACACACACACACACACACACACACACACACACACACACACACCTGGACCCAAAGACTATAGTCTTAATTTCAATGTGTGATATTTTTATTTATATCTTCTTATATCAAAGTTTAATGTGTTTTGTAAACCTGTATTTCTATACTTATCTTGATTATGTAGCAACTAAATGTAAAAAACATGCCATAATTAAAATCTCTTCAAAGATAAAGTGCTCAAATATAAACCTAACCAAAAAATAGAGGATTTTGTGAAGGAAATTGAAAAATGCACAAGTAGTTGAAATGGAATTAGAAGGATCATAGACTTGAAAATTGAGCATAGTAATACTGTCAGTTCTACATAAACTCATAGACAGATGCAATGTAGTTTCTATCAAATTTCCAAAAAGATATTTTATAGACAAAGGCAAGCCTTTCTTGAAACTTAGAATGCACAGGCCCTAGGACAGCTGGAAGAGCATGGAAAAGAATAGAGTGGGTGGTATCATCTTATGTGATGATGTTAAAACTTAATACACAGCTAAGAATGTGGTGAGTTCAAAGAAATAAATGTGACCTAGAACCAGAGCTATTCACGTATGTTCCACGGGGTCTTGGGAAAGGTGCACAAATAAGTCCATAGGAGTTGTGTCAATGAATGGTGCTGGTCTAATTTGATGCCTAAGAATATAAAGTGACTCTCAAGCCAAACTTCAAACATTTCACAAGCATTAACTCAAAATCAATTATAGATTTAAGTGTTAAATATAAAGCTATACCATTTTAGGAAGAAAAATATATGAGAAAATTTTCATAATCCACAGGTGAGCAAAGAATTCTGAGACTTCATCTCAAATGCAAAGTTTGTAATTGGAAAACTTAACTAACTGGGCTTTATCAAATTGCTCTATAAAGGATTCCTTTTAAAGAACGGAACATCTGAATACTGTGGCCCATTCCCTTAATCCCAGCAGTTGGGAGATAGAGGCAAGAGGATCGGTTCAAGGCCAGCCTCTACTACACAGCCAATTAGAAGCCAGAGGAGAGAAGATAAGAGGAGAGGAGAGGAGAGGAAGGGAGGGAGGGGAGGGGAGGGGAGGGGAGGGAGGGAGGGGAGGGGAGGGAGGGGAGGGGAGGGGAGGGGAGGGGAGGGGAGGGGAGGGAGGGAAGGGAAGGGAAGGGAAGGGAAGGGAAGGGAAGGGAAGGGAAGGGAAGGGAAGGGAAGGGAAGGGAAGGGAAGGGAAGGGAAAAACAAAATGCAGAGAAACAACCAACATAGAGAGCACATTTATAAATCACACATCGTGTCACGGACTAGTACTGAGACTGTAAAAAGAATCCTCCAAAGACTCTGAAAATCCAAAATCAAAAATGGAAGATAATAAAAAAAAAATACCAGTGTGACTACTCAGACTGTGAATGAGCACAGGTGGATATATTCAATTTGCTAGCATTTAAAAATGCAAATTAAGGCCACCAAGAGATAACTGCATACTTGTCAGGGCAGGCAAAGTAAAAAGTACCAAATGTTATCCAGGTGGCAATAAAATTCATTTGTTCATACATCATTCTTAACAATACAAAAAGTTTTGGCCATCCTACAGTACAGTTTGCCAGATTTTTATAAAACTGAACATGCAGCTTCTATATGGCCTAGCAATTGTACTCTTAACCATTAGTTCAAGAAAAAATGACACTTTGTCAACCAGTTATGGTTTACAGATGTATAGACTGCTAATAGAGATACATAAGTAATTATATATTATTATTATACATAATGTACCATCGATTAGTGTCATAAAAATAATATATGCAGGCATATATACCAGCAATAGCAACACTTTTAATTGTATTTAATTAATAAAGGGAAGTATATTTTATATTATTTCATAAAATTGTATATTTATTCATTTCAATGGCAATGTTTTCAAACTAACTGAATCAGAAGGAGAAAATTCAGCCTGGGCTTCATGTCTATTTCTGGCTGAAGAAAGGCATATCTAGTCTTTAAAGGGTCAACAACTTTGTTACAAGAGAATAGGGCCCAATCTCCACCTGTTCTTTCACTGACAGCTTGCTGGGCCCACAAAACACATTACATATGATGAACAGGTTATTAAAATGATATAAACATAACAAAGAAGATGAATGTGTGTCAAGGGTTAACGGTGAGCAAACTCAAACACCATCAAGCTCACGTGCTGTGGAAGACCAGTTGACTCCACTGTCCCTAAAACAAATATGAAATTGTAATTCCCAGCATGCTAGAAAGTGCCATGGGGTCTGCAGAGCTGTGACAGCATCAATTAGGGAGAGCTGATTTAGTGGAGAAAGGGACTGAAAGGGAAGTGGCTGAGAAAGGACCTTTCCAGAAAGGGATGGAATCACAGAGACATGAATATTGGCAGGAATTAGTTCAGATCCCATAGCAGCAGTGGGAAGAGTTATCTGACAGGCAAATTGATGGGTGTGGAACCCTCCAGAGAAACAGGACAACGTGCTCAAATACTGGAAGGTAGTGTGTCAGCACGAAGGTGGGGGCACAGTGGCGAGTAGCCACACATGTGAACTGGGATGCTCTAGACAGATATAAGGAATGGTCGAGGTCAAGGGGAGTTTCCAGGAAAAACAAAGGAATTCGCTGATGGAATGTGACAATCATGTTTATATCTCAAAAATGCCAGTATGTCCACCAAGAATAAGCTTCTCACTCCCAATTGAGAAGCTGTACATTGTTCAGGTGAAACATGGTATACCTTGAATTGGCATAAGGAGGTGACCTAGTAAGAATGAGAAACTTATTTGTTTGTTTGTTTGTTTGTTTGTTTGTTTGTTTTTAGAGCACATTTTATAAAATTTGTGTTGGATATGGAAGTGGGAGGGTCTTTGTGACATTTTTTCTGGGATTCTGGTTTCTAGAAGTGATCAGATGGTGGCGCCCTTTCCCAAATTAAGAAACTGTGATGTTGCCAATAGTTTGGGCTGGAAATCAAGAGTTCAAGGACAGTTTGAATCTTGTACAAACCATCAAACAGGAGGAGTCCAGTTAGCAGGAGGCTCTGTTTCCAGAGAAAAGATGTTAGGTAAAGAAGGTAGGCTACAAAAGTCTAGTGTGAATTCTAAAATAAGTCTCCTATACAGAAAAAATGCAATGCTATCTCCCCATTGACTACTGAAAGGCATGACAAATGCAATTTTGTATCTATGGCTTCTAGACATCTAGACATTTAGGAATCTTGCACAGAATGTTAAGTTTTAAAAGAACAATGGTGAACAAATATCTTGAAATTTTAAAGGGAGTTAGGCTGATGCACAAATATATGCCTATGAGTTTAATGTGAGGGGGGAAAGGTCTCCAAAACAGGTAACAGCGTAGTGTGGGAACATTTTTATTAAGTCACTAGACAAAGGTCAATCCAATATAGTTTATCCATTTTGTTTAATGAATTTCTGACTACGTAGTAAAGAAAGCAATGGATGAGGTTCAGATGCCACAGTGTCAAGTTTAGACAACAGTGGCATACCCAGCTCTCTGTGCTACAGCTTTATAAAGACATGGGTGTATTGAAACATGTTTAAAGGAAAGAGATCAAGAAGTAAGTGGCATCATCTACATGACAGAGCTGAAAAGTCAGGAGGGGGAAAGTGACTAGGGCAGTGCTTATCCTGAAGAAACCTTGTAAGCAGTGTCTCTTGAGATTCAGGACTTTCAGTCCTCCCTCCAGAAGCCAAAAGACAGAGTCTAATCCTTTTGGCTCAAAAGATCAGGACCTGGGTCTAAAGCCACAGCAGACTGTTGTAGGCTTCATTCATTAAGAGCTTACATTTTCCTTGAAGCACCTCATATAGGTGCTGTGCAAGATGGCACTTCAGGCTGAAGTGATTACCTGCTGGGAGCTATTGCCTGGGAGATTCTTATGAACAGTAGCAGGCCAGATGAGATGCCCCCAGGTTCATCAAATTGGATTTTACTGCCATTAGTTGAAGGGAAATAGGTCAAGTTTCTATCTTTCAACGTTTGAAGGTTTGTTTACTCTCTGCTTAGCCTCTGCTTCTCACCCCAGCTGGTGTGTTCTCATCTCACAGAAAAGTGTTCTTGACCATCTCTGAACAGTCCACAGTTTTTTAAAGCTTTCCGGGTTACGGAATCTAGCTTAGCAACCAGCTTAACTCTAAACTTGATATAAAGAACTTGCTTGTCTTATATTTAAACGTTTTTATGTGTATGTGTGTAGTGTGTGCGTGTGCCTGCACACATGCGTGCACACATGCAAGCCAGAAATTGACATCCAGTCTCTTCTGCAATCCCTCCCACTCTATGTTCTGAGGCAGAGTGTCTTACTGAAGCCAGAGCTCAATAATTCAGCCAGACTGACTGTGTGGCCATCAAGTCCAGGGGTCTCCCTGTCTCTTCCTTCCCAGCACCGGCTTACTGCTTGCTGTACTTTAGCTCCCCTCTCTGTGCATGGGTGCTGGGGATCTGAACTGGGCTCTTTGTGCTTGTGCACAGGGACTTCACCAGCTGAGCCACCTCCTCCACACTTCACACTTGCTTCCCTAAAACAGTGATCTTTCAGCCTTCCCAGCTTTCCTGAGTGACTTTGAGTTTCAACTCATAAAGCTTGCTGAAGGTTGGTTCCCTCCCAGGAACTCAAAGTTGTTTCTAACTTAAAAATAAATGCCATTCCTATCCTGCAGGGGGCAGTGTCCTCGACCACATCAAAAAGCAAGGGAGAGACAGCAAATAGTTGGCGGTGGGGACATTCTCTAGGATATGCCAGAGACCTGGAGTTGGGGGAAAGCCCAAGAGGATCTATGGGTGCGACTCTGAGACTCCTAACAGTGGTGGATATGGATCCTAGTGTGGGCACTTCCTGTAGCCAGAAAGGACTAGTGGAGGGATAAGGTCAGCAACCCACCCACAGAACCTTCGACCCAAAGTGTGCCCTGCCTACAAGATGTGAAGAGACAAAGATAGAGCATAGACTGAGGGAATGGCCAACCACTGACTGCCCCAAATTGAGACCCATCCCACAGGCAAGAACCAATCCCTAACACTATCAATGGTACTCTGTTATGCTTGCAGACAAGAACTGTCCTCTGAGAGGCTCCACCCAGCAGCCAATGGAAAGAGATGCAGAGACTCCCACCCAAATATTAGATAGAGCTTTGGGAGTCTTAGGGAAGAGCTGGGAGAAGGATCGAGGGACCCAAAAAGGATAGAAACTCCACAGGAAGACCAACAGAGCCAAATAACCTGGATCCTTGGGGGCTCCCAGAGACTGTTATCACCAACCAAACAGTGAGCTCAGGTTAGACCTAGGCCCCCTACATATGTGTAGCAAATGAGCAGCATGGTGTTCATTGGGGTCCCCCAACAACTGGAGCAGGGGCTGTCCCTGAGCTTGTGTCCTGCCTGCCTGTGGATCCTGCTCCCTAAATTGACCACATTGTCCGGCCTCAGTAGGAGAGGATGCACCCAGTCCTACAGTGACTTGGTGCAGGGAGGAGAGAAGGGGGAGGTGGAATCGGGGAGAATTTGCTTGAGTGAGTACTGGGAGAAGGGGGACTGATATTGGTATGTAAAGTGAATTAATTAATTAATTAATTAATTAATTAAAAGAAAAGGCATAGCCGGGCAGTGGTGGCATACACCTTTAATCCCAGCACTTGGGAGACAGAGGCAGGCAGATTTCTGAGTTCAAGGCCAGCCTGGTCTACAGAGTGAGTTCCAAGACAGCCAGAGCTATACAGAGAAACACTGGGGGGTGGGGGGCATCATGTACATCAAATAACCAGCTATGTGAGGACATCGGTACCAAACTATGCCTTTTTCTAATATTTATCTGCTTCTGAAGAAGCAGAGTAGCTAATAGCTCCTCAGCAGTCAGCGAATTTTGGGGCATGAACCACTGGGCTATGGCTCCAACCCACGGGAAACTACCCAAGAGGATCAGACCTCTGCTGGTAACTTTCCAGCATCCCGTAGAAGCTCACAATTCTAACACGGGTTTCCCTCTTCAGAAAGAGAACTTTTCGAGGCCCCATTAGCATTATCAGGCCAGAGCGATAGCTCAGGTGATGAAGTGCTTACTTTAACTAGTTAAATTTTATTGTTTAATTAGTTAAATTTTCAAAACCCATGTTTTGAAAAGCCAGGTATGGTAGCTCCCACTTATAACTTAAGCACTGGGGAGATAGAGTCAGCCCGAGTCCCTGGGGCTGGGTAGCTCATCTCAAACAATGCCAAGGTAGATGACGGGGTCTTGAGGAATGACACCTAGAGCTGTCCTCTTACCTCCATCTGTACACAAACGTAAACAGAAAATAAGGTAAAAATTAATATAAAAAATGTGCTGGGCGGTGGTGGTGCACGCCTTTAATCCCAGCACTTGGGAGGCAGAGGCAGGCGGATTTCTGAGTTCGAGGCTGGCCTGGTCTACAGAGTGAGTTCCAGGACAGCCAGAGCTACACAGAGGAAACCTTGTCTTGAAAAACCAAATATATAATTTGAATAGCCCCAACCATGCTGACACCTTTAATTCCAGTACTAGAGCAGCAGGCAAATCTCTCTGAATTCAAGGCTATCCTGGTCTACATAGTGGGTTCCAGGCTAGCCAAGACTATATTGTGAGAACCTGTCTCAAAAACACAAAACAAAACAAAATAAAACATCCCAGAAGAGAAAATACAAGGAAAGAATTGAATCTGAAGCATAGCTAACACCCCTACATGTTAGACATCTGCAATTGCTCAGACATGTTTCCATTCACTCTAGAAACTTGGTTAAACTATGTGAATATACCATTTTAACTTCAATTGTCCATGATAGGGTAGAGGCTCACAAAATCTTAGACACGACGATTTTATTTCTGAAACAGGACAAATCAGCAAAGGGTCATTAGATAGTAAGAGTCAAGCAAGTTCTAATGTCAGGGTCTTTCAAAGAACATTGACTTTATGCAAATGTTAGAAATGGAAAACTCCACATGAAGGCTATTTCTAGATTTGTCCCATTTCTTTTCTATTACTAAAACCAATTCACTCATTTACCCACCCAGGTTCACTGGAATCCCAAGGTACAGGGTTGTTACAAATGAAAATGATTCACATGTATTTTGTTCCTATAAAAATGTCGTGTAAAGCTTGATAGCCTATTTCAACACTGATCTGAGAGGCAAGCCAACCCTATTCTGCAACACTCATTCCTCTGCTTCTAATCTCTGGGCAAGCATGAAATTGACTCTAAACAATAATTGACACTTTGTTTACAGACACACTCATTTCCAAACTGCATTACTGTGCACTGTCATTGGCAGTTTTTATTTAGGCCAATTCATGAACTAAAAGCTACAAAAATTCAGACACACAATAAATGGCAAAATTATGGAAATTGTGAATCTAACGTGGTCCCACCACCACAATAAATAGAGTGCCTTTAAGCAAATAAGCAACTGCCATGGTAAAATAAATTTACTGAGCCAATTAGGTATAAACATAACCTACTTATTATTCAACTCCATTTATCCAAAAGATAAACAACTGTATCTTTATCTTTCCTCCCTAACATCCTATCAAAAATCACTGTAGCTTATAGCTATGCTCAAGAAGGTCAGAGATGTCCAACTATGGACTAGGGTCTTAAGAGTGTATGATCCTCAGGGCCAACCACTGGCAAGTACAGATGTGTTGCTGTGCTTCAGGTTGAGAAAGCAATTGCCACCACCCCAGGCTTTGGGGCACAGCAGAAACCTTATAGCTACTTGAGGAGACTGTACCTGAGGACCTTTGTACCACACAGCATGGAACAAACCCATTAACAAGCACTAGAACTCTGTACCCCGGCCCCCACTGACCATGGCCATATACAAATGGTATTCCGAGCTTAGGTTCTTCCACTCAGGAGTCTCCTTGTCTGTGTCTGTGTAAAGATAGGCAAGACGGAAGGACCTTGGCTGAGAACCATCAGGCCCCATCATCTTGGGGACTCCACAACAGAATAATAAACCTCCTCTCCACTTGTGCTGATCCACTGAGACTTGCATTTTGCCATTTCATGAAGAAAACTGATGGCTGGGAGAATGAGTGTCCCTCTTTTCTCCCTCCCTGTACCTCCTTTTCTTTCTCCCCTTGTTGGAGGCTGACTTTTAGCAGAAAGCGGCTATCAGCTTTGCAGCCATCTTGAGCCATATACCCTGACATGAGACTTGGATTACACTAGCCTACAACAGCTGAGCACACTCTGATAATCTTGGTTTAGATACCTTGGATGTGTGAGATTAAAGGTGTGTGAGATTAAAGGTGTGTGACTTAAGAGTGTAACCTAGAGATCAGATTTTGAGACATGACCTAAGGGCATGATTATAGGTGTGACCAAAAGGCATGGCTTAGAAGTGAGACATATAAAAGGCAGAGACAGAACAGAACAGAGAATCAGACACAGCAGAGAGAAGACAGAGAAGCAGGCACTTGGAAGAGAACTTGGAAGAAGTAACTTGGAACTTGAAGGCACTAGGGACTAGGAACTAGGAACTAGGAACTCAAGACTTGGGACTTGGACTAGGAAGAGAAACTGAAGAATAAACAGGGTTGAATCACGCTCTATCTGGTCTCCATTCTTCGAGTCCGTCCTCACTCTCTCTCTTGCTGAACCCCGACCCCGCGGACCAGAGCGGCAGCTTGGGCCGGGATACAGTGGCCGCCAAACACGGGGCAGCCCGGGCCTCAACATTTTGCTCGGGCCGTGACATTTTTGGCGCCCAAACAGGGACCAGTGTGGTTCTCAACATCCCCTCCCCTCTTCCTTCTTTCTTCTCCCTCCCTTTCCCTCTCCTTCCCTCATTCCTACTTCTGACTTTCCTCCTTTGGCTCCAGGCTAATTGCGGTGATCTGAATGAGAATGACCCCATAAGTTCTAATATTTGCATTGTTTGTCCCCATTTAATGAACTGTTTAGAAGGATTAGAAGTAGGTATAATTTTGCTGAAGGAGGTGTATCACAGGGAGTGGGTTTTGAAGTTTCAAAAGCCCACACCAGGGCCCTCAGCCTAGTCTCTAGTCTCTCTCTCTCTCTCTCTCTCTCTCTCTCTCTCTCTCTCTCTCTCTCTGTGTCTCTCTCTCTTTCTCTATCTGTCTCTGTCTCTGTATGTCTCTCTCTCTCTCTCTCTCTCTCTCTCTCTCTCTCTCTCTCTCTCTCTCTCTCTCTTTCCTTGTTGCCCTGTGTGCTGCCACGATCCCCTCCATGATGATAATGGACTAAAAACTGTAAACAAGCCTTGGTCATAGTGTTTCTTCACAGCAGTAGAGCAATGACTAAAACAGTTATATATAGGAATAAGTGGACAACATCTTACCCATTCATTCACAAACTGACCCCTTGTACTCACCAACCACTGTGACACTGGACAGTGAATTGCTAAGTGAATCATGAGGCCCACAGAGGGCTTTGTAAATGTCATGGAGGGGGACATAGAAGCTGAGCAGCACAGGCCTCCCCAGTCCTGCCAAATATAACTACTGATTCCAACTGAAATAGCCCTTGTCTCTAAGTGGTTCATACACTGAAGAAATGCTGTAAGAAATAAATCATTCATGAACACCTTGGTGTCTAACATGTTGTAAGAGGTTAAAAACATATTAAGTTTATTGTGATTACTGCAAGGTCAGAAAGTATGGTAACAAAAGTTTTAATCTCTGTATTTTACATCAATGTGCCATTGGGAAAGTAAAGACCTTGGCATTGGTATGTAGGCCACCAATCGCTGTGACAATGAGGGAAATCTTGAACCAGGAAATGCTAAAGACAATGGTAGAAGCCAACTCCTATCCAGATCTTTTATTCAGAGATTATAGAAAGCATGAAAAGAAGACTTGTACGGACTCACTGAGCGACATATGAAAATTTTCACTGTTTCATCCTCCTTAACAATGAACTCTGTAATATGAATTATGAACACATCAGACTAGGAGCTATCAAATGCAGCCTGCTTTCATGCTATTATCTCCACTGTACATACCAAAAGAGTTGGAGTGTCTGAGAAACACACTGTGGGGCAATGGAATGTGCCAGAAAACTTGTTAAGGTTGAATGGATCTGAGAGCTCGACATCCAGGCACCCACATGAGACAGTAGGTGCCTATGTGCTCTCTACCAGATTCCTGACCTGGAACACATGCCACATTTCTCACATAGGAAATGGGACCTGTGGTTATATGGCCCAGAACAGAGTTCTCCATGCTAATGAGGTATCTAGAGGCCCCAAGGGTTTAGCCAATAAGCTTCCCTTCTCAGACATTCCTTCCTGCAAAAGGTATTTAATCTCTGGTCCACCCTGAGGAGATGGTATGTGCATGCATTTTCCACAATGAACAGTCAACTTTCATTGAGACAGTCATCAACTGACTGTCTCTTCCATCAAGAGCTGCAGTGGGGAGCATGGAGAAAGCCTTTGCCTCCCACAGAGGCTCATTATTGTCCTCAGTCTGTGGACCCCCAACTTTGTTCCTGACTCCTCTGTGTGGTTTTCCAGCACTGACTGGACACTCAGGAGTTTGAGGACCCCAGCTTTGGCTTTCCACATCCTAGGCTGCAATTCCCACCCCTAGTGGTGTCTTCGTGCTTCCCTAAAGCCTAGCACCAAACAGCGGTGGTACAGAGTAAACACAGTCTAGCAACAGCAAGGCAAAACTAGGACATACACACACCCAAAGTCATAGATCAGAAGGTAGATTCCATAACAGTTTGATATAAAAGCTCATGATTTTGATAGTGTTGTTGTAGATATGAACTCATGGTAACTGACACTTGCCTGCACAAGATTTGCACAAGATCAAACCAACCAAAATCTCAACACAGATGAGAGAAGAGATGATGAGGAGATATTGACAGTTAATGATTTCTGGAAAAGGATTATTCATTTTCTTCAGGGATATGGTCCCTGAAATGCTACCTATGCCCCAGTAAATGGCCCCACATCATCTACATGTAGGCAGCACTAAATTGACTCAGTAGGTATTAAACAACTATAGAGAATGAGAGAGTAAATGAAATTCAGAGGAGAGAGTAGTGGTGGAGAGTTAGGAAAGGATTTGGAAAGAGGAGAGTAAGAAATAAATGAGTTTGATCCAAATACATTATATATACGTATGAAGGTTACAAAATATTTTATCATATTTTAATACCATATTAATTACATTCTGTTGCTAGTATCAAATTCCATAATAAAGGCAACCTATTAAAAAAAAGAGATTGTTTGGATTTGAAGTTCCAGAGGGAAAAGGGCCCATCACGGAAAGGACACAAGTACAAAAAGATCCAGAGAGGCCAGAGATCTCAGCAACCAGGAGGCCAAAGGTACAAAAGGATACAAAAAGAGTAGGTAACCAAAATATCTAGATTATATAAAGAGCTTCTGGGGGAAGGGCAGCCCAGTCCCTAAGCTGGAGACTTCAGGGCAGGGTATACCAGCCACACCCTGTAATAGGTAGGGACTGAGGATGCTGTAAGAACCTGGAAGCCAGGTCCACTTTGATATGTTAAATAGACACCTCACCAGATTTCCCCAGGTTTGAAACTTATCCATATCTTAACGATGAGCTTTCTTCAAACTACCCATAAGGGAATATTTTCAGTTAATCAAAGCAGACTAGCAAGCATTCACTCAAAATTATTAATTGAAAATAAAAACAAATCTGAGTAACTAAACAAATTTTCAGCTAGCTCAGTCCATACTTAAAACCTGTTTAACCTTACCTCCCAACCGTCTTCATTCACAATGACCATTAAGAGCAACAGAAGTATTGTCAGATAATTATAGAAGTACCTGTGCTGAATTCTCCCCCTAATCTCTACGACTGCTTCAGGTGAGCCTCTGTCCTCTCTCCCTCTGAGTCTAAGTCTGTAGACTGTGATGATAAAACAAAGATACCAAAGTGGACCGTGTGAAATTTAAACAGTCACCTGATGACTTTTTCCCCCAGAAAACAAATAATGATTGTTATTTCACGCAATAAAAGCCCTAATGTAGTGTTTGCAGCTTCACTTTGTTACTGAGATCAGCAGCCTGAAGCATTTCCATCACTTCTGTCTCAGCTACTTGAAGATGCTTCTGTTGAAGAAGAGAACGAGATTAAACCAGGAGCGGTGACTCATGCTTACAATCCCAGTGCCACAGGGACCAAGGCAAGGAGATCTCTGCAAGATTGAGGGTAGTCTGGAACACAGGGGCAATTCAAGGCCAGCCTGAAGTATGCAGCAAAAGCCTGAGTAAAGAATACAGATACATTAAAACTATGAAAGACACAAAGGGGAGAAAGGAGCAGAAGGAGAGCAGGAGGTGGGGTGTTGGCGGGAGAAAGAAGGGAAAAGGAGTAGAGAAATGAGGGAGGAGAGAGAGTCACAGACAAAGGGAATTGCAGTGAGGTAGCACAGTCTACTAACGCAGCTGACTGCCCAGCTTCTCTCACCTGAGTTCATCTGCATCCACAGAATCTGGGGCCAACACCTTGTATTTCTTCATCATCATGAACGCCTAGGGTCTCACTAGTCATCTCCATGCCAAGCTTTCCACTCGACACCAGGCAGAATTCTCCCACAACTTCCCTGTGACTCTCACAGTCAGTTGAGGCGACTCTAATGAGCTGATGAAGCCAGTCACCTGAAGTTCATCGGATTGGCACTGTCGGTGATATACATGGCAAGTGTGCAGTCCACACAGACAGGTGTCACTCATCTCCAGGCTTAACCAAGGCATTAATGCTTGATGTTACTGGAGTGGGAGCCGCAGACGTGCTCAGTGAAGGAGGCAGCTGATTCACTTGTGAATTCAAAACTGTTGAAGATTTAGATGACCTTGTCTGCGGATAGTTTCCAAGCTGCCAACTCATGTTTAAATATTGTGAGGTTACAGTGACTACTTTCCGTGGGGCTCTCTCTGCTGCCTGAAAACAAGAGAAAATAATCCAAGTGACTCTGGCCGGGACAACCTGGATCTTTTTGTTCCTTCAGAACCATAGAGGGCATAACCGTGATAAAGATCTGCAGCCAAGGTTATCCTTGCAGGTAATAAGACCTCAGCAGCTGTTGTTTCTTATGCCCTTTACATGTAAGCACAGCGCTTCAGAAAGTGTCCAATCCAAAATACTGTGATGAGCTTACATTTAAAACAATCATGATAATATTTGTAAGTTCTAAAACCAGGAATAGTCCTTATGGTTCTTCAAGAAGGGTACAAAGGACAGAGCTCTGTCCTGTCTGCCTCTTGAGTAAAGCTTGTCATTCAAACAGCCATTCATACACAGGTTGACTCCTAACACTTATTGGCAGGCTACCATAGTTCTTCCCCTAAGGAACATCAGGGCTGAGATAAGTGTCTCAAACATCATCCTCTAAGGAAATTATAAGAGCAAGATAGCTCAGGTGCCGCAGTGTAATTAACATCATTAAATTGCTGTTAGGGAAATTAGTGTGCCTTGAGTGTACAGGTCACCTCCCTATAAGGATTTGCAAAGGGAAAATCCTCAGCTTCACACTGCCTTATTCATCCTCACAGGAGCTCCTGTAAGACACACAGACACTCTGCTTGGCCCTACACCTCTCCCTGAAAAAGCATGCACATTTAATTCAGTATTCTCAGATACGTCCCCAAAGGTTCTTTCTTCTCTCCCTCCCAACCTGTACAGTTGCTACAGGAGCTAGTAGTTAAAAGGATCCCTTGTTTTAAACTCTCTGATGTCACTCCCCCTGAAGCTCTTGGTAACTTTAGACAATAGGCCACACACTTTCACTTTGCTTGGGTATACATCATGGCCACGTCAAGATGTGTATAATGGAATCTGGAATGGGAATGGGAATTCTGTACCTAGCAGACCATTCCCTGGATGCTTCATAGAAATTCTTTCTTCAAGGTTGTTAAGAGTTTAGATAGAAAATGTTCCCCAAAGGCTCAAGTAATTGAATACCTTGTCCCCAACTTGGGGTACTATTTAAGAGGTTGAAAAATTTATGAGGAGATAGAGCCTCCCTGGAGAAAGTGGTTTGCCCCAAGCCGGGATTGAAATTTATAACCAGGCTCCACTTCCTGTACCATCTCTGTTTGCTGACCTGACCATACCCACCCAGATATGAGTAAGCAGCCTCACACTCCTGTTGCCATGGTTTCCCTGCCATGATGGACTAGACCTCCTCAATCCTAAACCAAAAACAACTCTCCTCCCTCACATTACTTCTTGTGAGCTGTTCTGTCATAGTGCTGAGGAAAAAATAACCAACACGTATGTAGCTGTGAGTACTGTTGGCCAAACAGTTTAGGTTCTCTGCCCAGACATTAGTTGGATTAAATTAAGTTAAAACTTTCTTTACTATTTCATATGAGGAGTGACATCGCTTCTGAGAAAGAGATTTCAAAGCTAGTGGTCCATTTCCCAGATTCTTGCTTTATCCCCAAGCCCTTGGCAGTAGAGATGGAGGTTCCCATTTAAGAGACAGAGCCCCAGACAGCCTACAGTAAGGATGCTCTATAGGCAAGCCACTGGGATTATAGAGATATTTTGCCCATAACTTAGCTTGTCCTGACAAATATAGGAGGTCAAGAGGTAGAGAGGTAGAGAGTATGGGGACCCACAGAAGCAATACAGTGATTCTGCAAATGAAGAAGTCTCCACACAGATTTGTGAGGGGGATGGAGAAGTCCACTTGTTCCAGTTTAGCCTATTTACACCAATCATTCACCACTGAACCATGGGAAAATGTACCATTAGATGGGACCATCAATGGTCTCATCAGCAGACAGATTTGCATCAGTATGCACATGCCGTTGTTGCCTGTCATATCGTTTTGGGCGGACTCAGAGAAAGTCTAGGAGTGCAGCTCATGGCACAATGCTTGCCCAGCATGCTCAGTGCTCTGGGTTCAATCCCCAGTGCTGTGCATGTGCACACCCAATAAAATATTAAAGAAAAGTTTTAAATCTTCAACTAGTGCAAACTTTTTAAAAGAAATGATCAAATTGAGTAGAAAGACAAAATGACCCTTAAAAGCGACCATTAGTACAGGCACTTTTCCTTGAGCAGTATTTACTGAACTGTTTGATAAACTTGGGAAAGGACAGTTTACAGTAAAAAAAAAAAAAAAAAAAAAAAAAAGGAAGGAAGGACGGAAGGAAGGAAAGAAAGAAAGAAAGAAAGAAAGAAAGAAAGAAAGAAAGAAAGGGAAAGAAGGAAAGAAAGAAAGAAAGAAAGAAAGAAAGAAAGAAAGAAAAGAAGGAAAGAAAGAAAGAAAGAAAGAAAGAAAGAAAGAAAGAAAGAGAGAGAGAAGAATTCAGCCTTCTTCCTATGCCGATCTCCCAGGTGAGGGATCAAGGTCAATGTGAATTTATATCTTCCTGGAACAGCTCTATGAGAAGAGTCCTGTGCTACCTGAGGGTTGGAACAGCTGCACTGTTCTTTTATTCATGACCAAATGTTTCCAGAATGATTAAACTGGCACGGCGAATGTGCAGTCTGTGTCAGCCAAGTGACAAGGATTAAGTGAGATTCAGATTAAAATGCTGAGTGAGTTTGTACCGACATCAAGCCTGTTATGCAGTTCACACTAAGAAAATATATGCTGGAGAAAACATGTAAAACCACCACTTACAACCAACCTCAGAATAATAAATGTGCAGGAGAAGACATGTTGAATGGCAAGTAAGTCAGGGAGCCAGAATTACATTTTTTGAAAGTAGAATTATTGAGAAATATAAAGAAAAAAATAATATGTAGCTTGAGACTGGAGAGATGGCTCATCAGTGAAGACCACATTTTGCTCTGGGAAAAGATGAGTTCAGTTCCCAACACCACTTTGGGAAGTGCATAACGGCCTGTACCTCCAGCTCCAGGGTATCCACTGCCCTCTTCTGGACTCCATAGATATTGCACTCAGGTGCACATACATACAGGCACACATATGCCTATGCACAAGTCAAATAATAATGATAAATAATAAATGTATAGTTATTTTCCTGATACAATTAATGTCAATAGATAAATGCTAGGAAAAAATACAGTTGACAGTCAAAAGTTACCCTAAGGCCTGCTACACTTATTACTGCAAAGAATAAAAATGTTTCAAATCATGTAGGGCTTTAATTTCTCAAAATATCTTATTGAAAGTCTTGAAATGAGCAGAAATGTATTATTTACTAAGCCAAAATTACTTTTATTGAAGTACATGGGAGAGACTATGAGAGAAAAACCTTAGTCAGTGTATGAATAACATCTGGAAATGTTGTTGCATAATGAGCAGAAATTCAACCACTTGGACTTTGATGATGACATTTGAAGTAATTCATGACCTGGATGAATAAATAAATATTCCCTTTGTCTGTGGCTTGCTGATGCTTTCTAAATCACAGCACCGCCCAACTGAACAACTCTTATCTGAAGGTGCTTGGTACAAGTTTAGTTTTGGATTGTCAAAGGCATCAGAGAAGATAATAGCAGATCCTTAGATGTTCTGTTGAGAGCATCTGGGGAAATATTTTCTAGCCAAACATGTTTAATTGTTAGACCCAGAATCACCCCTTCCCAGACCCATTAGACATTTTTAGTCTGCCCTGCAGGTGAGGACACATGTTCTTCCTTCCTGGCAGTTGGAGTGGGAACATTGAGTTGGTGACCTTTCCATCCTCCACCTGAGTATAATGAAGAGCTCAGGAGTGAAAACGTTAGATGCCATTTGTCAGCACAGTGGCTAAGAGCTCAAGCTCTCCAGTGAGTGGAACTAAAATCATGATGCTAAATGAAAGAAGCCAAGTTCTGGATTGAAGAGATGGGTCAGCAGCTGAGAGTGCTGGCTGCTGACAACCATCTGTAACTCCAGTTCCAAAAGATCTGATACCCTCTTCTGGCCTCTATATGCACTTCATGAACATGGTACACAATTATAATTGCAGGTAAAATACCCATATGTAGGACTGTGAAAGGCAGCCTGATTTCTGGTTGAGCTAGGTTTGAAACCCTGGTGACCCAGCAGGTGATCCTGCAGGGTTCCCTGCAAGGGATGGTAGGCATTCACCTCACTCCCAGACTCCAGGCTCCTGTCACGAGGCTGAAGACCTCCCTAGAGTGGGGTCCTTCAGTCACATAGGACAACACCCCCTAGGCCCTCCACAGGTAGAGGGCATGACTACAGGCCACAGAGCCCCAAGACAGATCTTCCTATTAATGAGGTTCCTAAAGGCCAGAGGGGCATAGCCAATTAAACATTCCTTCCCAGACCCTCCTCCTTGCAAAATGTATTTAACCTCAGGCTCTCCCTGAAAATACGGGGGGGGGGGGGGATATAGTTTTCATCTACTTTCTGCAATGACAATAAACATCTTAAGACCATGGACTATTTTTCCTCTTCAGTGTCTGCAATGGGGAACAGTGGAGAAGACCTTCGTCTATAGAGCCGCTGTCTAATCTCCGACAGTAGAACTCTCTGCATTCCTAGCCATGGAGACCACCAAGCTTGCCAAGTGAGCCGCCAAGAACTCTCATCCTTCAGGGACACAGCCGGTGCTCATCTCTCCCTCTACCCGCTTTGGCTGCGAGCAAATCTAGCCCATATGCCCCCACTTCGTTCTCAGCCCTTCTGCAGCCTCCCTCCCCCCAGCAGTGCCTGGGGGCCCAAGAGCCTGAGAACAAGCTAGTTCCTGGCCGCCTTTTGGCCTGGGGACCCCAAGCCAAGAATTCTGGCCCCCCACGGGACCTCAGACAGTGCTCTACCACCCCTGGAGCAGTCCCGCAGCTTCACACATCACAGCGCCTGCCCAGCCTGGCGTGGGGAGAGCATGGTCAACTTCCTGCACCTCTGCCTCTCTGAGCAGTGGCCCTAGCCCCTTTGCGGGGCAGGTGCAGGACCCACACTTCAACTCACGCACACTACAACCCAACACCCATACACATAAAATTTTACTTAAAAATTTTAAACTTAATTAAACAGAAACATGTTGAGCATTGAACCTACCTAGCCACAGTATACTCTGGAACTCCCTCTGTGTCTGTTCTCACCAATGTCACGTGTGAATTGGAATAACACTGGAGAAGTCACACACCAAATAATCCTTGCACAGCATTAATGGGTCCTTTTGCAAACAGAAAGTTAGCAAACTATGTGAGTAGAGCAAGTTATGTGTGTCCTGGGGAAAGTTTAGAGACACTTTCAGCCTCTCGGCTCCTTCCATCCTCACATCATTCTGCCTCTGGGCTATAGATGCTGATTCAATCAAATAGGCAAATAAATGTGGCTGTTGCCAACTTGGACAGAAAGATAAAATAGAGAGTGTGGAAGAAAGGTCAGGAGAGGCAGCTGCACAGAGTAGGAAAAAAAAATCCAAGGTCCATCCCCTGCCGAGGTGTTAAGTGATGAGCAGAGCAAGCCCTGCTGTAATCCAGTTAATATTCACCACCTAATTATCACTTCTCAGCAGTCCAGACTAGATAATTGTGCACTGTAGCCTCTATACTGCACAGCAAATGTCTGATGGAACCGAGGCTGTGCTTAAATCGTTTAACAAGTACTGGCTCCTCCAAGGCAGAAGGAAGATGCAGAAGAACACACTGGCAAACCAGCCCAGCCTATCCATCTTTTGGATCTTGCCTGTTGGTGAGTAGATTCTGGCCACCGAAAAGGCAGATGACTTAATCTAAGAATCCTTCTAAATTACCTCAAAGGCCAGCCATCATGGAATCTGTAGAATGTACAGTCTGAGATTCCAAACCTAGATTTTCCTTCACGGAGGGTGACTCACAACCTCCAGTGCTGTTTGTGAGATGATAAGACTCCTCATCATTTAAGTTAAAAAAAAAAAAAAAAAGAAAGAAAGAAAAGGAAAATGTACCTACAAATAGACAAAATGCTACTCAGCACTGGGAAGGTGGCTCACAGTCAAAACACCTGCAGTGCAAACAGGACAACAAAAGTTCAGATTCCTAGAAGCCATGTGACCACTGAGTGGGTACAGCAGCCACCTGTATTTCCAACTTCACAAGGTAAAAAGAGAGGGTCCCCAGAACAAGCTGGCTAGTCATATTGGGAAGCCCAGAGTTTAATTGAGAAACCCTGCCTCAATGAATAAAGAGAACAACTGAGGATGATTCCCAACATCAACTTCAGGCCCCAACATGTACACCACACATACACACACACACACACACACACACACACTCCACACACATTCACACTCTCACACATTCACACACATACATTCACACTCACACACATACTCACACACACACAAACATATTCAAACATGCAAAAAAATGTAACATTCACATGTAATTTTTTTAGTATCTAAACTGGATCAGATACTAACTACACTACAGGGCCTAATAAGTCCATACTCTAATACAAGAAGTAATAAGAAGATGAAGACTTTCAACATGATCTTGAGTGAGCAGTCAGCTGGGGTGATTGTATGGAGATGCAATTGTACTTATATTACATCCAAGGATAATGAGAAAACAAGAAAACACCTTCCAGACAGAGAAAGATGAGGAAAAGAAAGTGCAGTATGTTTGAGCAAAGTGAGAAAAGTCCATCCTCCATGCTGTAGGGTGGGGAAGGACATGATGGTGGGAAGACAGACAGGGATAGCATATGAGCCAGCAGGAGGGAAGTTAGAAAAGAAAACTTGGGTTAACCTCAGGCACTAGGAGCCACAGTGTTTTATTTTGTGAGTTTGTGTTTGTACACCTGTGTTTAAGAAAAAGATTCCATGTGATTTTCCTCCTTTGAAAGTGCACTGCAGTGGGTGTAGCTATGTAGGAGACAGGAAGATGGTTAAAAAAATAAAAGAATGTGTAAGATAAGATTGTGGTGGTCCAGGAAGAGAAGTAGGGACAGAGTTTTCTGGGTAAACTGTAAAAGACATTCCCTGTAAAAACTAGAACTGAATGGTGGTTGAATCTGTGCAGAGGAGGATTAGGAATGTATTAGTCAGGGTTTTCTAGAACTTATGGATAGTCTCTAGACAGTAAGGGAATTGGTTATGATGATTTATAATCTGTAATCCAACTCCCCAACAATGGTCAGTCCAATGAGAATGGGAAGTCCAAGGATCTAATAATTGCTCAGTCCTAGTAGATTCCAATAGATGTGCTGAGAAGTAAATGCAAGTAGGCCAAGAAGAGCAAATCTTCCTTCTTCCAATGTTCTTATGTAAGGTTTCCAGCAGAAGGTGTGGCCCAGATTAAAAGTATGTACCACCATGCCTGGATCTGAGATTGTTTTGTCCCAGATGACCTTGAACTCAGAGATCTCCTTGCCTTACTCTCCTGGGATTCATAGCCACTATGCCTCAAGATCTCTATGCTAAGATCCAGGTCAGAAACTTTTATCTCCCATCCTCAAGATCTGGATCACAGGTGAGCCTTCCAATTCTGTAGTCCATCCCAGATATAGTCAAGTTGACAACCAGGAATAGCCATTACAGGAAGTGTCTTTGATGTGGGTGAAAGCTGCATTAGGAAGGAGGGGAATGATGGGAATGGAAGCATGTCTGGGGGTGCTGATGGACAGTGCTGGCTTTTTCCTATCTGCAGTGAGGACTCCTTCCAAGACTCAGACACCTAGCCATGGAGTAGAATGAAGCTAATCAGATCACTTTAGGTTTGTGCTCATTAGCTTGGCCTCGTCTGAAACACCTCAGTCAACCCCCAGGCCTCAAATTTAATCTGGTGCAGTAACCAAGCAGAGTGTTCTCAAGCCAAAGCAAAAAGCAACTGCTTCAAATAGTCTTGGTTGAATTGTAGTTATCCAGCAACTAGAGCTCAGGAAAAATACAAGTATACAAGAACTGTACAGAGTGGGATTCCTAAGCAAAGGGAAATCAAGGGAGCAAGAGCAAAAGAGACTCTGCTGTTTAAAGACTTCCTTGCCTCTCTGTCCATACCCTCATTGTCATCCCTTTTGATTTTCTATAATAATAAAGTAATTAAAATACATGGAATATGTTTTACTATCCAAAACATGATGGAATTCTTGTTCTTATGCCTACTCAGATGGACAACCATCAACCCAAGTCTTGGTCTCTGGGTCAGTAGAGCTGGTCATCTAGCTCTAAGAGGTTGTCTGTGCCTCTCTATGTATCTCTTCTGCCTTCTCATTGCTTTAGTTGACTCGTGCTCCCGTGCATTCATGCCTGAATGAGATGTCACTTAATAACGGAAGTATTTAAAGGTATAATTGGTTAAGATAAGGTCACACAGGATGATGGTGGCTGCATATTCAGGGACTCGTGGTTATGAGAAAGAAGAAGAGTCAAGACAAGATGATGAGGTAACATGGAGGCAGCAATTGCATTGAGATATCAGAGAGGGTGGCAACCACCAGAAGCCAGGAGAGCGGCATAGGGCTGATGGGTCCTTCAAATCCCCAAGAGACATCAACCATGCCGGTATCTCTATTTTGACTTCTGGTCAGCAGAACTATGAGAACTTTCTTTTATTCCAAGCCAGCTGGTTTGTGCTTGTTCTAGGAACCAAGCACAAACACTGTTTCTTCTGATAATCACATGGCCAGGGTATTTGAATACCTGAGTTACTCAGCTCAGTCCTCCAAATTAAAGCACAGAGTCCAGATTTTCAGTGAGTTGGCTTGATCAGCAAACACCTAGGGTCAGATCTCGTCACACTGAGTTTAATACATCTGCTATAGAGTCACTCCAACCTTCAGAGAAGCTGGGGAAGTATTTCACAACTGCATATAATATACACACAAAAATAATCTGCTTTACAGGTGATTTACAGAAAAAAAAGATGCAACATCAATGTTTTTATTATTTATTTATTTATTTATTTATTTATTTATTGGTTTTTCAAGACAGAGTTTCTCTGTGTAGCCCTGGCTGTCCTGGAACTCACTCTGTAGAACAGGCTGGCCTGGAACTCAGAAATTCGCCTGCCTCTGCCTCCCAAGTGCTGGGATTAAAGGCGTGCACCACCACCACCCGGCACATCAATGTTTTTAAAATAAGGAAATAATTTAAGGCCATTATGATAGAACATATCCAGAATCCCAACACTAGAAAGGCAAAATTGGGAGAATAACTAAAAGTTTCAGGTCAGTGAGTTCAAAGAAAGTCTGGGTTATAATTACAACTTTGAAACTCTGTCATAAAGAACTGGGACTGGGGCTGGAGATTTAGCTCAATGGAAGGGTGTTTGCCTACCAACCCTGGGTTTGTTCCCCAGCACCAAAAAACACAGAAATTTAGCTCTACATTATAAAGGTGTTTATCTGTTGTTGGTGTCCTAGAAAAGAAAGTATAAATAGATAGTATACCTGGGAAATGACAAAGAGGAAGAAAGGAAAGGAGAAAACCTTTCTAAAAAAATATTCCATCCTTCCCAAGACATATACTCTTTGTCAGCTTATTCTCCTAAGCTGTGAGTCTCAGCCCCTTTGAGAATTAAATAACCCTATTACAGGCATTGCCTAACCCCATTGGAAAACACAGATATTAACATTACAATTCACAGCAGTAGAAAAATACAGTTGTGAAGTAGCAATAAAAATAATTTTATGGTTGATGGTTACTACAACATGAGGAAGTGTATTAAAGGGTCGCAGCATTGTGAAGATTGAGATCCACTGATCTAACGTCTAGATGCAGCATAAAGCTTTATAGCCTGAGGCAGATGACATGCCTTGGTTTTATGAAAGCTTTCCTTGGATGACTTCTGGAAAGTTCCTAAAGTAACAGTGTAGGTGGACTGATGAGCAGTAAGTAAGAAGTGATGGGTGAAGTCTGTACAGCTTCACTGACTTCAGACAAGTGCTTGTGCCAAAGATGAACTGATACTTGATTGACATGGAGATTGGGAGCATGAGGAGCAATGGCCTCCCCTCTGCTCAATGTAGCATCTGTCATTCTGTTGTCAATCACTACAAGGTCATTAATAAGTATTTGTTTGAAACCTCATGGTTGTTTGGAGTATGAAGAAATAATTAGACTATTGTATTTAAAAATAGCCTTTATTAAAATTTTGATTTATGTTTTTAGGATTGAAACACCAAGAGATGATTAAATGATCCATGTAAAATTATTACAATCAATGTGTAGAAAGTTTAGCATTCTAGTTAACTTGGAGCTCTGCCTATTATGCTACAAATGTCTTCCATTGGATTTTAATGAGTCTTTTAAGAAGAAGTTTCTGTGTCCAATGCTGAACAAATTGCATACAAATTCAACTGTATTAAATTGTATTGTTTTGGGGTTTTATTAATATCTCTCTCTCTCTCTCTCTCTCTCTCTCTCTCTCTCTCTCTCGTGTGTGTGTGTGTGTGTCTGTCTGTCTGTCTCTCTGTTAACCTTTTAATAATAAAGCTTAAAATAAAATTTAAGAAAGAAATAAAAGAAATTTTATTTAATAATGAGATATTAACACTGTCTCATTCTTTAGGCTCCCTGGTCGCTTTCATCTTGTAATACTTTAAAGTTTGACTGGGCCTTTAAAATCAAATCCAGACTTCTGACAAAATTTGAGAGGCAGACACCATGTTGGCAATACAAATATATGCCAATGCTAGAATACTCACCTCAGAGGCACTACATACTCTGATTAATATATAATACACACAATGAAAATTAAAAGGAGAACCTTCTTTAGATATAAATGTACTGTGGGCATAGTTCTCATATCTTAAATCTTAAAGTTTTCTCATAAAGTATTAAGAAGTGCTTCTATCTGAATCATTGCCAGGAATGGAGAGATGCTTCAGTGGTTAAGAGTGCTTGCTGCTCTTGCATAGGACCAGAGTTGGTTCCTCACACACACACACACACACACACACACACACACACACACACACACTTGTTACTCTAGTTCTAAGGGATCTAGTTCCTTTTTGTGGCCTTTGCTAGCACCTCCACTTACATTTACAAACACACAGAGAGACACACATAGGTATATATTAAGACAAAAAAAAATCCAGTACTCATTCTTAGAAATCTGTTTTCTGCTCCAGGTCTTACACCTAAGATGCCACTTCTCTTATTTCTTGGGTAATTTCACTGAGCATTAAGCGGAATATCAACTGAGCCTATTATTTTCAAATTCCATTCCTATTCAGTATTTTACCATAACAGGTATTGAAATTCTCTCTCAAAAATATTCTCAACTGATGCCTTATTTTAGAACTAAGAACTGGGTGATCTATATTGTGTAAATATACCATGGAAGAGGAGAGTTGAAAACTGACTCATTCCTACCTCTTATCACTCCTATAACTTGAGTTGGGTTAAAAAGCTACAGTCACTAGTTTCATACCAAGGTACTAAAGGAGAGACAAGAAGTAAGATAGAGTGTATATTGCTTGAACAACCAAAGGAGGTGACCACATCAAACTACTGGGGAACACACTCAGGAAAGCAAAGAGAAACTCCTGTTAAAAGAGCTTCAAGAATTTTTCTTCACCTAGTAACTTGAATGAGTATGGAGTTTTGGATTAATCGGAATTTGTGGCTCTATCTCTGCTTAATACACACACACACACACATACATACTCATATACTAGCACACATCATTTCTTTTGTTTTAACTTAATGTTCAGGGAAAATGAGTATTACATCCCATCATGGCTCTTATAACTATTATTCTGTGGTTACTAAATGAACAAATTCAAAACATTTACAAGTGGGCCAGATGCATGCACATCATTATCACAATGATGACAAGTCTCCTCTGCCATAAGCCTTGTTGAGTGTCTCTTAAAAGCCTGGCAGGGAAATAAAGTCTAGGGAAATACAAAGAATGATTAAAATGATTTGCAATTGAGAGAATTCAAATGAGTTAAAAATACTTGCAGGAGACACTGGTGCCTCAGTCCTTCCACTAACCTGGGGAGTTAGTGTGTTGTTGAAAAAACACTGGCTGACAGTTTGAAGAGTTTAGGACTTGAAAATAGACCCAGTCTACTCCTGGCCGGGAACACTGGTTCCTTCCGATCTGGGCCAGAGCACTAAGCAGATCTTGTGGGGCAGCTCTGTCCCCAACCTCCAAGAACCCAGAGGAAGCAGGGATCCCAGGCGCTCTAACTTGGACAGTGTCTTAGAAACTAGTTCTCAGATCTGAGGCCTAGATCAGACCTCTGCCAGGTCTGCTGTTGTGTGGACCCCGGATTCCACCTGAGACATACTGGAAGGTCCACTCAATCCAGATCCACAGAGGAACAAATGAACTCAGAGCTTCAGAC
This sequence comes from Arvicanthis niloticus, assembly GCF_011762505.2. NCBI lineage: Eukaryota > Metazoa > Chordata > Mammalia > Rodentia > Muridae > Arvicanthis > Arvicanthis niloticus. Next base: position 36,670,752 of record NC_047665.1, read on the forward strand.
AACATATCCTGAGATATTCTAGAGGAGACACTGCACCCAGAACAGCAGACACCTAGCTGGACTACTACCTTGGAGGCACCATATCCTGAGGCATCCTAGAGGTACCACTGTAATCAGTGCAGCTGGAAAAGATCACAGAGACATCTGGACCCCTAGGAGATCAGACACAAGCTAGATAACTAGAAAGACAGGCTTCAGTCAGAGACAGCAAGTACAGGCAGCACTAGAGTTAACCAGATGGCAAAAGGCAAGAGCAAGAATGTAAGCAACAGAAACCAAAGTTACATGGCATCATCAGAACCCAGCTCCCCCATCAGAGCAAGCCCTGAACACCCCATCACACCAGAAAAGCAGGAATCAGAATTAAAATCACTTCTCATGATGATGATAGAGGGCTTTAAGAAAGACATAAATAACACTCTCAAAGAACTTAAGGAGAGCACTGGTAGACAGATAGAAACCCTTAAAGAGGAAACACAAAAATCCCTTAAGGAATTTCAAGAAAATGCAACCAAACGGGAAAAGGAATTAAACAGAACCATGCAGGATCTAAAAATGGAAGTAGAAACAATAAAGAAATCACAAAGGGACAATACCCTGAAGATAGAAAACCTAAAAAAAAGATCAGGAGTCATAGACACAAGTATCACCAACAGAATACAAGAGATGGAAGAGAGAATCTCATGTGCAGAAGATACCATGGAAAACATTGACACAACTGTCAAAGAAAATGCAAAATACAAAAAGCTACTAACCCAAAATATACAAGAAATCCAAGACACAATGAGAAGGCCAGACCTAAGGATAATAGGTATAGATGAGGGGGAAGACTCCCAACTAAAAGGACCAGTAAATATCCTCAACAAAATTACAGAGGAAAACTTCCCTAACCTAAAGAAAGAGATGTCCATAAATATACAAGAAGCTTACAGAACTCCAAATAGTTTAGACCAGAAAAGAAATACTTTCCGCCATATAATAGTCAAAACATCAAATGTACAAAACAAAGAAAAAATACTAAAAGCAGTAAGGGAAAAAGGCAAAGTAACATATAAAGGCAGACCTATAAGAATTACACCAGACTTCTCACCAGAGACCATAAAAGCCAGAAGATCCTGGACCGATATCATACAGATCCTAAGAGAACACAAATGCCAGCCCAAACTACTATACCCAGCAAAACTGTCAATCATTATTGATGGAGAAACCAAAATATTCCATGACAAATCCAAATTTACACAGTATCTCAACACAAATCCAGCACTTCAAAGAATAATTGGTGGAAAACTCCAACACAAGGAGGGAAACTACAACCTAGAAAAAGCAAGAAAGTAATCTTCCAAAAACCCCAAAAGAAGATAGTTACACAAACATATCTCCATGGATGTTAGTCCAAAAGCTTGGATTAGCAAAGACTCAACCCACAGACCACATGAAGCTCATGAAGAAGGAAGACCAAGAGGGGATGCCTCAGTTCTACTTAGAACGAGAAATAAAAATGCTCAAGGGAGCAAATAGGGAAACAAAACATGGAACAGAAACTGAAGGAGGGGCCATCAGGAGACCTTTCCACCTGGGTATTCACCCCATGTACAGCCACCTAACCTAAACACTGTTGTGGATGGCTGGAAGTGCATAATGTGAGGAACATGATATAGCTGTCTCCTTAGAGGTCAGCCAAAGACTAAAACACTCAGAGGACAATGTTCACAATTAACCACTGATATGATCAGGGGTTTCCCAATGGAGAACTTAGTGAGAGGACTGAAGGAGCAGAAAGGGTTATTGACCCCAGGTGGAAAGCAACAATACCAAACAACCAGAGCCCCCCCCCCCAGGGTCTAAACCACCAGCCTGGGAACACATAGGGAGGGACCCAAGACTCCAGAGGTATATGTAGGGGAGGATGGCCCCGTCGGACATAGGTGGGAGAGGAGTTTCTTGGTCCCATAAAAAAAAATGAATGAAAAATGAATGAATGAACACACAGTGGGGGGGGGATGTGAGGGGATAGTGAGGGGGGTAGGTGTGGTCACTGCCTCATAGAAGCATGAGGAGGGGGATGGGATAAGTTTCTGGGTGGTGGGAGGAAGTAGGCTAAGGGGATAAAATCTGACATGTAAATACTACAACCAATTTTAAGAAGCGGGGAAAAAAAAGTCTTCAGAACCAACATCTTTTATAAAAAAAGTCAGGCCCCTGGGGGTGGGAAATTTTTTTTTTTCTTGATACTAAAACTTGTTCTGAGAATTGTATATTGCAGAATACACAGCCTTGGTGTATCTACTCATCAAGCATACTGAGCAGACCTGCCCAAACCTCTGATGTCCTGGAATTCCATCTGGATTCAGTGAAGACACAGCATCAGAGGCTTATCAACTTACTCTCCCCCCCACCCCTCTTCTAAAATCTCAACGCCCTTAATCAGCTTGAAGAAGTTAAAGAAGAGTCAGCGCCCCTATTCCCTGAGCTTGGGGACTAATGTGGTTAATAATGGTCTGTCTTTCTAGGGACAAGTAGTGGTTTTATTGGAACAGGGGGGATTAGCTAGGACTTACTGCATAGCCATAACCTACTGGTAGAAATCTGTATAATTATTATCAAGATGAAGTTATAAATTCTTAAATGGTACAAAATTTACTTTGATCTCAAATTTAAGGTTTTCATTGGTACGAGCTCCTTATTAATATAAAAGTGAGATGAATATTGATACGCTCATGGGTATTGTGCCTGTATAACACCTTTAGGAATACAGGTCCTAGACCCAGCCCTTTTTTAACTTTTTTAACTTATTTGGGACGGTTAACCTATGAGTTAAGGGACTATAGCAAATTCATATTTTTGAGTTTATTGTTAGGGTGCTTTCCATATTTTACTTAGAAATAGCTGAGAGGAGTTAACAGAAAACAGTCCAGGTTACCTTACATGGATAGTTGGTTTTCAAAACATCAGAAGTCCATAGAACTGATGCTACAAATATTTATATATTAATGTTCATATTGATTAGAGACCTGTCTGCTCCTGACAGCTTCCTGTCGTGGATTCTAAGAAGAAATTGAGCATCCTTGGAGTTACTCCAGTTGTGTGGTAACAGCCACTAGGCAAGAATTGCCTCTCTCCATCTACAGACAAATTACTGTCCAGAAAAGGACACACATGCAGAATAGTCGACTGATTATATCTGCCTAGACAGAGTAATCAGTCCTTAATAATCCTGCATCACCAAGGTCTGTCAGATGATTCTGGGCCAGAAGGCTGAAGATTTGATGCTCCAACATCCGGTAGTATAGGGGCTTTTCAGGTGTTCAGAGGTCTCTATAAATTGGCTAAGTTTTAGAAGCTATGATTTGTGCTTCCCACAATTATAGTTAACTCAGTCATTCTGGATTTCTGACTGGGTTGAAAACTTATAGCTATTTACCGTAAGAGAAAAGATTTGAGTGGATGGTCGTCAGCTGACATTCATCCTAAAGCCAGGTTCAGAACTAAATGTTTTAGTTAGGATAGATGACAGAGGTGCTGGTTAGTCAACAAAATGATGGACTGGGTATTAAGACTATCTTGTACCTCATTGGTACAAATTGGCATAATTATGCTCTAATTGTATTTTGAGAGAAAAGTTTTATTTTAACAGGAAGGGTGATGTGTAGGAGGAGCTAAGGTAGCAGGAGTACTGAGAGGAAGAAAAGGAGTAAGAAGAGGAGGAGAAGAAGGATAGGAGAAGCTAGGTGATGAAAGAGAGAAAGAGGGGGGAGACAGGGAGGCAGATATTCATGTATCTCCACCAGTCAAAGATAGTTGTTATATCTAGGTCGGTCAGTGGGTTACACCTCTGATTGAACAATTCCAAACTTATAACGCTTATGATTAACATTATTTTTAAAAAAAATGTATAAATGCAAAAAGGAAAAGGGGGCATGTTGTAGCCCGTACTGCCCGTTCCGGTCCGAGGGTCAGGGTCTAGCGAGAGAGAGAGTGGGGATAAAGGGGAAGAGACGCAAAGAATGGAGACAAGACAGAGATTCTGATCAAGTCTCGTTTATTGAAGGGAATTCTGAGCTATTTATAGGCTTTTGCCACGTGCCTTGTAGGTGTTGATATGACGTAAGCCTTACAGGCGTCTATAGCGTGGACAGCACGTGCACCGCAATGCCTTGCAGGCTTGGATAGCACGTGAGCCTTATAAGCATGTATGGTGTAGATAGCACGTGGACAGCACGTGAACTGCATGCCTTGCAGGCGTGACTACCACGTGCACCTTGTAGCTGGGGCCAGTAAACAGCAACACAAAATATGTGGGATATCAGAGTGTGCTTCAGCTGTTGTAGGCTATTGAAAACCAAATCTTTTGTCAGGGTATATGGTTCCAGATGGCTGCAAAGTTGATCTAGCCGCTTTCTGCCAAAGTCGGCTCCCAACAGGGGCATGGGATAGGGGTTTTCTAAGGGGGGGGAATGGGGAAAGGGGATGGCATCTAAAGTGTAAATAAAATATCTAATAAAAAAAAAAAAAGAAAGAAAGAAAATAGACCCAGTCAAACTCAAATCAAAGCTGAAGCTCAGAACTCATGGTGAATGGTTGTCTCTACCATAGTAGACTTCCTGTTTCATGGAGTAGAAAGGAAACAGGAGAACAAGATGGATCTACATGGGCTTGGAAAACTTCTAGAAGTATCACGAAAGATGCAACTCTAAAGAGATTTCCAAAAGAGAAAAAAAGTAGCAAGGAGTGGAAGGTATTTCTACCTACAGAGCAAAGTCTGGTTTCACCACAGAGTCACAGGAACTGTGATAGCTACATAAGCCCAATAACTTTTCCCTCTTCATTTGGCATGGTTGATGTGTTTGTTTTCTCATTGTTATGAAAATATCCTGGTAGAAACAACCTAAAGGAAGAAGGATTTGGTTTTGGCTGGCCGATACAGCCCATTCCTTTGTGGCAGAAAAGGCCTGAAGACCAGAGCACAAGGCAACTGGTCAGATTGCATCCACAGTAAGTAAGCAGAGATAGAGGCTAGTGACTCAATTCCCTTTCTCCATTTCAGTCATTCTTGGTGCCCAGCCCATAGGATGCTGCTGATAACATTTAGTGCAGGTCCTACCTCTTCAGTTAAGCTTTTCTGGAAGAACCCTCACAGACATGTCAAAGATATCTCCTAGTGATGCTGAGCCAGTGAACCTGACAGTGAAAATCAACCACCACTGTGGGGCTGTTCATTCACTGAACATTAATCAAGTGATTTCTCTGAATAATAGCATATGGCACTAACACGCATAACTATAAGGCTTAAAAATATATTCCACTCTAGGGAGTCTTCCTTGGGAAGCAACTGCATTAAGTTATTTCCTCTCCTAACCCTCAGGCCTTATCATCTGTGTGTAGATCCTCCAATCTTGGCATAGAAAGAAGATATAAAATGTTTCCAAGTGGAGCACTTATATGTCAAGCATGAACTCTCAAAGCCTTGATGTTAGAAGATAAGACTTTTGGGGAGTGATTATATCAGGAAGATAAAGCCCCTTGAATTCGATTGGAGTCCTTATTTTAAAAATACAAGAGAGTTTGCTCCATCCTTTTGCCTTTCTACCATGTGAGAATACATATAAAATTTATGTCCTGGGAAAGATTTTACAGATCCCCAACACTGCAAGAAGTAAATGTCTACTGTTATGGCATCTGTCTATAGTCCTTTGGCACAGCAGTTCAAATGAACTAATCCAAGCCAGATTTCTAGTGTATCAAGATGTCCATCTGAGTCCCAGAATACACATTTATAAAGACTTCTTTTGTTTTTAAACAAACAAACAAACAAACAACAAAAGAAAAACAACAAGACAACAACAACAAAAAACCTGATCAGTTCCAAAGAATTAAATATTTGAAAAAAGCATTATGAGTCTAAACTCTAAGTCCTAGTGTGAGATTTGGTCCTTCCCATTTGAGAGGGTGTGTGCCTCATTTATACTGTGGCATAAAGGTAGAGTCATGAAGACAGCTCATGGCACTTAGAGTGGAGGGGAGTCAGAACCTGCATTCAGTTCAACTCAGTGAGCCACATGCCAATAAGCCCTCCTTCAAACCTGAGAAACATGACAAGAGACTTCCCACTGGTACTATGGGGAGCAAGGAAATGACGGAAAACCTAAGGTGTTCTCACCAAATTTGAATGCTTTCTATGTTCTCTGCTGTTCTCTGGGTCTCTGTTACTTATCTGTTGCTCTGATAAGTTACCATAACCAGGCAACTTCTAAGAGGAAGTTGGTTTTGAATTATGGTTCCAGTGGGATGAAAGTACATCATGGTGAGAAGCTTAGCAGCAAGCAGCAGGCATGGCGGCTGGAGCAGGAAGCTGAGAGCTCACCTCATCAGATAGCAAGCATGACATAGAGAGCAAACTGGAAAGGGTGAGACTAAGCTTTCAAGTCAGACTACCAGTGACATACTTCTCTTCCACAGGGCCATATCTACCTGAGGATCAAGTCTTCAAATACTGGAGCCTGTGGAAGCAAGCCTTTGAAATCACTACACTGTGGCATAAAATAAACCACACGTAGCCTATTAATTGTCCATGGTTTCTCCCTCAAAGGCACCATAGGGGAGATTGATAAATAAGTATTAATGTTACTAGTGATGTCATTAATAGTTACTCAATTAAGCGCTGCCTGCACCAGGGTTTTGAACTCTATTTTCTCCAATCCTCATACATGTTCTCTAAGATAGGTCTTTTTTTTTTTAAATCCTATTTACAGAGATAAGTTGACCACAGTCAGAGAAGTTTAGAAACTTCTGTAAGTAACAGAACTTCAATTCAAACATACATGAATTCCAACATGCATAATATCACGAGTCCTTTCTCCTGACATTCAAGCTTGCTCAGGGTAAAAGGAAAAGTAGCAAATCAGATTTTGCAGCAGGTTGCTGTGGGACAGCCATGACAGAGACTTAAATTTAGTTCTTATTTGAGCCATTCACTGACTCTCTGGACCTTGAGAAAGTTCCTAGACAAATAACCTTTACTACCTCAGTTTGCTTCCCTATTAACTGTAACAAAACATGGACCAAAAGCAACTTGTGGAAGAAAGGGTTTATTTCATCTCACAACTCCCAGGTCACAGTGCAACACTGCAGGAGGGAAGTGCAGCTCAAAGCAGGGAACTAGAGAGAGGAACTAAAGCAAAGACCATGGTGGAATGTTTCTCCGTGGCTTGCTATACGTGGCTTGCTCTGCCTGTTCTTTAATACAATTAAGGACTACGCTCCCAAGAGTAGCACTGCCTATTGTGGACTATGCCTTCCCTTATCAATCTTTTATTGAGAAGATGCGCCTGTAGACTGGCCTACAGGCCAATGCAATGGAGGCATTTTCTCAATTGAGAGACCCTCTTCTTAGATGACCTGAGTTTGTGATGGGTTGACAAAACATGAACCAGCACACTTATGTATAAAATCAAGTTGTTAAGCCTGCCAGTGGTGGTGAACACCTTTAATCCCAGCACTTGGGAAGCAGAGGCAGTCGGATTTCTGAGTTCAAGGCCAGCCTGGTCTACAGAGTGAGCTCCAGGACAGCCAGGGCTACACAAAGAAACCCTGTCTCAAAAAACAACAACAACAAAAAAAAAAAACCAAAAAACAAAAAAATCAAGTTGTTGAATGAATCCTAAAAAGACACATACTGCAAAGATGCTGAGAGCAGAGCATGTTCCCAGAACAAGTCCCATTGCATGCTATCTGAATCTGAATAACCAAGTATAATGCACATTAAGGAAACTCAGAATCATACCTGAAAATCGGAATTTACCAAATTTATGTTTTGCATTCCTAAAGAAAAAAGACTCCCTTGGACACAGCAAAAAGAAAATTCCTAATGTGTAAAATATTCTTTGATTGATAGCCATTAATTTTTACATGTTCCCAGGCACATTTGTTTCATTAACTGAAACGTTTCATTAATTCGTTTCATTAAACTTCATACCTGAAGTTTAGAGACTGAGATACTCCATTCTTTCTGGCTGCCTAGTTTTTAAAATTGCTTCAAAAACAAATCACTCAAAACTACATAAAATTCAAATAATTATTCTGTATCTTACTATTAAGTCAATGGTGGCTTTAAATGGCACTGGGAACTTGAATTAGCATATCCATCATACGCTAGTTTGATCACAGAAATTCCACCTGCTTTCTTCCTAATGTTCAAAAACACCATGTGCTTAGTAATTCAGACCCTGGGATCTTGTCACTCTCCCAACTCCTAAAGGAACAGTCAGTTTGCGGCAACTTCTCTCATCTGTCATTACAATGTCCATATGTCTGGGACTTTTCCAGTGGAATTCAAACATTCTCTCATTTCATCAGACCACATCTCCCAGTTTTAAGACTGCAAAACTTACTCCTATTACTTTAGAGTTAATTTAGGAGCTAGGGAGATAGCTCATCAGTTAAGCGTGTGCAGAGCTCTGGCAGATGCCCTGCCTTTGTTACAATCATTGACATTGGGAAGCTCACAGCTGCCTGTAAGTCCAGCTCCAAGGGATCCAGCACGCCTTCTGGCCTCTGTGGCCAACAGTGAGCACATACTCACACATAGACATCCATGTACATACACATTTTTTAATAGAATTAATTTAGAGCATGAAAGTTTTTGGAAGGAAGGATGAGAAGGAAAAGAAGGAGAGAAGAGGAAGTGACAAGGAAAGAAGAGATGCAGGGGAGGAGGAAGGAAGGAAGTAAAAAAGCAATGGAAAGAAGGGAAGGATGCGGAGAGAGGAGGCAAATTTCCTTTCTCCTCTTCTGCACATAAACTTCATAGGGCATGCATGGTCATTTGTTGGGGAGATTGACTTCTCAGCCATAGGGATTCACTTACAAGGCCCCCACATGAGAAAATGTCTGACTCCAGCAAGCTCCACACTGAAGCCACCCATTTTCAGGTCTGTCTATCTTGTGCCCCTCTTTCTTCATGTCACAGTCATTTATAGAACAAATTAATCAGCAAATAAGCTGTGAATCTGTCCAGGGTTTTAAATTTCATTTTTTCTTCTTTATTAACCTGTACTTGTATTTGACAAGACTGCTTTCCAATCCTGACAAATTAATTACCAGTGAACATCTCCTAGCATTTCTGAACTTTCTCAGATGAAGGAATAGTGGAAACTGTGCTTACAATCTCAAAATACAAGCATAATAAACAAACTGATCAAAACACAGGGCTGTGGCTTGGAGTCAAGGGCAAGTGACCCACAGTAGCCTCTTTCTGATGCCATTTCCATCAGTATTAAGTCCCTTAGAGCATAAGTCAAAGCGAAAATGGATTTGATATTGCCACCTGAGGAGACAGGAAGTCACAGAAACTAAGGAATCATTAAAACCAGGGAGGGCTAGCAACTGGGAGGCTCAACCTATAAAGTTCTCCCAGAGTTTCTTCAAGAGGATGAAGCAGTTTGGTGGTGCTTGGGATCTTGTCATGTAGAAGCCTCCAAGAACTTATTGGAGAATATAATTCTGTCCCTTCCCAGAGTGCGAAGGTTGATTGTGGGTACAGCAACTCATGTGCCAAACAGCAACATTTATTGTATTTTCAGGAATTTGCTTCCAAGCTACCTTGTGATTTTTCCTTAATTGTTCCACCTGGAGCTGAGCCTCCAGATGGTTTATGTATGTCAAGGGCAGGAACCAAGACTTCTTTCTCATTTGCAGCTCTTCTACAGTGCCAAGTAGCAAAATAACATTTCTACAGTGCTTACAGTTTACAGATTGCTTCTCTGGCACGAGCTCATTTGTTATTCCCATAACTCTTAGAGGTGGAGTCCACTATAATCTAATTTACATAACCCCTAAATGTGCAGGAGAATGCTGCCTTATCTTAGGATGACTGTTGTGCTTTGTTGAAGACTGAAGTGAGTTTTTCATTGGCATTATGTCCTGGGTGCCTACAAAACATGTGTAGAATACAAAAATGTTCTTGTATCTGTGGAAGGTAAAGCCAGGTCAATCTAAAGGCTTAGAGAATGCTTAATATAGAAATGTAAGGAGAAGAAATGCAAATAATGAGGCTACTTAAGGCAGGTGTTGGTCTTTGGGTAATTCCAGTCAAAAGGCTTTCACAGGACCCTTAAAGAGCTTTTTGTCTATCACCACAAGTTTTTTTCTGGTCTCACAGAAGACCCTAGATCTGTTCTCAGAACGCACATCAGTCAGCTCACAGCCACCTGTAACTCCAGATCCAAGGAGCCTGATACCCCCTTCTGGCCTCCACAGGTACTACAGTCATATGTGCATACCCATACACAGACACATATGGGAAAAATAAGTTTAAATTAAAAGGATATGTTGTAGCATTGTTTGTGCACATGAAAAAACACAATTAAAATTAAATATTCGTCAATATGAAGACAATTTTAAAATATGATACATACCTTCTAAGGAACTCTGAGGTAGTTACAATGTTATCTGCACCTATTAGCTTATTAAATTGATATCTAAACATTCCAGTTGTGGAGTCACCAAACAGGAAACACTTCCTTCAGAGAAGAAAAAAATAAATCAATTCATAACAAAAGATCAGTAAAGATACCTACAAAAAAATCTGACTAGAGTTCTTACCGCTAGGTGTAGATGTAGAGGAACAGGGATTCCGGAGGGTAAAGTGCGGAAGGACTGTGATATATCCATTTTTACAAGTACATTATATTCTGTATTATCCCTTAAATCCATAGCTTTACTTGAAGTTTATAGACATCTTATTGTTGGACACTGTGTATAATGCTTTTCAGGCATCATTTCACTTGAAACTCAAGACTTGTCTCTTTATGTTACAGTCCTCATTTTACAGCTGACAAAGCCAAGCCTGGAAATAGTAAGTTGTGAATCTACTTGGCTCTACTGCCTATAGTTTCTGCCAATAATAGTTGTTTCACATAATTGTTATCAGGTAACTGACAAGAAACAACTCAGGGGACAAAGTGTTTATCTGAGCTTACAGGCAGAGGGACACAGTCCACCTAGTGGAACAGGCATGACAGTGAACAGGCATGTCCCAAGAGACATATGATGACATCACTCACTGTAAGCCCAGCACCAGGGCTGGTCCATGCCCACTAAAACCTGCCCTCCAGCTGCTGACCTCTGCCTGCAAGGCTCCACCTCCTAAAGATTCCACAGCCTTTAAGGCCAGTGCCACCAGCGAGGGACTCAATGTTCCAACACATGGGTCTATAAAGGGCATTTCATATCAAACCATAACACTACCTTTTCTCAGTCAGTTTGAAGACTGTTTAGGGCTGTTGTGTCTCCTCATCCATAAATGACTCTTTATCCTGACTGGATACCAGAAATCTGACTCTCTGATTGTGAAGTCTACGTACATTCAACTTCAGCATACTAAGTATTCTTAAGCTTTTCTAGGTTTCTCGTGACTCCCATAAGCGCTTTTCAGTTCCTAGAGGTGATAATCTGAGGAAGAGAGGAACCAAGACTCCTCCAGAGTCCTAGCTCCTCCCCTCTCACAGTAAACTCTATATAGTCTACAAAATGGAATAAATGCCTCATAAAGCTCATAGTGGGTAGAGCAATCCTTAACACCCATTAAGTATGTCAAAGGGCAGACAGTGTTAATATGTTGGCGGGGCCCTGCAGCTACTGACACTGGGTTTTAATTGGGTTTTCTATTAAAGCCATTTTCTCCTCAGTGATTTATCATAAAGAAACAGCACAATTAAGTCTCATTTGGAAACACTAATAAATTATTTAGCATGGGCCAAGCAAAAAGGAAAACATGACCTCTATTAGCTTCATCGGAGGTATATAGAAAGAAAATTCCAAAGAAACAGACTAAGATCAAAGTAGGAAGGCAGAGACTGCATATGAAAACAGTGCTCTGCAGAGCCTCCCTCGTCTCCCAGGCCATCGCATCATGGTCTGTCTTAAATCAGCTAACAGGGTGATTCTTAGAAAGATTCTATTTTGATCAATCTTGTCCATTCAACTCTCAACTTTACTGGTTCCAACCTTTCTGATGTTACTTTTGTATCTGTCAGGTCCAAAAGAAACTCCACTTCCTCAAATTCTAGCAGTTAAACAAAAACCAGCATTTCTCAAGATCTTGTGAAGCTTGCTCTCCTCTACCAAAAGGAGTTATATTCCTTATCACTGGCAGAAGAGACAAATGGCTAACTATGGTGTTCAAAGCATAGCAAAGTGGATGCTAACCTCCTGGCTCTTTCAGTATTAAAAGTACCTGTTATACATTTCAGAGTCGATGCTAGTACCCAAACTCTTCTTACCTGGTTTAATTCCCTAAAATTCTCATGGGCTTCCTCCTCCTGCCTCTTCCACCTCCCCAGCCACCTATTCATTTTCCTTACAACCCTGCTATTTTGACCATGTTTCCTCCCTTCCACCCCACACACCCCTATTCCCCCACACCCCCACCCCCATCTAGGTCTCTGCTCCACTCCTTCTTTTCTCATGGTCTGGTCCAGTCTGCTAACATGTTTATTCTACTACCCCACTTTCTGCTCAGAACTTTTTCCAGATGCTTCTGGCTTTTCTAGCTCTGGTATCTACAATCAAAACTTTTCCCTTAAGCATAATATGGAGTGGTCAGGTCATCAGCTTATACAATAGCCACATAGAAACAGGATTTGGCTATGTTCTTGAGCTTCACAAATGTCTATCCCCAAATCACTTTTGAGAAGTCCCCACACTACAAGCCAAAACAAGACTTCTGTGAACTCTCAGGGAATCCTGCCTAGGCTCTAAATTTAGCAGTGCAGTCTGTCATAAACATGCCCAGCTTCTTTCCATGAGATGGACACAGTTCATATTTCAAGGAAAATGTTGAAATGTTTTTCCATATTATGAGCTTTCTGAAGCATTGAGCAGCTGCTAAACTCATTCTACGCACACACACACACACACACACACACACACACACACACACACACAGTATAAATATTCCCAGTCTGACCAACAATGTGCTTCAGACTCCTGAACTGGGCCACCAGCTTTTTTGAGTCAGCACAAGAAGATTCTAGCCTATAGAAGTCTCTAGAAGGAGAGTCAAGGGCAGAAAAACAAAAACAGGACTATCTGACTTGTGAAATATTTTGTGGCTTCAAGCAACTAAGCTTGAGGGGTTGTCAAGGAGAGGTTTCTGTGACATCTCTGGGGCTTAATAAGAATATTTTCATTAAGTGATTCAAATTGTTGTTATATAAATTCCTTTTGTAACTTATAACCCACTGTTTTAAGACAAGCTCCTAGGGAAACTATCATGGAAATTTCTAACATGAGACAATACAGAAGAGAAAAAAGATAGCTCACACAGGAAGAGACAATTTCACTTAACTAAATTAAGTCAGTGAAAACCGAGAAACAACTAATAAAGGGAAAGAACCCATCATGCCAACTGTATCTAAAAGACCCCCAGAGAGACCCATACCATCCCACTGCTGAAGGATTTAAGTAAGGCTCATGTAGATTACACTCAGCTATAAATTAGGGTCAACCCATAAAGCATATAAGCATTTCTTCCATGGTCTGCCTTCATGATATCGTGCCTGTGTATCTGTGTGTCTGTGTGTCTGTGTGTCTGTCTGTCTGTCTGTCTGTCTCTCTCTCTCTCTCTCTCTCTCTCTCTCTCTCTCTCTCTCTCACACACACACACACACACACACACACACACACACACACACACACACAAAATGAGGCAGTTTAGAACTTGTTACTTGTATCAGCCACAAGTACCCTTAGCAGAAAATGAAGTTCAAATGTGTCCCAAGCTTGCAAACAAGAGGTCTTCAACAGCACATACCACAACTCCAGACAAAAAAGGGGGGCAGGCATGGGTAAAAGAGAAATAAAGAAGCATTTTTAAAATTAACAAGAATGTGCTTTTATGAAAAATTAGATAGCCCAGAGTTATCAAATCATTTTTTTTTAACCAGAGACTGCAGATCTCATGAGATGACTCCATAGCTGGAAAGGCAGCTTCCCCAGGGAAGCACTTAGAACCTGGATTGCTGATCATAAAAATTGATGTAGAATGTTCTCTATCTTGGTATAGAACTCCCTCTTCCATATAAGTGATGCAGAAATATGTGGAGAACACCATGGCAACCGTTGGCAGCCTCCTACAGTGCCTGTAACAGTCTCTAGGCTCTACTCTCCCTCTGGTATCTATTAACCTTCTTGATTAAGGGTCAGGTGGATAAGTCATCTGTTGAGTTCCCCTTACCATAGGAAGCCAGTATCCTAGTTTGCTCCACTTTTCTACATAGCCCAGGGATAGCATAACCCACAGTCAGATGGACCAGAGTACACCAAAAAACAATCAGGAAAATACTCCACCAACAGATTCGTCCGCAAGCCAATCTGATGGAGGTAATTCCTCAACTGAGGTCCCCTCTTCCTAGGTGATTCTAGTGTGCATCATGCTGACAAAACCCTAAGGGGTACACTCAGTTTTCATGAAAAAGCTCCTGCTTGCTAAGTCAGTTTAATTCATTCTGTAGTAAGAGGTCCCTTTCTCTAAACATATGATTCTCCTTCACCTTTGGAAGCCACAAAAGGAAAATGCTATGTCTCAATCTGCTTTGCTAAGAGGAGAGGGATATTTTAATGAAATGATGAGCAAAATAAAGACTTGTGGTTTTATAGAGCACCAAATATTCCAAGTTCTACCACCGCAGCTGCTGCTGCCACCACCATTCCAGGAATATCTAAGAAAATAGCCCTGCCTTATACACCCTATTTTTGTCTGCCTGCACAGAGAACAGTGAACTAAAGGGCAGTAGACTTATGACAGAGCTGATTATCTTGAAACATCAGCAGTTTTTCCCACTCTAGGAATGATTTCTTTTGGTCTTTAGACTCATGCAGCTCAGAAGAGAGAGAGAGTGTGGCCATTAGCATGCTGCCTGCACATGAAGAGAAAAAAAAAAAAAAAAAAAAAACCCTCACAGCAAGAGCCACCCTGGAATTCATTTTGGAGATTTTATTAAGTCTTTCTCAGCTCCAAATTACTGAATCAGAGCTCAGAAATGACACCATAGGGGGCAGAAAGGGGTCATTTGAATTCTTCATATTCCAGGTCTGTCTGAATCATCTGGCCAGCTCACCATCATTAAGGAAGTTGGCTAAGAGTCTAAAGGTGCTCACTGTCTCTCAACCCTTTCCTTCCATCCCTCTGGACCCAACTTTGAGCTTCTATACCTTTCTTTCCAGGAGGTCCTCCACACCAGTGGCCCTTTTCTAATTTTTTTTAAATATTTATTTGTGTATATGACTGTTCTGTTTGCACATATACCTGCATGACAGAAGAGGGCATCAGATCCCATTATAGATGGTTGTGAACACCATGTGGTTGATGGGAATTGAACTCAGGATCTCTGGAAGAGCAGCCAGTGCTCTTAACCACTGAGCCATCTCTCCCGCCCCCTTCGTAACTTCTACACAGCACCCAAGAGCAGTCTTTCCTTTTCCTAGCATTTTTGAAGCAGTATCACAGGCAGCCAGGCTAGCCTTGAACTCACTATGTACCTTAGAATGACCTTGAATGTCAGATCTTCCTTCCTCCACCTCCATACAATAGGTTCCTATTGCTCCTAAGATGAACAAACTCCTTAACAGGACTAAGCCAGCCCAGTGTGGCCCAGCATCTTCCCTTTATCTCTTTCCTCTTTCATCAATGCTTCTGCCTGCACCCCAGGCACATAACATTCAGACTCAAGTGTCTTTCTTCCCCCAACCCCTACCTTTATATCTCCCATTACTTCCATCTAGAAATAATCCCCTGGCCCCTTCAGCTGGTTAATTCTGATTCACTTGTCCAGGTTGAATGTCATTCCTTCAGGGAAAGCTGCAGTACCTAAGTGTGACCTCACAGCACAAACCAACATTCACATGACATTGGGCACATACTCATTTGTCACTTTCTTTGCTTAGAGCAGGTATACTAACCATGGCCTGTGAGATCTGGGAATGCTTATCTTATTTTCCGATTGGCCCAAGCACCCAGGACCCCAAGAGCATGCAAACAATAGGTGTATAATTAATGTCTCCCTTATACCTTAAACAAAAGGCGCTGAATATAACATGCTTCACAGAGTGTTATCACAAGTATCTTCCTGAAAGATAAACACAAAGGTCCTAGTGAATTTTGTCAGTCTAGATTTTGGTTTGTTTGTTTAAAAATCTTCCAAGTCCTGTGTAGTTCTTTTTTGGATTGGGGGTTTGGTGGTCAGGCTATGAAAGCCAGGGAGATTTCCCTGCAAGGTCTTGCTCAGTCCGAACTAGCAAATCCCACCTGAGCATCCCTCCATAGTATAAGGATATCAGTGATTCGCATGGGTAAAGAGACAAAAAAGAATCTGATTTCTAACAAAGAAAAGAACAATTTTCATACACTGTTTAGGGAATAAAACAAATCACTGAGTAATCCATAATTATTCTCAGATAATTAAGGGTTGGTCGGAGCTTTCTATTTTCTCCAGTTTCTTGGACAGAAAAGAAATGTATTGTGGACAGTTTCATCTATTCATGCTACTCCTTAAAAAATGGAATATGTTGAAGTCAAAGGATTAAAGAAATCTAAATATCAAAAAGAACCATATTCATAGTGCTGTGTCATACCAACCAGAGGAAGGATAACTGCAGGAAGGAGGCCAGGGAAGGAGAGGACTGAAGATGACCCATAAGGATGCCCACCCATCTGTCTTTCTGAACTTGTTACTGCTGAGCAGAGCTTGACACAAGTACATGCCACCCACACCAGGCATTGCTGAGAAAGCTCTGAGTCCTCATCAAATTTAATTACTCATGTGAAAGAAAGGGAGGAAGGGAAGGAGATAAGAAAATTTCCTAAAACATTTGAGTTCTTTCTTAACTATCTCCCTTATAATACAGGCCAGAAATATTCCTTATCAAGATACCCATCAACAACAAGTAGAGTGCCCACTATATTCCTAGCCCCATGATTGGTAGTATCTACTGTTTGAGGGAAATACTATAGGAGGTATCTCTGTCCTTAGTGAACTCCAGACATGTCAGAAAATGAAGATAACACATGGATGGAGAGCTCATGGCTGAAAGCAAAAAATCTAAGTTTCAACTTGGCAAAATCCAATCAGATGTCAATAAAAAAAGATTCAAAATAACAAATGAAGAACAGACCACGTACAGGTAAGTGTCCTCCTTCTCCTCCTTCTTGGGACTGCACAGATTATCATAGGACCCAGCCTTCCTTCCTCACCTTCTGCATCCTTTCTGTCATTCAACAATACTCCAAAGCACTCTTTACTTAGAAACCCACTGGTCATATCAGCCTGGGAATCAGGTAGAATATCTTCACTCCCCTTCCTGTCCTCCATTATAAATTCCCCAGTCTCATCTCCAGTCCTATAGCAGACCACTTATAGAGACCTGTCCTCTCTCTCTGATTATGCTCCTTGAGGATTACACTGAAATTTGTGGTAGACCCAGCTTTCCTCCTTCCTGTGGGCCTTCTCAGTACCACCTTCTAGGTAGCCCCATTTCTTTGTATCAACCCCCAATACCTACCGAGAACTCCCAGTGGCCACACCTGCTAGGGACTCAGAAGCTCTCCCTACCAGGCAACCCATGGCCATTACACTTTCCTAAGATCCATAGAGGGCAGTAGAAATCAAGGAACAAACACCCACCCAAAGATAAAACCAATATCAACATCTAGAATTACAATCATTCCAAACCCAAATGCCTAAATGACAGTATAAAACACAATCACTAACACCCAAGACAACGTGTCTCTACCAGAAGCCAGTAACTCTACTACAGCAGGCCCTGAGAAATGCAACATAGCTGAAGAACAAGGCACGGACTTCAAAACTGCAATTAGGAATGTGGTCAAGAACCTTAAAAGGGATAAGAATAAATCCCTTAATAAAGCCTGTGAAAATAAAACAGTGGAGTGAAATGAAGAAAATAGCTCAAGACATGAAAGGAGAAATAAAATCACTAAAGAAACCCAAAGTGAGGTAAAACTGGAAATGAAAAATTTAGGAAGTCAAACAAAAGCCTCAGAGAGACTCACCAACAGAGTACAAGAAATAGAAGAGAGAATCTCAGGCACTCTAGAGACGATAAAAGGAACCTCAGTCAAAGAAAACGTTGAATCTAAAAAACTTAGGCACAAAACATCCAGGAAATTTGGGACACAGTGAAAACACCAAATCAACAAATAATGGAAACAGAGGAAGGAAAATAAACTCAGGTCAAAGGCAGTGAAAATGTTTTCAACAAAATCATAGAATAAATTTTTCCTAACCTAAAGGAAGTACCTATCAAGTTACAAAACCCATACATAATAGCAAATAGACTGGACCAGAAAAGACACATAATAATAATAAAAACACTAAACTGGAGAACAAAGAAAGATTACTAAAAGCTGCAAGGGAAAAAGAACAAGTAACATATAAAGACCTATTAAAACAGCATTTGGCTTCTTAGTGGAGACTTTAGAAGACAGAAAGGCCTGGAAGAATTTTCTACAAAATCTAAGAGACCACAGATGGTATCTCAGACTACTATACCCAGCAAAACTTTCAATTACAATAGATAAAGAAGAAAAAATCCATAATAAAACCAAATATAAAAAGTATCTATCTACAAAACAAGATCTATATAAGCCATTAGTAGAAAAACTTCAACCTAAAGAGGCTAAACACACACATACACAAACACACACACACACAAAAGCCAGAAAGAATAGACAATTTCAGCCCAGCAAATCAAGAGGGTAGAGGGAAAACACAGACCATAACATCAAAAAACCCAGGAATCAGCAACACTCATCATTGATACCTGTCAATAACAATGAAAAGATTTACCCAATAAAAAGATTTGGATACGATCCATCCTTGTGCTGTATCCAAAAATACACTGAGCAGGGCAGTCGTGGCACACAGCTTTAGTCTGAGAATTTGGGAGACAAAGCCATGAGCATTCCTGTGAGTTTCAGGCCAGCCTGGTCTAGTAAGTTCCAGGACAGCCCAAGTTACAGAGAGAAACCCTGTCCTGAAAAAAAAGAAAGAAAGGAAGAAAAAGAGGGAGGGGGCAAGGAAAGAAGAAAGACACTTTATTATCTAAGATATCATCTCAGGATAAAAGTTTGGAAAAAGATATTTCATGCAAATGGACCCAAGAAGCAAGCTGGTGTACCCATTTTAATATATAACAATATATGACAAAACTGACTTTAAACCAAAACTAATCAGAAGAAATAGGAAAAGGACACTCCATATTCAAAGGAAAATTCCACAAAGAGAATATTGCAGTTCTAAACATCAATTCACCAACACAAGGCTACCCAAGTTCATAAAAGAAACACTACTATAGCTAAAATCATATATTAATGTTCACACAGTGATAGTGAGTGACTTCAATACTCCACATTCAACAATAAACAGGTTATTCAGACAAAAATTAAGCCAAGAAACACTAGAGCTAACTGACAAAATTAATCATAAGGACCTAGCAGATATTTACAGAATAGCTCACCTAGGCACAAATATAGATAGATAGATAGATAGATAGATAGATAGATAGATAGATAGATAGATAGACAGACAGATGAAATATGTTAATATATGTACATATATATTTTTAGCATCTCATGTAACATTCTCCAAAATTTAACCACTTACTCTAACATAAGGCAAGTCTAATACATACAAGAACATTGAAATAATGCCTATCTAACTACCAGGTAAAGCTGGACATCAACAACAGAAACAAAAGAAAGCTTACAGACTCATGGAAACTGAACAACTCTCTACTGAATGAAAAAAAAAATGGGTCAAGAAAGAAATTTAAAATGTTTTAGAATTGAATGAAAATGAAAACAAAACATACCCAAATATCCAATAAAGCTGTTCTTAAGAGACAAGTTCATAGCACTAACTACCTATATTTTTAAAAATTGAAGAGTTCTCATATTAGTAACTTAATAATACACCTGAAAGCTATAGAACAAAGAGAGGAGATAATATAAGAAAGTAGTAGATGGCGAAAAATAATCAAACTCAGGGCTGAAAATAAGAAAATAGAAGTAAAAACAATAAAACAGAGAATTTATTCTTTGAAAAAAATCAATAAGATTGATAAACCCTTAGGCAAATTAACTAAATGATGGAGAGATAAGATCCAAATTAATAAAATTAGAGAGGAAATAATAACAGACACTAAGAAAAGCAAGAGAATGACAAAAACATATTTAAACAATCTATACTCCACCAAGTTGAAAAACCTTGAAATAGATAAGTTTCTTGTTATATAACAGCCACTAAATTTGAATCAAGATTAGATAACTGATTTAAATGGACCAATAACCCAATGAAATAGAAGCAATAATTAAAAGTTCCTCCCCACGCTTCCACCAAAAAAATTGTACCAAACTTTCAAAGAAGAGTTAATGACAATAATCTTCATATTATTAAAGAAAATAGAAACATTGAAATATTGAAGGAATATTGCCTAATTCTTTTTATGAGGCCACAATTAACTCTGATAACCAAACCGCATTAAGACCCAATTTAAAAGAGAAAGAGAGAGAGAGAGAGAGAGAGAGAGAGAGAGAGAGAGAGAGAGAGAGAGAGAATTACAGACCAATTTCCCCATGGACATAGATGCATGCAAACTAAATACAAGAACACATCTAAAAATCATTCACCATGATCAAATAGGCTTCATCTCAGAGAATGTAAGACTGTATCAACACACATAAACTAATAAACATAATTCTTCATATAAACAAACTGAAAGACAAAACCCTCATGATCATCTCATTAGATGCAAATAAAACCTTTGAAAAAATTCTACACCTGTCATGATAAAAGACTCAGAGAGACTAGGAATACAAGTGACATGCCTCTTCATAAATAAGGTGATTTCCAGCAAGCCCATAGCCAACATCAGTGTAAATGAAGAGAATGTCAAACCCTTTCCACGATAATCAGAAACAAGACAAGTCACCACCATCAATACTATTCGATACAGTACGTGAAGTTTTAGCCTGAGCAATAAACAACAGAAGGAAATCAAAGGGGTTCAATTAGGAGAGGACTAAGGTGACGTGTCTTTATTTGAAGATGATGTGATTATATACATAAATGACTCAAAAACTCCACCAAGAAACTTGTACAGCTAATAAAAACTTTCAATAATGCAGCCTGGATACAAAATTAGCACACGACAATTAATAGCCTTCCTATATACAAGTGATAAATGAACTGAGAAGGGAACCCACACCTTTCACAAAAGCTTCAACTCTAACCAGGCACTGGCACAGGAAAAGACTTTCTGAACAGAACACCATTAACAACAACACTAAGAACAATTAGTAACTGGGACCCCATCAAACTGAAAAGCTTCTGAATGGCCAAGGACCGAATCTTTAGGGCAGGCTACCGAATGGAGAGAGGTTTTTACCAACTATGTATCTGATAGATAGTTTTTATTTTACATTTTTATGGGATTTCTTTGTGTGTGAATATGTACACTTTTGTGTCTGTATGTTTCTAGTACCTTTTCTTTGACTTTCTTTCTGTTTGTATTTTCCTATTCTAGTTCATTTTTACTTTATCTTATCTCAGTTTACTTTTTAAGTTGCTTGTTTGTTTTCCCACAAGAAAGAGAAAGAATGGGCATGGATTTGAGTGGATGCGGAAGACGTGGAAGGAGTTGGGGAAGGGGAAATCATGATTGGAATACATTGTATGAAAAAAATCCATTTTCAATAATAAAATAAAATACCAGCTGAAGCTCTATGATGTTTCTGGGGAGATGAAAATGAGGCAAATGCATTGATGGCCTGTGTAATAATTTCAAATCAAAATGAACATACTTTTCTTTTTATAAAAGTACAGCAATATAATTACTTATGTTATATAATACTTGATAATAAAAATCTATGTTACTGGTTACAATCAAATATAAACTACATTGTGACCAAACATATCTACTCTGGTGCTATTGAAAATGAAATATATGTGCACAAAAAAGGCTTATATGAGGTTGCTTATAGTGTACTTATTTTTAAGTATTAATAACTAAAAATAATGCAAATATCTACCAACAGGCCTATGGAGAAATGGGTTGCAGCATATCAGCATAATGAGATACTACTCAGTGATGGGAAGAATAGTTTACAAGTACCTGAAACATCGTAAATGTCTCTCCAAACCAGTATGTTGAGTGAAAGAAGGAAGATAGTGCATACTCAAGAAATAAAGATGCACACCTTAAAATCATGGGAGCTATGACTTAGTTTATATGAAATCCAAGTACAAGGGAAATTAATATAGTTCTGTACTCTCCTGTATGCATCCAATCTCATTTGATTAAGAGTGAAGCAAGGTCAGGCCTGGTTATCACTTAGATAAGAGACAGTGTCCCATTCCAAAGGTTGCCATAACAACTGGGGACAGACAATTTTTTTTTTTTCAAATTTTCCTATCTCTGCAAATCTGGTCTCTGCAGACCTGACTATAAAATCTTGGCCACTTTTGGCAAGCTTAGAGTTTTCCTTCTTCACACAAAGTTGACAGCTCACTGAACTTCAGGTGTCATACTTTACATGCATTCAACCTGTCAGCACCCAGTTGGCACTCTGACATTTCTATAAACATAAATGTGCTGCAGTTTGAAAAACAGACCTGCTGCAAGAACCAATAAAAAGTAGAAGAACGAAGACTTTTCAGACCTGGGATCCCAGCCTGTGTACTCATCAGAGAAGGAAGACTGCCTTTAAGCCTCACCAGGGACAGATTCCTCCAAGGCCTTCTGCACCTGAGACCCCTGCCCTAAGCAGGGAGCTCACTCAAGGCAGCCTCCAGGACTCCACCAATGACTACAGACAAGGATATCATTCCTGCCTCAGCCTCAACCCTACACCTCCAGCTGGGCTGCAGCAGGAATTAGTTCCTGTAGCTTCTCCCAGCCTCCAAACCCCATTGCTTCTGTGACCAGTGGCTCCAGACCAATATTCAAGAATGGCCACTCCAGAGACCTGTAAAAGCCAAAACCCTTCTCAGGATAGTGATGGCTCTCAGCTAGCATCTCTCTGCTTTGAAGGGTTCAAACTCGTTTTATTTAAATCCCAAATGACAAGCCACTTAGAGTTGCATCCCACTTAAAGCTATTAATTCTGGATTCACAATAAAATACCTGTCAGTTCTATTCTTTTCTGTCTTCCCATTCCATTCCCCAAGAAAGATAGGACAAGAGTCAGGTTAGAGATAGGACAGCTGCCACCACCTCCATCTGAAGGATTGCAGCAGCAGATGGTATAAACCCTAAGACCTGATAATGGTTCAACTTCACTGTTTACTTAACTGAATTTAGAACGATCAGGAAGGCTCACCTCTAGGTGTGTCTATAAGGTATTCTGAGTCGTGCTGGACAATCAAAGAAAGACACTCCTAGATGCAATAAAACCTTTGCAGCAGCAGGACAGAACAGCCTCAGAGAACTGATCCCTGAGCAGCCAGGCAGAAGCTCTTTTATTAATTGGTACACAAAAAGGCATTTTTAGCAAGTCAGTTTCCACATACCAGAACCTTTAAGCTGATCTAGTTGTCTGAAGGAACCATTGCCTAAGCAGTTCTCAGCCAGTGCAGGACTTTCTAGTTTGCCAGGAGTGTCTTGTGACTGAGTCATGCAAAGGCTCTGAAGTTCCCATAGGAAGAGCAACCTTGTAAACCCCAGACAAGAATCACTGGTTATTTACAAAAGATTACTTCACAGTCTAGGGGTGCCATCATTCTGGAGTTAAGCCAGGTACAATGGCTCTACTAAAATTTCCACTATAGTGAGGACATTTTTCAGAATGTTTGTGGGAGGTGGGGAGACCCACCTTGTATATATGGGAACACTGTGCTGTAGGGTGAGATCCTGAAGTAAATTTTTAAATGGAAAAGGACAGCTAAGCACCATGTCCATCTCTGCTTCCTGACTCTTCTATGTGTGAGCAAGCAGACACACCTGCCACCTTACCCTTGCCACCATGATGGACTGTCTCCATTCAAACTATGAGCATAAATACATCCTTGCATCCGTGAGTACTAGTCTCTCAGGGTCTGATCACAGTGTTGACAAAAATAACACATCTGCATGCACTCAGGACACTCGTTCCTAACTATGCATAGTAAGATCATGAATAGTGTAGCTCCAGAGAACACATTCAACAAAAATAAGTATGTGCTTTTCTGAATATGAGCACATGGGTAGTGTGTTTAAGGAGACCAGGAAGTCTTGAATTGAGAGTTTTGAATAGAGAGCATTCAATATTTTTATATATCAGCAAAGAGGCCATTTCCAGAGACTCTGAAGAGCAGGATTCTCTTGGAAACCCTTTATGCTAATTAATTCTCAGGTGCAAAGCAAATGTTGAAATCACCAGATGCCCCAGTCCCTGCTGGAACCTCCTTTCTAACATCATTCTGCACACATGAGTCTAACTACAGATGCTCTGAGGAAATGTTCGAGCTGGACATCTGCTGTGTCACTGTTCAGCCCCCAGGAATGGTGTTTCACTGCTTGGTTAGTTAAAGAACAAAAGCAACACTGTACTGGGTCTTGATCATATTTATTTATCAAGACTCTGAGTTGAACATGGTACCAAAATGCGGTCTCTTCACACTAAAGAAGCCCCCTTTAGCAATTTTTCCCAGAGCTTGTTACACAGGGGAAATCAACGGGAAGAGCATCGTTGCTACCATTGGGTTCTCCCATCTGAAATCATTCAAGTCTTTGTCATCTATAGAGCGGCACCAACCACAAGAAATCAACCAGAATTCTCCAGAAACACCTGAAGGGTGAACTGAGCCAAACACTGTTTTTCACTGGAAAAAGAAAACTGATATGCAATCTTTAAGATTTGATTTAATATTTTATTTTATTCTTGTGTGCATCTGTGCAAGTGCATTCCACATTTGTGCAGTTGCTTCCAGAGGCCAGTAGAGGGCAGTTTTTCCCCTGAAGCAGGAGTCACAGAAGTTGCAGCCAGCAATGTAGATGCTAAAAACCAAACATAGTCTTCTCCAAGAGCAGTAATTTTTTTGTTTGGTTGGTTGGTTGGTTTGGTTTTTTATTTTATTTTATTTTAACCACTGGACCATCTCCTCAGCTCCCCACGCTCCCAACAAAAGATCTTAAGAAGTGTCATTGAAGGTCATGGGAGACAAAAGGAAAAAAAATATTTATTATTTTTCTAATTCATGAGACTGCCCACACATCTGAGAAGAGGCTTGAAGAAGAAAGGACTTGTTATGACTCACATTTTGAGAGTCTAGTCCACTGTGACAATGAAGGAGTAGCAGTGGTTCAACTTACAGCTGTCTCATGAGATAGTTGACTGTATCTCAGGTTCTTTTCCCACCTTCCCTCCAAGAATGGAGTGAACAGGCAGCAAAGAGAAACTTCATTTGCCATGTGGGAGCAATAATTTAAATGGGAAATTAAAAACTGATTAGGAAAGACCTTTGACAACAAAATGCCAACCAACAGAGGCTGCAGTTGTTACAGACCTGTGTTCTTGCAAGATTTGAGGTACCAACAGAGAGAATGTTGGTGCTTGAAAATATAGGTTTCCCATATGCACCCAAGCAGTCCCTTGAAGGAGAGTCAATAGTATACCACAGACAAGTGTAGCAGCTCCTCCATTTCTGGCTGGGCTTGCAGGCTGGGGACAGCTGCAGGGAAAGTGCTTGTCTGTAGCCTGACCTGAGCTCTTGGAAGCTGAGAAGAAACAAGTTGCCCTGCCTGCTGCCACAGGACACCAGGAGGCTGGTTCAGTGGGTGCCTGGGTGAATTCTGAACCTGAGGCAGAAACCTCACATGCAGCAAACCAATGGGTTTGACTCCACTGAGGCTTGAAGGTTAGTCTTCCCTCTCTAAAGAGACTCTGGGAGAAGAGCCTAGCTATAGCCGAGCTATAGTCTACAGCTGAGAGCTGGACTACACAGCAGAAATCTGCTTCTATCAAGTTTGCCTGTTCTGTTATAAAGAGGCAGGTGGGCCTGGACTGGCTGCATAAAAATAAGGTATAAAATGAGACTAATCAGGAGAGAACTGCCAGACCTGGAGGGGAGAAAGAAAGACTGCCAAAACGTTATCACCTCCTCAATTAGGATGGTGTTTGCCCTCCTCCATTTTGCAAGGGAAGCAAAAATTGGGGGATTCATGAGACTTTTCAAGTGTTCTTCATTGGCAGGGGTTTGAGCTTGTTCTCTTTTGGCTGCCAGAACATAACTTCCACCTGCCAAAATTTTGCTGTACTGTCCTGGCCTCAGAGGATCATGCGAGTCAATGCTTACCCTTGCCCCATATAGCATGTCTTTGATAAGAGGCTAGCTTCCAAGTTGGCTGTTTTAAGTGCACCAGAGATGATGGGAGTCAGACATGATGCAAAATTCCAGAAAGCCATGCAGCTGGGGGGGGGCAGTAATAAGACCAGCTTTGGATATTTCCTTAACAAAAGGAAACCTGGGTGGCCCCTTCTATGAGCTGTCCCAATAATATTCCTGAAGGATGAGCAAAATGTCATTGTTCCTACCATATAGGTACAGCATGGTCCCGAGTGGCAAATGTAGGAAAACTAATGAAACATAATATGGCACATTCATGGTCTTTGAAGAGTTCACAAGCTGAAATAAACATATAGGCAAAAAATGTTTTAAATAATTTAATTGTTTATTTACATCCCAAACACTGTCCACCACTCCCAGTCTCACCCTTACACCATCTGATTGGTATAAGGTGAAATCTCAGGATCGTTTTGGTTTGCATTTCCCTGCTGACTAAGTATGCTGAACATTTCTTTAAGTGCTTCTTGGCCATTTGAGACTCCTCTGTTGAGAATTCTCTGTTTAGCTCTTTTTTAATTTGGTTAGTTGGTTTGCTGAAGTCTAATGTGTTGAGTTCTTTGTGTATTTTGGATATTAGCTCTATGTTAGATCTAGTGTTAGTGAAGATCTTTTCCCAATCTGTAGGTTGCCATTTTGTTCTATTGACAGTGTCCTTTGCCTTACAGAAGCTTTTCAGTTTCATGAAGTCCCATTTATCAATTGTTGATCTTAGAACTTGGGCCACTGGTGTTCTGTTCAGGACATTTTCTCCTGTACCCATATGTTCAAGGTTATTTCCTACTTTCTTTTCTATTAGATTAGTGTTTCTGGTTTGATGTTGAGAGCCTTCATCGACTTGGACTTGAATTTTGTACAGGGTGATATATATATATATATATATTCTTTCATATGTAAACATCCAGTTAGACCAGTATCATTTGCCAAAGATACTTTCTTTTTTCTATTATATGCCTTCTTTGTCAAAAATCAAGTGTCTATAGGTATGTAGGTTTATTTCTAGATCTTCAATTAGATTCTATTGATCAACCTGTCTGTTTCTATACAAATACCATGCAGTTTTTATCACTATTGCTTTGTAGTATAGCTTGCTATCAGGAATGATGATACCTCCAGAATTTCTTTCATTGTTTAGGAATGTTTTAGCTATTCTGAATTTTTTGTTGTTGTTTTTCCATATGAGATTAAGGATTGCTCTTTCAAGGTCTGTAAAAAATGCATTTGAATTTTGATGGGAATTGCATTGAATCTGTAGATGGCTTTTGGTAAAATGGCTATTTTCACTATGTTAATCCTACCATTCCATGAACATCAGAGATCTTTCCATCTTCTGCTATCTTCTTCAATTTCTTTCTTCAGAAACTTTATGTTCTTTTCATACAGATCTTTCACTTGCTTGGTTAGAGTTACACCAAGGTATTTTATGTTATCTTTGGCTATTGTAAAGGATGTTATTTCCCTGATTTCCTTCTCAGCCCATTTATCATTTGTAGAAGGAGACCTACTGGTTTCTTTGAGTTAATTTTATATCTAGCCACTTTGCTGAAGTTATTTATCAGCTATTGGAGTTCTCTGGTAGAATTTTAAGGGTCACTTATGTACACTATCATATCATCTATGAATAGTGATACCTTAACTTCTTCCTTTCCAATTTGTATCCCCTTGATCTCCTTCTGTTGTCTTATTGCTCTAGCTAAAACTTCGAGTACTATATTGAATAGATACGAGGAGAGTAGGCATCCTTGTCTTGTCCCTGGTTTTAGTGGGATTGCTTTGAGTTTCACCCCCATGTAATTTGATGTTTGCTATTGGCTTGCTATATATTGTTTTTATTTCTGATGTCTTCAACTTTTATCATGAAGAGGTGTTGGATTTTAGCAAAGGCTTTTTCAGCATCTAATGAGAGGATCATGTGATTTTTCTTTCAGTTTCTTTTATAGTGGATTACATCGATGGATTTTTGTATATTGAACCATCTCTGCATCCCTGTGATGAAGCCTACTTGATCATGCTGAATGATGTTTTTGATCTGTTCCTTGATTTAGTTTGAGGGAAGTTCATTGAGTATTTTTTTCACCAATGTTCACAAGTGTAATTGGTCTGAAATTCACTCGTTTTTGAGTCTTCGTGTGGTTAACATATCAGGGTGGCTGCCTCAAAGAATGAATTAAGTAGTGTTCCTTCTGTTTGCATTTTGTGGAATAGTTTGAGGAGTATTTGTAGTAGTTTGAGGAGCTCTTCATTGAAAGTCTGGTAGAATTCTACACAGCAGAAGGATGGATCCTGTTTATGTATCCAGTTGGTTAACCTGTTTTTTTTTTTTTTTAAACTCTCTCTCTCTCTCTCTCTCTGTGCATGTGTATGCACGTGTGTGTGTGTGTGTGTGTGTGTGTGTGTGTGTGTATGTGTGTCTTCCTTTGGTTTTGCTGTGAGGTGACTAATTTCTTGTGTTTTCTTGGGTCTAGCTGTATGTGTGTGTGTGTGTGTGTGTGTGTGTGTGTGTGTGTGTGTGTGTGCGCATGTGTGTGTCTTCCTTTGGTTTTGCTGTGAGGTGACTAATTTCTTGTGTTTTCTTGGGTCTAGCTGTGTGTGTGTATGTGTGAGTGTGTGTGTGTGTGTGTGTGTGCATGTGTGTGTCTTCCTTTGGTTTTGCTGTGAGGTGACTAATTTTTTGTGTTTTCTTGGGTGTAGTTATTCTCCTTGTGTTGGAGTTTTCCTTTTAATAATTGTAGCGGGAATGGCAGGGCTGCCTCTATGTAAATGCTAGGGGCCATGAAGCCACAAAAACATCCAGGAGGACTTAATTGAGGACTTCCTGAAAGAACAAGGATTGCTGGTGCAAATAATGCCAGCCAAGCAGGAACTGCTGTTTAGAATAGATACATTCTTAGAACCAATGGGGGCATGGGTAGAGGGTATTAAAGGAGCTTCCAGTAGTGCTCAGATGAGCTTGCTGCAGCATTTCTCACCTGCTCCTGAGTCTGTGTCATTGACTCTGCACCAATTTGCTCCCAACCCCCAAGAGCAGGTAGGGTTGGGCAGAGAGCTGTCCAGGGCACAGGCAGCAAATAACCTCTGTAGGGCTGGCTTAGTAGAAAGATATTGTTTAAATTTGTTTTTTGTTCGTTTGTTTGTTTGTTTTTTGTTTTGGGGAATATCTTGGTTTCTCCAACTATGCTGATTGAAAGTTTCGCTGAGTATAGTAGTCTTGTCTAGCATCTGTGGTCTCTTAGTGTTTTCAAGACAAGTGTCTAGGATCTTCTGGCTTTTAAAGTCTGTTGAGAAGTCAGATGTAATTCTGATAGGTCTACCTTTATATGTTACTTGGTCCTTTTCCCTTGCAGCTTTTAATATTCTTTCTTTGTTCTGTACATTTAGTGTTTTGATTATTATGTGGCAAGAGGCTTTTCATTTCTGGTCCAATCTATTTGGTGTTCTGTAAACTTCTTAAACATTTATAGCCAACTCTTTTGTTAGGTTAGGGAAGTTTTCCTCTATGCTTTTGTTGAAGATATTTTCTGGCCCTTTGAACTGGAAATTTTCCCCCTTTTCTATTCCTATTATCCTTAGGTTTGGTCTTTTCATAGTGTCCCACATTTCCTAGATGTTTTGAGTTAGAAACTTTTTACATTTGACATTTTCATTGACTTATGTATTAATTTCTTCTATGCTATCTTCTATGCCTAAGATTTTTCTCCTCCATCCCTGTATTCTGCTGGTGATTCTTGTGTCTGTAGTTCCTGTTCTCTTTCCTAGGTTTTCCATCTCCAGAGTTGCCTCCATTTGTGTTTTCCTTATTACTTCTATTTCCATTTTTAGGTATTGGACTGTTTTATTCATTTCCTTTGCCTCTTTGATTGTATTTTCCTGTATTTCTTTAAGTGATTCATTTATATCCTCTTTAAAGGACTCTATCATCTTCATGATATAAGGTTTAAGGTCTTGCTCTTCAGGTGTGTTCAGATATCCAGGGCTTGCTATAGTAGGAGAACTCAATTCTGATGGTGCCATATTGCACTGGATTCTGTTGATTATGTTCTTGTGCTTGCCTTTCACCATCAAGTTGTTTCTGGTGTTGGCTGGTCTGGTAGTTGCTGGGAGTGTAAGCCTCTGGGACTAGATGTCTCAGATGGTTGCAGGCCTCCCACAAGACAGGCAGAACTGTGGAATGGGGTGTGGGTAGCAGATCATTGATTGCAAGGAGAAGTGTGAGCCAGAAGGAAGATGCAGCTTCAATAGAGCAGTGCAGAGTTCAAGGCTCCTGGGCTTACAAGGATCCAGTAGGGTTGAAAGATGTGTTTTGGGCATGAGTGTTTCATCTGTGTAACCTGGGTTAGAGCAGGCCTCTCAGGAAGCAGGCAGAGCTGTGGGGTGGGGAGCAGTGTGTACCAATCCAAGATTGCAGGTAGGGGTGTGGGCCAGAAGTTAAAACGCATGTTTCTAATGACCTATTTAATAAGCTCGGGAACTTTAGGATCTAAGTATCAAGTTGAAGAGCACAGAGAGGCTCTAGGAGCTTGCAGGCCATCCTGAGAATATTGTGGTTCTCTCCTGCAAATTCAAACATTCACTCTTGGAGGAATCAGAGGCTAGTAAATCTCAGGAAGCTGATAAAACATGGGAGTCTCAGAAACTCAGAAAGCTACACTAATTCACAAAGTCTTCCCCAAGGTTGTAAAAGGAGTACCACTGTTGAGGAGAGAGACGTTCTTCACCATAGCTGCCTGCACATTGGTCAGGAATTCCTAGGGAAGTACCTGTCAGGAGTCACCCATTACCATGGTGAGGTGGCTTTTTGGTGTTGTAGTAGCCTTTGAGTCAACAATGTAAGCCACCACAATAAACACATTGGTATGAAAAAAGACAGTTGTCTGAATCCAACCATCTCAGGGACAACTTCTCCATCCTGCTGGCAAGGTCAAACTGAGTTCATAGAACCAACTCTTATCTTGTGTCTCCTGGATGTTCCTTATTTGTCTATCAACCAGTAAATTACACAAGAATGTGAAGAAAGGAGTTGCCTGTTGTCTAAACTAAGGTCCACAAGTTCTAAAAGTATTGCCTGTCATGCCTTAGTGATCTATGTGCAGCTGGTCCACTCCTTTGTTGCCTCATCATTTTGAGTTGCTGGCTAAATGTCCAGGATGAGGCCTGACCACCAAGACTCTGAGTCTAAGACCTTGAAAACAGGTGGCCAGGATAAGGCCTAATCACCAGTATTTACTCCTTTCCTGTGACTGGCTGGCCCAAGTCCAGGCAAAACCACAATGGAGACTCCCTTGCCCAACCACTTGTGTCGAAATATGACTAGACAATGCTAGAGCCCACCTTGTTCCAACTCAGTTTGCAGTCTCATCCTATAAATGTGCTGTGCAATTTCCTTGCAGGGACACAGTTCAGCTCCCGGGTCTGTTCTATGGCTCTGATCAATCAGTGGAGGCTTGATTACAATACATTTTTGTTATCTGCATTTACCTGATGTTTGTACCTGGGTTATATTGGATTTAAGCAGACCCCATAAAAGGTCCATCAAGCTAAACTTAGTTGAGATTGTTGCCCTGCTCTGTTGTCAGTGCTGTATTTTGGGAAAAGATGTATTTGCTCATATCTCCACAGCAAAAGTCATGCCACAGTGGGGAAGAGGTGACATCTGACGCTGTGTCCCCTGTAGCTTTAGGCATTTGAACACTCGGTCCTCAATTGGAGACATTGCTTAGGTAGGTTCAAGAAGTATGGCCCTGCTGGAGGAGGCATGTTATTTGGGT
This sequence comes from Arvicanthis niloticus, assembly GCF_011762505.2. NCBI lineage: Eukaryota > Metazoa > Chordata > Mammalia > Rodentia > Muridae > Arvicanthis > Arvicanthis niloticus. The sequence goes on from NC_047665.1 coordinate 36,702,913, forward strand.
AGGTGTTGAGGTTTAAAAGTCTTGTGTCATTCTCTCTCCTTCCCACTTGCAGTTCAAGATGTGATCTCACAGCTCCTGCTCCCGCTCCCTCTCCCGCTCCCCGCTCCCGGCTCCCCACTCCCCACTCCCCACTCCCCACTCCTGCCACCATGCCTCTACTCTTGTCACCATGAACTTTGATCCCCTGGAACTGTAAACCCAAATGAACCTTTTCTTCTATCAACTTGCCTTGGTCATGGTGTTTTATCACAGCAAAAGAAAGGTAACTAATACAAGAGCATAGGAAAAGATGGAGCTCCATTTCCTTGTTCATAAATCCCAAAAGTCTAAAGTGTGTGATCTGGACACTGAGGGAGACAGCATGGCGTGCATGAGAGCCTTCACCTGCCAGCTGGAAGTGCTACCATAGAAGTCATGTTCTCAGACCTGGGGGCTCTCAGGATACAGATGGCATAGCTAGGGGAGGATTGTTGACCCTGCTTACTGCTAGGATGACATTAATTCTGTTTTCTTTTCCTAAGACTCTAAAACTTCTATACAGATGGCATCATCCCAGTGTCCAACTCATTTGCTAAATAAAACTTTATTCGCCCAATAGTGTGGGCACTGCCTCCTAGAACAGTTAATTACTGCCTCTTTAATTGGAATATAAAATTCTGCTGCCAAGGAGATCATTGAGTAATATATACACTGTTAAACAATTTAACATGCACATTTTCCATACTGTCACCAAGTTGAGCATAATCACATAAAATTATCTTTTTAGTGACTATTTTAATTATGAAATATAGCTACTAATATCAGATTTTTAAAACACTGACAAAATATAATGATCATTGTTATGACTTGGATTGTGACCCCTCAAAAAATATATTATACTCCTGACTCACAGGGTCTGTTCTTATGACCCTATCTGACATTAAGTCAATTAGGGCAGGTTCTACTCTACTATAACTGGTTGTGTCAGTCAGGATTGTGTTGGGAAAAGAACTGATAGATATATATTGTTCATGGCCCTGTATTGGGATGTGTGTGTGTGTGTGTGTGTGTGTGTGTGTGTGTGTGTGTGTGTGTGTGTGTTTGTCTGTGTGTCTGTGTGTCTGTCTGTCTGTCCCTGTGTTAGTATACACATACATACATAAACACACACACACACACACAATTTATTTGAGTGGCTTACAGGCTATGGTTCAACTAATTCAACAATTTCTCTCTCCCAACAGAAAGTCCAAGAATCCAACAGTTGTTCTCTCCATGAGGCTTGATGTTTTGATTGGTCTTCAGTATACACTGGAATCCTGGAAACATAAGCTCTAAAGCCGGTGAAGGAAAGAACTTGCTCATAAAAATAAAGGCAAGCAGGAAAAATGCTAAGCTTCTTTCTTTCGTGTCCATTATATAGACTGCCATGAGAAGGTGTGTTCTATACTTAGGTGGGTCTTCAGACCTCACATGATCGGATCAAAATACCTCACAGTTGTGCCTGCTTACTTGGGTTTTTAGTTATCTGTTCTTGGTTTTCAACTTGACTATATCTAGAAATAACGAAAAATTAAGCTGTCAATTAAGAATAACCATCACACTGATGACAAAAGAAGACAGATACACAGAGGAGAGACCTAAGGCATGGAAAGAGATTACTATGACCAACTACAAGCTAAGGGTTTCTAGCCATCACCAGGAGCTAGGAAGAAACAAGGCATGAGGGAAAGGTATCTCACCCTCAACCTGTATCAACCTTCTAACATCCAAATTTATACGAAAATTAATTTATGTGATTATAAGCCACCCAACTGTAATTCCATGCCATGTGCAATAAGGAGTTTAAACTCTCACTATATACAGTTAAGGAGGGAAGGAGGACACACAACTAATTTGGAAACCACTGATCTGATATTTTTCACTATGATTATTGGACCTCTTAATTTCTTCTTGCACAAAGCATTCACATTTCCAGGAAAAATACTTCCTGGGATTACAGATTAGTCAGCATCCAATCCAACATTCCAGAAAGACTGTAACAATTTTCTAAGTCTTCTTTACTCCACTCAATGACAAGAACCCGGGGTTCTGGAGAGTAAAATGTTAGTCTATCACCAATTACTTGAAGGTCAAGGGATGACCTGGTCATTCACTTGAACTTCTTTGGCATAGACTAGATGCAGGGCAGAGTTATTTAGCTCAATGTGTTCATTGTGTTTAAAGTGCATTTCCTGTTCCAACTGTGTGGGTTAATACTAGCACAATAGCTTGGGAGTAGCAGACATTGCAAACATTTCCAGAGTGTTATTGTCAAATTCTTGGCTGAACATCTTTGGTATTTAAAAACTCCATCCAGCAGGAAAGAAGGGTTTATTACTTCTTCTTCCCAACTTCCTCATCTAAGTCTGCCACCCTCAGAATCCCAACACTGTGAAGCAAAAATCCAAAGACCTGAGCATCACAACTACTTTGCTTCCCCCTTTTCTTCCCCTAAGCATGAACTTCCACCTACACCTTTAGCAAACCACAGCTTCCTCCCTTCTCTAGAGAGAGCTGACTCAGGCTAGGGTGGTTAATAAAGGGTAGGACTGAACACCTGAGCACCAGTGTCCTCATGAGCTGCTTCAAAACACAGAGCTAAGAATTATTTCTTTTTAATTGTTTTTAAGATTTTATGTATGTGGGTGTTTTGCCTGAATGGTTTGTATACCACATGCATGCTTGGTGGCCATAGAGGGTAAACGAGAATATCTGATCCCTGGGATTTGGTTTACAGACACTTGTGAGTCATGTGTGGGTGGAAATCAAGCTCTTGGTTCTCTGGTAGAGCAACCAGCATTCTTAATGGCTGAGCCAGCTCTCCAGCCCCTATTCAAGAACTCTTAGGTATAATCCGCAGTCCTTTTAACCTTTTATATAAACCCTATTATCTACTGCAATCTCAAGCAAATTGTTCTCACACTGGGAATACTCAAAATGTATATCAAGAATGATGGTGATTTTATGATAACCCTTGTCATTCTTTGATGATGATGATGAGATATATATATATATATATATATATATATATATATATATATATATATATAACATAAGAATGTTCATAGTTTATTTACTGTTGTCCCTAATATATTTTTAATGATACAGGCTTCATATCATCAATGACTTTTCAAAATAGCTCGTTACAGGCTTATTCTGGACTACTTCAGGATGAGGGGGAACAGGATGAAGGGACACATGACACCTGTGGTAGTGGTGGTTACAGCAATTTAGGAACTATCTCCCACATAAGACGATCTTGGTGTAGCTAAGGTCTACAGCAGGCAAAGGATATACTGGAAACCTGAAGAAAACAAGGCTGCAAGTGACAGCAGTTTGCTGTGAGCCATGCCTTACTTTAACCACAATCATTCTTTCTCTTGCTCAGAAAAAATGCACACCATGTTCATGGGTTGAAGTACTTCCTTAGAACTCAGTGTCTGCTCAATATTATCCTTACCTCAGGTCACTGTTGCTTTAGAAATGTTATGTAAATGTTCTATGTCACTTGCTTTCCTTGTCTTATAGGACAAGCTGAGAACTTAATCTTTTAATCATTATTATTTTCCTTCGGAAATCTATGTTTTCTAGACAATATTGTTTGGAATTGAGTTGAAGTCTACCAACATAGGAGGTAAGCAGGAAAAAGAGAGCCAGTAAAAGATGACAAGGGCCACTGAGATGGGTTGGTGGGTAAGGTGCTGACTGACTAGCCTGGCAACCATAGTTCAATCCCTGGGGACAACATGGTGGAGGAATTGAACTGACTCCCTAGAGTTGTTCTCTGATCTCCACACTATGAACACAAAATACAATAGATGATAGATAGATAGATAGATAGATAGATAGATGTCATTTTTGAGCCAATTGTGGTAGTACACTCCTTTAATCCCAGCACTTTGGTGGAAAAGGCTTCTCTGTGAGTTCAATTTCAGTCTGGTCTACAAAGTGAGTTCCATGCCAGCCAAGGTTACAAAGTAAGAGCCTGTCAAAAAGCAAGCAAGCAAACCAGAAAGGAAGGAAGGAAGGAAGGAAGGAAGGAAGGAAGATGGAGAGAGACAGAGACAGAGAAAGAAAGGAAACAAAAAAGGAAAGGTCATTAGTTCAAGGGAATAATTAGATATGAGGAAATAATTTTGAATATTTTTATTTATGTGTCTATGTGTGTGTCATGTGCATGCCAGGAGCTGCAGAAGCCAGAATAGAGCATCAGATCCTCTGGAGTTGGAGTCACAGCCAATTGTGAGCCACTCAACATGGATTCTGAAATTGAACTCGAGTCATATGAAAGAGGGAATACTTCTAACTGCTGAGCCATCTCTCCAGCCCCAAGAGGATACTTTGAGGATATGAAAGAACATCACACTTAGGTCAAAGGAATGAATCTCAATGTTGGTGAACCTCTTGAGGCCAAATCTAAGGACAACTGACCTGAAAATGAAGATGGGCAGGACCTTAACAGTCCCTCTAGTGCCAAGGCTCTGCGCAGCACCCAGCAGGAGGACGTTGACTCACAGTTGCCTGAGCGTCTGTAGGACTTTTGTGTACCACAAAATGTGGCCTTAAATCCATGTTCTAAGCCATCTGACAAAAAGTATTGTAGTAGTTAGAAATCTGAACTAACCTCATTAACCTGAGCATGTAGATATTTCACTATTTGTTGCTGTGTGCTTTGGCAGATTTTAAAGCAGACAAAGCATCATACTCTTCCTTTTCCATTTCTAAAACACAATATCTAAGCCATGGGTCTGTGAAATCAGAGGAGCCTTCCCTGTCAGAAGTCCCTTCCCATGTGCAATACCCTTTTTATAAGTCAAGGTAGCAGTTCTGCTTCTAACGTGTGTGAATCAAATTGTTCTTCCACCTTTTTCCTGTTTCCTGTTAGAAGAAATGTACCTGCTGAGCTTCATTTCTCATGGCCTTGGTGGTCACATGGGTACCATAATAATGACATATAACTCTTCTGTTCTGTTTTTATTGTATCGGGCTTGAGTGGACCTTGAGCAAAAGATGACTAATGACACCCCTTCCTTCTTCAGAGTGGCACAAATGAGTCAGACTGCACACCAGGAAGCAGTGGAAACAGAACTGGACTATGAATCAGGAGTCATGGGTCTTCACATTTAGTCTCTAGCCAGTGATGGAATCTTGCAGGATTCTGTTAGCCTCAGAGACTACCTTCCCTTTAAAATGTGGTCTCATTGAACTTCAGCATTCCGTGACTCTGAACTATTTGCAAAGAATGAAAAGAAATGAAATCTAATTAAATTGCTATTTATTATGAAATAGTTTTATATTTTTGTTGTCTGAATATCTTGGTAGAGGTTATTCTAACCCAAGTATTTGGATATCTGTTAAATTAAACAACAAAAATCTCACCTAGCTTATGCAACTTATTAGTCTCCATGGCAGCAATTGAGAATCTAAATAAACCTTTGGCTTCATCTAAAGTTTAATATTTAGTTAAAGGAACCTTTTATTAGGGCTTATATATACAACTGTCTCAGAGAGTCTGAAGCCACGACTCTCTGAGAACAAGAAGAAGTTGCCTGTTAGTCATTTTAAGTTCTAAAAATAGACTTCCATGACCCTCCCAGGAAATCAAACAATCTATTCATTAAGCTATCTGTATATGGTATAATGTAGAATTCAGAATAAAAGAAATCTTTAGTGATTGTTCTCCAACAATTAGAGACACTGGAAGCTTTGTGAGTTCCTGATGAATCTTTAAGAGTAGTGTCAGTGTTCTAGCATTGGTATGGGTGATATTTGTGTGATATTTGCCATTAAAGGGGAGGGGGAAGTTGATGATCTTTAACCCAGAGGCTCTTCTTTTCTCGGAGTCATAATCACCACTCACTTAAATATTCTCCGGTCCCATATTTGACAATGGATACAAAGAATTCTCAACTCATGGAGCATTCACCAGGGATGACAGTTACACACTAGTGCACTTTGGTGGAGTATTTGAGAAATGACACAGAAGTTGAAGACTAAGTTCTTTAATCAATGGGCTTTGGGGGTGGTTTCTAAGACTCACAGGATTTTTTTAGGTCAACCAGTTTTGTGGTCTCTCTAGGAGACCTAATACTAGCCATGTATCATTTAAGGCTCATCAAAAAGTACTGTGAATGAATTGTCTATAGTAAGCTCAAATACTGTCAGTCTGATTTATGATGAAAACTCAAACACATAGGTCTGAAATGGGTTTTGAGTTTGCCTAACTGGTATTGATAAATATCTGTCTTGCCCAGGTTGTCTTTCTTAAACCATTAGAAAGTTACTGGTAAGCAAAGAATTCAAACAAAGTGAATTCATACTCTCCCTCACCTTTTAAAGCAAGAACCATGGTAGGAATTGCTATGGCATCTCTCCCAGAGCAGACAGACAAGCTAATGAATGTTGCATCTTTGAATCTATGTATTTTCTGTTCTTGCCCTCAGTTGACCCAGAGCCATGACTTCAGCCATAGCAGAGTTGAGTCAGGCCAAGGCTAAAAGTCAAATCTAAATATGAAAATGGGCAAAGAATAATAACTCAGAATTGGCTCAGTTACATATCTTCATTCAACACTGAGCCATTCAATGCACATGTGTTGTCATATCCATTCATACACCCCATAGATGTATTTAAATAAAATAACAATGCATAACATGTATACAATAGAAGACTGCCCTACAAATCTAGACAGGACTCAATATTATGATTGTGACACACTGTGTCTGTTTTGTAAGAAGCATTGAAGTCTTGGAGATAGCGCTCATCATCAGGATAACTCTACTTGCTAAAAACATGAATTAGATGCATGGTACAAACTTCAAGTCTAATCACAAGTATGGTATAAGAAAAAGAAAAGAAAAAAAGCCAAAAGTAAAGACTCATCTCCAGAGCTGGCAGATTCACAGTGAGCAACCGCTCTGCTCCATTCCCTAAGCTGCCTTTCTGAAGTGGTTTGTTTTAAAATACCACAGATATACACAGACCCAGGGGCTTGGCTGTGCTTTTCTCCAAGCTGTTTTAGACGTGTGTCCTTTGTCCTCACATAAAAGGTTATTTCTTTCTCTTTCAGTAATGGATCTGCCCCTCAATGACACAACATTTTAAAAATATTTATTTTTATTAGATATGTATGAGTGTTTACCTCTTTTTATGTATTACAATACCTGAGTGTCTGGTGTCCTTCGAGGACAGAAGAGGATGACAAACTCCCTGAAATTGGAATCACAGGCAGTTGTGAGCTGCTGTGTGGAAACCGGGAACTGAACCTGGGTCCTTTGCAACAGCTACAAGTGTTCTTATTGGCTGAATCATCTCTCCAGTCCCCTGTGATACTTTCTTCCCTTTATCTTAATTATTTATGTTCATGCCTTGTCTCCATGGCTATGTTTAATTAGAAGCTTCTGAGAATTAAGGCCATTGTCTATGAATCCCACCCAACACTACCCAGCACAAAATCTAGACTACACTATGCTTAGCCTATGGAAAGTAGCACTACTAGGAGGTGTGGCTTTGTTGGAATAGGAGTGGCCTGGTTGGAAGAAGTGTGTCACTGTGTAGGCGGGCTTTGATGACTCCTAGTGTTCAGGCTCCAGCCAGCCCAGAAGAGAGGTCCCTCCTGGCTGCCTTCAGATCAAGATGTAGAATTCTCAGTTCCGTCTCCAGCACCACGTCTGCCTGCATGCTGCCATGCTTCTTGACACGATGATAACAGACTGGACCTCTGACACTGCAAGCCAGCCTCAATTAAATGCTGTCCTTTAAAAGAGTTCCCTTGGTCATGGTGCCTCTTCACAGCAATGGAAACCTAAACTAAGATACCCACTGAGCCATCTCATTGACCTTGGTAGTTGAGGGCTTGATTTTGTATTATATTTTCAGCTGACCCTCTTGTCAGCTGAAAGTAGGACTAGAGACATACCATTAAGTACCTTGCCTATATCACATCATCAGGGCTGATATTCCAGGTTGCCAGAATCCTAAAGTATGTCTGTGTCAGTCAATAGGTAGCAGCTTATCCCATGTGGGCTGCTGCTGTCCCAGCTATGATGAACCCTCCTTTGAGGCCCCTAGAAGCCCTTCATACACCTATAAGAACAATAATGCTTACAAGAGGAGTCTTTGAAGATCACTTCTGTGACCAACATCCATTCTCATTGCTCCATGCTCCTACTGAAGCAGCTGATGAATGTCTTGACTTTCACCTCTGCTGTTCAAGAGTAAGGTAGAGTTGATAAGCACACATCCAGTCTGGAGCTGGCAAAGGCTTGAAAAGCACATCTTCAAGTGACACATTTAGAATTGACTGTGCATTTGCAGAGCCTGATTTTTAAACAAAAAACAAACAAACAAACAAACAAACAAACAAAACCCACAGAAGCCTGATCCAAAAAGCAGAAGAAAAAAAAAGTCTTGCACTTTTTCTCATCAGTCTTTTCCTATCATGTCATGGTGGGATTTGTTTACTGTTTAATGATGTTCGGGTATGAACAAAGAACCCTCACAAGCAAGTGTAGACCTTTCCACAGTGCACAGTCTGACTCTCAGACACAGCATATGAGGAGACCAAATGTTTGTGCCTGGCCAAGGGCAGGGACAGAGGAGAAAGTGACCAGCAATCTGTCCTTAGAAGGTGAGAGGCATCAGGAGTTGAGACTGCATACATATTGAGCCTCCGAACCCCTAGCTCATGAACCTATTTTAACCTTTAGATATTTTTCACAGACACAAATTCAAAGAGACAAGTAGGAATTTTTCAAGATAGCAACTGTAGAGCACTAAGACCTGTACTGGTTACTTCTCTCATCGTTGTGACAAAATAACTCACAATAGGAGCTTAAGGAGGGAAGGGTTTATTCTGGTAATAATTTGGCAGTGTTTGTTTGGCAGTTCATCATTGAATGGAGGTTATGGTAGTAGAGGTGTAAAGTAGCTGGCCACATTACATCTGCAGTCAGGAAGCAAAGAAATATGAATGTCTTGCTCAGCTTGCCTTCTCCTACATTTTCAGTCAAGGTCACAAGGCCAAAATGACCTTTAGTGTGCACATTCCCACCTCAGTTAAAGGTACCTGGAAATACCTTCATTGACACATGCAGAAGTGTGTCTCCTAAGTATGGCTACAAATCCAGTTAAGATGACAATGAAGATGAGCCATCACAGCCCTTGGTGTGGAACTAGCTTGTCATTCCAGAGCCCCATGAGTCGGGCTCTGTAAACCCATGGTGTGAACAACATCTATAGGAACCTAGGAGCCACGCATTTAATTTTGGGATTGAGTATGGTGAAGCAACAGAAGAGAGATACAATCTGTGCAGATTGCCACAGCAATGTCTTGAGGTAACCACAGGAATCAGTTACTCCAGGTCTGCTATTGGGGACATTCCTCCATGTCATTTAAGACCCTCCTTGCTGCCCAGTGTTAAGGCAACCTTCCAGTGATCTAAGCACTTGACAGTCTAAGGCCGGAGGATTTCGTAAGTTCAAGGCCAATCTGAGCTACACAGTAATTTCTACACCAGTCTGAACTACAGTTCCTCAAAAAAGACAGTGGAGATAGACCACTTTAAGTCCTGAGGTGACTTTTCAGGATCTCATCCTGTTTTCTTTCCAATCCAATGTGTTACGGAGAATGTTCTGGTCTGGTTACTAACAACTACAATAGCAGTTAACACACGTCCCTTCTAAAGAGAAACTTTTGAAAAGACACAGAGCAATGGATTTACAACGTAAGTATTTCAGCACTCTGTAGCCTGATGCTCAAGACCTCATCAAGGTTAAGTGTGCTACCAGCCTGGTCTTCTACACCTTCAGCATATCCCATGTTCTTCTACAAAATAAAGCTTCCCTGTGAAATAAAGGCTAGGCTTCAGATCTGGACACACAGAATTTCTTAGCTACAGCAATTGAGAAAATGTGACATTGGATCTTGGATCTTGATCATTGAGAACCGGCCATCATCATTAAGCAGGTGAGGGCAGGGGGAGCAGGCAAACATCTGTTCTCTCCGAGAACATGCAAAACATACTAATCACAAAACCCAGAGCAGAGCATCCTGGCCTCAGCTTGGACAGCCTGCAGAGCCTAGACAATTGAGTCTGACCAGAGCACAGCAGCAGAGAAGGTCACCACCAAAGGGCCCAGTGCCTGGTGACTCTGCCTTTTATGAGCTGGATGAAAATCAAAACAGGTCACTTCCAGGGTCACTGCCGATCTTTCTCCTACCATCTCAGAATCCCAGGAACAAGGTTCAACCATAAGGGCACACACCAAACCTTGTGTTTTTCATTCCTGATATCGTCAGCATTCTGTATCCATCTGACTGTCAAACCCAGCTCCAGACCCTTGTCATTCATTTACTAATTTATGCATTCCTCCAAAGGCACGATTTACACTAAAACAATGTGTTATTCCATGAGTAGAATAAAAGGCAAGCTCCAGGCAAAATCCTTTCTCTGTGATGCTCAAAACCCTAATATGGAAGGGTACAGAGATCGAAAAGTCATTCTGAAATACAAGGTGTGTGTGCCTCAGAGGGGGCCATGATCAGTGAGCACATTAAAGAAGATTTGGTTGCACAGGCAGTGGTCACAGTTCTATGTGAAGAATGAGCAGCTGTCAGTGGAGGAGGCAAGAACCGGTGAGCACAACCACAGTGAATTAAGATAGTGTTAGGTGCATAGACCACACCTAGTGTCCACTATGATGAGAAATGGACGTAAAAGAAAAGTCATGAAAGGAAAGCCATGGGGGGCTAGAAAGGCAGCTCCAGGCCACTATTCAAGCCTCCCTTCTGAAGAACTGTCCAGAAACTACAACCTCTCCTGACCTCTCTTCTCTCTGACTTTTCATAATGCTTCTGCTTGTATATTGCCCTTTAAGCTCTAAATGGCAGATACTCAACAAATGCCTGCTGAATAATGAATTAAGAAGCATGTGCCCTGTTAAATCCCATACAGCCAGGGAAACTGACGAGTTAGGCTCTAAATCAAACTTAGTGGCTTCACAGTAACCATCTTTGTTCACTGATGTTTGAAAAGTGGCTTAAGTAGACTCCACGACTGGTACAAGGTAACTTTACACATCAAGGACATCCTGATGTGTGTCTGCCATCTGCGGCTTCATCTCAGTCGTTCATCTACCTACAGCTTCCGAAGTGTCGTCCAAGGCTGCTGTGCTGGTAGAAGACATTTCACCTCCATTCTCCGGGATAGGTGTGGGATAGAGACTGTGCAAGTCAGAAATGGAGCTGGCAAATGGGGATCTAAACTAAATGAAGAACCTGGGGGATTAGAGGGCTCGAGCCTCCAAGCTGATAGCCACGACCTCCCAAGATGCTTATCTAAATAAGAGGTAAATACTATCAGTAATATAATGAGAGCTATAATCTATTGATGGCTTACTTTGTGATCAATGCCTTATAGACACAATCCCATTTAATTCTTATAGCCACCCTATGGTGTGGATATTTCTATAAGCATCCTATAGATTAGAATAATGGCATAGAGAGCAGTAAAGAAGCTTGATCCAAATTGAACAGGTAGGAAGCAAGTAGACCCAGAATTTAAAATTCAGGTCTATGTAGGTTACTATGAGCCTACCATTCTGAACCAATGGATGCTTTCCAAAGGAAACCAGGGCAATTACCAAGCATCAGTCAGACAATCAGAAGCCAGCTACATCATTCTAGAAGCCCAGAAGAAGAGCACATCAGAGCTGGAGTTTTGCAGATGTGCTGATTTTAGGGACCTTTGAGGCGGTGAAAACATGCACAGCCATGCTTTTTTTCTAAGAATAAATGCTCATCAGATCTGCACAGGGAATTCGAGGAAAGGAAGCCAATGCACAGCATCTCTAAAACCCTGAGAGGTGAGCTCCTTATGCTGACTGCGGACGAGGAGGAAATTGGGTGTAAGTAGCACTAGAGAGCACTGTGAATGTAGGTCTGAACAAAGGGAACAAAGAAAGCAATGATGCACTCCCTCTGTATCCCTCTCCAAGCACTTGTTTAACACTGATTCTAGTGGGTCCACTGTTTATTTAAAGAATAAAGTTGGTTGTTCCTTGGGATTTTTTCCTGAAACCTCTGTGGAGCCAAGGAAATAAGCAAAATAACACCTATCATGTTGATCCTCTCCAAACAGGAAATCACTGCAGTCCATCTCCTGCCTCCCTGTGGTAGCTTCATTATTTTTCATATGCTGTGACCAGATATCTTACAAAGAACAATTTCAAGAAAGGTGTTGCTTTGGTTCACAGTTTAAGAGACTCAGTCTACCACAGCAGGGAAGGCATAGGGCAGGCAGCTCCACATGGCAGGCTTGTGCACCCACATAACCTTTCCACATCTTGACAGAACAAGAAACAGAATAGACAGGAAGTAGATCTGGACTATAAAACCCCAAGACCTTAGCTCAGTTGGCAGAAGTCACAGACCCAGAGAGTCGATTTCTGACGCTCTCAACTTTGGTCAGAATGACTTCTTTTTGAAGTGGGTTGTGATTAATTCAAAGACTCATAACTGGTCAGAGTGCTGGGTATAAATAATTCTGAGTGTTCAGCTGTAGATGGCTCATCCATACCAACCTCCTACCATGCCAAGCTTAGGAGTCTTCATGAAAGAGGATGCAGAATGAAAGAGGGCCAGCAGACAGGAAGAAGAGCCAGGAAATGCTGGCTTCTGTACATGATGTAGGTGTTGCAGTCATCTCCCCAGAGCAGCTGTGGTTACCTCCAGAAGCCTGCACAAGACCAAGCCAATCAAAATTCAAGCATGGACGGGTAAAAGGCTTTCAGCCTTCGTCCGTATCAGAGGAGCTCTTTGCAGTTGATTAGCTGCGGAGGGAGGAAATGTCACTCCCTTCTGGAGATGTGACCTCTGGTAGGATGCACATGATCCACTGGGTGGCCACTTACCCTCGTGCTCCTGGGCAGCAATAATGACTCGAATTATTAATAACAATATTAACAAAAAAGACATGAAGTTGGAGGAGGTAAAATGGCGGTTACTAGAGAGATGGACGGGTAGATAGAAATGATCAATACACATTGGATAAATATATAAGACTTTTCAAAAAATTTTTAAATGTATTAAAAAAATAAAATTCTCCACTGGATATAGTTGGTGCAAAGGCAGATGGATCTCTGTGAGTTCAAAGCCAGTCTGGTCTGCATACAGAGTTCCGGGATGACCAGGGATACACATTAAGACCTTGTTTCAGAACAAAACCCACAACAAAACAAATAAACCTCAAGCCTTAACCAACTTCCTCCTAGGAGGCTCCATCTCTTAAAGGTCCTACAATCATACAACCTTGCTAAACACCACCCCAGCTAGGGATCACATGTTCAAACACGTGAATGTATAGGGCCCACTTCATTGAAATCATAGCAGTGGTTGTGGGACCTGTGTAAGCAATTCTGAGTCTGTGCCATGTATATATATATTTCTCTTACCTCAGCCTTCTCACTTGCTTAATAGGGGTTATAGAGCACCTACCATAGAAAACTGCCACAGGCAGTAAAGATTTCTTACATATATGATGAACATATACATAGTATAGGTAAAGCAATGCCTAACAAGGTACTGGTAACTATGGTATCATTTTATTATTATTATTCAGAGCATATGCATACAAACATTAATAATACATGACTTTCTCATTAAGTATCACTTACCAGTGGTCTGCTTCAAGTCCCTGGAACTTACTCAGCTTTTACTGTGTAACAGTATATAATATATAGTGTTACTATGTATTACCGTGTACATACCTACACACATTTTCACAGGTCGTTACTCCGGTGTGGTAGCCTTCAAGCATTCCTTTTCATCTCTTAAATATTATTATTTAATTTATTATTCTGATCTGTCTTCCTCTCATACATTTAGATTTCCTGATGTCAGAGTCAAGGGCAAAGTCAGGAGCTGAAATACAAAGATATAGCAGAGAGAAGGTTCTGGCTGTTGAACACTGAGCTGCCAGTCCAGACCAGTTGCTTACTCCCTGTCTCTTATAGGACTGAAAACAGAGTTGAGGCTTCTGCGGAACTCCGAGGAGTAGGAGAAATGGACACTGAATTTACCTACCTCTCTGGTCACCTTTATTTTTGTTGTTAATTATTAATTGGTTTATTTGAGACAGGGTCTCTCTATGTATCACTGGCTGTCCTGGAATTCCCTATGTAGACCAGGCTGGTCTCAAGCTCACAGATCCCCCTGCCTCTGCCTCCCAAATGCTGGGATAAAGGTGAGCACTACCATCTCTTGCTGTTCATTTTTTTTTAAATCTATTTTAAAACGACAAAAACAGATTTGGTGGTGCAGTCATCCCAGCTACTTGGGAGGTTAAAGTGGATGGTCAAAAGTCAAAAGTTCAAGGCCCGCCGGGGCTTGAGAGAGTTTAAAACCAGCCTGTACAACTTTTGAGACCGTGTCTCAAAGAAAAATAGAAAGAGGGTTGGCCGTATGGCTCAGGAGTAGAGCGCTAGCTCATGGCCCAGAGTTCAATCCCTTGTCCTTGGGAGGGAGAAAAGGCCCTTTGAGACAGAATACAGCCAGAGCCAAAGAAAGCAGGAGGAAAAGGTAAACAGTGAGCCAGCAGGCGCCCAGCAAGGCCAGGGTGGGGACAAGTAGCTACCACAGGAAGGGGCGGTGCTCCAGGTTGGCCCTTCCCACAGTCTCCAGCCTGCGCTGCGCGGACACGGCCCCTACTCACGGCCGCGCGCGTCTGGGCTGCGCGGGCACGTGAGCCGCTGGCTGTCAATCACGCGCAGCTGAGCTTGGAGAGGCGGGAGTGGCGACAGCGGCGGCGGCGGCGGCGGCGGTGGTGGCGGTGGTGATGGGACCCCAGCGAGAGATCTGCGGCTAGGTTGGCTGCACTTGCTCCACGGGTCGGGGATTGGAGGGACAGGTAAGGCAGAGAGAGGGTTTAGGGCTGAGGGCTGTTCTGGGGGCTACCTCTTCACCTCATCCTCCTCTGGTCCTCTTTTCTCCCGCCCTCCTCACACACAAATCTCTATCAATCAATTTCTCTCCTTCCACTCCACTTCCTCCACCCCAGATTCTCCTCTTCTCCCTCCTTATTCACACACACATACAGAGAGAGAGAGAGAGAGAGAGAGAGAGAGAGAGAGAGAGAGAGAGAGAGAGAGAGAGAGAGAGATTAAAATACACAAAAATGTGGCAATTTGAAGCAACCAACTTCATGCTTTGGGGGATTGTGGTCTATGTTATGTAAGAATTTGGGTGTTGTACAGCTAAAAACTTAAGAGTTTCCTTCCTTTAAGACAAGAAAAGTTGTATTTTCAGTAAGGAACAGATGTATTTAGAGTTTGCAAGGCTTTTTAGAATTCTTTTCCACGCTGACTTGACCTGTTCTTTACCGAAATCACCACTATCAGCCCTCCTTAGCCATGTCTAAAGCTGTTTTGATATGACCTTAGAGCCTACTTCTTTTTGTTGTTGGATAGGGACACCAGGGTGGAGGTCAGACCAAGGCTGGCGACCTCACAAACCAGCTGGAGTTGGAACAGCTACTAGACTTAATTGGTTCCTGGCTCTGTGGCGCCAATGTTTTCAGGACCTTGGAGAGCTCCCAGGGCTCCAGACAAGCCAGTACTTTGGTAGAGGACCAAAACCATCAGTTTCTTCAGACACAACAAGTAAAGGAAAAGACACTGCTGAGAGGGAAAGACAGAGACAGAAACCAGAAAAGGTAAAGAGGGAAATCTGGGAGACAGAAGAGAGTAGTGAGCTTTTAACTGGCTTCTTTTGTTTTGTTAATTCAATTCCCAGATTATAATGCTGGCTCATATACCACCCAAACTTCAGGAGCAAGGAAATGGGTCTTGAAGATGGTACAGCTATTTATTCTTCATTACAGACTTATAGAAATACTGAAGACAGTTTGTTATGTCTGGCTTACCCTTCTCCCCTCTAACCTTTGGTTTCTCCTACAAATGCAATGGGCATCTGTTCAACAGGATTTTTAATGGCCTTTTCGATGATCTGGCCCTCTGTTTTTTGTTTGTTTGTTTGCTTGCTTGCTTGCTTGTTTTGTTTCACAAGACTAAAGTAATGCAGGAAACCAATGCTCAGTAGCCAGCAGCAGTCTCTTAATTGAATTTTGTGCAGGCACCTGCTTCTCTTGAGCAGCTGGAGAATAAACTGGAGATCATGATAGGAAGAGAACAGATGTGGAAGTTAAACTAAACACAATGAGTAAATTGTCCAAAGAGATTTGCTGAGGGTGTGATGCATGTGAGCTTATCGGAAGACACAGGGATTGGAAAGCTCATTTGGTTTGCAGAGCGGTTATAAGATGTCTAGGAAACAAGATATCATCTTTCACATGGAATGTGTGTGATATAAGCAGGGCAGGCAAGTTAGTGTTGTCAACTTCATAGAAAACAATGGTGCCAAGATAAAAGCAGCACTTGTATGGTGTACCGGGGCTCACTAAGTCCTTAGGTTTATGTCACTTCAGTCAGGCCAAAAATTATCACAAGAAGACATTAGAAAGTTTTAAAACATAAGTTAGACCTCTGAGTTTGTTTTTGTTTGCTTTCTTTCTTTGGTTTTGTTCTTTGTTTTTGTTTTAAGAAAAGCCGTCACTGCTCTTTCACAAGAAGATCTTGGTCAAAGGTTTTGTGAGTGGCTTGTAAATTTTTTATTTTGCTCTGGGTCATATCTGCAGAATTATTGTTGTCTTTTTCTTAAATAGAATTGAAGAATGAGCTTCTAAAAGAAAGATCAGAGAATAAACAGGCAGAGGACAAGGAGAACATTGAAGGTAAGAGTCAGCTTTTGTCATCTGTGAATGCAGATAAGGAAGAGTTTTAAAAGAGAAGAATGCTTATTTTGGTTCTGAATTTTGCATGACTTATTAATATAGGTAGATAGATAGATAGATAGATAGATAGATAGACAGATGACAGGTAGAAAATAAAGAAAAAGATGGTAGGTTGATAACAGATAATAGAAAGAAAGATAGATGATGATAGAGCAATGATATAGATAAGTAGACAAATGATGTATAGATAGATAGAAGATAATAGCTTATATGGATGAGTAGAAAAATTGATAGAGGATAATCAGTGGCTAGATGCACTATAGATAGAAAATGCCAGATAGATGTATAGGTAAGAGATGTGTGGATAAGTAGAGATAGATAACCATCACTTGAAAGATTCAGACAACTGATAATGAGTAAACTAATTATATACTATTATTCCTATTTTCTAAATTATTAAAGTGACTGTGAATGCACTGGCAGAGAGAGTATTAAAAAAGACCTCATTCTACAAAGCCTCTATCTCTATAATTATTCCAAAAAGACAAAATATCTGTTGGTAGAAAATATCCTTTGGTAGAAACACATTTCAAGTTTTATGATCATGCTGTAACCCAAAAATGCTCAATTTCAAAGTGCCAAGGCTCTTAGCAGGCTTTCATGCCTTCCTGTGTGCACTGTGAATCTCATAGAGTCTTTTAAGGGATGTGACCTTTTGGGTTTGGTTCTGGTTAAATGGTCTCAATGGACTGTGTCTATACCTTGTACCTTGTAGCACCAGCCCTGTGGAAAGTGACTCTAATGGGAATGTCACTCTCATTAGCTCAGAATTATTTTGAAGGAGAGAAAGAAGTCTGAAAATTTGAGAGTTATTTCAAAGTGAATAAAGAGAACAGGGCCTGGCCCACAAGTGACTCACACATAGAGCCATGGGAAAACACTCATCCACTTTGTGCCTCAATTTGCTGCTTCCCTTCTCTCAAGGAGACCATGAAGATAAACAGTGTGATGCCTGTGATGTCCTCAGAGTTGCAGGAGGTATAAAGACTTATTTCTATTTCTTTGACTGTGAGCACTTTTAAAATAAAATGAAAATAACTGCATATATTAGCCCAAAATTAAAATTCTCAACAATTGATACCACAGTGCATTGATGCATTACTCACAGCACTGCCCATGGGGATCTGTCTGTCTAGCCAGGGGGTGGGGTCAGTTTCAGTATTTGTCCTCTCATCTACTGTAAATGTTCCACATGAAGGCTATTTTGTTGAAGAGAAGTAATAGGAAGAAAAAAGCTGTGGATAGTCCCCATTTGTCAATCTACACGTTCCCTCAGGGAGAATACAAACAAATCCCTCTTCACAGGTGAGCAAATAGGTTCACACAGATGGCATCTTGTCTGGATTCTGTCATGATTCCAGACTGGAGGTATAAAGTAGTTGGTAAAATGTTTGCCTCCTATGCACAGGGCCCTGGTCCAATACCCAGCCCTGCACAAACCAGGCATGACGGTGCAGGTCAGCACTCCTAATGTGGAAGCAAGAGGTTCAGAAGTTCAGGGCTAGTCTCAGGTACACAGACAGTTAATTCAATGTCAACCTGGAGATCTTGCTGCCCCCAAACTCCCAAAGAGAATACAAGAGCATCCGCTTGAATATTTACAAGTTATATATCAATAGTATGTCATTTAAATATAATTCTAAAAAGCTTCTTAATCTGCTTTTATGCCTGTACCTCTAAAGCTTTCTCTAAATAACAGAGCCCCCTTAGGTCTGTCTCTTAATAATAGCCACAAATAACATTGATGCTACTGTTTTATGACTTCTGAAATACAGATATTTAATACAAGGTAACAAAGCCTTGCTCAATAAGGGAATACTTATTCAAAGGCCTTTGTCCAGCTTTGTGTTCCTGTCTCTGTCCTAGTTTATTGCATATCATTTAGTAATTAACTAGCTTTAAAATCACTTTATGACATGACTTCATGTATCCTTTGTCTAACAACACTGGTGTCGGTCAACAGATTCCAAATAATTATAACATTCTTTGTATGGAGACAGCTAGTTTCTGACTTACTAACTTCTCTTTGAGTTATATAACTCTGTTGAGGTTCTTAGACCCCCCCACACCCTCCATCTACAATGGTAAATTTTTAAAACCCATTTACAAAGTCATTCTCTTCCAGACATCAGTCCTATCTGTTGTATCTTGAGGAAGGTATGTGAATTTTCTCAGACACCTCCTGCCATGCAGGTGCTACTATTGAAGACAACATGTATGATACTGAAGTGGTGTGTTTAACAAGCAGTCTGTAAGCACGCAGCCTGTTTAATTCAAGTAGAAAACCTAGGTAGCAGCTTATATTCACATCAAGCTAAACTTCATACACACTGGAATTAAGGACGTGTCTGGGACTGACAGTCCACGAGGAGGTAGAGAATCATAAGCTCAAGTGTATACCCAACAAAAAGTAAATGGCTCACTCTGAAGATGTGTAACCAAACTTCCTAGAGAAACACATCTGGAAGAAATAAAATCTTAGTCCAGTCCAACCTTCTTATTGCAAGGATGATGAAACCACATCCCTGAGAAGTTAATAAGTTTGTAAGTGATGTCATGACCAGAAACAAGTGCCTGAGTCCATTCTCTGCTCTATGCAGCTCACATGACACAGGCTATGTTCTTCTTGTTCATGCCTTGTGCTCTTGGAAGATGAAGTGAGGGTCAGCAAGATTCTTCTTTGGGAGTGCATCCAGCATCACTAATGGTCCATTTTGAAGTGGAATGTATGCTCAGGATCAAAATGTTTGCTTCAGGGCACTTTCTTCTGCTGCTTTTTTGTTTTTCTCTCTCAAATTGGCGTTTTGTTCTGTTTTGTTATCTTTAAAGTTTAATTAAAGAGTATCACAAGGTATGCTGGAAGTGAGCTGGGTAGAGAATGAATACAGTGAGGTTCAGGGATCTGCTGAGCATCAGAGCTGAGTCCCAAGCGTGGGAACTCCAGCATCCAAGTAAAGTAGCTCCTCTTGTTGCTATAAAGGACATTTTCATTCCTCCTATAGCCTTTATCTTTCTTCATGTTAAAAACTCTGGTGTTCTGCAAGAGACGTGTAGATTATATAAACCATCTAGGTGAGTTGATTCTGACTACACAAGCCTATGATTCAGACCAAGCTCCTGCACACTGTAGTAACTGTCATCTTTTGTCTTCTCCCTGACTCACAGTGTAACCTTTAGCAAGATTATTTTTCTATACCTCAGTTTCCTCAATGACAAAGCAGAGTTAGTAATACCAACCCAATTTCCAGTTGACTAAAAAAAAAAATATTTTATTAGAATGTCTTCAAAGAAGGCAACTCTAAAATTATCCTACTTATGTGTCACTGGTAATAGGCTTTTATTAATCAGATTCATTGTATAAGCATTACATAGAAGGTACTGAAGAGGTCATCCTAGCACTTAAGATACAAGGTTAGGTACCAATCTTTTGATCCATCAGGCTTTGCTGCAAGCAAACAAAATGCTTTCTAAAGCCTCGACTAGTTGTGAAGTCAAACCCCTCTGAATGTCTAAAAGTTCCCTTTGAAGTGCTTACCTTTCTTTACCTCTCCTGACATGCTCTCCAGGATGAGTTTTTTTTAGAGGTAGTTGTTAGTGAACCAAGAAAGTGCACAGGTGCCAAGTGCAATGCTGGCCAGCGTACAGAAAGATGAGGCAAGTTCCCATCTGCAGTGCCATTCTTCTGCACCAAGAGCATACTTTCTCAATTTTGATTACATTTTCTAACCAAATTCACCTGTGGCTGGGGTACTTATAAAGTAATGCTCTTTTGAGTTTCCTTGTTCCCATAGGACTATTCTCACCTTTCACCATCATCTGTCTGTATTGGTTACTTTATGAGTTGCTGGGACAAGACACTGACAAAGGCAACCTATGCAAGTAAGGGCTTATTTTGGCTCACTGTTCTAGGCCATAGCACATCATGGCAGCAAGAACTTGAGGCAGCTGGTCACATTACATCCATGTTCAGGAAGGACAGATAAATGCCAGTGCTCAATTCATTATTCAGTCCATGTCTTCAGGATTAGTGCTAACTGCTTTTAGAGAAATTCTTCCCACTTCAGTGAACTTAATCTGGAAAACCTTTCACAGGCATTCCCAGGAGTTTGTTCCTTTGGTGATTCTAAATTCTTTGAAGTTGGCAATCAAGATAACCATCACATTATCCAACCAAACTGAGTAACCACAAAGAAATCTGTCAGAACTGTAAAGAACAGTTTTGTCCTATGGACATTACTGGCTGGTTCCTTGGTAAGCAAGCAGAACATTTAATGCCTCTTTCTTGGCCTAGATTATAGCACAGTCCAAGACTTTTCTGGAAAAAAAATATCTTTCTAGTGAGAAAATAGCTTTGGGCCTCACTTTGTCATATACAGTCTATGTTCAAACAAGGAAAATGATCTACAAGAAACTGAAAAATACCAAATATTTCCTGCTTCTAACTATCTGCTTATACAGAGATCAGAAAAGTCAAAGAACATAGAACTGAGAAATCTCTCACTCACCAAAACTATAACCCCTCAGTAATTCCTTACTAAAAAGAATAAACAAAAACATTGGGCTTAGTGGTTAAGAGTACCGGCTACTCTTCTAGAGGACTGCAGTTCAGTTCCCAGCACCCACATGGTGGCTCACAACCACCTATAGCTCCAGCTCCAGGGGATCCAGCATCCTCTTCTGGCCTTAGCAGGTCCTAGGCATGCAAGCACTTAAGATGTGCAGAAAAACAAAACAAAACAAAAAACCACCCAAACACATTAAATAAAGTTTTACTTAAAAATAACATAAATTATTAATCACGTCCTTTTAAACTGTTCTCTCCAAGAGTAACAGTTGAAACCAATCAATCTTAAATTTCCATCTTACAAAGGTAGTTCCCGAGGCAGCTCAGCTTTATTTACTTTTCCTAAGTCTTATTTATACTAGACACTTGGAAGGAAACAGTAAAAAGGGTCTATTGTCTGCATTAAATGTTCACACCCACGAGGACAGACATATCCACAAATAACTACAGAAATACATGGTGCTGAACCTAGTGAGGTATAAATTAATGGCCCAGTCACTTGTGGTTAACAAAGCATGTAAGTTGCTCCACAGCTTTCTAACAAGGTTTCCATATGGCTTAGCAATTAGTTAAAATATCAGAAGATGTTACATGAATTCTGGACACAAAACCAGAAAGCGCTAAGAGGATTATTGTATGCAGTCTAGAAAGGAATGTGGTTAAAAATCCAGGACAAGCAGAGACAAATTCTACCCATGGCCAGGGAGTGCCCATAAATTTCTTACATTAAAGGTCTGTTGTCAGGGCTCCTTTATTGCCACTTCTTATTTTATGTAATTTAAGTGACTGAAGCTGGTGTATCTCCTTTGTTTGTGGAGAACCAATTCTAACCATTGAACACTGGGGGTGATTTTACATTCAACAGAAGAGAAGGGTGGATGGTAAGGTAGGTGGATCTTTGAAGATGCTTGTTTGCTTTAAAAGAGAGAGAGAGAGAGAGAGAGAGAGAGAGAGAGAGAGAGAGAGAGAGAGAGAGAGAGAGAATTGTTTGAATAGGTTGGCCTGGAATTATTCTTGCATTTACTATGCCTTTTGATCCTGAGATCCAAGAACTAGCCCATGGGGCTGATCATTGTGGATGCTCTCTTTCCAGTTGGGAAGATGACTTCTTGCAGCAACACCTGTGGGTCCAGGCAAGCCCAGGCTGACACCGAGGGAGGGTACCAGCAGCGCTATGGAGTTCGGTCCTACCTGCATCAGTTTTATGAGGACTGCACTGCCTCTATCTGGGAGTATGAGGATGATTTCCAGATCCAGAGATCGCCTAACAGGTGGAGCTCAGTATTCTGGAAGGTGAGGAACCAGCAATTGAAAAAAAAATAAATATCAGATATGGAAAATACTGGAGCTACAGAGAACTGAGAGGTTCTCTGTGTGTGCCTCAATCTCACTGACATTGAACGCATTACTCTTCCCTTGAAAAGGAGATTATAAATTTGGGGTCAAAGAAAGCCCTTAAATACAACATAATTACTTGATGAGCTGGTTAAACAGGAGTAGGTTCTAAGGCCAGACAATTAGTAGTCTTGCTAGCCATTAACTTGCTACTTCAGTCATTAACAGTGAAGGACTCAGATACAGAGCACTGTGTTCTTACAGTCTGGATAGGTATCTGTTGTAGTTTAAATGCGTAAAGTCACTGTCGCCTGTGTTTGAACATTTGGTTCCCAGCCTCTGATACTGTTTGGGGTGATTGCAAACCGTTGAAGAGATGGGGATCTCATCTGGACGAAGTGGGTCCCTGGAGACTGGGCCTTGAGGTTTTTTCCCTATCCTGGCTTCTTACCTGTACTTTGCTCCCTGATTATCCAAAGGGAGCAAGTCCCTGCCACTAGAGTCAGGAGCCAAGCCTTCTCCAGCCATGGCAGATTGTATTCCCTCAAGTGCACCACAGAAACCCCGCCCCTTCACTTGCTTCTTTCAAGTGTCTTATCCACAGTGTGGAGAGAAGGAACTAACTCAGTATCAGTCAACCCCTTGTAACAATAACTAGAAAGAAACAATGGTGTTGAGCAAGCATTAATGCTGAAATATGGCCCTGAAGTCATAACACCAGCTCTGCCATCACCATATAGGGGACTGTGAGTCTCTCTGAAGTGCCTCATTAGAAAAATGCACGCCATGTCTCAAGAGATACTTAGCACTGACTCCATCTTTATAATGATTGGGATGAAGTGCTAGAAATGATAAACAGGAAATAAAAGATTCCCTCCCTCCCCCATGGACCGGAGGCAGCTAGTCCCAAGCATCCGCAGTCAGGAAGAAGAGAGAGATGAATGCTGGTGTGACCACATAACGGCCCTAACAGCATGTCAAGTGACAACAGTCATGCACATAAGAGGAAGACGGTGAGAAAGATTGAGGTGCAGAAATGTAGAAAGGTATGCAGAAGACATAAAATCAGAGCAAACACAGCTGGGCTGGTGGAGCAGACCATAATGTTTTCAGACTGAATGTCATTTGGCACTGGGAACATAGCAATCCCAAAACCCATGGGAAGAGGGAAGATGCCCAGTCTGGAAGCAGAGTTAGAATGGGGAATACAACAAATTTAGACAATAACAGCACAGATGGTTTCTATGGGGTCTTGTAGACCATGGTGAAGACATGGGCTTTTATCTCGAGAAACAGGGATATCCATCTGCAGAAGTCAGAGTAACTAATATTTTCACTGCCTTTCTGGCTACTGAGCAGAAAAAAAAAAAACACATCGGAGGGCAAACACAGCTGAATGAGTTCAGATATGGTTAAAGTAACAGTCGTAGTTTAGCTTAGGAAAGTGTCAATGATGGTTTAAAACAGTCCAGCATAGCAGAGATTTTGATGACCAGGCTGTCAAACTATGCTAATGAAAAGAAGCCATTAAGAAGGTCTTAGAGCTTCAACATGAGCTTGTGTCCTGGATGGTGCAGTGGCTGCTTAGGTGGAGACACCTAGCAGAGGCATGGGACAGGTGGAAACCATGAGTGTGGCTTTGGCTCACTGAAGGGAACTACTACACCCATAGAGCTAGACCTCGAGTGGCCATTTCAACCTACAGTCTCAGCTCATGTGTTTGAGGTCATTCACAGATAGAATGTACAGAAGGTCCCAGCCAGGACAACCTGAGCAAAGACAATGAGCATAGAGAGAAAAGGATACTGGAATGTGCCAGTGCTTAAGTGAAAATTTTACGGAAGGACACTGAGAAGATTCATCCTCAGAGGATGCCTGGGGGCTCCTCTATCTCCAAGATTCTGTGCTTATTCTGAAAGATCCCACCATTTTTACCCAGACATTGAGTTAAACTTAAGTGCATTGTTAATACTGTGTAGCAAGAGGCGGCTCTGCCTAGCGAGTGTGAGCATAGATTCCCGTCTCAAGCCATATGAATGCAAACCCATGCTGTTGAGTTGCATAGCTCTCCCACTTTGGGTAGCGACACTTCACCTCCCATGTAAATAATGTGAGACTCGAGACAGTATTTAGAAAGTGCTTAAGACAACAGCTGCTGTACCTTCAATAAGATTTGGCTGCATTAGCGGCCATCGCTTCATGCCAATTGGAATACTAAGTTGTGAAGTAGAAATAAAACTGGATATCTAGTGAATTACATACTAGGTAACATAGTTAGTGTGGATGACCCGAGGCTTGTGTTAATTCAAAATCATTCTGTTGTCACGGAATCTGTATTAGAGTTAGACAAGCCAGTATTCTTATTCTGTAAAAATCTCAGCTCAGATGAAGCCTTATTGGCCCAGATCAATGGAATACATACTTAGAATCAGGTATGCCTTGTATATAGGTGATTGCCTCCCTCCTCTCTGAGGTCTCTCCTTCCACTCTCTCCTTCTCACCTCCCCTCTGCCTTCTCTCTCTCTCTCTCTCTCTCTCTCTCTCTCTCTCTCTCTCTGTACAAATTAATGGAATGTGTCTATTTTGCCAATATCTTTCAATGCCACTGACATAAATAACACTTGGGCCCTTGTGTACATCCAAAGCATTGGTGTGCGACTTGGAGGACTCCAATTCCATTAAACAATATACAACTGCGAATTGAAAATAAAGAACTCACAGTAAATGACCAGCTCCATTAAAAAATGTCAATATTTTACCATTCTATCTTACACAAGTAAAGCCCAAATATTTGTTCCCTGTTGTGTTAGGCCTGTGTTAGAGAAACAGACTGAAGTTTCTCTACAGCTGCACACAGAAGCCTAGTGCCAGGCTGCATAGCCTAAGGAGTCTGTCTTGGTGACATTAGCTCTACCCCTGGCCATTCTGGGGAACTTCCAAAGCAGGCTGAGTGGAACTGTTCTCTGGAAGAACTTTGTAATAATACAGAAAAGGCCCCCATTGCACACATGGCCCAGTAAGACCTTCTTTAATGGTTTTTCTTGGTTTTCAACGTGCAACAATAGGTGGTTCAAGTTGCTTGCAACATCTTTCCCTCCGCTGTGGAAATATAAAAGTGGAGCCACTCTGTCCCTTGGGGCTGTGCTCACAGTCCCTTGTTAGCTAGCACTCCACCCTTGAGCTCCTGAGCAGTGAGCAGACTGGACAGGCTTAATGAGAACAGAGATCACAATCACATGGGCCTGAGTTCAAATCTGTACTCTGCCCTCCCGGGTCATCTATATGTGGCACTTATCTCAGTGCTATCCTTTCACTCCACAAAAGCTTATTTGTCCACCACACATCCAAAGCACTACTGTGTGATTTGGGAATTGCAAAGTCATTAAACACTATACAACAGTGGATTGAAAATAAAGAACTCACAATCAATGACAACTCCATTGGGATTTTAATATTTTCCCCTTTTATCTTACACATGTAATGTCCAGAATCTAGACCACCTGGTAAGTACAACAGACCAATAGCATCCATTCTTCCCTCTGAATAAGATATAGCAATTTACAGTTTAATGGAAGGAGCAGATAACTCAAGTTATTACAATCCAGTATGCTAACTGTTTTTATCAAAGTGGTTACAGTACATATTGAGAGCACAGAGTTTGGGAAGTGGGAGGAAGTGTTTATCCGGTGCAGTTTGGAGAAGTTGCTCCCAGTAGAGACTCCCTGCACATCTGCAGAAGCAGGGCATCCAGTATCATGATAAAAAGAAGTGCATTGCAAATTCCAAGGGTGGAAGATCACAGCAGACAGCAGAGACCCAGGCAGAGCAAGCAGTGGAGCAAGGGTGTTTGTGGGTTTGCAGAGGTCATGGGTGATCTGGAAATGTGTTCAGAGGCTCACCATCAGCCTTGGATGCAGTAGGAATTTCTCCATAGCCGCATAGCATACTGAGTATGATGAGGAAAAAAGATAGAATTTAGATTTGAGGAGTGCCTCATAATCTGCAGCAAACACATATTTCCAATGTAAATGATAGTCTTTGTGACTCAGGAGCTTTAATAATTAGCAGAATGCAGTTTTCAGGCATCACAGAAGACTAACATAGGATGTCAAGATCAGGAGTGACCCCCAAGGAGTGAGCATGGGAACTAAAATAATTATTGAATTTGGAAGCTATTACATTTGTCTGTGTGCTAGAGGGGTCAATCTCTGTGAAGTGCAAGGGCTGATGGGTAAGTTCATTAATCTGTTGTAGGGTCACTGTGCATACTGGGTGGAGTCAGGCCTGAAGAAGCAGCTAAACCAGTTTTACATCACCATCACAATTTCACTTGGTGGAGCTCAGAATCTAGGGGGTGGGGAGAGGTAGGTAACAATGAACAAGACCCTGCTGCTGTCATGAGCAGAGTCCCTCGCTCAGGACTCACAGAAAAAGCTACATTAGTCCTCAGAGATAGGGAAGGATCAAAATCCAGTTCTCACTCCCCATGAGCTTTGAATGCTCTCCATCACAGATGGCTCCTTCATGCCCAGCTCCAACCAGCCTTCTCCCCTACAGGCTGTTCCTCCATGCCTAGCTGCTTCTGGCCTCCAGTAGTCATTATTGCCTCCTCTGTGCCAAAGCAGCTGTGCTACAGAGGCTGGCTGCTGGCTCTGCCTTCTAGCTTGGCACACACTGTGAATTCAGACTTCACCAGCGCACTGGGAAACAAGGAAGGAAATGTTGGTCGAAAAAACAGCAATTTTTTTGACTGATTTTTCTGGAATCCAAGGTTGCCTCTCTAGCCAACACTCCTTTGCTATAGCAGGGAATGGGTTTTCACGCATGCTCTACATAGCTCAGGTAGACATAGGGAGTCACAGCCAAGACACTGGCCTTGCTGCTGCTGTGGAAGTTTACCAACACCTAGTGAGGTCCTTCAAACTTGCCACCAAGACTGGTCCCACCACCCCATAGCCTGAGGATGTTCTTGGGACCTAGATGGAACGTCTCTAGCAGCATTGCAACCCTCCCAGACACCTGACACTGAAAACTTCAGTGCTCTCTTAGAGCTCTTAATGAACCTTTTGTGGTTATGCTTTTTACTGATTTTTCTCTTAGACCTAAGACTGCTTCAACTCACAACTAGGTTTGGATACAGTTCACATGTTGCCTGACAGACTCATCCCCAAGTTTTAATTCCTTCCAATATTCCAACATAATATCAGGATCAGTCTACACAGTCCACCTGCCCTCCCCTTGGTGGTTTTCATGGGGCTGTAAGAAGCAGCTTCATCATGATTCATTCATTACTCCTCCATGCCTACGGTGGCAAGCTGTCTTCTGATGGCTTAACATGGTTGCAGTCCCTCTCTGGGGCACACTGTTTAGAGGTTCCATGACATTTGCATTGATTGCAGACACCCAATGATGATTGTCTCCTTCCTCTGAGACCCCAGTGGGAATAAGGGAGGAAATAGCCTCTGCCTGGTCAGTCAGTCTTCAGTTCTGACAATGATCAGAACTTCGTCCACATGGAAGCCATATTTGGCTGTTAGCTTGTGAGTGATATTCTAAGACTGGGTTTTGTCTTGTGTGCTGCTCGGCTAAGAAGGCTATGCTGAGGTCACTAGGGTCCACTTTCAGTAGGCTGGAGGCTGGAGTTTGCCAATCAAGAGTTTTTCTTTAGAGTCAGGCTGGAGTATGAACTCTGAAGAGACAAGACAGAAAAGGCAGGGCTCCTGCTTCCTGAGCTGTGCAGAAATTGTAAAACCAAGACTGATACAGCTTTGTCCCTCTTGGAATCAGAGCTTCAGTATCAGTTCTTAAGGAAGGAGGTAATTTAGTGACATGGGAAGCGAATCACCATGGATATTTAAGTTAATTTAGTTTATGCTTCCAGAATTTTCCAATGTGAGTCATTTTTGAAGAGTTATAAATAATGGGTAGTCTCTGAAGGTGAATTACTTACCATCATTTTTAGCAATTCAAAATATAATTTTACAATCCAATTTTTCCTCTGTCACTTGCATCTTACCGAGAATAGCTTCTCTGCTTGTATTTAGTCTCAACACTGGCTTATTTCATTTTTTAGTTTCTTCATTATATCCTATTAAAGGAAATGTGTCCGTATATGGTAGATAAAACTTTTTAGATATTAAAATAAATAATAGGCAGGAAATGTACAAAATAGTAATTGGCAGAGTATTACGGGCATAAGAAAAGCAGGGGCTCACACTGATCCAAATTGTATTGACTACAGAAGCTTGGAATGCACTTCTTCGACCCTACAGGCTGCAGCTTCTGACAATGACTATGAAAATTTCTACTTCTCTTAAGCAGCTGTATTAAACACACGGCATCTAGCATGGTGCCTGGGGCACACTGATGCTGAAGTCTTCGATCAGTGTACCGCCTCTAAAGTTCCACCCACTTTAAATTCCAAGATTAAGTAGGAGTATGTATTTGTTTATTTTTCTAGCCTTGTTACTCAAACGTAAAGCAATTAGGAATGGGAGGGAATGAAAAAAAAAAGACATTTTTAAAAATTGGTAGTTAATCTTTATTTCAATGTTAACTACTCTTTATTCCAAATGTTAAGTAACTGTTATAATGCTGTTAACCAAAGGGTTTTTTCCACATCATAATAGCTGCTCATCAGAGTTTGTTACTAGCCAAATGCAAAGTGCTTTTGAACAGTCATATTTAATCTTCACAATGTCATAATGTAGATATTACGATCATTTGTCATTTCTATAAGTAGGAAAAATGTTGATACAAATGTTTGAGTAACTTTGCTTCTATGATTCCAGTACAAGTTGCAGGATGCCAGCCTGAGGGGAGGCTACCTACCCTTCATGTGTGGGCTCATATCACCACATGCACATCCAGAATGACTGTAAAGGGGAAGAGGAGACTGTCAATAAGGGTTCTTTAAAGGACAGAACTGATTGTTATTTGGGTGGCTTACAGGCCACCCAAATCAGGATAGTCTAAGCATGGCTGTCTCCTAACCAAAAGGCTAAAGATTCAGTAGTTGTTCAGTCCATGAGGCTGGGTGTCTCAGCAGTCTCAGTCTGATGCTGGAGTCCCTGGAGAATTCCTAGAGAGCTGCTGGCGTTTGGTCTACATTGGAATCCAACACAAACAAGTTCTGACAACAGTGAATGAATGCCTCAGCAATAGAATGCGTGAACTTGCCAGCAAGCGAGAGAGCAAGTGGGCAACAAAGGGAGTGCTTCCTCCATCTTCATCCTTTCGAGTGGGTTGACTCCAGGAAGTGAGGCCCAGATTTAGGATGGCTCCTCCCACCTTAAATGATCCATCCCATCAAGAGCATCCCTCACAGGCTTGCCCAGATGCTGGAGTTTCAGCTGATTCCAGATGTAGTCAGGTTGACAACCAAGCGTAACTGTCACATCCACTGAACACCCTTCCTCTGCATCCTGCTGAGATGTGAGCAAGCCGTGGCTTTATGCTTTCATAGCCATGGAGTTGTCCCAGACATGCCTTCCCCACTATGCTGAGCCATATCCACTTGAGCCCAAACAAATCCTTCCTCTCATAAGTTTCTTTTGCCAGGCATTTGGTTACATAAATGAAAACCTAACACAGCTGTACTGCATTTAAGGAGATCTTGACTTGAGGCAGTTTATCTTCCATGTGTTGCTCTAACATGTTGGCATCTGGACAAATTCTACTCACTTAACTACACATTGAAAGAAACAGAGCATTGGTCTGGGGTCATCTGTGTGACTTCCAGCCCCTGTCTCTGTGGTGGGTCTTGTTTTAGCCAATGACTGACCCTCTGGAGGCCCCGCATTTTTAATTGCTGGCTATGGATCCTTTCCTGCTTACTTTCAGAAGGCATCAGCATCCATAAGGATTGTCAGAGTTCTCAGGCCCCAGATACCAGGACCACATCTGTCTGCCAAGGATGCTAGGTTTGTTACATATGGCAGTGAAAATAGTGATATCACAGGGGCACAGAATGAGAGAGTGAGAAAGAATGAATGATAGGATGTAGCTTTGGCTAGGAGACTCTGGGAGGAACTAAAAGAGCAACTGGAAGGCAGAGGAGAGCCATGGTAGAAAAAAAGAATAACAGATAGGCCTATTGGCTGGGAAGAATAGCCTACAGGGTGACCCTGTTTTGTAAAAGCTATGACCCAATCATGAAATGGCTGGTCTTGTCTTCTTCCATCATGGCCATAGGTTGAGCTTGTCTGAGTTGACACTCTATGAGATGTTTTGTGCGTGACATAACATACTGTAAGATGGCAGTCTCTGGTGAGATCAAGGTTTTCACAGGACAGAGTCAGGCCAGCTCTGGGCATCAGGGAAGTTTCTCTCTTCCTCAGCACCAAGTGAGGCATGTGAACAAAGGCAGGTTCCTTCAGCTTATACAAGTAGAAAGCTATAAGGGGTTGGTCTAGGTGCTGCTTGTATTCAAAAGCTAAATTCCATACCCCAAGATCTGGTTGCTCCAGCAGTCTAGATTAGATATAAAATTAAGTTGGGTTTTCATGCAGATCAAAGGTGGCTGGGAATAGCTTGAACTCTGGAGAAATGGGAGGGGAAGCAAAAGGGTTCATCTGCTCACTTTCTCCTGCCTCTATCCTCATCTCTCTCTAGGTCGGACTCATCTCTGGCACTGTCTTTGTGATTCTCGGACTAACTGTCCTGGCAGTGGGCTTCCTTGTGCCCCCCAAAATCGAAGCTTTTGGTGAAGATGATTTCATGATGGTGGACACACATGCTGTGCAGTACAATGGCGCTCTGGACACATGCAAGCTAGCGGGGGCTGTGCTCTTCTGCATCGGGGGCACATCCATGGCAGGGTGCCTACTGATGTCTGTGTTTGCCAAGAGCTATTCTAGAGAAGAAAAGTTCCTTCAACAGAAGTTTAAAGAGCGAATCGCAGACATTAAAGCCCATACCCAACCCATCACTAAAACTCCAGGCCCGGGGGACACCAAGATCCCTGTCACTTTGTCCAGAGTTCAGAATGTGCAGCCTCTATCAGCCACTTGAAACATTTGCCACCTCAGGCCTCCCCTCTCTGATTCACATGCATCATCGTTAAAAAAAAAAAAAAAAAAAAAAAAGATAGCCAGTCAGTTTTTGAGATAACATGCATTTGGCAGTGACCTACCCCTAGAGCTATGTGGGGCTGGACAGGGTGTCATGCAGGCTTACATGCAGTTCAGGTGACAGTGGATGTTATGTGTCAGTCCATGCCCGCTTCTGGTGGGTTCCACCAGCCCCTCTTGAACTAGTCTCTCTGGTGTGTCAACATTGTGTTATTTTCTGTGTTATTTGAAAGCACGGAGCAGTATAGACCAGCCTACCAATCGTCAACATGACCCATTCCATTGTCTAATAAGCTTTTCCGATCCTTCCGTGTGGTGCTGTCTTCGATGCCTATCTCTGTATATGATACCATCACGTGTTCCTAGAGTTGTGGTTTCCTGATTTTGATCCAGATATTAGACTTTTAACTCTATCTTAGCATAAAAATCCTAAGAGTGAACAGGAATTTATCAGTGTCCCGTGTAAATCATTTTGTTTCCTCCACACATTGTTTTTTTTTTTCACTCAAGTAAAATTGACAGTTTTTAAATCTTGATAAAAGCAACATCAACAATGATACCAGAAGTATGTATTTACACAGCATCTGAAAATAGTTAAACACTGGAAAACTTGCGTTCCTGCCATTAACTTTGCAGTGTAAAAATTGTTCCCTGGGTCTCAGTTTCCCCTCCTGTGTATGAGAGTTTCAGAACCTTTCCTGCTCAAGTATCCAAATTTATTTTCATGTGTCACTGAGTCTCTTTCCTGAGGATCTTGTGATGGTCTCCCGTTGCAGTATTGTCAGAACTGGACTCCTGGAGTCTTCAACTCTGCATATCTTACAGCATTTACCGAAATACCTAACCAAGCAGGCTGGATGATATGTGTTTCTAGAGAGATTAGTATGCTATTCTCAAGTAAGAAGCCCCAGGTTGGTGTTAAGCTTAAAAAGCATTTTAATCCTCAAACAGGAAAAACTGAGTCCCAGATCCCATTGTCCCCAGATCCCTTTGTCCCTTTGCATTTTTATTTAATCTGCAAATGTAGATTAGGCAGCAGAAAGGGCAAAGTCTGATTTTGGTGTTCCCTCAACTGTGCTTCTTAGAGTTCTTGTCTTTGTATGTGTACATAGTTTTCATTTCAATGGTAAATCACACATGTGAATGGGCCCGACCAGAACTGTACTGTCATCCCTCCAGTGTGGCTCTTTTCTATCCCAACATGTAATTTTCCATTCTGAGACTGAATAAGCTCTGATGTTTCCCTGACTAAATGGAAGAATAAATGAAGCAATTAGTGGTCTTTGTGTGTGGTGTTTATTTTGCACCCTGCAGCAGAACACACAGGGCAATCAGCATCCTCTGTGGGGATCATCCGCTAGGTTGTGGAGAAGCTGTTCTGGTTTCCTTTCCTTCTCTACCTTCCCAAGGAAATACCACTTTCATTTTATTCTCTGAAACCTTACACAAAGCCCCAAACATCTGTGTTGAGCATCTTACAGATGCTTGCTTCTATCTTGGTACCAATGAATCCTGGAGAATGAGGCTTGACTTTTTATTAGGGTCTGGAATGAAAACTAATAGTTGGTGGAGCTTGAAAATGTACAGGCTCAAGTGCAAAAGAAGTTCCATCTCTTACATAAAAACTTTGGGGGAGGGGAGCCACAATGAACAGACTAGAAGAACAGCCATCTCATACCCCTGCCTCTGCTCAGCTCCAGCTCTGTAGCAGTGGGTACCTATAAGCACACCCACAGCCTATCTAGCAGGCATTGAACATCACAGAGAAAAGACTGTAGCCAACTGGCAGTAGGAAGAACAGTGGCTATAGGGATCCCCTGACAGTGGGTAGGGATGCGAGCCACATCCTGTCAGTGAGTATAAACCAACAGACAGGATTGTCTTAAAGCTAGCCATGATTATAGGACTACATTGTGGAGAGGGTGGTCTGGGAGCCATGGTCAGGTTGAATTTACACTGCAGCATCCCTTTGACACACATTTCAGAAACTGTGGTACTTCCATGTATCTTCAGCTATAGAGGGAAGTGAGAGATGAGTGGCTGAGACTATGTCAAGGGCCTCAGAAATGACGTCTGGCCTGAATGTTATATGAGATGAGATCTCAGGGTTGACAGAGGCTTAGAGCATGTGGCTACATTAGCAGAATTCCTTGGGTTAACATTGACCTACTGACTAAGCCACCTCCATTGCTTGGGCTCCCCCT